>NW_027508788.1:4882500-6247500 GCF_051911475.1 Siphateles boraxobius
TGTCAAGACTGTTAAAATCACCATGAAATCAAGCATTATTTATTATAGGCTAAATGATTTATCCATGCACATGATTTTTTTTTTCAATTCATGTGTCATGATTTCATGTGTCAATGACATGATGATGTGTTTGCTGGCGCGAGCGTGGGACAACCTGTCACTAAAATGAGCAAACCACAATGATTTTATCAATTCCTGTAGGACAAAATCAAGTCCCGCCCTACATTTTTTCTTGTTCGAGAAGCCGTTTCACCAGAGCTGTGTATAAATCACCCCTGGCCTATAAAGTTGTGTCCAAAACCTTAGTGGACCTTTTTAATTGATTATTAAATTGTTTTATTTAAGATTTATTCATGCCAGTTTCCATGACAGTTTAAGATAATCTTTTCATTACTACTGGAACTGCCAGTTTGCTAAGTTTAAGTGATTATTATATAGCAAGCACAAACTAAACACGGCAGCCCTTCCGGCACAATCAGTGTCCGAATTCACTCTCTCGTTTTCATTCACTCCTTCAAGTGGACTATATGTGGAGTAGGCCTAATGTAATAGTCAAAGTGTGTGTAGATCTGATTTAAAATGGGAATGAAAGCGAGGCTGTGAGGGATAGACCTACATGCATCTCTTCAGTGAGTTGTAGCCTACTGTTATTTCATGTGTTTTTGGATTGTTCTGTTGACGAAACACTGCAGAAATTACAGGCAACATGAGCTGTGGAAAATTAAAGTGATCTAGGAGCTTTATGCAGCTTTTTACAACGAGTGCCATTGAAAACATGGCAAGTCTATCCCTGAAAGCCTCGCTATCATACCTATCATGGCGCTGCTTTAGAATAAGGTCTATAATGGGCGATTTAGGATGTCGCACTATATCGCAACTTCCGTTTCATGTCGACTTAAAAGCTTTTCTCCTTTTCTTCTTTTTTTAGGGATCAAATGAACTGGGTGGCATTAGCATGAGAGATTTTGTATCAAATTCTTAATAAAAAAAATAAAGACACAAGTGTAGCCTACCACTATGATGTCAATTCACACATGTTGTTTCTAATATGGCAATCATTTAACAATGCAACTGTGGTTAACTCAGCTGGGATGTGTTTTTTATATATATATTTATATATTAGCCTATAATAAAGCCTGTAGTTAAGTTTGATTACCATGCAATCATCCAGGCTAGCTCGACCACACACCCTGTTGTGACCATAAGATAACCACGAGGCAGCCTACGGCATTGACGGAGTTCATCTGTACGTGGCCTAAGTAACCACTAGATGGAGACATCAACACATGCTGTAGTAGACTGTCAAAAGCAAAAAATTAAAATCTATTATTATTATTATTATTATTATTATTATTATTATTATTATTATTATTATATGAAACACTAATAAAAGGGGTCAGAAGGAAAATCATGATACAATGCATCCACAATTATTGTTATTTAGATAGATTTAGAAATTTTATAGTATGAAGCTTGAAATTTCGGCTACTAAATAATCAAATCTGAATTAAAAGACCCATGTATACATTTTATATCAGGTATTTATATACGCAATACAGAAAACCTTGAAGGAAACTTTGTGAGACAGTAGATGACAGACCTGTATTTTACAAAAGTACCGCAAGAGGGCGTCGTAATACATTAATTAGTTGTATTTCTAAGCACACCAGATCTGACGTGCTTCTTCAAAGCAGATTAATTATTTTGGGCCTCTTTGAACTTATTTATTTATTTATTTATAATTTATTTAGATCCTTCTCACATGCACTCTCCAAAACAAAGCAAACTGCATGCATAATAAATGTATGCAGCAGTTCCTGAAAGGAAATTTTTGAAATGCTGCTTAATGTTATAAAAAAAAGTATTTTAAAGCTACGTAATGTTCACCCCTAAGAACATCAAAACTAACATATGCACAGTTGGACCCATTTTTATATTGCACATGACTGAAATAAACTCATATATGCCAAATACTCAAAGCTAAATATGAAGACTCTTGTTTGCCGAATTCTTAGTGGTTGTTTAAGCTGTGATAAAAGGTACCGGTGATTTCCAGACAAAAGACAAGGATCCTCTGCCCATATGGCTGCCCTGTAGGACTCTTTTGTGGAGTGATGGATATACTCACGTTAAAGGCTGTCATCTTTAAAAGTTCTTTTTCAGCATCAGACCACCATACCTTCCCCCTTCCCTCCCCGCCTCCCTTTACTGCCACGAGATGGTCGTATCTCCAAAGTGTGCCTTTCGTTTTGAACACAAATCCTCAATGCCCCTTGTCCTCTACATACCCCCACCGGTTCCAGACTTTGTATTTATGAAAAGGGGGCATCTCAAATGTCCTGTGCAGGCGCAGCAGCTGCCACCGCGACCACGCCGTTCTTTCAGAAGTTCAACAAAGGGAGGGGAGTGTTTTCTCCCCTTTTTCCTTTTGACAGGGGGCTCTGTGCACTTTTGTGTTTTAACACCACCCCTGACCCCCCCATACACTTTGAGTCTTTGAGTTTAGGAGCAGGAGAGGAGGCTGCAGCTTTTGTCTGCTCATGGACGGGGGGAGCCGCTCTGCAGCTACTCCTTTCAACCATCTGATACGGGTCCTCTGCAACCCTCAGGGCCCAAGCTGAGCCCGACAACAGAGCCACGGCACAGCTGGCCAATACAGACAAACTCCCTGACCCAAACCCCCTAACATACACGAAAAGACCACAACTAATCCGGCCTAGTCCAGCACCATCAAGAGAGACTGCAGAGGGTGGTGAGCCTCCAGCAATCTTCAAGAGCCATAACAATGTCTGACTGATAGTGCTGCATTGTGTCAACAGTTGCCAACAGCTCTGCACACCCTTGATCTGGCACTGATATGAGGCTGACACTTCTGTAATGAAACAATATATTGCGTACACATACACGCATGCTTTCTTAGCAGTGCGAGTGTAGACGGAGACAGAAGTACACAATATGCAATTAGTGATCAACACCTGGTGAAAGGATAGTTCGCCTGATAATCAAAATTCTGTGATCAATTAATTACACAAACTCTGTCTCATGCAGGACACACAAAACAAAAAATGAAAAGGAAGGATGTTTTAACTGTGTTTGCTTGTACAATGAAAGTCATTGGAATTCAAAACCACATTGAACCGCATTGACATTCATTGTATGGACAAAACCAGCATTTTTCTAATTATTGATTTGAATTTATGTTCCACGGGGTGGGGGGGGGGGGGGGGGGTAATACAGGTTTGATATGACGTGTGGATAAATGATCACAGAATTGTCATTTTTTAATTTTGAGTAAACTAACGTTTGAATACAGCAATGTAGAGTGATGCTTTAAAGGGATATTGTGTAGGAATTTCTCCCATCTAGCGGTGAAAGTGTATTTTGCATTCAAACAAAGTGTGCTCTCCAGCGACTCGCTTTTTCCAATGCGTGTTGCATCTACGGTAGCTGTCATGTACCAAAAAGCTATGACAGGATGTCTTCTAATAGCACTTTGTCGAGTTTTCCTTCGGGTGAACAGGTTTGTTATTTCAAACAAACTGCAACTTGACACAACGAACACACGAATGTTACAATATGAATAATAACAGTGCAATGCAGCCTTGTAAACTTGCCGGCGCAGTGACAAGCGCCTTTCACTGCTCTGCTCCTCCCTTTCTGCTGCTTTCAGTTACGTGACGCTGGCTCTGAACGAAAACGCGTTGTGGAAACGCGTTGGCCTAGTACTTTTTGACCCTCTCTGCTATTATAGTTTTGCAAGATGACGGAACGACATGGAAGCCTTCGTGGACAGTTTATGGGACCTACCCGTCATATGTATATAAAGATAACAAATTCTTCGTTTACGAGGATAAGTCAGATAATTGGCAGAGGTATTTGTACACCATTGAGGACATATTTATGAATTAAAATATTGATTTTAGATAATAAAATACCTAAAAAAACTACACATAGTCCCTTTAAACATTTTAGTAAAAGTTTTTTTTCACTAACTCCACACACTGCTCAAATACTTTACTCTTTCCACAAATAGCAAATTATTTCTAATTATACTTTTGATGAACAGCCTCGATCAGTCCTTGAACTTCATGTCAACAAGATGCAGTGCAATATTTGCTATTTATTCTTGGTGCGAACAGTATCTACCACTATTTAAACTCAGTCTAATAATATCTACCTTTTTACACTTAAGGTCTGGGCACACATACTGTTGTTCGGCGAATTTTCACGGGGAAAATCTTGTCATTTCAAGAGAAATCCATGCAATCGAATTTCCCCATATGATTTTGCTCATGTTTAAAAATTGGTCACTTAAATTCACCATGTTGACCAACAAAAATCTGCTTAGTTTGAAAGTAAGTCCTGTGTGAGCTGGGCTTCATTCATCACTACACTATAGATAATGGACCTTTTTTGCCCAAAAATGTTCACAAATATATCAGCATCTTAAGTGTAAACAGCCATCCGGTCCCATCATAATTTGTTTTCAAATGCTAAAAATGAAATGCTAAACTTTGATATTTGCATCATCTTTCGCCAAGCTAAGACTTTAAGTGGTCTGCTAAATCAAAATGAGCTTTATCGAGACTAAAGCTCTATGTTGAATGTTTGAGCAGGTGATGTGGAGGCCCTGGCGCTCGTGCAGGACCGTCAGCATTAGATAGGAGGGGTGACCCTCTGACCCTGTTCATAAAGACAGCTGGCTCACATAATGAGTAATTACCATACACTGCAGACTGGAGCCTCTCTTACCACACACTATAATCTGCAGGCCTGCTTTACAGCCTGCCAGAGCAATGGGGCAACACACGACCAGAATGAATTTGCCAGAAATGAACTGAAAACAATCTATATTGTTGTTGAATTTGTCCTACATTTACATATACTTCTTCTTAAATCTTGAAAAATCTCATTTTAGAATACTCAAAAGAGCATGCATGATACATACACGGTAAAAAAAATAAAAATAAACAATTTTGTTTAATACAATAGTACTTGATTTATTTGTAGTTTGTGAAATTCATTAGAAATTTCTATGTGAAAAATGTTTCTGGACAAATGTTTCTAGTGTATTAGAAGTGCACTGTAGTGTTTACAAACATAACAAAAACGTGCTGGTTTTGTTGGCATCACAATTAAAACATTCCTCCGTTGCTTGTTCCCTCATCGTTTTGTAACACCCTAGGGCTGGTTCTTGATAAGGTGTTTGTTGGGACAACAGAAATACCAATCGCGGTATCCTCGGCAACAGGAGAGCCCTTCCAAATCCACCCTTCACCACCATCTGCTGCTGTTCCTGGGGTGTCTCCACTTCGGGAGGAGGGGATGAGGGCTGGCTGAAAAGGCTACTCGAAGCCATGCGATAGGACCACTGGGATAATGTAATATTATAATAAGGTTGGGGATTGGGGTAGTGCAGCACTCGTCCACAGAGACAGCTTGCTCCTGGACATGTGTAGGCCCTCCCTCAGTCCTCGAAAGTGGCCCACCAGAGCACGCCCCTTTTGGGGGTCTTTGTGAGAGCCACTCAGTAGTGGGGGCGAGTGGCAGATATCCCAGGGGGGAATGGTTGTATAGGGACTGGCTTGTGCCAGGCACAGGGCGGCCCTGTCCCGCTTCCTCTCCTCCCACTGCTAGGCACCTTCACTCCAGCTCATTATGCACAAGAGCAGATGGAGCCCGTTTTAGTGGCCTATAGTCTCTGGGTAGGTTTTAGGTTTTAGGGCTTGGCTTTATTTGTATTCTGCAGGCGCTGGCTTTCTGAAAGAGCACAATGGGGCTCGCCTGCATGCTGACGTATTGTTCTGCAGGGGATTATTTGATTGCTTCTTTATGCTTTTGGTAGTTTAAAACAACAAAGAGCGAGGGGTAATGCAAGTTCAGCTGTTTCTGGACGTGGCAACAAAGTTCTTTTTAAAATATAAAAAAACTAATGAGATGAGTAGTTTAGTGTAAAGAGTTGCTTGTAAGTTTTGTTATATCTTAGATAACTTCTACAATCCTGCACAGTATTTTAATGTGTAGAATATGAGTATGCCTTTAAATACTTTTTAATAGTCATGCTATGCTCCTTTAAAGCTATTTCAAACAGTAATGTGCTAAAATTTCACATCGTAAACATGTAGTGGATTATAAAACATTATAGAAATGTATAAACATGCTGCAGCTTTTATTGCTTTACGTTAATTGAGGTACTTCGTGGAATCATTTATTTGTCACAACGCAGGATCATTTTAAAGGTAAAAAGTAAAAATGGTAAAAGATTTATAAGAATGGGAAAAACAAAGTTATAGGATATTTTCATTTACTTTCATATTATAAAATAAGTCAATTTAATTCAAAACATAATCAAAAGTTTGAGATTGTATGGGGGAAGTGTGGGAGGGTGACCAGATGGCACTTTCTAAACCAATCAGATGCTGTTGTTAGGAAGGTTCCGTCATCTATGAGCCAAGCAGAGGAAATCACACTTCACAGATATAAGCAGGAAGAAGTGCAGGCAGTATTAGAAGTTTCATTGAACTGATGCTGGCATTTCATTTAAGGTCATGTTATTTTTGTCATTAATCAGATCAATTTCATTAGAGGCTAGTCTATAAAATAGTCTAGATGTAGTTAGTCATTAATCTTCACCAAACATTCGTGATCTATCGCAATTAAAGATTACATCTCTGGTGAAATTTAAACATTTTCTGTATCACAATGTGGGTATTGAGTAATATACTATAATAATGTGTAAAATTGTATGTATACTCGATTATATTTAATAATCTTGTAAATAGACAACACACTTTAAACCCATATGTTGAATGTCAAAAAAATAGCATGTGTAGGTTCAAAGCAATGAAGTAAAAACCTTTCTCAACACTTGTAAAGTTTTCATCAAACGCAGTCTTCAATGAGTAACTCATATTTGCATAAAATTTTGTTATTTTTACTTCGTAATCTAAACTGAATTGAGAAACTAAACTTTTTCTCTACAGATCTAATGCAGCAAAATCTGCTGTTTACTCCTGTTGCAATTTTTCTTTCTTGCAGACTTTTACAACAAACATCAAGGACAGATAGAACTAACAAACACTTGCATGTCTTATGTTTTGGCCATCCATAAGCAGTCTGGGAGAAAGAGAGATGAAGTGGTCATTTTCAGTTAAGTCATGGTTAGCAGTGTTATTATTTAGGTATGTCCAACATTGGCCAGTAATCTGCTAAATAAACTAAATGCTGTTGTTGTTGTTTACTTTATTGCATGCATTCATAATTCTATAATCTGAATGTTTTAGTGAGTTAATCAGGACTACAATGACATCTTTATTGGTGAGATCAGGTTTGTCCCCCATTGGTTGAGCCTCATGTTTTTGGCCAGTGCTTCTGCTGAGAAAATGTCTAATAAATATGGAAAAAACGTTCATTTTAAGATCTAAATGTGATTGGTTCAGGTCATAACTTTATAGGAGATGTCAATTTCACTCATCATGAAATTGCATGCCAATCAGTCTGATTTAGAGATAAATGTACAGGCCTATATATATATGAATAGAAAGTAACAGTTTTCAATGCCTTTGTAAGAAGCTGGCTGTGTCATGTTTTGGTATGGAACTCAACTCACAAAAATTGAGAACAGTGAATACACATAATGCATTAAGTTTACTGCATCTAATGTTTGTTCTGATGTGACAACAATCTAATATCCTGGTTACCCAGGAATTCAAGTAAAAATGAGGGATCAAAAGGCATTGACTGTTTTCTGTTGATAAGTCAGTACAAATATACATACAAAAATAAGCTGCTGCACAATCAAGATGAATTCAAACTATCTTTTATTTGTATACATTTTTTTGTCTCATACAAAATATCTAAAGTGAAATCTCTAGGCAAATTTAATCATATTCACAAAATTTTCTTTTGTCTACAAAAAATAACAGCATAATTAAATATTTCGTTCTTCATTTTTTTTAAATCAGATGTTTCTAAAGTTAAACCTTTAGAAATTTAAGTTATTATTATTTTTTCCCCCTTTAATGTCATATTAATATTTCTAAAGTGAAACCTTTAGAGAATAAGACGATTCTGGAAAGTGGAAAGCACATTGCCGACAATAAGGCACGTTATATTGTGCAGCAATTTCATTTTTAAAAACGTCCGAGATGTTAAAGTCCATTTTTAAAAACGTTGCTTCGACGCACCGCCGCGTCCCCTGCGTGTCCAACGCTTGCGATATTTGCTCTGTGTAACAGAGGCAAAACTCGCTTCTCCTTTCTCTCCAAACCTCATCCGCACAAAGAATGAGGGCCATTGTGTCGCTCTCGTGGCATACCTGACCTCATTCACATAAAGAATGAGGATCATCTTGGCATGGACGGGACGAGGAACGACGTAACCGCGAGGGCCACTCGGGCCTGCCTCGCGCTGCCTGGACGGTTCAGCCTCCTCAGGAGCATCCAGGGATGTGGAAACATCATCATCCTTGCTTCAAAGGATGAGCAGAGTATTCCTCAAGGTTTACAGCATCTCAACAGAGAAGAGTAAAGGTCCAGATCAACGCTCGGGGAGAGTGATTTCAGGAACCCACTCGTTATAACTGCGACTTTCTTCACAGAACAGGTGAAGCTTCTCCAGAGCTGGATCCTCCCATGAGTCCTCAGCTGGGTTCTGTTAAAACAGAGCGGAAGAGTTTTAAAAACCAAGTCTTGGGACAAATAATTAGCTTGATGTTGCACTTAAATGTTACTTTTGAACATATCCTTAATCTCACCGTTATAAGGACACAATGAGCGTCCTCGAGTTGACCCTTGGCACCGACAAGAGCGTTGAGACGTTTCAGGTCGTTTACTCTGACGATGCTGATGTCGTTGTCAAAGCAAAACGCTTGGATCAGAGTGAAGTGAATCTGTAGAGCGACGTCACACTCAAAGTCATCAGTGGCCAAAAGGCAGAAAGACACACTATCAGGGTCCCTGTGAAGACAAAAATGGGGTTGAAATGAGTCAATCCGCACAGTATCATAATACGGATAAATATACATGACATGGGTTCTCGCATGGAAGACTTCCTCCAAACTTACTCGTTCATTATTTTTGCGCACTCGTAGACGCCAACGGTGAGGCGACCCTCCGCCTTGGCAGACAGCAGGGCTTCGGACAGGGATTTTCCTTCTTTAACCATCTTGGTTTGGATTGAAGTATGCAGTAGCTGCTTGAAGTACAGTCAGTGGCACGAGCTGAGCGAGATAAGTTGGGAGTGAATTTCCACCTGACACGCGACCCGTACTTATAGTGGGATAGTGGCACGCGTTTTCACCGCGCGTTCTGATTGGCTGTTCAGAACAATAAAGGAACGGACTTATCCAAGGCGCGTGCCTTTAGATATGCGTGACATCTATAGAACTGTAAGAAAGGATCAAACTCTGATCCTTTCACTTTTGTCCTTAATTAAACAGATCAACTTTTCAACTCAAAAGACATGGCATAAATTCAACAAGCTGAAAAGTAGGCTATTGCACACATGTTGCATTGGGGGTTGATATGAGTGACTAAAAAGTTTACATAACTGCGTTGTGACATGCTATTATTCTTTCAAACAATTATTCTAAACAGCTTTTTGTTGTTGTTATAATTATGTTCATGGAATATTTTACAGCTTAAAATGAACTAGTGAATGCAAAAAGTGCTAATTAGAGGGAAAAACTTAACCAATTTCAGAACGATAAACTCCCTTATACTAAGACTATGCGTGTAAAACATAACCTACCCTAAAATATTGACGTTAAACAAAACTATCAAAAACAATTAAAAAGTGAATTAATCAACATGTTGGCATAGGCCTATATATTCCATCAGTTATTCCAAGTTATAAATTTGAAATATGTTAACTCATTACAAATTGGTGATTTTATCAGACTTTTGCTGCTGATTTGACATGTTGAAAGTTATTTAATACCTTGGTGATCGTCTTCACATACGCGTGGCTAATTTGCATAGCCTGACTTACGGCGCGTGGCATCTGGACGTGCTTCTCTTTTGCTACAGGAAACACTCCCCATCTGCTGATGGGGGAAGATAAAGGATCAGCTGAGCAAAGTTCAGCTGTATTTAGACTTATAGCCCACCTATTTATGCCTGCAGACACAAACTTTATGGTGCCTTTAAATAATAAACGTGATATAAATATTCTTAACTGCACTTAAAACAATCGGTTTGCTGACTGTGTAAGCTATAGCTTTGCGTGTTTGGAATTTTTATTAAAATCGTCTTGAACGCGTCTGAACAAATTTTTGCCTGACTTCTTTTAATGACCGCTAAATCATAGCCTATATAGAAAATGAAATGGCTTTGCAACAGATGACTGTGCTTATCTGACTGCAGCTGCAGGAGGGACTAAGTAAAAGCATTTGTTTGATTACTCTGCTTTGCGCTCGAGCACGTTTGTCTTGGAACACCTGTCACTCTCGCGCACTAAGGGGGGTAGGAACGGGATGCCCGGACTGCAGATGTGAAAGAACAATGCATTGCCTACGTTGCAAATCTGAAACGAGTTATTTTCTTTTTACTTATTTTCTTTGTATATAAAGAACAAGCCTCTATGGGACGTAGTGTACTTTTGCAAGTGTTTAAAAAGATTTTTAAGTTATCATTTTATTGTTTGCATGTATGAACCTCAACTTGCAAAATATCAGGAAAACATCACACTCCGTTCTATTTTTTCCTGCTGCAGCTTCACTATAAGGAAAAGTTCAACTGAATCTGTTCATGCTCCATTTTGAAGTAGACACAAAAAACTTGCTCACAATAGTCATATGTGCTGCTGTGATGCGAGGGGGCAGTGGGGGCATCCTAAATGAGGCCTCTCCATCTGCTCCTGTTCTGCATGGTAACAATAGGCCTGCATCAGTCATCGTCAACCTGTTATCTCGAGCCTCTCAAATAACCAAAAAAACTTATTTCATTCGCTGCATATACATTTGCACTTAGTAATGATCTGTGATTCTGACTTTTTTCTTGACATTGACATGATGCAGTATATCAGGATGTTTTTTTCTCTCTAATGATTTCTATGCAGCTTTAAAACCACCTGTGAACAAAATGATTAAAATGTCAGTGCATATGAAACGAGTGGTTTATTCACACATTAAATGCGTTAAAGCTGCGAAAATGTCAGCAAATGGAGAATATAAGAATATAAACATTGATGAATTTTCAGGGTGGCCTACATTTGGAAAGCTGCCTCTTATCACGTGGTCTGTGGTCGTAGCAGGCCAGATTGGGCAGCGGGGCGTCATGGCACGCGCATCCTATTTGCATTTGTAAAGGCGTCTAATAATAGAAGTTTCTGAACTAACAATAGGGCCGTTTCAGTGTGTCCACAGATGGCCACACACTCCACCTGTCTTTTGCGCTGAGGGAGGGGGGATGCATGCGATCCCTTATCCACATTTGCCAACTTTCACCAATACATTATATAGGCTAAAATATAGCCTAGCCCTAGCCTATACTAAAGTTCACATAACTTTAAAAAAAAATGTATTAGTGTAATTTGATCCTCTGCAATATTTCACTTTACTAAAACACATTGCTAAATAGGCTACCTGTTACAGCCTATTTAATTAAATAAAAGCTCTTAAAGAGAAATGTATCCCAAGTATAACAAAGTTATTTGAATCTTTTGAAGAGAGTCAGGTGAGATATTATTTTTTGTTCGTGTAGCCTAAACAGTTAGTCCGGAGATAACAGAACACATTTTAATACATCTAAGACACTAAAACGCACAAAATCGGGCAAAATGAATAGGCCAAAATATGATTGATAATAAAACAAAAAGAATACTGCTTAAACGTATCAGCCTAATGCATTTGGTTTTGTAAGATGCTAAAATAATCGAAAGAATTAGTTGAAGTCTGCAGCAAGCCTCAAAAAGTGACATTATAGCTTTCATCAATCTGCCACGAGCCGGAGTGTGACAATAACATTAGCATACCAATGCACAATTCAGACGAACCAATCATAAGACGCTTCTTTCATAGCCACCACGAGCCGAAGAGTATAAAGGCAGCGAGCACACTCCGTTAGGGCACCAATCCTTTTGGATTACATCCAACTTCAGTTCTGCTGTCTGCTCCTTGTGGAATTACAACCAGCATCATGACTTTTGAGGAAGTGCTCACCCAGAAAAGCAGCGACAGAGCTCAGTGCACTGGACAAGCACTGGAAGAGGTTTTGCTTTCTGCCAAAGCGAACGATTACCTTACCATTGGCGTTTACGAATCTGCTAAAATTATGAATGTGTGAGTATGCTGTCTATTCACTTCTTTCATGCTTCCTTTTTTAATAAATCACTTCGACTGATTTAGTAGTAGGCTACATGTTATTAATTTGCCTTTTCTTGTATTTCAGTGACCCGGACAGCGTGTCTTTCTGCGTCCTGGCAATGGATGAGGATTTTGAGTGTGACATCGCTCTCCAAATCCATTTCACTCTCATCCAAGCCTTCTGTTTTGACAACGACATCAGCATCGTCAGAGTGAATGACATGCAGCGTCTTTCTGAGATTGTTGGTGACGAGCCTGAACAATTTGAGGATGCTCACTGTGTGCTCATCACGGTATGTAGGCTATAGAAAATATTTTACTCACTTTAGCAAAAGCAGAAACTATATGTGTGCATTCACAACGTTTTTGGTGTCATGCTAAATTGCATTTTATTATGACCACAACAGAACCCAGCTGAGGACTCATGGGAGGATCCAGCTCTGGAGAAGCTTCACCTGTTCTGTGAAGAAAGTCGCAGTTATAACGAGTGGGTTCCTGAGATCACTCTCCCCGAGCGTTGATCTGGACCTTTACTCTTCTCTGTGGAGATGCTGTAAACCTTGAGGAATACTCTGCTCATCCTTTGAAGCAAGGATGATGATGTTTCCACATCCCTGGATGCTCCTGAGGAGGCTGAACCGTCCAGGCAGCGCGAGGCAGGCCCGAGTGGCCCTCGCGGTTACGTCGTTCCTCGTCCCGTCCATGCCAAGATGATCCTCATTCTTTATGTGAATGAGGTCAGGTATGCCACGAGAGCGACACAATGGCCCTCATTCTTTGTGCGGATGAGGTTTGGAGAGAAAGGAGAAGCGAGTTTTGCCTCTGTTACACAGAGCAAATATCGCAAGCGTTGGACACGCAGGGGACGCGGTGGTGCGTCGAAGCAACGTTTTTAAAAATTGACTTTAACATCTTCAACGTTTTTAAAAATGAAATTGCTGCACAATATAACGTGCCTTATTGTCGGCAATGTGCTTTCCACTTTCCAGAATTGTCTTATTCTCTAAAGGTTTCACTTTAGAAATATTCATGTGACAAAAAAGAACAAACTAACTTAAAAATCCCTAAAGGTTTATAAATATTTGATATAAAAGTGAAGAAAAATATTTAAATATGCTGTTTCAAACTTTGCATTGTAGAAATAAATAAATGAGTGCATACAAACAATAAATATGTTCAAATGAATAATTGTGTCATGTGTTCTCTTCCGCAAATGACTGCATTCTTAACACACTCACACATTTGATACGTCCATATTCATATTTCGTAAATAAAAACGAGGCTGTTCGTTCAGTCCGTTCAGAAGTTGGATCGTAGTATGCCTAATATCTGCTCTTGTTCAGCTGAGACATCAATTCCTTAGTGACAAAAATACTCAGGCTGTTAAAATAATAGGCATACATGAACCTCACTGCACGCGTATCCTTCAGGCTCACTTTTATTCGCGAAAAACAATGGCTTCTATAGTGAAAAAATTTCTGTTCACAAAGTTTTCTTTCTGAAGTAACTCTGTATTGGGGGCAGCATAGTGTCAGCTGCCATCTGCATGTGTAAAGCTACAGCACAATAGTAGCGCGCTGTCCCGTTAAATTGGGGGCCCCAGCACAAGGAACTCATTGTTACCGCGGCAGATGTCTGAGGCACGACGCTACTCCATCTGCCAAGCAGCGCAGATGGGAGGTGAAGGCGGTGTCGCGGGGTGAGTGTTTGGCTGCCAATCCTATGGCTCCCTGTCAGTTGCTGTATTGTTTACAAACCGCCCATGGCTTCTGCACGGATTGCTGTGGCTCTCAGCGTTGAAAGAGGGGCTTCAATGAAAGCAAAGAGGAGCTGTAAACTGATTATGCAGGGCTGTTTTATTTAGTGAGAGTTTGTACACAAAAATGGAGGAAAGCAGTAAGGGCTGACAGACGTTTTCATACATTTTTACTTGCGAAAATAGAATAACAGGACTGAAACATAAATATGACAGGCCTATTTAAGCCTCTGATATAAACAGGTTTCCTATGTAATTACAGAAAGCAAATGATTTTAAAAGCACTGTGAACGTTGTGAACGTTTAGCAATAAATATATTAATTTTCTCATTGATTTGGTCTATTAAATATTTTGTGCTACATGGCATGATAACTGTAAAACTGTAATTACACAACTCCCACACTTTTAGGCTGAGGATTTTTCAACCAAAATGTTTATTCACCCTCATTTTGTTCCACATCTGTATAATTTATTTGTTCTGTTAAATACAAAAGCTATTTTGAAAAATGATACAGAGTTATTTTGTCCATACAATGAATGCCAATTGGCTCCAGTATGGACCCAATTGACTTTCATTGTACTAAACTATCCATTTAAAGGTGCAGTAAGCAATTTCTCATAAAGGCTGTTGATATTTGAGATCACCAAAAACAAACACACCCCTACTCAAAAGGAAAACACCCCAATCTTGATGCCGCCGCCCCCACATTCACATAGAAGCTACACTCTAAAAAGTTCAGTTTAATTAACATCAAAAAGTAAGGAAACCCGTTGCCTTGAAGATATTACAGTAGGTAAATAAACGTCATGCATAATTGAAACAATTAAGTTGTGTGGAATTGTCAAGTTCACTTAACTTAATCTTTTTCAATTACACATGAAGTTTATTACTTTATAATAATAATAATTTTAAGGCAATGGTTTCCTCATTTTTTTTTAAGTCAGCTGATCACTTTTTTCATTTTAATGACTATGGCGAAACCTTCTGTACTGCCCAAGGATATGATGGCATCAATAAGTTAAAGCAATTTGTATTACTATGATAATTCATGTTGAATGTCTCATTGTTATAAAGCTCCTCTACTCCTTCGATAACTAATTTTACAAATATGACAAGATTAAGTGGTTATAGCAATCACTAAAAAGGGAACCAAAAGAAAAAACATTTATTAGGAGTATGGTATCTCACTTTTCAGACTCATTTTGAGAGCTGGTGCTTGAAATGGGCAGAGGAGGAGGTTTAGACATTCCTAGTCTCGCATAACCAGACCTCCAGACTGACGGAAGAAGGTCTGGACTTCATCACAGCTTTCATAGGCCAAGGACCGCCCAAGAGGCCGTCTGAATTACATGTAATGCAACCAATCACAATTCGTTTTGTTACACGTCATGTTTAGGGGCGTGAAAATGTAAAGTCGATGTACCTACGATAACAGACTAGTGCATCTAATAAATTATTCATTCAAGAACGTTGTGCAAGTTTACTGCAACAATTGGGCCTCAAACTTCACATACTTTGGAAAACCCAGCATTTAGTTGATCCTGGTAAGTGCTCATTGTCACAGTTGTAAACACGGCGGCTTTCTTCTTCCATGAGGGGGTTTGGCATCACGATGGCTTTGTTTCCAGGCGGACTGTTAAAGAACACGACACACAGGTCTCCCTGACATCCTGTAGAATTCAAGCAATTAGATGACGACTTCAAAACTCCTGAAGTGTTTCCAGTGTGCCATATGCATCAGATCACCTACCGTACCTTTAAGAAACAACGCACAGTTTTGAGGAGTGCCGTAGATTTCTGTAGGCACGAAGACTGTCTCTTTTAGGATCTTTGACGACTCCACTGATTGTAGGCACAAACTCGGCTCCCCTGTTTCTCTTAACTCTGTGCAAGAGTATGCGGTAAACCCCTGTAATGGGACTGCGAATGTTTTTTCCTTGGTTATTAAGAATATGTTCCTGAGTGACTCCCAGTTTCTCCAGGATACCTTTTACCTCCTCCTGGTCTCTGTCTAACTCCCCTGGACCGGCCTCGACCAGATGAATGGGGTTGAGCTGGTATAAGGGAGGAATAGGGAAGAAGAGTTCCACTGGCAACAGCCACTCGCAGCCCAACATCTGGTCCAGTGCGCATCGCTCTAACGGTTCTGGCTTCAGTATCCCCCGGATCAGCCGCTGACATGGAGCAGATACCCAGGTTGGCAGGACATAGGCCCCGTCCAGCACACTTTGGCGCAACTTGGCCACAGTGTCAGCACGGAACGGCAAGGAGCCAGTTACCATGAAAAAGAGGAGGACGCCCATTGCCCACACATCCACAGGTGGCCCGATGTAGGACTCGTCTTTGAAGAGCTCCGGAGCTGCATAAGGAGGAGAGCCGCAAAAGGTGTCTAGGGCTTGGTTGCGATTCTTGACCCTCTTGCTGAAGCCAAAGTCAGCCACTTTAATGCAGGAGTTAGTTGTATAAAGAACATTTTCAGCCTTCAGATCTCGATGGATGATGTTGTTCTCGTGCTGAAATGAAAACACATGCAAATATATAAATTCAAGAGATTCAAAATTCTCACGCAGTGATTAAGATGATTCGGTTCGATGACATACTGTACACAATAAAGAAATGAAAAAAATAATTTAAAAAAATGTAGTATCAAAAACATTTTAGAAATGTAGTCTTTGTATTCATGTTAGTTTTATATTATTTTGAAAAGCTTTTAGAAAAAAATATAGTTTAATGGTATATTTTAAACATATTTTTGAAGGTTATATATATATATATATATATATATATATATATATATATATATATATATATATATACATACATCATGAATTATAATGTATTTTAATAATTATTATATATGTAATTCATAAATGTAAATTAAATATTTGAAAAATCAAAATATTAACAAACAGTTTTTTTATTGTTTTGTCCTGAGACATAATTATAAAAGATCATGCTTCAGAATTGAGTTTGATCCTTATGAGGGTTTTGACATTAAAATATCAAAATTAACTTTAATGCAGAAATTTTAGACATGCTGTTCATAGAAGAGGTGTATTTAAATCGTTTTGTGTGTGAACTGCATTTTAATCTGGACACAAAAATGAGCATCATTAACCCATTTAACAGTTTTACTATACTTATTATGACTTACTATTGATGTGTTTTCTAAAATCTAAAGTACAATGTTTTTGAGTCTGACCATGTATTTGACTGCTGACAGGACTTGGGCGAATACAATCTTGCTTTCTCGGTCAGAGAGTTTTCCTCCAGAACTGATTCTGGTGTGGAGGTCTCCTCCTCCAGCAAACTCAAGAACCAGGTACAACCGACTTGGCGTCTCCAGTACCTCATAGAGCTGCAATAAGTTTGGGTGATACAAGCTCTCCATGTTGGAGATCTCTCTGGACAGCATCTTCTGGGTCTGCAGATCGAGTCTCATCTTATCCATGATCTTAATGGCAACCTTGTCTAAAGGAAATGCGTGCAGAGTCAAATCTGAATGACGTCATTACACATTAATCCTGTTAATTTCTTAATTCTGACCTACCTTTACCATTTCCTAACCTAGATTCAAAAAGTCGAAGGTTTTGTTTATAACCACTTTGATAATGAAAAATCTCACCTTTGGTGAGGGCGTGGATGGCCAGTTTGACCTTCGAAAAGTTCCCACAGCCGATCTGACCACGGACTTTGTAGAAGCCCACCCTTCTGCCCACCATCAGCTCCTTTATGGTGTCTTCGTCTTTGCACATTTCCAGCGTTAATTTTTCCAGGGGTGTCAGGCACTTGGAAGGGTCTTCCTCTTCCTCTGACCCACATTCTGAGCTGCCCGTCAGGGTGTAGTGATTGTGCCGATGCACCTGTGGCGACACCTGAATTGTGCTCGCAGGCATTTTGCAGCTGCTTAAGGCTAAAAAAAACAGGAACCAACAGTAACCAATAAGCAAATTAGTTACAGCGCACAAAATTTGCTTGCATGCATAGAAATGAATGTGTGATGCATAAAAACATCTAATCTTCTTGTTCTATAAGAAAAAAAAACATATAAGCAGTACAGCAGTGAATTATGTGAAATTGTTCTTTAACAGACAGAATCAAAGTGTATAGCTGGCATGAACATATAACTGCAGCCCATGCTAACGCTAATCACATAGACTTACTTCACCTTGTTAATAATTTTATATTGTCTATTTCAGCACTGTATGCATTGAATACACTTCAACAACATTTTAAAAGTTAACAAGCATGTTGACAAGCTTTGTTGACTAAAACATCCACAGGTGTGACACTACACAACCACACTACACAACATTAGAAAATGTAAAATCATTTATCTCACCGTTGTGCTCTCGCAGTAGACTAATGCATGGCTGCTTTTCTTTTTTATAGGATCAGAAGTCAAAGAATATCTCCACATGCTTACATTTTAAGATTTGATCTAAATAAGTCAGAGTAATAATATTGAACTTATTTTGCAGTTTAAAACAATAGTCACATTAAGTTATTGTAAAGGTCAAGTAAGACCAATATGTAGATGTTCATTTTAACTGCCCTGTTCTGTAACTGCATGAATAAAAATCACTGATGTAGTTTCCCCTCAATAGTCTTCCTGTCTCCAGGGAAGTCTTCAGCTCTCTCTCTGTCCATCACGTTGTCAAAGTGAAACAGAACATCCTGGTATCATGTTTCCTAATCTGCCAGCTTTATTTAGAGCTACCTTAATCCTCTCTGCTGTCTGAGACGATGCCTGTGATAAACAAAAGGCAAGAACCACTGCGAAAGGAGGGTGAATAACTGGCAAACACGTGCATCGCTGATTCTTTTAAAGTACTCATGGGATATATTGTTATGTTTGTGCTGGTGGGATACAATCATACAGGAGGTCAGGAGACCCTAGATGTGATCGTCAGTGATCTTAATGAGGCTGATCTTTGACCGTACAGACGTTATGTAACAGCATTACTAATGAGATTACTGCAGGCCCTCCCTGACACATCAAGGGGTTTGGCCGATACTATAATTATTACTAGTCCGCCAGCCTCTCATTGTGAATGATGAGGCTTCACATTCTCATTCTGGAGCGCATGTGTGCCGCTTGTGATGGAAAGAATTGCTAAAATTGAAATAAAACAATAAAAAAAATTGATTAAAGAACTAAACAAAAATTTAAAAATGTGCATAAAGGGTAACTAAACCCCTGGTCGGAGCCTGACTCAACCCACTGCCAATATTTGAAAAATGTTGAAAAAGTGGGAAGAGCCCAGCAGAGATAGAGAGGACGAACAGAGCATATGTGAGCCCCCTGAGCGGGTTGGGGGTGGCGTGCACCTGAGACCCGCAGTGACGGATTAATTGACAGCTGCTGTCAAACTCGCTTAAATGGAGCGCGACTGGAGTGACAGAACGGTCATTTGAAGTCGAGGACTTTTCTCCCCCAACTTCACCTGAAGTGGAGGATGTTGAATTGTCTGTGGACACAGGGCCACAGGCATATCAATTCGAGCCGCTGGCTCAAACTGTTATTCAGTCATTTTGAGGTAATTCTTTCCAGGTTTATTACTACTATTACGTTCAGTATATTTTGCTGCTATGTGATAAAATATCCAGCAAATCGCGCGTTTGTTGACACTAGAGGGTTAGCCTGATAGGAAAGAACATAAATTGTGATTAAAAATATATGCTCACTCACATCATGGCGTCGCTGCGGTGGTGGAGTCCATGCAGGAAGAGCAGCTTTTGGCACTGCGTCGCTTTTCAGCACGAGCTGTGTGGAGAAGCCCATTTCCACTAAATAAAGATAAAGCTAATGCTAAAAATCATCGCTATCCTAACTGATGTAATACTATGCTACTAACTAACAATGCTTCTAACAACTATGCTAATTAACTACCTAGGCTACACGAAATCTACGTAATTCCAACTCCTGACTCGCTACAGTAGTTTTAACGGAACCAGATGCTCTTATACCAGGGGCTGCCAAGGGCCCAATAAAACACTTTAAACCCAAATGTCAAAAAATGTACTTGAATCAATGAACAGCTTTTATAAAGCTCCATTCTTACAGATCATTAACTTAAACAAAGTTGTTTTAGTGTTTAGTTACCCTTTAAATAAGTTGAAGTAATATAAGTTTCTGTCATGAAACTCTAGATGGCGCAGGCTGATCGGTTCCTGCTGCATCAGTAGCCAATGAAATCGCTGCTCAACCTTGCTACTGTTCAGCATTGGCTATAGCAGTGCAGCATGCATCAGAGACCCTCCACCTTCACCAGCTCCACTTGTATTGATTTGCTACGGGTAAATCATGTATGCTATATCAGACTGATCTCATGAAATGGCGTATGTATGACACGCCAATTCGTATTTCCATTTTTGGCGTGCTATCAACACGCATAATCACTTTTCAGCGTGTTTATCAACGCCGTTGACTTAACGTTACATCACTGTATATATAAATATATGACCTACCCCAACCCCGTCCCTAAACCTACCCGTCACTGGGGTTAACACCATTTATGAGTCTTCCCCTACCATCATAGGAAAAAAAATATCGCTCCCCAGATGTAGATATACATTTTGCTTCGTTTCGCTCGGACATTTAACTGCGTACACATGCACGCGGAATCACTCGGACATTTAATGGCGTAGACATACACGCGGAAGATGACGGTTCGTTTCGGCGCGGACATACACGCGGATAGCTAAAAATGCGTATAGATAACACGCCACTTGACTTGAAAGTGGCGTGTATGTTTACGCAAAGTCATGATGTCATGTTGGCTATATTGTGCAGCAGCAGCATGTCTTGCTCACAGCCATAGTTCAAATTACAGGGGGTATTGGGGGTGCAACCCCCCTAGATGAGACTTGGACCCTCCCAAAAGGGATGAAATTAATAATTTGTGGGGTACTGAAAAACTGTAATAAAATAGAATGTTAGCCTGTCCAAAATTGTATGTATTTAAATGCAGTATTACCATCACATACTAACAATTCAGGAAATAATCTAATAATCTAACAATCTAATGAAATACGATTTTCAAACCCTCACTCCCCATTGGGCTGTACCATTTCTCTGGTAGGTTCAGACTGTGTTCTTTGATATCACTTCACTAGCTGTTGAAATGTATGTACCTGGTGTGTCAGTGAAAAATTTAGAGTAAGTGGCTGAATCAACTTTAATCTCTGCATATAGTTTTGACTGCCATGTATATCATCATGCGTTGTGCTTTGTGGTAAATGTTATGAGCAGCTCAGCATCTAAACAGGTTTTCAGAACTGTCTTAATGTGGTTGTTCATAGTGTTTCACTCATCTATAATGAAGTCATAGTCTAGCTACCTAGCTAGTTAAAAGTTCACGCAGCTCCTGAAGCTCTCTGTACCAAGCAAATATTGTCCGTATCTTGGTGAAACTAAGCCAAGAATGGTTGCATTAATGCAAGCAGTTGTTTATTATCTCACGGAGATAATAGGTTGTTGGATGGAAACGTGCTCAAATGTGTGTTTGAACTGCTGCAGAAGCTTTCACAGAATTTCGGTTGGGCTGCTGAGTGATTTAAACTGTACTTAAAAAGTAATTTATTTCAATAGTCTGATTCTTTGAATGAACCAGCATTTTCCTGGTATTTGATGTCACGAGGCACTTCCTTTGTGTATTTGCGTGCATGTACATGTCTGTGTGTCTGAGCAAGGCACTGAATTGCCAACGTCTCTATTGATGAGATTACAAGCTTTATCTGGAACATGGCCGTTGTGTTTACAGGTGTGCGGACGACATGCAAGAGCACTCAGGCCATAATCTCCCTGAAGTCCGTGTCACCTGCCACTGCACTCCTTTTTAATTACCTCTCACATAGCAGTCTTCACAGCAATATGTTCATAAATGCACATTTAATTAAATTAAGAACATAACACAGAACGTAATTGAAAAAGATTTAGCATATATTCCAGGGGAAATGCTTTTTCAAATAAATACAACTGTCAAACACAAACAGGTTGCTGAAGTTGGCCCTCACGTTACAATGGACAGATCATAAGAGGTTTTCAGTTTTTCCTCCTCTTCAGGCGAGGGTCCATCAATCCGTAAAGGCTCTGCTGTTCCAGCTCTCTCACCCTCTGACGCAGAACCTCGATCTCTTTGTTTTTCTCATCCTGAATGAACTGGAGCTTCTGAAAGTCACAATAACAACGATACAAAAAAGAGGTAGAAATAAAGGTGTAATCATAAACCTTTCTTTCCACAATGCTATGAGGTGTTTTGACGGACGCTGCAGTATGACTCACTCTTTTAAAGATGTTCTGTGGATGAGGAGCAGAGGCTTGTGTCTGTGGATGACTCTTTGCAGACATGCTCTGTGCCCTTGCAAGCTTAGCACCAAACTGCAAATGGATGAAACATTTTTACAGCCATAAAACTAAAACAAACATTAAACAATGTATATGATTTAATAGTGTATTAAAACCCATTAAAGTTTAATTTATTTACAAAATTAGGTAACTGAATTAAATTCTACCTCCATTTGAAGTTTAATGGTTTGGCTTTGCTTTTCTTTCTCCTTCTCCCTCATCTGCCTTCTCATCTCCTCCAAAGCGCATTCATTTCTCTCATGAGTCACTTTCAGATCAGTATCTTTAGCATCCACTTAGAAAGCAAGATATAAATGTATCCTTTTTGAATGTATAATCCTGTTTAACTGTATCTATACTGGACAGTAGCTATACTAGCTGTCTCATCTGTTTTATTACGGTTGATACTGTAAGGATGGTAGATACAAAGTGTTGTGATTTTCACTCACATTTCCTTTGTGCTTCTTTTTCACGGTCTTCCAACTCCCTCTGGTGTTGATCTCGCAGCGCTTTCATTTCAGCTGCCAGTCTTTGAAGCCGAGTCTTACTTTCCTACAACCACACAGGGGGAGAATAAAGCTCCAACAACAAACACAAAAACGTGATGCAATTTTATGCTTATGCCAGCAGTAATTGAATACAGCCCCATCTTACCTCTATTTGAGCTTCATTTTCTTTCTTCATCTGAAGAGCTTCATTTTTCAGCCTTTCATTTTCAACTAGAAAGAGTTGTGATCATTTATGCACATTTTAATTTGGATTGGATTACACTGAAATGTACTGTTTATATTAAAGGGACAGTTCACCCCAAAATGAAAATGATGTCATCATTTACTCACCTAAAAGTTGTTCCCAATTAATTTCTTTCTTCTGCTGAACACAAAAAAATATATTTTGAACAATATGGGTTACCAAACAGTTAATGGACCCCCTTGTCTTCCGTAGTATGGGGCAAAAATACTATAGAAGTCAATGGGGCCAAGAAATGTTTGGTTACTGACATTTTTTAAAATATCTTCTTTTGTGTTCAGCAGAGTAAAAAAATGTATACAGGTTTGAAAAAACTTGAGGATGAGAAAATGATGACAGAATTTTTATTTTGGGGTGAACTATCCTTTTAAGAGAACAGTAGCTAGCCTTCGAGTTAAGATTATTTCTCTACCTCTGAGGTCGCACTGTTGTTGTAAGGTGTATTGTAGACCTTTGACAGTTTCCAAAAGTCCATCTCTCTCTGTAGAAGAAAGTAAACCATGTCAAAGGTGTTATAATATTATATATACTGAATTAATTAACGGGATACCTTTACGTAGAAAGAGAGCAAATTACTATATTGCAATTCAAGTATGGGGATAGAAATGTAAACCCTATAATTCACATAAACACATTAAACAACTGAAAAACTTCAACATTTCTACAATTACACCGCCAGATGGCAGCAGAGTTCAATTTTTTCCAATTCTTTGGCGAATACCTTATTTTATATCCATATTTATTGTCTTACCTTCAGTTAAATGTTTCTCCTTGTTTTGGGCGAGTTTTAGAAATCTGCTAGTCTCGTCCAGTTGTATTTCAAGAGTACTATTTTCCCCTTTCATCTCCGTAATTTTCTTAATCACACAAAACTCAGGTAATTTAACAGTTACCTCAGAACTAGCGCATTCACAGAGCTTTTATAACAACGTTCTTCACAAAGTTTACTTGAATATCTTAAATATACATTTAGAGGCCTTACATTCTCCAGTTGGATGAAATCTTTCACAAGTTTAGTCAAGTCGACGGCAGTAAGCTTTTTCATCTTGGCCAGCGTTTAACTAACGTTATAGGCAGCAACAATTATATATATTTGACGCTTAGTCGTCACTTTGAGGACAAATTATTGTAAATAATGTATGGTAAACGAGTTTCTCAACGTATACTACGGGTACGTTTTCAGGATAAACACATGGAAAGAAGCATGTGTGTGAAATAAAAGGCTTGTTCGACTTGAACCGGCGCTGCGCAGACCGATCGGTTGATGACATCAAAGTACCGCGAGAGCGATTCAAAAGCATAAGGAGCCGTCTGCTCTCTAATCGCTCTCGCGGTACTTTGATGTCATCAACCGATCGGTCTGTGCAGCGCCGGTTCAAGTCGAACAAGCCTAAAGTAATAGAGTGCCGAAGTTATGACGTCACTTTGTAGGCCAAAACACGAAAGTGAGTTAGCATTTTAGCACTTCCGGTTCCCTCGCCCGGGTTTTTGCTAAATCGCCTGAAATAAGGTCTGTGGTTAACAAAGCCTCTAAATATTTTCACGTTTTGATCTATGACATAAAACACACCAATAACCTGCTTGTGTTTTTTTTAAACTGTGTTGTGTCTGCTTGTGTTTTTTAAAACTTGTTTAAAAAATTTTAAATTTTGGATTAACTTGTAAAGATTATCTTGATAGACAAAACGTGTAAGGGTCACAACTCTTTGTTGAACACAGATCTTATTTTTTTTGCGATTTTCCAAAAGTCTCTGGGGAAAATGCATAGCTTTTCGATCGAGGGAACCCATGCGCTAACTTCCGAGTTGTCATACAAAGTGACGTCATAACTTCGGCACTCGAATTATCCACCACGTGATCCCTGGTAGTAGTATACAGAAACGTCTTAAAGGGATAACTCACCCAAAAATGAAAAGTAGCCCATGATTTACTCACCCTGAAGCCATCTTAGGTGTACATGACATTCTTCTTTCAGATGAATACAATCAGACAAATACAACTCTTCCAAGCTTTACAATGGGAGTGAATGGGTCTATGTATTTGGAAGTTCATCAAAGCGCATCCATGATTAAAGTGCTTCACGCATCTCCGGGGATTAATAAAGGCCTTCTGAAGCAAAGCAATGCGTTTGTGTAAGAAAAATATCCATATTTAAAACTTTATCGACTAAAATAACTACAAAAAAGTAACCCTTGAACTTGATGCACAACGTAATGACGAACGCGGTTGCCCAGTCCTGTTTGTTTGAACCGCGAGAGGGGTCAAAGCTTACGCTACTCCTACATCCTATGTCATACATCGTCAAGTGTTACTCTTTTGGCGAAAGTCGACTTGTGTTGGCCGGGAGTATAACGGGAGTTGTAGGTCACAGAGAGCAAAACCAGTATTTCTTAGTTCACTGCTGTCTTTTATTTTGAGATACTGCTTATTTTACAAAGTTAAAAACATCCCTTTTGAAATGATAAACAATACTGAACCAAGGCCCAAACACCACTAGACAACCATGCTAACAAAAAACACATCTTAAAGGGGTCATCGGATGAGCGTTTTCCACTAGTTGGTATAATTCTCTATGGTCTTCATGTAAAGTTTGTAACATACTTTGGTTTAAATTCCTCAATGGTTGTGTAAAACAACATCCTTTTTCAGTCTTTCTGTCTTTTTCGGCGACCCGTTTCGGTGCATGTCTCTTTAAACGATAATGAGCAACTGCTTACCCCACCCCTCTCTTCCGTGGGGCGTGTCCACACAAGACATATAAATTGCTGCCTTGGTGGGCTGTATAAAAATGCCTGAGGGGGAAATCATATTGCTCAGAAAATCCAAATGGCTTGATTGTTGAGAGTGTTTAGACTTTTTGAGGATTAAAAAAAAAAAGGAGTGAATGGATTTTTTTCATTGTATGGTGGTTGTGTCGACACACTGCAAAGATAAATTTATATGCAAACACCATACAAAAGTGAATTTTGCATCCGATGCCCCCTTCATAACTAAAACTAAAACTATAGTTTTCGCTGGTTAATGGTCTTTCAGCCTGGCCAAGCTGGTGTTTAGCTGCTCGGAAATCTGGTCTCCCTTGAAAAGTGCCCAAAACCAATCTAAGACCAAACTGATAGACCAGGAAACCAGTTGAGCCGGGTTTAGCCCTTGTGCATCAATTAAAAAAAGTTACACATAGCTACATAGAGGACAAAAATGTCCACGTCAAAAAACTGTCATAAAATTTTTAATCTTGGGAGCACAGACTTAAAGAAGACCCGTGGCAGATTATTGCTGAAGTAAAAAAATAAAAAAATAAAAGGTATATAGGTTTAATATGAAACACATTGAACTCTAAAATGGCTAGAAAAAGCCATAAATCTAAATAAGTTGTGTTCTAAATTTGAGGTTGTTATCTCAAAAAATTAGCTTTCAGTAAGATTTTGTTTGGGTGCACTTACAGATTTTCCCCATTGGATGCCAGCAAAACTCCACTGGTGCACACAGTAATTGGATTTGTTATTTGCAGTTGAGTTTTTCTCTCTCAATATTACAAACACACACACACACACACACACACACACACACACACACACACACACACTTTTTTATAACACACATACTAACCAAACTCTGACATCCATACCAACACTCCCACACAATTAATGTTGCACAATTTATCCAATTAGCTCTATAATATGTTGAAGCAGAAAACAGGAATAAAGCGAGTACTGTATTTGCTTTATAGGCCAAACCTGAAAAAATGGCACCATCTGATAAAAAATACTAAAAATTTTAATTTTGAAGCCTTGCCAACAGAATGAAAGCCTGTTAACCAAGATTGCATCATTGTATAGTTAAATGGCCCTGGGATAAAAAATTGCGGTTTTAATGGGGCCATTTTTTCAAAACGACGCTAAGTGGGAGTATTTTGTGTACCTAGTGCAAAATAATAAAAAAATAAAGGAAATGGGGTGAAATATTAAAATTCCAATACAAATACACACCTGTGGCAAATTGTATACAGTTAGCATTAACACAAAGTTATCAACAAAAAAAAAACTGAAAAAGCCAAAAATGTCCACAAGGATGCACAAGGGTTAAGCTGTTTTTGTTTGTTTGTTGTTTTTTCAGCAAAGTTGGCTAGTCGTGAAACAATATTGATCATATATACATATTGTGGCACTGAGGACAAAAGCCTGTAACAGTTCACATAAACATAAGAATCCCTCTTGATATAAATGTGTAACATTGTTTTTTAACACTGATGATAGAATCTTAAGTAGGCACATATTGGTGGTTTGTTCTCTGAAAACAAACTATAAACACACACAAAATTATATAGCAATATAACTGTTATCCAACTGCATGTGAGAGCATAATGTATACTTCTGCTCCATTTCTGCTCAAAATAACCTCTGAAGCTGTTAAACCTCCAAATTAGGAGAACAAAGAAAAGACTCCAGGCCTTATACAGTCCACTATTAGCTTGCCAAAAGATTTGTTTCATGACATACATTCCCCTGGAGAAGGCTTGGATCATGGATCCACATCTTGTTCGATGTTGGCTAACCATGGCAGACGGCACATGCACAAAGAACAAACGCACTCCACTTTTAGTTAGGGGTAATGTTGTCGAGTAGGTCAGGAGTCAAGTATCCTTCAGGAGTTGGCAAATTCTTCACCGCTGCCTTCTGTGGGGTGGTTGGTGTATTTGGTTTCAGGAAGAGACTGTTTTTCCAATCCACCCCATCTACCAAAGTGTACTCTGGAGTGGTGGGCTTTGCAAGGGTGGGAAATGCAGTAGACAGAGAGGACGTGTTCGTCTCAGGGCTCAGGTTTTGAATGTCTCTGGATGCACTGTGTTTTTCTTGACTCTGTGATTGGTCTGTAATAGGTGGGTTTGGTTTATCGAGGTGTGCGCTGATTGCACTGGCAACAAGCTCGGAGGTGTAGCCGCTTTCGTCAGGGATCACCACCAACTGTTGGATTTCTTTTCTCTTATTGTTGTCTTTATCCTTCTGAGTTTCATTATGACAGGTGTTCATTCTTTCTTGCTCTTCCAGAGAAAGCACAGCTTCACCACGCTGGGTGACGTCACTCACTTGTGAGTAAAGGCTGTTAGACCAGGTTGTTTCTTGTGGACAGATGGCTGCAGGTTGCGATGGCCCAGAGTGTGTACGCGACAACGGGTGGAAACCGTCGTGGCAACTGGTTGAAGGGTGATGTAGATCCGTTTGATCGTGATCTGACAGGTCCGGATCACAGCAGCTAGCCCGTCCCGAATCATCATCCCTGAAACTACTGGACATTTGAGGCGAGTCAGAAACCGGAGAGTCGATAAGGAGCTCTTCTTCGTTCTCGTGTGGTTCGTCGATGTCCACCTCTATGAACTCTACCCACGGATCATTGCTGTACAGTTCTGGCCGCAAGCCCGGGTGGGTGCTTAAGATTGATGTGAATTCACTCAGCTGACCTTTCTTTGGAGAAATGAACAGAAAAGCTTTAATTTGTAGCCCCTAAGCGTTCAAAAAAATGAATGTGAAGTCACATACCTGTAAAAGCACAGGGTCAATCCCTTTGATTTTTGGTCCGGGGACTGGCGGCAGGAAAATCACCATTAGCCTACAACAGAAATCAGGCAATACTTAAGTTAAAGCTTTTCTTTGAGTAGCCAAATGGCCAACTATGCAGTTTTCTATACTGTATATTCCATCAAAATAATCAGAAAGGATGCATGAACTGATAAAAAAATAACAATAAAGACTTTTACATTGTTAGAAAAGATTTATATTTCAATTAGGCTAAATGCTGTTCTTTTGAACTTTATATTCATCAAAAGGTTTCTGCAAAAAACGCAAGGTTGCGAGACGTTTTTTAAAAGTTGAATTTGTTTTAACTTAAGCGCCACGTTTTTAGAATGCAGTGTCATGCGCGAGGTGCTACAAAAGTGTTTAAAATAATGGAAAAGTAGCGCAGTAGAAATGAAAAACGCATTCTATGTGAATGACCCCTTAGTGAGCATAAGAGATTTCAACATTCAACCTTTTGAACAGTAGTGAGAATATTAATATATTTTGAGAGAAAAACACATTCCTACCCGTTATAAATGAGAATCGGTCTTGCCTGACTTTGAATTTGCCTATATTGAGGTCTTGAATGTAGCACAGTGGAATTCAGTTGTAATTTATTGTGTGTTTTAGTTGTAATGCAATAAAAGAATAAACTAATAAATGCAGTAAAACATTAAAAGGTAATGCAGGAAAATGAAAGGACAGAGAAAACTAATAAGTGTTTAGATACGAATGCCAGAGTAAATCATTGTATTTATACATACATCTGTTAGATTTCCTTTACACTGTTATATATCAGAGCATGTACTTACTTATGTTGACGTGAAACTACAATCAGCATCAAGATAATTGCGACACCAACAGCAGAGAAGACAAGCACAGGTGTAATAGGAATTCTTGATTCTGAAAATGAAAGGAGACATTCAAAACATCAACGAAAAAAAACTTCCTTCCTTCCTTCCTTTCAAAACCTACAAACCGGTAGATCTTTAATCTGACCTTTGTTAGGAATGAGAATGAAGATGGAGTCACTGAAGACACCAAAATCGTAGCCTCTCATTTTTGACCTGACTCTGACTTCATATTCAGTGTTGCTGCAGAGACCATAGATATTCGCCTGTGTGTCTTTGCTATTCTCCAGCTGTAGAGAGTCAAAGAAAGCTAAGACACATCATAACACTCCAACCTTGAAGCCTTGAAGATATTGTGTTCCAAACATGGTCTTATTATGTCTGCAAAATCCAGGTCATAGTCTTTACCATGGTGAATCAAATGTAAATGCCAATTACTTTTAATAAAGCTTCAGAGGAACATTTGACTTCAAGTCTTTTTCTCATTAGGAGCAGATTAGAAATCTGGATGTGATGATTACACAAGGTTGCGTGAGACTCACTGAGATCCACTGGTCTGAACCCTTTTTTCTGTACTGTGTCTCATAAACCAGCAACATCCATCCTGTCTTTACATTCTCTGCAGCAGACGGAGGAGGATCCCAGCTCACAACCACATCAGAGATTAAACCAGATGAGCTCAGACTCAAAAGAGTCCAGTTTAGTCCTACAGGCGGATCTGGAAACACTGAGAAAATAATGAACATCTATGAATAAATGGAACATGTTTGCAGGTATTTTGCCTTTTAATGCAATGAAAAGGGGGGTTTAGTTATCCAGAGGAAAATAAGACTGATGGGAATGTTTAGTTAAAAGAGCATCATCCTCTCTTAAGAATGTATTATTGAAAATATATTTTGGACAATATAAATATATCTGGTAACAGTTTAGTTTAGGGTCCAGTTCTCAGTATTAACTACAGCTTTTTAGCATGCATATTACTAGGATATTGGCTGTTTATCAGTACTTATAAAGCACATATTAATGCCTTATTCTGCCAGACCATATTCTACATCCCTAATCCAATACCTAAACTTAACAACTACCTTACGAACTACAAATAAGCAGTAATTAGGAGTTTATAGAGGCAAAAGTCAGAGTTAATAGTAAGTTAATAGTGAGAATTGGACCCTTATCTGAAGTGTGTTCATATATTTATATAGAAAATGTATAGAAAAAATTAACAAATAAGTAACTAAAACTTATTGAAAATAGATTTATAAAAACCTACATGTATATATGCATGTATAAATATATATGTGAAAAAAATTAGCAAATAGGGATTGTATACTTGAAAGCATGCCAAGACAGAAAAGACTAAAGAGCCGGGGTTTGTGTTTGCCACATGGCTTACCAATCTCCTCCACGCTGAAAGATTTTTCATCATAAACAACATCAAGAGAGCGTGAACGCAGCTGTATTGCGTAAGTGTACCATATAACAGTATTACTGGAATCAAAGTAGCATTCATTCCTCAAGGAGCTGTAACTTGGACATTCACTCCATTTTCTCTCACTTTTCTCAGAATCCCTGCAGACATATGGGAAATTGGTGATCATTATTAGAAGAACAGTCATACTCATTTGTCATCAACTGACTGCTATAGACTGATTGTACTTGCATTAATTCTCTTTTACTTGTAGGTGCAAAAGAGTTATGTTACCAAATAATACCAATTATCATGCAGTTTTTTATATATTAATACTGCATTTTATTCTATGATGTACTATGATTACTAATTACTTTTCTAAGATGTAGAAAAGTCTCAGATCCTCAAGTTCTTTGCTGTTCTCTAAGGATGCAGTCTCCCACTGGCAATGGAAAGTCATCAGCTCTCGAGAAAAGCATCCAGTCAGACGAGGCAAAGTTGAAGTTTGACCTGCAAAGAAAGGGGAAAAATACTTTAACCCTTGCTGGCATTAAACATACTTGGCTTGGTTTCCAAGAAGTCTGATGGACCAGAAAAACATAATTATGACATTTTTCACTGCATCATCTTCCTATACAGCAAAATAAACATTTCAAAAGATATATGAACATGGCATCAATAATTAAGTTCTATATTATAATGCTTTTTTTTCTTGCAATTCATAAATTATAAGGAATATGGTTATTTTTTATGCAAAAGTTTAAAAATGTGTGCTATCATGCACATCTGAGAATGATCAAATGTTTTAAAGCTAAAATAATATTCTGAAAAAGGGAAAAGATTCTGTGAATTTCCTTCAGTTTAAATCAGTTTAGGACTAACAGGATGTAACATAAATCCCAGTTGGGCTATAACTGTCAGCTGTGTGTTCCTGGAAATGTGTGCAGGCATTTTTCACATGTAGAAGTATATGAGTGGCAGAGCAGCAGTTATTGCCTGCAAGCTCTTTGAAAGGCTCTCCCCGACCTGCTCAGATGACAACATTTAGACAGCAATTCTGATAAAACTTTAATTGACAATTTAAAGTAACAGCTAAATTTAAAAATGGTTCCCAATGGTACGATTCATCTCAAAGTAGTGTGTAATGGAAGAATGACTGAGGATTTATTTCTAGGCCACAACATCTGTGTGTTCTGGTTATTTACACTCCCAGTGTTTTTTCAGTTCATTCATTTACATTACATTTAATCATTTTGCAGATGCTTTTATCCAAAATACTATTCTTCACCGTCTCTTATTTTGTCGTTTTTTTCCCTTAGGAAAAACAGAGGAATTATTATTAAGAGCCATCATGCTAGTTTGGCTTGTGAACTGGACATGTTTGAGTTTGTCTGTTTAGGGCAGGGGTGGACGAAATCTTATTTCACGATAACAATATATATATATCATGATATAGTCATTTTTATATTATTTCATTTCCATTATTACATTATAATATTTTATTTTTTATTCAAAAATATGAATTAAATTCAGTTTTCAGGTACAATAGGTTTGTTTAACATGTAGTTAGAAATAGTACAGAAATTGAATAATCAAATGCTGGGGGGGTCTTCCCTGTATGAATTAAATATAAAAATGATTATTATTAAAACTGCAAAAGTTATTCAGTCAAGAGCAGTACATTTTTATCTCTTTTGCTGATAAAGATTAATGACAGAGAGAGCAGCAGGTTTATTAGGTTTCTGTCACTTTATGACCGAATGCACGGATCCAATATAATGATTAACACATCCGGTTTACGGCCAACTGTTTATTTTCACTTGATTTATTCATGTTTACATGAATACTCCACACGATGGGCATTTTGACATAATTGAGTTTGTATTCGACCATTCAAGTGCAATAAGACATGAAAGAGAACTGAATTCGTGATCACATGTGGATAGTTTTCAGTCTGTGCGAGCACCGCACTTAGTTTTTTCACAGCTTATTGCGCTTAGCTCTTTTTAACATCAAGCAAGTCCCGCTCTTCATTGTCTCATTCATGCAGTAACGATCCCTCCCTGTGTTTCCTGTGTTTGTTATCATGGACTCTTATTTTGCAGTTCTGCGTTTCCATTGCTGCTTTGTTCACCGCATGTTTGGAATCTCCTGTTTGTTGTCTGGATTTACATTCATTGTTTTAATAAAATAGTCACTGCATTTGGGTCCTACTCTTGTTTCTCTGAAACAGCCATCGTAACAGAACACCAGACCACTTATGGGTCTCTGACAAGGAGAACAGCATTGAGGGCTATAAACTAATGAACTAATGAGTTACTATGGAACCTGAAACACAACACTTCGAAACAAGAGTCCATAACAACAAACACAGACAGGGATCGTGATTCGTTACACAAGTGTTTTATCACTCTAAAGTGTCATTAGTGCGATTCTATGTGTGTATATTTACATACTACGATACACAGGACAGAGCAAAATCTCTAACGATAGGTGTTTTATACCATCGCCACAATATATATCGTCATACCGCCCAGCTAGTTTGGTGTCATTGATCCATCAAAAGTATTCAGTAACAAATTGTAACAGAGCAAAATCTTTTGCTTGATTTAAAAGATTTCCAACCATGTATTCTCATGTTTGTGAGTTTGATTCAGGCTTGCATCTTGTGATAACACTCTGACTCTCAAATAAATTCAAATTTAAAACGCTGACTAGCAAATTACAATTTTTTCCTTGTGCAATAAATTAGCCATGCTATTTTATAGTCAGTATTTTATAGTCCGTTGTATACTGTATATGCATTTTTTAAATTAAATTGTTTGGAAACTAATACTCTGCCTGATAAAGTATAATAATTAATCAGAGCTGTCATTTCAGGAGAATATGTTCCCATAGAAACTAATGTATAGCACAAACAGCACCTGCAGAGTGATGTTGTTAAGCAAACATCCATTTCATAAAGCAACATGCATTCCCTCCCACTTACCGCTGCCACTTTCACTCAGAAAACATTATATTTGATAGAATTCATAATGGGCAGACCTGTTCAAGGCACAGTAGACTGTTTCAAAATGAAAGCATTAAATGGGCTTGTGAAGAACGGAAGTGTGGCGGTAACAGCCAAAAGAAAACTGAGCAGTGTAGTTCATTAATTTCATCCTAAGAGCAATGGAAAAATTCTGATTCCGGCTCAGATTGACTTAATTTGCTTAATACAGTTTCTCTGCAGCCTGCATTTGGAGTCCTGAAAATATTTTAAACTTAAGGATTTATTTGATTTCTTTTGTAAAATCCAATCAGTATGCAGAGGTCCTATTGAGTATTTGCAGAAAGCCAAACAGCTACCTCAGTGTTTCACAATGGTGCCCAACTAATAGGGTGGAGCAATGGGTGGGTTGCTAAAGAAAACATCCTGTTTTCTTGCTGTTTGGCTACACTGTTGAACAACATGGCTCTTTAAGGAAAAAAAGTTGCTGAAAGTGGCAATAAGCCTATTTGTGTTGTTTTCTCTGAATGTTCCAAATTCAAACGCCTCAAGCAAGACGCGGAGCATGTCACAATGGGCTAGTCCAAAAGACTGTATAACTAAAAAAAAAAAACTGCTAACCTTGTATTGTAGGAGGCACACTTTGTGTTGCCACAGCACCGGTGAACAAGATACAGATGAGAAGGGTGGTCTCCATGGTATAGTATAGTCCCTGTGAAAACCAAAATAAAGTCAAATATGAAATCTGTTAAAAGCCTACATTGAGAGTAATGGAAGCTAGCACTAGCAAATAGTCCTAAATCTTCATATTTCATCTTTACTTCAATTCAAACACAGTTGGGTCCATTTATTTCAGTGTTGAATTCAATCAGTCCATGATACTGACACGATTACGAAATCACAGTAAACAGTCTTCAGCCATCCATTTTAAACCAAAGGCTCTAGCCAGCTGTTGTGAAATATATCCCCACGACAACATGGGTTCGCTCCAATCTGCTTCTGGAAAACATCTTCTCAGAAATCCATGTATTGACTCTGCACTTCAGCTGCATGTGGATCCCAGCCCTTCTCTTTGAGATTAAAATGGCCTTCACACTCAGTGCAGCAGTACAGAGATAACAAACTCTCACTGAGGGTGAAGGGCTTGGTCCTTGAAAAAATGGGCACAGCCTGTTCTACAATGCCAAAGTGCATAATTAGGAAGTTGATAACAGAAGTGCTGTATGTTTGATATGGAGCTTCCTGGAAGAAATCTGAGATAGTCTCTGCGCACATTTCTCATTTAACATGACAATACCACAAGTGACTATATATCAAAACAATGAGCTACTGACATTGTAAAAAAAAGTAGTACAAAAATATGTAGCCCTACTTGACTATGTTCACTGTATTTAAAGGGATAGTTCACCCAAAAATGAAGTCAGTAATTATTCACCCTCATGTTGTTCCAACGCCGTAAGACCTTTGTTCATCTTCGGAACACAAATTAAGATATTTTTTATTAAACCTAAGAGCTGGATCACTCCTCCACAGGCTTCTAAGGGATTAAAACTTTTCGACGTACAACACTGAAGCACTATGCTATTACACTACGTGAACTGACTCGAGACCCACAGAGAAGGAAATGAATAGTTGAAATAAAGTCGTTATTTTTGTTTTTTTTACGCACACAAATTATTCTCGTCACTTGATAAACTTACATTTGAGCCACTGTAGTCACTTGGACAATTTTAATGATGTCTTTAATAACTTTTCGGGGCCGGCAAGTTAAAATCCCTTAGAAGCCTATGGAGGAGTGATCCAGCTCTCAGGTTTAATCAAAAATATCTTAATTTGTGTTGCGAAGATGAACGAAGGTCTTACGGGGTTGGAACAACATGAGGGTGAGTAATTACTGACAGAATTTTCATTTGTGGGTGAACTATCCCTTTAACACAGAGTTTGTGAGGGGACAGTGTAGTTAGCCCTGAGCGAGAAATATGTGAGTTAATGGTTTGTGCTTTACTCACACAAATAAAGTGAAGATACATAACTCAGCAAGGAGTTTTTTTAAATCAAAGCTTCAGCAAGGAAATTCACAAGGACATCTCTGTCGCTCAGCTCCACTCAAGTGTTCCAGTCCGGCTTTCAGTTTGCCAGTTGCTTGGTGACACAAAAAGCTTGAGTTTTGGGCTTCTTTTGGAACTGTTTTCTTTGTTTGAGATGAAATGTACAAATACTGGCCAAAAAAAATACTGAAAAACTATACATGGACCTGTATAAAAGAAATATCACACTTGCAATCATGCCAAAGACAGAACTGCCATGCTGATATGTATTTTAACTCCAGCAATGTTGCTTAGTTAAAAACGTATTGTATACACTGTCATCCACATCTGGACATAATATGACGTGCTATGACGTAAACCTAAAGTCCCCATATACACGTAGGCTATACATGATAAACATAGCCTAAGTGTTCCAAACAGAAATACAGATAATGCAGTTAAAAACAACTTTACATGATACATCTGTATGATTTTTTTTTCTTTTTCTTTTTTGCCTTAAAAAGTTATATTTCCCTAAATTAATATTCCACATCAGCATCCACAATGATACAGAATGAATCCCATGTGTGTCTCATAACATTGAACTCACCTTTTCCAAGAGTGCGATACAGATTTGTAGCCTATATCCTGTACTTCTATGAAAGTATTCCTCGCGGAAACTTCTTCGTATGACAGCTTGGTTAAATCAATCAATTTTTTTAGAAAGGTATCATAAATTAGCCCGGTGTTCGCTTCTGCTGCTTTGCCTAAAATGTGTGGACTGGACCTAGTCTGCTACACTCTCTGGTCATCTGGCTCCAGCATCCGTAACTTACTATAGTTTTTCTCTAAGGCGTTCGAAGAAAGGCTCCAGTTTTCTTTGAAGCACCCTGCGCAGGGAGCTTGTAAAGCAAACCCTTATACAGCAGGGCACTAAATCGGTTTACTGCATGCAGATTTTCGCATGCGAAAAATAAATGCACACGGGACTCCGCCCTAACAAGCGTCACAGTGTTTTCCCACAACTGGTCTGTAAGGGGAAAAAATGCCACGCGCGTTATTTATCACTGTGTTCATTTTTATAAACGCTCGCCTTTAAATACATAGGCTACATCAATCGAGCATTGTGGTCAGAGATTAATTATCTGAGCTTTCCTTCTAAAGCTAAAAACATTGACAGTCATTTTCAGAATCATAGCTGTCGGTGTAATTAGGTTTTCACATAGGCATAGCCTTCATATCCATCCCCATAATGGCTATTATTGGCAGGTTTTGTGGTGTTGTGCTCTCCATATATAGGCGCTTACACATGATAAACAATACAGGGTTGAATGGATACACGTGACTGGACTGGGACACGTGTTTAAGGGGTCTTGCAATATTACCCTTTAGACTCAGCCAGAACAAACGCATGTAGCCTAGTAGAAAAGTTTGTGTGGCAAAGTGAAATATTTAAAAGTTAGGCGTTGTGTCAAGAAGGGCTTTAGTTGGCACACTTTTAAAACAGTGAATATTCAATTTCTGTATAGCCTCTTTGTTCTGGATACAAAAAAGCTAATGCTTGCTTATTTATTGATTGATTGATTTATTCATCACAACATAATAAGTATTCAAACAGCAAAAAAGTCTCATTTTATTAGATGACATATAAACATGTGACTTGCCTAAGTTAAAAACTATAGTTGAACCTCAGTTGTTTATTCAACAGCTTTAACAATATTTTTTTCTTTTTTTTCTTTTTGTTCTTTTACAGTATTGGAATTTTAAATTTGGGAGAAAAATGTAATTCAACAGAAAATATTGTAATTTAAGATTTCCATTTTATTGTTTGAAACCAACATACAAGTGATTGAGGTTTATAACATTCATATTTAGCCTACAAGAAGCAAATAAAACATATAAAAGGGTATTATAAATCTCATTCTGGCTTATCTCGAGTTTACCAAAACACACAAACCCAATCTGTTGTTGAATGTTTGGTTTCCTGGAGACATTCAAGCTTACTATTAACAATAAATCACAAAACAGGGTAATTTTAACGATCATTAACTGTATACATTTAAAGGAAAGTCTCTTGATCATACATTATCTATGATCATGTAAATGATATCTTGTAAATCTCAGAATGACAGACACACAGCATATAGCTGATCAACTCTGCGGTGTCCAGTGTCAGAACTGTTCCTGTGTGCTGTTATTGTGGTAGTCTGGACATTTCTCAACAGCTGTCAAAATTCTTAAAAGGGAATGACCTTTAACCCTGGTCTTCAGTGGTTTTGCATGGTGTGTAAATGTGATTAAGTTTTCTATAGCAAATAGTTTCCTCCACAACGAGTAGTGGGGAGCATAGAGAGACCTCACGTTGGGTATGACAACATAGATACTACAATGAAGATGTTTAAATGTCTGTATTTTGGATGTGGATTTCATGTAAAGAATGAATAAGTTAATGGAAACAGAGGTTTATGATTTTGTATCATTTATAATACACTGAAAAAAAATTGGAGTAGGATTTACTTGAAAAAAGCTAGGCAACTTTTTCCACTCAGAAAATGCTAGTAAATTTACAAAGATTTGCCAAGTAAAAACCTAAACATATTTATCAGTAACTTTAATTAGAAATATTTAAGTTAAAATTTACTTGGAATTTGGAATTAAGTAAACTTTACTTAACCTAGTTAAGTGAAAGTAACAAAGAAAATAAGTAATTATAACTTGGCTAGTAAAAGGTTGATTAGTATCGATTTAGTTGAAATTTCCTTTGCATTAGTTTCACTCAAACAATTTTATTGATTTATACCAGTCATTTATAGTATGTGTTTTACTTAGACTAAGTAATTTATACTTCATCATGTCAGATGTTAAGCATGATGTGAATGCAAAGTCCTCAATACTTGGTAGACAATACACAATGACGGTAACATTTGATGGATCGTTTTTGTGTTTGAATGTGTCATTTGCAGATGATACAACAGTAGTGGGGCTCATTTCTGGGGATGATGATGTTGCCTATAGAAAGGAGGTCCTCTCACTGACTGAATGGTGTGCCAAACACAATTTAGAGTTAAATGTCTCCAAAACTAAGGAGCTAGTGGTTGACTTCCGTAGAAGGGGGAAGTTGTCCCAGCCCCTGTACATTAATGGGGAGGTGGTGGAGAGGGTGGACAGTTTTAGGTTTTTAGGCACTACGATATCATCATCTTTAAAATGGGATGATAACATACTAAACATTACGAAAAAAGCCCATCAGCGGCTTTTTTTCCTTCGCCAGTTGAGGAAATTTGGGGTGGCCTGTAAGGGTATGCTGCAGTTCTACCAAGCTGCCATCGAGAGTATCCTCACTTTTTCTATTACTGTCTGGTATGGCAACTCTACTGTCCAGCAGAGGTTGCAGCTAGACAGGATGGTCCACACAGCCTCAAAAATCATTGGCTTTAAACTCAACTCCATCTGTGAGATTTACGAGGCCCATATTCGTAAAAAAGGCCTAAAGATCTTACAAGATGATACTCACCCGGCCGACTCTCCTTTCTCTATACTCCCATCAAGAAGAAGGTTGAGAGCTATTAAGACAAAAACCTCCCGCTTCCTTAACAGCACATACTGCAGAGCCATTAAATCTTTAAACAGCTCTCAGCTTCTGAACCAGTACCTTATGAAAAAAAGGTTCTCTGAATAAGTCTGCATAATTTGAACTTTTTTAGAAGTGTTTTATTATTATATCATTTTATATGTATATATATATATATATATATATATATATATATATATATATATATATATATATATATATATATATTTTATGCCAATCATATTAACGTTATAGATTTATTCATTGTAAAGTTGAGGAGCTGTGCTCTGTATCTTTATGCAAATTTTTACTTCTACCTGACATCAGCCACTATAGTCTCCTGGACTGTCATCCAGGTACATGATGAGTGGCGTGTTCTCTTTATCTTTATCTTTTCTCAAGTGTCATCCCATGTGGGATATTGTTTGTGTTGATTTATGTTTTTTGTTGAACGAGCACACTGAAGCAAATCCCTAACAACTTGCACCGAGTTGTATGGCAATAAAGTATAGAATTGAATTTTGAGCAGAAAATTTACTCGAAATGTCACAAAATGGCAAGTTACTAATCCTGACAACAAAAGCAATGATAAAACAGTGCAAATACAGCTGGAAACCAGTGAAAAATGAAACTCATTAATTATGCAAGGTCCAGTGCATGATGGGAACCCCAGTATCAGAAAAGTTGAGTAATTTTTACTTAATTTTATTGAGTTGATATTTACGCTTTCATTTCTACTCGCTTGAATTAAGTACTGATATGGAATTTACTTAGTTTTTTTTTTTCTTGCCTGAAACAACTTTTTCTTGTAAATTACATTGGGTTTTTTTTCAGTCGTATTTACCTTACCAAAAAATCATTTTTTACAGTGTAGTTTCAGTTGATGTACAGAAGCCAGCAACAGGGGTGGGGGTGGGGGGTGCTGGGATGGGATTCATTGATCTACAATGACAGAGTACAAAAGTACACTTCAAACAGTCCCTAACCCCCTGAAAACCTTCCCTTTGCCCTATTTTAAAACTGTGCAGGATTGATCCAGGTCCTGTAGTAGACAGTGATTACTTTCCAGTAAAAAGTTTAAGTTAAGTTGTTCTGAAAATGTCATTTCAGAGATTACTATCTAGGTCAAATTCTCTTCTCAGAGGAAGACTAATATCATTAAGAGCTCAGGGATGTATTTATATTCATCATGGTAAGGTAAGTAACAATTGCTGAGAACACTAATATTTAAAGAAAAGTAAATATTTGTTCAAATAATCACATAAATGCATGTTTCAGACATCAGGAGAGATGTCAATATATGGCAATCCCTGAATAATCTTTTTGTCTAAAGAGTTAAGCATTTTTTACCCTCTATAATCAGTTTGAGATATTGATGCAAATCAAACATCCAAACAATTCACTTTGTAAAGTTTTATATTTTGCATATACAGAGGAACAGATTCAAATAAAGTTTAAAATAAACTAATTCTGCTGTATTGATTTTCTGTTTGAACAGCAATGATGTTTGCACAATATCAGCATGTCCATATGTCCATGTTGCGCTGTCAGGTTGTTTGTGACGCATGAAGCTTGGCACTCAGCACATTTCATCTTGCCTAAATAAAATCACAAAATGTGCTGATTTGTCTCTATTTATTAATGCAGCTGTTTATAAAAGCTAAAGGAGACTAAAATACATGAGTGATATAGCCTAATTAACTTTTAATGCTACATAGTTATTTACTGTGAACTTCTCTTCAAAGAGCTAAAGTTTTGCCTGATTCAAACAACCGTGGGCATCAACAGAGGTTCAAAACGACAGCACATTCAATGTTTCATAATTTTAGTAGCAAAAATACTTTAATTAATGAAGGGAATAAAATGCATTTTCACTTTAATTGTGCCTAAAAGTGTGCCGTGCTCTCCCTGTCATATTACCCCACAGGAATTCAACATTTCACGTTTCTCAACCTCTCAGTCATGGAGTGCATGTTTTTATTCGGATCCCACAGAGATCGTCAGAGACATTCCTCATGGCTCCACGCTTCTAGTCGGAGGTAAAAGGAGGAACCTAATCCTTATCCATACATGTGCCCACTGCATGTGGCCTCTATACATGTATTTCTGCACAAGGATGCAGTACTGTATCTGATAAGTTGTTTGTACTAAATAGCATTTCCTCCACTGATATTCTTTTGTTGTAGATAGAACATAATGCGTCCCCAAGCGTTATCATTGTTTGTGTTTAATTTCCCCCTTTTCTGTCCCAGGCTTTGGCTTGTGTGGGATCCCGGAGAATTTAATCAGTGGCCTGTTGAAAACAGGAGTAAAAGGCATCACGGCTGTGAGCAACAATGCTGGGTGAGAGAGATTTCTAATTAAAATGTCAGCAAAGGGACATGTTTGTTCTCAGAGAATTCCCTAACGTGACCGAACTCACCGGTCAAGGGACAGGAAAGAGGGAAAAAGGGAAGTGGGCCCTCAGGAATCAAGGCTTTCAGCAACACCAGTGTATAATGTGATTTCATGTCTGACTAAATAACTAAGTGATTGTTTCTGATGACAGGGTGGATAACTTTGGCCTGGGCTTGCTTCTGAAAACCAAACAGATAAATCGCATGATATCTTCATACGTTGGGGAAAACGCAGAGTTTGAGAGACAATATCTATCAGGCGAGCTCGAATTAGAGCTTACCCCTCAGGTAGATCATTTAACTTATTTACATTCTCCATGCCTATATAGTCAGGATAACTTTTTCTTTTTCAAAATGTTCATAGCTTTAAAGTCAACATCAAACCAAAATCAACTTATTCGCTTAAAAATTACTATACGCTCCTGGTCTTATTGTGAGCAATTCATCAGTGCATGTTATTCCAGCAAAGAAAATTTTCAATTTGTAATCTTGAATAGGCTATATGTCAAGAACTAGCCAAATATATATTTAGGCACTACATTAGCAAACATGCTAACACCCTCTTGTCTTGGCTAACACCCAGAATCGAACAATCTTCAAAATCTAACTTTCTTTCCCTCACTGAATATCCTTTTTTACTTAGAAATACATCAAGGAAGTAAAATAGGTTGCAAATCACAATTCATGCGTTGACCTTATAAATACTATTTGATTGATTTGATTCTATCCCAGGGCACACTAGCAGAGAGGATACGGGCTGGTGGTGCAGGTATCCCAGCGTTTTTTACTCCCACAGGCTACGGCACTCTCATCCAGGAGGGCGGCTCACCCATAAAATATAACAAAGATGGCAGCGTTGCCATTGCAAGCGAAAGCAGAGAGGTGTGTTGATGCAAATCACTGTCAAAAATTGTCCTAAAAATATTTGTAATTTTTTCACCTTCAGAAAAAAAATACTTGTGTGGATCAATTTCTTGTCCTTTGATTGTTTGGTCCAGGTTCGAGAGTTTAATGGCAAACATTATGTCATGGAAAAAGCCATCACTGGTGACTTCGCTTTGATAAAGGCCTGGAAATGTGACAAAGCAGGAAATCTTATTTTCAGGTTAAGATATTCCTGCATTAAAATGACTTAATTCATGGCATTTTCTTCCTAAAATACTTACCCTAGCTTGTCCACTAGGTGTCAGACTTCATCTGTGTATCAATCTAAGGAATCTCTTTGTTTGTAGAATAATTGTAAATCACATTATTACTAAACTTTGTTCCACGTGATAATTTTTAAACAGGAAAACAACCCGTAATTTCAACCAGCCTATGTGTAAAGCAGCCAAAGTGACCATAGTGGAGGTTTGTGACCTTTCAATTTGTGATAATCTTTGTGGATTTTATATTTGCTGAAATATCGTGTTTGAGGTCCTGTTTGCTGAAAATGTCTTACTTTGGTCCACAGGTTGAGGAGATTGTTGATATTGGAAGTTTTGCGGCAGAAGACATTCACATCCCCGGAATCTATGTAGACCGCGTAGTGAAAGGAGCCAGCTATGAAAAACGAATTGAGGCGAGAAAGACAGATGAACATCACTGTTTATTCCATTATATTGTTCATTTTAGTACACATTTAACTTTACAAGATTGTGTAAGTCATGTTCAGGACTTCTTTTACTTATAGAAAAGGATGGTTCAGTCGAATAAGGAAGAGAAACCTAAAATCAAACAGGACTCAGATATAACCCGGGAGAGAATCATCCGGCGAGCTGCACTGGAGTTTCAGGACGGAATGTATGGTATCCTTCAGTAGCTTGACTACAGATAAAACTGCCAACATGATAAATAACAAAAGTTACAATTGTTTACAGTCCTATTCCCAAATATACCTTGACTATCTTCCCAGCAAATCTTGGCATTGGAATCCCTATGTTGGCCAGCAATTACATAAGTCCTGAAACCATTGTCCACTTGCAGAGTGAGAATGGAATTTTGGGACTGGTGAGTTTTTGTTATTTAATAACCTGAGTAATTTCCCAACTATTTTTCACTTCCAATCCACTGTTTTATTTTTGTCCATTTAGGGTCCCTATCCAACAGAGAGTGAAGTGGATCCGGATTTAATCAATGCTGGTGCAGTGACCTCTCTTGTTTTTACTTAATCATATTTTATAGTCCCTTAATTGTCACTACACCATATAAACGAGTGTAACAGTGAGTGAAAATCTTGGGTGCATATAATATAATATAATATAATATAATATAATATAATATAATATAATATAATATAATATATCTGACTTAAAACCTGTGACAAAACAATATGCGGATGGTCCGTTGTGTTAACCTGTAACAGGAGCAGCCCAAAAGTGTGCGTGTGTGTGTGTGTGAGAGAGATTAAAACATAATTATTACAAAATATCAGACATAAAACCTGTGGCAAATAAATATGTGGATGTGCCACTGTTGCAGCCAGTTATAGGCGCAGTCGAAAGTGTGTGTTTGAGAGAGATTGTAATATAATATAATATAATTAAATATAATATAATCAAAATCAAGTCCTTATTTACCACTTAGATCATTGCCTGTGTGTGTGTTCAGGTAAGGAGACAGTAACAGTTTATCCAGGAGCTGCCTACTTCTCCAGCGATGAGTCCTTTGCCATGATCAGAGGGTGAGTGTCTGAATGCATCAGTCATCTATGATTAAACTAAACTGCACTTGAAATGAGCAGGATTTCTAGGGTGTCACAATTGAGAAATGGATTATTTTTATGTTGTTCCCCATATTTCTCTTTCACTTTAACTTCACCTTTTGTACCCTTTTGCTTTAGTGGTCACATTGATCTGACCATGCTGGGAGCAATGCAAGTTTCCAAGTATGGAGATCTGGCCAACTGGATGATTCCAGTATGATTTTCATGCTATATTTTATTGTATCATCACTGAAAAAACATGCCGTATGTTTTTACTTGCTTGGTTTGACATGTACCCATGTGTTTCTCTCAGGGTAAAATGGTGAAGGGCATGGGCGGAGCGATGGACCTGGTCTCTAGTGATGCCACAAAAGTAGTGGTCACTATGGAACATTCTGCAAAGGTACAATACCCTGAATCCTTACTCTCTCATTTACAGTCATTACACTTTAACATTTATTGTCACTCTTTGTAATATTCTTACCTTCAATTTAAAGGGTGGGAAGCATAAAATCCTAGACAAGTGCACACTTCCCCTGACTGGAAAACAGTGTGTTGACCGTATAATCACTGAAAAGGTCAGTAAAGCATCTAAGAGACAGAACAGTCTTTTAACTTATCTTGGATCCTTTCAAGCACAGTGTGATGTGTGTTGTCACTTGTTTTAGGCAGTGTTTGATGTAGATAAGAGCAAGGGTTTAACTCTCATTGAGATTTGGGAAGGACTGACACCAGATGACATCAGAGCATGCACTGGGACGGAGTTTGAGGTAAGACTGACAGACACCAAACCACAATGCATTTACTGAACTGATGGAGTGTAACTGGGGATGTGTTAGTCATAATTGTTGAATTACTTCAGTAGTGGCTGTGGTGAAAAGTTATATGCAATTAAAAATGCATCCTAATTCATCCAGGCAAACAAGATTATGTGCTGTTGAAACATTGTGCTTTGTAAAGTCTCTTTGTAAAAATTGGCAAATTTTGAAATGTGTCTGCAACTATCTTGTTTGTGAAAAATAAATTTGTCATAAGTTTAGACTGACAGGATTAGATTAACATTATCCTCCCACACATTCATTTAGATTTAGTATTTGGGGGGAAAGATTTAAGTCATTTTGGTATTTTTTAGGTGTCTCAACACTTACAACCAATGAAACAGATATGAGGTAATACCGAGGATTTAAAGTGACGAATTCCTTCTGCCAGTATGCTGAGACAGGACCAGAGCAAGAGAGAGGACTCCCTTCATTTCAACAGCTTTTTTTCGGATGTGGAATAAAAACAGATTTCAGTATTAAATATATGCATGATTCTCCATACCATATTAATTAAGACGAGACTTGCTGTTAGAAATATAGAATACTAGAACACAGTAACTGTCCAATAGTTAAAACATCATCTTTTAAGGTAAGGTTTAAGACATTACCAAGCTATAATGTGTCTGAAATGACATTGTCATTTTAACAGAAGTGATGGAATCCGAATGAATATAACATTGCATATTTTAGTATTAGTATTGTTAAATATTATTATGCACTGAAACTTATTTTAATTGTATTTTAATGTTTGTGGTTGGTAACTACATATCTCTAAATGTCAGTTTTTAGCTAAATAATGAAGCTGTGCCACGGCCACTTTATACTGAATCATTTATTCTTGCCACAATTTGAAATAAATAATGTTGGCATAACGTTTGTTTTAAAAATTTGTTTTGTCAGCAGTCATTTTATTACTTTAAGATGTAACTCAATATACTGTAAACAGGAATCCTGATGACATTCTGTAAAAAGACCAAATTAATTAACAAAGCTGAGACATAGCAGACTATTGAGTAGATCTCAGCTCAGTGGAAGTTTTTGACCCTTGTGTCACTCTCTGATTGGTCATCGACCTGAACAACAGATATTGCACAACTATCTGAAGACAGAGGTCTGTGTGTTCCGCAGGGTTTGGAACAGAACACTATTTCACCACCCTCCTTACAATGCTAAACAAACCCCATCCAGTTTTCCAAATTAAAGCCACAAAAACAACATGCATACACTGTTTACTGAAATTTGCAGATTTAAAGACTAGATTGTGAAATTGTGACATTAATCCCAGAGAGGAAACATAGACTGGCAAAGTCAGGGTGAGGGAAAACGAGCCAGCACTGAATGTCCGGCATGCTGAGTCATGCTGGGAATTCCTGACCAGGGCAGGATGATGTCATAATCCCTTAAGAGCCCCTGTATATGAGCAGGGCTCATTTCTGTATCTCTATTCAATCTATCTATTCTACAGCATTAAGGTAAGGAGTTGTTCATACAAAAAACTTTTTTTTTTAAAGAACAAGAAAAAAAGGTACGGCAATGATTCGCAGATGTAAAGAATAGTAATGACACTGTAGTCATAGCTGGATTATGTTTGTCCAATGTTATTATTGTTTACTAAAGCTAGTAAAAACTAAAACAATTTTTGGTAAGTATAAAATAAAGCTGAAACTAAATAAATTATAAATATCATATGAAAAGCTTTAAAAAATGAAACTATAATATAACTAACTAAAATATAGAAAAAAATAAATCTAAATAAAAAATATAATAAAAAAACTAATGGAAATTTCAAAAAACTACTTAAACTAAAATTAAAATAAATACTGAAAAATATATAAAAATAAAAGCTATTTCAAAATATTAATAACACTGATGTTTTCAGATGTGCCCAGCTGTTTTATTAGTTCTGGCCACGTTTCTGCCTTATATTTGGTGAGTGCTGCATGAATACTAGATTTTATGCAGTTATAAAGAAGTAATGCTGGACATTTTGCATCTTAACTCGCCACACGCGTTTGTTATGAAAGGTGTGAGCAGCCGGTAAACTGCAGGTGGGGAGCGTATGGGGACTGGTCAGAGTGTGACGGCTGTACCAAGACACAGGTAACAGAGCTTTAAAGCAGCTCTAGAAAATATTGCTACTGACCACTGGCCACAACTGAATGACTTACCTACTAATGGTGTTTTCTCTCAGGTTCGATTGCGTCATGTAGAGACATTCCCTCAGTTTGGAGGCAGCACTTGTAAAGGCGATGCCATACAGAAACAATCCTGTTTTCCAAAGAAAAGCTGCCCCCTTCAGACAGGGTGCGGAAACAGATTTCGCTGCACGTCTGGTAAGTCACTTCTGACTGTGCTATTGAATTTGTTTATACAAATGTCCTGTCAGTTTACAGTTTTCATTGTTGGTTTATTTATAGGTCAGTGCATCAATCCATCTCTGGTGTGCAATGGAGATCATGACTGTGAAGACGGTTTAGATGAGCAGCGCTGTAGTGGCACTATAGTGTGTAATGAGCAAAAGCCTCCGCCCAACTCTGACCTCACAGGAAGAGGGTAAAACACACCTTTTACATTTAGTATAATCTAGAGTGCTTCGCAAACGAAAGGCTGCATTAAGCCGTGTCCTTTCTTCCTAGTTTAATCCTAGTCCAGGAGCTTTGTAGTCTATAGTCCTCCTGTCCATTAAAGGTTCTCTAAGGGATGTCACGCGTTTTTTAGGCCAAAACATTTTTTGTCACATACAGCAAACATCTCCTCACTATCGTTAGCTGCCTGTCCCCTGAACACACTGTAAAAAAACGCGGTCTCTGCAGACACCCCAGGCTCCAAAAACCGCAACAAAAACAAACTGGGCTAACCCGCACCACAAAACATAACATACTGTTCCAGCCAATAACCGACCAGAAGGATTTGGGGGCGGGGTTTGGGGGGTAAGTGAGCAGATGAGGAGGAGGGAGGGGAGGGTCTACCTAGCCTCCGTTTTGTTTGACAATACTTTAAACGTCAACAAGAAGTGACCTCACCCAACATCGCTTAGAGCACCTTTAAACACTAGGGTCTAGTAAGTGGTCTAGTAAATGTACATGTTTCCGCCCCCACGGTCACGAAGCGAACATACAATTAAAATTTAATTATGAAAAATACTATAGATTAAAAACCTTTACGTTAGCCTTTCTATTAATGCAGTACAGGTAATGACAACCATCTGTGGTCTCCCAGTGGTTTACATGTAGGCTAATTAATTTACAACAAAAACAACTTAATGCCTTTATCTCCAAAATCATTTTTGGGAGATAAATATAATTCTTGCATTACATAGTGAGATTGTTCAAGCTCAGTGCAGATTAATTTTCTGCACATTCTTTTGTGTGTGTGTGTGTGTGTGTGTGTGTGTGTGTGTGTGTGTGTGTGTGTGTGTGTGTGTGTGTGTGTGTGTGTGTGTGTGTGTGTGTGTGTGTGAATTGGAATGCGAACAAAAGGATTGTGGGTAATTGGAGGACGCGAAGAATGATGCATCCTTCAAAACAGGCTAAATGAAAGACGCAAAATGAAGGCTGCTTTCAAAGGATCCTTTAAATTAAGATGTCCTTTGACAAAGTTTGATGACGTGGCTGCCGAGAAATGCAGCCTTACTAGGATGCAGCCTTCCGATTGAGAAGTGCCCCTATAGTACAATTATAAATATAATATTAGTGGAATAATGCTATACAGCAAACTAATATTTGCTTCGTATCCAATAGGTTTGATGTGTTGACGGGGGAGCTGAAAGCCGGTGTCATTAACACTCGTAGCTTTGGTGGGCTCTGCAGGAATGTCTTCAGTGGAGACCATAGAGATTTCTACAGACTTCCGCAAAATCTACTCAGATATAGTTTTCAAGTAAAATGTTCATTTTTGGCCAATGTCTAATGTTATAATGATATCTAGGGCATAATAATATAAACTAAGAGTTCCTATCATTTCCTTTCAGGTCAGGGTAGAAAATGATTTCAGTGATGAGTACTATGACAGTTCCTGGTCGTACATGAGGCATGAAGAGGAAAGAAAGAGAATTAGAGGAGGTCACGATCATAAAACCTTTCATAACAAACTGAAACAAGACAAGGTGACGATAGATTCAGTACATCATGTAAAAAAATTGTCTGTTAAAAATATTTGATTATATTATATTTTAAATGCTGTTATTTCTGTTTCACAGACCTATCACCTGCTGATAATAAGAAATGAGGTAGAGGTGGCTCAGTTCCAGAACAATGCTCCTGAGTACCTCCCTCTTTCTGAAGACTTCTGGAAGGATCTGTTGGCCCTGCCCAGCGCATATGACCCATCAGCTTATCAATTCTTTATTCAGCGTTATGGTACCCACTACATGGAAGAGGGCTCTCTGGGTGGCCAGTATCGGGCTCTGCTGGAGCTGGATGCAAATTATATGATGCAGATGAGTACGTTAATTTTCCCTTTTCTCTGTTAAAATTTAATTGTGATATTCAATAAGGAAGTCTTCAATTCAAACAAGTTTCTTTGTCAGCCTAGTCCATCTCTTACAGACTTCGGCCCAGGTTTTGTTTGATGGATGCCAGAATCACCATTCAATTTTAAAATTTCCCCACTACCAAAATCCCTATTTAACCCTTTAAAGCCTACTGTATCATATATGATATGCAAATTTGCCTTAAAAAATGCCTGAAACTTTTGCTGAACAACCTGTTACACAGAATTTACTATAGTTTAATTCTTATTCTTAAACTGTTATCGTTTAATTAATAGTTTATAGTTTTTAGCAAGTCGAAGACCTTTTAGTATAATTTAAAAAATGTCTCCCTTCATGCTGTGGTACACTGTCTTTTTGTGTATAGGGCATTTGTGTATGTTTCATTGTTTCATTTAGTTTTATACATTTTCTTTTAATGCAGGTAAAACAGACATTGATTTCCACCAGTGTATTACACGTGTGAAGCGACGTCTCTTCTATAAAAAGAAAACAACCAAGTGTGTGAAACTGATGAAGACAATTGAGAGTTTCAGCGGTTAGTCTAAATGACTGGTTCTTTGGCTAAGTCTTTGTCACTAAATGTATATTTAAGTTTCAGGTTTGATTCTTATGACCTGATAGACTTTGCTGCACACCCTTTTAAATGTTTTACAGAGAACAAAAATCATAAGATGCCAGTAAAAACAGACATTATTGGAGGACATACCGCTTATATCGCTGGCCTTAGTCTCTTAGACTTGGAAAACCCTGACAGTAACAAAAAGATGTATTCCAAATGGGCTGGATCAGTGAAGGAGTTCCCTAAAGTAATAAAACAGAAGGTATGTCTGAATTAAGATATCAGAAGCATATGTGCAGAAACAGTAATGTACTTAAACATATAGAGTAAGTATAGAGAAGCATTTACAGCATGGTGTCATATTCCTAGTTGAGGCCACAGTATGAACTGGTCAAAGAGGTGCCATGTGCCGGGCTAAAGAAGCTCCATCTAAAGAGGGCACTGGAGACCTATCTTGAGGAGCAGAGCCCCTGTCACTGCAAACCGTGTCAGAACAACGGTATGGCTGTGCTCTCTGAAGGTCTGTGCACCTGTGTTTGCAGGCCAGGCACCAGTGGTAACGCCTGCCAGAACGGCCATGTCCTTGGAGAACAATCAGGTAGAAATTCATTCATTTCTTACAAATAACATTCAAATGTGTATGGTTGTAATACAGAAGATTAGTCAGTAATGCAACGGGCAAAAAATTTCGCTACGGACATCTCTGAAAATAAGATTCAAACGTGCAGTTCAGTAAGTGAGTGAGTCAGATGTTGATTCAGAAACAGCACTGCTTGATCCAGTTCAGTGAAGTATTCAGTGGTGTTCGACTTAAAGTGGTTTTGTGCAGACAGATTGGTGTACCGTGTTAAAAATACAGCGAAAGCGATTTGAATGCATATTATGGGTGTGTTTTTGATTCACTAGTACACAATATACTCATTCACGACCTTAGAAGCTATGACGCACCCACTGATCATGCTGTGTGTTTTTTGATTCACTTAAAAGAACAAGACCAAAAGTCATTCAAGATATCAGACTACACTGTTTGTATGTTCACTAAAAAGAACTGGTTCTTAAGAGTCATTCAGTGAGAGAATGCATTTTCTGCACAATTCTAAATGAGTAAAAATATTAAAGTCGGCACACCTTAAAGTTAATTTGTAACAAGCTTGTTCATCTTGTCTCAAATATGTCGAACTGATCATGCTTTATAGGAGTGATTGAAGGAGGCTGGAGCTGTTGGTCTGCCTGGAGTAGCTGCTCTCAAGGTCAAAAGTCAAGGACTCGTTCATGTAATAATCCTGCTCCAAGAAACGGAGGCAGGAATTGCATAGGAGAGACCATAGGGCGTATAAGCTGTGAAGAGCCTGATTTTGAACACCTCAAGTGAGAATGAGAATCTGTGGACTTATCCCTTTTTTCATTTATATTTTGTGCACACCTAGACTCATGGCATTTTTTCATACTCTAGAATGATGGAGCCCCAATGCTTTGATCCCTCATTGACACCAGTTAAGACATGTAAAACTCCACCGCCTTTGGTAAATGGATTTGTTTTGGTAAGTGTCTCCCTAATCAGGGGAAATCGAGGGGCCGTGGGAATACACACATTAGTGAAAACTCTTTCAATACAGGCATGTGTTTTAAATCTAATCCATTGTGTATTCAGGACCCAAAAGACATCTATCCAGTGGGCAGAAAGATTGAGTACACCTGTGCAGGTGGACATGATCACATTGGTGATCCAATTGCTGAATGTACAGAGAACCTGACCTGGAGGATGTCACCCATGGAGTGCAAAAGTAATTCATTAAACTATACATCAAGGAAAATGTACAAAATTATAGTAATTATAAAGTGGACTGGGTGGTTGCCATAACATTGCAATGTAGTTGTTAAGGTCCCAGACAGCTACATAGTGTCTGCCCAGATCCGGCCCACATCTGGTATGTGTGGATTCCACGTGTACCAGGTGTGGGCCGGATCTGGGCAGACAAAATGTTGCTGTCTGGGGTGGTGCTTGGAGATTACTAGCTATCTAAATGGTTTGAGTTCCCTCGTTTAATGTATGTTAAGGTTATTTTTTACATCTGTTTTAGCATTAAAATAGAGAATTACAATAAAGTATTTTTCTTCTCATTGTGTATTCACCAGAAACAGCATGTGATCCTCCAGCTGTTCTGAGTAATGTAATTGCCACACCCTCAAAACAAGCTTATCTGATCGGTGAGAGAGTGACCCTGTTATGCCCAAGTGGGATGCAGAAAGAAGGCGAAGCAGAAATCATGTGCCGACTTGGCCTCAGCTGGTATCCATTACCTGAGACTGTCCGATGCAACATAGGTATGCCGTACGTTCCTATAAAACAACAATCAGGTACTTGGTTTCAATTATTGCTTACATTATTTTTCTGAATAGTGGAAGCAGTGCCCACCCAATCAAGCCTACTCTGCAAACCATGGGAAAAACAGGCAAATGATCAGTGTGTTTGCAAAATGCCATATGAATGCAAGTAAGTTTATTGGTTAAGGTATTACGTACAAAAAGTAATAATGAAAATACAAAGCAGCTTGCATTAATGTCAAACCTCTATGTGACATTGACCAGGGTGTCACCCCACATTTGTGCCTCTGTTCGTCCCGGCCGGGTGAACAGAATGAGCATCTGCCAGCTTGGGGCCTTGCAGTGTCTGGGGCAAAAGTTTTCATTAATACAGGATAGTGCATGCAGTTGGCCAGAAACCAAATTCACATCCTGTCAGGACTGCCATCAGTGGGAGACATGTGACGGTAGGCTCTTAATAAAACATCAAAACCTTTTTAAACATGGGTCAATGACTCGAGACTCATTTGTTGTGCAGGTCTAATCATATATTCCAGGTCTGCAATATATATATATATTTTTCATTGGTCTGAAAAAAGTTGCTTTGGATAAATTGTCTGCCAAATGCATAGATATAAATGTAAATCTGTATGTGTAAATGTATCCCCAGGTTTTAAATGTGAATGCATAGATCCTGAGGACTGCTCAGATGACTCCGCCCACCTGTGTGTCTCTCTAAAGGGCGGGACTCCTGAGATGATTTCAGAGTGTGAGGTGGGAGCTTGGAGATGCCAAGGGAAAGAGATCACAGTCCTCAGCATTGGAGAATGTCGGGCATAAACAACATTTTTTTCAATTGCTTTTTACAACTGTGTGATGTTTTTACTGTTAAGTGTAGTAATATGTAATGTATAAAAATCATGTTTTCGTATTGCAAATAAATATTGTAAATAAATGCACATTTGTTAGTAAATTTGTCTTAAATTGTGGGCAATGTGACAAACAGAGCAAAGCCACATCGACAGGATTTCAGGGTAATCGACATACAAATGGCTTAGATGCAGAGAGATGCTGAGATGGAAGAAAGTATTTTAATGTTTGAAAAATATATACACTTCAGATGAAAGAGCATTTAAATATAAGAACATCTGAATGTGTGATAACATTTTATTGTGCGGTTCCACATCAATATACAGATTGCTCTAATGCACAGCATATTACTGCATAGCATGCTGTGAGTGACTATAAAACATCAAAGCGTTTTCTGTATAAATCAATAATGGGTGCAAATATGTGAGCATTTCAACTGTGAACATTTCTACAGCAAGATTGGTGCACAATTAAGAACTTGCGCAAGGACCTTCATGCAGAAGTTCAAACTCCATCTTGCTGCACTTCATGGCAGCCATGAAGCACAGACTCATGCTTCGTGTGCTTTGCGTTCTCACAATTTTCAGGCAATACATTTGCTTCCCATCCTTTGAACAATCTCTGGGGATTTTGCACTCACATGTAGTTGACACTAAGAAGAAAAAACATTGAAAAATTGTTGAATTATTTAAATTGAATACAAATCAAAAATGCTTTGCTGCTGAAAGGATATACAGCATAGGGGTTTGTAATAAAATCTGCACCTGAGCAGGTCTCCCACTCGTAACAGGTGTCTGAACCACAGGGCTCCTGCACTGAGCTCCGCTCGGATACACTGGCCCTGAATTTGGCCCAGTCCAGACTGCCTGCGATATTTTTGCACGGTCCTTTATTCATAAAGTATAATCTGTCTCCATGACAACGGTCAGCATGAAAAGCACAGAAGGACATCATAATGGCACTCTCCTTGTCTGCGTTGAAAACACACAAGTCTTCTCTATAATTTCTGCAGGACACACAAATACATGGTATTTAATGGTCAAATTTCCCAACAGGCCACAGCATTAATATATACAAATAATTATTGTTCATCCACAAATCTTGTCTTTGTCTTAAACCGTGTTTCCACAGAAATTACCCGGAACAATTTGTCCCAGGAACTTATTTCGGCTTTAGTTCCCAGAAGGAACTTTTAACTGGAACTATCGCAATAACCCCGACTTCATAATCCAATATATGGCTGCTCAGCGTGTCTACCGTACTGAAACAGTTGTAATATATTGTTTATTAACATTTCTGTTTGCTTATGTCTCAATAAACTCATGTGGTGCACTATCCAACCTCTATTAGTGGACATGATTCTTCGGCATTATCTGTGCAAAAAAAACGTCTCGGTTACGTATGTAACCCTTGTTCCCTGAGTAAAGGGAACGGAGACGTGTCGTCGGGGGAGTTCCCTGACGAATTGGGATCACGCTAGGGAGCCAATTGCCTTCGAGAGAATTAAAAAACGAGCCAATAGACATTGGCATGCAAGATTTGCATTCCGCGACCTGCCTACCAGCGCGGGTATAAAAGGCGGAAGTAAACATTGCGCAATGCTTTTCGCTGAGGAGCCGAACAGTGTCCAGTCCTCCGCGAAGGTACAGCAACATGGCGAAGGGACGACACGTCTCCATTCCCTGTACTCAGGGAACGAGGGTTACATACGTAACCGAGACGTTCCCTTTCGTCCTGGGAACTCCGACGTGTCGTCGGGGGAGTTCCCTGACGAATTGGGATCCCTAATAAAACGCCATGGTGCTGGCCCCTTCCAGCACCCGGCAAAGCTACCCTGCAGCAGTTTCTTGAAATAAGTTGTGGGAGCTACCACGGGAAACACACTGCTGTTCCGCAAGACCCGCACAGTGGATATTAGATAACACTGGGAAAGCGTTCCCTCAAGAGAGGAGGGAACGCTGCGGAAGCCCCAGCCTGACTGAGGAAGGCCAGGAATACACATATGTTCTAGCCATATGGCATATGGCAGTCCCTGAGGTAGTCCCAATCCAAGGGAAGTGGGAGCGTACTCAACAGGGACGACGAACGAGTCCGTCAAGGGGAAGACACGGCTGAACTGCACGTGGCATCATGGGCCACAATAGAAACCACTGGAGCACCCAGTCTACTAGCAACTCCTTACTAGAGGTAGCAGACCTGGTGCCGGGCGGTCCGTCACGCCCAGCACCGAGGGGTGAAGGAGGAACTCACGAGGCTCACCGACGTAGGGCACCAACGGAGCAAGGAACGCACGTATCCGCTGTGAGGCGGAGTGGCGTAGCAAGCCGACACAACTTATTGCCTCGACCCACTGGCTGTAGCAAGAACTCCGGAGGAAACAGGTTCCACACGAAGGCTATAGAACCTAGCGAACGTGTTCGGTGTCGCCCAGCCCGCAGCTCTACAGATGTCTGTCAGCGAGGCGCCTTGAGCCAAAGCCCAGGAAGTGGCAACACCTCTAGTGGAGTGAGCGCAACCTGGGAGGACAAGGCTCACCCAGAGACTCATATGCTCGAGTGATAGCATCCACTAACCAGTGGGCTAACCTCTGCTTGGAGACGGCCTTCCCCTTCTGCTGGCCTCCGTAACAGACAAAGAGCTGATCTGAGGTTCTGAAGCTTTGCGTTCTGTCAATATAAACCCGCAGGGCGCGGACGGGACAGAGAAAAGCCAGGGCTGGGTCTGCCTCCTCCTGGGGCTGCGCTTGCAGGTTCACTACCTGGTCCACGAAGGGAGTGGTAGGAACCTTGGGCACATATCCGAGCCGGGGTCTCAACACAACGTGAGAAAGGTCCGGCCCGAACTCTAAGCACGATTCGTCGACCGAAAAAGCCTGCAGATCCCCGACCCTCTTGAAGGAGGCCAATGCTAACAGGAGCGCTGTCTTAATGGACAGGATATTAAGCTCTACTGTCAGGAAAGGCTCAAAGAGGGGACTTTGAAGAGCTCTAAGAGGGTACAGAGTGCAAAACACGAGGTGGATTTAACCTCCTGGCACCCTTAAGGAATCTGATGACCAGGTCGTGCTTCCCAAGGGACTTACCTTCCACTGCATCGTGATGCGCGGCTATTGCGGCGACATACACTTTGAGGGTGGAGGGGGACAGCCTCCGCTCCAACCCATCCTGTAGGAAGGAAAGCACGACACCGATCGGGCAAGTCCGGGGGTCCTCCTGACGGGAGGAACACCACTCGACGAACAGGTTCCACTTCAACGCATAGAGGCGCCTCGTAGAGGGGGCACGATTCGGAAGTGATGGTGTCTACCACTGCCTGTGGTAGACCACCTAGAACCTCCGTGTCCCGTCCAGGGACCAGACATGGAGTTTCCAGAGGTCTGTACGTGGGTGCCAAGTCCTGAACCAAGTCCTGGTGGGCCAATACGGTTTCACTAGAAGGACCTGCTCCTCGTCCTCCCTGACCTTGCACAGAATCTGTGCAAGAAGGCTCACTGGGGGAAACACATACTTGCGCATGTCCCAGGGCCAGCTGTGAGCCAGGGCGTCCGTGCCGAGGGTTCCCTCGGTCAGGGAGTAAAACCACTGGCAATGGGTCGTGTCTGGAGACGCAAACAGATCTACCTGTGTGGCTCCGAAGATTCTCCAAATCAGCTGGACCGCCTGGGGATGGAGTCGCCATTCTCCTGGCAGGGGAGGCAATTGCGAGAGCTCGTCTGCCACACGGTTGAGCTCCCCTGGAATGTGAACGGCACGAAGCGACCTCAGATGCTTCTGACTCTATAGGAGGAGGTGGGAGGCGAGTCGCGACATGCGACGGGAGCGTAGACCACCTTGATGGTAGATATACGCAATGGTCGCAGTGCTGTCCGTACGGACCAGTACATGCCTGTGTCTGAGAAACCAATTGAGTTGACGGAGGGCTAGACGTACTGCCTGCAACTATAGGCAGTTGATGTGCCAATGCAGTTGAGGCCCCGTCCACAGACATGAAACTGCATGCCTTTTGTACATGGCCCCCCACCCGGTGGCAGGGGCATCCGTGAAAACCACAGAATGCCTGGAAACCTGGACTAGGGGCACTCCGGCCCGTAGCAACGCAGGATCTGACCACGGGGAGAAGGTTTGGGGACAGTGCGGGGACACTTTGACCCGGAACGTGCCGCTGTGTCACGCCCACCTCGGGATTCGATCGTTACTGCGGCTGCGGCCGCCATATGCCCCAGGGGCCTCTGAAATTGTTTCAGTGGAACCGCTGTCCTGCCTCTAAAGGACCTGAGGCAGGTGAGCACTGACTGGACGCGTTCCTCCGTGAGGCACGCAGTCTGGGCGACCGAGTCCAGCTCCATACCGAGGTAAGAGATCCTCTGCACAGGGCAGAGTTTGCTCTTGTCCCAGTTGACCTGAAGCCCCAACCGGCTGAGGTGCCGGAGCACCATGTCCCTGTGATCGCACAACACATCTCGCGAGTGAGCTAGAATGAGCCAGTCGTCGAGATAGTTGAGAATGCGAACGCCTTGTTCTCTCATAGGAACAATGGCCGCCTCCGCGACTTTCGTGAAGACACGAGGCGACAGGGCCAGCCCGAAGGGTAGGACCTTGTACTGATACGCTCAACCGTCGAAAGCAAACCGAAGAAACGGTCTGTGTCGTGGGAGAATCGAGACGTGAAAGTACGCGTCCTTCAGATCGATCGCTGCAAACCAATCCTGGGGACGGATGCACTCGAAAATGCGCTTCTGCGTAAGCATTTTGAAAGGGAGTTTGTGCAGGGCCCGATTCAAAACACGCAGGTCCAGGATTGGCGTAACCCACCGCCTTTCTTGGGTACAATGAAGTAGGGGCTGTAAAACCCAGACCTCATCTCGGCAGGAGGGACCGGCTCGATCACGTCCTTCGCTAGCAGGACATCGATCTCTTTCCTCAAGACAGGGGCGTCCACTGACCGCACACGGGTGAAGTGGACGCCCCTGAACTTGGGAGGCCGGCGTGCAAACTGAATTGCATAGCCGAACCGGACGGTGCGGATGAGCCATCGGGACGGACCCGGAAGCGCTAGCCAGGCTTCCAGATAGCATCCCAATGAACCCACCCGAACCACCGGCGTACCCGCGGAGGGGCAGCGAGGTGGAAGACAGGGACCTGGCTCTGGTGGCGTTGTAGCGACCGAGAGCGGGGTCTGGGTGCGCCTGACACCAACCTGCTTCCACCGAGGGGCAGACGGCAGAGAAGGCTCGTTGGCGTTCTGCTGCGGACTGCCCGGTGGCGAGGGGAGGGGGAGAGACGAGGAACGAGGCCCTGACTCCTTGTATGCTGGTCTCTGCGCCTCCGGGCCCAGCTGCAGACCGGAGTGACGCAGCTGGGGCTGCGTCACTGCTATCCGCAAACTTGGAAGAGGGGAACGGGGGTGTAACCGCTCGGGGGCGGCACACGCTGCCGTCCTGGCCCTCTTGGACGGGGGAGACTGTGTGCCCATCAGTCTCGACCGTGGATGATCTGGAGGAGGAAGAAGAAACTGCTCTTTTTTTGAAAATGTGGGTACCGCTGATCGAGTGGCCAGCGGCGGAACAGAAAGAAAACTGAAACAAGGATTTTCCGCCCGGCCCTCCCCCGGGGCAAGGAGGAGTATAGGGGCACCCTCCCGAAGAGCAGTATCCGGAGCCTCCACCAGGTCGCCCGTCTCAGGGAAGCTTCCGGGCCTTCTTTTTACGAGAGGGGGCGGGAGGCGTTTGAGCGGGCTTGGCCACCCTCTTACGACCCGACCTCCGTCCTCCAGGGTTAGACTGCTGCCCTGAAGGAGGGAGCAGCCGGAGGCTCTACGGCCACAGAGGACGGACCAGCAGCAGTCCGCCTCCTGTGCAGGACGTGCCGTATCGCCTCCGACTGCTTCTGGGCGGTGGAGAACTCTTGGGCGAAGCTCTCCACCGTGTCGCCAAAGAGGCCCCCTTGGGATATGGGGAAGTTGAGAAGTTTGTAATTCTCTGCTTCCCGCATATCCGCAAGGGTGAGCCACAGGTGGCGTTCCTGGACCACAAGGTGGACATCGCTCGACCCAAGGAACGTGTGGTGACTTTCGTCACCCGGAGGGCGAGGTCCGTCGCCGCACGCAGCTCCTGCAGCAGACCCGGGTCGAGACCAACCCCCTGCATGTCATGGAGTGCCTTGGCCTGGTGGACCTGTAGCAGCGCCATAGCATGCAGGGCGGAAGCGGCGTCTCCACACGCCATGTAGGCATCCCTGGTCAGACCAGAGGAAAATCTACAGGCGCGGGAGGGGAGTGAAGGGGCACCCCGCCAGGAGGAAGCGGTCTTAGGACACAATTGCATCGCAACCGACCGCTCCACTGGGGGGATTCCCTCGTACCCGTGCGACGCTACTCCCGCAATGAGAACATGACTCATTCACAAACGCTGCCTCAGCGTGCTTTAAGCCCAAACACGAGAGGCAGTGTTTATGACCATCCTCCTGAGGGAAAAGTCGACCGCATCCAGAAACGCACGGGTGAAACGACATCCTGAAAAGAACGCGAAACGCCCGTGTTGCTCTTTTAGAAGGGAAAATATACTCTTTTTTTTATATGCCGAGGCACAGAGGAACCACCGCGGCAAACACAGCGGGGAAACTGCAAGCCCGTGTGTTGCACTCAATACCCGTACCAGCCGTTAGAACAGCCTTTTTTTTTCTAAAAGAGAAACGGCCAGAAGCGATGGTCGCTCAACAGCCGTGACACCAGCACCGAGGATCCTTCTCCTTCCAAAGAGGACTCGAAGTTTTAATCTTCTCAGAGACACACTGGATGGCTCCAAAGCAAAAAGCATTGCGCAATGTTTACTTCCGCCTTTTATACCCGCGCTGGTAGGCGGGTCGCGGAATGCAAATCTTGCATGCCAATGTCTATTGGCTCGTTTTTTAATTCTCTCGAAGGCAATTGGTTCCCTAGCGTGATCCCAATTCGTCAGGGAACTCCCCCGACGACACGTCGGAGCTCCCAGTACGAAAGGGAACCCTGATTTTTTATGGTTTTAAGTCCATCTTAGATTTCCTGGACTGGAATGCGGGCAACTCGGATGTGACGTCATTCCCAACTTTGACATCTTTCCTCTGGGGTCAATGGAACACAGCATTGAAACACATGACAAAATTAAAACCGTCACAAATAGGGACGAGTTCATACCTGCATCTCTCTTCGGACATGCAGATGCATTTAGTCCCATCATGCATCTCTCCAAGTTTACAGCTGCTGTCTGGTACAAAGGGTTTATCTGTGGAAAAATATGTTTAACCATGTTTGCATTAAAGGAGCAAAAGTTGTTAACATAAATTAATGTCATTTATACTCAAGTAAGCGGCAAGATTTGTGAATCGTATGAATTATTGCAAAAAGCTTATTTATTCTGTGAAAGTACCAATCTTGCAGTGTATGTCCTGTGGAATGCTTGGCTCCCAGACAAGACTCTTCCCACACGAGTAAGACTGACGCCCTGAAGGACTCATGCCACTTTCTGAGCAGGCCAGCATGATGCCACTTCCTACGTTATACTCCATTTTGTCTGGGTATATCTTCATGCCATCAGGCACTGTGGGTTTGAAGCAAACTTTTTCTGGAATGACAGGAGAACATATGGAGTGAAAACTGTAAGGGTCAAAATAAGCTTTCAGATCATAAATTGTTTTGTTTTGATATTATATCAGCACTTCTATGGCTTACTAATGCACTGTCCTTTGGGTTTCTCCCAAGTGCGATCCTGCAAACAATGAATGAGCTGGTATCCGTCCAGCTCAAAACCAGTGAAGCAAACAAACTCCTCGTGATCTCCATAATCGTATTGACGTTTGTTGATCTGGAATTAGAAGGAAAGAGTTGGACGTTAGTGGAAGAAAGCAGGAATAAACAGCAACAGGAGAAGATGTGATGTAAGCGTTTCAGCTCTTGTGTCCCCTCACTCTCAGGTGGCTGTTGGCAGGTGGACGGGGTTTTGGACAGCCAGAAGCTCCAGGGGGCAGCTGGCTCTCACGGGACCCTTCAGTCACAAAGTCATCATCATTAATGCAGACATTTTGCCTGTGAAAGACAGATAAACAAGAATGTCTCACATGTGATATTAATTCACCATAAGTTAAAAAGCATTCAAATTCATACATTCACAATAAAAATTTGAACCAACTGAAACTACATAACACAATAAACACAGGTAAGCCATATATTAATTAATAGTAATTTAATAGGGATAGTTCTCCCAAAAGTGAAAATTCTGTCATCATTTACTCAGCCACCATGTCGTTTCAAACCTGTATGACTTTCTTCTGCGGAACAATAAGATAAAAATAAGATATTTTGAAGAATGTTGGTAACCAAACAGATCTGGGTCACATTGACGTCCAATGTATGGACAAAAATACAGTATAATGGAAGTCAACGGGAACAGAAACTGTTTGATAAACCAACATTCTTCTAAATATTTTCTTTTGTGTTGAACAGAAGCAAGAAAGTCGTAAAGGTTTGGAACAACATAAGGGTGTGTAAATAATGACAGAATTTAAATTTTGAGGTGGGCTATATTTTTAAGTCATTTTTAAAAATATACATTATTAAAAATTGAATAACTAAACAAAATTCCAATATTTTTATGTCTGAGGAATTTTTTAAATAAAAATATTAAACAAAACCTGTATATGCATATGCACAGCTGGCAAATGAATGGTTTGAAAAATGATCAAAATAGTCTTGGTCTATATAAAAACTGTTTGACATGTTATACATGTTTTACACATTTTACTCTTTTGCTCTCAGGTAAGAATGTGAGCAAAAGAGTGCAAATGAGAAGAGGTGAGAGTGAGAGAGAGAGGTGAGATTGTATGCAAATTGCTAGCTGCGGGCGCACACTCCTTAATTTAAAACAATACAAACATTAAGGTAAAAACTTTTTTTAAATTCTTAATTCTTTATTTGCATATGCACAATAATATGAGAACTTGTATGAGCACTTTATCTGCACACATAAATTCCCCAATTGTATGACATTTTTTTATGCATGCATGCCAATGACCGCATTCTGACCCCACAGATACCTCTTCTGTAGTCTACAGATAAGAAAGGGCACTTACTCCTGGAAAATAGAGATGGTACACTCCTCCACCTGCTTCTCAGGGCCTTGGCAGGGTGTGCCGCCCCGCTGGGGTGCAGGGTTGTTACAGATACGCGAACGATGCTTCTTCAAGGTGGCGTCACAAGTACTCCAAGGGCTCCAGCAACTCCAGCGCCCATCAACTTCGTCTGTGGGATGTAGAGAGAATTTTATTACTGGCATGTTATTATTATTTTTTAATATAAATAATACTATATATAATTAGGAATTAGGAATTATATCATATATAATTACTACATAATTATTTTATTTTATTTATATTATATATTAATATTATATTTTATATATTCTTAGAAATATCTGTATGTCTATACATAAATTGTTTTCTCCATTATACATATATTTAAAGGAATGCATGTGAACCTGCAGTGTAGTCTGGTGCTCGTTTCTCGCAGTTTCGTCCATAGGTCCCGGTCTGGCAAATACAAATGCACTCTGTTCCGTAAAGAGCTGGCCGGGCATTGTTGGGGCAGGGGGCACATTTACAGGAGTCAAATTCAGTCTGGTACTCCATCAGCGCCCTATGGAGATGCCGTCTCTTTGTCACAGCACAAGGGAAGCCCCGCACCAAATTCCCAAAAGGCAAAAGCTAGATAAAATATTGACAAATATAAATTAATCTGGTTTTCCTGTTTTCAGTTTATTTGCATTTCTTTTGAAGAAAAGTTTTTTTCTATACCCCAGAATATTTGACAGGTTAATATATAACCATTTTCAAATGACATAAATGTTTGTCTCTCCTCCTAACCTGAAAATCTATAACAGTTGGATTGTCTATTGTAGATTTGATCCAGTCCTGGTATGTAGTGCTGTCTGGCGATACACCCCTCTTCTCCCAGGCCAGGGCTGCTGTGAATTCAGCTCTACCTCCTTGCACGGATGTTATACACTTCTCTGATGCTTTTACAATCGACCCTGAAATGGACAACAGCATTTCAAATTAAGTTTATATAATCTGAAACATTTAATAGCACATTTGTATGTGTATTACCTTCATATTTGGTTTTTAATGTATTTTTCCCACAGGTGGAACTATGTGAGATTCTATTATAGAATATAGCGATGATGGTGGAATCCTGATTAAAGCAATTGTTCATTTCTGCTTCTGTCAATCCTGGGAATTGTAAGGAGACAGCACTGATTAGAGAGCACAGTTGCAATGTATTTTAGAAATGAGAGATAAAGTTACGTGAGCTGATTAAGGTCTCTAATGTTGTGCCAATGTTCTTACAATCAGATGACAATGTCTGCTTACCGTAGGTTTTCAGTTCTTCTCGATCATATTGGAAAAGGAGATCATACTTTCCCCCTAATGTCCCAGAGCTGAAATAATGTGTCCCAAACAGCTGGAAGATCTGTCTATAAAGGGCATAGTTGTATTCCAGTGGTAGACTGTTTAGAAACTGAAGGAAAGGGTCTGATAAGTAGAGGTCAGACGATTTCATTCTGAATGTTGATGTGGCAACAACCTGATGCACCCTGAAATACTCAGAGTCCTGCATAAAAATAACGAAAAGAGATCTTTGTGAACAACGTGTTCAATTTAGATATAAAGACACATTTGTGTAGTGTTAGGGATAGAAAAAATGAAATAAGAATTTGAAATCCCTTACTTTTTGTTGAGATGCTTTCACTGCCTTTTTAAGAAAAAGATTTGATTCTTTGGCCAAGATGACTTTTTGGGGTTTGACTTCTTTCACTTGAAAATCTTCAATATTTTCTACCTGGAATGAAATCAAATAATATTAAAATGTCAAAATCATCGATCCATTTCATGTGGTTTTGTGTGATTGGAAGATAAAACAATAAATTGCACCTCATATTATGAGCAATTTAATATTTTAGTGATACACCGATGTTGAAATTATGGCCAATCCTGATAAGTCAATAATTATTGTTTTGCCCAATAATGGAAGAATATATATGTGTGTATATATATATATATATACATATCACTTCTGAACATATATATATATATATATATATATATATATATATATATATATATATATATATATATATATATATATATATATGATGCCAGTGTATTGTGCATCCCTATGTTCTTTGTATGTTTTTTGGATATAGAATTTAATTTTTTAGAATTAGATTTAATTATTCCATCTAACAAGTAAATTATTAAAAGCACAAACAGACAGAAATTAGATTTTTCCCACCTTGATTTCATAACTCTCAATGTTGGCAGGGATTCGGTAGTAGTTCCTCTTCAGTTTCTTAAGAGTGCATTCACCCCCCATGAATGAGTTGTCCAGAACAGCTCCTCTCATCTGCTCTGCCGCAGCATCAAATCTAATTTAAAAAATAACCTTTAGCAGTTTTAAGAAAAGCCCAAGCTCAGATTTATTTTGCAGACAACATGATAACATCTCTAAAAGCTTACCACGGCCATGAAGTTGTTTTGCAATCTCAGGGAGCAAATGATCTTTATCTGTAACTCACCCATAACCAATCAGGTCTGCTCCAGGAATGAAAGCAAATCTCCGTTCACTTGCACACACTTTTTTGGTTTGCGCACAGTCTCTCTCGTCAGAGTTGTCTCCACAGTCGTTCTGATTGTTGCACTGCAGAGCAGCATTTATACATCTTCCTTTGAAGGCAATAAAGCAAGTTGGTGATCGTGCACTTGCTTTCTAGAGCAAGCATTTAAAGACTGTACAGATTTGCTAGATTATAAAATCAATAGACCATGCATCATTAAATCTAATATGATGTGATGTTGTGAAGATATCTACCACTGTCACAGGTGAACTTCTCTTTACAGTTGACAGGCTCAATCCTACATTCCTTGGAGGGATGACAGAGTCTTTCCTCTGTAAGCGATGGACTACACTCTTTCCCCCCAAACTGAGCCGGCCTCAAAACAGACCTGATTCTGAACTAAACCACACACAATATACACACACTTACTACAGCAGTAGACTATATTTGAGCAATATCACAGTAGCAAGAATGTTGTTGTTCTCGGCTGTAGAATAAGGCTGCAGTGATATTTGAAAAAACTACATTTTGTGCATGTGATATTGCTTTTATTTAGTTAATATTCAGTAACACACATTTTAGATATAATATTGCCATTTAATTTCGAACATTTAATCAAACACATTTTTAACAAATCGATTGAATGAATGAGAGTCAATGACTCGGTCAAAAAAACTGCAGCACCACCTTAGAATAACGTTCTGGGAATGTTGGAAAAACATTAGAATAACGACAGGGGAACGTTCTGGGAATATTAGAATAATGTTAGAATAACATTCGGGGAACATTCTGGGATTGTTAGAATAACGTTAGAATATCCTTAGAATAACGTTAGAGCAATGTTAGGGTAACGTTCTACAAATCAAAAACTAACATTCTATTTCCGTTAAGAAAGCTTTCCATGGCTAACCAAAAACAAACCTTAAAACAGAATGTTCTGGGAACTAAAAACTAAGGTTCTGGGAACCAAAAATTGTTAGCTGTTTTGATTACGTGAAGAAGATTACAAGAGCATATGAATTACCACCAATATTCCCTAAAAATTAAGAATTTTGCTTAAATATCCTAATAGCTGTGTGTGTTTTACTTACAGATTTTTTGGCACACGGCGAGCACTCTGACCAGGGTCCAAACTCAGTCAGCTGGCAATGTATTGGACAGGCCTCGACATTACACGCTCTAGTCTCATTTATCTGACACAGCTGGAAACAATTGTTTTTGGTCCAGTGCTCATCATAGCGCACAGCCCTGCAACAACAAATGCACAGTCCACATATTACCATAATAAACTTTATCAGAAATATCATGTTAGGTTTAACCTTCCAAAAGAAGCAAATACAAAAATAAATCATTTTAGGTTACCTTGAACGTGTTTGGGTTCCAGAGTCACAGGTTTTGGTGCAAAACGACCATAAACTCCATGGGTAGTGGTCACAGAAACATCCTGTAATGGTGGTAAATGAAGCCAGGGTGCAGAGTAGGACAAGGGGAATGGAAGTACGATCCATAGAGAAGAGGGCCTTTCGGAACTTGATAGCTTAAGGTAAGGGAGAAGGCTAGTAGGTTATAACGCCAATGACATTACACATGCACAACTGATTTGTTTATTTCCATTATGATTTTTCATTTGCACGGTGCATATTATGCACATAAATTAATGAACACAAATGAGGTATTCTGAAAGAACATTATCTTTAGTTTAGGTAAGCAGATCATAGGGTTTGAAGTATGGAATAATATATGGACCATTTTTAATATATTGAGTAAAAGTGCTCAAAAATAGTGATAAAAGTGGGTTTAAACAACCAAACAACATTGAAAAGCCTTTATGTAAAAATAAATATAAAAAAAAATACTGATTTAATATAAAAAATGGTAATATTAAATATATATCATGGTACCAAACCTAAACCTAATCTGACAAATTTGGATATTAAAAACTGATTTAAAGTAAATCCAACAATTAAATCGAGACCTCACCACAAACAGTTTCTTGACAAGTTGCAGAAACCTAATAGTACCTGAGCTTGTGGGTAATACTCACATAAATTTCAGACTCCTCCAAAAAGCATATAAGCACACTATCACGTCTAATTTTATTCTCTGTGTCTGTCGGCAATATGAGTAAACATCAAATATCAGCAAGACAGTGGCACAATCCGCTGCACTAGAAAAGTTACTCTTATAACCTGGTTGAATTTTCTTTCAGCGTTCTCTCTCAACGCTCTTCAGAACTTCCACACCCCTTTGCTTCCAGTAAACCCTTGCAGCTGCAAGTTTTCACTTTGACATTTGGCTTCTACTTTAGAACATGGGAATGTGGACAGAGAGTACATGGATAACATGTTATTACAGGAGAGTTATTGTCTTTCTCCGTGCCAAAATAAAGGTTGCTTTGTAACTAAATCTTATTTTTTCATAACATGCATCACTTTTCTAAAGAATTTCTTACAGACCCGTGGTGAAAATCAAGTTTGTAATGTTATAAGTATATGTGGTGTTTTTAATGTTTTGGTGTTTTCTGAAGTCATAAACTACCTTGTAACCAATCACGTCAACGTGCCTGGCTTTAGCATATTAACAGCAAACTAGTAGGGGAGTCTCGAGAGTTCCAGGTTATCCCAGTATTTTGGGGAACCCGGGAAGCTATCCCAGTTTTTGTTGATATGAAAAATCGTGTAGATATAGCAATATAACGAGTGTATGATGTATATTACGATGTTATGATGAAATGCCTTTCTTCACTGACGTTCTGGCCCCGGGTTGTTCAAAGTGTTTCTGATGATTGTTATAGGGCAGCTGCCTGACTCTGAGATGGCAAACGGGAACATGGTTTGTGTAACATTAGCAACAGCTGTTAGTTTGATAACATTCAAGAAAAAGGCTATTCATATTAATTAACGTTATGTGTCCGATTCTGTAATAGCGATAGGCCTACCCAGGGATGGGCAGTATTTCAGATACATGTATTTAAAATACTTATTTGAAATACACTATTTTGTAATTTGTATTTAAATACATTTAAGATTAGTATTTTTGTATTTTGTTTGTCAGGGTATACTGAGGATGTCATGATCAATTCTACTTGGTGAGTTAAAATAGTGCATTATTCAGATTAGTGGGAAAATAGCGTTAGCCAATCGGATTCTTATCAACTAGCTTGTCAAATGTGTTTAAAACATTACTGCATGATAGGGCTGAATGATATGACACTACATATCATATCGATGATATAAAGTGTGAATCGATGGAACTTCTTCTAATTCATTTACAGAGATAGGCCTATTTGTGGGGTAATCAAATGTATCCTTGCGGCTTTTAGTGGGCAGGAATTATTGGAACGTTAGAGTGGAAAAAGAAGCACTGATTAATGACACACCCCAAAAATCTTCAGCTTTTAATTTTATTCATAAAAAAATAGTATATAGCAAATAGTATAGGTAAATATAGTAAAAAAAAATATTAAAAAGTAAACATAGGTAAATAGTGTCAAATTAATCTAAATGAATTCAAATTTAAAATTGTAGATAAACTTTCTAATTTTGAAAACTGATATTGAGAATTGTGAAACCATAATACATTTTGTTACTGTGAAGAAAAATTAAGATTTTGGTCATATCGCCCATCCATATTCTTTGCTAAATAGCAGAAGAGGTTCCCACAGTTTTACATACTGTATGAAATTTTAGTGTTCAGCACAAGTAATAGACTACATGTAACCTGGTTAGAAATCAGTATATAAATGGTTGCTATTTTGCCTAAGTTTATTTGTAATTGCAAACAAGAAAGAAAGAAAGAACGGCAGAGATAAGATTAGGAATTAAAAGTCAGTAGGCCTATGTAGTTTCTTTATTAACTGTGACCTAAAGACCTGCACTGGATGGCCAATTTCAAATGTATTTTGTGTATTTTCAAAATTTTGTATTTGTATTTAAATCCATTTTTCCACACAGTCATTTTATTTTAAATACATTTCCATGTATTTATGCCCATCTCTGGCGATACCATTGTGCAGTGTTTACCTTAGTAAGATGGCGAGTGAATCTGTGAGCTGGCGTGAGTGGAGGTGAGGCTAATAAGCATATTCATTGATCTGCATATACTAAATTAAGCAAGGGTGTAGAGTTACATTCAAGCATGTAATTTTTTTTCACAGGACAAAATTTTTGTCATTTTGGTGATCAAACATGAGTGTTAAGGAATACAATTATTGACTACAGGGGGACTTTAAAGGGTTTCATTTTAAAGCCAAAACCTGGATGTGAATTACTGAAGGCTACAATAAAACAAACAATTACAGTAAAAAAAAAAAAACCTTTATTATCATTATAAAAGGATGTATAGCTTATAAGAGCTGTAACTATGCATATAGACACCTGACATAAAGTGCAAAAATCATAAAGCGAACTCTCATAAAACTGGGATATGCATTCACACAAACCTGATGTCTTTAATGGATAAATGAAAAATAAATCATTAAAATCATTTATAATAAATACAATGTTTTATTTACAATTATAAGTATTATGTACATTGTGATTTTTACTGTGTTATATTTGTTTCAAGCTTAGAATGCAAAAGCAATGGCTTTAGTGCAGAGCACTCTTGTGCCCTTATAATGACTGATATCATTTTTTAAAAACATGATCCCTTTATGGAAGACTAAATTAAAAGCATAGCACAGTGGCTAAATTTATTAAAAAAAAGAAGAAAAAGCAAGTAGATGAAAAACACCAATCCTAACTAAACGTGCCCTTTCACTGACAACAAACTCTGACTATGATAAAAGAAAATCAGAAACAGTTGTTATTATTTTACTTCATTCACTTGCTTTTTTATACAATCATATGGTTTCACAACACATGACAAAGAATGAACCTTTCGGTAACTAAAAATGTACAATTGATTTTGCTTAAGAACTCAACAGGCAGGGCTTTGAGTCAAGGGAATTCTGTCCTCCAACGAGTGATTAAGTAGTTTTGACACAGTCCAGAGACAAGTTACATTAGCGAAACCATTCCAGAGACACGAAGGAGACGAGTGAGGCGCTAATTGATCAATGATCAGAAAAGAAGATTTGAGAGTATTGAAGGTTTAGCCAGACACAAGGCAACAAAGCCCGGAGAATCGCCTCTTCCTCTGCCTCACCAGTGGATAAGGAGACAGATTTAGCAGACTGCTGTCATCTACACGCAGGAAAATAAATACATAAATTCATTCCTAGCTATTTGCAATTAGAGGGTATAAAGAATCCATTAAAGTACTAGAATAAATCTGTTTGAGACTCACCTTGATTTTTCAGCGGCAAAGGCATTGTCTCCCTGAGTTTGCTTAGAAGGTTTCTCATTTCTCGCATATCACTGGAAGAAATGTCACAACACAGGACATTAACTATCTGAGATCACAGTCAAATGGATATTTAGTACAGTATTTAAAGACCTCATTTGGGCTTTAACACCATTTTACCCCATTAATAACCCAAATTGGTTGACAAGCAATTTATATACACTACTATTTAAAAGTTTGGGGTCACCAATTTATTCTTGTGATGGCAAAGCTAAATATGCTGACTTGGTGCTGCACAAGAAACATTTCTTATTATTATCAATATTGAAAACAAAATGCTGCTTAATATTTTGGTGAAACCTTTGATTCCTTATTTTCAGGGTTATTTGATGGATAGAAAGTTCAAAAGAACAGCATTTATTTCAATTAGAAATCTTTTGTAACATTATTAATGCCTTTACTGTCATTTTTGTCCATTGAATGCGTCCTTTAAAAGTTAAAAAAGAAAAATCTTACTGACCCTAAACCTTTGAACAGTGTATATAGAACTTTATATATTAAAAAATGCTACAAATTTTAAGTGATTATTTAGTAAAAAAAAATTAAATATTGTTATTACACCTGTAATTAATAATTACAAATAAGTAGTTTTAAATTGGGTCATTATTATTTTTCTTATTTGAATACATATTGGGATTATAGCTCATTCCGTTCAAAGGTTTACGGTCTTGCACCTTTTTCTCAGATTTTCAAATACTTTTTGCTCAAAATCAAAGTTTGTCATGTGGTTCATCTACGAGCTGGTTGGTTTGCTTCATTGCTTACAACTCCTTACTGAAAAATTGCTTGAAATCCTAATGGAGATACTGAATAGGAAAAATTATTTCATTCCTAATCCATTCATTCTGTTTTTCATACCTCTCTATGTTCTCAATGTCTGTGCACACGAGCCAAGATTCCTGTGGAAAATCTACAGGTGATGATGAACGATCTTCCAGCATCGGCACATCAGAGCTTTCGTCTACCCTGCAGTCCATGTTTGCTTCAGGACACACATCATTTCCTTTTAAGTGAGTGAAACAAAACAGTGCAAGATAGTTATACTTTCTTTTGCTAATAGAAAAACCAGGTGAATTGTCAAGCTGTTTTATGTATTTATTTTGCCATCCCCGCCACCTTCGGACTATATTCCGTCATGCAGTATATTAGCTTTATGTACTCATGTCTGCTAATGTAAAGAATCTGCTGTCCTCTGCTGGCTGTCATTGACACAACACCTTTCCTATTGAGCTGCAGAACACCCAACAGACACATAGACTTGAGCATCTCTGTAATGTACATCTCCAGGCAGCATTGAAGCTGGATGAACAACCTGCATATTTCTGGGTGGATTTCACCATCCTCTGGCCTAAGACAGGCATAGAGAGAAAAACAGACTCAATATCAGCTGAGCTTCATGACATCCTACAGCCACATCTTCAAAACGACATGGCTATTCTAACATAAATGCTTACCCATAGATTGCAACGAGGTTTTGATAGGCAGCCTGGGCTACAGCACATCCTTTGATTCGAGTCTTGTGCATCTGTGCCCTTAAAGAAGGACAGTCGATTGTATTCTCCCCTATGGAGATGACCTGCTCACGATGGAGGGCCACAAGAGTGTTGAACTCCTGAACGGTCTGAAAATGTAGACAAATCCTTCTCAGTCTATTTTTAGAAAGTGAATATGTATATTCCTTCTGGAAAACTATGAATAAGCAGGCAGCTGTGTTTTGGAACATAGCTGGTTTGGTTGGTACTGTAGACTATCTGAAGATGTCAACCTGGCATTTGGAACATGGTAGCTGGTTGATCATTTTTTACTAGAGAGAATCCATCCATGTTCCAAAGCACAGCTAGCAGATTAAACTGGATTTTCCAGCAGGGTAAACACGAGTTTATAGCTGCATTATCTAGATGCCACATAGCAACACATGGGATTATAAGGATGTAATTTCTAAATAATGGTGCAATATGAAAACACAAACGGCGATGTGATAAGCATTATAAAACCAATAATTTATCTTGTAATCAATTCACAAACAGAGACCCAATCATTATTTATGTTTCAATACATCACATACCTTACAGGCTTTTAGTAAATATAGTATGCATACTGCAATTATCCGTAGGCTACTGGTAAACAGCCTGTTCACTTGCATATAATTGACAATCATTTTAATGTGTAGACACAAATAAAGCCTATCCAAAAATAGCACCCGTAGAAGTGACAGCGGTTGTTCTACCGTACGCTCACCGTTCTACAGTCATCCATCGCCCGCTGAGCTCTCCGCGAGCTCTCGGTGCTCTCCCGGCGCTCCGGATCCCTCATCGAAGACTTGCAGATTTGAAAAATGTTGGTTGCGGATCTGGGGCGGTTCTTTCGCCCGATCGGTGCAGAACACATGCATACGCATCCACGAATAAAAGTAACTCACTGCGAAAATGTCTTTAATCAGTCTGTCCTCGATTCAAGGGTGAGGTCGATCCTTGAATGAGGGTTGTTGTTTCTCTGATGATTAGAGTGATGTGACAAAGCCGAGCGAGCGTCCGCAACGCTTCTTCTGCATCTCCGCACCAACAGGCGAGTCACCTTCACCTCTGTCGGGAGCCGAGAGCGGCTTTAACTCCACTCAGCTGCGGGCTTCGATCCTGGATAGACGAGTTCGTCGAACAAACACAATTGGTTAGTATGAGGGAAAGAAGATATTCACGATTTTATTTGTAAGCGCCGTCTCAAACATCTTTGCTTATTTATATTCATTGTTATCAAAAGAACGGCTGTAGGCTACATCAAAAAGCTATCTGAAACGTTCTGGGGACGTTAATATTTGGTTAAAAATCTTTCAAGACAGCTATTAGAAAACATTATGTCGGTAAATTCTTACGTCGCTGCAAAAAACCTCTTGAAATGTCAATAATAATAATAATTAAATTATTCGAATTATTAATTAATGAATAGAAAACGAGTTTCCATTCTGGAAACGAGTTTATATGGTTTTAAAAAATTGGTTGAAAAGCAAAAATGGGGAAAAGCATGTTATTCTCACGTAGGAATTAAGAGGAACAAAAACTAATCTTTGCTTTGAGATACAGAAATGGGCTGTCATTCCCGGCCATTGCCAAATTAAATAATCTCATTCCCATAGATTGAATTGACACAACAACTAATGTTCTCAAACCTTTTACTGTGTAAAAGAATCCGTTAAAAATATTGTACAGCATGTTTTAGTGGAATAAACCTGGGTTCTTGCTTTAGGCAAGCATCTAAATGGCTCCAACTAATAGCAACAGAATTAATAAAGGTAATTTATAAAACTGTACAAAGGAGACTAAGCAATTATGCCCTCCCTGAATTATTGCTTTTTTTGTTTTCTAATGAATTATAATACTGTTTACAGGTCAAGTAAGCAGATAATATTAAGCAACAGCTAAATGTGATATCTATGAATTGCACAAACCCTGTAAGACCTAAACCATAAATAAACACACAGTAAGAAAAACACCTTAATCATTTTTCATCATATTTGTAGCTACATTGAAATAAAAGTATGAGGCACTTGATGAGATGTCCACCGTCAAAAACATTCATTTGTCCAGCAACAGCAAAGTGAGATCTAATCCTCCATTCATTAGATGAGGAGGAAGTAGCAGAGGCCACAGAAGACGATGAACGCCATCACCCAGTGCAGAGAGTAGATAGAGATGATCACAAAGTCAATGTCAAATGGCCAACCCCACATGTCCCCCAGATCCAATGCATCCAGGCCAAATGCTCTGTGGGGAAACTGCCAGCGACTGGCAGGGCCTCCGTGTCTCGGAAACCCTGAAATAACAAAGACAAAGGAAATAAGTGGGCAACTTGTCATTTAAAATCCTTGGGTACTGAAGACATGCTTATGCAAATGACATATGACCAACCCCAAAAGATGCGAAAACGCTTTGGACAGTTGGGCAGGGGCCATTTCAAATAGTTGATCTTCTGAAAGATCTCATGTCTTGAGTGATATACTTTTGGGAAGCACGTCTTTGTAGTTTGATTAAGCTCTGAAACAAACAAACAAAAAGTATTAGGTGGTTAGATAAGTTTAGATGCACTGAGAAAAAAAATTGACTTTATCTGTTCCACTCACCTTCCTGAAAGAGAACATGGGATATAAGGGTCCTACAGAGGGGACACGGGGTATTGCTTGGCCGATTCTTGGCCAGAGTTCTCAAACAGGGCTCACAGAACACATGACTGCAAGGATGGCACTTGTAGGGGCTGTAATATACGTCTAAACACACGGCACATGTGTATCCCTCTCTCTCCTCATCGTCGCTGCCTGTTAGATCCCACTTCATAGCCTGATAGGTAGAATTAACAAGAAGACACAAATAAAACATCACTGAAGAACAGATGAATTATGTTTATAATAAAAAAACAGACATTCAATTCATTTTCTGTGTAAAAGATGTGGCCCACTGGTTGTCAAAACTATAAAAAAGAAGAAAAATTCTCCAATAAAATGACACCTGCTGCAAGAGCCATGTGCAGCTGTGAAGGGCTTATTAAGATCCTCAGGATTCTTGCAGCAGCCTATTATGTGGATTTATGCCTGTCTTTATCCACGGCTGTATTATTGACATTTTGCCAGAACTCGTCAGTGCAACACAGCTCCTCGTTCAATAGCCCACATTCATTTCTTGCTTTTCTGACACTTATCATACATTAAACAAACTAGAGCTGTGTACCATTCAGAATAAAGGAAGCAAACAGGATGCATACTTGTGATTCAAATGTTACAAGAACAAAAAAAAGTAGATTAAAGGACTGCTCACACCAAGGACCATAACTATGTGATGTTACTGTAGCTCATACAGTAGAGCATGGTGCTAGCAATGCCAAGGTCATGGGTTTGATTTCCAAGGAATGCATGAACTGATGAAATGTATACATTAAATGCAATGTAAATCACTTTGGATAAACCCACCTGAAAAATTCATTAATGAAAATATAACTATAAAGTTTTAATGAGAATAGGGAGGTCCACATCACAATTATAATGATAACGCCACAGTTAACTATAATTGGAATCACTTTCAGAATGTTTTTCCAATTTGACCTAAAGATCCACCTTCGACTTTAAAGATCGTGAGAATTTAAAAAAGCAGACGACATAACTGCAGCATTAGCTTATACAGAACATTATTGGGCATTGGTGTGGATGCTAATGTAGTTATAATTACAGTTATTTTACATTTATCGTTCTTGGTGTAAATGGGCCTTTAAAATGGAACAAAACGTATAACATCCGTGTCATTTTTAATAATACATTTTCAGTTAATTAAACATACAATTGTGGTTTATATATGTTATGTTTAGTTCTGTATGCTAAAAATGCCTTCTTTCAAAAAAGAATAATAGTTATGTCTGTTTACAGAGAAACATGCCTAATCATTTGAGAAGAAATGTATATCAGGGAACAAATAAGCATAACTATTCAAAATTAATTATTCATGTTTTGTCACAAAACTTGTTTTTGACAATGTAATACTTGTATGACTATATATTGAATTTCTTTGAATGCAGTTAAATAAATTTCAATAGAACACCTGTCGGGGAGCCATATTGATTTAAATGAATTTAACAAAGCCAATTCTTAAACTCTGAATATTGCCCAGTCTTGCTAGATAGTTATTAAATTCACAAATAGGAACAAAGCAAGTCAGACTTTGGCACTCGCCATGACTTTAAAACATCTCACCATATCTTTTGCCTCCTGCTGTCTCTGAATCCATCGTTCCTTCTTCCTTCGCTTCCTTCTAAGGCTTTTAAGGCGGTTTTTCTCTCTCTTGTCAAGCTTTGGCTCTACATTGGGTAAGATGTTTCTGGATGGCTCCTCCATCAGTCTGACGCCCTCTGGATCAACTGCTCTGTCCAGAGGAGTTCTACTCTGGGAAGCAGAACCCACATGCTGTTCCTCTAAACTCTCCTGATCATCATACAGCTGTAGAGGCAATTCAGGAGGTAAAGAAACATCTGTGCCTCTCTCAACATTCTCAAGAATTTGTGGTTCTTCACTTGCCTCAACCTCAAGTTGAGTTTCAGCAGAGATTACATGAGAGACAGCACAGGAGAAGTTGAGGGTTGTGGAAGGAGAGGGAGCTAAGCTCATTGTCTGAGGGAGAGACTCCACCTCATTGTTCCTCCTTCTAGTATGTTCTCTGGTCCTTCCTGGTCTTGTTAAAAGAACTAGAGGATTTAGATCCTGATCAACACGACTTTTACTGAGATGCACAGTTGTTTCATGTCCACAGGTGCATTTGGAACAATTTATAAAATTAAAGCCTCCTAAGCGAGCTCCACAGTACTGGCAGTTCAATTTCCCGACAGTCCAATTGACCTGTGAGAAGTGTACATTTTATCAGAATAGATCATTCCTTTTCCAGGTGATTGTCAATAGCCCAAATTGCATAAATTAAAGGGGTGGTAAAACATGATTTCACTTTTCTAACTTTAGTTAGTGTGTAATGTCGCTGTTTGAGCATAAACAACATCTGCAAAGTTACAGTGCTCAAAGTTCGAAGCAAACAGAGATATTTGCTTTTAAAGAAATCAATTTCTAAGGACTACAGCAAACAGCCGGTTTTGGACTACACGACATTCCTCCAGGGTTGCTGACGTCAGTAAACCCCATTATTTACATAAACCCCTCCTCCGAGAATACTAAAAAGGGGGGCGAGGCCATTTTATATTGCACTGGAGAAGAGTTATTGTGGTATAGGAGTGTTGTTGCCGCCGCAATGCCGTCGAAACGCTGTTATTTTCATCAGTGCCCGGAATTGCAGGTCCACTTTGTTCAGCCTTCCTAGGGTCGCGGGAGTTAGGGATCAATGGTTAATCATTACCCAAATCTCGCTCTCTGTGCTGCAAATTTTACGGAGGAAAGCTTCCACAATCTTCGCGAGTTCAATGCAGGATTCGCACAATGGCTTGTGCTGCTGAAAGATGGAGCAGTTCCAACTTTAAGAACAGAAGCTGTTGTTTACGGGCCACAACCTGTAAGTATGATTTATTTTTCGTCGATGTGTTTTCCTGTAATAGTTCGTATTGTTAATTGTACGTTGTAGCAAGGAAGTAAACAAATGAGGCTCTGCAAACCAGCTTGTTAAATGCTCATTCATACTGAACGTTATCCGACAAACACCTAACGTTACAAACTTTTTTAAATCTCAACAGCGAACTTGGAATTAGAGTAAATTATTCTTTGATTAGAGCTTTTATGTATTGTTTATCGCTTGTTTATCTACAGGCATGCTAAACATGGTTCTGTGTTTGATTTGGCTACTGCAGTAAAGCCAATGTTTAGTGTTCGTTTTGGGTTAATAGTTCTGGCGCCAGATATTTGGCTACAATCGATCTAAATATACAAAAGTAACCGTGGCATACAGTCCGCAACGATCACTATAGATCAGCAGTCTTTACTCAAAATAATCCCTTTGAGGACTGTAGTATAATTTGTTAGAACGATTATATGAAATTCTTGATTATGAAGCTTATTTTTTTTGTAATACTATAATAATTAGTACAATTAAATAACGGCGTATATTAAAGGCAATGAGACAACAAAAAACAAACATTTCTGAAACGTCGTTTAACAACCGTTCTTTGAACAGGTTCTGCTCGATCATCTTCACTAACATTCTCTGGGTCCGATTCGGGCTCAAATTGGAATGGTTTTATTGATGCTATCGTTTATAATACACCAAAGCAAACTAGGCTACCGGTAAAGGTACAGGGCGTGACGTTTCCGGAAAACGTGCACTAGTCGGTTAGCGAATCACAACACATATGTCGCGTATTTTTGAAGGACTGGCTTCATAGAACCCGGAAACCATAAGACCGTTTTTACAAGGAGGGACAGAGCAGTGTAGAATATATGAAAAATAATGCAATTTTTAAAAAAAACAAAGCATGAACACGTTACAGTGCACCCCACAAACACAATCAAGCCTTTGAAAAAATGTTTTTTACCACCCCTTTAAAAACAAATGCAAACTCTGTACCTGACCAACACTTGACAAAATCCAATCTGGCAAAGATTCAACATTTAAATGCCACACATTGCATGTGGCTGCAGCCTCTCTTGATATTACCACCTGTAACAACAATACATCACTTAGTTATAAACAATATAAATGTCACTTTAAAAAAATTTATCAAAGATTTTTACATAAATTAATATCTTTAACCATTCCCAAATTGAGATGTAAAGCATTTACCTCCTTTAAAAACAAATGTCACCAACCTTGAGGAGACTGGTTGAGTCTATAAGACATCTACGGCACTTTCTGCAGCGAAGGTTTGTTGAATCTTCTAGTGTCCTTGATTTATCCTGTTCTTCATTCTGTTTGAAAGGTGCAGAAGAAAACCATATCTTATACCTCTACACATCCTTAGGTAGATGAGTACCGAATGCAACGATGCATCCATAAAGAATTGATTGTTGTAATGTAATATCCTTGGTTGTCATCACTGTATGGCTTTATAATATGCCTTTTTCTGCATATTAGAAAACTTTTGCTTGACCATACAATAGGCCAATACAATCTCGTTGCCACAAACACCAACATTTTTACAACTTAAATAATATTTGATGCATTTAGTATCTAACCTCCCACTCAATTTTACGTCCAGTCTGTACGGTACAGACGTAAACAGTGTAACTTTGTTTTCTCAATAAAGAATCAACAGCGATAGTTCCTGTACTGGCCGGTGTTTAGTATTCAATTATTATGCAAATACTCTCTGTTTGACTAATTTAAACATTTGGTTCACGTACGTACAAAAACATGACGTACCACGAAAGAAGTAGCCATTTTCTTGGACGGAATTTCTGAAGAGTTCCTCAAGATGTTTGGCTAAAAGGCTAAAAACAACAGTCTGGCCCTGTACTGCTCGGAGTACAGCTGCCTTCACTACGGAAGCCGCAGAGGGACAAAACCGCCTTGGATAAAGACGTGGGGCTGTTACTGTACGCTCATACCATAGACTGTAAAAAAAGATATAATTAAATGATTTCTCATTCATAAAGTCATTCGCTTATATAATCAATCATTAAAGATCTCCAAACCTAAACCACATTTACAGTCGGCTTACCGGTCAAATGATTGGAAACACTAGGGTAGAGTGGGGGAAAACGCCCCCCTTATGGAAAATGTGACATTACAGTGAAACAAAACATAGATGTGACTAGAATTGCCATCCCGGTTTTGAGTGACTATGGCAGGAGTTATTCACCAAATATTAAAATTGCTCAGCCTTCATAATATTAAATACATAAAATATTTTTGTACAAAGGGGGCGTTTTGCCCCAGCGGTGGGGTAAAACGCCCCCAAAGGTGGGGTAAAATGCCCCCTTTCTTACCAACCAGTTTGCTTCAGATCAACAGCAAAATTAACAGGAAATAGTTTTTAATCTCTAAAAGTAAAAGGCAAGTAATGTATCAACATGTATATATGTTAATATTTATTTCAGGAATGTCCAAAATAGCCAAGTTTAACTACCTTCCATCAGTTAACTAACTGTGCTAGCAAGCTAGCTATCTATGCTCACTTGAGGTAATTTTTTCATGTTTTGTTCAAATATTTTGATTTTACCACCTAGTTATACTGCATTTAGTGTAAAACAAAGGATTTGATAGACAAAATATGTTATTATAGTAATTATGATAGAGATAAACTATGCGTTTTACCCCTCAGCGTAGGGGGCATTTTACCCCACAAGCTATGACTTTAAATTTTTAAAAAAAAAAATTCAAATATAATTATATTCCTTATAAATAACATATGATCTCAAAATACAGACTTCACTATTCATCTATCATACATCACTGAGATATCCTGCAGAACAATATTCTCTTAAACACTTGTTACTAATATCTGAAAATTATAGCATTTACCATGTAATCCTCTTCTCTTCAAATATGTTGCTGGTGTCAGCTTCTCCATAGAGATGTGTATATCCCCGTTATCAACATAGTGCATGGCAACAGTAAAAATGTATAACTACCTCTAGTTGTTATTTTGGGAAAAACAGGTGGGGGAGGTTTTACCCCAGGCGGGCGTTTCCCCCCACTCTACCCTACTATTTTTAATGTTTTTGAAAAAAGTCTCTTATGCTCATTTATTTGATCAAAAATACAGACACAAAACAGTAATACTGTGAAGTTATAACAATTTAAAACAATGGTTTTCTGTTTTAAGATATCTCTATATGGCTCTGTTTAGGCCTACTGGCTTCACAACAGATCAAGTCCAGACCGAACTTCCCATCCTCAAATGTTGTGGGCGGGGCTAAATTCGGCTGGCATCCAGGCCAGATATCTCTATTTATCACTCCACAAAGCAGAAAATACTGTCAACAGCCGCTAGTCTGAAAAAACACTTTATGAAAAGCCAAAAAGCCCAAAATCTCAAAACTGACAGATGCATGAAAAAACACTGTTTTTGCCTGTAGTGTCTCGTCTTAAATATAATTTACTTCTGTGATGCAAAGCATTACTCCAGTCTTCAGTGCTACATAATCCTTGATACAGTTATTATATAATAACAGTGGTGCAGCTTAATATTTTTTGGAACCCGTGATACTTTTTTTAAGGATTCATTGATGAATGAAAAGTTAAAGGTGCTCTAAGTGATGTCACGTGTTTTTTAGGCCAAAACATTTTTTGTCACATACAGCAAACATCTCCTCACTATCCGCTAGCTGCCTGTCCCCTGAACACACTGTAAAAAAAAAAAAAATGCGGTCAAACACCCCATGGGGAGACATGCTCCACAAACGGCAACAAAAACAAACTGGGGTAACCTGCACCACGAAACATAACAAACTGTTCCAGCCAATAACGAGCCAGAAGGATTTGGGGGTGTGGTTTGGCGGGTTAATGTGCGGATGAGGAGGAGGGAGGGTTTAGCTAGCCTCCATTTTGTTCATAGACAGTAAAAGAAATGGACACAGCGACCCCCTTGATTTCTATTTTTACAAAAACGGCTTCTAGGGGGCCATAACATAAGATACAAAGTATTGGAGCCTTTTATACATTGCCGTGTCTCTTTAGAAATAAATAATGGACAAATTAAGTCTCTGGACGCCTCAGATGTAAAGTTATTCGCTGTCAAAGTGACGCCAAAATGAATGGGTGTCAATGGAATGCTAACAGCAGGTGATGGTCTGCTATGGTGGCCCCCAAGGTAGGCTTCAGTTTCCGGCTGATGGATTACCTCCTTGGTTTTGTTTGACAATACTTCGAACGTCAACAAGAAGTGACGTCAGCCAACATCGATTAGAGCACCTTTAAAAAGAACAGCATTTATTCAAAATTGAAATAACAATATAAATCTTTAGGCTACTATCACTTTTTATCAATTTAACGCATACTTGCTGAATAAAAGTATACATTTCTTTCAAAAAAGAAAGAAAAAACATTACTGACCCCAAACTTTTGAACGATATGTAGCTCTATTGTTACAAAAGATTTCTATTTTAAATAAAAATATGTTTTATTCATCAAAGAACCCTGGAAAATGTATAACAAGTTATAAAATAAAATTATTAGGATAAGCAGCAGAACTGTTTCCAATATTGATAACAAATCAATTGGTTAATCAATCATATTAGAATGATTTCTATAGGATCATGTGGCACTGAAGACTGCAATGACGCTAAAAATACAGCTTTGCCATCACAGAAATAAAACATATTTTAAAGTATATTCAAATAAAAATTGTGATAATTTTTCACAATATTACTGGAGTTTTTTTCATGTTTTTTTTATCAAAGAAATCCAGGCTTGATGAGCATAAGAGTCAAGACTTATTTCAAAAACGTTAAAAACATTAGCTGTTTCCAAACTTTTGACCGGTATATAGGGGTAGAATGAGTACAGTTGAGACACTTTTTTGCGTTTTGATTTTTCACACAAAAATAGATACTGAAAAGAAGTGAATTTCTACATGGCATGCCACATGACATTTCATTAGCTTGTAGACGAAGATATTATCAATCAATAATACCCATAAGTACACAGCAAATTTCAGGAGTTGAAAAATCACGAGTTAGGCAAAAAAGTGTGAAAGAGTTAATTTTTTGGAGTTAATTTGTTCACTCTGACTACAGTATGTGTTATTGGATACTCCCCGGCTGTGTTGTATTTTGGAGTTCATTCATTGGTGTTCAGGAGAGTGTTTTAACACTACACCTGGAGTTATTTTTGAGAAGTGCGCCACGACACGAGCCTGGTTCTGCTGCACAAAGGAATAATGGACTTATGTGCTTCGTCGTGAGGTAGGTAAAAGTGTATATAAAACTATTTAAAAATGTTCTATATCTTCTGACAAACACGTTTGGTCATCGCGTAGCTGTTACGTTATAGGCTAGTTATACTGTTTAACGTAAACGACCATGACAAACTTATTGCTGTTGAACGTATAGGCCTTATACTTGTTTCAAAATTTGAAATGGCTATTTGCGCGGGATTTTTTGTCGATGTAAACGAGTTAACATTAGCTAACCGTCTTTCCATTCACCGTGTTTCTGAAAATGAGTGTTTTGCCGTGAAATTGATGCATCAATGTATTACAGGCGTACGTGGTTACAAAATTGCAGTGTCTAACGTTACCCTGGATAATAAGATATAGTTGAGCTTTGCTGCGTAACGTTAAGTTAGGCCTGCAATGATTTAAATTGTAACAGCTATGTAACGTTAGGCTACGTATTAGTGGTGATCCACGATGTGCGTGATTTTCAGCTTATATATTTTTGCATTCTCAATCATTAGCTGTTATCTTAAATGACATGTTTTCTCTTTAATGTCAGGTCACGATGTTAATAAAAGTGCAATTTGGAGGGAAGAAGAAGTATGTAAAACTGGAAGAAGTTTGTTTCACAGATTTTCTCAGTGCAGGTGAGTTGTATGTTTAGTATTCAGTTAATAAAGAGTAAATAACAGTAATTTTGTCATTTCTTTTAATAACGTTGTTGATATTATGGTGTAGTCCAGCAGAAGTTTCTGATACCTGAGAATACAGAATTGAAAGTCACAGATGACCAGGGCATAGAGGTGGATGAGGATGTCTTTCCAGAACTTGCAACAACCAAAGAAATGTGTTTTTTCATCCACACTGATGATGGTAGGACATTTTAGTACTTTTGTTTTGTTTTATAGATATTTTGAGAGTTTGTATCTTGACTCAGAAACAAAATATGTGCATTTCAGAACTTCCATTTCCTGAAAAATCCAAGAACTCTACTGACTTTTCAGACCTGACAGAGTTTGGTGCCACCTCAAATCTGACAGAATATGTTACTCTCACTACTTGTGGTAAGCAGAGTTATATGAAATTTGATTGTTTTGTCTGACCCTGGGCATATCCACCCTGGTGCTAGATTATATATGCCTCATACTGTTGTTTTTGTGATCTTCAGATATGACTGTCCTGCAGCAAGCGGTTGAAGGTTACTCCTCCCCAAGTCTGACAGATACATTGTCTGTCTCAAGCAGTAGTGATTCTGCATCTCAAATGATTCCACCTTTAATGGACAGTGTCAATGCAAGAAATGTATATGTATATACATTTTTTTTTACTTGCACACAAATATATATTTTTTATTAGATTTAGATTAAATGTCTTTGTTTAAAAAAACAGGTCTAAGTTTCGTTGTAATTTTTCTAAATAATGTTTTCATTGTTTTAGAATGTTGAGCAAATTCTTACTTCAAAGCCAGCGGGGATGACTGTGATTAAAGAGTATCAAGAGACTGGGAGCTTGAAAGATTCCACAAGGCGGTTAATGGTGAACATTATTGTTGCTCACATGCATGAAAAAGAAGGGTAAGAAGCTTAAAGAAGGCATGACTACCCTTTTTTTTTTTTTTAGATTAGAGTCTAAATACAAATATGTTTTCACCTTTGCAGGAGAGCTGTTAGTAAAGCAACAAAGGAGTTCCATGCTCTTGGGATTGTGTCACTGTTCCCATCTTTGAAAGACCCATACTCTAAAAAAGGATATGTAAGTCTTTTTACATCTTATATGCTTTTGAGCCACTGCAATTGTATTATTTTGTCCAACATAACATACTGCTTCCCCCCAGGAACATTTCTTTGACATTCAGAGCAACAAAGGCTTTCTTGAGTGGCGTATAAAGACTGTGCAACGCAAATCCAGAATCGTCTCTACCTCACAGGACAGAGTGGAGCTAAAAGGAGGTCCCACATCATCAAGAACAACTGGAGCCATAGATGACCAGCGAATGGGAGATGAATGTATGGAAGCCATTTCTCTCCTCCACCACACAACTGACCGTGACTTGGTGTTCCAGAAGATGAGAGAAACTTTCCACTACCGTCAGCAGATTATCCACGACTCGCAGCGCTCTGCTGATGTACTACAAATGTTTCCTCGTTTCTTGGACATCAAAGGACTGGTAAGTATTAAATAAGAATGCAAAATTGTATTACAAATATTATGTTAAATTATTTGTCTGAATGGTTATCTTTCATTTTTTAATTAGATTTTGCAAGACTTCTCACAAATGTTTGGACCAGAGGTTGCTTCAAGGTTCCTGGAAAAATGGAACACCAGTTTTAAAGAAAAAGTCATTCAGGAGGCCAGGAACCTTAAAGAGACTGCTCTCCTAAAACAGCATCTGAAAGCTGCACTGAATGAAGAATCTGACACTACTGATGATCCAGGTACAGTCATCATCAAAATAGTAATGTTGTTACTTGAGTCAATAAATCTTCTGGATAAAAGTTTTTATTGATTATTTCCCAAAAGCATTTCCCCCAAAAGTCTTAACTCACAGTTAATTCTTAATTTAGTTTATTACAAAAGCTCATCATTAAATTCATGCTTTGCAAATGCTTTTCATAACTATTTACATTTTTTAAAATCATGCTGTTTGTAAGAAAATTGTAATAACTACCTTTCTTTCCTTTCCTTTTCCTTTATTTATTTTTAAACAGGGACAATGCAAAATATACATTAACCTTAAGAGGAGAGATGCATTTTACCAGGTTATAGCACTTGTGCTAATTTTCACCTGTAGTCCCTGTTTAACCTCACAAATAGTTTGTAATTTTAAGATATTATGATACACAATACACAGGGGTAATTTAATTTATGGTAATGCCATAAACAGACTGGTTTGAACTACTGTTATTTTCTGTCTCCAGAATGGGACAGCGACATGGCTTCTCTACTTGTCCTGCTGCATCTTCTCACTCCACAACCAGCTGGAAGAAAGCGGCCCAAGAAGATCAGTGTTGGAGAGGCAACAGATCATCTGGTGAAATTTGTGAAGGTTTGTTAAGACAACACTATCCTATTTCAAATAATGCCTATTTTAAACAAATTGTTTAAAAAGGGACATTTATGTTGTGTTTCAGTCATGCCAAAGCCTCGAGGATCATCTCCTGACCACTGAAGGAAACCCTCAGCCATATCTTCTTGCTTCAGGGACTTCAAAAGCACAGGTTTTTACCTTTTACATTGTCTTGGACAAAAAACTTCTGCCTTGTCAGTCATCTACATCCTTGGGTGCTTTTGACGAGCTGTTCAAGTGCCATTTTGTTTTCAGTGTGAAGTATGATGATGCTTTTCAGCAAAATAAACCTCAATCATTTTACACAATGATAAAGTATTTTTTGTTTTGATTGAGCATGAAACATGTTTCCATGATCACTTCCATGCTTTTCAAGTGACTGAAACCCTACCAAGGAAGATACTGGTTATAGAAAGGGAAAGATTAAGATATTTCAAGTCTTTTGATGCACAAATGTCATACGGGTGTGATTCACAATTTTATGTTGTTTCAGAAAGTTGCATTATCTGATTTCTAGTTTACTGTGAAGTTATTGTTATACTTCATCTGATGTATCTACCTCAGGTTACACAATCCTACTGCACTACTGTTTTTTTTTTTTTTAATCCAGCAGGCTTGATTTTATATAATGCAGTGATGTGTTGTTGACAATGTTTTATACAATTTTACTAATTCACTTTGTTAGCTGCCTACATGTATTAAATGTTAATGTTTTGCTGTTAGGTTTTACAGTATTTTATAACAGCAATTGTTTTCAAAGTCTGTCCATGCATTGAATTTCTGAACCATATGGATTTGCTCAAATAAAGGCAGTAAATCAAGAGTATGGTGTTCAGTGTAGTAATTTCCACATAAAACATTGTATTGTGTTAAATAAATGTTAACTCTAAGAAGTGTTAAACTAAATATTTTTTAAGTGTTACTTTTTAACACTGGTAAGGAGTTCATATAATTAATTTTAGAGTTACAGTTACTCTCCGTAGGATTAGTATTTTAACTCCATAAAGAGTTACATTTTAACTCTGAAAAAGTGTTAAAAATTCAACTCCAAGAGCAGAGTTATTTTAACTCTGCGCTGGAGTCTATTTGATGGTCACGCATGTACACTCAGATTGAGTTGATTTTAACTAACAGAAACCAGAATTTGCTGTGTAGTTTATATTTTCCACAATTAGCTAATAAAAATAAGGTGCTTTTTGTCTTAACTTTATCTCAACTGTACCCATATGTGGTACAGTTGAGACAGTACCATGGTACAGTTGAGACACCCATTTTTAATGATGTAAAGGTAACTAAATGTTCATTGCAAATAAAATAAAGACAAATGAAGAAAAAAAACAATTGGGCAACATGTTTATTTATTCATCCATTTAAATTCATTCATTTTATTTAAATTAGCACTGGTTAAAATATATAAAACAGGAACAATATATTTAATATATTCATTAATAATACACAGTTTGAATATCACAAATATCAAATTTTATTTTCATTTGTGTCCTATGCTGGCTAATTACGACGTTAAACCTGTTATCATAACACTGAACAACTAAACAGCGTGTTTCCTAATAGAAATCTATCGGGGATACAGTTGTTGATACACGTGTGTCTCAACGGTCCCCCGCTGCCCACCTCGCACATTTCTCTAGATTTTGCAATGATCTTGCATGACACAATACCATGAAATATGCCAGTTTTTAGGGCACAGAATAACGTTTGTGATGACACCAGTGACGTTTAACAGTCACATAAGGATAATAAGCTGTTCATTGTGGAGTGTGCATGGTGAAGTGAACGTCTTATCTTAGAAAAAAAACTTTTGCCGATATCTTCGGATCGGAGATGCGTCCGTTGTTCAAATTTCCCACGATCAAAGAGGACACTAATACGCATGTGCACAGCAAAAATCACAAGTTGTGCTTGCTGCGCACGCAAGTTATTTAAGGTGTCTCAACTGTACCTATGTCTCAACTGTACCCAGTCTACCATACCGGTTTATAGTATATACTATATATATAGTATAAACTAGAGGATATAGTTTTTTCAGCAGCAGACGCGATACAGCAGGTGGCAGCAGCAGCAGCAGCAGCAGCAATACACGTTTCAGCTCCGCGGGAGGTGAACAAAAAACAAAAAAAGTTGTACTTTAATCCGTTAAAATTTTAGGGAAATGAACCCCGTTCTGGCACGTTTTGTCAAGTCATCACCAGTTGGAATATTAGGCTACTCGCTTCAGTAGTTTGTTTTAATACACCAGGTAGGCCTATGATGAGGATAGACTGATCTCACTGGAAGAAATTCTGGAAAAGTGCATGTTGTATGTGGAGAGCCCACCCGACACACCTGCGTAGGTAACTGACGCGTCTGTGGACCACTGCAGCTGCTGATATAAATGGAGCCGCGTCGTCACAAGTCGTCAGTAATAATGTTGATGGTTGGCATCGCCTTCAAGTGTACCAGCTCCTCTGAATGGAGTAGTGCTGTCTTCTGAAGCTTTTGCTAATTTTATGCTCTACACGACATGGAAGAATACAACGCCACGTTCTTATCATTTCAGAACGACAGTGGGTTCGAGCACCAAATCGTCAATGTGACTTTACATGTGAAGGTTCCTCTGAGTTATCAGATCTCCACTTCTTTCCTGATCGGCGCGCTCATTTTATGTTCCATATTTGGAAACGCGTGTGTCGTGGCGGCTATTGCTTTGGAAAGATCCCTGCAAAATGTTGCAAACTACCTGATCGGATCACTTGCCGTCACGGACCTCATGGTGTCGGTGCTTGTGTTGCCCATGGCGGCTCTTTATCAAGTTTTAGACAAGTGGACACTTGGACAGGTAACTTGTGATATTTTTATTTCTTTAGACATCTTATGTTGCACATCTTCCATTCTGCATCTGTGCGCTATAGCTTTGGATAGATACTGGGCGATCACCGACCCTATAGACTACATGAAGAAAAGGACATTAAAGCGTGCTGCTCTTTTAATAACCGTTACCTGGTTTGTCGGCTTCTCGATTTCAATTCCACCCATGCTGATCATGAAGTCTCAGCCCAAGAGTAAAGCAGAAGACATGGCCAATCCTGAAGCTTGCATGATCAGCCACGACCCGTGGTACACTATTTATTCCACCTTTTGCGCATTTTACATCCCTCTGATTCTCATGCTGGTCTTGTATGGACGTATATTCAAAGCGGCAAGATTTCGCATTCGCAAAACCGTTCGAAAACCTGAGAAAAAGAGGGTGAAATGTTTGACTGTGTCACCTGCGCTTTTTAAGCGAACGAACGGAGAGGTGGGCAAAAACTGGAAAAGTGCAGTTGAACCCAAGCCCGCCGCGTGCGTAAACGGCGCGATTAAGCACGCGGAGGACGGCGATTCTCTGCAGATCATCGAGGTTCATAGCAATTCCAAAAACAACTTGCCGTTGCCCAACACACCAAACTCTGTCCCTCTGCTTGAGAACAAACACGAGAAGAACACCGAGGCGAAGAGGAAGCTCGCCATGGCGCGCGAGCGCAAGACAGTGAAGACTCTCGGCATTATAATGGGCACTTTCATTCTGTGTTGGCTGCCATTCTTCATCAAAGCGCTCGTGATGCCTTTTTGCCCATCTTGTTATATGCCTTTGTGGCTCAAAGATGTTATTGATTGGCTCGGGTATTCCAACTCCCTTTTGAATCCCATAATTTACGCTTACTTTAATAAAGACTTCCAGAGCGCGTTCAAGAAAATCATTAAATGCCATTTTTGCAGACCATAAACATACTGCATTTTCAGTTGTAACTGTCAGAAACACGCGTTTAACCAGTTATTGATTGCTCAGAAAAAGAATGATGTATTTTAACAGCCCTGAAAACTTTCTTTTTAGTACGAGTTTAAATATAAATTGTTTACTCTGATTTATTTTATATATCATATATGCTATAATTATGATATCAGGTTACATAATGTGTACTGCAAATGTTTATTTCATGTCCATGATGTGAAAATAAAAAGGTTCTACGTGGTTTTGTCCTTGTTTTTTTTTAAATGAAAATAGTATGCACAGACCAAAAATCATAAATAGGCTTCTAATGTGTTTGTGAATGAGATCACATGATAATACATGACATATTGCAATGCCAAAAAAAATAATCGAATTGAATAATTAAAAAAAAGGAATATTATATTCTAACAATGCCTGACAAATTAAATAAAAACCTTTGCTTTTAACGTTTGACTTGAAGATATTAACATGTTTATAACTTTGATGGAGAGAAGTGCATATCTAAAGAATGTATAAACCTATGTTCTTTTCCATTGTGTCTGTCTGCCACATGACAGCATTTAATATTTCACAGATCAAGAATCTCAACAAACTAATTGCAGGAGGTGTCTCATGCTGACACTTATTCAAAGTGCATTATCAATATTTGCTACTGTATAAACATGACAGTGTTTTTTTTTCTCTCTCTAGAGACAGGTATATATTTATTGATGTGTCACTCTCAGTCCATCATTTAAATGCGTCTTTCTACTTTTCCTCTTTGCCAGGCACTTTAAAACCCATTAATCTTGACTTGCGCCTTCATCACCCGTGGATCAGAGTGTAAACCTTGCGTGGAACAATGGATACAAAGGAGCGATAGAGAGGCAAAAAGATCCTCTTAACAATTCCCTTCATAAAAGAATGTTTTCACAACAAGATGCTCCGCCGCACATATTTCTTTTTACTTCTATGATGACAGAAATCTCAAGGCTTTTACACAATCAGGAATGTGCCAGTGCAAATTGTGCCAATTAGTTATATTAACAGGTCTCCAGCATACGCTTTTTATGTCAACTAATGAATTCTTGTGGAAACAAAAGGTGCAACTTTTTTTAAAACTTATATTTAAAATCATTTGTTTCCCATTAAAGCAGCCAAATTACCAGATAATTATTCGTTTTTTTGGAGGATTGCAGTAGGATCGTAGTCTCAAAAGTTGCTACAACAACCCTGCCATCCAGTTTGAATCACTAAAAGCCACTAGACAGATTAGACACAGGGGTGCTGGTCACCATAGCGACACTCAGATGTCTCAAACTCTGGTTCTGAGGTGCAATTATCTGATCAAAGGCCTAGGACAATAGACAGAGCCCACGTGCACACCCACAGCTGGCATGATTTAGCGACCTGAGGATCCACAGCTATTTATTACCAATGAGAAACCTCCAGAACCCTGCAGAGAAACATTGCTGATCACTCAACAAACACTGTTGAGGTCCATGATTGTCTATTTTGAGTTAGAGCTCTGACAGAACAGCTTGAGAGCTTACAAGCAAATATATAGTAAAAACGGTTTGAAATTGGATTACAAATAAACTTTTTAAGCAGTTACTGGGTCTGTCTAGCTCTGAGAGTGATACAAAAAACTATTTAGGAAATCAATTTGTTCACAATGCTATATTCCAAATCATTTAAACCATGCATTAGTTTTGTGTGAGGAAAAGGCCAAAATTGAAGTCCGTATCCAATGAATGTTGGATGGTAGTGAGTACTGTTGAGCCAAGGTATAGTTAAAAATATAATGAATATCGGCTCAAGATTAAGCACATGCTTGTATCTTAATAAATTGGTATAATATTGACAGCATGCAATCAAATTAAATGTCAGGAACTGTAGGTGTTAATTAAATGAGGGGAAAAAATGACAACAAGAAAATTCATAAACAGGCTTTTATTGAGATCCATAAATTCATAATATTTCCCAGTCTTTCAACCAAGAATAATCAGAGCCAGATGCAACGTCAAAAGTAGAGATTCTGGAAAGTCCAATGTAATCCAGCCAGCTGAACACTGATTCTCAAGAGGCCGTTCTTCAGTGGGCAAGATACAAAAAAACTTCCTTTTAGGGTGGTTTGCACAATAGCACTTGTAAAAAAACAAAAAAACAATAAAATAAAAAAAAATATTTTATTTATGTGGTTTACAAGTAGCTTGAGTGTGTGTCAATGAAAGCTTTGCCAAAGGTGGCACGTGGTATTCAACTACAGTTAAAGGACATATGAAAGCTAATATTTCCAAACCACTTCATACAAAATCAGCACAAAAGAAAAGAAAAGAAACCCTTTTTTGACAGTCAGTATTCCACAAAGTTCCACATTTTAGTTTTGGGCTTTTTGCCATTTTTAATGAAAGAGACAGTTGAGAGAAGACATGAAATGAAGGGGAGGACGACACTAGAATCAAACTCACGTTTCCTACGTTTTTTTGCACCTGGAGCATTTACTACATGGCTACGGCTCTGATAATGCAATATATTTTCACTACTTCAATTCTTCAAAAGGACAAACATGCAGCCTGGTGTAAAGGACACTCACATCAAAGACACTCACACACATGCAGTCAGGCACATCAAATATTTGCAAGGATGGTACTGGTTCTTGCTTGTTTCCTAAATAGAAGAATTACTTCACAATTCAAAGTCACAATTCAGAACAACTTTAATTTGACAGACTCCTTAATGTGATCATCCATAAAAATGTCTCAGTGCTGAAAAATATTAGCTTTATTTCAACAAAACATCCAAACTTGCTCTTCAAATGACAAATTCATTTTGCTTAATGAGATGTAAAAAAAAAAAAAAACATTAAATGGCAGAGAAATATGTATAACATTCTATATAGGGATATATTATATTATCAAGGTATATATATAAACAAAAAGACAGCTTTCTTTCATCATATACACAGGCAGACCCACAGCGATTAAACTGGGAGAACAGAGCTTATACATCTGACCAGAAAGTGCTTTGAGCATTAATACATTGACTGTGACTGAATAATTTTTGTTACAATCATTGATTTGAATACAAATAAATTTCTGAGTTAAATATTAAATCCATGGCAAGTTTTCAGTTCATAAAAAGGTTGTGAACTTTTGCTCCACAATTATCATATTCCTCCTGCAGCTATTTGAAAATGCAAACTTATACATTATCAGAAAGGGAAGTGGAAGAGAGTTATCAATTATCCAGATATACTTTGTGGACTTAGAATGTTTGTACATGAATGAACTATGCATTTCAGACAGAAACAAAGGCACAGATGCAGTGTGCTGTAATTCACACAACTGCAACTCAGAGGCAAGTATTCACTCAGTCCACAGTTTTACACTATACAAATAATTATGTATAGGCCTAATATAAAATGTAAAAAATAAAATGCAATTTATATACATATATTTATTTTTAAAATGTATACACTACCATTCAAAAGTATGGGGTAAGTACATTTTTTTAATAGAAATGAATACTTTTATTCAGTAAGGAAGAATGCATTAAATTGATCAAAAGTGACAGTAAAGACATTTCTGATAAAAAAAGGCTGTTCTTTTAAACTTTCTATTCATCAATTTTTTTTAGTTTTTTGTGGGGGGGGGAGGGGCTACCATGGTTTCCAGATAAATAATAAGCAGCTGTTTTTAAAATTAATAATAATAATAATATATATATATATATATATATATATAATTCTAATTTGCTGATTTCTAATTTCATTTTAAAATATATAAAAAAAAACATCTATTTTAAATTGTAACAATATTTCACAAATTGGTAAGAAGAGACATTTTACCAACCCGTAACTTTTGAATAGTGTATATTTATTTAGATTTAATTTATAATTTGTTTTTATAATACATCATTATTTTCATACTTATCTATTTGATATTTACTTAGACATTGACTACGTTTACATGCAACCAATAACCCGTTCAAAACCGGAATATTAGCAATAACTCGGTCACGCACGGCCATGTAAACACCGGCAAAAACCCGAATATGCTCATATCCCGGATTTTAACTACCCGGATATGATACCTGGGGTACCCCTTTTCTAACCCGAATTTCTGGTCATGTAAACGCGTATCGGCATATCCCAATAGTGATTTGTGTTCTGCGCATGTTCTATTCGCAAGGAATCTTTTGAGAAGAGGAACTTCTTGGCGCAAACAAAAACCCGCGTTCAGTATACCGGAAGTAAACATGGCCAAACGCAGCACAGCATACATTTGGAGCGAGGTCAGTACCAGCACCAAAGCACAAACAAAGGCGATCGCTATCTGCCCCGAACTATTTATTATCCGCGCGCTGCTGCTGTTGTTGTTGTCTTTGGATACAGGAAGAAGAATCGAAATGATGCATATTGCGTCTTAAGGTTGTCCGTACGTCCAGACGCTAACCGTGCATCGCCGTTTACATCGGGATATTGCAATTCCATGCATACAGGAGTAACTCTCTCTGCTCACGCATGTAAACGGGTTATTCCTAATGTTTCAGAAATCCGAATAGTGACCTTAACCCGACCATAACCCGAATATTGGCTGCATGTAAACGTAGTCAATGAGAGAGAAGGAACTCTGAAATCCGAAGAGGACACAGAGGAACAAAGCAATGGAAAGTCTCCTCAGGAAATCCCACCCTTTAAAGGAAATTACAAAGGCAGATTCAGGAAACAGACAAACAGGCTTTGTTTGTTTCAAAACAAATGTAGGAAACACATTTGAAAGCATTTAAATGCAATAAAACATTTAAATAATGGTAAAAAATATGTATAAACGCATAAAAAAAATGATCCAAAGTAAATTCAAACAGGAATGTACTTAGAAAGTGTGTGATTATTTTAACAGCCCAAAAATAAGCACACAAAGTGAAAACAGCTGTGCTTGTACTTGAAAGCATTGTCAAAGAGCAGAGTGTTCAAACAGGATCACCTGCGTCTGACTCACACTGGAGAGTCTGGAGGGTCGCAGGACTCCGATCCGCGAGTACACCTCTGCATCCGAGCCCGCTCCACATGATGGGTGAGGGCTGGGTGGGGTGGTGTGGATAATGGGGGGAGGCACGTACAACATTGGCGGTGGAGGTGGAGGAGTGAGGTGGAGAAGCGGTGGAGGTGGGGAGGGAAGAGATGGGGTCACTACAGGCAGACTGGGCTCTTTTAGATCATACTGAGCCATGTGGTAGAAACCGAAGTATTCCAGAGCATTCCCGGCCTGAGCGACGCGGAGCCTGTGGCGCAGCTGGAGCACCCAATACAATAATGCCAAGATCAAAAGCCCAGCCAAGACCACCCACAGCACAGCCAAACCGAGCTCAAAGTCCCAGCAAACACGGGGCAGAGTCGAGATCCCACAGACCACGGTGGATTGATTCACGGAAGATGGCTTCCTGAGAGGGACATCAGCCAAAGCAATCAGGTTTCTGTCGGTACTTTCAGTGGGCATAACTCCCGTCACTCCAGACATGTACGTTTCTCAACCACACCTGTGAGAAGTGTCTGGGCAGTGGCGAAAGCAGTCGACCGCTGCTGAACATTTGTTGTGGAGAACGTCATTTGCAATCCCAGGAATTGGATCAGGGCCTGGCGGCGACTCCTAGTGCTCAATTAAAACAGCAATGGAACAGAATGAACCTTTGAGTGACTGACTGAAATATATATATACGTGGTTAACCTGCTGAGAACAGTCTACTGAGCTGGCCATCCTGTGGAGATCTCAGGTCTAATATAGAATTTAATGAAAGGCTTCAGCGAGTCTTGCACACAGAGCTGATGAGGCTGCGCTAACATTGAAGCCATTTGTGAGGCAGTTGAGCTGTTACTATGTTATACAGACTTTGCAGCACAGTGTAATCATTCAGTCTTCTGAGGTTTGCATAACTTATAACACTGTGGGAATTAAATATCTGTGCAGAAATTAAAGTTTAAATGGATTAAAAACTTACTTTTTTACAGCATTCCATAGAAGTATTCCTGACAAGTATAATGACTGAGAGTTGCGCTCTGAAAATGCTGGAGAGAGCATTTGTCATGGGAGGAAATTCAAAGAGAGTTCAGGAAAACATTCCACACAGGCCTGACTGGGGATTGGCTGAATTAATTATCTCTATGGTTACAGGAAACAGGCAAAGGATGTTGTTCTGTATCGCAGAGGAATTCTCATGTGAGAGGAAAGAACAGACATATAAAAAAGAAAGAAAAGAAAACGTGCTCTTGCCCAATGGCCAATTGTAAAATTGAGTCACATATACATGTAAAACAGGTTGTTGACAGCTTTACAGTGCTGTTTACTTTTTGTGACTTCAACTCAAGTATAATTCTAAAGTCGAATAAAAACAATGAGGTTCAAAATGTCTTAGATCTAAAAGTTGAAAGGGTCATGACTTGAGAAATTAAAAAAATCTTTTGACATAAAAAAATCTACTTCAAATAAATTTTGTTTTGAACATTCTATTAATCAAAGACTATTAAAAGGTTAGTTCTTACGGGTTTGGGACGACATGAGGGTGAGTAACTCGGTTGCACCATTTGTTCTTAAGGCAGAACGTAGTTAGTAGGTCGCAAACTCTCCGTAAAGTAATGCGGGGTGGGGAGTGCGTGCGTATTAGACGCCATAAAGTGCGTATCATATGCACGCGAAAACTGCGTAGCATATGCACACAAAAACTATTTTTGGCGTATAAATGGAACTAGAAATAACATATGATTCGTTGTATAGATACGCAATTCCATGAGATCGGGCTCAAAGGCTTTGTGTATTAGGAAGCACTGCGCTGTTGGCATTGGCTCCGCTGTGGTCTAAGCCACCTGCAGCCCTCCTCAGGCACAGCACTAGGAGACAGATTAAAGCCAGCTTATAATCACTCATGTCTGTTCCCCCAATGGACAGGTGGGTTAGCATGAACCCAACAATAATAATAAAAAAAAAAGCTCTCAGGGGCCATTGCGGGTTACCAGAGTTGCTGCAGGACTCAGTAAGCGCATGTCAGTATCACACTGAGATGTCTTAGCAGAGTCTAAAACTTGCGATTGGGAGAAATGAAGTCCATTTGGAGATATAAGGAAATTATGAAAAAAAAAGATTTTTTTTATCCTTAAGCAGAACTGGCTTCCTTCCACAGATAAATCCGTTTTATTTCAATACATCTATGACAGTGTGCTCAATCTAATATTGTCTCTTCACATTATATAACCTGAAAATATCCATTTAGCCACAAGAGGTATTGAGGGGACAAAAACTGGTTCTTGTGTGAAACAATTTAGATGTTGCCCAGAAGAATAATTGTTTTTTCCTGCTATGAAAGTGAAACAAGATTGAGTTGTTTTTCTAAATTACTGTGGAGAAGACGCTAGGTAGTTCTTGACACAGAATCCAATCTTTCAAATAAATAAAGCTTGTAATAGATCAACAAAAAGAGGAAAATTGAATGGTCACTTGCTTGGTGCTTGGAGAAGTGGAGGAGAATAAATAAACCTGTAAATAAACAACGAATTTGAAAACAGTTCAAACAAAGAAAAATTATGATATAAAATAAATAAAAGATATTGATGATTTAGAACTATTTCTAGGTCAGTAATAAACAAATTTGTCACAATGACTATGTGCACATTTCATACTTTCAATTGATCCTAACATATGTTATAAAATACTATTATTACTTTATACATCAAATCACTGATGGTCATATAAAAAATCAATCAGTTAATAGACTGATGTAATTCTAATATACATTTTGAAATGGACATAACTGGAAGATCAGTGAGGGAATTCAGTTGGGCATTGATTTACTCATTGTGAGGTTGAAAGAATGTTGCTAATTTATGAATATTTTCGACTGAAATAAAAAGGAACCTGTTCACAAGAGTCATTCTGCACGAATTGGACATCGTGACTCGTGCTGTTTATTGTTTCCTGCAGATAACTCTGGTACATGGTCTAACGAGATTATATCTTATTAAAACCGCACAACTTTTCAACTGGATTTTAAATTATCGCACATTTAATTGTTTGATATTATGGACCCCTGTAAAATGGAACATGCCGAATACTAAGACAATAAAAATTCATTTAAATTTCACACATAGACATACATGAAATAATAAAGGTTCTTTATGGCATTGATGGTTCAATAAAGAAGCTTTAACATCCATGGAACAGTTCAATTGCACAAAAGCTTCTTTATAGTGGACAACTGTTCTTCAGATTATTAAAAAGTTCTTCACCCTAAAAAAAAAACATAGTTATTTTAAAAAAAACTTTCACTGAAAGGTTCTTTAAGAACCAAGAATGGTTCAATATAGCATCGCTGTGGAACAGATTTTGAAACAGAAAATTGAAAAAAAAAAAATGTATAATGTTATACCAAAAATGTAATTGGACTTGTAATCAGAAAAATGCATAAATAGAAACGTTTTGGACCCCAGTGTATCTTATAGTGAAGCATTTGATGCCTGAACATTGGTGCTTGAGCTGATGGCTCTCTGCTCTTATCGACGCACGTCATCTTTGTTATCACAGACTGACGCTGTTTTCAAGCTCTCTGTCCTTCTTCAGAAAGTTGTGACCTGTTTATCACAAATCCTAGGAGGAACAGAACATTACAATTTGTGTATCATCATGGTAGTGTAGGTTTACAAATGTACTCAAGTGAACTTTTCACCTAATACACCCATCAGAGTTTTTAAGTGTTGTTGGACATCATTAATCCATTAAAATCACTGCAAGTGTGTGTGTAAAGAATTTTTTTTTTTTTTATCAGCAGAGGTGGTTGCAGTACTGAGATGTCACTTCACATACAAACAACTCTCCTCATGCATTTTTAATAGTTCAACTGAGCAAGATTGCATCCCAAGGAGAAGATAGATATACTCAGAACAACATGCTGTTGTCAGGGTTGGAGTGCTATGAAGCAGCATATGTCCAGGGGCTCATGGGAGTTATCTGTCAGATCATCTTATCACACAGAGATGGACAGCACAAATGTCATCCAGATATCACCTCTAGACACAGGCTAACCCGTCGGCACAGGCTGTTTGAAAAGAATGCCTGCCTTTTCCCACCAACTCAAACCACATGAACAACATTCACAACCTTTAAAATACAGAGAGGAACTCACTCACAACTGAGGGAAAAGACTGGAAAACTTTGCAGAGATACTGAATGCTCAAGTCAGCACACAAAAAAAGAGGTGTTTGTAAAACTTTACAAATTCAACCGATTGCATGACTTTAGTTTTAGATTTAGATTAAATAATATTATTTATCATATGTTTTAGTAAATTTATTGACTGATTTTAGACTGCCATATTGTTTACTTCAAATCTGTCTTTAACTTTTACATTTTTCACCCAGAACCATTTTAATAGGAATTTTGGTTTAAATTAAACTAGAAAACGTTCTCTGTGGGACTTGCAAGTTTTTACATCATGCTGTAAAACCATTTAGGCTTTATTTTTTAATTATTTTCAAATGGTTGAATATAGGTGCTTCTCATGTCTCATGTTTTCCATCTCATCACAGATAGAAGTGTTTCTTGTCTTAAAGGCACAGTATGTAATTTTTGCCGCAAGAGGTCGCTTATTCAAAAAGGCGTAGCTTGATGACACCGTGAGCGGGGAATCATGGGAGTTGTCGTCTTCACCTCCACAGCTGTAAAGCAATCCGGCTGGACAAGGCAGGAATCGTATTCATGGATGAGCTAATATATTAAAGTTTCATTAACGTTACTGTGGTATGAAGCAGGGCGGGCCCGAGAGCCTGGGGTGTTTTTCGTTGCTGTTTTTAGTATGCTTATGTTGTATGTTGCCTGCTGATGCTCTTTTCATTTAGTTGTTTGTTTATTCTATTAAAGTTACTTTTAACGTCTTTCTTCCTTGAACTTGGACATTATTACAGTTACATCTGATCACTTAAATTCACATTATTTTTTATTTCATTCTAATGAAATAGCCAAACCTGCTGAATTACTATACAGGTCTCTTTATTTAATGAATTAAAATTGTGGGGTAACGCAGTGCTTCTTTCGTTGGTTAAAAGTCATACTAAAATAGGTTTGAGTGTGTTGAAATGTTATAATGTAACTATGTGCATTCACTTGGTGGCTAGTAGCCTAAGCTACATCGATATTAGAATAGCTAATAATAATAGATGGATACTACTTGTGTTGCTAAATGATTTGCAGTTAATTTTAAAATATATCGTATGGTGGAGAAAATGCTGTATTACTGTAACTACAAATAAAGCTCTTCCTGATTATGCTATGTTAGCCTCTTGACAAAGAAGTGTTGTCTTTGAGGCATGGTACAAACATGTTACTCGTGGTAATCAAGAAAACAAGAGATTCAAACAATAAGACTACCCCGAAGGTATATCCAAACAGTTTCTCACCTGTTTAATAAAACATGTAATATATTAAAGCATCTTTGGTTTCTCAATGCTCAAATCATGACAAAACCCCTGAATATTTCAGGCTGGACCAGCCAATGCGCATGTGCAGTGATAAGCGCGAGCCTCAGAACATTGACTGTTTATACCGCAAACAGAGCTTCTAACGGCAGCTGCTGTGATGCAATGACTTTACCAATTGGCGATTGGCTTTTTTATATATAAGACAAGACGGGACTTATTCCTCCATAATGCACTTGCTCCCTATCATATAGGTGCACAGTCTTAGTCTTTGTATCTAAAGTCTTTGGCCCTAATAATATATATTTTTAAAAAAAACATTATAATGTAGGCCTACAATAATAAGCTAATACACATACCTCAATCCAACACGGGTAAAAATCAACTAAACTGATTATTTTAACATTATCCTGACATCACAAGACAAAAATTGACAAAAAATTCATCAATAAATGTTAAGTTGTCAAAGAATGCAACCATACATTTTCATCCCCCAGCGCATCCTGGGAAAAGTCTGAATGGGACTGAACCACAAAAACACGACTTCAATGTATGCCTTTTTCAAATAATAATAATAAAAAAATCATTTATCCTGCTCACCTGCTGTGCTTGTTGTTCAACTTTACATTTTATACTGTAAATAAAAATAGATTTAAAACATGAAAGAAAAAAACCTTGTTCCTGAAAGTTGGAGGTGTTAGAAGAACCTTAGAAAAGTAAATAAGAAACAACCAACTACTATAATCAAGTAAATCTTTTTCAGCATTTTTTACAGTCCACCAAATGTCATTTTACCAACACTGCAAAGAACCAACAGATGTGTTCTTCATTTCATGCAATTCATCGTGCGTTCTTGAGGCCCCCGTACATGGACTTGTCGGTGAAGAATAAGAGAAAAGAGGCCGCAATGGGATTGAAGGGACTCTTGATGCTGAAGAGGGAAAGAGGGAAGTGCAATTTGAAATATTTGGTGGTAATCAGCTCTCTTTGATATGAAGATACCAGGATGTGGAGATTTTTTTTGACATGTCTACATAGCAGCCCACTGATGGGCACTTCAGAGAGCCCACGCCGTGAACTGCAGACGTGGATCTCACTCAGTCGCATGACCTCAATGATTTGCCCTGGCGTTTAATGAACCCCCTGGTCCAAAGAAAGCCGGTTCAATCGCCTCCACGCCCGCTCATAAATATTTATCTCATCAGTGACAAAAGGATTTGCTCACTATCATTATGTCCTTTGTAAGTCAGATAGAAGTGGGGTGTGTGTGTGTGTGTGTGTGTGTGTGAGAGAGAGAGAGAGAGAGAGAGAGAGAGAGAGAGAGAGAGAGAGAGCAGTTCTCAACTTTTGTCATTTAAAACTTGAGCAGAGAAGCGATTTCTGACCTCCAAACTAGTTGTAAATGGCATCAAAATGTATGCGTGGAATTTATTATTGCAATTACAACCTAGATGCTGAGAATATTACAATAATATAATCATCAATTACATGTACAGTGGGGTCCAGAAATCTGAAACCACCAGTAAAAATATGTCTATTCAGCATTTTCCTATTTTAATATTTTTTGTAAATGTCACAAAAAATGATACATCTATGTATCTATATCTGCAGTTGTAATCAAATTATTAAACCCCCAATTGCAAATCAGGTTTATTAGCAAAATGTACAGAATTTCAGCTGTTTGCAATGAACAAATCAAACAAAAGTAGCCTAATTGAAGTGGTTTCCCCAAATTCAACTGAAAATGCAACCTTTAATGACTTCTGCAGTCTTAAAACTGATTCAACTCCCTGAATAGAATCCCTCACAACAGCTCAAATCTGCAAATCTGGTGTTGTCGCAAGCACACCTGAAGCAACTAATCAAGGGCTTCATTAGTTGCACATTACTTGGCACATATCTGAACTGGCTAGGTTTGTTGAGTGTCACATTTTACTGCATGTTAGAAATATAGCTAAGTCAAAAGAATGGTCCAGAAAGCAGGGATTAAAGTGAAAAAAATTCTTCTGACTGAAAATTTTTTTCAGGCCAAGTCATATTCCTTTAACTTTATTTAAATACTCGAGACCAATATCGTTTTAAGGGGAGATGTTTTAAACCGCTTTAATATTGCCAGTTTGCATATTTTAAAAGCTATTTTAATCTATGAAAAAAAATTACTTAGCTTGACAAATAATCAACCATCTACATAACTTTTCAGTGCATGTTTTTATTTATCTTATAAGACCAAACAATGCTAAATTATATTAATAAATAGTTTGTTTAATGGCAAATCGTTTTGGCTGAGGGCAAAGTGAAGTTTCATAACATTATATATTTAGGCTATTTAACATTAACTGTGTAGCCTATTAGAGAGCCGACTAATGTTTGACTGAATTGTTTGCTTTATTTCTCATTGTATAGCTTCTTATAGCCTACATATTAGGCTACTTATACTTTTATGGATATTATTGATAATTAAAACTGACATTTAACAAAAAGCAACAGGGTTGTGTAATGTTATATATTCTAAAATATATAAAATATTCTTTATATATTTTACTATGCATTCTCTTGTATGTGTACATGCATAATAAAATAAAATGATACAACCCTGTCTCTGTTTGTTAAGTTTGTCAGTTTTAATGATCAATAATGTTTCATATTTTTAAAATGAAAACAAAAAGAAGCAGGGTTGTGTTTTATATTGCGTGTTGTTATAAATATATGGAGTGAAGATAATCAATGTGCGTTATCTGAACCACATTTGTGTGGCCATATAGGCCTAATATGTTTATGATAATATGTTCATTTATAAATGAAAGGAGGTGTTTTGTATATATTTCGTTTTATTGTTGATGAAAAGAGGCAGAGTTGTATTTTATACCATATTTCATTTTATTGTTGACTAAAATATACATAAAGAGATAACCGGAGTAGCCAGAGCGAGATGAGTGACGAAACCAAGATCGGCGCGGATCCGTTTGCAGAATAACCGGACTCGCGTCCTCGGGAGTTCGTTCTCCCGAGTCGAACTTGCCACGTCCGAACTATCAAGGACGCAAGTCCGAGGTTTGCGTAGCCTATTGGTATTGAGAAACGGCCAATATTGACCCGCGTTCTGTTTTCTACCATGCGCCGTGCACGTTTGCGTTGACGTAATATGCACGCAAACGCACCAGGGTTCGATAGAATTAAGTTGAACGTGAAACCAGACCAACGCTGCGGGGGGCGCAGGGAACAAACTCGCTCGGATTCGGACCGCAGCAAACCAGCTGTAGCCTGACATGCACTTCTCCAAAACTAAGATTAATTGAGTGAACACGGAGCAGTTTTTCCGTGAGCGGGAATTGAAAACCCGGACTGGACCATAAGCGAAGTGATTACAGAATGTTAGAGTGGAGAGAGGAACGTGCTTTCGCTCCGATCCAGGCTTTATCACATCCCCCTCAGCAGGGTGAATAAACCTCGTCTTTCCTTAATTTAAGACCTATTCAAACTAAAATTAAGACATTTATCACACTATTTGAGAAATGAAAGCCTATTTACGGCCTTAACATTATGAAAAGTGAATTTAAGACATTAAGGACAGACGGGAACCCTGCAATTGACGGAAATCCGTCATAGACTCGCTGCAATTAACGGAAATCCGTCGTAGCGACGGAGAACTTTAATCCCTGAGAAAGTTAAGAGAAGATAACATCGCCCTTCGCAAACAAGAAACAGGATACAATTTTGCCAATAAACCTGATTTGCAATGGGGGTTGAATAATTTTGATTGCAACTGCATCTCTCTCTCTCTCTCTCTCTCTCTCTCTCTCTCTCTCTCTCTCTCTCTCTCTCTCTATACACACACATATAGAGGTCCTTCTCAAAAAATTAGCATATTGTGATAAAGTTCATTATTTTCCATAATGTAATGATAAAAATTAAACTTTCATATATTTTAGATCCATTGCACACCAACTGAAATATTTCAGGTCTTTTATTGTTTTGATACTGATGATTTTGGCATACAGCTCATGAAAACCCAAAATTCCTATCTCCAAAAATTAGCATATCATGAAAAGGGTCTCTAAACGAGCTATTAACCTAATCATCTGAATCAACTAATTAACTCTAAACACCTGCAAAAGATTCCTGAGGCTTTTAAAAACTCCCAGCCTGTTTCATTACTCAAAACCGCAATCATTGGTAAGACTGCCGAACTGACTGCTGTCCAGAAGGCCATCGTTGACACCCTCAAGCAAGAGGGTAAGACACATAAAGAAATTTATGAACAAATAGGCTGTTCCCAGAGTGCTGTATCAAGGCACCTCAGTGGGAAGTCTGTGGGAAGGAAAAAGTGTGGCAAAAAACGCTGCACAACGAGAAGAGGTGACCGGACCCTGAGGAAGATTGTGGAGAAGGACCGATTCCAGACCTTGGGGGACCTGCGGAAGCAGTGGACTGAGTCTGGAGTAGAAACATCCAGAGCCACCGTGCACAGGCGTGTGCAGTAAATGGGCTACAGGTGCCGCATTCCCCAGGTCAAGCCACTTTTGAACCAGAAACAGCGGCAGAAGCGCCTGACCTGTTGCTCAGTGGTCCAAAGTACTTTTTTCGGATGAAAGCAAATTTTGCATGTCATTCGGAAATCAAGGTGCCAGAGTCTGGAGGAAGACTGGGGAGAAGGAAATGCCAAAATGCCTGAAGTCCAGTGTCAAGTACCCACAGTCAGTGATGGTCTGGGGTGCCATGTCAGCTGCTGGTGTTGGTCCACTGTGTTTTATCAAGGGCAGGGTCAATGCAGCTAGCTATCAGGAGATTTTGGGGCACTTCATGCTTCCATCTGCTGAAAAGCTTTATGGAGATGAAGATTTCATTTTTCAGCACGACCTGGCACCTGCTCACAATGCCAAAACCGCTGGTAAATGGTTTACTGACCATGGTATTACTGTGCTCAATTGGCCTGCCAACTCTCCTGACCTGAACCCCATAGAGAATCTGTGGGATATTGTGAAGAGAAAGTTGAGAGACGCAAGACCCAACACTCTGGATGAGCTTAAGGCCGCTATTGAAGCATCCTGGGCCTCCATAACACCTCAGCAGTGCCACAGGCTGATTGCCTCCATGCCACGCCGCATTGAAGCAGTCATTTCTGCAAAAGGATTCCCGACCAAGTATTGAGTGCATAACTGAACATAATTATTTGAAGGTTGACTTTTTTTGTATTAAAAACACTTCTTTTATTGGTCGGATGAAATATGCTAATTTTTTGAGATAGGAATTTTGGGTTTTCATGAGCTGTATGCCAAAATCATCAGTATTAAAACAATAAAAGACCTGAAATATTTTAGCTGGTGTGCAATCAATCTAAAATATATGAAAGTTTAATTTTTATCATTACATTATGGAAAATAATGACCTTTATCACAATATGCTAATTTTTTGAGAAGGACCTGTATATATATATATATATATATATATATATATATATATGCACGCATATACTGTATACTGTTTATGTGCTGTCAAATCGATTCATAGCATTTAACATAAAAGTGTGTGTTTATATAATATAAGTTACTCGCTTCCGGCCGTTACCGGAAGCCAGTGATTATAGTTTATAAAGTTGTAAATATGATTATTTTTCTTACAAAAACACATCGCTTCACTTCAGAGGGCCTTTATTAACTGACTGGAGTCATATGGAAGTGCTTTTGTGGGCTTCAAAATCTAGGGCATCCACTCCCATTATAAAGCTTGGAATAGGCAGGATATTTTTAAATATATAAACATCTTCTTTCAGCCATCCGATTGTGTTTGGCTGAAAGAAGAAAGTCATATACACCTAGGATGGCTTGAGGGTAAGTAAATTATGTGATCATTTTCATTTTTGGGTGAACTAACTGTTTAACACAGCAATTACACCTTCAGCATTTCTCACATTATCACAGTTTAATCGCTATAGTTTAGAAAATGGTAATAAAATATGACAAAAACTCAGAGTTATCAAATCAGTTGATATTTCACTGGGTTTGGCCATCCTTCTGCTAGAGATTCACAAATGAATTAGATTGAATAGCTGTCAGCTGGTAAATTTAAGTACACAATTAGATAATACCAATTGTTCAATCTATGGTGTAAAAAGGTTGCATTAGCAATTAAAGAAAAAAAAACGCTTAAGCAAAACATGGTCAGGTCAAAGTGTCTGAATAATTTTTGGTCCCAAATTTTTTATAAATGTTACTTTTTAAAGAATTTTTGGGTATAAAATGTCACAGTTTACTTTATTTTGGTATCCTCACTTACACATATTAACTATAGTGTCCTGCACCCACTAGTAAAAAAAATATCAAAAATGTTATCTGGTGTCTGGTTATCTTATTTTTGGTTTGACTGTATATGGAAACACCCTTAAATGTGATGCACCAAACAGATCCACTGCATTTAATCCTTCACACAAGGTCCAAAATCCATTGAATTTGCCTAACTTATTCACAGGTCAGTTCCTCTAACAACAGCTGGATATGAAATGGACGATAATCAGACATTAGAGTAATCGGCTAGTTTTCGCTGAAGCTCATGGACACCATGTCAAATTCATTATGAGGTTTTAGAACTCATCAGAGGTATTTAATAAGAGCATTCATTAAACAGACATTAAATACTTAATAGGCATAGAATGCTGTAAGGCACTTAATCCGGGCCTAAAAAGGAAAGCAATTTCCATATTCAGAATTTATGCCCCAAGGTCAAGCTCTAAACCTCTCTGGAGATGTCCTGTGGCAACTGTCACAGAGGCAAGTTCACAAAAAGAAATTTCATCCAGCAGTGATAAAAATGAGGATACCTTTAAAATGAGTTACATGGGCTGAATGTACTAACACATATTTTTAAGAAAAGAGCATACTTTAGAAGATAAAAAGGGCAAAATTTATAATGACCTTTTGTTGGAGATAATAATTATAATATTTGACCTGTTAAAACACATGTGCCAACTACTCATACCAAAACGCTCACACCAATTATGGTTCACAGCTCAACAGATAAACGGGAATACAAATCATTTTCATGCATTTTTTTAATCGGCATGACAGTTAGACATTTAGCCTGCCCAACACACACAACCCTACGCCTCACAAAAAACTTCCAAACCTATCTAAGGTTAAAAATTTAATTGATGTTCAACAAATAAAAAACAGATATAATACAGATGAGCAAAAGATAAAGCTTGGGTTGCTGAATATTCGATCCCTTACTTCAAAAGCACTTATTGTTAATGATATGATTTCAGGTTATAACCTAGATGTGCTGTGTTTGACAGAAACCTGGCTAAAACCAAACGATTACATTACTTTAAATGAGTCCACCCCGCAAGATTACTGTTATAAACATGAACCTCGTCTGAAAGGCAAAGGGGGGGGGGGGGGGGGGGGGGGGTGTTGCTGTAATTTATAGTAATATTTTCCAAACCACTAAGAAATCTAGTTTTAAATATACTTCTTTTGAAGTGTTGGTGCTTAATGTAAAAATATATAGTGTAAACGATAAATCACGTTTGAGAATTCTGCTGGCTACTGTATACAGGCCACCAGGGCCTGAAAATAAAGACTTTATCAAAGAATTTGCTGACCTTCTATCAGAATTTGTATTGGCTGCAGATAAAGTACTAATTGTTGGTGATTTTAATATACATGTAGATAATGAAAAAGATGCATTGGGATTGGCATTTAAAGACATTGTAAACTCAATTGGAGTTAGACAACACGTGTCAGGACCTACTCATTGTCGTAATCATACTCTAGATCTAATATTATCACATGGAATCAATGTTGATGCTGTTGAAATACTGCAGCAGAGCGACGACATCTCAGATCATTATCTAGTCTCATGTAAATTACATTTAGCCGAGGCTGCAAAGCCGACTCCGTGTTATAAATGTGACCCTGGATCACAAAACCAGTCTTAAGTAGCACAGGTATATTTGTGGGAATAGCCAACAATACATGGTTTGGGTCAAAATTATAAATTTTTCTTTTATGCTTTTATCATTAGGTTATTAAGTAAAGATCATGTTCCATGAAGATATTTTATAAATTTCCTACCGTAAATGTATAAAACATTTTTTTTTTGTGAATAAATGCAGCACAATCACGAACATAAATGGACAACTTTAAAGGCGATTTTATCAATGTTAAGATTTTTTTGCACCCCCCCAAGGGAAAAAGTTGTTCTGATTTCCTCCACAGGGCAGCTCTGTGGACATAAGCGTCTAATGCCCTAACAGGGCAGAGTGAATTAAGTTTCTCCTGGTCCGATGACATAAATGGAGGAGGACAGAAAGCCTGCAGAACCGTAGGTCTAACAATATTAGTAGGAACCTTAGGAACGTAACCTGGCCTAGGATGCAGAAAAGCTTTAACCATGCCAGGTGCAAATTCCAGGCACGAGGGTGAAACCGACAGAGCCTGCAAATCTCCGATTCTTTTTAGTGAAGAGATAGCAAGCAAAAAGATAGTCTTAAAAGTGAGAAACTTCTCGGGAACTTCTTCGATAGGTTCAAAAGGAGCTAGGGAAAGACCTTCTAATACAATGGCCAGATCCCAAGTCGGCACCCTCGTACGAACTGCTGGCCTCAGCCTCAAAGTGCCACGGAGGAAACGAGTTATAAGCGGGTGTCTCCCAAGAGAAACTCCACTCAAAGGGACGTGGTAAGCAGCTAGTGCCGCCAGATACACCTTTAGTGTGGAGGGGGATAACCCTGTGGAGAAGCGCTCCTGCAGGAATTCCAGCACTGCACCCACTGGGCAGTTAACTGGGTCCTGCAGGTGTTCTCCACACCAAGAAGTGAAAAGTTTCCACTTCAAGGCATAAAGCTTCCTCGTGGATGGAGCTCTGGAGTTAAGAATGGTCTCAACAACCTCGGTTGAGAGACCGGAGTCTATGAGCTGGGCCCCCTCAGAGGCCAAGCCCACAGTTTCCACAATTCTGGGTGGGGGTGAAGTATCGTGCCCCCCGCCTGGGAGAGTAGATCCCTCCTGACCGGGAGCTCCAAAGGAGAACCGTCCAGGAGAGAAATCAGGTCCGCAAACCATACTCGGGCCGGCCAGAACGGGGCTACTAGTAGTAGACTGACCCCGTCCCGGCGGACCCTCTCCAGAACTCCTGGTAACAGAGCAATCAGGGGAAAGGCGTACAGTCGTGACCTCGGCCACGGCTGCACCATAGCATCCAACCCCTCTAGGGGGGCTGGAAGAGTGATGGAGAACCACCGATGACAATGAGTGGTCTCCTTGGAAGCGAATAGGTCCACCTCGGCGCGACCGAAACTCAACCAAAGGAGCTCCACCACCTCGGGGTGGAGTCTCCATTCCCCTGGCCTCGGCCCCTGCCTCGACAGGGAGTCTGCTACCACATTCAAATACCCAGGGAGATACATTGCTCTCAGAGATAGTAGCTTCCCTTGGGACCACAGGAGGATCTGACGGGCCAACTTGTAAAGCCGGCGAGACCGCAGGCCCCCCTGATGATTTATATAAGAGACCACCGACGTGTTGTCTGATTGAACTAACACATGATGGCCTCTCAGGTCTGTTAGGAAGTGTTTCAGAGCCTGAAACACAGCCAACATCTCTAGACAATTTATGTGCCACGAAAGATGATGATCCTGCCACAGACCTTGGGCTGGGCGACCACTCATGACCGCCCCCCACCCTGTGAGGGAAGCATCCGTCGTTAGCGTTATGCGACGACAAAGAGCCCCCAGCACAGGACCTTTGGATAGGAACCAAGTTTCTCTCCACATGACCAGAGCACGAAGGCAGCGCCGCGTGACTTTGAACGTGCGGAGCGGATTTCCCCTCGGGGAGAATCCCTTGGTCCTGAGCCACCACTGTAGCGGTCTCATGTACAACAGGCCGCAAGGTATAACGTTGGACGCTGCTGCCATCAGACCCAACAGTCTCTGAAACTGCTTGACAGTGAGTAGCTGGCCTAGCTTCACTTGTTTCACAGCTGAGAGAATCGAAGCGATGCGGGTCGGAGAGAGTCGCGCCCGCATCGATACCGAATCCCAAACGACACCCAGAAAAGTGGTCTTCTGGGAAGGAGATAATACACTTTTCTTTGCGTTCAGCCTCAACCCCAACTTTCTGATATGAGCGAGGACGACATCTCGATGCCGAACCGCCATCTGCTCGGTCTGAGCTAAAATCAACCAATCGTCGATGTAATTGAGAATACGAATGCCCTGAAGCCTCAGAGGCACTAGTGCTGCATCCATGCATTTCGTGAAAGTGCGGGGAGATAAAGCTAGGCCAAACGGAAGAACCCTGTACTGGTACGCCTCGCCCCCGAAGGCGAACCTCAGGAACTTCCTGTGTTGTGGAAGGATGGACACATGGAAGTATGCGTCCTTCAGATCTATCGTGACAAACCAGTCCTCGGACCTGATTTGAGACACGATCTGCTTGATAGTGAGCATCTTGAATTTTAGCTTCCCTACCGAGCGATTCAATATGCGCAGGTCTAAAATTGGACGCAACCCCCCATCCTTCTTTGGAACGATGAAATATCGGCTGTAATAACCTGACTCCAAACTGGGAGGAGGAACCCGTTCTATAGCCTCTTTTTGAAGGAGCGTTTTCACCTCTTGTTCCAATACCAGAGCCTGCTCGGGGCCCACCACTGTGTGCAGAACCCCTCTGAATTTTGGTGGACGACACCTGAACTGGATAGCATAACCCTTTTCTACTGTCTGCAGGACCCAATGAGATATTTTTGGAAGGCTTTTCCACTCTGCCAGAAATTCTACTAAGGGTACCAGCCTCTCGAGACTGGCCTCTGGTGTAACTTGAGCAGCAGACGCAGCGCCCTGTAACGGCGCACCGGCAGGGAACAACTGGTCTGACCGCTCTGAGACCCTCCTCAGAGGGAGCGAGCGTCCCTCGGGAAAGCGCTCGCTGGGATCGTCTGTGCCCCGGCATAAAGGCGGGGTTGGCAGAACGAGCCCCTGAGGGCACCGAGGAGGAATGGGCACCGTAAAAAGAGGTGAACACCTTTCCGCCTCGGTGGGGACCACCCTCAGCATCCTGAACGGCTTGGCGTCAGGACTTCTTTTTAGCCGAAGCCTTCTTAGCCAATATAACTGTCCTCAGATCAGTTCTACTGGGAGAAGGCTTCGGCTGAGAGTGTCGCGGCTGAGCCCACTGTCCAGCAGGGGGAGCACGAGACGCGACACTCTGCCTCTGCTGCGCTCTATGTGATGAGCTCGAAGACGGCCGGGGCTGCTCCCGCCCAGCAGCCCCAGGGACATGAACTTTAAGGGGAAGAAACTTTTTAAAAGCTGCAGTTTGTTTCTTTTCTTCTTGGAATTTATCGATAACTGAATTCACAGCATCACCAAACAACCCCATGGGAGAAAGAGGAGCATCTAAAAGAAAAGCTTTTTCTCTCTCTTTAATATTAGTCTGATTTAACCACAAATGTCTTTCTGCGGCCACCAGAGCTGCCATAGAACGACCCATTAATTTGGCCGATTCTCTGGTGGCACGCAGGGATAAATCAGCAGCCTGACGCAGTTCGCGAACTACGTCAGTACTGACCTCCTCACTCTCACTCATGTCCCTTAGCAGATCAGCCTGGTATGCCTGCAAGATTGACATAGTATGCAGACATGACGCAGCCTGACCTGCTGCCGAATATGCTTTACCCACCAAAGCCGAAGTGTTTCTTAAAGGCTTGGTGGGTAATGCCGGTGCCTTAAAAGATGATGCTGCTTCGGGGGAGAGATGGCTCGCAAGCGTCTCTTCCACACGAGGCAAAGCACCATAACCATGAGCCTTGGCTCCCATAATATTAGCGTATGCTGAAGTCTGGGGACTAAACACTCTATATGACACCGGTTTTCTCCATGATTTCGACACCTCGGTGTGGAGATCATGGAAAAACGGCAGGCACCGGCGTGGAGGCTGCACACGTGACGGCAAAAATCTCTCATCCAACTTTGATTTAGAAACAGACTCCTGTCTAGTCACTGGCCATTCAATATTAAGTTTTTCAACAGCTCTTGTTAACACCTCCATAAGCTCATCACTCTCAGGAGTGTGGGGTGGCGAATCCTCCACATCTCCCTCAACACTAACAACATCAAGTTCCTCAGAACTGGATAGCTGCAGCATTGGTGCCTCAGCCCGAGCGGAAGAAACCGCAGCGCGTGCTTCCGAACCCGGGACTGAGGCACTGGATCTCACAGGTGAAGGGAGAGATAAGGCAGAGCCCGTCTCAAACCCCGCTGTGAGATCCATCTGCGATCCCCACGATAAGCGCCTCTCCTCAAAGAGCGATCGGCGGGAGCGGAGCGTCCTTAACGGCAAACGCTCGCAATGCTCACAGTCTGCTCCCTCGAGAGCAAACTGGGCATGCTGAACTCCCAAACAAACAACACAAAGATCATGTGTATCCCCGCTCGTTAAATAACGCGAGCAGGGAGGAACACACTTTCTAAACTGCTGTTCGTCCGCCATAATCTCTCAATATATACATATATAGGGATAAATTGTTTGTGTGGTGCAGGGTATGTAAGACAGACAATATCACACAGGGACAGATTCACATGTAGCGCGACTGAAAGCACAGAAGCTAATGCGCTTGTGTTTTTGGGGTGCTTTATAGTTTCCTGGTCGATGACGTCACCCGCCTATGACGTTTCATCTCTCCATTGGGCTGATTCCATACGTGCTTCATGACGCACAACGCAGGGGCGTTCCCGCAGCGTTTGACGCAGCTCGAAGTTCCCTTGAAAGGGAACCAGGAATTATGACCATATTAGCCCGGTTCTGTCAACACTGCATTGGCTCCTTATTAAACATCGTATACATTTTAAAATATTGCTGATTACTTACAAAGCACTAAATGGTTTAGCTCCCCAGTACTTGAGCGAGCTCTATTTTAATTTTTATTGTTTAAGGTGTTTTATTGCTTTGTTGATTTTATTATATTCTGGGAATTGTTCTTGACCTCTTTGCTACTGTAGCACTTTGAGATTTCTTTGAAATGTAAAGTGCATTATAAATAAAATTTATTTATCTTAACCCATTATAGTCCTTCACGTCTATTGCGATCTCAAAATTCTGGCCAGTTGATAATACCTAGAATATCAAAATCAACTGCTGGCGGTAGATCCTTTTCCTACTTGGCACCAAAACTTTAGAACAATCTTCCTAACATTGTCCGGGAAGCAGACACAGTCTGTCATTTCAAATCTAGACTAAAAACACATCTCTTTGGCCTAGCATACACATAACACATTATAGATTGCTATAATTCAATGTTAGGCTGCATAGTTTAGATCAGCCGGAACCGGGAACACTTCCCATAAATCCTGATGTACTTTGTACATCATATGAAGGATGGCGTCTACACTAATATTAGTCTCTCTGTTTATCCCGAGGTTTACCTCAGTCCGCCGGATCCAGGCCATATCCAGATCTGGTGAAGGACCATCACATGGACACGACAACAACGCATCCCTGAAGTGCCAGCCTCATCAACACTGTGAAGGCCTCATGGACACCTCAACAAACTCTTCTCCATACCGGCGTGATGACTCCGACCCTAACCAGATTAACTGGATAAATATTGTGAAAGTTCTGATCCAATCTGACTTCTGACCTATTATGCCGCCTGAATCATAATCATACACTGTTCGTTTGTTGGTAAGAGGAGAACTGGCCCCCCGACTGAGCCTGGGTTCTCCCAAGGTTTTTTTCTCCATTCTGTCACCTGATGGATTTTTGGTTCCTTGCATCTGTCGCCTTTTTTTCACCTTCATTCGCCATTGGCTTTTGGCTTGCTTAGTTGGGGACATTTAACTTTTCATTTTGAATTTAACAATACTATTACAACTTTACTTTCCTGTTATCTCTGTAAAGCTGCTTTGAAACAATTTGTATTGTAAAAGCACTATATAAATAAAGGTGACTTGACTTGACTTGGCACTGTAATGATTAGCAAGTGGAAAACAATTATGAAATTATTTCACAGCCTAAATACATTTTTATAATGGAGCCGAGCCACATATGGATAGGCCAATCTGTCTAAGTGTATTTGACAATGAAAGTTCACAAAAGTGATGTTTGGCATGTTTGCACATTGTGATCAGCAATTATATGTCAAGGTGAACCTGCAATACTAAAATCCTTCTTCCCATTAAGCAAATGACAATTCTTCTTGATTGGCGGCTTATTATGCAGCTAATTTGCAACTCCCCTAATTGGCTGCCCAAAGAAACACTGAAAAATGTAAATGGAATGACTAACAGGGTAACTGCTCATCACCGAATCACTTTCAAGATAATTAGAACACTTCTATCAGCCTGTTCATTGGCCCTGAAGAAAGTCTGATATCCACTCACTGAAGAGATGATCCAGTCCAACACACATTTCACTTACGCTGAACTCTTCTTCTTCTTCTAAAAATAAAATTAAAAATAAATAAAAATATATGACAACTATAAACTGAACAATATAGATTGGTATTTAAAATAAAATAGTGTTATTATTATCATTTTGAAACAGTTATTATAACATGGATATTCCGACTCTAAATTCTGAGTTGTATTCAAAGCAGTAAAATGCAGATACATTCACACCTGTGACCATGCATTCATTAATGCACCAAGTTGATGCTTGGCAACCATAAACTCCCGCAGTTAGGATAATGATTAGGCTATATTTGGCAGTAAAAGTATGTATTTATCATTGAGCTCTCAGCTCTACAATCCTAACTTCAATCTGTAAGTATATCTAGAAGGCTAATTTCCCTCAAGAAATGTCCAATGGTTTTTATTTTATTTACTTACATGTTTTGTTCTACAGCGTAAATGATCAAATGTTAATTTTAAAGAATTTGTTTTAAATGCAAGTTTTTTGCTGTAGTCTTCATGTACTTGTTAGCAACAGCTGCAAAAATCACGATTTGACTGTGAACATTTATATTGTAGAACAAAATGTTACGTATTTTCAATCTTCAGTTATAAATCTAAAACATATAACGCCGTTAGAAATTCCATTTTTTGCCCCCAATTATAGGGCTATAAAGTGAACAGTTCTATTAATAACAAATATAAATCTGTGGTAAAATAGCTGAATAGACAGCATCACACAAAATTAGAAATAATTTAGAATGTTTTAGAGTCTATCAAGGGTATTTATGCTCATTATTATCAGTATTATATTTAGTATAGAAATCACACAACACAAAAAAATCACAAACAGTTCTCACTTGTGCTTGAACGGCTGTCAAAAATTGTATTCACTTTTCCTGCACATGCATTATGCTCTTTTGATATTGGTGCTTGAAAGGGTCAGAGGGGAACAGAGGAAAGCCATTAAACAAAATAAGAGCCCAAAACACATTTCTGAGAGAAGTATCCCGACTCAAAACCAATTCATCTTGACAGATTGAAAGATGAAATGAAAGGAGCTCAATGAAAGAAGTTCACACATCACAAGAGGATTTTGTCAGTTGTTTACCAAACCATAGTTTCAATATCACTATAAAGTCAAGCTTGAGTAACCTGATTCTGGAAATGTTTTGATATACTCTCAATATAAAGAGCTATTGTGTTGGTGTACCAGCAAACACCAAACAAACTGTTAAAGTCACTGGGATAAATATACTCACAAACCATGTAATTGTTCTTTTCCTCTGGGGAATTGGACTATTTTTAAGGTGTAACAGTCAGTGGGCTTGCGGGGCGTTCGAGTGATCAGGGGACCATAAACTAGCTCACACAGCTTGATACGCTGAGATTGACCAGCATCATCAATGTCTTGCCAGATCAAGCGTAAACCCAGAAAGCCCTGTGAGTCTGAAAGGAGACATGATTCAGTTGCTGTCTTTTGACTCGAGCCAAAACAAAAGACAGCAAGTTTGTTGTGTTGACCAGATATAGCCTATTGTACTGAAACAGCTTAAACACGTTATAACCCATTTGATATATAGACATTAATTTTCTAGAGAATTTTTGTTTTTAAGTTAAAGGTATGCAATTTGCTTTATAAATATTTATTGTTATTCTGGTTGAAGCTCTCTTCACATCCTGATCGCAATCATTAATAGAGTGGTCTAAATATTAAAACATGTATACAGTGCTGATCAGAATTATTTGCCCCCTTAGTAAATGTGATCAAAGATGGCTGTAAATAAAATACATTTGCGTTGTTAATCCTTTTGATATTTTATTAATTATCAAAAATCTAACCTTTCATTGAACTAAAAGAATTGAACGTGGGTGGAAAATCACATTATGAAATAAATGTTTTTTTTCTTCTCCAAAACACGTTGGGAACGATTATTTGGCCCCTTTTATTAAATACTTTTTGCAAACTCCTTTTTCCAAGATAACAGCTCTGAGGCTGCGTTTACACTTGGCATTAACATGCGATCACCATGATCCGATCAAGCAGATCGGATTATAAGCCAATCAAGACACGGTGCGTTTACACCTGTCCACATTAAGTGGCTTCTGTATCTTGCATTCCCCCCTAAAAAAAAAAAAAAAAAAAAAGGATGGCTCCGGTCCAGTGGCAAGTCGACCTGTAGTGGTGTTTAAAAAAAAAAACAGTTTTCAGTTGGGGTACATTTTACAAATCTCATAAAAAAAAGAGGAGGATGAAGAGGCTGCAAGTAGCCTACTAATAATGTGGATAAATCCCGTAATGGCCTACAGAGAAACGTATGGGTCCGAGAACATTGCCAGCTGTGGTGGGAAAAAAATATGCGTTCTTTACAATGAATGGTTCTGCAACTTTAGGGTGCGAAAGCAAACATTTCAGTATAGGATGTACTTCGCATTCGACTGTATCGCAAAACCACACAGCTAAGTGCAGCAATTCCTGGAGAGAGGAGGGGGAATAATGACAGTGGGCGGAGTTTTGTATGACGCCCACCTGTGAATGCAGACAAGAGCTTAGATTCTCTGCCCGAGCCCGAACTTGACCCGACCCTCGGGCCAGGTCGGGCCGATATTTCCCGCCACTATCCTTGGGCCGGGCCGGGCCAGGCCCTTGATCAATCATGTCACGTGTCATGCGCAGCGTCCTATAATGCCTGATGAGTTTGGAGAACTCCTGACAAGTGATCAGAGATCATTACTCCATACAGAATCTCTCCAGATCCTTCAGATTCCCAGATCCATGTTGGCGCTTCTTCTCTTCAGTTCAGCCCACTCATTTTCTATAGGGTTCAGGTCAGGGACTGGGACGGCCATTGCAAATGCTTGGCTTTGTGCTCAGTGGCCCATTTTTGTTATGATTTTGATGTTTGTTTTTGGATCACTGCCCTGTTGGAAAATCCAAACATGGCCCGTCATAAGACTTCTCAGGGGTTGTTAGGTTTTGATTTTTTATCTGTTTTTTATCTGTCGAATCCATGATGCCATGTATCTGAACAAAATGTCCAAGACCTCTGGCAGAAAATTAGGCCCACAGCATTAAAGATACAGCAGAGTATTTCTTTTTACACATAGGGTAGTTTTTTATCCATATGTGCACCAAACCCATATTAAGTGTTTGCTGCCAAAAAAGCATGTTTTTTTGTTTCATTTGTTTCAAAAACGCTAATTTGTGAAAACGGTGACGCCAGCATACTTTGTGTTCAGTAGGCGCATAGTGCTTCATTACAAAGTGACATCGCCAACTACTGGCCTGGCATGCATAATGTTTGTGTGAATGAGTGTATGGTCTGTGTGAATCCGTTTTTAGTACATCATTGTCGTGCAAACGTACCCTTAATCACTTCTGGTTGGTTCTTATTTGCATTTCTCCTGTGTTTACTGCTATTTATTCTCCAGCAATCTCCTGTAAGTTTAGTTTATTTAAATAAAGACTATGTGTTGTCTTTATAGGTGTGTTGACTACCACACCGTAACACGTGTTCCTTCAGAAATCATTGTAATATGGCGATTGGTGCTTAAGAAACATTTCTTAGTATTATGTTGAAAACACTTGCTCTGCTTAATATTTTTTGTGGAAACCATGGTTATTTTTTCACGATTATTTGATGAATAGAAAGTTCAAAAGAACAGTATTTATTTGAAATAGGAGTCTTTTGGCCGAAGGAGAACGCTCCACTCATGTACAACTCTCAGCAGTAAACCAAAATCTGCTCAGATAACGTGCTGACATAACATTTCTCTGTAGACTTGTTTCTGTTTGCAATAGCCCTGTACTGCAATAGCCCTATACTTAGAGCCCTATACTATACTAACACACTATAGCATACTATTTCACTATATGTTGAAATTGCATTTTGCTCTAGGCCTGTAGATATTTAAAAAAAAACTGTAAATAACAAAACAGCTCAATAGCCGATTCCAAGTGATTAAGAGCAGTTGTGGGCAACGTAAGCAAGTGAACGTATAAGGAAAGTTAGCAGGAAAAGGGGATAAAAGATTGGACTTAAACACAGCCCTACGTCATTCCATTAGAGGCCTGCTTTATACCTGGCAGCATGACTCACCATGTTTCCGTCATTTCTGAAGGAAATCCACGCAGATCGCCAAGATAAAAGGCTTGAATCGCTGGAGTAATTTTTTTTTTGCTGAAGGGGACACAACCCCCAACATTATTTGAAAGGCCACTCTTGGAAAATCTACATGCGTCATCTGTACGCTACATGCTTGCAACTTCCTTTTGCCGCAGCAATGCTTTGATAATTGCAATATGCTATGCAGATTGTGTTGTGGAGAATAGACTCCAGAGTTATGACATGACAGATAACTGAGATCATTTTCTCAGTGACAGACGTGCACACAGCTGTTATTGGGGAGGTATGAGATGACTGCAATCAAAAAGAGAGAAGATCTGTCATTTCCAACCGCTGAGGATGCTCTTACCTTGCCCCTCGGCTGATTGATGTCATCACAGACGATGATGATGAATGCCAATTAAATAACTTCAGACAAGCTCTGAAAATTCACATTATCCATTACAATCGGCTGCAGCAATGTTTATTGTGTATCTGAAGAAAACAGACAGGAATATGAAAACACAATTTTTCTATTGGCTTTATTGACAAGACTATGGAAGTAAAATAATGCCAAATGTTTTTGAAACAAAAAAGCCTGTTGAATTGCACTACTTGAAAAAAATAGGTACCGCATTAACCATGCTTGCATTTTAATGCATTGTATTTTTAGGGCTTGCATTTTCATGGGCTGATATGCAGCATGGCTGAATATTTAAGCTGTGAATATTTAAATTCAAAACATTTCAAACACATTTTCATTATTAAAAATTCAATAATCCATATTCACCTTTCATATTTCACTTCCAAAATAGTCAAGCTGTTTAAAAATACCACCTATAATATTCAACAGGAAATTTTCGGTCCATTTTATTTTGCTTTGCAAATTCGCCTCCACAAATTCAGTGGTTCAAATTCAACAGTAAATTCAACATTGACATCCAGGAACTGCAAGAAAAGCAGTAGATTACCGAGCATAATCTCAATTTGCTGTTAGTCGACAACACCAGCAAGGGGGTAAAAAAAAGCGCGTGTTGTTGACGAAGACCAGAGCAACAGTTTTAGCAAGCCATTCATTCATAAAAACTAAGTTATCGCAATTTAAGTGTATTTGTGTATTTTGTAGCGTCATTATTATGACGGCTGTTTTATGTTAAATTCAGTGTCTTCACGGTTACTTTTCCTGTGTAGCCTACATGCATCTTTCTCTACCGTTAACGAGATGTACAGATCCAATGTAACATTCGAGTTTGCCATATATTTATCTTGGTTGTAGTTGCCTTAACTTTATATTGCAGCAATGTGCTGCATACAGTAGGCTACTAGGGTCTCCCTCAATATTTCAGGATTCCCCTGCTGGACATATAAAACGCTTAACGTAGCTTAATGGACCAATACAGTGATATACGTAAAAGACCAAACTCACAGGTAATGGACTGAGAATATGAACTTATCGCGCAAAGTTTCCCAGTGATACTGGCATAAAGTTAGCTTGACATAGAGTGACGAAGTTATGACGTCACTTTGTAGGACAACTTGGAAGTTAGTGGCGCATGGGTTCCCTCGATCGAAACGCTATGCATTTTCCCCATAGACTTTTGGAAAATCGCAAAAAATAAGATCTGTGTTCAACAAAGAGTTGTGACCCTTACACGTTTTGTCTATCAAGATAATCTTTACAAGTTAATCCAAAATGTATACATTTTGAAGCCTATAGAGCTTGGGCGTAGACGTCATGGAACGGTGCATTGTGGGCAACGGCGGCCATTTTAGAGGTCACATATAGTCCGGTTTGGAATAAGGTAATAGAGTAACCGGCCGATCTCCGGATAAATAAAGGAGTTTATTGATTTAAAAACGATTGTATTGCTCCAGAATGAACAGAACTGTGTCCATGGCAATGGTGTGTTATACTTAGCAGTGGTCTGTTATCAAGAAATAGTGTGAGTGCAGCAACCTGACTCACTAGCTTAGGACTTCAAAGTTCTTTTGTACTCAACACAAAACGTCAGCGAATAAAAGTCTTGAATCCAAAGTTCTTCGTTTGACTGTTTAATTATGAATTTCAAAACATAAAATAAAACAAAAACTCAGGATCTTAACTTTCCTTACAAATTAACTGTAGTTCCGTGTAGGTCAAAAGACTGTGTTGCTCCAAAGTCCAGTGGCTTCTGGCTGCTTCGCAGGATTCTATTTCTTTTCATATTAGATCTAACAACCAATCACATTACATTATACTAGATCACTGGTCAACTGTTTACATTCAAATTTCTAAATTCCATTTTTAACACAGGTTTTCTCAGGTTTTACAAAAAAACTCAAAATATTATTATTTCCATTTAAATGGCTTCAACATATCCCGGTCCCTAATTGACTAGGCCTTAACATATCAATTATCAACTTAAACTTAAACTGAAGCCATTTATACTCCTAAATGTAACACTTTCTCAATTCCTTTTGGCAAAAATCTTCTTTTAAGTATTTTAAGTAAACATTAACTGGAAAGCATTAACAACTAAATACTTTTCACAGACTAATCAAACTGGTAATTTCTATTCAACATTCAATCTACTCTGGTAAGTATTTTTAGTTTATTCAAGTCTTTCTCTTCTATCTTCAGTCTTCTCCCTGCAATAAACAAAGTTTAGTTATGGGTCTTTGAATGATGCTGGTCTTCGTTCGAACTTCAGCACTTCGGACAACGCCTTTGGTGTCGGGCATCACCCTCATGATTCTGCCTAACACCCAAGAGTTTCTTGGCAGGAACGAATCTGCGACGAGGACGACATCTCCAACCTTGAAACTTCTCTTTAGGCCGAGCCATTTTTGCCGTTCTTGCAGAAGCGGTAGGTATTCGTGAGTCCACCTTCGCCAGAACAGATCCGCCATATATTGTATTTGTCTCCAGCGCCGGCGGGCGTAGACATCATCCTTAGCGAACACACCAGGTGGAAAACTAGGCTGTGTTTTCAATGCGAGCAGATGATTCGGTGTCAGCAGCTCAAGGTCATTGGGGTGATCTGTGTTCGTGGTTAAGGGTCTCCCATTGATGATGCTTTCAACTTCGCATAGGAGAGTGTGTAGTCCTTCATCTTCTAAGAGCTGTTGTTTCACAACAGAACTCAGCACTTTTCTCACTGTGCGGATTTGACGCTCCCAGATACCACCATGGTGGGATGCAGCAGGCGGGTTGAAAATCCATTGCACACCCTTTCTCATCATGACTTCATTGATACGAGACTGATCCAGCTCTGCCAATGCCTCACGCAGCTCTCGTTCAGCGCCGACAAAGTTTGTGCCGTTGTCGGAACGAATGGTTGACACTTGGCCTCTTCTGGCTTGAAAACGCCGTATGGCATTAATACATGAGTCGGTGTCAAGAGAATGGGCTACTTCTATATGCACTGCCCTGACAGTTAAACATGTGAAGAGCACACCATAACGCTTAACCTTTTCACGTCCTCTTCTGACCTCGAAAGGTCCAAAATAATCCACACCCGTGTTGGTGAAGGGTGGTTTATCAGGGAGCAGACGGTCTTGAGGCAGATCTGCCATTTTCTGCTCTCCTGCCTTTGCATGCAGTCTTCTGCAGAGGTTGCACTCTGAAATTACTTTTCTTGCTGCTGCATTGGCTCTTGGTATCCAATACCGTTGTCCCAATATGGCTAAGACGTGGTTCCTACCTCCATGTCTACACTCTTGATGGATGTGGTGGAGAATGAGGTGAGCTATTCTGTGCTGTTTATGCAGGATGGCAGGATGCTTGGCCTCCTCAGGCATTGCCGATCTGTTCAAACGTCCTCCTACTCTCAACACATCATCTTGCAAGTATGGATCCAGTTTGAAGATAGAACTGTTCTTTTTCACACAGGAGCCTCCCGGCTGCAAGGCTTGTATCTCCTCTGTGTAAGCTTGTCTCTGACTGTATTTAACCAGTTCCATTTCAGCTCTGGATAGATCTTCCACGGTAAGTATTCTTTTTTCCAGGTTCTTCTTGCACATCACCATTTGCTGTTCAACTATAGATCAGCATTTATCTGGATCATTCTCATTCTCCTGTATGTTTTTCTCAAACTCTTTTCTCTTCTCGCTCAGGTGCCGCAACATCCTTCTCAAGTGCAAAATCCAGGCTGCCGCCTTTTTCAGCTTATACCAACTTGAATAATACTCAACGAGCTGGTTCAATGGATCTGTGCACTCGTTTGAGTTTGTGCATGACACTACAGCGGATGTCTTCACCTCAACATTGTCTTCAGTCAAGTAAGTACACTGTTCAGGTTGTTCCGGCCATTCAACTTCTTTTTGCAGGAAACTAGGTCCCTGAAACCAGCTTTTACTTTCCATGAAGCTCTGGATCTTCAAACCTCTTGAAGCCTGATCAGCTGGGTTTTGTGAGGTGTTGACATACTTCCACTGAGAAGATGTAGTCGCTTCTCTGATGAAAGAGACACGGTTTGCCACAAATGTCTTGAAACGAAGGGCATCGTTTTCAATGTACTTTAGTACTGTCTGTCCAGAAGACAGACTCAATTAGGGGAACTTCTGGTTCTTCTTTCAACATCCGATCGATCTTGACTGCAACAGTTGCTGCTGTCAACTCCATTCTCGGGATCGTGACCTGTTTGAGTGGAGCGACTCTGGAGTTTCCCATCAAGAATGATACATGTTTCTCACCCCGATCATTTGTCAGCAAGAGATATGACACAACGCCATATCCATCTTGACTAGCGTCTGAGAAATTGTGGATTTGAGCAACATTTGTAGGCCCAAATGCAGGGGGTTTGAAACATCTGTTCAGACTGAGTTCTGAAAGCTTGTCTAAGTCTGTCAGCCACTTCATCCATGTCTGGCATGACTTTTCGTGGATCTCTTCGTCCCAACCTTTCTTCTCTTGGCAGAGATCTCTTAAAATGAGCTTGACAGGTAGTAGGAGTGGTGCCAAAAAACCCATTGGGTCATACACCGAACTGACCACAGATAAAATGCCCCGTCTTGTACATGGCTTGTCTGGCAGATGTATTTTGAATCTGAAGCAGTCAGAACTTGTGAAACAATGCATGCCTAATGCCCGTTCCACTGGTAACTCATCACGCTCCAAATCGAGATCTTTGACTTCAGCCGCTCGTTCGTGGTCAGGAATGGAGCCCAGCAGGGCTCGGCTGTTGCTGACCCACTTGGTCAAATGGAAACCACCACTGGCGCACAGCGTCATCAGCTCCCTGACAAGAGCAACGGCTTTGTCTTCTGTGCCTACCGACTTCAAGCAGTCATCCACATAGAAGTTCTTGAGGACTGTCTGTGTGGCTTCTGGTGTACTCTTTGATGCTGCATCCTCCGCTGTTCTTCTCAATGCATATGACGCACAACTAGGGGATGATGTAGCACCGAACAGATGCACACACATTCTGTACTCTTCTGGTTCCACATCCAGATTACCGCCTGACCACCAGAGAAAGCGTAACATATCTGCGTCCGTGTCTGGATTCCACACCTGGTAAAACATGGACTCGATATCTGCCATCATGGCAACAGGCTCCTGTCTGAATCTCAGCAACACTCCGATGAGGGTGTTAGTTAGATCAGGCCCTTGCAACAACTGGTCATTTAGCGACACACCTTGGTAAGTTGCTGCACGGTCAAAGACGACTCGGAGTTTCCTCTTTTTTGGATGGTACACCCCATGATGTGGAATGAACCATACTCTTCCATCACTGCGAATCAACTGTTCTTCTGGAATCTTTACTGCGTAGCCTTTTTCCAGTATGTTGTCCATAAAAGCCCTGTACTCTTGAAAGAAGTCAATATTCCTACTGAACTTCCTCTTCAGAGAGTTAAGCCTCTGTTCAGCAATACCACGGTTGCATGGCATCTTCACCTTGTCATCCTTCAAAGGCAACTTGATGCAGAAGTGACCATCCACAAGCTGGGCCGATGTTGTCACCGTATGCATGAACTGCTTGTCATGTTGAGACTGTTCTCGTCTGTCGTCACATCTTCTTTCTGGAAAATCTGCATTGTAATACTTCATCAGCATGTCTTCAACACTTATCACAGAAATACGGTTGACAAGGAAACTGTGTCTTTTGCCATCGTCTGATTCCTTCTCTTGGCATCTGCTGATTGGCCCATTGACAACCCAACCAAGAGCTGTCTTCACAGCGTATCGTCCTTCGTTCTGGCTATTAATGATCTCCCATGGCTCCATGGCTTTGTACGCGTTGACACCGATGAGCAGACCAACTTCTGCCTCTAGTTTTGGGAGATGGACTCGACTCAGGTAAGACCACTTTTCCAAATCTTTCTTCTGTGGGATGTTGGCCTTTTTTGCAGGTATATCTGGCTGAGTATACACATTGGGCAGCTGAATGTAATCTTGCTCCTCTAAGCCACACACCTCCAAATCTGTAAGTTCATAGCTACTAACTTTGTTCTTGCGCTATAGTGCGAAGCAGGAACTCTGTCTTTCTGCCTCGCATATTCAACTTCTTCGCCAAGTCTTCAGTGCAGAAAGTCGCTGTACTTCCTTGATCCAGAAAAGCATAGGTCTTGATTATCTTTGTGTCTTTCTTATGTTTTATCTACACAGGTACGATGGGAAGAATACACTCACTGTTCCCGGCCCCAGTATGGCCACCTCTTTTGCACCCTGCAGACACGAGAGCACTTGTGACTTCACTTGTGCTTTGTGAGCTGTCATCTACACTGTTGTTCTTTAATGTAGCATCCTCCCTAACAACGTGCAAGATAGCTGGGTGCTTGAGTGAACAATCTGGACAAGAGGCCCTTTTTTTACAGTCCTTGGACATATGACCTGCTGTCAGACACCCAAAACAAAGGCCATTCGTTTTCAAGAACTGAATCCTTTCTTTCAGAGGCTGTTCTCGAATCTTGTTGCACGCATTCAGTGCATGGTTCTTCTGGCAGTAAAGACATGGACTTTGAAAGACACTTGCTGACTTGACTGCAAAGGGTTTCTTCTCAGGTTGGCGTTTACTGACATTATTTTCAGTAGCAGACACATTTACAGCAAAGCTACTTCTTTTAGACTCACTTTTTCTAATGCTTGTTTGCTTTTTTGAATTGATCTGATTACTTGAAGTGGAGTCCAGGATATCTCCAAACAGCGGGTCATTGGCAACCTTTGCTTGGCGGTACACAAATTCCACTAAATCAGGAAACCTGGCTCTTTTTCTTGTTCTTTCTTGAATGTCATAAGCATAACTTCTCCATCTTTCTTTCAGTTTGAATGGAAGTTTGGATAAAATGGACTTCATGTTGGTAGGATTGTTCATTTCATCCATGTAGTCTACATCATTTACTGTGTTACCACATCCAACCAAGAACAAAGCAAAAGCGTTCAATCCTTTTCTGTCCTCTGGCCTTATCTGAGGCCATTCCATAGCCTTCTTGATATAAGCTGTAGCGATGGTCATCTCATCTCCATAGTGACGATCAAGCAGTTCTCTGGCTTCTTTGTAAGCTCTGTCGGGTCTCATGTGCTCACAGCTCCGAATAAGATCAAGTGGCTCTCCACTCGTGAACTGTTCGAGGTAGATGACTCTGACTCGGTCTTGATGACTGTCTGTTTTACTGTCGATAGCATGCTCGAATGCCCTTATGAAAGATCTGTAAGTCAGAGGATCTCCTGTAAATGTGGATATGTCTCTTTGAGGCAGTTGAGACAAACTCTGTTGTTTAATGAGCATCTCTGTGACTTCGTTTTGACGCTGTAGTACTTCGTGCAGGCTATCTGTAGAAGAATCAGTGTGATCATGATAATTAAGATGTGGCGTGCTGCTGACAGCATCCAACCTTAACGATGACTTTCTTCTACCTGACGCACCAACTTGCGTGGCTGGCTTTGGACTGAATGAAAGGGATGGCTTACCGGCTCCACGACGCACATAATCTTCTACATTATGCTTTTCTTGTCTTCGTATCAGGGGTTCAAATCTGGGTCCTGAAGGTGGCTCTAATAAATCATAATTAGATTCACGAGCATCTTCAAATTCTTCATACACCTTTAATTTGGCATCTGAAGCAGCAAGCTCAGTTTCAAGCTCCAATTGCTCTTTTCTAATTCTCAAGCGAATTTCTTCTTGTTCTATTGCTTCTCTCTTTTTCATTGCTGCAGCTCTTGCCAACAGCGCTTCACGCTCAGCTTTAATTCTCAGCATTGCAGAATTAGTACTGGGAGTGTGGCTTACCATGGAGTTAGCTTTGGATACACTATCTTGTGGCCTAATATCATCTTCCTCATCTTTTAAGACAACTGCAATCCATTTGTTTGTGTCTTCTATAAACAGCTTACATTCCGACCATTTGTTCTCATAAGCATCTTGAACCGCTTTCTTATCATCTTCATCTATTAACTCACACAACTCTTCATTAATCCGTTCATACTGTCTTAACTGTCTTAACATACTGTCTTAACATTGTGTTCATTTTCCTTCAATTTGGATAAATCATTCTTCTGTTTGGTTATTTGTGCCAACTTTCCCTTGCGTTCTCCTTTCAGCCTTTGTAGTTTCTCCTCTACAGCCTTTTCTGTGGGCTTTGGCGCCCTCTTTTGGTCAAAACACGCAGCTGCGCTTTCATCTGCCATGTCATGTCACTTTAAAATCTTCAAACAAAACTGTAACAATTTCTGGTATTGTCCACAGCCTCTACTCTTCTTATGTCTTCACAAACACTCGTAAAAAAGAGTCACTGTAGTGTAGGATTTCTTTAAATAAAGCTCTATGACTTTCAGAACGAAATATAAAGTGAACACTTACTGTCACTTTTGACAATGGTTAGTATTAGCATCGTCAGGAGGCTAATAGAGCCACGAAGAAAATATCAGACCTGTTTCAGGGAAAACTTCATTCAGCCGACGACTCACACTCTAGGTTAGGCTACCTCTGGTTTTCTTTCTGTATTCTTGAGCTGCGACATAGTTCTCTTACGAGAGGTTCTCTCGTATTGCGTAAGTTTAGCTTACGCTACGGGAAAGATTCATCTTCTCGAGATACTGAAGCCAAAAAATTATCCTTAATTTTGTATTCCTTGTCAACGCAGTGCAGCAGCTAGCAGACCTAGAGCAGGCCATCTCGCGTGCTCATTGGCTGCCCTGCGGGCAACTGCTGCAGCCTACCAGTGAGCCCGGCGTGACGTCACGCCCAATGAAGGGCGCCCGCGCCTTCATAGCGTCACAGCCCGCCAGAATGGGCGTGGCTTAGCGTATAACACTAGGGGCTGTAGGCTGAATTCCCTGATTTTCGTCTCTTCAGCGAGCTCTTCGCATCGCTGGATCTGAGAGAAGCCACCGCCGCCGTCGAACAGCGGACAGCCAGCTTAGGAGAGCGCTGAGGAAGCCGGCCGTCTTCGCCACCTTCAGCCATCCGTGCGAGCTACGCTATCCTGCGACGTATCCTTTACCTTGCTAAAACCTATTCTAAAACCTATTCTAAAAGAGCAGCGAGTGTCTTTTTTAAGACGCCTCGCACTTCCGGCTGTGAAGCGCTTCCGCTGTCGACCCTGCGGGCTCGACTCGAAGCCTTCAACACCCCCCGCCTCTCCTCACCGACGCGCAGCTGCCGCTCACGAGCCTCACTGCCGTCGCATCTGAGAATGAGGCCGAGGGACACGTACGAGCACGCGGCTAGCTCTCTTTACGTTACAAGAGAGCTACCCCGCCCTCGTGTCCCCGTTCGCGCGTCATGCAGAGCCCTCTCGAGCTCTCTGCATGACCCGGACGGGCATCATCTGTGTTACATGTAGGTCCCGTGCCCACTACTCGTGCGCGCGCCCTCGTACAAACACTGTTCCAGTTCTGCTCGACCACCGAGCACGCGGCTAGCTCTCTTTACGTTACAAGAGAGCTACCCCGCCCTCGCGTCCCCGTTCGCGCGTCGTGCAGAGCCCTCTCGAGCTCTCTGCATGACCCGGACGGGTTTGCGCGCCGCCGTCGAAATGTCTCGCCATGTCAGTCCCCTTAGATAAGGCTACTGCAGTGGTGTATTTGGCAGCCAACGAGCCGGTAATGCAACCCGCTCGCCTGCACACATCCGGCGTTCTCGCGGCGACCCAGAGAAATCTCAAGTGAGTATAATGTCAGATTAAGAATGTAAGTTACGTGCCCGCTCACGAGCGCTCACGCTTACTAACAGACACATCGCCTCCGAAAAGACGTGCGTGTTTAAGTTTATCCCCTGTCAGTCCCCTTCAAACAGGCTACTGCAGTGGTTCAATTAGCAGCCAACGAGCCGGTCTGTTGACCCTCTCGCCTGCACACAAACGCCGTTTTCACGGCGACCCAGAAAAATCTCAAAATGAGTAAAATGTCTGGTCCGGCTCATGCCGTCGGTGTTGTAAGTGTAATGAAAGTGCCCACGCCCCAGTGTTCACCACTACACATAAGCACTCCGAACCTCGCAGAGCACACTCTCATGAAGCGCAGAAAAGCCGCTCGAGTGTTGAATGTAAGAAATGTGTCCACAAGTCTGTGCCCACTATCTGCCCGCTCTGTTACACGATCAAGAAAGCGGGTTATGAATGTAAGTCTCGTGCCCGCCAGAGTGCGTTCACGCTTGCTAACACAAACCTCCCCCCGGGCTCCGCCCGCGCGTTTAAGCGTTATCACAAAACGCAAGGCATTAATAAAACGTTCCCCATCCATTATGATCGGGGCGTCAAATACACTTGTAAGTCTAGTGCCCGCGCTCACGCTTACAGGAAGCTTTTCCACCCGGAGCGCTGCTCGCGAGTCAAAGAGTGAAAAAAGAATGTTCCCCATCCCTTATGATTGGGACATCTCACATAAATCAGCCGGTCTCGGCTTTCAGCGAGCAGCCATTGCCCAGGACCGAGAGCGCGCGCGCCGCGCTTTCGGCTCCGGGTCAGTTTCACAAAAGAAAGCAGGTTATGGATGTAAGTCTCGTGCCCGCCAGAGTGCGTTCACGCTTGCTAACACTAACCACCCCCCGGGCTGCGCCTGCGCGTTTAAGTGTTATCACAAAACGCAGGGCATCAAATAAAACGCTCCCCATCCATTATGATCGGGGCGTCAAATACACTTGTAAGTCTCGTGCCCGCGCACACGCGCTCACGCTTACAGGAAGCTTTTCAGCCCGGAGCGCTGCTCGCGCGTCAAAAAGTAAAAAAAAATAATAAAAAAAATAGAATGTTCCCCATCCCTTATGATTGGGACATCTCACATAAATCAGCCGGTTTCGGCTTTTCAGCGAGCAGCCATTGCCCAGAACCGAGAGCGCGCGCATCGCGCTTTCGGCTCCGGTTCAGTTTCACAAGCCCGCAAATGGCGATTTCCCCCCTAGCGGCTCACATAGCTGCGTGGGAAACTATCCCAGGGATTTCAGAATGGGTGTTGAGCACAATAAAGCAGGGCTATACACTTCAATTCATTCGCCGTCCCCCGCGCTTTCAAGCCCGGACCGCGACGATTGTGAATGCGTAAGTAGCACACCTACTTCACGCAGAAATAGCAAAGCTGCTGTGCAAAGGGGCTATAGAAAAGGTACCGCCTTCTCTGAGCGAGTCAGGCTTTTACAGCCGATATTTTCTCGTACCCAAGAAGGACGGAGCCTTCAGACCTATCCTAGATCTGAGATATTTGAACTAAGTGCTTGCGAAAAGACCGTTCAAAATGCTTACGACCAGGAAAATCCTCACGCACGTTCGCCCGAGGGACTGGTTTATTTCTCTAGATCTGAAGGATGCCTATTTTCAGATTCAGATAGTACCCCGTCACAGGCAATTTTTGAGATTCGCCTTCGACGGTCAGGTATATCATTACACCGTCCTGCCGTTCGGCCTGTCCCTGGCACCCTGTACATTTACGAAGTGCATGGACGCGGCGCTCGCCCCCCTGAGAAGTCAGGGGCTGCGAATAATGAACTATCTGGACGATTGGCTGATATTGGCACAGTCAGAGACAGAACTGCTATCTCACAGAACAGTGCTTCTCAGTCATCTGGAAAGCTTGGGTCTCACGATCAACTGGACCAAGAGCTCATTACTGCCCAGCCAGTCAATTTCCTTTTAGGAATAGCACTGGACTCGGTGACCATGACGGCTCGTTTATCGACACAGCGCGCGCGCCGTGTTCGCCAACTAGCCGCATCTTTCCAGAAGGGCAGCTTTCTCCCTTTGAAAACATTTCAAAGGATGTTGGGCTGTATGGCATCAGCTGCAGCGGTGCTCCAGCTGGGCCTACTGCGCATGCGCCCGCTCCAACGCTGGTTGAATGCTCGCGTGCCCCGCCGGGTGTCTGGCGGCCAGAAAATCAGAGTGACTCAGGCCTGCATAGCAGCTCTGCAGCCCTGGTTAGTGGCCGACTGGTACCAGCAGGGAGTAATGATGGGAACCATCTCTTATCGTAAAGTCATCTCGTCAGACGCGTCCAACTCGGGTTGGGGCGCACTGTTCGAGGGCAGACCGGCCTTTGGCCAGTGGTCAGACCAGGAGAAGGGTTTTCACATAAACTGTCTGGAAATGATAGCGGTCGAGAACGCGCTGAAGTGCTTCCTCCCGTTCATACAGGACCAGCATGTTCTTGTCCGCTCGGACAACATGTCCGTGGTATCCTATGTAAACCGTCAGGGCGGTGTCAGATCCAGAAATCTCTGCAATCTGACGGAACGCCTCCTTATTTGGTCTCCGATGCACCTGCGCTCGCTGAGGGCGGCGCATGTGCCTGGCCATTTGAACGACGGCCCAGACAAACTGTCCAGGGACAACGTTCCCCCAGGGGAATGATCCCTGCACCCCAAACGGTCCAGAAACTGTGGCGCCTATTCGGCAGAGCGGAAGTCGACCTATTTGTGTCAAAAGACAACGCTCAATGCCCGACGGTCTGTTCGAAGGATGAGGATGCGCTGGCCCAGGTTTGGCCCAGCCTCCCGCTATATGCTTTCCCTCCGGTCTATCTGTTGCCACAGGTGATCAAGAGAATCAGGGAAACGCGCCACTCGGTGCTCCTCATAGCCCCGCGTTGGGAGAATCAGATTTGGTTCCCGGAACTAGCAGGGCTGTCACATACAGCTCCGTGGCCGAATCCGGTGAGGGCAGATCTCCTCTCTCAGGCTCGCGGCACGATCTGGCATCCCAATCCAGAGCGCTGGTCTCTGCATTTATGGTTGATCAACGGGTACTCGTTGCCCTGCCAGAAGGAGTGATGAACACGATCACGCAGTCTAGAGCCCCTTCCACGAGAAGGCTCTACGCGTCTAAATGGTCGGTGTTCTCTGGATGGTGCACCGACAGAGATCTGGAACCGCGGATATGCGGGGTGGCGCATCTGCTCACCTTCCTACAAGAGCTGTTGGATAAGGGAAGTTCCCCATCCACGCTCAATGTATACGTGGCGGCCGTGGCAGCGTTCGCAGAATCGACGCACGGCCAGTCATTGGTAAGACACGAGTTGGCCATCCGCTTCCTTAGAGGAGCTAGAAGGATGAATCCGCCGCGCCCCCCGTCGGTTCCCATGTGGGATCTTTCATTGGTCCTCGAGGCCCTGAAAGCTTTTCCATTTGAACCACTAGACACCGTGGGGTTGAAATATCTATCACTGAAAACCGTCTTTCTGACTGCACTGTCGTCAGTAAAACGTGTAGGGGACCTGCATGTGCTGTCTGTCAGCGCGTCGTGTCTTGAGTTCGGACCGAATGACTCTAAAGTCATCCTCAGACCTAGACATGGCTATGTCCCTAAAGTGATGGGCACTCCATTCAGAGCGCAAGTTATTTCGTTGTCAGCTCTCCCAGCATCTGACAGCGAAGGTGATGTGAATCTCCTCTGCCCTGTCAGAGCGCTGAGGTTTTACATTACGCGCTCCGCCTCCTTCAGGCGTTCGGAACAGCTTTTTGTTTCGTTGGTGGGCGCACCAAGGGTCTCGCCTCCTCGAAACAGAGCCTGTCCAGATGGATAGTGGACGCTATAGCGGCCGCTTACGCGTCAAAAGGTCTGCAATGCCCTCTGGGCATCAGGGCTCATTCCACGAGAGGCGTGGCCTCTTCGTGGGCATGGTCCAGTGGAATTTCTATCCATGACATATGTGTAGCGGCGGGCTGGAGCTCCCCGTCTACCTTTGTCAGGTTTTATAACCTAGAAGTTCCTGCCTTGCAGGCTAAACTATTGTCAGTCTGAAGGAGAGGTGTATTCTGCCCAGATCTCCTGCTCAGATCACTCTCACATGACTCAGCTCTCCTGGTTGAGCTGCACTAAGTAGGGTATGTGCCATGTGCCTATACAGACCGGCGCGCTGCTCTGTATTCCCTATGTGTGCTTATGTACAAGTGATGGCCCGCGTGGCTGGCCACCTTATTTTTTCCACTTATGGGGTTCCCCTGAAAGCTCGGGGTCTCATGTGGATGCTTGGCGCGCACGGCGTTGACAAAGTGTTCCCGTAGCGTAAGCTAAACTTACGCAATTCTGGCGGGCTGTGACGCTATGAAGGCGCGGGCGCCCTTCATTGGGCGTGACGTCACGCCGGGCTCACTGGTAGGCTGCAGCAGTTGCCCGCAGGGCAGCCAATGAGCACGCGAGATGGCCTGCTCTAGGTCTGCTAGCTGCTGCACTGCGTTGACAAGGAATACAAAATTAAGGATAATTTTTTGGCTTCAGTATCTCGAGAAGATGAATCTTTCCCGTAGCGTAAGCTAAACTTACGCAATACTCGTTCCCTCTCTAGAGAGAACCGAGGTTACGTTAGTAACCGAGTATCGTTTTCTTCGGCCGTATTGGTCTATTGTATTTGCCGCTAACAAATTACCTCAGCTCAGCCCAGTCGATTCGCTTGCCGTCCTCACGCGAGTGTCTGCCTTCTTTAGCGATCGTCTCACGAGGCTCGTACTTCGGCTTCGTCGAGCAATCTTCTGAATTTACTCGATATTTTGACTATGTCGAGCAGTCTTTTGACTTTGATGTGAGTGCAGCAACCTGACTCACTAGCTTAGGACTTCATAAGTCTTGAATCCAAAGTTCTTCGTTTGACTGTTTAATTATGAATTTCAAAACATAAAATAAAACAAAAACTCAGGATCTTAACTTTCCTTACAAATTAACTGTAGTTCCGTGTAGGTCAAAAGACTGTGTTGCTCCAAAGTCCAGTGGCTTCTGGCTGCTTCGCAGGATTCTATTTCTTTTCATATTAGATCTAACAACCAATCACATTACATTATACTAGATCACTGGTCAACTGTTTACATTCAAATTTCTACATTCCATTTTTAACACAGGTTTTCTCAGGTTTTACAAAAAAACTCAAAATATTATTATTTCCATTTAAATGGCTTCAAAAAATAGCAAACCGCATTCAGAATCAGAATCAGAATCAGAATCAGAAAGAGCTTTATTGCCAAGTGTGCTTGCACACACAAGGAATTTGTTTTGGTACTGAGGCTTCCAGTGGACATATACAAATACAACATGAAACATAATACTACAAATTATAAGAATAAAAAATAAAAATATAAATATATGAGAATAAAACTATCACAGTTGGGTTTAGTCAGAATAGACATTTTCAGATTTACAGATTATGAACCTATTTACAGTGTTTTGAATATTATAAATAAATAAATCTACATATAAGTATCACCTGAGTTGTGGGATATTGCACTAAACAGTGGGAGTATTGCACTTACAGGCATATGCCTTGGGAGGAGTGTTAACTGTTCAGGAGGGAAATGGCCTGTGGGAAGAAACTGTTCCTGTGCCGAGATGTTATTGTGGCCAGTGATCTGAGTCTCCGTCTTGACGGTAACAGTTCAAACAGGAGGTGTCCAGGGTGAGTGGAGTCTGTGATGATTTTACCTGCTCTCTTCCTCACTCTGGAAGAGTACAGGTCCTGGAGGTTTGGCAGGGGGGCACCAATAATCCTCTCCGCAGTCCGGACTGTCCGTTGTAGTCTCCTGATGTCTGATTTGGTAGCTGAACCAAACCAGACAGTGATGGAAGCGCACAAGACCGACTCAATGACGGCTGAGTAGAACTGAATCAGCAGATCCTGTGGCAGGTTGAACTTCCTCAGCTGGCGAAGGAAGTACAGTCTCTGCTGGGCCTTTTTCACAGTGGAGTCAATGTGATTGTCCCACTTCAGGTCCTGAGAGATGATAGTGCCCAGGAACCTGAATGACTCCACTGCTTCCACAGTGCTGTTCATGATTGTGAGTGGGGGGAGTGCTGGGCTGTTCCTCCTGAAGTCCACGATCATCTCCACTGTTTTGAGCGTGTTCAGCTCAAGGTTGTTATAACTGCACCAGGCAGCCAGCTGTTCAACCTCCAGTCTGTAAGCAGACTCGTCACCGTTTCGGATCAGACCGATGACAGTGGTGTCGTCTGCAAATTTCAGGAGCTTGACAGTGGGGTCTTTAGAAGTGCAGTCATTAGTGTACAGGGAGAAGAGCAGTGGGGAGAGAACGCACCCTTGGGGAGCACCAGTGCTGATTGTGAGTGTCTTGGATGTGTGTTTCCCCAGTCTCACTCGCTGCTGCCGGTCCGTCAGGAAGCTGGTGATCCACTGACAGATCGAGGATGGTATGGAGAGCTGGGTCAGTTTGGCTGTGAGAAGACCAGGCATGATGGTATTGAAGGCCGAACTGAAGTCCACAAAGAGGATCCTTGCATAAGTCCCTGGTTTGTTGAGATGTTGCAGGATATAATGCAGTCCCATGTTGACTGCATCATCCACAGACCTGTTTGCTCTGTAAGCAAACTGAAAGGGATCCAGCAGGGGTCCAGTGATGTCCTTCAGGTGGGCCAGCACCAGTCTTTAAAACGACTTCATGACCACAGACGTGAGAGCGACAGGTCTGTAGTCATTAAGTCCAGTGATTTTGGGTTTTTTGGAGACAGGAATGATAGTGGAGCGTTTGAAGCAGCAGGGAACTTCACACTGCTCCAATGATCTGTTGAAGATCTGCGTGAAGACCGGGGCCAGTTGGTCAGCGCAGGCTTTTAAACATTCAATATTAGTATTCAACCAAGCCATGTAATACTAACAATTAAATTACAGAGCTCCAGCAATAGAATAATATGTAAGCTATTAGTAATAATAAACCATTTTAACATTTAAGCTACAGCTTCAGCAACAGAATGCCATTTAAGGTCCAGTACAGAGGAGACTATAGCTAGAAATTACCACTGCATTAGTGTCTATAGGCTGATGCTTTCTAGAAGTGTAAGGTACAAATTATGCCATAGCTTGTCAGTATTACACTAACCTAGTCTATCCACCAAAATCTAGATGAATAAACGAGGTGACATTGCTAATCGAGAATTGATATGCTGATTTGGCTAACAGCAGCTACATCAGTATAACAGCTTGCTCCCAAAACACAGCAACGTACTTACTGCTTTAACGTTAATCTGAACAGCAGAACTTTTAGTTAACTGCTAAATGAATACATTCAATGTACATGTAGCTACCTAGTTAACTCTGGCAGCTGAAAATCTATTGACCATGTGATAAAAATATCAGTTATCGTTAGCGCTAACGGAGTTGACTACAAAGCATAGCAAAAAGACCACCACTTATATGATTTATGAGGCGTTTGCCCTGTCGATCGTGAGAACGATTACAGCAGTACACAATACAGCAATACTGAACCATTTTCCTAAAAATAACCTAAATTAAACCTTAATGACCAACGACCTAAATTAAACCCTAAAGACCAACGTAATTACGTACTGCCTACTATACAGCACATCTACTTCCGTACCGTGATTCCCACAATGCATCACGGCGGGACGAAACGATCCTGAGCTCTATATAAAGTTTAAAAAACCACAAGCAGACACAATAAAGTTTAAAAAACCACAAGCAGGTTATAACTGGTGTGTTTTATGTCATAGATCAAAACGTGAAAATATTTAGAGGCTTTGTTAACCACAGACCTTATTTCAGGCGATTTAACAAAAACCCATTCAAAAAACCCATAGACTTTAGGGCGAGGAAACCGGAAGTGCTAAAATGCTAACTCACTTCCGCGTTTTGGCCTACAAAGTGACATTTTGGCCGTTTCTCAAAACCAAGAATGCAAAGAACGGACTTGTGTTCTTGGGGAGAACGCTCTTGCTAGTTGTTCTTGGAAGTATGAACTTACAAGGTGACGAGCACACAGAACGCTGCTGACAGTTTGAGGCGATGTGTTCTTGCTTGTATTGCGCAATACCCCCGCACAGCGCCGTCTTCAGTACCCAAACATAACAAGAATTATTGATGATAACAGCCAGGTTTTTAGCATGACTGGCCGGTTGGCTCGCTAGCGACACCCGCGTGCGCGTAAGGAGATTCTTCACTACCGAAAATGTTTGAGCATATTTTCGATTCGCCATAAATTTTCGTAAAAATGGCAATATTTGAAATCAACACAGTAGATTTCTCGCATCAAATGCTCTCTGAAGTGAATTTAGTGATGAAATAGCATACGAAATTGTAGAAAAACGACTTACTGTTGCTCTGCCTTTCTGCTCCCCGCTCCTTCCTCGAATGCCGAAATGAATGCTGGGATATTTCTGCCGTCAAGTTCACACAAGTTACCAACCGATGCATCCTCGGTAAAATGGGCGTGTCAAGAACACTTCCGGGATTTTTAACCGTTCTTGCCAAAATGCAAACTTGTGTATTGAGACAGTACTTGGGCAGCGACTGATGACGTTTCACAAGTCCACAAGAACACAAGTACAGACAAGAACGCATATTGAGAAACGGCCAATAACTTCGGCACTCTATTGTACATTTGCACATTTAGGGACCGTCTCTAAATTGACATACGACATTGGTATACACGTTTCTAACTACAATAGCATTTGAAGAGAATGACTTACAGTCACAAAACCAACTGTAAAGTGTTCATGTAGGTGTCAGGCATAATCCGCACCTTTTAGATTTTTGATATTTATTCAAATAAATTGAAGTTAGAAACGTGTATACCAATGTTGTATGCAACTTTAGAGACGGTCCCTAAATGTGCGAATGTCCAATGTCAAGCTGAAGCCTATTTTACATTTACATTTAGCAGATGCTATTATCCAAAGCGACTTACGGTTAAACTTACAATAGGACAACAATATGCAAGTGCTGTGACCCTTCCCAGTTTAATCTAATGCAGTACATGTAGGCATACTATATATATGCCACTAGCTATGGGCTATCACTGGGAAACGCTCAGCATGAAACTTTGCGCGTTTATTTCATATTCTGAGTCCAGTTGCTTGCCTGTAATATGGTGCGAGTTTGGTCTTTAATATCACTGTATTAATCCATTAAGCTACGATATCCTTGAGTATGATGATGATATATTGAGGAAAACCGATTATAATCCCATTCATGGTAGAGAAATCTGACAGGCTACACAGGAAAAGTAAAAAGGAAAGTTATTGAAAAAAAAACATACATTTTGTGTCTTTATCATCTTTTCCGCATATATACTGACCCAGATAATCATCACAAAAACTTAATGCTTGCTCAATTTGCTGTAAATGAGTTTTTGGCCGTTTCTCAAAACCAAGAATGCAAAGAATGGACTTGTGTTCTTGGGGAGAACGCTCTTGCTAGTTGTTCTGGGAAGAATTAACTTACAAGGTGACGAGCACACAGAACGCTGCTGACAGTTTGAGGCGATGTGTTCTTGCTGGTATTGCGCAATACCCCCGCACAGCGCCGTCTTCAGTACCCAAACATAACAAGAATTATTGATGATAACAGCCAGGTTTATATCGCCCAAGCCTACCCTCAGCTCAAGGGATTACTCTACAGCTGTACACTCTCGATGTAATATATATTCAAAAACAATAAAGCATCGCAATCCTCAGATGTCCCTTGGTTTAAATGAAAATGTTGACACATTAATTAGAATGCAATTATATAATAACAGCGGTAAGAAAAGTAAAACTTTCTTACAGTTGTGGGTCTGGCTTTCTTCTGCCATTTTTGCTCTGCTGCTATGGTCTCTTGACTGTGGGGTAAAACGAGTTTTTAGCATGACTGGCCTGTTGGCTCGCTTATGGAGATTCTTCACTACCGAAAACGTTTTAGCATATTTTCGATTCGCCATAAATGTTCGTAAAATGGCAATATTTCAAATCTACACAGTAGATTTCTCGCATCAAATGTTCTCAGAAGGGAATTTAGTGATGAAATAGCATACAAAATTGTAGAAAAACGACTTACTGTTGTTCTGCCTTTCTGCTCCCTGCTCCTTCCTTGAATGCCGAAATGAATGCTGGGATATTTCTGCCGTCAAGTTCACACAAGTTACCAACCGACGCATCCTCGGTAAAATGGGCGTGTCAAGAACACTTCCGGGATTTTTAACCGTTCTTGCCAAAATGCAAACTTGTGTATTGAGACAGTACTTGGGCAGCGACTGATGACGTTTCACAAGTCCACAAGAACACAAGTACAGACAAGAACGCATATTGAGAAACGGCCACAATGAATGAATGGCTTGATCAAAAACTGTTGCTCTGGTCTTCGTCAACACACGCTTTTGCACCCCCTCCTGGTGATGTCGACTAACAGCAGATGGAGATTATGCTCGGTAATCTACTGCTTTTCCTGCAGTTCCTGGATGTCAATGTTGAATTTACCGTCGAATTTGAACCACTGAATTTATGGTGGTGAATTTGCAAAGCGAAATAAAATGGACCGAAAATTTCCTGTTGAATAGTATAGGTGGTTTTTAAACAGTTGGACTATTTTGGAAGTGAAATATGAAAGGTGAATATGGATTATTGAATTTTTAATAATGAAAATGTGTTTGAAATGTTTTGAATTGAAATATTCACAGCTTAAATATTCAACCATGTTGAATTTCAGCCCATAAAAATGCAAGCCCTAAAAATACAATGCATTAAAATCCAAGCATAATGCAATTCCTATTTATTTTTTTCAAGTAGTGCAATTCAACAGGCTTTTTTGTTTAAAAAAACATTTGGCATTATTTTACTTCCATACAAGACACTTTTCTCAATTGCAAAATGTAATCATGTAGTCAAAAATTACATTTTTAAAATAAAACATTTTCAAATGACCTAGTATTAAAATAAGTTAAAAATTCTCAGAAAAAAAAGAGATAATTTTTCCTACGAGAAAAAAAAAAATTGTCACATTGTATTTCTTTTTTGATTATTTCTCAATTGCTGTTCCACAAATAATAAGAGAACAGGGGACACCTTTGGGAAACAATAGGCCAAACTACAGATTGTAAAAAACAAAAATCAAATAAAGATTTATGCGTCATTTCTCAGCCGGCTTTTCAAACATGTTGTATTTTCAGCGTTTGACGTAAGCATTGCCCCATAACTTGAGGACAAGAGGCTTTGTTGGATTTGACTCTAAATTTAAGACTGTCACCGCCAATCAGAGCAAAATTTGTTGACAAGCATGGATACAGCTCTATAGCATGATAAACCAGACTGACAGTTTATCCAAGATAGCCTAAATCATCTCTCCTAAGCCTATTCCGCTCAAAAGAGTGTTTATTTCTTTATTCCCACATTCAACAGTAGAAATATTTGTACCCAAAGTTGCGGTGTGGTGGTGCAAAATAAGAGATAAGGCGCTGTGCTGATGCATCACCCACTTCTGTGGCACACACACATCACAAACACACTTCAACCTTCAGAAAGTAAACCCTGTTATCTGTCAAACATTCATGCAGCTTTTGAGTACAGAAAAGTAACCTCAATTTACGCACTGGGCCTAAAGGTATTTGTCTGGACGTGACATAAGGGTTCTTGAAATCTTTGATTTAAAACATCATAGGAAGGTTGGTAGGAGAAGAGTTCCAATTTGTGGAGATGTACACCTTTTAAATGAAAGGAAATGCCTTTGATCTTAAAAATAAGCCAAACACTTTCATCCAGGGGATGTAACCTTTGTTTACACGTTTACAATTTCTGTAACTCAAAGATAAATGTTATGAAATGACCAATCGGCTTTAGATTGCGGGATCTTTTGAGAAAGCTGACAATTCTAGATCAGGGGTTTTCAGACCTTTTAATGCCACCGGTCCCCATTTAGGACGAGCCCTTTTGCAAGGGATCCCCTTCCCAAAATATAAAGATAGGTAAACATTTTCGAACAAAAATGTTTGGGGTTAGTTCGTTTAAAAAAAAATACTTTAATACTTTTAATCCACAAAGATGCATTAAATAGTTCAAAAGTGACAGTAAAGGCTTTTACACAGTAACACAACATTTCTATTTCAAATAAATGCTGTGCTTTTGAACTTTCTATTCATCAAAGAATCCTGAAAAAATTTATCACTGTTTTTGCAAAAATATTAAGCATGTTTTCAATATTGATAATACTACGAAATGTTTCTTGAGAAGCAAATCGGCATATTAGAATGATTTCTGAAGGATCATGTGACACTGAAGACTGGAGTAATGGTGCACAAAATTCAGCTTTGCATCACAGGAATAATTTAATTTTAAAAATATATTCAAATAGAAAACTGTTATTTTAAATTGTAAAAATTTAAACATAGTCACTGAATCTTTCTTTGCTCTCTATGCGAGTACCGTTAGATGTATAAACCTGAGGAAAAAACTAACAAAACTGGCTGTCAATGTTATAAATATTTATAATTAATAAATAAAATTTGACAATGACCATTTTATTTTATTCATTTACATTTTTACATTATATTTTGAACCTTTCCTTTCTCATTTGAACACCTCAACAGAAGGTTTTTCAACAGAATTTATTTCTGATCCTCACAACCATGGCTATTTTTCCCAAAACAGTGAAACACAGCCAAAATCTCCCAGTATTTAGAAGTGAGCATTTAGGCCACATTTATAAAATCAAATAAATAAACAAATACTGATTATCCTGTCCCGGAGGCAAATTCTCTATTTCTGTCAATTCCAGCTGCCCAGAAAATCTTGATGTTCACCGTGGCAGATTCCGAGTGGCACATGGCTGGCTGTAATAGAGAGAAAAGGACAAGATTCCTGACCATAATAGTGCAGACTAAAGAAAAGCTTTTACTCAGCTTTCTAATAAAAGCATTGATAAAGTATCATCTATGACCAAAACCAACATTAAAGATGCATGAAAGTGGATTCCGTAAACGGCTGGAAATCAGCTAGCATTTAGCTAATAATAATAAAAGAAAACTTAAATATCCATTGTGCTTTCTCAGAAAGAGTTAAAGGTACGGTACATGGATCCATGTAACATCATTCTGGATTCTGAACCTAAAGCCATATTGACCAGTCCATGGGTAAAATGAAATCAAAGTGTCTGTATTGGAGCACATTGTGGTGTGGGATTCAAGCCCCTAACAACAATGATCTTTGTCAGCGTACAGTCCTGCCTCCAATGCTGCTAGGACAAAAAGTATAACGAAAAAAGCAAGAAAAAAAAGCGTGCTTTCTGAGCTCTTTCATTGCTTTCGTGTCCCTGCAATTTCTGCTATCAGACTGATAGGGAAAAAAAGCCATTCCTAGCGAACAATGTCAGGACTGTGGTTTAATGAGAGACGCTGATTCATCTATGGATTCCTGGCAGTGCAACCAAATTAAAAAGAGATAGCTTTGAAGGTGTTTAAAGACTATCTGTTTATCTTCTATACTGAGATATGTGAGACGCATGACACCCAGCCAGCTTTGAAAGTGTCAGATCTGACTAGAATTAGTAAATAATAATAATAAAGACTCATATTATCTGCTCTTTGATAATGAGGTGTTTATTAAACCAAAACAATATTGTTTGCAGCAAAGCAAAAGTTACACCAACCATCACCATGCGGTTTTTTGTGAAGCAAATCTATTTATCACGGTATATGCATTCAAAGGTGTGCAGTCAGTCTGTTGACAGAGTGATCTCTCCAGCTGCTGTAAAGACAGAGACAGCATCTGCCTGAATCTTAATCAAATAGCACCATCTCACTGGATTTAAGTTGGTATCAAAGGCTTATTTCAAATGCAGGTGCTTCGCTGGACAGAGGGTAATTATCCCTATTATTCAAATGACACAAAGGCAGGCCCTTTCATATTTCATGGTCTTTTTGTTTTTTTGTTGCCATCCCTAACGCAAGTGTGCACTTTTCTTCCAGCGCCACACAAAGGGCTTGATTCTGTTTTCCTTCTCGATGTTCCCTTTTTTCCCCTACCGGAGAAGAGTCCTGAGGTCTCTGTTTTGCAAACCGATTCACAGCAATCAGGGTCTCTGGCGATTAATTAGGCTGTCTGCCCAAAGCAAGGCATGTCTGTCACAACAGGTCAGCATCACCTAGTTCTACCAAATCATACCACACGTACACAAGCAATCAATAGCAAACACACTGATCTTGATATATGGCAAAAATGAGCAATAGACCACTAAACAGCTACCTTAGATAGACAGACAGACAGATGGATAGATAGACAGAAAGACAGATAGATGGATATATAGATAGATAGATGGTAGAAAAGAGCGATAGTCAGCTAGAAAGGACAGGGATGTATGGATTCTCTTAAGATTTAAATGCAAGGCAGAAAAGGAGCAATAGACAGCTAGAAAGCTATAGACAGACAGACAGACAGATAGATGAGTACATTAAGACACATAAATATACACAAAAATGTAACCACATTTCCAAATGGACAGTGAATTTATGACACTTATTAGTTCAAATGGCTGAGTAGAGGAAGGCTCAGTGTCAATTTCTGTCTTGCTTATCAGTGTTACTATGTGTGAGATTGCCACTAACATTCACAACTGGTCTTCTTCAATTCTCTGTGTGTGTGTGTGTGTGTGTGTGTGTGTGTGTGTGTGTGTGTGTGTGTGTGTGTGTGTGTGTGTGTGTGTGTGTGTGTGTGTGTGTGTGTGTGTGTGTGTGTGCTTGCTTGCATAGGAATCTCACCTGAGCACTCAGAATCAGCACAATGCTTGTCAACACATCACACGGGTGACGGGCAGTGTCAGGAGAAATAAGTGACGCAAGAATGAACAGTCGATGTTTTAGTTGCCTGCAGAGAGAATGTTTGAGCTTTGTCACTTTGTTAACGATTTGGCAAATCATTTTCGAAAGTCATGGAAGGTAGCAAAAGGTGAAACTTGGAAGGCAGCGCCCCCTGTTGTATAAGATGCTTCAATACATCTGAAAAGAAAGAAAGAAAGAAAGAAAGAAAGAAAGAAAGAAAGAAAGAAAGAAAGAAAGAAAGAAAGAAAGAAAGAAAGAAAGAAAGAAAGAAAGAAAGAAAGAAAGAAAGAAAGAAAGAAAGAAAGAAAGAAAGAAAGAAAGAAAGAAAGAAAGAAAGAAAGAAAGAAAGAAAGAAAGAAAGAAAGAAAGAAAGAAAGAAAGAAAGAAAGAAAGAAAGAAAGAAATTATCAGTTGGGTTCTATGGGTGCTTCTCAAATCTAGCTTATATAAAAAGATAGCCTATAGGCTAAAAGATTATTTTTTGGCCACGCTATAGCTGGAGTCGGAAACAAAAATCTACAAGAATATTGTGTAATCATCATAACATGCAGTAGGTAAAGTCAAGCAGCCAAATGATGCGGTAACATGAATATAAAAATGTTGCTGTTATAATGTGGAGATTTCCAATGACACAATAATTAATTAGCCTATGTATGATGTTCTTATGCGAAATAGAAACGACATTACTTCCTCTAATTTAATTCAAACTAAGAAATAATCCAGCATTTGGGGTGTTTTTCTCCTTTTAATCAAAGGGGCATTGATGAACAAATGTAGTCCACTAATATTATTGTTTAAGTACACTATCAAAAGAACCTTCAATACACAGCGCTCGAGGAGAAGATTTAATGTTTTCACACCCCTTTGACGCACAAAAGACTGTTGGTTTCGATACACGACGACCCAGGGACATGTATCCCTTTATGGATCACAAGGACACTTCAAAGACCCAAAGGACCTCACAGACCATCAAAAGACCAAGTTTCTATAAGTGAATTAAGATGGCCTGGCAGCATTCATTACACTCACTTTCCAGGGGACGGTGTCGGAGCAGGATCTCAGAGACAGGCAATCCCTGCGTGGTGGATCTAAACCTAGATTTGACATGAGGTGGTTTATCTGCGGGGTCCTGAGCGCAGTTCTCGCGCTGGTGAACTCCACAGTGTCCTTTCCTGGATTCCACGATAAGTTGAGGAATATGCGAGCACCTGGGAAGAGCGGCGGAGGTCAGGCGGGTCAGAGCCGACACAACAGCAGGTATCCGCTCTACATGATGCACCTCTACCGGACCTTTCTGACCGGAGACGACAAACAAATCAGCCACGAAAACCCAGCTCTTTACGAGTCCGATTCGGTATTGAGTCTTTTCGCCAGAAGTGAGTTGGCTTATACATTTTTTTTATCTTAAAATTAATTTCAAACACATTATTTGTAGGCTACATTATACAACGTTTTACAATAGTATGCCGATATATTTCCTATTTTTTAGATGTTTCTTATGATAATATATAGGCCTATACATACAATAAATTGATAACATTATTTTCTATAAACAAAGATGAAATAAAGCGACAGAGACATTTAGCGTGGCCTGTCGCCAAATGGAAAATCTTTAAATTCTTCATACAGAACTCCTGTTCTATCAGTAATAATAATAATAATAATAATAATAATAATAATTAAAGTGTAAAACAATATGCACATTTATTTCGTAGCCGTGTAGCCTATGCGGCAATATGTAAAGTCAGCCGTTGGTCATGATCGCAAAACAAATATCTTCAGGTTGATACAAGATAATTTGATAGGTAGTAGTTTAGCTGGTTCTAAGCTATTAGCCCAGTCACGTATTATGTTTATTAGTTAGCGTGTGTATTAGCTGCAAGACGTCTGTTTCAAAGTGGTTTGGGCAGCAATACACATCTCAACAATAAGAACTTTCTACTTTATTAATTGCTTGTCCCGAATATACCCATGTGTGAAAACATCCTTTAAGATAATTAAGCACCACACTTATCCTTTCTAGACTGTTTAACTAACGATCCCTCGACCGGTAACTAATTTCTTGTCCAAATATTTTTCAGGTTTCCATCAGGTTGGTGACAAATTAGCCGTGACATTTGACATGTCCTCCATATCAACAAGCGACGACGTCCAGCGATCTGAACTTCGCATTCGCCTTCCAGAATTCACCTCTGAGATTGCGGTGGATATCTATCATGAATCCAAACGAGAGTGCGACCGAAGCCCCTGTGACGAAGTAGGCCAACGCCTTCACCTGGGCAGCGTGAAAGCCAACCCAAGTGACCCATCCTCCCATTCCTCCTGGAGGATCTTCAACATCACAGCGCTGCTTAAGTACTGGTTGCACCAGGGCCAGAGCGTTTCCTCGGAAGAACCCGTCCAGGTGTCTTCAAGTGCTGAGAAAGAGGGGCACGAGAGTTTCCAGCATTTTACAGTCAACAGGGTCATGATGGTGGTTTACTCCAAGCAGAACCAGGCAAAGACGTCCACCCTCATCCAGACTGCGGAGCACTCCAAGTATGTCGCTCTGGACCGGGCCGTTGGTGGAGGTGAACCTGTGCCTCGGCGTCACAGGAGGAACCACAGGACTGACGACAGAGTGCGAGACGCAGCAGCAAGCATGATTCCAGGTGTTTCGCAAGAAGGGGAGAAGAAACCTCTCTGCAAGAAGGTAGATATGTGGGTGGACTTTGATCAGATTGGCTGGAGCGACTGGATCGTTTATCCGAAGCGCTACAATGCCTTTCGATGTGAAGGTAACTGCCCTACACCCGTTGATGAGACCTTTACTCCAACCAACCATGCCTACATGCAGGTAAGAATCTTTTTAAACCTTTGATATAGTCGTGATTATTACTTTAAAATGTTTTCTGTTTGCTAGACTGACTCTAATGTTTGTTGTCTTGTCATTTGCAGAGTCTTTTGAAGCTGCACCACTCAGACCGCGTCCCATGCTTGTCCTGCGTACCCACCCGTCTGGCTCCTCTCTCCATGCTCTACTACGAGAACGGCAAGATGGTCATGAGACACCATGAAGGGATGGTTGTAGGAGAATGTGGCTGCCACTGAGTCTCCGAACCCCAAATGAACTCAACACTAGCACTTTCGGATATGCTACTCAAACCTGGAAAAACATATTTAAGCACAAATGAATGCAAAATTTTTCATTTGTACAGTATTTTCACTTGGAATAATTGAAGCATCCTGCACTGAGACACCTGTATTACTTGATGCTATTTTTGAAAGCTTTGTGTGTTTACCTAATTTGTAAATAGTAGAGTATGTAAATTACCAAATGTAATAAAATGTTTTCTTAATGGTTACGCCTCGTGTCATGAGTTTGAAAATCATCAGCAGCAAATGAATAAGCCAAACACTTGTAAATTCTCTGGTGTTTATTGATTTTTTTATGCTTAAATGTCTCTTCACTTAATATCAGGGAAGTTAAGAGAATTTCACAGCAAAAAAAAAAAAGCATTTTACATTCTGTTGAGTGACACTTTAGGTGAAAATACTCTTCAGGATAAACAAAAATTAGATTTTATCATTACAAAAAGTATCAATGCCAGATGGAAAGTGGTCAAATTCAGGTATGCTAAATTTATAGGAGTTGGCATCTGGATTATCCTCCACATGACTCTTGTTGAGACAACTACCAAGAAAAGGTGTTGCTCCCCCTACTGATCATTCTGCAAAACTACACAAATCTGTATCAAATAAACAATGTCACATGGTGGCCTGTTGGATGTCCCCCATGTCTTAGGCAGATGTATAGCGCTTGGGATGCACTATCTGACATCTGAGATAGTGGCTCTTTCAGGCACAACAGTGTTAGCTGATGTTGAGAATCTGAAGTAATGGCTTTGTGCGCGTCTTGAGCGACAGCATCCATACAGGAAAGGAAAATATCATATGGACAGTAGATAAATGAAAAAAAAAAAGAAAGACAGATGACGTGGAAGGAGAAGTCTTCTGTGCATTTATCCTCTCAGGGAACAGTTGTCATCACAGTAATATTCATTACAGTCGTCGCCTCTGTGTTGCATGTCCTCTATTGTAGTTAGATATCCATTTCAAACTGGGCATCCTCCCCTTGAAATCACAGAACAAAATTAATATTTATTGAACATATGTAATCCTATAAAGGCACATGTATCATATTTTATAGAAAATTCCACAACTCCTCTTAATTTATCAACATGATCAAAACTTTGCTGAAAACCTCCTGTACACAATCTACTACATGATTTCTTTCGTCTGATAGTTTGTACTTTTTTAGCAAGGAAAATGACTTTTAGTATAATAATAAAACTCTCCACCTGTGGTACACATCTTTTTGCTGTGAAATCTTTATTGATTTTTATGAAGTAAACGCAAAAATAACTTTTATATTGTTCGTAATATTTCAAAATGAACACTTACTAGACTAAAGAAACTTAGGTTGACTTAATTATCCTTTTTTAAGAAAAGTCATGTTAAAATGAGAGTGTGATGCATTAGGCATTTTGAGGAATGTTCAACTGAACAATTTCTGTATTATCTTAGTTTGGCAAGGCATTATGTGTTTAGCCCCCCCCCCCCCCAAAACACAAACTACAGCTTTGATCATAAAGCTAAGCATTTAAATATCATTTTACAAAAAAATATTATTGGAAGATATTTATATGCACCTCATGTAAGCAGTCTGCTATACTGTTATAAAGAATGCATTGATTTACATTACAAGCTAAACATCAGCATGAACATTCAAACATCAGCAATTGCACAAAATAGGATTTTGCTCAGTTTGGGCTTCTGAACAAAACTTAAATAATGAATATGAGCTCCATATTTTCATTGATCACACTATACAAGCCCAAAAGCTCAACAAAAAGCAAGTACGCAAATGTTTTTTTTTTTTTAACTGTCTAAAGGTTCAATAAAATGCTCCCATTTCAGATAAATAGCTTTTTTTTCTTCAGATTATTATTTAATATGTCAGTCTTTACAGGGTTAATAACTTTTAGCTTCAGTGCACATCTGAAAGTTGCTTTTACCTGCGCTCTTGTCCGCTAGGGGGCTGATGTTGTTATTATTGACCGTCTGTTTGGGGTGGGCCTTGTCGTTTTTAATGGTGACTGAAGGAGGACTGGTCACCCCCGGAATGTCAGGGAGGCAGCAGGGCGGTGTGCGGGCCAAAGGGGAGCTGCGACACTCCAGCAGGAACTTTCGATCATAGATGATCCGGGTGCCTATATATCATTTAGTAATCAAATAAAATACAGCTGAGGTTAAGCTATGTTAAGGAAACGATGGTCCTATAGCAGGGTACAAGAGCAGGGTTGACCGACAAGCCTGTGAAAACATGGAGGCCAGCCAGGTGCGTTTGGGCTTTGCTATGTTAATGTAGCGAGCAGCATTCAATCCCAGCATGTCTAAACATGTCCCTATGACGGTGCATTTTACAACATTCAAAAGTTGCATCATTAAAGGGTTGAGCTTTGTAAAGCGTCAATGTCTGACAAACTGCTTTCTCACATTTTATCCTAATCAGAATAGTGTTAAGAGAAAAGCACAAGCCAACGGGCTGAAATGGAGCAGTGTGAACACACTATCAGCTCCACTCATATCAGCCCCATTGAACCTACTGTGAACCTTCACACACACATCCTTGAACTACATTCCCTCAGCGAGGTAACGCTGATGAGTGCATTACAGCAGCACCCAGAAACATAGGTTTATGCATACTAAGCAATCAAGCTTGTACACCAATGAAAACACAAATGATAAACATGACAAAAACCAATAAAAAGTCACATGACAAAAATTCCCCAGGGCAATAACACACCTAATTTGTCCCATGATGTATAGAGCGTTACATCATGGCTGAAATGATGATCTGGGTGGACAAACAAACAGCTATTGATACACTGTTTACAATAACAAGAACAGTTGCCCTTATGAGCTAGAAAACCAGAAGTGCGGTGTACTTTGGAAAACCAATAGTCACATGCTTCGGGTGCTGTCACATCCTCTTTTGTGGTCGGTATACAATGTCAACTAAAAAAAAAAAATACTACATACACATAACAGACTTTATAGAATATGCATTTATATTTTCAGTTTTTCACAATTATTCAAGAGCCTTAAACACCATATCAGCATATCCCAAATCCACTTGAAGGTCGTTCAAGGCCATGAAACGGTTTAATTTGACAAAATGTCAAATAGGGAGGTATTTTTATTAAGGTCCCTTTCGACGACTTATACTTATTTAAATTAAATTTTAAATGAACCAACCCCTGTTTCTATCTTCAGAATTTTATATTTAAACATTTGTATAACTATATTTCTGCAATTGTAACGTGAGCAGACTTGCAGAACATTGTTTTGCAAGACAAATGCAAGATGCAGTCGTGTCATTAAAACAATGTTCTTATTATCGTGAAGATAACATTACTACATTTATTACCTGTTCACGGCTACAGTTAAAAGGCAAACCATACAAGACAAACAGGCTGAAGCATTTTGAGCACGCGCACCGCAGTCTGTCAAGCAGTACAAAGACAATGCGAGCGCGAGCTCTAAGATGCATCGCTATGTCGCGATCAAAACAAAAACAATGCCTGCACTGCGACGAACAGCAAGTTCGTGACATTTACCTCCAGGAGTCGTGCTAAAAAGGGTTCCTCCGGGAGTTGTAGAGTAATCATGAGGCATATGGGCCGCATCGTTGATTATGACTCGTCTGGTGGTCGGAATTGCCTGACTGGTGGTCTTCTGACTGCTCATGGACATTTTCAACACTATTGCAATCACAAACTCAGCCAGCTGCCTTTATCAAACAGTGTCTTTGCACCTTGAAGTAAAAGAGTAAAACAAGTTAGAACAAATTTTACTGGGGAAAAAATATATGTTAACAGCACTTCAACATCAAGTTACTTTCTCTAATTATTTACCTTGTCCGTTTGTGGCAAACTTGACTACATACAAAAATAAATACTACTATATATTTGAGCCTGTATTACACTTCATTCACACACTCACACTTGCAAACTAGCTCAATGCTAGGCTTCTCCGCGACCACGTTTTCTCTCTCACTCTCTCATGAACACAACACCACGCACTCAACAAAACATGAGCAGGAAAGGGCTATTTGAAACGGAGAATTGATGCACCGGCGCCCTCACTGGTATGCGTTAGTACTGCAAGAGAGCGATGGGAAATGTAGTCTTTCAGATGTTTACAGGAGCTTTTCTCCGTTACACCGATTCAAAAAAATACTTGACACTCGTTGTTGTTTTTACAATTGCAAAATTTCCACTTAAATTAATCAGAGATGATCACTATCATATATTTTCTATAAAATGCGATTGATTGTCTATACATTCGCTGGATATTTGATTGATTGTATCTTTATCAAATTAGGCTATTCTTGTTTTAAAAAATCTTTATTTTAAATAGACAGCATCATAATAACAAAATGGGGGTCGCCGCATACTTTTTGTCATTTAGTCATCATTGACTCACCCTCGTGTTGTTTCAAACCTATGAGTTTCTTTCTTCTGCTGAACACAAAAGAAGATATTTTGAAGAATGTTGGTAACCAGACAGTTGACGACATCCAATGTTTTGTTTTCCTACTATTAGACGGTGGGCCGAGGGGAGATTTCATGTTTTCAGACGATCTGTGGGGATGGATAACACAGTTTTTTATATATAACGTTAACCACTACACTTTATATGGAATTCAAAGAAATTCATACATGTTTGGAACAACACGAAGGTGGGTAAGTGTTTTGATAACATTTTCATTTTGATGTGAACTATCCCTTTAAATTTGTGTGCGACAAATTTAAGCCATAAAAAGTCTTAATTATCTTAAATTGTATAAGAAAAGTCTTAATTATCATTCCAAGAGGTCTTAAATTTGGGGACAGAAAACAGGAATCATGATAATATGGCTTAAGCGATGATTAAACATCAAAAGGTAATGATTTAACTGAAATCGCTGTTTCAAAGTAAAAGCACTCGTGTTCGTTCCACAGGCTCACGGTTTCAGAGCAATTCACAATGAATACCGCACATGTATGCCAAGCGATTGCTTTGATCTAGCCTACTGTTGATTAATTTTGTCAATGAATACTTAAAATGTGTTAAAGGCTGAAATGAGGTTCAGTAGTTTATAAAACCTTTTGTTTTTGTCATATTGAACTGTAAAGTTGTTTAAATGTGAGTTTTTACAGTAATTTTATAGTTTGGATGTAATAGATATTTCCCTACCTCGTTCATATGGTAGGCTATTAGTTTTATTTGTGCAGGTCTTAAATTTGATTTTACAAACCCTGCAGACACCCTGAGCTACTGCAAATACATGTGTTATGCAAAATATGTCTATTTAGTCAACGGCACTATTTTCTGTGTGACTGTGGAAATTAAATAGATGGAGGTGAAAATAAGTTTGAACCCATCCTTTACATATTCTACATATTCATCCTTTGACTTTAAAACTATTTATAAATAAATATAAATAATATTTGGCACATTCTCTTACACATGCACACAGTGTCACAATAGGTCACATCTTTCTTTATTAACTTTTGTAAATGATCTGAGCTGGTGTGCAGGATAAATGGTCTATACATTTCTTCATATTAGAATGATTCTGAATAAAAGGCTTGTATACATATTCAATGTTCGTATTTCCTCTCTCCGTTACAATAATAATAATAAAAAAGGAAATTAAAACATGTTTAAATAGCAACAAAGCCTCTACATTCCCCTTAACATGGGCATGTTCATATTACTGGATTCTAACTAATTTACTTAAAGTACAGCCATAACAACTCTAATAAGGGTGCATAGCATTCTAATTAAATATAGTTTGTCGTATATTTATACATATATTCTTTATTAAAAACATATTTTTCTGTGCATGTGCGCAGTTGCATTCCTTAGTACAGAGTAATATGATATTGCGTTTATAATGTCATTAATCCATTCTAAAGGAGTATAGGTGAAGTCTAGATTTTTGCAACAGTTAAACATTGTACATAAACTCTTTTTTTAATACATAATGATTGCAATGCCAAATCGTTTTGTTCCTTAAACCAAAAATAAATGAATGGAACAGGAATTTTGTCTCGATCAACAATTACAGCAGCGATAAGATATTGAACATGTAGGCCATCTATGTCCTTCATCAATTCCATTACGCATTTCCCAACACCCATGATAATCCTTATACTCCTTTTAGTGGACATAGGATTTACTGTTAAGTATGTATTAACTAGAATCATGGAAGAGAAATCATCTGTCAACACAAACCTGAGTGAACTGTAGAAAACAATATACAGTGAGGCAGAACTCATAAGTGTTTTAATGCGTTGGTGAGAAGGGAAGTGTGCAGTCTCACAAAGCACACTCATTTCATTGACTAAACCAAAACACTAGGATCTGATTAAACACTTCTTAAATATGAAAGTACAATCATTGTCATCCGTCCAATTGTCCATGCATTCCATAAATATTTGTTTGTAGTTTGGAGGATAAGTTCATTCATTCATTCATTCATTCATTCACTCACTCACTCACTCACTCACTCATCGACATCCATCGAATTAAACTACATGAGTCAGTATATCACGGTGTGCTCGTGACTATGTAAGCTACTGTGCTGTGATTAAATGCTGAGCACCATACCTGATTTCATTATGCTTGCCAGCCGTTCAAAAAAACCTTGTCCATTAAAGTGAAATAGCTACCGTTCAGTGAACTCGAGTTGGCATGTAGATCACATAATTGCATACGGTGTGAGATACTCATGCATGCTGTTATATCTCTTGAATCGTATACGTCTTACAAATGCTACTAAAATGTTGGGTTAATAGAGTATAGACTGAACACACAGGCGCTCGTAGACCGAAAAACACACGCACGCACACCGACAACAACGCAGTATTCCAACTGTTGCAGCACGTTTGATATTATTGCTTTGGTAGACTATACTTCAAGAGTTTTTGTGTATGTTTGGGCTATTTCATAGTAAAATAAAAAAGAATAACGGTGAAAATGCACATGCAAATGACATTAATAGGGAACCGGTAACATGAAGTTGCAGTTTAAGCTTCCCATTGTTACAATTAAACCTTGTTGGTATGTGTTGTGAGACATCAGAAGCCAAAAAGTGAGACAGACAGTTGTGAGTTCACAGTTCAGGGGTCAATTTTAAGGTGGACTTTCACAGTGCTGTCTGTATATTTATCAGTCTATTTTTAACTGTACATCTAAATGAAAAAAATAATAATAATACAAACAAAAAGAATAAATCAAAGATCATCATCAAAGTTTAAAACGCTTCCTTGTCACATAACTCAATCTGAAATCCCAAACATTACAAAGGCAGTTACTCAGAGATAGTCCCCAAGCCCCACACGTCACAGCTACAATCGTTTTTTTATTTTCTTCACCAGCACAGCTTGATTAATAATATAAAATCAATAAAAATGTCCGGGCCGAGTTCAGGCCCAAGAGAACAGTATGAAAAGCGGTGTTAGCCTGCATGCAATGCTACATTAGTCTCTGGAAATTTTCTGACATGACGGTTTTAGTTGAGCAGCTGAGCTACATATGAGGGTGAATGGATGGTCGGTAGGTCGGAGGTTAAGGTTGTGAACTGTCAGACAGAGAAAGCACGTGCCCTCCATAGGTTGCCATTTGGGTGTTGTACGTACGAAGCTACGCAACCTCCAACAAACGATTCGGTTCGGATTTGAAAGGAGGGGGCCTTTGAATTCAAAACAAGAGATATAAAAGTAAAAGGTGGCTGACAGTTCAAAGGAACACGGATACGCTTAACAAAGTGGAAATAAACACACACGGACGCTCACGAGCAGGAGAGCACAGTGGCTTGTTGTCATTGCCATGGCAAAAACCAAATGAACTCTGACCGATCCGGAAAAAAAAGCTCAGTACCAAGGAACAAGCGAGTACACATGCGTTAGATACCGACACACACGCACACACACCGACGCACATTCACATAGCATTAGAGTGCATATATCACATTGAAGAACAGGATAAAGGGCCAGTGGTAAAATAACGTGACGGGCTTAGCATCCACTATGCTGCTGTGTAATGACAATCTGTTTGACAAAATAAAGAACTGTTGCTTTTTGGGGGGTTTTGTTCCCAAGACCCCTTGTTTCAAGAGTCTCTCATTTTCAATATCAAAGGTCCAAAGGTTTCCCCCTTCCCACTGCCAGTCCTGGAACGGCCCTTTACCTTGTACCCCTTCAGTTTTTTAGATAATGACAGCTCATAGGTCATGCACCAGCAGTCAGTCATGCGTTTACAGTTGACAGGAAGCACTTTTTGTTGCTTTTTTGGGTGGTTTTCTTCACGTTTTTGTATAAAAAGTTCATGCCCTATGCTAGTTGTATGTTTTTTTGATTTTCTTCTGTTAAAAATGTTACAAAACTACAGTTAGAGAACGCCTCGTCCTTGTTTTCCAGTGACACTCCGTGGTTGCTTGACTGTAGGACTTGGGTGCGATGTGTTGTTCTTTCGCTGCATGTTTTTTTTTTTTTTTTTTTTATCGCTCCATGTATCGTTCTGTCTCCCAGTCGTGCGTAGGTGAAGGATGGTTTGGCAGTGGATGTTCGACCCTGGAAGAGCAATCCTTCATGAACAAATAGCTCCTTCAAAGAGACATTGTCTGAAGCAAAGTCACTCTAGCTAAAACATAAAACTGATGGCTGTATCGTTCAAGTTTAGCAAAGCTAGCTCTCCCCATGGGTTTTAAGTTGTTCCTTATGTAATGCACCAATCATTTTTCCTGTCCCGTACCTTCAGGACAGTTTGTGTTTATTTCAGTGCTTTAATCTCCGCAGACTGGAGCGCTTCACAGTCTGGACATCTCTCTTCACATCCACACCCAACTGGAGAAAAGGAGGAAGAAAAGAGAGGAAAAAGATGACCAAATCGAGTTTGAACAAATTTCATGACCTGAGATATAAACTCACACGACCTGAGATATAAACTCACAAATAAACTGTTTCTTGTTTTCCCTCGCATGTCTCATTGCTTTGAGGACAAGTGCATCTTTGAGCCTACATTCAGTACAAGTAAAATACTTATGTTCTGTTAAAATTAGATACTCTCTAAGACTCGAGTCGTATTGGAATTGGTGACTTGTCACTTTTAATAGAGACATTTTCGCTGTAAGGTGTCTCTACTTTTACTCAATTATGCTTTTCTGGTACTCTTTACACCTTTGTAAAAGATTTGTAGACAAGAAAATCTTAATAAAGGCTAAACATACAACTACTGGCGTAACAATGTAACCTACACAAGGGGCAAGTGAACAAAACATTGAACGAATCTGAGCAAATCTTTTTGGTGAATGGGTTCAAAAGAAGACACAACTACAGGACAGCCAATAAAAATATAGACATACTGTAAGAAATGTCTTGTAAAACAACCTTAAGTACATTGTGTGCTATCAAAATGTACCGCAAATTTTGTAAATAAATATACATCCATCATTCTTCATCATTAGTGTAAGCAGTGTGGTGTAAGTGAAAGTAGACATTTATAATGTTTGAATGTAAAATTATATTTCAAATAATGCTGTTTTTTAAACTTTATATTCATCAAAGAATCCTGATAAAATGTCTCAGTTTCCACCAAAAATATTAAGCAGCACAACATTAATGTTTTAAACATTGATAGTAACAAAAAATGTTTCTTGAGCAGCATATCAGCATATTAGAATGATTTCTGACGGATCATGCGACACTGAAGAAGGGAGTAATGCTGAAAATTGAGCTTTGCCAACACAGGAATAAATTACATTTTAAAATAAATTCAAATTCTATTCATATATCAGTTATTTTAAATCGCAATACTATTCCACAATAATACTGATTTTACTGTGTTTTTGATCAAATAAATGCAGCCTTATTTTAAAAACATTACAAAATATAACAGTCCCAAACTTTTGAAAGGTAGTTTATATAGAACAAGTGTAGTTTAACAATAACTAAGACAAAAACTATGATTAAAATAATATTTATGAAATATTAGAAAACAGAAACTACATTACCCATCAAAATTGATGAGGATAATCTCAAAAAGGTGAAATATAATCAGCAAGATCAATCAATATATTGGTTCAATACTATTATAAACATTAAAGAAAACTGAGGACCCACCTTAGTCACAACATTCCCATGCTCATCTGTGAACTGCTCTTCATGTAGATGATCACTGGTGAGATCTATCGGATCATCCTTCTGCAAGGAGGGAATAATAGTTAAAATATCATTATTGACTAATTGAAGTCAAGACTGTGTCCAACAACATGCTCTTTGCTCAGACTGGACAGGCCCAGGGGACACACCTGTGCCTTCCGCCTGTCCTGGTCCCATGCCCGTAAATCCCCCTCCTGACGGGAGAAGCCCAGCCCTTTATCAAAGGGCTGAGTGCCCAGCAGACGCCCCCGCAGGACCTCCGAATGGCCTGTATCACATACCGGTGTAAGCAGGGCCTCCTGTGCTACACGGGACTGATAGTGGTCCTGGGACGATGACATCATGGCCTCCATGGTCGTCCTGGCTTTGGGTTGAGACCAGCTTTGGAGGGGGTCTTTCTCCTGTGAATAAGGCTGGAAGGCGCCGCCCCCGGGCCTGCGGAGGAGGGATGGATAAAGATGGAGTAAATGCTATCTGTCTAAAGGGCCATTCACACCAAGAACTATAATGATATATATAACCTTAAAATGTTAATAACACTGCCCTGCATCATATTTGCTGATTGAAATCCAAAACTTGTTTCTGACTAATTTTGGGGTGCTGATCCCAAAAATAGTCCCTGTTTTGCTCTAGTACCTCACACCTTCTCACGAAACATAAGGTGCATTTCGTGGCATGTTTGCTTTCAACAGTCATTTTGTAAGGTCAAGAAGACTTGTACTGTATTATTCCTTAATCACCAGAATAAATGCCAGAAAGACATGGTTCTCTATCTTTCTCTGAGGCAAGTAAGAACTATTTGTTCAATTCTCAGCCGATTTTCACACGTATGACATTATTTAATGCCTAATCGTGATTTCAAGGTTAAAATTGTGGCCAGTGATAAAAGAAAACACAAAAATGACCCTGAGGTTTTCTGCTACATCTGTGGGTGTTTTACCACATCCAAACAGCGACAGAAAATTTTGCGAAAAAACTTTGTTTTTGTGGAAAAAATACAGATTTTGTGAAAGAAATTGTGTTTATGAAAAGTTCCTTGACATTAACTGGAGTATTTACTAACATATTTGTCCACTCCTTTAAAGATTGTAAGTTAAAGAAAACATTTTGAATACTTCGTTTTGTCATTAAAACAGAAACTTTTGACAATTGATGGCTTTTGAAAAATCTTCATTCTTATTTTGTGAAACAAAACTTATTTTTGATTTTTCCAAGATTTCTCAAAGATCCATGGCTGATATTGTGAAATTCTATGAGAATAAGGAAGTCCAAATCACAACTATAACGATAATGACACAGAGGAGCAATATTGTTGGAATCACCGATCAAAGATAAAAACATTGACAGCCAATCAGAATCCACCCGAGTTTAAAGAGCTTGAGCATTTAAAGCGTTGTTGTGTGTTTTTGTGGATGCCAACACAGTTAGCGTTCTTGGTGTGAACAGACCGTAATGCTTGTGGAGTAACATGGGATACTAAAATAATCCATACCTGTCCCCGTTGTGTTCTAGCGCTCGGGTCAGTCCAGTTCTCTCACATAACTGAGCGTAGAGCTGTTGCCCTGTAAGAACAGAAAACTTTTCCTCTGAACTTGCCCCTTTTCCACCCTTTCCTCCTCCTCTAGTTACACCCATCACACTGCCGCCCGCCGCCGCTGCCGCCAACTCTGTCCTCTTGCCCTCCGACCTCTGACCTCCAGCCTGCCCATTGTAGTTTCCCTTTGGGACGGCGCCGCTAGCCCATGCCTTTTCCGCACTTGCGGACACTGGCTCGTGCTGTATGTCGTCTTCCTCAAGCTCCTCTTCCTCCTCCTCCTCTTCCAGCTCCATGATGGAGCCGCTGGCCCCACTGGCTCCGCTGCTGGGCCTCCCCAAACTACTGCAGGGCAGGCTCAACGTGTTGCCTTCGGAGTCGTCTGCGCGGCTGCTGCCGTCCAGGGATGAGTCCTCCACGGTCACCAGGGACGGACTGACCCCTGCCGGCCACACCTGTACATCCGACATCTCCATCATGGTGTCCTCCTCAGTGGTGGCGATGGGCGCGCACTCCAGGCTTGACACCTCCTGCCAGTAGGGCTCCGTGCCGAGCGGGGAGGGAAGGCTGTACTGCATAGAAGCGGGGGAGAGCAGCTCCTCCTGCACCAGCCCGTAACCTGAGGGATGGCCAGACAAGAAAGGCAACGCTAACACCACACAGACACAGTGGGGGTACGTGGGGAGTCCTGACCCTCTCAGAAAGGTCATGCAGAACACAGTGCTCCGAGTGCACTCAAAGTCTGTAAATATACGTGAACGGATGTGCTTAAATGCAAGGAGTGGTGATTTGAGCATTAGCATTATAACAAGGCCACAGAATGGTCATTCTGCAGGTCATTCTTGTTCACTCACAACAAGCAATCCACTTTCAAAGTAACCTTTAAAAGAATATTCTGGGGTGTTCAACCTGGAGGCATTTGGAAAATGACACTTTAAATAAAGGCTTTAGCATAGTGCATCCTCGTATTATATACAGCCCTGTTTTTCCTGAATAAACTTTTCGGACAATATAAGGTAAGAATAAAACTGTTGTTTCTTCACTCCAATTCACCTGTTTACCATCACCATTTGACATTTTCCCTCTCAAACGCTGAAGCAATGCGCTGTTTCCGTGATTGACCAACGCAGGTGAATATGACGCACACAATTGGGTGTATGTTGCCGAAACATTCTAACTTCACATTATTTCATACTACTCCAGAGCAGGGTTTAATAACCAGAGTTAAAAAGCGGTGCTAACCCCAGGGTTTAAAACAGGGTTCAGAACGCTAGAAAGCCAGGGTCTGGGTCTTGTTCAAGCCATAAGGTGTTGACTGGATGGTGCTTGTGGTCGATTGTAAGAAAGGGGTGGAGCTTATGCTGATGAAATGATTGGAGAAGATTGAGTTATGACATGTTAATTAAACATTACAAGGGCAAAATAAATTAAAATTAAAAGTCACAGCCATAGCCGTGTGGGCAAACACTCTCACATATAGTGCGGTTGCACTTCTGCGACCCGAGTTCAAGTCCAGACTCAAAGTTCTTTCCTGGTCCAATTCCTCTCTCTCCTCTCCCATGATTTCCTGTCTTTCCTGCTAATGTCCTATCTAAATAAAGGTAAAAAGCCCACAAGAAATATAACTTAAATTTAAAATGCATGGATGAACCATTCAAAATAAGATTAATAACATGAATGTACTAAATTGGGTGAATTTTCATTTCATGCCAACTTTAATGTATTATTCATACACTACAGCAATAAAACATTTTTAAAAATGTTCATTTAAAGTAAGCTGAAATGTTCCCAAAATATTTGCAAACAATGAGAGACATTTAAAATACATCAATATGTTGAAAACCCAGAATATTCCTTTAATATACCTTCCCCCACCCACATACACACTAATACGCTCGGATTCAGGATTGACTCATGTCTGATCTTTCTTTCTCAAATATATATGAAAGTTGTGTACATGACCAGCTTAATGAGTATGCAGCAATGGCTTTTCTCTTGTATGTATGGTCAGAATGTAGGATATACATTCCTGGAAGTGTTCAAATGAACATGGAATTGCAATATATATAACTGATTTGTATTTGCATGATGTGTGCAATAGTATGCATGATTAATAAGAACACACAAGAGTATTAAAGAGGCATTCTGCATCTTCAGAGTTTCTGCAGGTTTTATAAAGGTAAATTTAAGACCTTTTAAGACCAATTAAGGAAAATCAATATGTTCTCTAAATGTAAATGTCTAGGAAGCACACAATGAGTTGTATTAGCAACACTTCAAAGTTTGAAAATTCAATTTCCGACAGATCTCCATTACTTTTTAATTATTATTTTTTTTACAAAAAAGTAAATAGCTTAACATTTGAATAGCTCTGCTCCCAAACACTAGAATATGAATCACTTTTACTGTACCTTCCGATCACACTGCAAAAAAGTGATGGTCTTTTCAGTAATTTTGTCCTGTTTTCCAGTGCAAATATTTAAAAGATTATGATACATTTACTTGAGAAGCAAAATGACATAAGATAAGAAATCTTGTGAAAATGATTTTATGATTAAAACAAGAACACATATCTGTCAATGGGTTCAGAAAAATCAGTAATTTTCATACCCATTGACAGATACTTGTTCTTGTTTTCTCTGGTTTAAAAAAAATTAAAAATGACAAATGACTATGTACGTCAATTATTTTTTTAGCTTCACAATGTAAGCATATAAAATAAGTATGCAGATACATAAAAAAAATTATGATATGACGTGAGAGATAACTGATTCCTCATCAATTGTTTTCTTGTAGCATTAAGCTATTATTAATTGAATTAATTTATCAAACAACTGGCATCATATGAGCAAATGTTGTAGCTGTATGTAGGTGAATGGATGCATGGATGGTTTCATGATTGGATGGATGATGTTCCACTGTTGTAAGGAAATAATAATGAAAAGAAGAAATGAAGAATTATTGAAGAAGAAAATGAGGATGATTTACTGTGATGACTTAATGGAGACCTTCACTGTGCCCCCAGTAATGAGAAAACACACACGTGAGTCAGACACACACAGTGCACACCGTGAGACACAATTCATCTACTGTCACTCTAATACAAAAAAGCAACACAACATGTGGCAAATGTGTAAAAGCCTCCTTGATCGTACAAAAGCCACATACGAAGACATACACCTAAACACACACACAGGTACGCGTGCAAATAAATGTAAACACACTCAAACACACATCAAATTACAGCACAACCCATAACATAATGCACAAACAACACAAAATCATGGCTCTGAAACATCTTGATTTCACACACAACATCATTCTGAGTGATCGAATTATGGCCTGTCAGAGAGGTTAGACATTTCTTACACACACACACACACACACACACACACACACACACACACACACACACACACACACACACACACACACACACACACACACACACACACACACACACACACACACACACACACACACACACGCACACACACACACACACACACACACGCACGCACGCACACACGCATGCACGTACACAATTAGGACTGCATTCACATCTTTATATTTTAACAATATTGTGCATATTTTGCTAATGTTGTTTCTATTGTTTAATTGTTCTATGCAACCATTTTAGCCAAATCTCTCTAGATTTTAATCTTAAGGGATTAACCAGGAAAAATAAAGGTTATACAAGTGAAATGTTATATGTGATCGATTCAGTTTTTAGCCACTAAGGGGCCCTTATGGCTACACGATTTCCTTTTTTTTATGAGTACAGTCCATCACATCAGCAACATCACAGAGCCTTGCAGTTGAAAATGGTGTCACACAATCATTGCGTGACACACACAAACACGCTGGAAAGACACCAACAACAGCAATATATCAGTTAACACATAACATTCCAAAAATGCTTCTGCAACATGATATGGTCACAGATCCATTTTCCAGAGCATTATGTAAACTGTTGACAACAGAACAGCAGGGCCTAAAACCACAACATCAATATGTTCACCAAAGATGAGAAGAAGAGTTACTGAAATTCAGGAGTTCAAGCGCCACTCAGTGAAAATATAAACAGGAAGAAACCCATACGTTGAAGGCATGCCATGCATACACAAGTTTGTTATAGAGCAACATAAACAAAGGCCTCGTTTTACTTGAAGGCACCACAAATAAATGTATCCCCAGAAAAGACAAAAAAGAGCACGTCAAGCAACATGCGCATGCATACAGACACATCACAGGTCCCACACAAATAGGAATTAGAAAACGAAACAAAACAAAACTAGAATGACAGGAAAAGAGGAGGCCCAGAGGAGGTCATTATGAGGTCGGAGGTCGAAGAGGAGAGCTGTGAGGAGGAAGAGTAGGGCGGCTGGGCAGCAGATGACATGTTTGGAGAAAGAGAGGAGGAAAAGAGAGAAGGAGAGGTGCAGACACAAGTATGGAGGCCTTTTGTCTTCTCTTTAAGTAATCATCATACGAGCCTACATACTCCTATCTGTGCCTCACTGGCATATTTTAAAAAACACACCCCAAAACACATTCGATTTGTTTTCTGGAGCATAACTGCTACAATATCACTCTCGCTATTTACTTAAACAACTGATCCGTCCTATGCCCTACTTGCATGCTTTTAAATATAAATATATGGGCCTGGTTTCACAGACAGGGCTTAGATTAAGCCAGGATTAGGCCTTAGTTCAATTAGGACATTTAAGTAGCTTTTACAAACATGCCTTAGAAAAAAAGAACATTTCTGGTGTGCATCTTGAGACAAAATAATGGCACATATTAAGATGTATCAGTGCAAGTTGCTTTCAGTTAAAACAGCTCAAACATGCATTTTAGTCTAGGACTAGGTTTAAGTCTTGTCTGTGAAACCAGGGGATGACTTGTATTCCCAATGTAATTTTTGCCCAATGCCATTTTTCTATATTAAATTTTAATAACAGTTTTTCCCTACTGAGAGGTTTGTTTAGTCATAATGAATGGAAAAGGCTGAAGATGGTGGCATTGCCATGTTATGCCTGATTAATCAGTGGGGAAAAAAATAGATAAATCGAAAAAAACTCTCATTAAATCCTGTCTTGTATCCAAATTTCATGCTCTAGATTTTGGGAGACTAGAGCTAGTATGCAATTAGTGGCCAAACCATGCAGCTTCAAACATCTAAGCCATGGTTTACATGGAGTCTAATGTCAGTTCATTGATAAACATTCATGAGGATTAGAAGATCAGTGCAAGCTGCAGTCCGTTCTTACCATTGATGACACTCGGTGAAAGCAGAGTGGAGTCCCGCTCATCCAGCCCACATGCTCCTTCCTCCACCGCCTCGGGAAGACCCTGCGGAGCCTGAGCCTCCAGAGACTTCACAATATCTGCCCGTTCAATGTTCTTCAACGCTCCATAAAGGTTCTCCACTGAAGATATGGTGATGGAGGAAGTGTTATAGTAGCATGCAGAGACAAGGAAACTGTCATAAAGAGTAAAATTAGTTTCTTTACATGAAATAATTGTGTATGTTATAGTTTTGGGCTTGTAATTTCAGTTTAGCTTTAGTTTATTTCAGCAGTAATTTTCATAGTTGCAGTTCAATTTTATGTTTCTGGCTATGACAACTTTTTATGGCAATAGTTTTGCTTAGTTTATAATAATAATAATAATGATGTATCCACCTTATTTTTTAACAAAAGAGCAAAAGCGGATGCGGCCATTTGTAACTTAAATGTGCAAGGCTTCTAGTCTCATCCGCTTTGTTATTTTAACTGGACAAAAACAGTCTATTATTATGACACGCTGGTAAGTAGCGCAGATAGTTTTACCGTTTTACTTTGTTATTCATATTCCGGCTAATGAGTCGGAAGTCTCACACGTTCACACAAACTAGCTTACTGACATGTTGCAAAATAACCCTAGTGAAAAAAACCTAAACCAAAATGTATTTAAAATACATTTATTTCATACTAAGTATACTACAAGACCATTAACATATTTACTGACATTCCTGATATAAATATAATAATTAAATTTTATTTGGAGTACTTCAATTACATTTTAGTATATTTATTTTTCACTAGGGAAGGTGGATAAAGTCACAAAGTGGTAGATTGTTTTATTACGGCTCCTCACTCTTGGCTTTCTTGCCCTCTCGGCTAACCCACAGGTTGAGCAGAGCCAAACTCTGGTCCAGGAGAGAGTTGGGATTCTCCACTCTCATCCGGTTAATGTCATCCACACTGAACTGTAGTTCCCTCCCAAGTTCTACAACGAAAACAGACGGAAGCAATTACAGAATGTGAGTTGAGGGGAAAAAGACTGAGAGGTAATGAAATGAGATACAAGAGGCAAAGCTCTTACCGGTCCAGCTCAGTCCCAGCTGTTCTGCTATTACTGTGATCTTTAGCTCGGTTCTCTCCATTACATTTACAGTGGCTGAATCAAAGACAAAATATACCACAGTTTTCACAGACGGTCCAATGATGAAACACTTACAACTTTATGCTAGTGGATAATATATATTACACTGTGGCTTTTCCTGAAAAACCCAGGAGACTTAATATAATAAACACTATAGAACAGATTAACAATATAACCATATCCTTGGGTTGGTTAATATATGGTCTTATCAGTCATATATAAATATATGTATGTATGTATGTATATATATATATATATATATATATATATATATATAATGAACATGTTTAGTAAAGATCTTGTCAATAAAGTCAAGAAAAACAGGAATGTAATGAAAACGGCCTCTTCTTGAAAGGTATCCATATATTTTATTGAGAACTATATATGAAATCAATGTAATGACATTAAAGCCACTATACTGAATGGTGAAACCACCTGTAAAAATGACCAGATTCAGTAAAATGACTAAGATTAGTTATAACTGATGACTGAAACTATAACGTTGATCGATACTTACCAAGAACTGGTCAAAATCTGCACACTACATACATTAGTTGGCTTCATCCGCTTCGAGAACAATGAAGATGTGATGCGTTTCGGATGGCAAAGCCACCTTGAACCTCCCGAGCCCCATCTATAATCACTCCTACACCTTCTACATGTCTAAACAGGCAACTTTTAGCAGTCCTTTCCTTTTAAAGCTCATTCTCAAAGCTAGAGTTTGCCATGCTAAGAGTATTTACTCTGGAATCAAACCAGCACCATGCATTTCATTACCGCTCATTCGCTCAGTAAATATAAGGGCCACCCGTTTCTCTGAATTGTTCGTGTTAGATTTGGCCCCTGTGAGTGTAATCCCAGCATCACCCTCACAAAAGAGGGCAGTGCTCAGCATCCAATGCCCAGTCACAGCCATGCATGAGAGATTGGGCAGGTATAGAAGCAAGGATATGGGTACAGCATTCAGAAATCCCCCTCCTCCACAGCTAAGGGGACGTTATGTCTTACCCAGGCCGGACTCGTTCAGGGCGCTGTACCTCTCCCTCAGGGCGAGAGGGGTCAACGTTCTCCGCCGCTCATCGCTACCCACCACCTAAGAGAAAAAATTGAGTATGTACATTGCTACAGCAGTTTTGTCTTTCATACAGTATTTTTTGGAGCAAGTAGCTCTATACACATCAAGGCAAAGTGCTCATGTATAAAAATAGCTTGAATGTGTTGTAATACACAGGAAGAGAATCTGAAGACAATATTACATCTGAAACACCAACTCCTTTTATTTCCCTTTTTAAATTTTTCAAACTTTTTATTTTCACATTTGACGAGCATTTGATATGAGGATAGGATAAAACCAAGAAGAATTGTGCAATACACTATATACTTTTTTAATGTCTTTATTGTGCATACTTTTTTTCCATTTGATGTTTGGTGTCAGTATATTTTCCTGCATTTTTTCAGAACTACAGTGTAGTCACAGAAACACATTGAGGACAGAGGGAATGAGAATAAGTCAAGCTCAAACCTCCATAACCTGTATTAGGACCAAGGCTTAAAGTATTAGGAGTAAATACAGACTGCTGTGGCATGGCCACAACTTCTCATTAAATTTTAATCCATTTAAGTAGATTTTAATCAGTTTAACTGGAATGACAACTAATTTATGTAGCCTGAACAATACATGTAACTTTAAGAAATATCTTGAGATATCTATAGATATATCCTAAATGTTATGTTCACAAAATAGAACGACAATTTCTTAGAGTGGTCTAGACAACTCGTATAGTAACTCCATTATGAGCCGGTGATTAGTTACTTATAACAAATACATTTGAATTTCATTTGAGTTTGGAAGGTCATAAAAAGTACTTTTTAGACAGGATTAGTTTTCCAAACATTTGGAATTTTTTTGCTAAAAAAAAAAGGTTTTATTTTAAACAAAATTGACAGATTCTTACATAACATTTACGTGAGGAATAATTGACGACAGGCCGTTGAATTATTAGAAAAATAATGCTCACCCGAGGTGGTAATGCAGTCTAAAACATCATTTTAGAGTTAGTAACAGAAAAGCATGTGCATCAATATTATTTAATTTATTTATTAGGCTACTTATTTGTTATAGGTCTATTAATAGGCTAATAACAAAAACCCTTGCAGCAGGACCATCTATTTATGTATATTCAGTTTAATTTTCTATTGATTATAGATAGGACTATATACTTTATTTGTTAAAATTAAACTGCACGTTTCCATTGATTGTGAAGTTAGACATTGAAAATGGCAGATCAAAAGCATGGGGCTGCATGTTAGCAGAGGTTTTTTTCCTGGTGATTCTTGGCTTGATTTTTTTTGTACTTTTGTTTCCTGAGAGGATCAAGCTCCATTTCTTTCTTTCTTTCTTTAGCAAAAGGTGCCCAGTAGCTTTTCAGGCTTGTTTCACACTTGTGCCCTGTGACAGACAGGATCTATCAAAATTGTCTATCATTTTTTTTTCTTGTTATGAATTGTATCCTATTTTCCGTTATTACAGTTAACTACGCGAAGTGATATGGAACGGTAATGCGGTCAAGACCTGCCTGGAACTACTTTAGCCGTGTGTTTCCCTGAAAATAATTGCACACCATAGAACGTTCTCAACCAATCAGAATAAAGCATTCAACAGCCCTGTGGTATAATTATAAATAATATATATATTTAAAATAATAAGTATTTATTTATATGTTTTACATATTATTTATTTAGGTAGTTAATTAGTTAGTTATTATTTTGAAGTACAATATTTATTTTAATCATGTTTTAATGTTGGATGTGATTCCAGCAGATAGTCCTTAAACCATCAACTGCTATTTACCAAGAAAATAGATAAAAATTCACATAGAATAGTGGAATATCAGCAACCACAGACATTCGAATGCACATGGAATTGGATTTCTCAGAGGCCGCCCAAGTTAGTCCAAAAATAAGTAGGTAATTTGTTATTTATTTATTTATTTATTTATTTTTTACTGAGGTTGAGTGACAAAACACTGGTGTGATCAATTTGTTTCTGTGAAACAAAAACTTTTCGTCAGAATAGAGTTCATGAGATCATGTGCAGGTGTAAGTGATCACAGAGGTAATGAACAGCGACAGCACCTTGACACAGGGAGGCATGGTGATGTTGAGGTTGCACAGCACGTGTTGCGTGTCCTCGTACTTGGTGGACTTGCGCAGGAAGGACAGGAACCCGGTGGCTTCCTTATTGCCGTCTCTCACCTGATGAGCCAGGGGAAATGGAGAGGGAGGGAGAAACAGATGGAGAGAGGAGAACAGGATGAAAGAGAGAGGGGGAAATGAGGCGAGGGTCAAATGAGAACAAAAGAGAGGGGTAAGATGAATAAAGGGAGAAAAAGAAGAAAGAGAGAAAGAGAGAGGTAGAGAAAGAAAGAGATTACAGGGTGTTAGAAAGAGCAGCTGCCCGGCTGTGACTCATACAGGTTGACGGGAGCTGGGGAAGGGGATGGAGGCAGTCCACAGGCAGGCGAGAGACAGAGAGATTTACCTTTACTTTTACCTGGCCGTCTGTGAGATCAGACAGTAAGTGAGTGACCGTGAGAGAGAGAGAGAGAGACAGTGAGACAGACATACAGACAGGCAGGCAGGCAGGCTAGAAGGTGAAAGAGTTAAGGGCATGCTCACGTGACTAATACAACAGTTACGAGGTGAACCACTACGCCACAGAGCCAAAAATACAACACAGAGCAGCTCGTCTGTGGCTGACCAATCACAGAAAGAGATGCAGAGTGTAAGCCACAATGACAGACACCAAAATGAAGGGAGGGAGACAAGTGAAGAGAGAAAGACAGCACTGGGAAAAATCAGAGACACTGAAGACAAGGGCTGCACGATTTGGACCTAAAATACTGACAAATATTGCGACTGTGATTCCAGCTACGATATGATAGAGATGTAACTTTTCATATTGCTTACTTAAAGAACCAAATAACATAACATTACATGGAAACAGCAGCTCTCAAAAACAAGGCAAACAATGCCCTTTGGTTCAAAATCCAGTCGTTTTATCCACGCTCTACTGCCAGTAAAAACAAATAGTGTTACTATTTAAGGGTTTCTCTTAAAGAGTCCTCTTAAAAAGAAAGATCCAAAAGTGAACTGAGTTAAAAAAGTACCCAGTTCTGTTTGGATTCACACTGGAAGTGGACTTGAAAGAGGACACACATATCTTTATGTCCAGTCTTTTGACCACTTTATCTCTTTTGTCAACTTTCCACTCACACATTTAAAAATCATTACAAAAAAAACACCACCTCAACATTAGTATTATTCTAATAATAAAAAATTATAATAATAATAATTTAATATTATAATACTAGTTTTTAATATTACATAGAATATTAATACAGAAGAATTTATTATAAAATAGTATAATTGGACATAATAAATAATAATAATGTAATATTAGGATGTTATTTATTAATATTATCTAGAATATTAGAATAACACATTTTTATAAAAAAGAATAATAACTTGACATTATACATTATAAATAATAATAATTTGATATTAGAATATTATTTATTAATATTATCTAGAATATTAATGTCACACCCACCAGCTGGAGTGCCCATGATCTCCGCCAGAGGGCACTTCTTCTGTCTCATCATGAACTCCATTTCCCAGCATCCATTGCCTGTTCTCATTATGTGTGATTACATTCAGCTGTGTGTCATTATCTGGTTAGCTTTGCCTATACAGTAAAAGCCCAGTGTTTTTAGTCATTCGTTGCAAAGTCTTGTATTTGTGTTGCACTGCCATTATGAGCGATATACTGGTTTTCTGTGTCTTGGTTTTTGATTCTCTGCCCGTTGTTCTGGATTACCCTGTTTGCCTGTGTTTCTTGAACCTTGTTTTATGTTTGAATTGTTTGACCCTTGTCCTGTTATACGGATTATGATTCTGGATTGTCCCAATAACACTGCATTTGGATGACCAACCCTAGTCTCAGAGCAGTTTGTAACAATTAAAATAATAATATATTATAAAATAGCCATAATCAACATCTGTAATATTCCTGTTATAATTTCTAGCTTTGACCCAGTGTCACATTATTAGATTAACTTCTATAGTGACAAAATGTTTGAAATTGCATTCTTTACGGTCACAATGGACGCTATAAAGAAAGTGCAGTGCAAGCTTTAATTGAACGCTCTAGGTTCACACTAGGTCATTTTATTTTGAATACATGTGCAGCCCTACTGAAGACTTAAGGGAGTACATAAAATTGACAAGATGATCAGACAATGCTAACACACACACACACACACACGCACGCACGCACGCACGCACGCACGCACGCACGCACGCACGCACACACACAATTAGGACTGACACTCAATGAAACAAATATGTGTAGGTTGACTGAAAAAATAATATTTTTAAAACAAGGGAAGTTGACATGAACTTATCAGCCTATATTTCCTAAGGCACACTCACGGATAAACAGAAATAGATAGGGAAAGACAGATGTACAGACCTTTACAGAGACAGGTAGCCGGTTGTCTCTGAAGGCCTGGAAACTGAAGCTACGGGGCTGCTGGGTTGCTTTCCTCACAGGCACCAGGTTTCCAGAACATTCTAAGTGCAGCGGCATCCCCTCCATCACCTGTGGGGGGAAAAGGAAGGAGAAACACAAGGAAAGCAGTGATTCAGAACGAGTCAGAGACTTAGCGTTAATGTAGCGAGTCGACGTCATTGTGTACAGTACGCAGCTGCATCATAAACTTGCATTTTTATTACTTATTACCTTTGAAAATGCTGAAAAATTAGTTCAAAATGAGATCTAAACTGCATTGTAAGAACAGAAATTAAAACTTTAAGAACAATTCAAATGAGGCAAGACACATCATGCATTGCAAAATGCACATCATACACATTCAGAAAAGACACTGGTCTTAAAAAAACAATGCTAAAAGAAAATTGATCCTATTTATTTTTCTGATTTCTTTTTTTTAGTGTACATCAGAAAAATATATATGACATATACATATGCTTTTATGTCAGCTAACCTCAATGTCCCTGCTGCGGGCCACCTCGGAGAAGTTCTCGTGCAACTCAAGGGTTTTGTCTATTTTGTCATCAGTCATGCAGTAACAGCGCAGGCGGCCCTCTCTGGCATCGTTCATCTTAGCAAATACAACAAATTTGGCCATGTATGGAACTGACATCAGCTCACGGTACAGCAGGTTGGCGAAGGTCACGGCCTCTGCCGTTCGTGGACAGTCCGCCAGCCAGAACCTGCAGCAAAACAGAGGACAGACACGTACAATAGAGGGGAAATTTTTTATCTATACACATGTAAATGTGTATAAATATAAATGGGCTCTAATGGCAGCAGCCAGGAACATGACGGGGGAATTCACCAAGAATGAATTGTTTTCAGAGATGGTAAAAGCACAATATTAATTGTGCAAGGAAAATAGTGCTGAGGCTTTTGAATAAAGAACAATTTATAATGAGCCTAATTTACAGTAAAATGAGGTATGTTAGAATGGCAATGACTTTATATTATTTATGGTACAGTGCTATTTTAACACATTTAGTGACTGCTTAAAACATGATATAGGTGTTTAATAAATAAGATGCATTTTTTTGTGCTGACATACAATGCACAATGTAATGCAACTGTTCAGTAAATTCGCTCCTAGATGCTTTATCCTTGAATGCCTTTGCGTCTCACCTTGCAGACACATTGGTGGTGAAGTTGGCACAGTTGTGGGAATACATGAGCTTGGTAGTGCCAGTGATGTCTTCCCACTGAGCTGGAGCGGTGCCACCTGCAGAAGGTATACATTTAAAAAAAAATATGAAATCCTTTTTTTTTTTCAACCAACACCATCTGGAATGAACTTGCTGAATCTATCTTTATCCCAGTGTCCCTCTCCAGGCAGGACACCAGTCTGTTTCAGCCTTTTCCAAGCAGCCTGGCAGGACAGCTACATCAAATCTGGCCGAGGCTGGAAAAGACTGGCGTTCAAGACAATCTCCCTTTCTCCCAAACACAAATATCAATTTCAGAAGATGTTTTCTTTGAAATATATATGAACCGGACTGTACCAATAACACTGCAGAGGAGACGGAGGCTAGTAGTGTCTCCTTCGCCGGCATCGCGTGCACTCTCCCTCCAAGATGGAGGTAAAGGGATACGCAGCCCAATTGGTCGATGGAATTTGCGCCGACGAGGCTCTACTGTCACAACGGGACTGAATGTGGCCTGGTTTCCTAATTGCCTAGTCAGCAGCTCATCAGGGATTGGCTGGGCCTGGGTAGAGACAAGAGAAGAAGAAAAAGCCACAAAGATTCATAAATCAGTTATTCCTGAGATCATTTTCAGTCATTCTCCTCTGAATTTATGCACCAACCTTGAAACTATGTTTTAAATTTATATAATTAAAATCATAATAATAATAATAATATTTATTATAATAATAATAATTATTAATAATTATGATCTTTTTTTTGACAATGTGTACAGCATTTAAAATAAACGTTTTCCCAAGGTAAGGTAAAAAAGGTAAAAAAAAGAAAGAAAGTTGCACTCTTAATCAAGTTCAGTTTAAATGGGCATGACGCTTCTGGTTCTAATCAAATATTTTGTATGAAATGTAATGTGTGATTATATTGCTTTACTGTCATTCTCTCTACATTCTGAAAACTCACCTGTAGGCCAAGTCGGACCCTCTTAGTGACCGCCGTGTCGGGGAAAATGGCCTGGACCTGGGGCACCAGTTTACTTATCAGCTGACCTCCCTCTGGGCCAATAAGATCGCTCTCCTGTTGGACACGTGACACCACAGCAAAGTAAAGAGGGAAGTCTGTGGAGATTATGCGCCGGATTCTTTTCTTCTCCAGCTCCTCCTGATTTTCCAGATCTGATGAAGGCACCCAGAGAAAACAAGGTCATAAGGTCAGTCTTACAGAAATAATTGTGGGGGAAATGTAAAGTGATATGCAATTTGTCTTCAAGTACCTCCTTCTACATAACTGAAAGAGAAAATAAAACTCTTTTCTCTTTGGGCTAATGGAAATTCCTTTTAGTGAAACATAAAACCTACCTTCATCCATTCCATTGAGGATGGTCTCCAGAACATCATCACCATAGCGATTTCGATGCTCTTTCCATACAGAGCCATTCTCACTTCGCAGAACCACTAGTTCCCGATCACCTCGGCTCAAAGAAGCAAAATGAGGGATCTCCACTATCACTGGCCTGAAGGGAATGATGGGAAAATGCAAAAGCATTGGTTGAAAATATCTTTATTTGACAACAAGACTCTGAGTGAATACAATAAGAATGATTAATACTGATACTGATACTTTCTCCATTCTCTCTTTCTCAGGCTACATCTACATGAATCCAGATACATTTGAAAAATGGGGTTTTAGTTTTAAAAACCTGCACACAAAAGTTGTTCGTCCACACTGAAACATCAGAAACTACTTAAATCATATGACTGCACATGTAAAATGTGATAAAAACTTATTGAGATGACACCAGACATAATAAAGTTCTCATGTTATTCTACCTTCATGATTGTTTTATTAGCAAAATATCCCACCACTTACTGGTGCATCCAGATCACACTCAAATTCTCTATTCCATGTATGGTCTAAATTGGAATTGCCCTCAAGTTTTACCACAGGACAGCTATTGCAAGTACATTTTTTTGTCAATTTGTTTTTGGAATGTAATATGAAGACACAGCAAAATATGGTAAAATGTCACATGGCCAAACATGCATCATCGTTTTCCGAATACCTCCGCGTTCACAGTCCACACTACAATGCCAAAATGAGTTTTCAAATCAATCCCCTTGTGAGAGCATCTTCAAAAAGCAGTTTTTGAGGACAAAAACACCCAAAACGTAGAGAAAAAGATGCATTTTCAAAAGTATCCGGATTAATGCAGGCGTAGCCTCAGTTCTACTAAAATAATCATTCATGGTATCACAACTAGAAATCGCAAGCAATAGCCATCCTTATTGCACAAGCACACACACACACACACACACACACACACACACACACACACACACACTTACCCTAGAAACTGCATACTGGAAGGCCCTAGAGAGATAATACGAGATGCTAGTCCCTCTCCCTCCACTAGAGGAGGTGGGGTGGTGAGTTTCTGCGGTTTGACCAGACGGCAGGTGATGCGTGTGGGGGCAGCGCAGGTGCGTGGCGGGATGATCACACGCAGACCATTATGCCTGCTGCCCCGCATGGACCCGCCTCTCGCATCCACCATGAAGCTGACCAGAAACCTGTCAAACAACCAGTCGGTGAGCAAATCAGGCACAATGAATTTTCAAAACAGCCGGAAGCCCAGCATAAATCTAAAACCTCTTCAAAAGAGCCTAATCCTAGACACAAGATGACAGTGAAGACAGGTATAAAAATAAGCATTTATGACCAACAGATAAATACGGAGATAAAAGCGGTGAGAAGTGTCCGTAACGTCTGTTTACTGGATTTGTTTAGGCTTAATGTGAATTATGTGCACTGACCCAGTGTGGATGGGGCTGGCCACTGGGCTAACGTTGTCTGAGGTCTCTGTGGCTGGACTACTGGGGATTAGAGAGTCCTCGTCATACTCCTTTGGCAAAGGGACAGGTGTGTGCTGCAGACACACAGGAGTAGCACAGACCACACAGACACAAAGACACACACAAACAGAGGTACAATGACAGCTTTATGAGCGCAAAAGAGAGAAAAGGTCAACTCTGCTCGGATAATCAGGTCATAACAGCTGGTCAAGCTGTTTAGACATAGGGTTAATTAACTCTTCTTCCAGCTTAGCCAAGCTGATTTACTAGTCCTAACAAGCTTTAAAAAAGGTTAACCAGGTTAGATCAGTGGTTCTCAACCAGGGCCTCAGCAAACTTTCAGGTGGGTCTTAAAATGACTTAAATGAGTCATGACATGAGAAATCAAATTTGCCTTGATCTTTGGACATATAAGAGGTCTTTGTACCATTAAACATCCTGCAAGTTTCATAGCTTAAAACATAATTCTCATTATGAACAAAGCATTTATTCAACCAACCTCCAAAAATGGCTCATTTGGATATTGTGGGATTTGTGATGTCACAAGGCCAAACACATTTGCATATGCATCCTCCAGAGCAAGACATTAACGAATAGTTATATATCATCGCACCATAGGCCCCCCACTTGCATTCAGTCACTTAACAGCTGACATTGGCCTACATCGGATGTGAGAGTGTGTTGCATTGCGTCAAAAGCACACAGAACCCATTATAATCACTGATGCTGTCTACACTGGATACAGATGTGTGTTCCTGCAAGCACTGAGTCTGTCGACAACCGGACAAATGGAAGAGTGAAAGAACGTTTGCTTTGATGCATTTTGCTTAAACAGCTTTTACGTCTGTACAGACTTCAGAAGGATCCCAGCATCAGAAACAAGTGGACGGTTCATTTTAATGGCTTCCTGGATCGCGTCGGAGGATTATATGTTTGTTCGGGGCATTTTGTTTTCTCAACAAGGCATAACTGAAGCAGCCAACTGTATCGTATCTGACAGCAGCTGGATCGCAAACCATAAGTAAATGATTTCATGAAGCTTTGTCTGTAAATGACGGTTTTATACGGATAATGTTTTCAAAGCACTTACACACGTGCAATTTCCTATGCAATGACGTTAGCCAATCATAACAGTGATCATTTATTAACAAGCCTTAAAGTAGCCGCCCTTTAAAACAGATAGTTTCAGACAAATTAAGGTTGAAAATAACAAATAAAAAAAAAAAGAAGATAAAAAAGAAAATTCTAGTTCTCTTACGAGAGGTTCTCTCGTATTGCGCAAGTTTAGCTTACGCTACGGGAAAGATTCATCTTCTCGAGATACTGAAGCCAAAAAATTATCCTTAATTTTGTATTCATTGTCAACGCAGTGCAGCAGCTAGCAGACCTAAAGCAGGCCATCTCGCATACTCATTGGCTGCCCTGCGGGCAACTGCTGCAGCCTACCAGTGATCCCGGTGTGACGTCACGCCGAATGAAGGGCGCCCGCGCCTTCATAGCGTCACAGCCCGCCAGAATGGGCGTGGCTTAGCGTATAAAAGTGGGGGCTGTAGGCTGAAGCGAAGTCACTCATTGCGCCAGCACGGCCGGTTACGCAATACTCATTCCCTCGTTCTCTTACGAGAGGTTCTCTCGTATTGCGTAAGTTTAGCTTACGCTACGGGAACACTTTGTCAACGCCGTGCACGCCAAGCATCCACCATGAGACCCCGAACTTTCAGGAGAACCCCATAAGTGGAAAAATAAGGTGGCCAGCCACGCGGGCCATCACTTGTACATAAGCACACATAGGGAAATACAGAGCAGCGCGCCGGTCTGTATAGGCACATGGCACATACCCCACTTAGTGCAGCTCAACCAGGAGAGCTGAGTCATGTGAGAGTGATCTGAGCAGGAGATCTGGGCAGAATACACCTCTCCTTCAAACTGACAACAGTTTAGCCTGCAAGGCAGGAACTTCTAGGTTATAAAACCTGACAAAGGTAGACGGGGAGCTCCAGCCCGCCGCTACACATATGTCATGGATAGAAATTCTTATCCTTAATCTTTAATCAGGTAAACCCTGAATCATTGAATGGAAAAGTCATGTAAATTCATTGGTTAAAAGACTAGGAACCCTGCATAACATTCAGTACTTAAACCCACCTCTGGAATACAACATTTTTATTATTTCAATTTTTGTTTTAATTTACAGAAACAAGAAGTGCCAAAAGATTTAAATTAGTTTTGAAAAACACATTTAGGGCAAAGGGGGCCCTCAAATATTGTTGTGGACTATAGGGGGCCTTGGAGTCAAAAAGGTTGAGAACTGCTGGCTTAGACTATTAAATCTTTGACCATTTAGTTAACACCAGTCCTGGATTTTTCAGCAAGGAACATTTCTTATTTCAGCACATAAAGCAGAAAAGTACAATACCTGGTCCAACATGACAGTTTCAGGTGACACACATGGAATTCTGGGAATTGCAGGTGAGTAAGGTCTGGAGAGAATGAAGGAAATAGTTGTAATCTGACTACTTTATTATAAAGTAAACAATGTTATGCTGTTCGAGCATCTTAGCCAAAGGATAAAATCATTGCATAGTGCCCTTGTGACCTACGTCGTGCCCATCCCGCTCTCAAAATCTCTCAGAGTTTTCTTGGGGGACAGGAAATCATCATCCTGGTCTTTTAGGTCATCCAGCTTCAAATAGCGAGCCCCATCCATCCCGAGAAGTTCATCACCTACATGCAGCACAAAATATGGTCACAGACACTGATGTAGGAGGTTTGCAGGAAAAAGGATGATTAAGAGAAAGGAAGGAAAGCTCAGAAGTCATTTCAGCATTCACAATCCATCATTCCTGGTCGAGCACAAACAAGAACCTTCACTCATTCAGCAAGTCCAAGCAATGAAGTCATACATACAGAGAGCCAATGGAAAACATGAAGAAATCAAGAAATTAGGTAAGATTTCATGGTATTTGTTACTGAAGTGGGCATGCCCGGTGGTGCAGAGATCATCACACTTAATCTGCATGGGAGAGGTTGTTTGATGTTATTGTAGAGGCTTAATCACAGGTGTTCAGACTGATACGTGTAAAACATACACTGTGTCATTTTGGAGCCCTCTGCTGAGTCAAATAATCATCATCAATTAGTAAAATTATTCACTCCCAGTGTGACTCCCTTAGTGTTTGGATAAAGAGAACCTCATCTATGGGTGTTCCTTCAACTACGGGCGCTACGGGTCCCAGCGGTTGATTTTTATCGAAACAAACACATTTCAAAGTTTTTTCATGTCATCATTATTTATTTTTGATAGTTTCCCAATACCTTTTATGTATAACTTTTAGTTTTACCCGTTTTTCAAAATATGAAAATCCTGTATATATATATATATATATATATATATATATATATATATATATATAGTATACAAACACAAAATATAAAAATGTTAATAATAATTTAATAAAATAATAATACAATATTAATATGAGACTCTCAAAATATGAAAATCTATTAAAAAATATGTATAAAAAACAACCAATACACAAATAAACACGTTAAATAATATAATATAATATAATAATGTGATGGAAACAAAAAATTTCTGAATTCTCCTGTGATGCAAGTCTATCCACTTTTGGAAATTGTTGTGAAAAGTATGCTTTAACCATGTTATGTTTAAGCCAAAAACACCCATAGTTGAAGAAACACCCTGGCACATACAGTGTATAACTAATTCCAGATGCAGTCCTGTTAATGATGGATCCACAAACACGTTACTGTCAGTAAAGGAAAATAAACATTATGACCACACGATAATGAGGGGCCAACGCCGTAGTAAGACAAAGCGAAATGTTAAAAATAGAGAACAGTTAGAGACTTGCGGGTCAGAGACAAGATGAGAGTGCTTGAAATGGAGGCACACGTTTCATGAACCACTGAGTACCGGACAACCAAGCCAGAAAGTGGGAGACACGCCTACCTAATGTTAGCTGAGCAACTCCTACAGCAGGAAGGAAGAAGGAACATTTCAGGCTGGCGATGCTACCGTAGTAGATTTAGAATATCATGAAATACTTGCTTTTGCTTTTTCATTCCATTAAAGTCCTAAATAAATGGAAATTTATCAATCATCTATCAGAAGAAACAAACACATATAATGATAAGAGCCAATGAAGCTTAAGGGGATAGATCAATGAAAAATGGAAGTTCTGTCATCTTTTAATCATTCTTTGATTCTATTTTCAACTTTATTTCTTCCGTATCCTCCAAAACACATAAGGAAAAAGAATGTCCAAGCTGTTCTTTTCTTACATTGAAATTGGATAGAGACCAAAGGCTGTCAAGCATCAGACATTAAAGCACCATAAAAGTGGTCCATTTCGAATCAGAGCATGTGAGCAGAGCAGTAATATTTAAACAGTAAACAGAGACGAACAACAAAAAAACAGTAAACTTTCTGAAGATTCCACTCACTCAACCCAGAATGCTCTTTGTGACATGCTGGCTCGAGAATATGTGAAATAAGCAATAGGTCTAAGGTTATGGAGTTCAAATATTGTTTCATTTAAGTTGCGAACCTTATACATAGCCTAAATGCACAGTAAACATCAGTTAATAATGAAGAAGGATCTTTATAATCTTTTGTTTATGGATAAAAAGAAGTTTGAAATACCTTTGCAGCGTTAACAAACATCCCAAAGTCCACACTGATGAGAGCGCCGTTTAAACAAATATGTAAATATGTGTTTTTTAATGGTTTTAATTGAGTTTTAGTTCATTATAGTAACCCTGATCACCATTTCCTTTCATTGTATGGAAAAGAGCAGCTTGGATCCTGCTAAATAACTGCTTAATACGTCATACGGCCTCGGAAGACATGGGGGTGTAAAGAATGACATCTAATTTAATTTATGCAACTGATCCTAGATGTGTAAATCACATTGTGCAGTCAAGTAAGTAGTCTTTGAGTGTGGTATTAACTCTAATCTCTAGTTCACTTCAGACGGTAACTTTTGGGATATGACCCACCAACCCATCTGCCAACTGGCTCATGTTTTTAATTGAGAGTCTAGCACCAACCTCATGGTACTGAGACCTTGTCACAGCAGCTGAGAATTAGCGTTTTAATGTGGTATTTACTGCAGTATGATCCTTCAGGCTAAATCCAATATGTGAATATATCCCACATGTACGCACCTTCATCTTCCGACACATCCAGTATTTCATCCACTGTCTCTGGGAAACTCATCCGATGCTTCTCAGTGGTGATCTGAGGAATAGAGAGGGAATATATGAACAAGTCAAGATGGCAAATGTTGTACAACTCACATAAGACGACCAGATTAACAAGAGATGAAAGATAAAAGCCACAAATCAAGCTTTGAAGATTAAAATCTCATATTGAGATTAGATAGAGTTCATGAGAATGCAAACGAATCTCACCACAGATACAGATTCCTCAGTCACCAGTTTGAGCACATCAATGACAGAGATGTAGCCTAGCCGCTTAGCAATACCCAGGGGTGACGTCCCATTCTGCCACAGATAACACAGTCAGGTCACCAAATCTCACATCTGTATGTGATAATATTCTATCTGTAAATAATATATAATATAATACTAAATATACTTTTTTAGGGCCACTGTATGCTCTATTCAGCAGTATAATTCCTAAATAACAGCTTATATTTACTTCAGAGGCCTGGCAGCATGACAGCAGAAATAACCCACACCAAAGGCTCTTCATCAGACATTTAAGCAGTGTATACTATTTTTTGGTGAGAAGAATTGTCATATTTCAAGTATAGGGGAAGGGGGTCTGCTCACAGTGGTGATCTCATTAGGTAGTGCTCCATGTTTCAACAGCAGGGTGACGATGTCTGTATGACCCTGCTGGGCTGCTTGATGTAAAGGAGTGTATCCCAACTGGAAAAGAAAGATGAGGGCGAATGAGAGTGCAAAGGTACATATTAACAGTGAAAACTGTACAAAAAGAGGCCTGTGTACAGTATATCCAGATGTGTAGCACTTACCCTAGTCTTGCTGTTAACGTGTGCTTGCAGCTGGAGTAAGAACTTCACCATCTTTATATTCCCATAGTGGCACGCCACATGTAAGGGTGTGTAGCCCATCTGAGAGAGAGATAGAGATTAAAAAGGGTGAGAAAGAAAAGAAAAAGCAAGTGAACAGCTAAATGGGTAGGTTCCAGTGCACATAGACGATCAATGCCAGCTAACATTGCAACGCTTCAGACCCTTAGATTCAGAGCCAGAATTATTTAATGGGGTGAAGAATGGATTATGAAAAAGTTAAAGTCACTCACTGTGTATTTCAGCATATATCACAATATCCCTTTAACAGTTGTGTTTACTAAACAAGCATTATTATTACTATTGCTGACATGGTTAGGGCTTTCGTTTTTTCAGACAAACCACAAACTTTAACGCTACATATACAAATGACACCTAAAGCCTAGCAACTTACATTGAAAGAGGGATCTGAGCCATATTTAGGTATCAGAATATCAAAAAGACTTGAGGGTGGGCTTATGAGCGGTGAGCTGCTCTGGTAACAAAACTCTCGGAGCATCTTAGCAACTGGATAGCAACATTAAAAAAACTCAGAACAAAATAGCAACTGCAAAACAACAACAGTAAAAAAAAAACTCCTTAGTGACTGCATAACAACACCTTAGTGACTGCATAACAACGCCCTAGAAAATCAGGACACTTTAGTAACAGCACAGCAACACCCTAAAACTCTCATAACCAGCTTGCAATTGCATATCAACAACCTTTAAAAAACAATCAGAAAACCTTAGCAACTGCCTAACCATGTGAAAAAACACTTGAAGCACCTTAGCAACTCTATAGCTCTCTACCCTAAAACACTCAGAACATCTTAGCCTCCACATAGCATGGCCCTAAAAACTACCCAAATCATAGCATAGGGGTGACCAGGTTTGTACTGGCCAAACCCACTCATATTTTCTTCAGATAATGAGAAGATTTGGTTCTGTTTGTCGATTTAGCACTAGCATAGACTACATTACACAGGGCTTTTGGGTCTAAATTCTAGGACTTTCTACAGATGGCACTGCTATGTGTGTGTGTGTGCGTGTGTGCATTGAAGTGTCTTACCCTTGAGGCTGCATAGACCGAAGCACCCTGCTTCACCAGCATGTCTGCAATGCCCACATGCCCTTCCTGAGCAACCAGGTGCAGAGGTGTCAGTCCATTCTGTACACACACACACACACACACACACACACACACACACACACACACACACACACACACACACACACACACACACACACACACACACACACACACACACACACACACACACAGGATGTTGTATAGATATTAAATGCATTTTTTCCCATTCCTCTTGTTTCATTCTTCCAACACGTCTCAATCTTTTATAGCTTTCTATTTATTTTCTCTCAATGAACTATCCCAAATAGCTATTAATAAAAGCTTAAACACTGTATCACCTTGTTGCCCAGGTTCACATTGGCCTGCTTGGAAATGAGAAGAGCCACCATGTCAGGTTGCCCCTCCTGTGACGCCAGGTGAAGCGGGGTGATGCCCTGTAGTGACTCTGAGTTGGCATTAGCTCCATACTGCAGCAGACTGCTTGCCACTTCTAGTTGGTTCTGTTTGGCTGCAATATGCAGGGCTGTGTAGCCGTTCTGTAAAATGGAGGAAAAGTAAAATCGAAATTTTTTTTTTTCTTAAACTGCTTTTAAAATACTGAAATAGACTGCTAGCCCTAACGTCACAGCTCAGAATAGTCACCCGTCAAGATCTTCTAAGAGTAAGGTGTATATGTGTATCTTACTCTCGCCGTGCTGTGTGGAGAGCCGCCCTTGCTGACCAGCAGCTTGACAACATCAAGGTTGTTGTGATGGACGGCCACATGCAGAGGAGTCAAGCCATTCTGAGAGAGGAGAGAGGAGGCACATGGCCTCAGTCAGCTACTGCTGACTGTCATCTGATATTAGAAGATGAGTACTGAGATTTCAGGTGTTTGTCTTGATGAATTACCTTTCCGGCTGCATTGGGATTGGCCCCTCTTTCCAAAAGCAGCTCCGCCACATCCACTTTCCCATATTTACATGCTACATGAAGAGGGGTAAATCCTTTCTGTAAGAAAACGCAGATAAAATTACTGAGAATGCAGGTGCAGATGTGCATATTTTATAGCCACCCACTGTTACTGTTGCTACCATATTTTTGAATAATTTCTATAAAACACACAAGACGTCAATGGACACCAAGAGTTTCTAAGGTATGATTGGTCGGTAGCATTTTAAAGTCACTGCAATATTTTGCAAACAATTCATCCATGCACATCATTATTTTATTTTATTTTAATTCACGTGCCCTCGTAATCTTTAATCAAAATAACTTCCCCTCACTCTTGCAACGAAATCACCTTTTCTCTAATAACTGGTTTAATGAAGTGAGGGCGGGACAATCTGTCACTCACATGAGATTACATCAATAGCAAACCATAACGATCCAGCAATCCAATCAATACACAAAATCAAGTCCCGCCCTACATTTTTGTCTTCTGTTTCACACAGATATACATCACAATAGAGAAGAAAAGACTATTGCAACTTCCGTTTCATGCCGACTTTAAGGCAGGGTTTAGCACAGGGTTAATTGAGAGGAGAGAACCTTGGTCATTTTGGTTTGTTGGGCATTCCCGTCGAGCAGGATGCGTGTGGTTTGGCCGTGTCCCTCGCGGGCAGCGATGTGCAAAGGGGTGTGGCCTGCCGTTGTGGCAGAGTCTGGATTGGCCTTATGTTCCAAGAGCAGCTTCACCAACTCCTTATGTCCCATTCGAGCGGCACAGTGCAAGGGGGTTTGATCATCCTGTGAAAGGAAAGAGAGAGATAGAGGAAACATGAGATTTTTAAAACAAAAGAAGATAAATGAAGATAAAACAGCTTGTATGATTGGCATACCTTCGCTTTGGCATCCACCTGTGCATTGTTCTGTAGCAGGAACTGAGCCACCTCACAGTGCCCCGCTCTGGCAGCCATGTGCAAAGGGGTCTCCACTTTCTACAATGGCACATTTTAATACAGTCACAAACATGTAGTTCTGAAAAGAAAACTGTGATTACTGACACCATCGCTGCTAAAGACATAAGCCAGTTTGTAAAGAAGAATAGCAGTGCCTTGGCGATTCAATTGTTCAGTATATCTGAGGTGCCAAACAAATACACCGTTCTTACCACATTAGAAGCGTTGGGTGAAGCTCCTCTCTGAAGAAGACTCTTCACTATGTTGAGATGCCCCATGAATGCCGCCACATGAAGTGGGGTCAGACCCGACTAAGAGACAAGAACAAGCATTTTCGCAAATGCAAGTGTGTTTAAGGGTTCTGTTATTCAATTGAAAGATTTTACAATTTAAAATAACTGTTTCTTATTTTACTATATTTCAAAATTTAATTTATTCCTGTGATGGCAAAGCTAAATTTTTAGCATCATTACTACAGTCCTCGGTGTCACATGATCCTTCAGAAATCATTCTAATATGCTGATTTTGTGCTCAAGAAACATCTTTATTTATTTAAATGTTGAAAACAACTGCTTAATATTTTCGTGGAAACCATGATCCATTTCTTTTCTGGATTCTTTGATAAATATAGAGCTCAAAAGAACAGCCTTTATTTGAAATACAAATGTTATGTAACATTAATAATGTTTTTACTGTCACTTTTGATCAATTTAATGCCCCCTTGCTGAATATATTTCTTTTTTTTTTTTTTTTTTTAAAAATCATAATAATCTCAAACTTTCTAACAGTAGTGTATGATGTTAATATATTCTTGTCCAAAAGTAATCGTGAAAAAGTCATTGCTCATTCCTTCATAGTCTTTCTATTTTCCACAAGGGTCAAGACAAAGGAGTAGATGGTGCAAAAATAACAGAGGTTATCAATCAAAGTGACAGCCAGAGAGTAATCTGACCTCAGTCACGGCCTCCAGAGATGCTGAGTGCTTCAGCAGAAGGTCCATGGACCGCATGTGGTTCTTCTTGCAGGCAATGTGCAATGGAGTGAATCCATTCTAAAAAGATACACCAAAAAATCAACTAATACATTCACAGTATGCAGCTGTGCAATTAATACTGCACTAAATGTATCATATATATATCTTATTGTCTCTATTTATTCAATTCAGCTATTTGTTTTACAGATGGTAATCAGGGTTGTCGTCATATTAACTGGCAATATTAATTAAAAGAGATTAAAAAGAAGAAGTAAAAGACAGGGTGGAAAAAAGCAGAGAGAAGAAAAAAAGACTGATAAACTAACCAGAGCGCGGGCATTAGCTTTTGCCCCCTTGTCCAACAGCACCTTGACCATGCGGTGGTGCCCACAGTGTGCTGCAACATGCAGCGGGGTCAGGTGGTCAAGGGTGATGTCATCGATCTCTGCGTTGTATTGCAGCAGCTGCCTCACGCAGTCCATGTGATCGCCCTGTGCTGCCATGTGGATGGGAGACAGACCATTCTGCAAGGGGGAACACATTATTATCAACTGATCAGCATGATTACACCATCAATAATGCTAAAAATCTGTTACAGTATGGCCCATCTTAGTAATATAGTTTGGCCACCTTGGTCTTGGCCTGAATGGGAGCGCCCTGGTCTAGCAGGATCTCCACCACACGTACATGACCGTTCCTGGCTGCACAATGCAGAGGCGTCAGCTCATCCTGCAGATAACGCAAAAAATAAGCATTTCTGGAAATTTATCAGCCATGTTTTAATGTATCCTACATGAGCTGCATTTTCTGTCCTTATTCATGAACGCATTCAAGTATACCATTAAAACAGCAAGTGGTCACAAAGAGAAAATACCTGTCTTTACCATGAGGAAGTAAAATAGGTCATTCTCCATGAGCTAGAATTAAATAAGTCAGATTCAGCAGTCTCAGCAGTGTGATTTTTCATCTCAGCCAGTAAATAATGTCACTGTGAGATGTGATTACGGCTGGATACAAGAGGATTGACTATTAGATTATACGAAATCTAACTTTGCAATGTTTAATCCATCTCATTTTATTTTGTTATAAAGAAAAAAATCCAGGTCTATATTCTGACCTGTTAAGCACTGCTGCATTTTATGAAAGATGTATTCTTTATTATTATTATTATTACAAACACATATTGAGACACTTGCGCTCTGTTTTTTTCTTGCCTATATATATATACAGGTCCTTTTCAAAAAATTAGCATATTGTAATTAAGTTCATTATTTTCAATAATGTAATGATAAAAATTTAACTTTCATATATTTTAGATTCAGTGCACACCAACTGAAATATTTCAGGTCTTTTATTGTTTTAATACTGATGATTTTGGCATACAGCTCATGAAAACCCAAAATTCCTATCTCCAAAAATTAGCATATCATGAAAAGGGTCTCTAAACGAGCTATTAACCTAATCATCTGAATCAACTAATTAACTCTAAACACCTGCAAAAGATTCCTGAGTTCTTTAAAAACTCCCAGCCTGTTTCATTACTCAAAACCGCAATCATAGGTAAGACTGCCGACCTGACTGCTGTCCAGAAGGCCATCATTGACACCCTCAAGCAAGAGGGTAAGACACAGAAAGAAATTTCTGAACAAATAGGCTGTTCCCAGAGTGCTGTATCAAGGCACCTCAGTGGGAAGTCTGTGGGAAGGAAAAAGTGTGGCAAAAAACACTGCACAACGAGAAGAGATGACCGGACCCTGAGGAAGATTGTGGAGAAGGACCGATTCCAGACCTTGGAGGACCTGCGGAAGCAGTGGACTGAGTCTGGAGTAGAAACATCCAGAGCCACCGTGCACAGGCGTGTGCAGTAAATGGGCTACAGGTGCCGCATTCCCCAGGTCAAGCCACTTTTGAACCAGAAACAGCGCAGAAGCGCCTGACCTGTTGCTCAGTGGTCCAAAGTACTTTTTTCGGATGAAAGCAAATTTTGCATGTCATTCGAAATCAAGGTGCCAGAGTCTGGAGGAAGACTGGGGAGAAGGAAATGCCAAAATGCCTGAAGTCCAGTGTCAAGTACCCACAGTCAGTGATGGTCTGGGGTGCCATGTCAGCTGCTGGTGTTGGTCCACTGTGTTTTATCAAGGGCAGGGTCAATGCAGCTAGCTATCAGGAGATTTTGGAGCACTTCATGCTTCCATCTGATGAAAAACTTTATGGAGATGACGATTTAATTTTTCAGCACGACCTGGCACCTGCTCACAGTGCCAAAACCACTGGTAAATGGTTTACTGACCACGGTATTACTGTGCTCAATTGGCCTGCCAACTCTTCTGACCTGAACCCCATCGAGAATCTGTGGGATATTGTGAAGAGAAAGTTGAGAGACGCAAGACCCAACACTCTGGATGAGCTTAAGGCCGCTATCGAAGCATCCTGGGCCTCCATAACACCTCAGCAGTGCCACAGGCTGATTGCCTCCATGCCACGCCGCATTGAAGCAGTCATTTCTGCAAAAGGATTCCCGACCAAGTATTGAGTGCATAACAGTACAATTATTTGAAGGAATTATAAGAGTAAGAATAAGAATTATTTTGACTTTTTTTGTATTAAAAACACTTCTTTTATTGGTCGGATGAAATATGCTAATTTTTTGAAATAGGAATTTTGGGTTTTCATGAGCTGTATGCCAAAATCATCAGTATTAAAACAATAAAAGACCTGAAATATTTCAGTTGGTGTGCAATCAATCTAAAATATATGAAAGTTTAATTTTTATCATTACATTATGGAAAATAATGAACTTTATCACAATATGCTAATTTTTTGAGAAGGACCTGTATATATATATAGACTACATATTATTAAAACTATTTTTAATATTTTATTTAGGTTTTATTTTTGTTTCATGTAAATTTTAGTTTAAGTTCTCTATTTCTATTTATTATTATTTAATAATTTCTATTTAGCTTTCATTTAAATTTATTTCAGTTTTAGCTTTTAGTAATTTTAAGTACTTCAACTTAAACTTAAGCTTTATTTCAATTAATGAAAAGGACATTAAAATAGTTTTAGTTTTAGTTAACAATAACAACACTGCAAACTGCAGACTTTTCGATTATGAAAATATTTTGCACATCCCTAATGGATACTGTACAGTACCTTTGTCTTGGCATCTATCTGAGCTCCTCTGTCCAACAGAAGTCGCACCATAATCACATTCCCCCTCCTGGAAGCGATATGTATTGGCGTGATGCCATTCTTCAAGAGAAAATGAGTAAAAATTAAAATTCATGTAATCTTTTATGTAGCAGGAAGCAGCATTTTTGAGAGTTGAACTGACCTTCGGTGTGAAGTTCACGTTGGCTCCTCTGTTTAGCAAAAGCTGTGCGACACTGAGATTCTCATAATGGGCTGCGATGTGGAGGGGAGTAAAGCCGGTCTACAGGAAAAGAGTGTAACATTTCATTGATTCAGTGTATGTATAAAACAGTAACACCTACGCTGACAGATTTTTAAACAAACTCAGTACTGTTTATCTTGTCACATACAGTAGTCATCTCTGCAATTACAAGCCAAGAGCGGCTGCACTGAGCTCAGTGAGTCATGATGCGTAATCCTGCTCGTGGTGAGATAAAACCTTTCAGATGTGTACAAACACACATACTTTGCTGAGGACGTCTGGGTTTGGGTCGTTCTGCAGCAGTACGGCAGCAGTGCGCGTGTCGTCATTGCGTGCCGCGATGTGCAGGGCCGGCAGACGCACTTTGCCCTTGGTGCCGTAGTTTATAAGGAGGGCAACCACGTTCTCGTGACCCTGCTGAAGAGCTACCGCCAAAGGAGTAAAGCCATCCTGGGGGATGAAATCGAGAGTTGTAGGTTCATTTGGGTTTTATTTCTGCTGAGTTTGATTTCAAATTGTCACTTACCTCGGTTGGAAGACTCTGATTGGCTCCATGTTCAAGTAGATATTTCACCACTTCCAAGTGGTTCTCCTGTGCTGCCATGTACAGGGGACTAAAACCTTTCTGCAAAACACAAAATAACAACAAAGAACAAATTAATTAAGCTTTTCATCTACACAATTCTATGTTTGTTGATTCATGTATTGAGGCTCAGACCAACCTGAGACTGGGCATTGACGTTGGCACCATAATTTATCAGTTCTGCAACCACTTTCTCTTGACCGGCCAGAGCAGCAATATGAAGGGCGGTATTCCCTTTCTGCAAAAATAATAGTCATGTTAATATAATAAAGAGAAAGACTTTTCAGACAAACAAAGACTTTTATATATTGAATATTTTTTTATTTTGCTTTTATTTTTGCCCATGTTGCACGCTATTGTTTTTCTCTGTCTGATTTTTTTAATTGATTTATTTTAATGGTGTCTTTTTTCATCTAAAATGTCTAATACAGAATTTTGACCTGTGAAGCACTTTTACCAACATTTTATGTGAAAGGTGCTATAGAAATAAACTGCATTATGAAATAAATATTTATTTAATAAAACTATTACTATTTGCTACTTGCTATTGTTAGTCGGTTAGTCAGTGGGGAGGGACTTTCTCATTCTCCAGAATATTTCATTGGACAAAAAAAATATTGAAGAAAGTTGAGACATCAATATTTTGACTCTTTTTCCTAGAGGAGAGAAACTGCAAATTTTAAATGCACAAATTTGTAAAATGGTAATTTTGTCAACTTTTAGAAGTCTTAATTAGATGTACAATATGATAAATGCCAATGTTCAATACACAGTAATTTATTGAAAGAGATATTCAGAATAAATATTTATTCCACCAGGTAAGAGTTCATTCTTAAGTTCAGCCTTAACTGTAGGCTAATGACTGTTTTAGGTTGCCAAGCACATACTGTTGCAACTCAGCCAATCAGAATTTAAGGTGCGTCCCAATTTGCATACTTAATATGCACTATTCTATGACATTTTGTAGTATAAATAATGCGAGTAGTGTGATCACACTGAAAATTAGAAAAAGTACACTTTACATATCAGGAGGATGCATTTAATTAACACATGATGCACGTTAAGTGTGGAATATTAGACACATGCACTCAACTGTCACAGCTTTAATTACATTACAGAGGGGGAGGGGCTATCAGACTCTGATGTTGAATGAAAGAATAACCTTACAAAATGCATACACTGCACGGTTGAGTTGAGTACATAGTGCATTATAAGTGCATAGTGCACAGTGTGTCATTTGTGACACAACTTTAGAGTCTAAACTATCTCATTAATAAACCTGTTTTTGGCTTGCCAGAGGAAGCCTGACTGACTGAAGAAAGTAGATTTACCTTTGTGTTAGTCTCCAGGTCAATGCCATTGTGGAGCAGCTCAAGCACCATCTTAACATGACCTTCTTTAGAGGCCAAGTGCAACCCGTTAAGCCCATTCTGCAAATACAAGAGAAAACATTAGGTGCTGAAAAAGTCAGTCTCAAAAAACAACAACAAAAAAAACCACCCTGACACATCTCAAGTCTATCTCTTTATCTCTCCCCGTCTACCTGTCAAATGACTCACTGAGAGGAGGGCAGTCTAAAAATAACACAGTGAAGCACTGACTGAGAAATCTACAGATCTGTGAAGCTCTCAGTAAACAGGGCTTGGAAATAGAACGATGGAGGAAACCGACAAAAAGGCCGGGCGAGGTAAAGGCTGATCGGAGAGCGGCAAATGGTAGTGTGTGCTTTTGAAGGGATGCTAGGTGTGTGGCCAGATTTTGCCATAAGGGGGCTCTGCTCTGCTAGTCTGACTGGAATCCCCTTCATACTGCAGTGTCACTCATCTCTAATGAGCTCGTACTGCAGCTGTACAGTGCATGCGCAGAGGAGAGGAAGACAGAATGGAGAAAGAGGGGTGCTTGCAGACGGTGGGGAGGAGCACTGATGAAAACTGCCACATGTGCCCACTTGGCATTAATATTCTCTAGACGTGCTTCATGATGTTTTAGGGAATATCACAGTATTTGTGTGATATCAACAGTATTGTTTTACGCGCATAGATCGCCAACACTGGATCTTTCATTTTTCTACATATAAATTACATTTTAAAATGTATTAAAATAGAAAAGAGTTATTTTTTTACATTATAATAATAGTTCACAATATTTCTATTTTGACTGTATTTTTGGTCAAATAAATGCAGTCTTGGTGGGTTGAGTCTTGGTTGAGATTACTGATCTCAAACTTTAAAAATGATAGTGTATAAATATTTCAGACAAGTTTGGCCAAATACCTAAATAAGGTCACAATTGTTTGAATGACTTTGTTCCCTCCGTTAAACACAGAAGGAGAAATTCTGAAGAAATTCTGGTCATGACATTTTGAATGGGGACTGAAGTGTTCAAGCATCTACGGAGAAATAAGCATTACAATTTACATGTATGCATTTGGTAGACACTTTTATTCCACAAGATTAGTGCACATCTTGCACATCCTGTCTGGGTATGTAACTAGAATACAAATGGCTTTTCAAAAATAAATAAAATAAAATAATGAAATTAAAATGAAACAAAATAATAAAATAAAATAAATAAAACTTTGGCTTCTGATTCTTAGATTAGTTTTGGCTATATAATCATTAGATGTTAATAGATAAAATGGCTAATAACATTAAGGCTATTTACAGCCGTTAGTTCATCACCTATAAAATAAAGACAAATTACACTATGTCAAGACCATCAATTGTCTAAAAATCTCATTAACAATACTTGCTTTAAGCTGAGGTGGAAATTAATCACACGCTCTGAGCTTTAAAATACAGTTTTGCTGATTTTCAGAATTTTCTCTAGTCCCAAAGCATTTCCCGCCTCACTGTCAAAAACAGTCTAAGCTCCTCAGAGAATGTGTTGCGACAGCACAGAGACATTCACTCTCTGATATCAACATCACAAACGGGAAGTATACTTCAGTTTATCCAAACACGTAACTATAAAAATCTCCGAGACGCATTGAAATTTGGTTTAGGTTGCATATCGTAGGCCGTGACAGGTTCCCCATGGAATCCTGTCAGTAGTGAATGATGTTATAAGGTGGTGTAGTAGTCAACCTGTGTGTGTGTGTGTGAGTGTGAGTGTGAGTGTGAGCGTGTGTGTGAGTGTGTGTGTGTGTGTGTGTGTGTGTGTGTGTGTGTGTGTGTGTGTGTGTGTGTGTGTGTGTGTGTGTGTGTGTGTGTGTGTGTGTGTGTGTGTGTGTGTGTGTGTGCGTGTGTGTGCGTGTGCGTGTGTGTGCGTGTGCTCGAGAGAGAAAGAGAGAGAGAGAGAGAGTTCAGGATGCAGGCATACAGAGTGGGCGTTCATTTTCAGAGCTTTTCAATGCGGGAAGCCAGCCAACTGCTCAGGTCCATTCACTAACCCGTCTCTGAGAACCAAACATAGCTCTCCTGCAAATTTCACAATATGCTATTTAAAGCAGGTAAGCAAGTGTTATGATGCAAGTGCTTGCAAAAGCATGACCGGTGAGGGGGTTAGAGGTGGAAGACATGCTGGCATGATTAATTATGGCAATTTACTGATTAGGGCATTGAACACAGTTCTGCATTGACACTGTAAACACAGCTGTACTGTCCGACCACAGGAGCATTGGGGGGTTAATTTAGCATCGAAAACACAAACTGGCACAAGCAAACACAAACACACACACACACAGACACACACACACACACACACACACACACACACACACACACAGATGCGGATCCTAATCTACAATGTGATGAATTTATAGCTCTAAATAGCAATTTCTGAATTTAGCCAGTACTATTAATGGGCTTCAAAGTTTGGGCTTTCAAGGCGTGTATGTGAAACTGGTGTTGTCAACTGTTCTTATATATTTCAAGCATGTTGTTATGGAGTTGTTTTGTGTAGTTGTTAGGTGGTTTTTACTCCAAAATAAATCATAAGGATTTGTTTAGGTGTTTTATAGATCACAGAATTGAAAATTGAAAAGTTTTCTTAACAAATTCCATGATTGGAAATACCATTCATATCTGTAATAATAGTAATTTGGTAACATTTTACAAGGTCTCATTTGTTGAAGACCCCCTGTGATGAAAATCTTATAAAAAGTATTTTGAAAGGTTTCTGTTGTTGTTTATATCTATGTGGTGTTTTTAACATGCTTTAAGACAAACCGTGTGAAAATTTATCAGTCGACACCATTGCTGTATATTTCTTCTTAAAACTGCAGTGAACCAAAGACAGTCACAAAAACGTAGTTTGAAAACGCCCCTTATTTCTACGTCACAAACTTGTAACCAATCCGTAAATGTGCGGGCGGGGCTTTTTCTATCATTATTTCTAAGAATGCAGATTTTTAGAGGGCAGCTGTGTGACTCTGAGATGGCCAACAGGAACATGATTTGTGTAACATTAGCAACACATCATTAGCTGATTGATAAAGTAGTCAAACCAAAGGCTAATTATATCAATGACCTTTATGTGTCAACTTCTATTCAAAAAACTTTCTCTTCTTCTCCTCTCAGCGGCACAGAATTGGTGCATTTCCTCTGTGAAATTCAGGGGTGTCTGTTTTATTTTATCTATAAAATTATTACTTTGCTTTAAATCATTTTATTTAATTAATACTGGGACGCAATGTGTGTCACCACATGTGTCACATGACACATCTGTCTTTTTGCTGATCGAAATGCCTGATGCCTTGCATAAAACACACGACTTTATTCCTGAAGATAATGTATATAATCAATATGGATGATAAAATGTCCTCAGAACTGAGCACTGTTGGTTAATTGGCAGGTTATGGAATCAGCCGCGTCGCATCATCTTTCGGCTATGAGTGAAACGCAGGACGACGGTCTGATGTTCCCCCGCAGAGCACGAGTCCAAGGCACGAGAACCAGCGCTGATACGGTGGAAATTGGATAACAGACCAATTGATTACACTTGAATTACTTTTTTTTTAAAATTAGTTTTTACTTCTAATATTTTTGTTATACGAGTATAAATGTAGGCAATGATGTATACTTGTTAAAACAGTATCAAATATGCTGTATTGCTGTACTCATCGACAATAAAGGCCAGTGTCATGTATAACGTTACCTGTGGTTGTTTATTTTGAGTATTTTACAAAGGTTTACAGGAAATTAAAAGTTAATATTTCTCATAAATAAAAACAATTAATATTACTCATAAAAATTGTTTTTTTTATGTTTTCCTTAATTATTTCTACTCAATTTTATTTGTTAATGTACAAAATAGTTCCTCAGATCTACTTACATTTTTTACTAACATTTACTCAGTTCATATGGTATATGTAATTAATTGTAATTTCATTGATTCAAATTGAATCAATATTTTTAAGTGTAAAAATGTTTCACCAAAAATAAAGGAGTAAATCATTTAAATATGTCATTGTGAGTATCAAAGATGAGTTTAAATGATAAAATTATTGACTGAAGGGGGACTTTAACATTAGTTAACATGAACAAAGAATGAACAATATTTCTACTGCATTTATTGTATTAACAGTTAATGCACAGTAAACTAACATGAACATTTTTATTAACTAATGTTATGTAATCAAATGATACCTTATTGTACAGTGTTACCAATCTTGACATTGCAGGATGGATCTTTCTCTCACCTGATTGGCTATGTTGATGTCTATTCCATTTTTGATATGGTCCAGAGCTTTTTCCAGATTACCTGAGCGTGCAGCACGGAGAAAACTGGTTGTTGTATCCGCCTGAGAGGGAGAGAGAAGAAAGGAAAAATAAATGCAAATCTGAATAGGAAAAGGGATTGTTAAATTGTCATAATTTTTTTGCACAAGGGTTCTGGATGTTTAGCACTTAATAAAACATCAGTGTGCAGCACTAATTAGAGATTCATGATGTGTTGTATTGAGTATCTGGTTTCAACTGGCTCAAGGGCCACATAACAGCGTCCCAACAGTTACGGAATTAGTTCTTTAAAACATCTCATTTTCCAAAGTTATGAAGCGTGATGTTATATTCAGGGCTGGTTTTGCTCCTAAAGACATATCAGCATTTGCTTTAAGGCTGAAGTGTGTTCTTGTATCCCAGCTTATTTTGTAGAGACAAAGTAAGCAATCTGTTTTTTCCCTCGCAAAGTGTGCTGTGAGCCATCAAAACATTTCAACATCTCAACCATCCCATCGTAGTAATATTAAATCAGCAGCCATATCACCCTTTAGCCCAAGACTGGTTTCCCACTGAAGCTAAGCAGGGCTGAGCCTGGTTAGTACCTGGATGGGAGACCTCCTGGGAAAACAGGGTTGCTGCTGGAAGAGGTGTTAGTGAGGCCAGCAAGGGGTCTCACCCCGTGGTCTGTGTGGCGTGGGTCCTAACGCTCCAGTATAGAGGGTATGCATTGACGTTACTTTCCCGCCGGAACACGCACCCTCGCCGGACTGCGTGACTTGATTTAATAGAGGAAACTGTGAAAACGCGAGTAAAACAAACGATTATCAGTTTAAACTAAAGGTTGGACTCAATATAGTGTTCCTTACAACTTACCAAAGATCCATTGAGCCATGAATACTGACATGCAACCAGGAATCATGTTTCCTGACATTTATATGTGCCTGATTTTGACACAGAGGAAAAACATAAAGAAAATTTGCCTATGAACGATTTATATAAATACAATATAGGTAGGTCTAAATCCGGGTGATCACTTATATCAATGTTATATATATCATCATATCGTCCAGCCCTAAAACTTAAATCGTTTTTTTGTCAGTGTATATTTAAAAACATCCAATTATGCAGAATATACGATGGCAAATATTTAATTGATAAGTTGTCAATACAATATATAACAATACAATATATATAGGGTATGATTTTACCCCTAAATTTAGCGTATTGACACAAAATGATAACTGCAAATCCACTTTTTCGCTGCCTGGAGTCCAGTTGTTTCTATGAATTGCAGTGATCCATTTGCTTCTCTGTTCTGTAGCTTTCGGCAGTCTGTAAAAATATATACCTAGGATTTCTTGTCAAAATCTAGTTGTACAGTCAATCGCAATGCTCTCATCTTTTTAGATGTGTTTTGTGTGTTTTTTACGGCATTCGTGCTGAAAACAAATCCTGCCGCTCAGTCTTTTTGCCACTCAGTGGGCGTAACTGCAGTCACTCTGACTGACGGTGACGTCAAGCACATACCCTCTATAGTGATGGGGACACTATACTGTATACTGTCAAAAAGCACCGTCCTTCGGATGAGACGTTAAACCGAGGTCTTGACACTCGGTGATCATTAAAAATCCCAGGATGTCTTTCACAAAAAGAGTATGGGTGTAACCCCGGCATCCTGGCCAAAATTGCATTGTCCTATGTCCATCATCATGGCCTACTAATCATCCTCATATACTGATTGGCTTCATCACTCTGTCTCCTCTCCACCAGTAAGCTGGTGTGTGGAGGGCGTTCTGATGCAATAGCCGTCGCATCATCCAGGTGGATGCTGCACATTGGTGGTGGTTGTGGAGATTCACCCCTTCCATGTAAAGTGCTTTGAGTGCTGAGAAAAGCACTATATAAATGTAACACATTATTATTGTCATTTTTAAATCAACCAATGGTGTGAGTCTGGGGACAGAACTAACCAAGATAATATGTGAACACAGCAATTATTTTTGTAATTCCATTTGGTGATGCTAGTGGCCCAGAAATCTCATAATTCAGCTTTAAATATCACTAAAATAATAATAATAATAAATTATTTTAAAAAGTATAACAAAAATTATATTTAAAAAAAAATGTATTGTCACATTATAAAATACCTAATTTCTCCACATAGCTGTATCAATGTTCTCTGTTAGTTTAAGTTCTTGATCATTTTTCATCTGTCATCCGTGTCTGTCTGTCTATGACTGTACTTTTCTCAGTGGAATAGCTAACAGCCTCCATACCTGTACCCAACCCTCCCTTTCTCTTTCCCTCCTGTTGTGTTCATGCTAACGGGTCCAGAACAGAGAGCTTTTCAGATTTCCATCTGCACTGCAATATATCAAAAACATGACTTTATCCTGCTGCTCTGTATAGAAATCCATGAGTGATATTTTGTGGTTTTCCATGTGATGACTAATGCAATTTGCTCTGATGTGGTCACAGTTATATTGAGTCCTTGAATTGATTTGTCAGATACTCTGCAGTCTAGATATTGTAGATCGTCTCTGCTCTGTTATTTAGTAGGGATGATTGACAGGCCACTCCCCCCTCCCACCCCAATTCAAATTGTGGATGCAACACAAAGTCACTGCGGCGGAAGAAGTCATTCAAGTCTTCAGGTGACAGCATAGCAAAAACGTTTCCGTCAACATGACTATGCAGTAATAGTGTGAATGTGAGCCATCACATCTTAATGAAAACAATTGCTGAATCACTTCAGAATCTAATTTAATTTTGGGACTAAAATTTCTTTAGCGATCATTATCAACAATCAGCCTGCAGAATTTATTCACATGTGATTCACATATTCTTTAAACCATCCATTCTGATACTCACATGGCTGTTTTTCTTCTGTTTCACACAAATACAAACAAACAAGTTTTTTTTGGTTCATATTTTTCAACAGCATTCGGTTAACAAATTTGAGCTGGAAACTGTCTGTATGGCCTTTCTGATCCTGTAGCAATTCCCAGAGCACTTGCTCATACATTAGTCGCTTTTTCACCGACGCGGTAAACCGGTCTCATTGCTTAACCTTTCAATTCTGTGCCGTTCTGGCCCAGCCGGTACAGATATGTTTTAATTTTCCACTGTGGGGCTGATAACAGAGCTCTTTGAAATGTAATACAAATGCGTCAATCGTTACCTTGGTAAAGCAAGACTTTACAGACAATATGAGATGTAAATAGTGACCGGGTTAAAAAGAAACTGGCAGTCACTACACGCATTCTACCAGCACAGTTCGGCATGTTTAGACAACCATGCTGAGAATTCCAGGCTGAGAACGGTTTGTAATCATGCTGAACTAAGCTCAAGAGGAAATATAACTGGAAACATTCCTAACCGTTCTTAGTACTGCTCGGCCCGACAGTGAAAAAGTGGCTGTATATAGTAGGCCACTACAAATTCTGTGGTGTTTTATGGTATTGAGATGATGCTCGGTATACAGAGTTCTTATTCACCTTACTTATTTGATAGTTCTTGAACTTCGAGTTGTGTTTTGGGTCATTTTCTTCCTGAAAAACGAATGTCCACCTCAAACATAATTTTGATGAATTGATTTACCTTTGAGGTATATTGAAAAGGACAAGCTCGATGATCTTGTCATTGACTTGGCACCAAATTGCCATTAGCATGAAACTGGCACAGCACCCATAATCATGACACAGCCTTCTTCAAGCTTGACAATGTGAATATATTTTTAGTACCTGGTAAACAAGTTAACAAAGCAATTACTTAGAGAATGGCCAGTGTGACTGACACACACACACACACACACAGACACACACACAGACACACACACACCCATTCAAAAGTCTGGGGTCAGTAAGATTTTTTAAGTCTTTTGGAAATAAGTCTCTTATGCTCACCAAGGCTGCATTTATTTGAATAAAAAAACAGCAATATTGTGAACTATTATTTAAAATTACTATTTTATTTTAAAAAGTAATTCATTCCTGTGATGGAAAATCTGAATTTCCAGCAGCGATTCCAGCTCAAGAGACATTTATTTTTATTATTTAATGTTGAACAGTTTTGGAAGCCGTGATCAATTTTTATTTTCGGGCTTTTTTGATTAATAGAAAGTCCAAAGAACTGCATTAATTTGCCATAGAAATCTTTTGAATGTTTTAAAAAATGTCTTTAATTTCACTTTTGATCAATTTAACGCATCCTTGCTGAATAAAAGTATTAATTTCTTTTAAAAAATCTTTCCGACCACAAAGTTTTCAATGGTAATGTATATATACACATACACAAATTATTTAATATTATATTACATTTAATATTTTGAAAAAAATTAAGGCAACAATTAAACGTAAGTTTTACATTTTAGCGGCTTGGTTTATTTTATTTTTTTACACAGTAGCTGAAGCCTGACACTCACACAGTGAATTTACTTAATATGTTTTAATAAAATTGTATATATCAGTTTGCATGCTTTCATGTATTTGTGTATTGGCTCATTGTTATTGACAAGTCTACATTAGTCTACATTATCCCATTGTAATCGCTATAGTACATCTGTTGCATAAGTGACAATCTGACAGATATCAGCAATCAGAAGAAACAGCAGAAGGACAATCTAAATTTTACCGCAAAACCATCTGATGCACACAAAAAATACACACCTAAACCATCAAACACCCACTTAATCACACACACAGAATCTCATGTTAGCAATATGAATAGTCATACACAAAACACAATAAGAGCAATTTAGAATGAGAGGAAGATAATGAGACGCTACAAGAACACCAGCGAAGCTAACTAAAGTTATTAGCCACGTCACGAAATTCAAACACAAGAACTTCCACCAGCTACACAACCACAAGAGAACCACAGACAGAAACGTTTAAGAAGCCACACCAACACACAAGATTTTCCAGAAAGAGGGAAGTGTTGAGAGGCAGTACTAAGATATTTACTCTTCCATCAAAGTGCCATTTTCCACCTTGAGGCTCCGACGAACCCTCTCCACTCAAACTACTGTCCTGATGCACAAGCCAGCGCTGAACCACATGAGCCTAGAAGACACCAACACCACAAAGACAGAGCATGTTAATACACACACATGGAGAGACATATGGGCAGGTGAAAACACTGAAACTGTGAAAGCAATGGTAACACAAATAGATCATGAAATGGTGCTCCATTAAGTGAGTAATGTTAAACTTCAAGTATGACTGTGAGCACCTGAAAATGTTTTCAATTTTCTTAAATGCTTCCAATCTTTTTGAATGCAACACAAAATTGTGCTATAACAAGACACCGGCTATTGACCTTTGCAAAGGCCCAGGGATAAAAGAGGGAGAATTACACAACAACGCCATATTTTCGTTTCAGTCTTGAGAGGATGAATGCAGAAACCCAGTCGCATTAAAGGGATTCCAGTTCTTGGCGCACTCCAAGACTGGTTGCTTAGCAATTGCTAGGAGAACGATGACATCATTTTCAACATTCTCAAAAGCATATGACTACGAGTGTGATAACTGAGGATGCAGGGACCACATTGACCACAGAGAGCAAAACAAATTATGTGACCTAAATTGTTCTGGTTTTCTGTCTCATAAACCCACAAAATATGAGTGACATTGCAATTTATTGCACACGACAAATATCCAATAAAAAACAAATATATGATGCTTGGGTGGTTATTCCAATGCAGTAAACTATATACAGGTGAAACTCGAAAAATTAGAATATCGTGCAACAGTTCATGTATTTCAGTAATTCAAATTAAAAGGTGAGACTAATATATTTAGTATACATAACTATATACATGTGCATGATTATACTTTACAGAGGGCCGACATTTCTGTATTTAAAATCCTTTTTTTTATTGATTTCATGTAATATTCTAATTTTCTGAGATTTTGAATTTGGGGTTTTAATAAGCTGAAAGCCATAATCATCAAAATTATAACTTTTGCACGATATTCTAATTTTTCGAGTTTCACCTGTATATATATATATATATATATATATATATATATATTTATCTTAAGGAACTAGACCTCATTCATTTTCACTGAAATTTGAGTTTAATTGAGCTTAATATGCAAATAAGCTGTGACACAGTGCTGCAACAACCAATGAGAGTGTAGTTATTTGCCAGCTCAGAGTCAGATACCGCTGCAGAGTATGAGCGGCTACGAAAAACAGCTGGATGAAATCCAATCATTTCAATAGGAATCCATGAGAATGGGAATTTTGCGTGAGGGATGGTGAAAGATTTCGCCATGCAGATTTCACAACAGGTGGTTCAAGTTGGTCAGGTGGATTCATCGGGTTGACCAATATAAAGCTGCTTGGTTTGAAAGTGACTTCTGCATGAGGACTACTTTATACATCGCTTCAATATTACCAAATAGACTAATGGTAGTTAGAAGGTGTTTACCAGCCAGAGCTAACTTTTCCGGAAAGTTTGCTTTGGTTAGCTGTTTCAAACTCCTGAAACAAACACAAAATGAACTTTGTTTTGGCCTGATTTTGTTCGAAATGACGTTTGTTTTCGTTTTCGATTTCATTATTCACTTATGACAAAGCAATTAAAAGCGCTAGGCCTAGCTAAAGCCTCAGAGGACGAAATCCAGACGACTCTATTGTGAAGTAGAGGCGAGCAAAACCCAGACACACATATAGAATTGCGTTCCTCTTGGCAACTGTCAGTGTAACGTCACATTTCCCATCTATGATCAGTTAATTAATACATTTTGCATAATCCCTCATGTATCACGAGGGCAGATTCAGATTCACATGCAGTTCGGAAAGTTAAGTGATGACATCATCTGCTGGTGTAATTATGAGGGATATATAACCAGTGAATAGAAAAGAGTCACAGTCACTTTCTACAACCTGTCTGGCTTCTCACATACACACCTTTACATCCTCACACACTCGCTAAAAATAGTGACAAAGACGTCATTTGGAGCTCGACACTAGTAGGCTGAGAATGATGAATCGCAGTAAAGAACCCTCCAGGGTTTGCTTTGAGACCCACTTCTACAGAAAGAGAAACCTACATAGTGGTGCTAGGGTAGCCATTTATAACACAAACTCACACTCATGCAACTGTGACTTTCACAATTAAATAAACACACACAAAAAATGTTAGATCTCAATACCTTTGGTTTGATTGATTGGTCAGGCAGTGCCAGTGCAGCAGCCACTTTATACATGCAACGTCAGAAAGCAGAAATATAAAGCCAAGTAAAACAATCCTAGAAGGTCACAGCATTCTGCAGATCTATAAATAAAGATCTATAATTACTGCACACTATTATTATCGGCTAACATGACTATGACAATTCTAAAATCCATAACAGGCCAAGTAGAGCAGATTTTAAATAAATAGTTGGAATTACAGTTTTACAATTTTACAGTTTTTAAAGATGTTCATCTTAAAGGGGCAGTTCACCCAAAAATTTAAAATCTCATCATTAAAATTAAAATATAAAAATAAAAATAAAATACACTATAAAAAAACTATAAAAACTATTAAAAAAATAGATTACTAAAATATAATATTTTAAATATTAATTATTGGTATCAAAAATTAAAAAGATGAACTGAGATTGTGTATAATAAATTAAAAAGATGTATTTTTGAAGACTATTCTGATTGCTCTTTTCAATATAATGGAAGTGGATTGAGGCCATCAAGCTCAGAAATAATAAAAAATGTCCATTTAAGTCTTCTGATAGTTTTGCGTGGTTAACAAACTAAATTTTAAGTTGTTATTAGTTGTTTCAAGTCTGTACCATAGATAATAGATATTCCATTTGCTATGGAATCATGAAATATTATTTCTTTTGGTATAGGCTTTATAATTATACAATAATACTGTAAAATTTACAATAATACTTACTTTGCATAACAGACTGTACACATTAACAGAGGCATGTTGCTCGTTTACCACAAAACAGCTTTTGGAAAACATAGCTGTGTTTCTTGTTCTTCATACACAACAATTTCCCTGAAAACACTGGCAGCCAAACAGATCCAGTCGTGACCTAGAGAATGCAAAATCAATAAACAGACCAAAGGCTACGCTTAAGTGGGAGTTGATCAAATATTGATAGACACTCAGTGTTCATAATTGTGTGTATTCTTGTTTCGTGTGCTTGTATTATTTCTTGGAACATACTCTTGTGTAGCCTCAGCATCTTGTATAAATTACTGCATCAAGAGCTGCTTTCATGTCTCTAAAACGAAACAATCATTTATGGATTCATTCTTGAATTATTTAAGAATCACGATTCTTAAACGAAACAATTCAGCCATTGAAATCAAGACTGACATATCTCATACTCTCATTTAGGATGTAAGAAAATGAACCCCTTTAGGAACTAATGATAACCTGCATTCGTATAAGCAACTTCCTGTTTCCTATTAGACTGCTAAAATGGAACCACTGAAATATTGATGTGTATGTCAGGCTGCTGTGTCTGCAATCCTTTAAAAACAAAACAGACTATCTATTAGATTTATCCCCAGACATAAATGACTAAAACACTGAGATAAAGACAAAAACCAACACAAAGAAACTTGGACAGATCTCAGTTCCAGGTAATTACTACACTATTGCTCACACTGAAAGATGATCTGGAGGTCCATTTTTTAAATTTGGGCAAAGCAAACGCACATCCAAACGTCAGAATGCTGACAGTCAGACCACAATGCTAAATTATTTTAATACAGTGTCAGTTATTCATGTTTTCATTTTAAAATCCCCAATATGTTCCGATAAGTAAAGTAATAATTGCTTATTACTGTATTTATAAAAAAAAGTGGCAACAGCAATATAATATGACACCAATATTCAATAAATGATTACATTTATACTAGTAATATTGTTGTTATCATTATTACCATTAATATTATTAATGACCATACTACCAATATATATATATAACAGCAATATGATAAGACATCAATGTGCAATAAATGCTTATATAAATAACAACAATACTCCACTTATTGAACATTGGTGTCTTATATTTTTGTTGCAACTATATATATATATATATATATATATATATATATTACGTTAGTAAACATAGGAAATATTGGGGACATAATTAAAATAATGAATGACTGCATTCAAATAATGTATTACTAAAATATTGCAAAATAATGTAATAACCATTAGCTTGTTGATATTTGGATGCTTTTAAAAAAAAAATAATAATATTAATAATAGGCTTTTATGGATGCCAACCAATTCCAATCAGAACTGACACTTGTAAGTATCACAAGTAACACAATAATAAAAAACACCAATTGTATTCCGATACCATCCCTCCATTCAACAGATCACTCCTTTTTATTTCTATTTTCCTCTACTCTCAGTGCACTCCCTCTTTTGTCAAGCATCTCCATTTCATTCTCTCTGTCCTCTTACAGGAGCTGCAGATCTTCTCAGTCACAACACATTGCAGCGCCCAGAGCTTCCTCTTCAATATTCATGAGGACTGCAGAAGGCCTGACTGCAAAGCACGCTGGGTAGAGCCCCTCAGAGTCTCCTAATTACATCACCGCTATTGTGCTGACATCCACCTCTGTTTTATCCCTGACTGTTAGTCCTGGCTATGAACGTACATCTCATCACTCACACAAAATCCTTATGCACATAATCACACTATTAATGCCTAATTTCCCATGCAGCATTCTCATTATAATCTTGTCATCTTTGTGTGTGTGTGTGTGTTTTGCTTCGCATGCACATTGAAGCAGGAGAGAAAATGAGTGATTAAAAGAGAATGAGGGAGAAAGGAAAATAGGGAGCTAAAACTAGACTGAGTGAGAAAAAGAGGAGGAGAGATGTATGGTTAAGTGTCAGCGAATCGCGTGTAAGATGCCAGCACGTGGCCAGTGACTCCGCCTCCTTCCCCGGGGCCAATCCCTCTCCACAGGACCAGGACACACACACACCTGCGCAAACCGAAGCTGACAATAAAAGCATACTAGACTATAGTATGCAGAATGGAGATAATAGGGGTGATGCTTAGAGACCAGATTCTGGTTTATAGATGAACTACTATACAAATGGGTGACATTTCCAATATTAAAGATGAAAGAAAGAACACTAATGACCAAATGTTTGGGACCAATAAGATTTGTTTTGAAAGAAATTCACATTTTTATTCAACAATGACGCATTAAATTGATCAAAAGTGACATTAAAGGAATTCATAATGTTACAAAAGGATAAATTAGATCTTAAATTTCTAATAAATGCTATTCTTTTATACTTTCTCTTGATAAAAAAAAAATCAGCACCAAATCAGCATATTAGAATGTTTTCTGAAGGTTCATATGACACTAATGAGTAATGACTGAAGTAATGACTATACCATCACAGGAAAAAATGACTTTTCAAAATAATTTAAAATTGAAAATAATTATTATAAATTATTCTAAAATAATATTTTACAATATCACTGTTTATAGTTTACTTTGTTTTTGCATAAGCAATTAAAAAAAAAAAGCAGTGTAGTTCTATGTGTTCACCAAACAGCTTTCACAAAAATTTGATATTGTAATTTCAGTCACAAATCAGTCATTTGAAACCAACAAAGCCACTGTTAGAGCAAACTCAAATTCGTGTAATTGTAGTTTTGGCTCAAAACCTTATTCACTGAGATACAGATCTTGTGTCAACATCCCCAAGTGAACACTCAACCTGCTCTCCCCAATATGTAAAACTCTATGCAATAAATATGTTGATAAATATCTAAATAAACATAAATCCTGTTAAATATATGTATATATATATATATGAATAATAACTATCTCAGGAGTGCTGCACTAGTCTACATAGCACAAAAGACACAACACAGCTCAAGGTAGTCCTGAAAAACTTTCAAATATAAATAAATGACTCATGAAAATTAATCTAAATTATTTTAGAGTGAAAATTCTGTTTTTTTAGATCAGTAGAAACTTGTCCTGTTCAGTGCACAATAGGCTCAGTTCCAAACAGTTTCTCCATTTCAAAGCATGAAGCATTTGCCTTTTTTTTATCAATCTCTTTGGAGCTCGTTTTTGCCCTGAAAGGCCATTTCAGCACAAAGTCTCTTGAGTGGCACGAATTCATGAAAATAAAAACATCCAGAGGACATATGAGCCGTTCTAAGAGTCTAATGGCAGCAACATCCCAAGGCAATGTCAATTTTATCTTTCTTTTGTGCAAGTCATTTCTGCTGCCTTGTTTGACGTTTATGGTGAGGGGAAAGAATGAGTGTGTGAGCGTATGGGTTGGGATGTGCCACACACTGGCGCATAAATAATGGAGGAACGAATAAAGCATCTCATCACAAAAATCCATCATATTGCCATGTATGACATTGTTTTACAATTTAACTGGCTTCCGTTTTTTTTTTTTACAGGTGACTATTTATGATCCTCTATGTTGAATACTGGGACATTCATTGACAACATAGGCCAACTTGAATAATAGCATACATTTTTTTTCTTTTTGTTAAAAAGTTATTTTTATCTTGCTTCATTAAATATTATATTTATTTGATAAAATCATTTATTGAAAATTACAAATTTGGTTTTTAAATAAATTAAAATAATTAAAATAATATTTAAACAATTTCTTTTAAAATTAGATTTATGATAAATCCATAAAATACCTCACTAAATACAGTCAAATTTATGCTTAAAAGTAGAAGACAAAGAAGAAAAAAACTATTTAACACAAATGTAATAAATGTAATTCAATACACATTCTTTGAGAAAATGTCCCATATTATTTTGCATAAAAAAATCTTTACTGGTTTACAGATAAGGAGAGTAAAGACTAATTTTGTTTATGTGAAACATCAATAAAACATCAATGTGTACAGGCTGACTAGATCTGCTTCTAGTGTTTTAGACTGCCATTGATTTATACTTCTGCACTTAGGATAGCCAATCATAAAAGAGGTCATTTAAATATTACATACAAAGTCTTAAAGGTACAGTAGGTAGGGAAGGATATCTAAGGGAAGGAGACAGGGGGAAATGGCCATGAAAAAAAAGTTTACTACCTTTATTAGTGCTCTTCGGGGGAAAAATTGCTATAAAAGTATATGATTGCTATAAATGATTCTTTACACATCGAGTGTCTTGATGTTGTTTCCCTGCCAATTCATAAACCTGCAGCCACAGTGCACCAGCTATAGCCTACATTACCTAAGAAATATGATATATTTCAAATACTAATGATATGTTTCAACGCATAGGGTGTTGCAAGGAATATTAGTTAAACCAGTAAGAATGTGCTGAAATTGCGGAATCCACTTCTAGTATGAGTCATAATATGTGTTGGAGAGAAGAGGAAAATTTGTGGACACTGTCCTGTTCTGTCTTGACATTGAATGACTGACTCTCAAATGTGCCCTGTCATGAATCAGGACTGTAGGAGCTATTAAACTGTCACACACGTAAGCAATTGCACCACCCCCCACCCCACACCACACACAAACAAACACAACTAGAAAGCACAAATGTTCCAGTTAATTGTTTCAGATAAACTGTCACAGCAACCATAAATGCAACCATGCGTTATTATCAAGAGCAGAGGCTCTCACACAACACAAGCACAAACACAGAAATGTGCTTGCATCATTCCTAGTCCCTCTGTCAGCATGCAGAGTGAGTGTATGACATATGTCTCACACGGCATGACTGTTTTCCCAACAGAATGTAGAAATGTAGACTTTACACTCACACATACCCACACATACAAAGAGAAGCTAGCTTGTACTGGATCATTTCACTACAAAGAAGCCACGCCACCTACACACACTACAGAGATCAGAAGTGTGAGAAGACCTGTTTAAAAGACTAGCATAATCCAAAAAATGTTGAATGGTGTATATGAATTTCTTTGAAATTCAATTTATTGTAATTCTACATGCTTACATTTAAACTGCAATACTGCATCCTGTTGGCTACAATTCAAATTCAATGCAAATTCAGGAGTCAAATTGGAATCATGTGTGGTGCACAGCCCTGTAACCACACTGACATCCGAAACAAAACATTTGCTGGGTGTCAAGTGTGTCAAGTGTGAAAAACACAAAATATCCTTGTTGGTCCAGTCTGGTCTATGCTAGTTAGAGCTGGTATAGGGCTTACCATGCTGGTGACCAGCAAACCAGTATCCCATACTAGTCCCAGCATACAACACATACCTAATGACCAGCAGATTTTCAAGTCTGTCCATGTATTTTTATTGCATGGTCCTCTCAGCCTCTGCTTGGAGAATGATAGCCGTGTTAGTGCCTTCAGAAATGAGCAAGCAGCACTAGATGAAGGTGCAGCTCGGCCTGATGGATGGGGACAGAGTGTGCGTGTGTGGCTTATTTATACTTTCCTAGTATTTTACCGCTACACACTTCACCTTTAGTTTAAATAACACAATTTCCCATCGCCCAGAAGTCAAAAACTCAAATTAAGAGCAGTGATCTGACTCAGTTTGATTCAAAAGCCATGATGCAGTTGTCAAGTGTTCGGCACGGTACTATGTGAGAGATGAAAGGACGGGATTAGTGGAGAAACACAGGATCGCCCACTGTCTGTATATGAGGTAATGCCAGCGGGTCACCACTAAAACCTCAGTGGGATTCGGATGCTGCTTGCAGGGGATCGTGTCACTCCAGTCAGAGGTCACAGTCACACAGAGCAACACAGGTCACACAAATGCCACATTCACACTCTGAATCATGCTTGTGCATGTTTAAATTACATATTTTAATGTTTACACAGCAAAAACTATGGCTCAGATGCATAACAGTATTTAGAATTTGTTCATTTTCAGTGAATCGGTTCGTTGAGAAACCAAAATTAGCAACAGATCATAAATGTCTTTGATGACTGAAAAGATTATATAAAAATAATTAAGCAACAATGCAGACATGCAGAGTATATTTTAGTGTAAATATTATATATTGGGTTATTTAACACTTTAAAATATTTTGGGATCCAAAAAAAATTTAAACCTGGATATTAATTACAAATATAAGTTTTAGGATTTTGACCATTTTAAAACAAAAGAAACATTATAGTATAATATTTAACTTTTTAAAGGTCATTAACCATTTAGCATATTTGTGACATTGATCATGTGACCACTTGTACAAAAGGTCAAACTCTTTCCACTGAAACTCAAGATGCTCTTTGGATCGTCTCAAATTGTGCTGGAGAACATCATCATAAGGTGTTACACAATAGTTGATTTCAATTTTAAGTAAATATGCTAATCATATAATCTGTGATGAATTTTTATTTTAAAGCATTTTTTCACAAAAAATGTACTTGTGATCTCAGACTTCTGGATGCCACTATATAAGCAATTAGACAATCTTTAGAATTAACAAGCCATGTCACATTAGCTGGAATGGTCATAATCTGACCCAGACACAATATCAGCACCATATAAACATCCTCTGCAATATCTCACTCCTTCAGGCCCAAGCGCTGGAATGAGTCACCCCCTCTGGTTACTCTATTTTCCTTCATTACACTCTCTTTTCGTGAGGAGACTTCCCCACAGGCTACCATGGTCAAGGGCTAAATTAGATAAAAGCATAAGTTTAATATGAAAGAAAATTTGAGGGAATTAGTGGCTCTCAGAAGGCAGGGAGCTCACTGAAAAGTCCATCGGATCAGCGAAGAAGCTCTGGGTGAGTCATGAGAGGAATACTGAGTGAGACCTGAGCCAGATACACAATCATTATCCTACAACAGGACTCACAACAACTGCCAAACACCCCAGGCCTACTGTGCCAGCCACATTCTTGCATGGGAATGAGAGCTCTGACAGATAAGAGTTTAGTGAGAGACTAAGCTGAAATGATCCACTAAGGAATGGATCCACATAAAAACCACATAGTTGTCATGAATGCTGGAATGGTATCTGAAAAACAATTGGCAATAATAGCAAGTGTACAGTGACTCCCTAAAGCTAGAAAGAACACATTTGCTTCAGTTTTAGATGGTGCTGGTTTCCCCCTCCAAGTTGCTTAAACAGCAAGACTTCCTTGCTTAACTACTTTTACCAGAATCACAATTAACTTTACCAGCAAATGTTTGCTGGAGTACCCCATGGTTATATGAGTCCACCAGCTGAACCAGCACTAGCCACCAAACAAGTCTAGACGTTCATAATGATCTGCACTGGTCCTTTTTAAGGAGAGTTTATTCCTAATTTACAGTACATTCAAAATACATAATGTGTATGAAAAATAAAAAGGTTACATGTTAATTATCAGGCCTATGGAACCCTGTTTCCACCTCAACATAAAAAAATAAACCAGATAATTGTGAGATAAAGTTTATACTGCGATATATATGAGAAATAAAGATGAAATTGTAAGATATAAAATCACAAAAATGAAGTTGCAAGTATAAAATGTGAAATATAAAGCCAAATTTTATGAGAAATAAAGTGGAAAGTGTGATATATAAAGAATCAATAGTGAGATATAAAGTTATAATTATGGAATATTCCATATATATATATAAAGTCAAAATTATGAGGGATAAAATATAAACTATAATTATATATGTAAGTAACAATTCAGAAATGTATATGTAATGTCACAATTCCAGAAAAATATAAAAGTCGCAATAATATAAGATAAAAAGTCGCAATTATAAGAAATAAATGTGATTATAAGACAAAATCACAATTAGGAGAAAAAAAAATCTATCTCTCAAAATAGTTTTAACATGTTATTGAATATGACAATATTTATGTATTTGGTATTGGCGGACTAGATCTGCTATGCTGCTGCTGCTGCTGCTGCTGAGCATGGACTAATAGATACATAGACACACTGCTGCTGATGCACATAATAGGCATATATAAATCCCATAGCAGATCTAGGCAGGTGGAGCTGGGGAAGGTGGAGGGTTTCAGAGTAACCCTGATGTTGGACTAGCATACAGCAAACTCTGAACCAGAATATTTCAATGTAGAGCAAGCAATCTCATTGGCTGCAGGATCAGCAGAGGCTTAGCCTAATGCGGTAATAAAGTGATTGCTTGCAGATTCTGAAACTCTCAGAAAGGTTATTTTCGTGCCCACAGAAAAATAACTCTTTCTAACAGGGTACAATACTACTGTGGTACTGTTATGCAGCATGTAGCTGTGATTGCATTGTTAAAGGGACTTTTTTTGCAAGCAGTGACCAAAAAAACAACACTCACGTGAATGTGCACAAAAGTTTTATTTAACTAAATCATGAACACATAACTGAATGAAAACGAAACAGAATGAAGCTATGGAAACATAAGAGTCAGTTAACCAACTGAATAAAAACCATCAGTTTCTTAATTTAAAGCAGCTTGGCAACAGGGTTTGACATTAACTTGTTTGCTCATCAGACACTGTGGCTAGTGGTTTTCCAAAGTTACAAGCCACTCAGCATTTTCACTGGCAATTTTGACATTGATACCATGGGGGAAAACTTTATTTTGTTCTGATATTATTTTGTGTGTAACTGTGTATTTGACTGTTTAAGCTCTATAAGCAGTGAAAAAGAACTCGATTTAGTGTTGAGAGATGGCTTTATGTGCTCACACTTTGGGTGCGAGTACGAAATCTGCTGGAATGAGTAAAATTATGTGCAAAACGCGCAATCCCACGACAAAATTCTAGCCCTGTAACACCAACAATGTTCATCCGGAGCAAATGAAAGGAGTGAGTAAGGGGAGGCGGGTTTGTGGGTAAACTCGCTGTCGGAGAGATGAGAGATCAGGAAAGTGCATCTGGTATCGTGTATCTATTCTGCGGAAAATTTGTATTGGAAGTGTTTCCGATATTTCAGTATCATTATGTATCGAAAATCTATATTTTTGACAACACTACATTGCACTTAGTTTATTATTTCAGATGCCTTTTAAAAAAAACTAAAAAATACTACAAAACAAGAATGAAACAAGATGTCCTGGACCTCCAGCAAAAAAATAGGCCCACAACATTAAAGATTTAGCCATATATTTAACCGTGGGCATGGGGTACTTTTTTATCCCTGTTTGCACCTAACCCATCTGGTGGGTTTCCTGCCAAAAAGCTACTTTATTTTTAAAAAATGTACCAAAAAAAAGACTACAACTGAATAATATATATTTAATATAAAATTTAACCCACCAAAGTGGCTAGTAGGAATGACTGCGTTACACGCCACTACTGAAATCTACCTACATTTGGCGGATGTTAATGTCAAGCCCTGGGTCTACATCTTATACTAAACCTCTGATAAGTTAGTTAAATGAACAATACTTGCGATGCCTTAGCCGTTAAACTGGCATCCGGATCCAGTCTTGGATAAAAAGTCTTGATGGCTTTTCTCTCTCCCAGGTAGAAAGTTGCAACATGGCTTGTTGTAACTTTGAGGCCCCGCAGGTGGGGAGGTCCTGCGGTCAGAGATACGAGACCAGTGCGTTGCGCAGGTGGCGCTCATCAGTGATCACACCACCAGCCTCGTGCCACTCTCTCACGGCCCTCGGCCTCGTCCTGCTCGCCACAATGTGGCATAACCCAATTTTTGTGATACTAAGAAAGGATAATTTTATATCAATCACGAAGCATGCATAAAACAGTAACAATACACACAATGTCCTGGGATTGGGAATATGCCTGATCAAAGGTTTGTCTGTGAATTAATGGAAGGAAGTCGTTTTTATGGGGGTCTCTCATTAAGAAAATTCAAAATTAACATTTCATTGAAGTAAAAGAATTAAAAGTGGGGGGGAAATCACATTATGAAATAAAATATTTTTCTCCAAAACATGTTGGTCACAATTATTGGCACCCCTCGAATTTAAAATATATCTACAGTATATTAAAATATACTATATAAAATATAAGTACAGTATATTCCCATAAAAATTTTTTTTTTAAGAATTAGCACACCAGGGTGACTAGGAACATGAAATTGTTCAGCCATGACTTCTTGGTCTGAAGGAGTATAAATATGAGGAAACACAAAGGCCAAATTCCCTTAATCATTCATCACAATGAGTAAAACCAAAGAATATAGCTCTGCTGTGCAGCAAAAGATTGTTGAGCTTCACAAAATAGAAAGTGGCTGTAAGAAAATATCTAAAGCATTGAAAATTTCCATTTCCACCATTAGGGAATCCAATCAACTAAAGATGTTACGAATCTGCCTGGAAGAGGACATGTGTCTATATCGTCCTAATGCACGGTAAGGAGGGGAGTTTCAGGATCACAGATGGAGAATTGCAGAGATTAGTTAAGTCTTGGGGTCAGAAAGCCTAAAATAATTTGATCAAACAACCCCTAAATCACCACATGTTGTTTGGGAGGGTTTCAAGATAATTCATCCTCACTCATCCAAATACAAACTCCAGCATATTCAGTTGTCAGACACGACTGGAACTTCAAACGAGACTGGGTTCTATGGTCAGATGAAACTAAAAAAATAGCTTTTTGGCAGCAAACCCACCAGATGGGTTAGGTGCAAACAGGGATAATAAAGTACCCCATGCCCACGGTTAAATATATGGCTGAATCTTTAATGTTGTGGGCCTATTGTTTTGCTGGAGGTCCAGGACATCTTGTAAGATACATGGAATCATGAAACGAACACTTCTAGAAATCTTATAATGGGCCGTGGTTGGACCTTTCATCAGGACCATCACCATCATGGAGCTGGGATCAAGAAGCACCATCATGGAGCTGGGAATCGGAAGGATCTGGAGAGATTCTGTATGGAGGAATGGTCTCTGGCTCTTGTCAGGAGTTCTCCAAACTCATCAAGCATTATAGGAGAAAACTCAGATAAAACTGTTATCTTGGCAAAAGAGTACAGTCTTTTTCTCTATGCGATAGTGCGATTGATTGATTTATTACATAAAAATTATTTGAGTCTCGCCAAGAGAAACACACCAACTGCAAATACATTACCAACCTAACAAAAAATATTCTGTCAATGAGTGTTGTCTCGAGTCGCTCTCTTGCAGATATACCCAATGACTTTGCAGTTAATTGTTTAAAATGCAATATATCATCGTGCAAAAATTTCTTTCATTTTCTTCTCAACTTCCATTTGTTGAACTCCACAAGCCAAATCCCGGGACCCGCGCTGTTTTTTGACCGCCGACCCCCACCCGCCGCAAAGGTGAAACCGCCTGCTCCCTGCAAGATTTTCGTGAAATGCAGTATGAAGCCACAATGATGAAAAAAGTAAAAAATTATGAGATATAAATTTGCAATTGTGAGATATAAAGTTGCAATTATGAGAAATAGTCACAATTAAATCTTTTTATTTATTTATAATGGCAGAAACGCACTTCCAAACAGACCAGACGCCCTGCTAGAAAAACACAAACCAGCTAATCCAAATCCAGACACAGAAACCAATGAAAAGGCATCATCTCGACAATAAACTTCTAGTTCCTAAGTCCATTTTTAGATTCTGGATTATTCCCTTATACATTTCATGCACTAAGTGTGTTTCCTTCCCTCACCCGAGAAAGGGAAGTGAGGAGGTTTCTGAAGTACTGGAACACCTGAGAGTTGTGTTTGTCACTTTAACCTTCCTGTTTTTCTTCAAGGGCCCACTGTACCCTCTGTACTGCCCTCACTGCCAAAAACAGCTGAGTCAGAGATGCGAATATGAATTGTGTAAGCATGTGCATGCATCCATGTTTGCATAAAACTGTGTTTGGGTTTTTGTGTGTGTGTGTGTGTGTGTGTGTGTGTGTGTGTGTGTGTGTGTGTGTGTGTGTGTGTGTGTGTGTGTGTGTGTGTGTGTGTGTGTGTGTGTGTGTGTGTGTGTGTGTGTGTGTGTGTGTGTGTTTGCCTTGACACCATAAGAAATACTACAGGGGCAGTCTGGTGCTAGTGCAATTGCTTGCAGCTCTGCACCGAATCCTTGTGCATGAAGCTCTCGGCCAGATGACACCAATGGGACAAATGAGACGGCCCATAAAGTACGAGCTCTGTAAGTCTCACTGCATAATACTGTCATCTGGGAGCATCAATAATCTCCAATAGATGCAATGTCAGGAGAGTGATGGGAGGGTGGAAGGCCATTGGGAGGGAGGGAACAAGAGAACTAAAGGAACATGCAGATGCACCAGAAGGTCATTCAGAGGAAGATCTACCAACCCTGACAGCAGGATTAAACAAAATAAATGCTTAACAACACTGATATACCAGGTTATGTTTCTGATGTTCATTATGTAACTGCAAGTTTCTTTAAGGTGAGAAATAACTGAAGGATCATTGGATTTTCACAACAACAACATTCAAGCTTTGATTTGAAGCTAAAAGTATCTGAAAATGTGAGGCAGAGATTATATACATAGGTCTACATCTTTTATACTATAAGTTGTAAAAAAAACTCAATCTCCAACTTTCATGAATCATTGTGAAAGACATAATTGAATAAAATATTATGATACAATATAAAATTATTGACTTACAGTCATTGATTGTAAATGTAATATAATTTTTTTTGCAATTATATACAGTACCGTTCAAAAGTATGAGGTCAGTAAGACGCTCACCAATGCTGGATTTATTTTATCAATAATACAGTAAACAGTAATAGTTATATACTATTTTCATTATAATTTAAAATAACTGTATTCGATATATATTTATTTTGAATATATATATATATATATATATATATATATATATATATATATATATATATATATATATATATATATATATATATAATTACTGACGATTGCATTTTCCCAAATGCTCACAAAGTGGGAGTTTACTACTGAGTTTCTGGTGCAGTTCTTGTTTTCATTTTAATCCAAGAATTATGGTAGTTCCCCAATAGGAATTCTGAAATTAAACTTCTCACATATAAATTAAAAAAAGAGCTCATGTTAGATATGTCTGCAAGAGTTATGGTTAAAAACCCATTATGAAGAAAACAAATGGGATTTTTACTTTCAGAACCCGCTGGCTACACTCTTGTGTAGTTACGTTATATTTTAAATCACAACTTCCCTCTTACAATCTCATTCTCTATCTATGCGTTTCTCTCTCTTTCTGTCTTTCTCCCATAAAAAATTAAAAACATAAGACATGAAATTGTCTCTCAATGCTTTACTAAGATCTCTCTCTTTTAGTGTTTTTGGTAGCTATTCTTCAGCGTGGGGTGCTGGTATTTCAACCCTGATTAGATTAACAGGCAAGACTTACATGGTCAACCAACTTCACCAGTATTGTGACTAGCACTGTCATTCAAATTTTGCTGGTGGACATCACGGTTATATTAAACCATCACTAACCAGCATAAACCAGTCTGGATCAGCATGGGATTCATTCTTGTCGAAAACTGGTCTTATCAGCAGCGACGAGTCAGAAAACATTACTAGACTAACCATTACATTTCAAATGGCAAACTCCTTGTTGGACCTGGACTGTGCGATTAAATGTACTGTGTACAAATGTACTATATCAGTAATATGGCTGATATAGTACATTTGTACACAGTACATTTAATCGCACAGTAAAACATACAAAAAGAGGAGTCAATATCCAACAAAGGCCTCATAACATCACACCACAAGTGAAAACACACAGAACACACTAATTCATCATCACCAGAGTCCAAGACACACATGACGCTGCCCTCCATCTTTCCCACAAGACCTGCTTATTGCATGTAATCAACTACTACTGTCAGGTTGTGCTCTTGTTATTATATCTGCGGCCTATAAACACAGGCATATCAGGAACATAACAGCATAACAGCACTGGCAATATTACAGATCTTTTCTCTCTCTCCCTCCACGCTCCACTGAGGCACTGGACTGGAAAAGCCAAACCATGCTCATATAAATACTTCATCACTGATTCAATTTTAAACCGAGGATGGGAAGAAAGGAAAAAAGATGGCTCTTTGAACTTCACTTTCCCTCCATTAGTGATTAGCTTCATCCTCTTTTTTTTACTCTGCATCTTCCTCTCTCATATGTACACACTCATGCACGAATGCTGCTTTTGGTAATGGAGTTACACAAACACTCATACATACACATCAGTTATCGACATATACACACGCACACGAGACATTTCCAGTCTTTGATAATGGAACAGAGAGGACGGAGGGAATTTAAGCCATTGTATCTTACCGAGGACATAAATAGCCGTTGGTAATATTATGTTTACCCTGTCTGAGCTCAGTGACAAGATTGCATACATCATTTGAACATCCACAGCTTGAAATTTTGCTGAAAAGGGCTGTTTTGAGAACGAGAATGTGTCACTACTAAGAGGAAGGTCATTCGGTTTATGACAAGATTTGAGCCGCAAAGAAACGAAAGGTCAAGTCGTATCTAACATATCAAGACAGGCCTATACTGAGATTAGTATAATTCTGCAAGACATATGACATTAATCTGGGAATGTGAAAAAGAAACTGTTAACTTGTGTGGATTAGGACCAGGCCTCTGTGGATGTCACAATCTGAAGATAGCATTATAGGCAATTGCCATAAATATTACATATCCAAGGCTCAGCTTGTTATTTCTGCACACCAAATTCAAAATATAACTGTTTAGTATGCATACTGTATCAATGAATAAATCTATGTATAGGACCTTAGTACTGCATATTATTGAGCTGTATACATACTACACTGATCAAAAATGTATAGCCTACTAAACATATTTAGTGTTCATACTACATTCATCAAGAATGACAACTATGTATTTACAATGGATTTAAGGTTTTGTTGTATACTACACCTATTTAGTATTCAAACTTCACAGATTTGCAGTTGACCATGAATGCAAGAAAAGCCTAAATGTGACTGTGTATAAATTGCACACTTTAAAAAGGTTCAAGCTGAAGCATGTACTTGCTTCATGTTAAAATACTTTTAACATACTTTAATAGATACACTACCATTCAAAAATTTGAGGTTCATACGATTTTTTTAGAATGTCTTTAAATTAATTCTCTTATCAAGGCTGCATTTACTTGAACCAAAACTAAAGTAAAAAAAATAATAATAAAATAAATATTATTAGAATTTAAAAGAGCTTTTTTCTATATTAACATATTTTCATGTTTATTAGAAAACCATTCTAATATATTGTGTTGTGCTCATTTTTCAGGGTTCTTTGATGAATAGAACATTCAAAGAAAAACAATTATTTGAAAAATAATATATTTTACAAAAAGAAACTGACTGACCCAATACTCAAATGGTAGTGTAACTGTAAATTAGCTTGAATGAAAGAAAAGTTGTATAAATCTGTTGTACAAGTCAATGTACTAAGTCATGCACTGTATATGAACTTAGAATGCATATTACTTTTGAGTTAACATGGATACGAAAAGTTTTAAAAGGATTTAGTTGATACGATTAAGTAGTCATACTACATAGATTATGTTTGATAATGAATACAAGAAAAGCCTAAATGATTGGTGGTTGAGTATAAACGCTTTGAAAATGTTAAAGAAGAATTACAGTTGTTACAGATACAGAGAGTTACTGAAACAATAACAAAATTAGCTTGTGAGCATAGAAATGTCAATTATGCAAATTATTCGGGTAACCTACTAAAGAAACTATTTCTGCTTTTACTGAAATTCATTTTCATTCATTACTCATAAAATTATTGCTGGGACAACTGGGTGCTGAGAACATGTGAATTACTCTCAACATTAATCTTTAAATACCGAGATGCGTATCGTGAGCATCATCAACACAATTCTCTTGAAACCTCAAAGATCATCTGTTGCATCAAAAAATACAAGTTTGCAGCATTTGGATGACAGAATGATCCAATAAGCAATAACATGCATTGCATAAAGTACAAGAAGGAAATTGCAGCTGGGGAACTCTGAGCATGATAAATAGGTTAGGAGCGGAGTAAAGGAGTTGCTTGAGTCATTTCATCTTCAAGCGCAAGACAGACGAGAATTGCCCCACCCACATCAGTCGATAACACTGCTACAAAGCCTAGATGCTGAGTATGCATGCATGCAAGCAGGCAGCACGTATAGGGAACATATCTCATGCTCTCATTCTTCTCCGTTGTCCCTGCAAGGACATTATTGGTAAGCTATTTCATCCATGTCGTCCATAAGGGACAATATGTGAGGATCATTTTATAGCGTTATATAGACCAGCGGCCATTGCATATATCCAGAACCTGTGTCAATTTAATCAGGGTTGAATAATCATAGCTTATATGGGCTCCTGTAATATAATGTGTGAGACAAAGCACTTTGAGCCTAATGGATGCTGCTCTGACATGTGCAAGGAATGTCAATATTTCTGCGCATTATGACTGGAACTGGGACCAGCAAGCTCAGGGACATATCACTCAAGAATTAAGAGCATGCATGCAATAGGAAAAAAAAACAAGGAGGAAGTTTGAACTGAATGAGATTTCATGCAGTGAAGTAAAAATAAAACAGGAAATATAATTGGTTCTTGTGTTTAACAGTTGAAATGGTGGCCACGTAATTCATATTAGTTTGTCATGTGCCTACTACTTGATGCTGGTGTCAGAAAAATATACAGACACAAATATATAGAAACAATCCTTTTACTGTCAAAGGTTTTAAAAAGAAAACTTACTCATGCATATCATCAAACTGAATCTGCAATGTCTATGTAAGAGACAGTGGTTCGAAAAAAGGAAAAAAGTTGCCCCTTGTACTGTACTGTGAGTGTCAGTATGATGTAGTATCAAACGCCAATAAATATGTTCATGCAACCGAGAGAAACTAACAAATCAGGAACACATCTGCTTTCATTTAAAAAATAGAATTTATCCTCACTGCAATACATATTTTGTTATTTTGACTAGGTAATCATAATGTTCTCTAAAAGAGAGCAAGAAAAGCTATATATATATATATATATATATATATATATATACATATACATATACATACAATTCAACGCAATGGTTCTAGTCAGACTCAGTTCTATGGGGGTGCTAAAAACCCTCAAATTACAACAAGAGCACCCTCAGTTGATACTATAATATTATATTGGCAAAACAGATTTGTCAAAAGCTCCAGTGTGTATTTGTGTTTGCGCTCTGAATAGCCTCAAAGGTTTCTATTTACAATGTGTTTTTGCAGCGTTGAGCAATGTAGCCAATCACAGACATGTCTGTTGATCTTTGGAACGCAATGGCCAATCAAAAATGTTTAAGGTTAGCCAGAATCCACTAACCGCTCAAAACGCTGGAGTTTTTGTTAGAGTTCTGCACGCTCGCAAATCCTCCCATTATAACAAATGAAGTGTAGACACAATGTAAATAAATAACAGATTTATTGTGCAGTATTCATTTGATTGTAATGGAACTTCAACTTTGTGAGAGCGCAATTAACTTGTTGTTCCAATTAATTGTAAAAGTAATGGCTTGTAAATAATCTTTTAAATCTCTCACTGTGAATGGCTATTCTTGTTATGGTGGTGCTTATGTTATATACTTTTTATCTATTGCATAACAGGACCTGTTGAATGTCACCTGTTTCACACAAGTTCAAATTTTGTTGTGTTATTTTAAAGTGTTTTTGATACATTTTTGATGTATCTATTTTTATTTGTTATTTGAATTGTTACTTTGATTTCAGTTTGGATATTTTTTATTAACTTGAATTATTAATTTAGTTAATATATTTTATTTAAAAGCACAATGTATTTTTATGATTCAGTCAATACTTTTTTTTCTAATAAAGTTCAGCACTATTTCCTTTGAGTGTTATGTTTTGATTCAGGATCAGTTTTTTTAAAAACTATTGGTTAATTTAAAGGAAGTTGATGGCCTGAAGAATACCGAGAGGTCCCCCCTCCCTCATAAATAATTCTGTATCTTGCTTCAAACTTATGAATTTAGTAAAAGGAGACAGGTATGAACATATTATGCCAATCTTCAACAACCGGAAATGTTCAAATATCAGAGGCGAAACATGTTCGTTCATCTAATTATACAAAGCAGTGTAAGATTAACATAACAAACCATTCCTGTATCACAACACTTCTCACTATTAGATCCCTGTGCATCTAAGCATACAAAGAATGAAAAATGGCATTTTCTTTCGCTTGAGTCGTTTTAATTGTTAAATAGTACACTTAGCCTACTTCCGCAAAACCTGTAAAGCCAAGAAATTAACTGCAGTCCCTACAATAATTAATATACAGTAGATTCAGTCAAAAACTATATGCAAATGATGCAGACGAAATCTGAGATTTTAAGTCAATCTTATCAAACTTTGTGCATTTACATTTATGGGAGACACTAGTATTGTAAGTTTGAGACAAAATCTCAAATCTCAAAGTTCATTATGCAAAGAGGAAAAATGAATAAATACAATCTAGCAGTCCTAATTATTGAACAGTTTTGCAATTTAAATGGAAAAAATAGCTTTAATATTTCATTTTTTAGGGGGGTCTATTTCGAAGCAATTATGCCTGCAGCAAAAAAAAAAAAAAATTGAAAAGCTTCAAGGACATACAATTATTTGAGTGCCTTGAGTGCAAATCATTTGAGAATACAAATGAATATTTTTTCTATAGAGCATCATAGGTCCTACAATATGTTTTCCTCAATGTTAACAGTGCACATTACTGATATCTTGATTAAAGAGAACGATACATTTTTTTTTATATTTCTGGGTTTGAAATCATTGAACAGAGACATATTTGTGACATTATTTGTCTATAGTAATAGAAATCATTCTGATATTTTTGTGTAAAAGATTTTTAGAATGTCTTTGAATGAATTCTCTTATCATGGCTGCATTTACTTGAACCAAAACTACAGTAAAAAACCCATAAAAAAACAGTGTTATTGTGAAATATTATTAGAATTTAAAAGAGCTTTTTCCTATAATAACATATTTTTCATGTTTATTAGAAAACCATTCTAATATAATGTTTTGTGTTCATTTTTTAGGGTTCTTTGATGAATAGAACATTCAAAAGAAAAACATTTATTTGAAAAATAATATATTTTACAAAAAAGAAACTGATTGACCCAATACTTGTACTCAAATGGTAGTGTAATTTGTAAATTAGCTTGAATGAAAGAAAAGTTGTATAAATCTGTTGTACAAGTCAGCTAAAATTTTCCTAACATTAACATTCTAATACAGCTGAAGCAAAAATGTAGCAAGGACAAAGAAATTTGACTTTTGAATTCCAAATCAATTGGATTTCTCAATCCTGACTTCTAAAAAAGAACAGTCTGGTAATATTCGATTACACACAGGTATATGGGTGTTAGTCATGGTATTTCAATTGTTCTTGACTGGGTAGGAATCCAGAGACATTTAAATCTTTATCAGCAATAGAGATATTAAAGATAAGCAGTGCGGCTTTAATGGTAAATGTGGTCATATGTTCATAGAAGGTACTTAATTATAATGCACTTTGGCTAACCCTGATCTCTGACATTATGCTGCTATATTTCACCTCTCTCTCCCAGTCTGCTGCCTCTAGTGGTGTAAACATTGCATTAAAAAAGCATCTCCCCATATATCACAACTGAACCTTCCAGAATCCTGGGCAACGCATCCCTTCAAGTTGGCAGGATCACGGACAGATTGGTAGGGACTCAGGCACGGAATAAATATAGCCTGTGGCTGAAGGTACTCACTGATACTTGTGACTTCACCTTCTCCTGCCTTTTCCTATTAGGTAACAAGACAAAATGCATGCTCTCTGTTGTATGTGAATCTGGGCCAGGCCATGTGTAAGACATATGAATGTGATGCATAAGATCTCATACACAAAGCAAGATCAGCTAAGAGACATAAATGCACTGCTATGTTGTTAACGGCAGCTCTCCTTCAGATACCATCTTTAAAAAGTAAAAAGGATACCAAGCAACAATGCAGCTAATAAATTATGCACTATAGACCATTAAGAGTTAATATAACTAATATAAGACTTTTGATCCATCTGTTTCTGCCTTTATCAAATGATATGTTAAGAGTAGCATACTACTCTACTACTGTTACTTTTCTGCAGTATGCATACTGTCTACAGAAAACAAAATGCATGCATGGTATACATTACTGTACATACATATGCTAAAATGTGTAGTATACAGACACTGAGCTAGATACTATATCCTGCAATGCACTTAACTTGACCTTACAGTACATTTCCGGTGTGATGAACGAACAGCAAGTTCAAATTAAAATGTAACATTAAATCTAAATATAAGGATAAATGGACGCCTCTCGCCAAATTAAACATGCACGTAATAAGGTCATGTATAAAAAATATAGCGCATGTTTAATGTTGCAGTATACTGTGCAGTATGCAGTAAGCGCTGATATTCCATTCGAAACACAGGCAGTTTCTCTGCGTATCACACTGTTGGTGCTTGACATCATTTTTCTCTGGACCTCCACCTAAAGGAGGTGTAAAAATCACAACACAACTGTTTGTCCACCAACAGCTGAAATCTCAAAAGGCCACGAAGCCATCCAAAACACTTTTAGGCCTCAGCGAAACTGAAACGTTTTCAGGAGCACAATGACACCAAATAGAGCAGGGGTCTGCAATCCTTGTGACACGATTCATGAAGTGACATTTTTAATAGCAATCACTGCGCCACATTGACTTCTAGAGGGTGAACAAGCAAACCAATCTACTTTGTAAATGAATGTTATACATTTTATTGTGAATAAATTCATCCTGTATGTATACGTTTCTTTTTTCCCCCTTCTTCTTACATTTAATCTCGTAATGTTTAATCAAAATGTCTTAACTCAAACATCCAGTGAAAATGACAAACTTCTCTGTGGTCATATATGCTGCAACCATTTAGATCACTTAAAGGGACAGTTCACCCAAAAATGAAAATTGTGTCATTTTACTCACCTTCAAGTTGTTCCAAACCCTTAAAGAGTTTTTTTCTTCTGCTGAACACAAAAGGAGATATTTTGAAGACTGTCAGCAACCAAACAGTTCATGGTCCCTACTGACTTGACTACTATGGAAATCAATGAGGTCCAGCAACTGTTTGGTTACCCATATTCTTCAAAAAATTATTTTGTGTTCAGCAGAAGAAATAAATTCATATAGGTTTGGAACAACTTGAGGGTGAGTAAATGATGAAAGAATTTTCATTTTTGGGTGAACTGTCCCTTTAAACCCCACCCTTCCACAATCAACACCAAGCTAACATAAATCTAAAAATCTAATCAACAACCGATCCCAGGACCCAAAGTCCCTGCCCAGAAGTTTATTTCTTTTTAAATAATCCGTTACACTCAGATGTTTATTTCAATACGGAAGAAAAGATCAGTCGCTACTTCCGCTAAATCGCAAAATTGTTAGAAGATATCGCAATTTGAATGGCAAGACAGAGTATAATTCTATTCTTAAAGCTTGACTCACATCTTGTAATGTTTTATTTAGTTCCTCTATTATTTTAATAATAGAATTCTGAACATTTGTAAAATAAACAGCAACATTCTAAATATTCCTCTTTCTGTTTTTACATGTGTGCCAATAGTTGCACACATATGCATTGGTTTATGCCAGAACAATTTTTAGTAAAGCTAATACAAACATTTGCATCACGCATTAGCTTTACTGTAAAGTCACACGATATTAGGCCATAGCAAACAAATATTAACATCTGCTGCATTTTGAGTTTTTGATTTAAATCACCAAATACAAAACACAATTATGTCTACATGATAATGAAAGAAGTTCAAGGCTTGCATAAGAATAAAATAGCCTACTCAAGAGTGAGTTCTAAACAGCTTATTAAACACAACGCTATTTCAATCAAATCAAAAAAGCAACAGTATCATCAAACACGTCCCGACTTCAATTTCCCAGACCCCTTGTAACCTCAAGAGGTCACTGACAGCCTTGACAAATGCTTCATCAGACGTCCCACTGAAGATTAAACAGCCAACCCTCAGGGACAGCTCTCAGAGTGATCTTTAGACTCCGGTATCTTTTTTTCCCCGCTCCCAGTGTCACTGCTTGCGCCTCAGCATCTCGGTTCTGTTAATTGGCGCTACGCTGACATTTTACCACCGCCGGCCACATATCTCTGCCCGATCGCGTAGTTACCCGAGCACGCTGATAAATGCTAAGCTGACAGGTTTTATGAGCCTTGGTGAGCAGACGGGAGAGGAGTCATCACCCTGGTCTCTGCTGATCTTCGGTCACGTGTACCCCTGCTCTCGTGTAAACCCAAAATCTGCATGCATGCGACTATACATCATTGCATGCACATTTGTGGAAGGTAAGGTAAGTAAGTAGGCAGCCAGAGGGCTCAAAGCAGCAGAGCTCCCATAATGCACTTCAACTCCCTCATACAAATTGTAATGAGAATGGGCGGCAGAGACAGGTGCAGACATTACCCTCACGTTCTGCCAAAGTTCGTGCTTACGGCATCGATATGTGCATTCACTAGGTGGTGTAATACGCTGATGACAGATGGAGGGAACGCGATAAACAATGGAGCGGCATCTGAATAAATAAAGCAATCAGGTCTGCTTTGATCATTTCAAAAACGACGTTCTAAATCGATCAAACAGGATGTTCCCTAAGGACCGAAGGGCTGCTTAACCAATCATCTCAGTCATGACCCCCCCCCCCCCCCCCTCGTCCACCCCACCAGACGAGCATCTTCCTAAAACATAATCTGTGAACGACCAGTTCTAGCTGACTGGTCAACACAATGATTCAGTGATCTGTGTGAAGGTGTGTGCGTATTCCCTTCACTAGGGAAAAAAGAGGAAGGAGCAAGCAGGATGTTTTTTTTTTACCTTGCGTCTGCGGTCTCTCGATCGGTTCCTCTTCTTGTTCTTCTCCTCCTCCTTCTCTCGCAGCTCTTGGGCTGCGAGCTCCTGTAGGTCCTTGTTCTTGCGGAGCTGCTTAGCGGCTTGCGCCATGGTGCCGCTGCAACAAGCGGTGCTACGCCTGTGAAGGAGGCTGTCCCTGCGGCGGCCAGTGCGGGAGAGGCGGTGGCGCTGTGCGCGCCTGCGAGGAGTAAGCGCCCTACACGGCTCTAGGCGGCCAGTTCCCTCAGCAGCACGCCACAAAAGAGATGATGCTGCTGCTTGCCTGACTGCTTGCTCCTCATCCAAGCCAGATCCTTCCCATCCCCCCTCCCTTCTTCTCTCTCCCTCTCTCTCTCGCCACACACCAGTCAGTCACGCAGTCCAAGGCTCAACAGTGTAGGGATACTGCAGCAGCTCGATTTTTCTCCCTCTGTTTCTCTTTCTCACTCACCGTCTCCCATTTTTCTCAGCCATGATACTCCCAACTGTTTACCGCACGTCTGCTGGTATTGTTGACTTCTTTGTGCAGATCTGTAGTATGTAGAGGGGAAAAAATCACTGTATATTTGCCTCTCGCACCACCTACTACAGCATTAAGTTAGATTCATTTTCTGGTTCTAGTCGAAGGCAGGTTCCCCTCTGATTGCTAAGAATGAAAATGGTTTTGAGCTGTAACAACTTACCTCATAAAAACTGCATGTCTCTCATCAGACTGTGGTTTTCCATGAGAATGGGTTCATGCATTGTTGTTTATGCAGTAACTCGCTCCATTTACATCTGCATAGAACGGGAGAAAGACAATGTTAGGGTGCGTATATAACAAAAAGAGAGAGATAGGCTGAACAGTCACTTGTTTAATGCACTGAGGTACATACCAGTCGTTTTATGTCAGGGAATACCTTATGGAATAATCTGGATGCCTCCCAGGGCTCACGTGTTGTTCTTCTCTTGTATATTGTAATTCATACAGAAATGACAAATGATCGCAAGTTAATAGTGAACAAGTGGGATACAGTGTGCTATTTATTTCTGTTCATGTTACAATACTGTGCAAAATGTGGGATTGCGGAATAACAGTTACGTAAAAAGGAGCCAGTGCATTACAATTCAGAGCCCATCTCAAGTGAAATGCAGGCGCAAGCGTTTGCCTTTGAGAATGATGGCTGAGTCATGTGACCTCAGATGGATCAGTCATATTTATTTATGCTTGTCATAACACAAGGCTGTACATTATCCTTCATCTGCTTGATTTGCATTCCTCTAATCAATATGATCCACTGATATCCTTCGGGAAGGGGGAACATTTTGTTATTACAGTCATAGTCTCATGAATTGTTGGCATTACATGTATATGATAAAAAAATTACCATATTATAGAGTGTATAATACAAATGGATCACATATTTGGAAATCTGGTAATTAGGTTAATTGTAGATGATTAAGACACACTTTTGAGTTGAAATAACATACAAATCAACATATTAATCCTTAATATACAGGTGCTGGTCATATAATTAAAATATCATCAAAAAGTTGATTTCAGTAATTACATTTTCAAAAAGTGAAATTTGGATATTATATTCATTTATCACACACAGACTGATATATTTCAAGTGTTCATTACTTTTAATTTTGATGATTATAACTGACAACTAATGAAAACCCCAAAATCAGTATCTCAGAAAATTAGAATATTGTGAAAAGGTTCAATATTGAAGAATCTAAAAAATTCACAGACAACATATGTTCACATTCATTGCAAAATTCAAACGGGATTAGAAAATAATTATTTTCTCTCATTCACTTGCATTGACGATTTTTCAACCTAGAGGTCCAGCGGGGTTAGCGGAAGGGGCGGGACTTACCAGCTCTATAATGGCTGCACCTGCTGCAGGTAAAATAAATATTATTTTCGAGGCCACTTATATTTGTATCTTCATACGAGTTGTCATTAAACTATTCATTTCTTTACGTCTAAAACTTAAAAAATACTGCGTGCACCTTTAAGCATAAAGGAATTAATGTGTTCAAAGTTTGAAAAGTGCAGCGTGATCTGTACTCTACAAACCGCTTCTTTTCTGCACAATCTGGATGCTCATTCAGTCTTTAGTCAAATTCACAATCTACTACTACAGAGTCTAACGTTACGTAATAATTTAAAATATAAACCTACTATAAGCTAAATTAAGGTGTGATAATGTACAAAGAAACTCGCCAAAATGCACTCATTTCACATTTTGGCGTTTAAAAATGAATTACAGACCTACCGGACAACAAACTTAACCTATTTTATATAATTTAGTTTTAATAGTAATACTCACAAAACGCATTTACCACTGCATAGTCTACTGCTTTTTCCACATTAAGGCCTAGTACTTTTCGTCAGTGAAGCTCAATCTTGGTTTGCTAAGGGCAGGTCTCGCCATCTACTGGACTCTAGGCAACACTGCACGGTTTCAGTTACTACAGCTAGTCAGACAATCGATCGATGAGGACATGATTCCACACACGCGTGTAACACACATTTTAATTGTTTAGGCTTAAATTAACTGATAGAGGATCAACATAATATGTTTGTATGAGCATGCGTGTCTGTTATGTGTAAATCAGTGAAATATGGCTGATTTCCTGAAATACAGCATATAGCCTATTCCTGAATGATACGGCCTGGTTTCACAGACGGGTCTTAGATTAAGCCAGGATTAGGGTTTAGTTCAATTAGGGCATTTAAGTAGCTTTTATAAACGTGCCTTGACCGTGAAACCGGTGGTATAAGTACTATATTTTTTGTATCCTATGTTAACCTATGGAGTATGATTTTTGTGGGGTTTCAATCTAGCTAAAAATAGAAGAAGAGTTTCAAGTAAAATACACTTCCCTGCAGGAAAGAGTTGTAGCAAACATGTCAATTCCACTGCTGATTCATTCAGATTTGTATTAAACATTCAGAATGGCAATTTTCTTTCATGCAAGTTTATTTAACTAAAATCATGTTGTGGGAAATTTGGTCAAATCCCAGCACATACTGTTTTTTTAATGTCCTATTTGGTGATTTAAATCCACAAAAATACTTTTTCATCCAGTGTTGCAGGTTATTCAGTGTATGACCACTGTGGCGTATTCAGTTCCTGATTCATACGTCACTGTGGCGTATTCAGTTCCTGATTCATACTTCACTGCAGGAGCAAATTTTTCACCAGCACCTGAATGATTCACTGTGGCGTACAATAGCTCATCCTCTACTATCTGTGGGGAAAAAAAGTTCAAATGTTAAGAAAAAAGTTTTTGTTGAAATGCAGCATCACAAATTTGTATTTTTGCAAAATTATGTCCATAAAAGCTCTATTTTGACAGATTTTGACAGATATTGTTACATGAAATCATTCAAAGTATATATGTATGTGTATTTTTATGACTTCCTGCAGTGTTGTTTTAATGCTTATTTCAAAAATAATACAATGAAATTAATTACATACCTCTGTTTTCTCTGCCTGCACTTCAACAGTACCAGAATTTGCACTTTGGTTTTGTCTATACCCTTAAGACAGAAAACAAACTTTACTGAAGACACTGGGCAGTAATAAAACGGTATTTTGATTGGCCCACTGTCTGTTGTTGGTTATATAAAACACCTATGCATCTAAAATATTTGGTGTAAAATCATTTTTAGATAGCCTACACATAACCAAGTAAACATAGAACATGACGTTTGTGGTTTCTTACCTTGTTTTTTGGTCCTGTAGAGAATACATATGAACACGACGATGAAGATGAGCAAAGTGAGCAGAATCAGTGTCCCCAGAACCAGAAAAAGAAAATGAAAAAGAGCTAAGGATGGAAACAAAAGGAAAAGCAGTTTAAATTGTTCCCTGTGTCCACAAAGTCTTTTTAAAAGTGTTTTGCGGCATAAAAATGTTTTAAATGCCATTTACATAGCCTCCACACTGTAATGGTGACATTTTGGCTCATTTTGTCTTCAGGTTTTCTTTTACAGTGGACGATAATTGTCATTTGGAGCTCTTCGCCAGCTTTTCCCTGTAACAGTTCTTCTCTCCACTGACAGTGAGCTTCCAGCAACGCTCAGAGGAATTTCAATGATCAATGTTTCTTGATTCAGCGTAGAAAAAGCACTGTGGAATAGTCTGGTCCAAGTCGCAGCATGTCAGATCAGTCCAGCCACTGAGTTATCACTCCAAGACTAACAAGAGATATCTGTATATGGTGGTTGAATGATAAATATTACAAATATGAAAACATACATACAAGTGACCATATTATTACTTTGGCTTGCTGGGAGAATCATATTAAAAATATTTCAGTGCCATACGTCACTATACTATACATTTCAGACTGTGACCCTGTTATATGTAGTTTCAACAGTTTTAGGGAAAGTTTTCAATTGCTTTAAACAAGCATTCTAATTTTTCTACAGTCTGTTTCTGTAAAAGTTGATGCAATTTGAATCATCGTTGCATAATAAAATACATAATTTCAATATGGAAACCATAATTTTAATTGGATACTATTTTTTTTTAATTAACTATTTTTTAATTGATTTGCCACATACCTGCATTTGATAATTTGGCAGTAAGACTTGCTGAAAAATAAGCATCTGATAGTTAAGAGTGAAGCAACACAGATGTCAATCAGACAAAAACTACCAGTACAATTAAAATGTACTTACAGAATATACACAGGTTTAACAGCTGGATCAGAATTTCATGAGTTCAAGCTGATACAGCTCCCCTTGTTAAGACTATCAGGTTTCCATATAATATCTAGCATGTCAATGTCATCATTTAAGGAAAACAATGATACAGACGAACAGGATGCATGATTGCTAATTTTGTGCAGCATCACCCCCACCCAAACACTGTAAAGGTTCTCTGCATGACTGATTTCCCCTAGCCTATCATCTATGACAATCTAGCAATTACACTTTTATTTCAATACTTACAACTAAATATGACACTATTAAAGCATCATTTAGAACAGACCTCATCAGGCTCAAGCAGAATGCAGGTAAATAAAAAATGGTTTTACTACATGGAGATAGTGACAAATACTACAGATAAGAAACTGTCCAGTATTGCTTCATGGACCATTGAGCAAGTGAATAAAAAGGAAACAGATGGTAGACATTCTCACTTGCAGGCTTGAGAAGTTATTTATTTTTTTAACTTTTCAAAAAATGGTCGCATTAGTCAATCTGAGACTTTAAAAAAGGCTATTTTAACTTATCTGAAAGTGCTTTCAGAGCTAAAACAATCTTAAAAATAGAATTAATTAATTTAAACTACATTTGAAACGCTGTATCTACAAATAAAAACAACGAACTCTGCATTATGGTAGATTTAGTTGTGTTTTATTAAAGTGTAGAACTGCAGATAAAAGTTCAAATTCACTCAAAGTTCAAATTCAATCAGTTAGTTTCTGCGACTCCTACAAAGAAACATTCACAAGGGAGAATCTTTGTGGATTTTGAGAGTAATAAAAGTCACAGAAACAATTAAATACATAAAAGATAAATTACATGATAATAAAAAAAAAGTGTAAAAAATGTGCCTTTAGGGGTACAACATCTTGTCACTGAGACAGTACCCTTAATAGGGACAACATTGTAGGTTATCTACCCCTAAAAGGTACATACCTTAAGGTACTACAATGGGACTATTTTTGGGTGTAAATAAAGTACAAAGAATGAACCCGCACATGAAAAATATGTATATCGCGGGAACGAATTAAATCGTTTCCAGAACTTACTGTATGTCAGCACATTTCACTAATGCGTTCCCTCGTTTTAAGTAAATCGTGCGCATGATATAATAATTCATTCCCTCGTTTTACTAAATTGTGAGCATGATATAATACTTCTTTCCCTCATTTTACTAAATCGTAGCCACGTTGTAATAATTTGTTCCCTTGTTTTAGTGCAATCAAAACAAGAGAAAAAATTAGTACAAAGTGGCCACAATTTACTAAATCAAGGGAACGAATTAAGTCGTGGGAACAAGTAAATCAATGGCCATAATTGAACTAAAACGAGAAAACATAAGTATAGCGCCACGATTTACTAAAACAAGAAAACAAATTCCTAACTCACAGTACTCGCTCTGTAAAGATGTTCCAGTGACAAGCTTTTTTTTTTTTTGTTAAAACTCTGAAAAAATAATTGTTGGTCAATCATGATAAAACAATAAAAAGATTTAAACAGAAGTTGTACAATTCAATAATGTCCATTAGTCTGAGGTTCCTGATGTGGCCGGACTTGTGCTGAGATGTAAAGCAGACAGGGCATCATCGAGCGGGCCAGAGGGCGAGTCCTCTTTGGCTAACAGGTTATTCTTGCGGAGCTGACAGGCTTGCTGGTAGGGAGGCCGAATCGGAGGCTGGGTGGGCGGTAAATACTGATACTCTTTACTAGAATCAAGCTGTTAGAGAATAAAGCAAAACATGCATATCAGCAGACTACTCCTAAGTAATATAATTCATGGTCATATATTTGTGATTTGAAAGAAGCTGATCAGCACCTGAAGTGGATAAGTTCTGTCTGAATCAAAGGCACTAAGATCTCCACAAGCAAGGAAAGGAACTATTATTCGGTTTGGCCCCTCTAACTGGTTAAAGTCAACATCTGGATGGAAAAAAATTGCATTTAAATTGTGAGAAGGAAGACATGGACAAATACATAGATATTAACAAGATGAAATGAGCACAAATGGCATGTATAATTAAGCACAAGATACAGCGAAAGCACTAGTATTGGAGCAAGTTACCATAAGAGTGATCCAGTAAAGGGTTGGACATGTTGGGCACATAACCCTCAGGTGGAGAGTAATTCTGACACACCACAAATGCCTCTGAAGGGTGAAAAAACAAAACAACACTGGTTCGTGTCTGAAAAGGTATAATATTGCCAAAACACTTTTACATTCCCTCATGAAATTCTACTCTCACCTATGCTAGAGTTGCGGCTGCTGCGTGGTTTGGCACAGGTTACAGAGCTGAAGAAGATCTTGAGCTGGGAGTACAGAAGGGTCACATCTTTTCCCCTGAAGATCTATGTAGAAGCAAGACATTGAAACTCATGTGAGATTGAAATAAAACATTTTATGGATATCAAATACTTGCACTGACAACGTAAATATAAATGAATGCATGACAATAAGACAGCTTACTTTTGCAACAAAGTTGCCACCTGGTTTGAGAACATGTGTGGTGATATTGAGAGCCTGTGAAAACAGAAAACCTTACATGAGGTCTAGCAAGATCATTCTAGGAGTTACATAGTAAATAAAATTTTTAACAAAACATAGTGTTTGCATGTTCTCAAAATGTCAGTAGTCATTTCCAATACCAGTAAAATTTCACAGATTTCTGTACCAATTTCAGTAGCCTACATTAGCAAAACCTAGAACTATTTTATCTATTTGAAAATAAGATATAGAGTTAGATGCTATTATTATTAATAATATTAATAAGGAGTGTTGGGGAAAGTTACTTTTAAAAGTAATGCATTACAATATTGCGTTACTCCCCAAAAAAGTAACTAAGTACGTTACTTAGTTACTTTTTATGGAAAGTAATGCGTTACATTACTTTTGCGTTACTTTTTCTCACCTGCATGGACTTGTTTGTCTGTTTTTTAATAACAGCTAAAACAATCTATTTTTGCCAATTCTTAAGGCCCTTTTACATCAAAAGTTAAATGAATAAGCCTAAGGCTGAAGGAAATGCATATTTACTACTGTACAGTAGAGGGCGCCGCTCAAACAAACCTTTCAGCTGCTGCTGTTCTTGATTAAATAACAATAGGATACAGGAGAAGGAAGTTCAACACTCTTATTTCTAAACCTAATCTAAAGTCATTTTTGCTTATTAGTATGGTTGAATTAGATCATTGTAGATCAGCAGCAAAGACATTGGTTAATAAAGTGAGATTAAATACATAAAGTATTTTTGTGTAATTTAACATAGTTAATAATAAAACTTTTGCCCAAAATTCTGAGATTGCATTTGACTGTTTTTATTCATTTTGAGGAATACTGAATGTTTTTGTGCAAATGAGATGAGTAAATGCATGTTCAATGCAAATGCACACAACACCTCACTTTATTTCTCTCAACATGGGGACAGGAGAGCTGTCAGTCAATAAATGTGAAAAAGTAACTAGCGTTACTTATTTGAAAAAGTAACTCAGATATTTTGTTGTAAATTGAAAAAGTAATGCGTTACTTTACTAGTTACTTGAAAAAGTAATCTGATTACGTAACTCAAGTTACTTGTAATAAGTTACCCCCAACACTGTTAATAAGTAAATAATACATTAAAATATTAGCTTCACATTTTTTTCTTATTGGCCATTGTGTTCACACACTAAGCAATGCTCATAACTTTAAAAAACAAATTGTAAATATAAATTTTTGATGCTCTTAACAGAGCGAAGTACTGACACTTGACTATATAAACACAATTTACTAAGTAAAAAAGTAATAAGAAAAAATAATGGTAACACTTTACAGTAAGGATCCATTTGTTATCATTAGTAAACATGAACAATAATTAAAATAATTTTAGTTAAATGTTAATTTCAACATTTTTTAATAAATTAAATATATATATATATATAAAAGTTGGATCTCAATAGTTGTATTTATATTAACCAATATTAAAAAAGATTAATCATTACTGTAACAATTTTTATTGCTCATTGTTAGTTATTGTAAGTTAAAGGGGAACTCGGCAACTCTAGCTATTTCTTCGCTGATTTTGACTTTTGTTGTCGCATGTTTTCTCAAAGAGCTCCCCCTACAGCTGTGGGGCGTATATTTCACAACAATGTCGTAAAAAAACTCACTTGCGGCACCCTCCTCCCCTTTCTACCGCTGCTCATGTGCATTTGTTATTATCGGAGCCGGCCAACTTTATCGTGTGGAGCTATGTCTACCGAGTTGGTTAATACGTCATACACATTGAGGGCGGCGTGTGTGTTTATGTCGAATTGCCGTAAAGCAGTTTGTGTTTCTCGCTCGTTCTCGCTTCTCACGAGACTTCCTATTTCAAACTTACCGGGACGTTAGTCCCGATGTTGCAAGGTTGGTTTTCCGCCAAGGAACGCTGGGGGAGCGGAGCATCATTTTCACCAGAACAGGTTATTTGACCATCCAAATGATTTCTAAACGGTTTTATTAAGTTGAAAAAGTTGCCAAGTTCCCCTTTAATTAATTAATTAATTAATGTTAACTAATTGTCCTTATTGAAAAGTGTTACCAAAATAATAACAATAAAGGCAAAGTATAACAATACATACCGCCAACAAGAGCTGTGCCTGAATGTACTCATCTACATCATGAAGTCCTGTAACTATAAAGAGAAACCGATGAGAAAACTTCAATTTAAGACTTAGCTAAGTCGAAAATAGTCTAGAACAGCTAGAGAGGGACATCATCCCCCGGTTTCACAGACAAGGCTTAAGCTAGTAACAGACTAAAACGCATGTTTGAGCTGTTTTAAATGAAAGCTGCCATTGTTTTGAATCAAGATGCACACCTGTAATGTTTTTTCTAAGGCACATTTATAAAAGATACATAAATATCCAAATTGAACTAAGGCCTAAGCCAGACTTATTCTAAGCCCTGTTTGTGAAACCAGGCCTATATGTTCAATACAATAAAAGTTTATTTCTCACCATCAGGGGCGCCATCACACACAACCAAGTCTGCAGACTGTCCTTCAAAATGTCGAATAATCTCCTGAGCTGTAGAAATCTATGGCACAATCATATAATTGGTATTGTGGAATATCTACTTTCCTTGACTAAAAAAAAAACTACTAAAAGCAAAACAAATATTCACAGATTAAAAAAATTGTAGAGATTAAAGCTAAAGCTATTACTCATTATAGAATAAAATGCTATGACTTGCTTAACAAAAGCTAATGGTAAAAATAATATGGACCCTTTTCACAGACTGCGTTTTTTTTATATTTTAAATTTTCCAAAATGTAATGTACATTTATAACACGTGCTTTGTTAACCTGACATTAAATTGCAGAAAACTGCTTAAAGAGGGCCTATTATGCCCTTTTACAAAGTCTTGATGCTTGAATTTTCAAAAACATCTTATTTTCACATATTTGACATTGTTGCAGCACCTCTCTTCCCAGTCTGTCAGTAAAGCTCAGTTTAGTTCCTCCTGTCTCTATGAAACCCCTCTTTCTGAAAAGCGCAATGAGCTCTGATTGGTCGGCTGGATCAGTGTGTGGTGATTGGTCAACCATTTCAGCGCGTTTTGGAAATGGCACGCCCCTTACCATAACCACGAGCTTCAACACACTACTAATCCAATTCAATGAGGAATATTGTGACCTGTACGTTTCCGAGAAGAAAATATATTTTCTTACTCTTTTGGAAAGTCATAGAAACACTGTTGTGGATTTTCTCTTTTGCTATTCGTGCAAATAGGAACGCAAAAATTATGTTTGTTGTAGCATCCATTTAACACTATAAAAGTTTACCCAACTACAAATTCTGCTTCTGAAAACCCCAGAAATGTGAAAAGGGTCCATTGCTTGCCCATACCAAGACCAAAATGCTATTATTATTGAAATGAAGTTTAATTGTACTGCTACTGCACCTTGGTGATGTCTCCTTGAATTTGTGTGACACCTGGCAAAGGGGCCATGGCTTGCAGATCAACTGCAACAATCTTGACCTCTTCACTCTTGTCTTTTCCACTGAAACAGGACAGAAAAGAGTTGAAGTGGCAACTACATCAACACAATTTCACTGAATAGTATATCTATGTGTTGTTTACACTTTATCATGACCAATAGATTTCGGTAAGTGCATTTGCATTGAACTGACCGGAGTTTGCGGCTAAGGACTTGACTCCAGCTCCCAGGTGCGGCACACAGGTCCACAGCACGACTAACACCTTCAGGCAGGACATACACAGCCATTAGAATATAAAAGCCTGCTTTGATGTTGTCTATCTATGTAGGCAGTTCACAAGCTTTTGAGACATAGCCTATGACTCATCATCCACTAATCAGTGCAGACTGAAGCAAAATTAAGATCTTGCCTTTAAAAAGGTTGAACTCTTCATCCAGTTGCAGGAGTTTGAAGGCACTTCTCGCTCTCCAGCCCTCCTCCTTCGCCAGCCTGTAGTATATATCTCGCTTGTCTTTAGAGGAACGCCCCATTTTACCTTCACTCACTTATTCTGTAGACAAATAAAATAATGATACAATTTTACTAAACCAGCCAAGTTAAATAATGAATACCTGTCTATAAAAATATTTACTTGCTATCTCACAGTAGAACATATAATTTGAATACAACTGCGAATACATTCTTATTTTATTTATATTTACCACTTTAATTCAAATTAAAATGACCTAACTCATTCTGTTTTTCGTCAACAGCATCTATCTTTATAGTTGGTAACGGATATTAAAGCTAACGGTTATACGCAAAATCATAATGTCCATGAACGAAATATCACGAAAGTTTAATAAACTGTAATTCCATTAAATGTACCTACATATGATTACAGCAGAAAGAGCGAGATTGATGTGTGTTTTTGACGCAACGTGACACTTCTTCTTCTCGCGTTGTTGCAGTCAGATATACAGGAGACAACACCGACACCTAATGGAGATGAGGTACTAGTACACATAATGGTTATGATTAAATTCCTCGCGGTAAGACTACTTGTAGTTTGTTTTTGGAAATCACACATTTAAACACAAATTACAAGCATTACGATTAGAATTATAACCATATATAGCATTTGACAGTCGGGTGTTGAACTTTCCATGGTAACACAATTTCTACCAAAATATCTAGTTGATATAGCCTTCATAAATTGGTAAAGGCTCACTCAGCACTGAACAAAGAAGCAACGAAAATCTGAGAAAAAGCCAGTTTAACAGTCACAATACCTTATGGATATTGTGACCAATGGTCACTGGACGAACAAATTAAAAACTGTATTGATAAACAACTTTCTTTTTAAATTATTTTATTTGACAAAATAAACATCAACATTTAATTGCAAATACTAAAAATTATACAATAATGCATAAGCCTAAATAAAAAGTGCCAGTAAATAGGCCTAGAATATAAAAATCAGAGTAAACCAGGTACAGTATAAAAATAACACAAAGCTCACAATCTTTTAAAGACTTTTTTTATTGAAAGAGTTTCTAATCTGTCTGTACACTAATTTAGTCAACAAAACCATTAAGCTAATTTTACGTAAAATACTCACACAACGTAAACTAAAAGTTAGTATATGAATGTGAAATTTGGTCAATTAAAATAAATAAACAAAATAAAATAAATAAAAGCACTTTTCTTATTTAGAATAATCAGTGAAACAAAAAATACACCGATTGAGAGAGGTATTGAATTTTTGTATTTCACACCACAATATAGCTGAATAAGTACAATGCCAAAATAAATGCAATCTTCTTGATAATTATTAGAGTTTATATTTATACTTTTTTTAAAATAAACTTTCTGTAAAGATTTGCTTCATAAAATATGAGTTTAATATTCAACATACATTGTATGATCTGCGGTAATAACCAGACTTCTTCCACTTTTCCACTAGAGAGTTCAAATGAGATATAACATGTGGTTAAGTAACAATTTCTCTTGAAAGAAAAACACACTTTACAAGCAAAAGATTCAAAAACATCAAATCGGATTCATATCACAGCCAATCTGCACAGACAAGCTGGTGGAGCTGTAGATAGACCATAGATAGATTTCCCATTCGAGTCGAGAACACCAGACACGTCGGTGCGCCCGCCATATTGGAAAGGTCTTTGACTCTGCGTGTCGTCGTCACTCACAGTGAATCAATAATGATGACACAAGCAGAGCTTCTGGTTGTGAAACCGCTGAGATTTAAATTCCCGACGGAATTTGATAACCCTCTTGATAACATTTCACAGTTGACAATAAGAATGTGTTGTTTTGTGATTTGTATATGTTTTAACTCAATATTACACCGTTTTTTTATACTAGGGTAACTGTGTCGGCTGATGACTTTTTCTTAACTTGTTGTATTGTGTTAGTTTAGCAAAATCATCTGCTGAAGTCTATTGCAGATATAGATATTCATTAATGCGTCCAACTACTGTTGACGCTCAGTCAACTCTCACTCGAGTGCTCACGGACCGTCTTTCACCGTCCCTGTGTGCTCAAGCCGCTAATGAGGCATCTATATCTATGGACGCAACAGTCTGCTCATGTCCGGTTCTCGCGATATTCTTCGAGGTTTCCGGTGTTGTGAATGTGTCTGGAAAAGATGGCGGTCAGCATCCGAGGCCGTCCTATCCGAAGTATACGGATGCGAGGTGAGATTAAGCAGACTCTGCTCGGCCGCTTGACAGATGCTTCAGGATAATATGATGCAGTATTTTTCAGCTACACTTGCCCCAAGCGTCCTTTTCTCAATTTCTTATTTTGTCTTACATAAACAGGTCGGAATGACAGTGGGGAGGAAAATGTACCGCTCGATCTCACAAGAGGTAAGTCAGATGAAGCTTGTAAACACCCCACCTTGACAACATTTCTGGGTATCATAGGCTTGTTTGGAATGTCAGCCTCGCGCGTCCCAAACCCGCCTATGATGCCCCCAAAATGCTTGCGGTACTAGGTTTTGAGACGCAGCCTAAACTAAGACAACAGCATCACACACATCCATATCCAATGTATGCTCTTTTATATAGGTATAAAATACTTAAATACAGAGAAAAACAGATGGTGTTAGAGATTTCTAATGTTTTTATTATAAAGGATACATGATATGTGAATATCGTAGCTACATCTCTTATTACTGTCCAACATCGCAGGGCTGTAGGGTCCAAAGACTAGAGAGCAAAACACGGTGCTGCAGAAAGCATGCAAAACTCACTTTTAGATTGTTCTTTATTTTTAAAATAAATAATACGTAAGCTGTCGTCAGATATATTGCAATAATTTATAACAATGGGAATGCCTCTAAAAAATGTATTACTCTCTAAGTTAATGTTAATATCTGCATGTATTAATGCAATATTAAAATCAAAAGTTGTATCTGTTAATATAATTTGATGGACTTGAGATAACATGCGCTAACAACAAGGAACAGTTCTTTTTTTATTAATTAACATTAAAAAAAATTAAATAAATATTCTGGCAAATGTATTGCTGTTAGTTAATGCATAACTATTGTTAACTAAATGGATCAAGTTGCAAATTCTTACCCTTTAACTTTTTAATTCTGGTGAAGTAAATCAGAAATAATAATAATAATAAAAACAGAGTTAATTTATTTGAAATATAAATCTTTTTGTAACTTATAAATGTCTTTACTGTCACTTTTGATAAATTTTGATAAATGCCTCCTTGCAGAATAAGAAGGTGGTGTACCTGTATTTAGACAAAACCTGATCTTCACTGTTTTTGGCAACAGGGATCGTCTCTGTGGTTGGCGATTTTGTTTTGTTTCGGTACAGATGACTGAACATATATCCTGTGTGACTGCTGGGGGATATAAGTCGTAAAAAAAAGTGCTGTGTTATTAGTGCCTGGGCATAGTTTAGATTTTAGTGGAAAAATAAAGATTAAGAGTGAGACTGAAATATTTTGAACTTGACTTGCTCTGAATTGGTCAGTCTTCTTTTTAGATATTCCTGTGACAAATTTATAAAAACCTGTTATTATGTTAGCTACATAGTTTGTTCTATCCACACTAGAACTGCAGTTTGGTGGACGTTTCACTGGATCTTGATGCATGTTACAAGTCCTTACAAAACTAAGCAGAGGGTGTTATTTATGAGATGTTTGTATTGTAACATGCTTTTCTGGTTATTGTTTGATCGTATATGCTTTTGTGTGTTTCCTCTAATGTTACTATACTGTGTTTGATTCCATCCCAAAAAGCACTTCTCTGCTTCCTGCATTTTTAGCACACCAATAGTGGAAATGGTGTGGATTACTGTGATCTTGCTGTTTCAGGCAGAGCGTAATGTGTCTGTTACCATCTCTGTCTTCCTGATGACCTCACATCTCACAGCTCTTGTCATCTTTTTCTTCTAGACCCTTCTGAGAACATGCGAGAAATCCTCCAGAATGTGGCCAAACAGCAGGGAGTCTCGAATATGCGCAAACTTGGCCACCTGAACAACTTCATCAAGGTTTGTTATCTCAAAAGTGGGTCAGTAATTTCAGTTGAACAGGGAATTCTGGGATAAGTGTTGTTAAAGTCAAAATGAATTCAAAATGAAATCAGAATTTTTTTGCACTGTTTATTGTGATTTATTCATATTCCCTTCATCAAAATGCCTCGATAGAGGATGGGACTAAATATCTTCCACAACTGACTGCAAACTGGCATTCAAATCTGCCTCCATTTTTAGTTAGCAACTTCCTACGATCCAATCAATTCCCGAAGGACGAAATCCAGTCCTGCCCCAACATTTTTTTTCTCATTGCAGAAGGGAAGAGAAGACTGTCGCAACTTTCGTTTCATGCTGACTTTAACTGCCTAAATCCCAACTTATCAGACAGTTTTCTCACTCTGATACTGCAGGACAGGCATTGTAGGGATATGAAAACTACATGCGACTGGTTTTTAGGTTTAGTTCACCCAAAATGAAAATTCTGTCTCGTTTATTCACCCTCACGTCGTTCCTAACATGTTTGACTTTCTTATTTAGACAATAAAGAAGATATTTTGAAGAATGCTGGTGACTTAAAAGTTTCAAATGAACTTGTAGTTTTTTGGAAAACTAGTTGAAAATCTATCCCTAATGCATAGCAGCCACTCCAATCTGGTACATCTGTTTGGTATTACAACACAGGAGTCCTGCATGTGAATACTTACCGGTGTTTGGTGAAATGGAGTAAACAGAGTACTTTATGGCTTCCGCCAGTCGAGGCCCGAGGGATTTCTGCCCCACACTTACAGGATCTGGCCCAAAATAAAAGGATCTGAGCAATTAACCAAATCTCAGATGCTCTCAAAGCCTCATATTACTGCAGTGCTCTATCTGGAACAGTTTTGCATTTGAACATAAACAGGAGAAGGGCAACAGCACAAACATGATCTTTTCCTGATCTTCCAAGTTGCAATATTCTGATGCTTGCCAGTCTAATAATGGACTTAAGAAGAGACCGTAACACTTTTGATGGCTCTGTGGCATAACTATTACTATTACATGTCATGTGGTTTTTGCCATCCCATGGCTGAAGAATTTGTTATTTTGTTTCTAATTGAACTGTCACAGGTGGCAAGCACTGTTTTTTTCTCTCCACATATTTGGTAATCTTTACAGGAAATCTCTGTTCATATTTACTGATTCAGCATTGTCATAATTCAGCAGGCGATCATGAGCTCCTTCAGTCTGACAGGTTTTATCATGTCAACAATGCTATCAGTTGTATAAATCACCTGTGGATGAAAAAAAAATACCCTCCAACTGTTTGAGCATGAGCTTGTTTTTGCTCTGTGTGAAATACCTTGCAGTGATCCAGCAATTATTTGCATACTTGAATACACGTAGAGTCATCAATGTCTCTATTTGTTGCCAAGCAAAATAAATAAGTCCTTGTTTGTGTCTCCAATACAGCTGCTCTACAATGTCGGGCACTCCGAGGAAAAGTTTGGCTTTACCTTTGAAGAAATTATCATATGGTGAGCCATAGAGGATCAGTGTGGTGTTGATCTGATCTGAGTGGGGGTGTTTTTTTCCAGTTATTTTATTTGAATTATAATTTAAAAACACAACTGGCGTTTAAAGTTTTTTTGGAAAGAAATTTAATATTTTTATTCCGCAAAGATACAATAAATTGATCAAAGGTGACTCTAAAGATATTTATAATGTTACAAAAGATTTCTAAATAAATGCTGTTCTTTTGAACTTTAAAAAAAGTGCATCCCAGTGTCCACAAAAATATTTAGCAGTTTTTTGAGAAAAGTTTCTTGAGCAGCAAATCAGCACCATGTGACACTGAGGACTCGAGGAATGGCTGTTGAAAACTTTACCATCACAGGAATAAATTACACCTAAAAATATATTCAAATATAAAAGAGTTATTTTAATTGGAATCATATTTCCGAATATTACTGTTTAAACTAATAAATGCAGGCTTGATGAGAATGAGACCTCGTTAAAAATGAAGATTCCCCCACCATCCCCCGTGTGTCCTGGAACTGGTAGCGCATAAAATCAACCATATTTATTTTCTTAATAAACGTTCCTGTGCGTGAATAATCAGAGGATACTAGTTTTGTTTTTGTAACGTTTCATTTAAATTAAATGACTTAGTCCTCCTCTGTAATAACACATGTGAGTCACCAAGTCTGCCTGAGCAGAATATTAAATATGAAATATGTGGCATTGCTCCAGTTTAAATGCAGCCTCAATGTGGTCTCTTCTGTTTCTTTGACAGCCTCAGGTTGGCTCTGCTCAATGAGGCTAAGGAGGTGCGGGCAGCTGGCTTGCGTTCTCTCCGCTACCTCATCAGAGACAGTAATATCCTTCAGAAAGTACTGCGTCTCCAGGTGGATTACTTGATTGCCAGGTCTGTATGACATGTTTTCATAGCACTGTGCGCAGACCAGTCATTTGAGCGGTTTAGTTCAAGTCTGAGCTAGGGATTGTGGGATAAGGGCTAAATCTTTCCATCAAAAACAAGACTTGATGCTAATGTATGGTGAGTTGTGGATCATCTCTTGTTAGTTTTTCATTCTGTGTGTGTGTGAGAGAGGAGTTCATGTGAAGAGCTAGTCACATCCGGTTAAGGTTAATTTTGAAGCGTTGTGTGCTGTTTCCTCTGTATCCCGCTGTAAGTGTATTACTGAGCCTTTAGGTTCGTCTCTCGCTCTTGCCTGTCTAAACATCCAGCATGTCAGATCTTCAGTAGGAAAAGGATGTGATTAGGGTTTGAGGTGCATTTCACTGTTGACTGGTTAGTGTAATGTTGACCTTTTAACCTGCAGGTGCATTGACATCCAGCAGAGTAACGAGGTGGAACGCACACAAGCTCTCAGATTGGTGAGAAAGGTGAGATCTCAACACTTCCTGATGTTTATTTGCTTTCATTCTGGAAAAAGGAAAGCCGTCCCCCTAATTTTTTATACTGATTTGATATTTGATTTGCAATCTGAATTTGAATAGAACCTATTTGAATCAAAACCTTCGGAATCAGAATAGTTGCATTATGTTCCACTAAAAAAAAAAGATCCAAATTATGTTCTCACAATGTACACTGGCCCATTTGTTTAATGACGTTCAGTGTGTTGTTTTTTTCATTGATGGAAGTATCAGTATTTTACAATGATTTTCCAGATGATCACTGTGAACGCCCTGCTCTTCCCAAGCTCAGTCGCTAACTCTCTCATTGCCGTGGGCAATGATGGACCGCAGGAGCGGGACCGTATGGTTCGTGCCTGCATCGCCATTATCTGTGAACTTGGTGGGTTCGCACACTGCTTGGAGAACACTCTGTAATGTATCAATCTGTGAATGCAGAGTTTGACCTCATGCATGTCCATTTTTGTGCGTGCAGCACTGGAGAACCCTGAGATTGTGGCCAAGAGGGGCGGTCTCAGCACCATCCTGAAGAATGTAATCGACTGTCAGCTCAGTCGAATCAATGAGGCTCTGATCACCACCATCCTGCACCTGCTCAATCACCCACATACACGGCAATACGTTCGCTCTGATGTGGAGCTAGAGGTATGCAACTGTCTTCAACAATGAACCCATCCGATATATATATTTTTTTATATAATTGTTTTTTTTACTATTAATTTATTACTGATAATTAAATAATATTAATATCATTATTACTGTTTTATTTTCTCATTCCTTTAGTCTGGTTCATTTGTATTTATCTTTACAGTTTATATGATTATATGTATGTTTTTTTTCTTCTACATTTGTTAAAACCATTTAAACGGTGTTCAGTAAAGCTTTAGTTACTTTTTTCAGCAAATCCTGGCACCTTACACAGACTTTCACTACAGACACAATCCAGACACGGCAGAGAGTCAACTAAAGTGAGTGTGTTGTTTTAAGGTCTTTCATAGTAGAATTTCCCATGTCATAATAGAATTTCCCATTGGAGAGGCAAGCATGCAACTTTTATTGACTGCATGTATAGATGTGTGATATTTCTCTCTACAGAGAAGACAGGGAGGCTCGATTTCTGGCCAGTAAGATGTCAATTGTTGCTTCGCTTCGCTCTTGGTCAGGTAAACATATCTCAATATCTTATGTAGAATATGTCAAACATACAATTATTTATTGCCAGAGCCCTATTTTTCACATTGTCTATGCTGCAGTTAGTTTAATTAAGATTAAGTAAATAAACTAATTGAATTTTGGAATTCTCATGGGCCCAGTTTTCAATCAATACTTTATTAAGGTTATTTGTGTAACAATGCATATCTTAGAATGATGCATCAAAAAAGATAATACATCATGCATCTTTTAAATTAAATTTCCTCATGAGTGCACGTCATTGCAATAGGAGTTTGTTTATTGCTGCTTAGACGGAACCTGTTGTTTTGTCCCACCGCCCCTCTAGGCATCATTAATCTCTGCAAGTCCGGCAACTCTGGAATCCAGTCTCTCATTGGTCTGCTGTGTATACCAAATATGGAAGTGAGGGTATGACAAAGGATATAATTATAAAGCTTGCAGTACACATAGCATGCAAAACAAACAGCCATTTACATTTATTTCAAAAGCTACAACACTAAATATGAATTCATAAAAAATAAGACATTCAAAAATGATTATTTCATAAGATTTATCACAATTAAATATTTTGATGCCCTATAATATAATATAATTCTAGTACTTAAATTACTGGTATTAATTATAACAAAAAAAAAAGAATAATATGCCCTATATGTTATACAATGAGATGTACACATTTACTTAAGACTCATTATGAGGTACTTTATCACAGTCTATCACTCTCTTCTCAGCGAGGACTGCTGGAAGTGATGTACGATATATTCAGACTCCCTGTTCCCGTGGTGACACAAGATTTTCTAGAGGCTCTTCTCAGTGTGGGTGAGTGCTACCGCTGTCTGCTTGCACTGATTAACATATTCATTTCCAGACATCAACCACATCTGAAGTCAACTCAGATTGACAGAAACAATCTCCTGTGTCCCCTCTTCAGACCCCAGTAGGTTTCAGGACAGCTGGAGACTGTCAGATGGCTTTGTAGCATCAGAAGCAAAAATAATACTTCCGCATAGGGCACGCTCCAGGTAATAGCATTTTCTGGGCTTAACTGACCCTGAAACTGAGCTGACTAATGAAGCCTCATAGCTTTGTATGTGTGCAACTTCAAAGTCTTGACACGTGTTTGGTTCTTTGTGTCCACCCAGACCTGATTTGATGGATAACTATCTCGCCTTGCTACTTTCTGCTTTCATCCACTGTGGACTTTTAGAGGTAATATATTTTCATTTGAAATGGGATCATCTTTGTGGACATTCCGAAAGAAAAGAGGCTTTTAAAGCTGTAGTCCATTTTAGCAATCATTATTTATTCACCCTAATGTCTTAACTTAATTTCTGACTTGTAACACAAAAGGAGATGTTTTGAACAATGTTAAATCTGCACTTTTCCATGCAATACAAGCATATAGTGACCAGAGACTGTCAAGCTCCAAAAAAGGACTAAACAAAAAAAAAACCTGAAAGTAGTCCATGTGGCACTATATTCCAAGACTTCTGAAGTCATAATATTTTTTCTTCCAGGGCCTGGTTGAAGTGATCACTAGCAGTGATGATAGCATTTCAGTGCGTGCAACCATCCTCTTAGGAGAACTCCTGCATATGGTATTATACTTAAATGAATGAAAGCAACAGCAAATACAGCTTAACCTTGTACTATACCTCAAATGACCTTGAGTGATCTTCATCTTATTTTCAGGCAAACACTATTCTTCCTCACTCTCATAGTCACCATCTGCACTGCCTGCCCACACTTATGAACATGGCTGCTTCTTTCGACATTCCTCAGGAGAAAAGACTGTGAGTTTGCTGTTTTGTCCTACATAGCCGACAAATAGCAGAGTTACAGAGTTGTGTGATTATTATTTCTGTGGCTTGATGGAGTCCGTTTTGAATGTTTCTTAGACGGGCCAGTGCTGCGATCAATTACTTGAAGCGATTTCATGAGAAGAAGAAACGAGGCCCCAAAGCCAATAGTCTTTACTTGGACCAAATTATTCGCAAATCGCTGGCTGCTCATTGCAGTCGGGACCAGCACCTCAGGCCCCAGAGAGACATTTTTGTCATTAAGGTATGTGCTGGTGACTGGAAGAAAGCAATTCTTGGATATTTTAGCTTGAATGTGATCTACATATTTGGTGTGTTCTTTAGGACACTGAGGAGGCCCTGATGATGAACCTCAGGGACAGTCAGATTCTCAATCATAAACAGAATTTGGACTGGAACTGGGTCCTGATCAGTACCATACTCAAGGTATGAGATTTTGGATTAAAATAAAAAATGATAATTAAAAAAATTTAACAGGCAAATGGCTTTGACGAGAGCCATTTTCTTCCTCTTGTTGATTAATTAAATGGGTGGGATATATCAAAGGCATATCAAACCATAATTTGTGATTTAAAATATACACTATCATTCAAAAGTTTGGGGTTGATAAGATTTTTTTTTTTTAAAGAAGTCTCCCAGGCTGAGCTGCATTAATTTGATCAAAACTACTGTAATATTGTAAAATATTGTATTCCTGTGATGGCAAAGTTGAATTTTCAACATCATTACTTCAGTGTTACATCGTCCTTTAGAAATCATTCTAATATGCTGCTTTGTGCCCAAGAAACATTTTTGAATGAATAGAAAGGTACAGCATTTATTTGAAAAATAATTTTTTGTAACAATGTAAAAGTTAAATTCTTTACCATCACATTTTATCATTTAATGCATCTTTGCTGAATAACAAAATTAATTACTTTCAACAAAAGAAATCTCTTTGTCAACTTGGCAAAAGGTATCTCTCACATTTTCTTAATGAAATGCAGTGTGGTATCTCTTCTAATTTGTTTCTAATCACGATGCAGTGGCCAAATGTCAACCTTCGAAACAACAAAGATGAACAGATGCACAAGTAAGTTTAGTTTACTCTTCTTAGAAATCTTCATAGGACTTTTTCGTCCACCATTCATTGCTGTAAATCCTACATTTTTTCACTCAGGTTTGTGCGAAGGCTGCTGTTCTTCTATAAGCCTAGCAGCAAGCTGTATGCTAGCCTGGAGCTGGACCACAGCAAGGCCAGGCAATTAACGGTGGCGGGCTGTCAGTTCATTGAGTTCCTGTTGGAGTCAGATGAAGTGAGAGAAAATTAAGTTATCAAAGAATTCAGCCTATTATCACCCATTATTTACTCATTACATGTTATTCCATAACTTTCTTCCTTATTATTATTCTCCTATTGTGTTTCACAGAAGAAAGAATGACATGATGATAGATGACATAATTTTGAGCTATTCCTCTAACTTAATGTTCATTTTCCACCTTGGTGTCTTCTCAGGATGGGCAGGGGTATCTTGAGGAACTGGTGAAGGACATTGTGCAGTGGCTGTCCTCATCCTCTGGGCTGAAACCAGATCGTAGTCTGCAGAGCAACGGCCTCCTCACCACCGTCAGCCAGCACTACTTCCTCTTCCTCGGCACCCTCTCAGCCCACCCTCACGGTGTTAAGATGCTGGAGAAGTGCAGTGTCTTCCAATGGTTAGTCTAGGACTCATCAGAAACGATTTACAGCAAACTAGGGATACACAATATTAGGAATCTGCCAATATTAACCTTTTTGAAATAACGTTCTTCTTCTTACTTCGTCGTTTTGACAGCCTGCTGAACTTGTGCTCCCTGAAGAACCAGGACCATCTTCTCAAGCTGATCATTTCCACACTGGACTACAGCCGGGATGGTTTAGCACGAGTCATCCTCTCAAAGATCCTCACTGCTGCCACTGACGTAAGAAACAGACCTACTACCCTTTGAGCGTGTTTGTCTTAGTGCCATACATTTCAATTCAGCCGTGCTGGTAAAAGCATTGCCTTATGGGTCAGTAATATAATTCTTAAACATTTTGGCACAGAACTGCAGGCTGTACGCCACCAAGCATCTGCGGGTGTTACTCCGAGCTAACGTGGAGTTCTTCAGCAACTGGGGTATTGAACTGCTGGTGACTCAGCTACATGACCGCAACAAGGCCATCTCAGTGGAGGCTTTGGACATACTAGATGAGGCCTGTGAGGACAAGGTGAAGTCAATTAACCCATAAGGGCATAATGGAGGATGTTCAACTTGGCAAAAAGTTGTGTTTAGCTGAGGCTGATCTAGGTAAAATGATAAAACATGGATTGATGTTGGAGACACTTGTTTGATTTGATTGTTTTGTGCCAGTGTAGCTTTTCTCCAGAAATCTGTCGTCAAGATCTGTTAACAGCCAGCATATACATCAAGTTCTGTGCCAGAATATCAATGATGGACCGTCATGGCTTGTGAATACCTATTTTCATGACTGCTGTTTTCTTATGATCGTGTTGTCTTAGGCAAACTTGCACGCTCTGATTCAGATGAAGCCAGCACTAACTCACCTGGGAGACAAGGGTGTTCTGTTGCTGCTACGGTAAAGCTCAAATATTCCCTGTAAAATTAGACTATATAACCCAGAGTTCTGACTCTAAAGGTGCACATCGTATTTGTTCCACATAAAAGATGTACACCTAAATTAGTAGCATTTTTCAGAAAAGTATGTAAAATGATGGGCTCTTAGATGAAGACACGAGTCTTTGTGTCTTAGAAAAAACACATGATCCTTCAGAAATCATCAGTATCTTCTTCAGTAATTCAGTAAAAAAGGGTCTATTTTGCATAAGAAACAAACTGCTTCTTTTCATCTGATGATGTGGCATCCGTTTCCAGGTTCTTGTCCATTCCAAAAGGGTTCTCATATCTAAATGAGAGGGGATATGTCACTAAACAGTTGGAAAAGTGGCAGAAGGTACTGTACCTTTACCATTGTTTTGCACTATTAAAAGTGTGTTGGATTGTTATATACACCAAAAAATTATATTCTACACGTGTTATTTATTTTTTGTCCATAGATTTATAGTGTACTTGAATTAGAATGAAGTATTCAAACTCAAGCTTACCTTAACCATTCTGTCAAATTTCTTTTGTTCCCCTGAAGGAATACAACCTCAAGTATGTGGACCTCATAGAGGAACAGCTAAATGAAGCACTCACTACTTACCGTAAACCAGTGGATGGGGATAACTATGTGCGACGAAGCAACCAAAGGTTTTCCTGGGAACTTTATCCTTTTTAATTGATCAGTAGTTCATATCAAGATTTAAAAGGATTTCATCAATAACTTCTAACTTCCATAACCTCTAAAATATTTTTCTTACAGGTTACAAAGACCAAATGTTTTTCTTCCTGTGCATTTGTATGGGCAACTTGTACATGATAAGACAGGCTGTCATTTGTTGGAAGCTCAGGTATGTGTTTTTATTTTTATTTTTATGATTTATTTTGTTTATGATTTATTTTATGAGTTTTTATCAAACTCACCCTGATGGTGACACACATTTCTTCATAAAATGCGCTTTCTCTCTCTGACAGAATGTAGTTTCAGATCTGAGCTACACAGTGCGCTGCCCAGCGCTGGACAAATGGGAGGGCATTAAACAGCTTAAAGCTGCTCTTTGGGCCCTGGTGAGCTGCTGTGTGTGTATGTGTGGTCCTGGTAAACCCTACGTTGTGTGGACCAAATGTAAAAAATAAGTTTAATGTATAATGTACAAAAAATCATTACATCTATGGAAAGTCCTCATAAACCATGGAAACCCAACGTGTGTGTGAGGTTTTGGTTTTTGTCTTGTGAGAATAAGACATGTTGAAGCTTGTTTTCACTACGGTCTTTGTGGTAATAATTGTTAGTTGCATTAGTAATATTTTTTAAAGTCTAAACTCACTGTTTACTTCAAGGGAAACATTGGCACGTCCAACTGGGGACTGAACCTCTTACACGATGAGAATGTGATTCCAGATATCGTCGCTCTTGGCCATGACTGTGAGGTTCTGTCTATTAGGGGGTATGTATTCTTGATTACTGGATATGTCTGGCTGCATATTGCCAATAATGGCAAAAATTAGAAACTGCGTCAGATGCACAATTTTGGATTTAGGTGGGGTGTGCATCTGATCTGAAATTGCACAGTGTCTTCCAAAAAAGCTCAAAACAAATGGCATTCAGTTTAGCCCCAAGTTCAGAAAATGTATGAAGCTTTCGTTTTGTGGCTATTTTGTTTTTGCTTGGGAAAAACAAAACAATAAACAAGTGGAGGAAAAGATGTCTGACATTATAATGCAAACATATTAAATAACCAATGTTTCTTTTTTATATCGTGTATAAGTATATTAGAGTGGAAATTATGCATTTTTCATTGTATGTGTGGTCCCTGTTCTCAGAAGTGAAATATACACACTGGTATTGCAACATTCACTTGTTGCTCATTTTTGATTATGCAATAAAGTGAAGCTATTGCACAGCTTACCCATCTGGGTGAGTAGACATGAGGTGACCGAAAGTTAACAGTGAAGATACTTCCATAGTTTCAAAATGACTTATTAGAAACATCACGAGTGGGTTTTTTTGGGGGGGAGGGGGTGACTCATTGAATTGTCATTCTTCCTCCCCTACTATCTGGCAATCTTGCATAATTGTTCTTATACACTCTCTAGTCTTTTTGTTTCTTTTTTGCCTTACTCTCACAATCTTTGCCTCTTTTTTTCTCTTTCAGGACATGTCTTTATGTTCTGGGACTCATTTCTAAAACTAAGCAGGGCTGTGAGCTGCTCAAACTGCAGGGCTGGGATGCAGTCAGGCACAATCGCAGACAACTTTGGCCTGTGGTGCCGGATGAGGTTGAGCAGCACCAGAACCTACAGCAGGCGCAGCAACAACAACAGCAACCACTCATCCACCTGTCTTCAGCACCCAGCACCCTTAGCCTGAACTCTGAGTCCACCAGCTCTAGACACAACAGCGAGAGTGACTCGACTCAGCCTAGTGAGTGCTGCTCCCATCCACTCACCCATGACTAATAATCTTTAGTGCAATAATGTGGTTTAGCCACATTTCATATTCATATCTGCTTATTTCAAGCATGTTTATCTCATATTTATCATTAGTGTTAGCTTAGAATCCACTTGCATTATGTTGTTGGAACGCTGTCTTTAGACATGATTTCATTTTTTAGATTTTTATTCACTCTTTATTCCAACTATATTGACTAGATTAAGTTAATGTAGCAAAACAGTATAGCACATAACACAAATGGTGCTTACCTTGCACCACTAATGCTTTGTAATCATTTGTGCTACAAAATTACTTCTTCCTTCCTGTTCTTCCCTAAAGGGCAATTTTGTCATTTCTTTCACATTAATTATTTATTTTTGATGCTGATTTTTAGTCTGCTTTTCGCTGAATTTGATTGGAAACCTGGGGCCGTATTCACAAAGAATTTTATCTTACCACTAGGAGTGCTCCTAAATCGCACTAAAATATTTTAGCTAGGAGTTTTCTCTTAAAAGTTATTCACAACGCCTTTCAGACCTACTCTTAGTAAAGGAAAAATGACAACTCCTAAACTAAGAGTGAGTCTTCGTTGCTATGGATGACGTCATTACTCATGCACGAGCTTGACTGAAGTGACCACCTTGATTGGCTGATGATTGTAACGCGGGAATGATTCCAAACACCTCCCCTATGATGATGAGTGACAGGTGACAGGTCTGAGAATGCGTGCGCTACACAAGTAGTGTGAAGGACGGAAGATGATGAATAACTGAATAAATAGCCTAAATGAATAAAGAGTAAGGAAAAACAAATAGCCTAGTAGCCTAATGAAACATATGGATTGATGCAATATCTTTGCAACATTATTGAATTAATCTGTCACTATGCCTCTGCCTACGTTTGCAAAGAGAAGAACATTTTAATTTGATTCACAATGAAATGTTACAATTAGTTTACATGCAGTGAGTAGTTTTGGTTGTTGTTGGTGGCGTTGTTGCATCCCTAGTTATGCCTACAATGCAAAATTGTTCCCTCGTGATTGGAAGCTCCTGTAGCCGCCGCATACGCATTTCAAAACATCGCAACGTGAAATGCCACAAAAAGCGGTTTGTGAATAGGTCTTAGTGAGTTAGGAGTCCTCTCGACTTCTTTTAAGCTGTCCCAGACTTAGGTGCTACTTTTAGGGCTAAAATGCTTCGTGAATTACTCTTAGTCAAAAAAATTAGGAGCCCTAAAGTTACGAGTGACACGCCCATTATTTTTAGGAGTTGCTCCTAAATTCGCCAGTTAGGAGCTACTTTTAGCCTTAAAATGTGTTGTGAATACGGCCCCTGGTACAGATTGACTGCTCGTGATGTGATTTTTTTATTTATTTATTTTTATGTTGGAGTGATTTACTTCAAATCGTTAGAAATATATTTAAAGACATTCCCAGACTTGTAGGCGTCAACAAACTAGTACTCTTCTCAATTGCACTTTCTTAGCCTTAATATGCCAGATTGAGCTATAAAAGCTATCTTTTTCTACTTAATGGAATGGTTAGGCTTGCATTTATACACAGAGGTGCTCCAAATACATCTTAGTAAGGCTTAGAAAGCGACAAATCATTATCTACCCTCAAGACTGGGTTTAGATGACTAAGCTCAGGCAGTAATTCTGACTCACATAAAAACTGGTAAAGGGGAGAAACAAACAACACACTGTACTTGTACACACACTGTGAAATTGTATTCAGTGGTTCCTTTTAAAAACATCTAAAAGTAAAATTGCCTAAATGACTTACTTTTCAGGCATGTACATCCTGGATGATGATAAGTTGGAAAGCTCTGAGCTTTCAGAGGACCAGCCACTGTACTTCAGGCCCAAACTCCTAAAGGACCGCAGCCCCTTCACCATACTGGCCTCCAGCCGACTTGTCCGCAACCGCTTCCTCATTTCCCTCTCCGGAAAGAAAGTCCGCAGTACCAGTGACCCCAAAGGCACTGGCACCAGCAGTAGACTCCATGGCGAGACCACGCTAGGAGGCCTCAGGAGGATACGCACAGTCACGGAGCCCTCTATATTCTCTCCAGGTCAGGGAGATGTTTTCAGTCCTGTATTTACCGACGGACATCTGCCGAAAAGCCCAAGCATTAGTCTGGAGACCTCTTTTGTGGGCAGCAAAACTTCGGACACTCGGGGCAGTACATCTAGTATTGGGGAGCCGGAGGTACGTCAGAACAGAACTGCAGAACAGAGCTCAGGGGTTGGAGATGCCCACCGAGAGCAGACCAGTCGGGAAAGGCTGGCCGGTGATGGCTCCACCTCTGGGGGCGGGTCTCAGTTTAAAAGCCGTAGCCAGAGTTTCAACACGGACACGACCACCAGCGGCATCAGCTCCATGAGTTCCAGCCCATCCAGAGAGACTGTGGGTGGCGTGGACTCTTCCACCATTGACACGGACTGCGTTAGCCTCAATACGGTTATTAGCACTCAAACTATCAAAACACTTAACTCTCTCACGCCCCAGTCCAATCACCTGGCCTTATCCAAATCAAACTCAGTCCTACTGATACCCCCGGGTTCTTCTCATACTTTACCCCGCAGGGCTCAGTCTCTTAAATCGCCCTCAGTCACGACCATCTCAAGCCTGACTGACTGTAGCTTCATGTACACCAGCCCTCGGGATGCACTAGGCTACGCTACCCTCAAACGATTGCAGCAACAGCGCATCCATCCTTCCCTTTCTCATAGCGAAGCACTCACCTCACCTGCCAAAGACGTGCTCTTCGCTGATGCCATCACCATGAAAACTGGCAGCCTGGACTCCAGACTCACACCACGCAGGTAAAGCGGTGGACCCTGAGATGTTCCGAAACTTTTCCCCTTTTCTGTCATTACGTCACCTTTCTTTTACTGTTTCTTTCGCTTACAATTTTAGACTTTACACCACTTATGTCACACAACAGAATTCATTCAGAGACTGCTTCAAAGTTTCTAGGTGTGATGACTCGAAAATTTCTCAGAGAAATCTTTAGGACTAAAGACATTACAGCGGAAGTCATTTTTTTAGACTTCTTTTATATTGTTCCTTTTTTTGATGCGGCTGTGAAGGATATCAGCCTGATAGGATCATAATGTTATCAATTCTAGAAATTCAAAAAATTAGCACTAGAATTCCCCCTTAATGTTGTTGTGTTACCATCCATATAATAGGGAAACGACACCCCCAAAAGGCCATTTAAAATCACTGCTCCCCTCTGGAAATAATGTGATCTGTTTCTGATGGTCCCTCTCAGGTTTACTAAAAAGCGCTTCAGATGTCTGGGCCAAGGTTCGAGCAAGCCCCATCGCAGATCACTGCTTCCACGGTGCGTGGACCATCCCAAGCGCTAACGTTCCTCTTTTTCTGTTTGAGCGTCCCCTTTTTAAGCCTGGTTTATACTCTCTGCACGACACAAATTATGCCAAAGTTGGTTTTGACTTCGCTAGAACCCATTTCGCGTCACGTTGTGCATGCCATTTTTTGTAACTTGAGCGAACAGTGCACGTATTCAGCAATGAACATTTTCAACGCAACATTTGCTGTGGAAATGTGGAAAGAACTTAAAAAAGTATATATGGAAGTATGTAAGCATTTCAAAGAATATTGTATATGCATTTATGTGAATTCCCTACACTACCTTAAATTTTGTACATTTCAAGTGATGTGTTAAATATACCATAGTCATATTTTTACTATTGGATGCTGATTCCAATATTAACCAAAACCTTTTTATTATTTTGTCCCATTAGAACATTAAAATTGGTATTGCAAGAGATAATAAACTTGCAAAACCACTATAATGTTCCTTAACATGTTTTTAGAGCTTTTATGGAAAAATTGTGTTACTTAAAGGAAGCTTATATATTTTATATATTTAAAATAAAAATATGAAACGCGTATATTTTTATTAAAAATCCTCAATATAGGTTTCAACATTCTTTCTAGAACAATATCAAATCTTTCCAAGAAATGTTTGACAAAAACAAAACCTAGAATGAAGTTTGACAATATGATCTGACATTGTTCCGCCAAACTACTACTACGCTACTTTTTTTGATGGTTTAGAGGATTTTTTCTCCAATATGCTCCCTGTCGTTTCAGTGACCGCGTTGACTATAAACCCCTCTGAAGTGCGCATGCAGTCAGTGGACGGTTGCGGTGCGGTGCAAGGAAAAGTATAAACAAGGCTTTACAATACAAAAACCTAGCCTTTTTGGCTTCTTTTTCATCGTACTTTGCCCCCTTTTTTCCATTTCATATTAGCACTCCCACAGCCCATACCTTAACACGATTCTCTTCAACCATGACTCCTCAGTCCTTGAAATGACCTTCTCACAGTAGGACAAATTAAATTCTCTTCATTCCCCATTGATTGTAGTTCTAAAAAGACTTTCTAACCTGTGCCCTGTCTCCATTGTCACAGAATTCCCTCAAGTAGTTTGCTGATGTGAACCAACTAATCGGTCAGACCTATTCCCACACTAGCCGCATTCCCACATGTGTTCCAAGAAGCATGTAGAAGTTTTTGACCTACAGTACTTGCATGATGCAGCTAATGACAAACAGCTGCTCACTTTCTGAAATGAGAATACACCAGCCTGTTCCCACATTGATAAACCTGCCAATCATCTGCTAGCAGAATCAGTACAAGTAGTTTCCAAACCTCCTTTCTTAGCATTCTCTCTGCCAACGTTGTGCTTCTTTCAAACGCGTCTCTCTAATTTCTTCCCTTCTGTATGAGTACAGATTTCTCAAGGCTCTGAGTTTTGCATCCCTGGATAAAGAGGATCTTCTGAGCCCCATCAGTCAGACCTCCCTGCAGCGCTCCTCCTCAGTGCGCTCCATGGTGTCCAGTGCCACATATGGCAACTCCGATGACTACATTGGCCTTGCTCTGCCAATGGACATCAACAGCATGTTCCAGGTCACTAACTACTCTATGATTCTGTTTACAACTGGTACTAAAATCAATCTCTGGTTATCCGATCCCAGTTTTTTCAACTGGGGAAAATTGCTGTTTTCACATGCCTATTAAATATTTCTTGTCTGCAAGTTCAAGTGTATGGCCATGTGCATCCTTTGACCCCATGCAAAAGGTGTCCGCTTGGAACAGGATCATCCGAGGACGATGTTACTATTCAAAAATTCCTTTTTAACTCGTATCTGAAACTTGCTTTCCTTGTTTTTGGTTGCTACCTAGATTAAAGACATACCATACTTCCAGAAGAGGACGAGTCCACCATCAGAGGACCGATCAGCAAAGTTCTTCTTGGGAGATTCAGATGGTAAAGACAAGAATGGTTATGTTGTTTAATCAGCTCCTTATTAGCCTGGATACTAGTCCCATAGCATTAGTGCTTCACTATTCTTTCAGCTACTTAATGCTGTTCTTTTCTCAGGTTCCAGCGAAGGATCCAGGCACTCTGTTCTGCGGTCTCAGCTTAGTATCACAGAGCTGATTGCAGTGAGCCGTGCGGACCAGCATCAGCTGCTGGGTGCGGAGGAGACTGGCCTGCAGGAGCACAATGATGAGAACTGCCTTTACTGTGCAGGGCTATGTGTGCTTGGCTGCAATTCAAACAGTCCCGCACAAAGCCGCACAGGTAAGCTGCAGGTTTTGTTATGTTTCTGTTCCTGTAGTTTATCCAAATGAATATAGGAAATAGGCAACATCATTTTGGTACCTCACTAACTGGTCACGTTACCAGACGTGATTTTACGAGACACATCCCATTATTCATTGTAATCGTGGTCGTCTGGTTACCATATATTAGTAAATCATTTTTGATTTATATGGTTTCCTCATGGTCTTATACACCCTCAACCCCGTTTTAGACTATCCCGATGCTCCATTCACGGAATGGTGCAACCAGTCCATACACAACCTGGAAGTCATGCCTCAGTCGAAGATCTCGGGAGTGTCTGGCTGCAGCGACGCTGTCTCTCAGGGCTCTGGTGGAAGCACACGCAGCACAGAGCTTGTTCTTGGTGTGAAATTCTTGCAAAAGTCAGATGAGAAATTCAATCTTAAGCGTTTTGCATTGTACAGGTCGAGTTTATTTTTTTCGTCTTTGCATGCTGTATTTCTACCAGGTGTGAAAAACATTCCAGAGGATGCTCCAGCCTGCCGTGTTCTTCTGAGGAAGGAGGTGCTTCGGCTTGTCATCAACCTGAGCTCTTCAGTGGGGACTAAAGGGAATGAAACTGGACTCCTCACGTAAGGAGACAATTCATCCACAAGGATTTCAGTTTAACAAATGCTTTCCTAATTAATTTCCCAACAAAAGTGTCTGTAACTGTTTGGCTGAACATTATTTGATTTGATTCTTTTGATTATTTTCATGAGGCAATGTGAAGTGAAAAATGTCTTGGGGAAAATGGAGAGAAAAGTACAGCTTAGTAGAGAGAGGATTTTTTTCCCCTTCCCTGTTCTCTGTCAAATGAACTTGTTTACCTTGCAGAATCAAGGAAAAGTTTCCTTATGCGTTTGATGACATCTGCCTGTATTCTGAAGTTTCTTACTTGCTGGGTCATTGCATGTTCAGACTGGCTTCACGACGTTTCATTCAGGAACTCTTCCAAGATGTTCAATTCATTCCGGTAATAATGAAACTCAATAGCCCATAAAGACCAAACAGGATTGTTTATCAGACACTAAACAGTTTTTAACAATCTAGATTGCATGAGTAAGGTGGAAAGGTTCCAGAAACTAGATTTTTTTTCTGTAATAATAATATTTTATTGGTGATTTTCATTACAAATTTCTCTGCAAGTAGTGTAAACGGATTGCTTTTTTTTTACTAAGCATTCATGTAACCTTTTATTCTTTGTAGATGTACGAGGAGGCCGAGAGCATTCTGGCAATGCCCAAGAAGTCTACCACAGTAGATCTTCCATCAGAGCCGTGATCCTCTACACGTTTTTCAGCCAATTCTCTTCCCCAAGCAGCAAGCTGTCAATCCATTTCCTTGGCCTGACCATGCGCTTAAGATTAATACGCAATAACAGACTAGGGCTATGGGACAGACATGGGTGGATTGAGAGAGTCACGCGGGATGTTTCCACAGAGAGAAAAGGTGGTACGTTAAGAGAACAAACTCTTTTTATCTGAACAAATACACTACACAGATGCTCTGTATAAATCTATATTGGATGTTGTAACCAAAAAAATCCTTTTGACTGACAGTTATAAACTGTATAGTATTGAACGGAAAGTGAAACACGCAGATATAACACGCAGAGTCAATACAAATTGTATTTCAAACACAAGCGAGCAAAATCATTCAAGACTCTAGGAAGTTTATTAACTTCCCTCAATTCCGTTCAGTCAATATTGTCCTTTTTTAAGGGCCAATGCGTCTGGTTGCACGCACAAAAGCATTTTTTCCCTGAGGGGATCCCTCAACACTACGACATTCCGGCTGTTTTTCTTTGGAATCCTCTGTTATTAATTCTGGTTGTTTAAAGAAAATGAAGTGGCTTTTGCAACTAGGATGGGCAAACACTCTGCTTTTGTCTTGGTGTGATTTGCAATGTAAGACAATCATCATTAAGTAATAATAATGAGCAACTGCCAGTTTTTATTTTCCTTTTGACTCCTGAAAAAGTCGTTTCTGCTTATTTGAATCAATTCTTAGCACATAGCAATCCCTGAGTAAATGTATGTAACATGTATTTGGGGGTGTTGTTACACAATCATGCAGTAGTGACTGTATTGTATTATTGTGTAACTTTGTTAACTGACCTCTGTAACATCATCCAAAAAAATTTAAATTTTAAACCAGTAAGATATTTATTTATTTATTTACTTATTTATTGTTTGGTCCAAGCAGTTTCTCTGTCTTTTTCACGCCATTTTAGTGCATTAGCCAGGATAACACTCTCTGTATATTAAGTCAAACGGAAATTTAGACAATGGGCTCAAAAGAGGAAAGTGCATTTAAAGTGCATTTCACCACTGCTATTTTGAAATTGTACTTTTCTCTATTTCAAGTTATTAGTGATTAGAAGTAACTTTCTGCAGAGAATTAATAAAACTAAAACTCGCCACACATATTTCACAAAATTTGTTATGAAAAAATACTTTTGTACTTGATTCTATCATTGGGTTTGCTATTAACACTTTTTAATCTGAATGTGGTCAGGATATTTTAAATGGGCAAAAGACATTGTCATTGAGGTTAAACTGATAAGAAATGATTGATGCTGATCTTCAATCCATTGAGAATAAAACATTTGACATGTTCTGCTCAAATTTAACTGGTCGGCACCCATAAAATACTATGCTTTATTATCATCTATATTTAAAAAAGCAATTCTTATTTTTGTGCATTGCCTTTTGGTCATTCTTCAGGGTTTGGATGCATCTTGTTTAATATTGCATAAAAAACATGACCAAAAATGGTTAGATCCCCATTTGTAAGTATAAATTTGAGGTTCATATTTAAATTATTTCTATGCAATGTGCCTGTTAATTCTATATGCACAATTGACTTATTGAAGATAGGACGATCAATTCATTCTCTTGGCTGGACCTTTTTTATTTTATTTAGGCAGCTTTAATTATTTTGCCTTAATTGTATTAGCTTTAACCCTATTATAATTAATGAATTTGCCCTTTTTCTTTTTATATTTATTATAGAAACTAATAAATATGCCTTTTTCTGCCTTGGATTTTGAATTGAGCATCAGGTTTCAACATCCGTTATTTTTTGTATTGTGAAAACTAATGAGTCTGATATGGCCACCAATACTAGTAATTGTTACAGCATTTCCTTTTAGGCTTCTGGGTAAGACTTTTAAGTGCATGAGCATTCTAATCCTATCTGCAATATAATGGAGAGAAATAAAAGAAATATGCTGCCAGTGAGCACTGAGAACATTGAGTGGTACATATATATGATTCTGTTTAAGCTCAATAATAGGTTTTGTACTATAGCTGGATATTAGACAATAATTAAGTCACTGATAAAATATGCTTTTTGAACAAAAAACATCTGGAATTTGCCCCAATGTATTCTGAACTGTTGTCAGAAAAAAAAATCAGCAAAGTCATTAGTATCAGAATGTGTGGTGAAAATATCCAGATTCTTTCTGGGTCTTTTTCCACTGTTAAATTGTGTTGGTTTTTTTCTATTTTCTTGCTGCTTTTTTCACCATGTGACTTGAAGCCAGTGTTAAATTGTTTTTTAAATAATTTTGAATTGGTAATGTACTGGTGTTTATAAAACCTTTGAAATAATAATAAAAGCGCCAGTTATTGCAAAGATGATAATTGTATTTGTGGAACAAGTTTTTTAAAGGGGTTGTTTTGTCCATCACTGTTAATGCTAAAAGTGTAAAGGACATGCATTTTAAGTGTACATCTGTTCATTGTACAAATACAACTAATTCCACCTTTCAGTAATTTTTTTCTTTCTTTTTTTTTAAGTGCACTCATGATTTTGCAGAGCATTGTATGAAATTTAAGCACCATTTAATAATGAAATTGCAGAGACTGATGCAAGAAGTGTTATTTATATTTTTTCCTGAAGGGAAAAACATCTAAAACTGTTGTACATATTTACAATTTTTCTGTAATTATGAGCTATAATTTAATGTGTTTTGGGGGGTATTAGCTATTGGCCTTGAAAATCTAATGGAAGGGATGCATCCATGATAAAATAAACCTCGATTTTCTTGACTACTGAATGTGTTTCATTCATGTTGCTTTGTGGTTGCTTTGTCCTCTGAGGTTTTTATGATGTAAGTTTCTTCTGCTTTCCACAGAACAGCCCGTCATTGTACCTCTCTTGGCCGTTTTTTTTAAATCTACTTTATCTACGAATTTATTCTCTTTCAACCCCTATGTATATCCATGCTTACAATGTGAAATGGGTAGTTTAATTCACATTACTACAGTAGCCTATACCTATATTTTGTCTGGTGGTGATACCCTCATTAGAAGTAGGCCTACTGTACGCATGAAAAGTCTATTTTAGAGTCTGAAATCTTCGGGATGGAACTTGGGAGTCGTTTTAACGCGCATTAGGGGTTAATAAACTTGTTATTCTTCAATTCCTTCAAATGACGCTCGTACTTCCAGCACGCTTCTACTGAGATCCTCCCACGTTAGGTTCTCACACTTCTGCATGTAACATTAGCTACTCCGGTGTGAACTTTATTGCTCTCTATAACTCAGCTTTAAGTTTTCCATTTTTGCTTTCGGATGAAAATAATATAAGGGAATCCGAGGCTGATTCTTCTGCCTACAGTGCGGTCAGGTGGGTGTTTATTCTCGTTATTCTTTTAACTGCTCATGAAGAGCATAATCAACGGTCCTATTAACGGTCCGAACATAATCAACGGTCCTATTATTATGATCAAGTTTGACATGTTAGTTGAATGTGTTTGGCGTACCTGATTATTACTGAAACTGTTCAGACGAAAAGATGAGCAGTGCGGATGCGTAGTTTGTCTTTGCCTCACTCATGCGATTAGTTCTATTTTGTTTGATGTATATATTCTTCAGCCCCATTGGACCTGTACCATATTCAGCTCTTTCAAATATTGCTTAGATAAATTATTATTAGGCTACTAATAATTAATTGCATTACCTACCTTCCAAGTCAACTGATTTAGCAACTCTCAGAGTGCAATGCTAACGTTTAGATATTTTGTTTTGTTAAGATATGGTGTCTGAAGTCCTCCAAATGAGAAAGCAAAAACAAATAAAGAAAGTTATACAATACAGTTGATCGAAAAACTTTTTTTATTAACATATGGTCTTGCCGTGATCTTTTCATTCTCTTTACCATGTTTGTGTGCATTCATTTAATCTGAATGGGTGACATTTGCTTGTTGTAACTGCAAAAAACATTGACTTTAAAAAAAAAATCTTCTTTCAAACACTGCATCTAATACTAGCCAACACATACTTAACTTATTAAAATGTCTATTGGTTAAATCTCAGGCAACTTTATTTAATTGTTTACAAGGTTTCTAAGCAGAAGATGGACGCATGTTTTCTCAGTCCTGTTACCGAAACTCATGTGCCATTTACAAAGCATGTTTAAAATCATTTAAATTAATTCCTTTGTTTTCCCCTCAAGAAAGTGTTTATTTTAAAGAAATTGTTGGTTATATGTTCAAATAATTGATATTTGTGACAAAAAAAAATCACGCAAGCAAGGTTTAATATAAAACACAAAGCCATTTTTTTTCATTTTTAAAGAAGACCGAAGCCTCAAGTTGATCACTTTTTATAATCATTTAATTTATTAAACAATTGTATGAATGATGGACCAAACAAAACTGATTAAAATAGTGGTTTAACCGGAATGAATATTGGGTAACAGGAATGAGTGTCCATATGTTTGTGCATGTGTTTGAGTGACTGTGTGTGCGTGCATTTCTGCATAAGATTTCTGTGTTGAGTGATGTACTATGTGCTAGTCGTACTTCACAGCAAAGGAGGTGGAAAGAGAAAGAAGGAGAGAGAGAGAAGAAAAGAGAGGGAGGGAGAAAGAGCTCCTTCCATTGCAGCCTGCCATAGGTGGGTGTTTCTGGCACCTGCATATGGGTTCTCTCCATCTTCTACAAAATATTAAGTCACTTCGTGGTGGACTGGCTTCCTGGAAGTATGGTATTCACATTGTAAAACTACAGTATAAGTAATTGCAACCTTGAAAACTCATAATTCAAGTGAATAGTAGTCATATCAACTTATATTTAAAGTATTAAATCAACAAAACAGAGGACTGTTATTTTTCATATGAGTAACAGTATTGAGTTTTTAAGCAAAAAGTTATCAAATACATGACTTATGGTCACATAACATAGCGTGAGGACACTGAGCAAATTCAAGTGACCTACCAAAAGTTCATATTTTTTAAATAAACAACATCTAAGAAATAATTTAGGTAACATGGCAGTATGTTCAGATTGATATTCTCAGTCATAGTTACAATTTCGTCAAATATAGAGAAATTAAAATGAGAGGACTTACTTATGGTCTTCCCATTGCTTTCAGAAGATCCAGATGATGCAACTTCCTGTTGAAAATGTGTCTTGTGGAATGTTCCAAGTTTTTCAGAGGGGGGAATCTGTTAGGGTAACAGGACTGAGCAAAAATCCGGGGACTAAAATGTGTATTTTATCTCAAATATTAGATTAAAAAAAAATTCTCATGACTTTTATTTTATTTTAAATTAAAGCAGAGATTGGTTATATAGTCACAAAACAATGCAAAAAAAAAAAAGATTTCTGATGGATTTTAATAATATTTCATGGTAAAGTTTAGAGATAAAGAGTGGGGACAAGCAACAAATGCTATTTTTTTTAGTGTTCTTGCTAGTTTTTATTAATGTTTTTAATTATAGGCTACATTCTTAATGTGCGGGACACTTTGCTTAATAATAAAATCTATTTTAGATTTAATTTTCATGCATTTTTATACATGTAATGTCCTGGGGACAGAAATGTCACCCATTCTGTGGATGGCTTTCATATTAAGTTTCAACTCTCAAGCACTTGAAATTAAATTGTCTCTGGAGTCTCTTGAGCATAGATTTGTCAATCATATTAAACAGTTTAACTCATGGTTAAGGTAAACATGTTAGGATTTGATGTAATGGATATACATTTGTGCATGTTCAGTCACCATCTGTGGTGTGTTTACCGTTTACTAATTTTCGTAGCTGCAGATTCTATTTGATGATAGTCTCATACAATAGACACTGAGGGTCTATAGCTTTCCAGTAGTAGTGCACCAATAATCAGTATTGCTTCTCTTAATGGCCTGATAAATTAGATGTTCGAATAGATTATTTATTCATTGCTTATCCATTTCTAGTCATGGTCTAGATCGGTCCAAAGGCGGCATAAAACTTTAAAGTATTAAAGTAACATTTACTTCAGTAAAGGTATTGCCACTACTACAGATATAAGTCAACCAACTTTAGTTGTCTTATAACATGCAGCTTTGGATTGGCCATGCCATGGTTTCCCACGTAAACTTATCTAAAGTAACATTAAATTAGACACACCCAGATTTAGGTTGGTCAAGCTGCCCTAAACGGAAATAACTCGTCTCTGCAAAACAGGTACACTTGAATTAGTGCCAAATATGAGTCGTCACTAATCTGACGCAGATTTTGCTGTAATTTACGAATCCGTTTAATCTACTTGGGAAAACAATTACAGAGTCAGTCGGAATAAAATCAAATGTAACAATTTATTATGTCAAGTAAATGTATCATGCCAATTTAATAATCAGTTCAAAGATAATAAATACAAAACATTAAATGCTCTGGAATAAAGAGAGAAGATGCAAACCTGAATTTATAAAATACATGATGTGGAGTGACTGCATATACTCCGCATCATGGCCTAACTTAAGTCACAAATCGCCACGAGCCTTTTTCAGCATCTCCCTAAATACTCAGACCAAGGCAGAAACCTCTTTTCAAATGTAAACATGAGTTCACAGTGGGAATTTGCATTAATCACTGTCCCAGACTTACTGGGGACAGAAGTTGATTTACTTGGGGCACGCCCACAGCAGTTAACAAGATATCTCTAAACTCTCAACACCTTTTACCTTTTTGGTTTACTTCTGTGAGAATGAGACCTTTGTAACAGTCACACTGAGACATTTCAAATGATACCAAACACGTATAATACTGTATGATTATTGTTCATATTAAACCATATAGATTTTTGGGTGAATTCAGGAATGATATGTAAATTGGGAGGTGATCAACTCAAGTGTGATCGTGTCTCAAATGGAGATGGCAAGAGAGTTCAAATGTTATTTCCTTTGTTTTCTCAGAGAGTATAGCCCTCTCTTCCAGTTATTTCAGTTTCTCAGTCTTATAAGGAAAATATTTTGTGGGTTATATAAACATACTATTTGTAACCACAAATGATTTGAAGGGTTAAAGTACAAATAACAAAAGTAATTTTATAAACTGCACTCTACAATCTAATGCACATACTCATGGGAATGCAGATTTGAGTCATGTCATGATGACTCCATTTTCTGTCTCTCTCCACTTTACCATCTCCCGTAAATGCCCTTTAATTTAAAACCCATTAGGAAAGACAGTTTGTTAATTTTTTTTTATTTTTTAGAAGATGTTATTCAGCCATGGTTAATTGATTAGAGCCATTTTGTTTCCTTAGCAGATCTGATTGCCAGTGGAGACACTGGTGAGTTCTATTATGTCAGTCTGGTATTTGTGTGCTTTGCTTTCTTCTCTGATTTGCCAAACGGAACAGGATGGTGAGTCTTAAATGCATTCAACTACTATCACTAAACTCTTAATAATACAATATCCTTTTATTTCAAATGTTATCTGGGACCCTTAATAGAATAATTTAAATAAATTATGTTCAAACGGTGTATCAACAGGGCATCCACTTTCTATAAAAGAGGTGAACGTGTATGCAGAAACAGACATCCCTGATAATGGTGCATGGGTGTTGAATGTTGAATGGAGAGATGAGTTTGCTGAAAATAATGAATCCAGGGAAGTCAACTATGAGGTGCAGGTTTTTCATACTGAACAGATGAATCTTGTTCACAGTGTAAGTTGATCTTTTGAGATTCTTTGCTGGAGCAATGGAAGATATGTCTAAGGCTATTTTTTCAATGAGAAATAACTGTTTCAGGAAACCGTACATGTGACGCCAGACAATACAAACCATCATCACTGGAAATGGACCTCACCTATACCATTGCAGTGCACTTCCCATTCGGTCAGACTTAGGCGTCGAGATCAGGATCACACTGGTGAATGGACACCATTATACACGTACAAAGGTTTGTAGCCAAAGGTTGTTCTCATTCTGTACGCACAAATTATGCAAAAAGAGAATAACAACAGAACAACAAACTGAATTTAACTGAACTGTTTTGCCTTTAAAATAACAGGACAAGATCTTTTTGCCACAAGATTAATTGTCTACCCTCGTGATCATGTTTTCATGGTTGGGAGTAACATCACATTTTGTTGCATCTTCAAGACCGTTCCATCGCCCGATTCTAAATTTCAAATCTGCATCAGCAACAGGACGTACATCACAAAACCAGTTCACTTTCTCATCCCTTCGCAAACAACTTCAGACATACATTGTGATGATAAAGGAGGCAATTCAGCAGGCTCTTCAGTTTTTATTGGCTGTAAGTGTAAACATCCAACTCAATATGAATTGTTTAATTTAAATGCTACCCATCACTTTTTAATTGTTTTACAGAGATTTAGGCAGCTAGTCTTGGTTTTCCATTAGGTGAGTAGGTGAGGATTAGTCAGAGTTTCTTTGGATATCTTTGGGATTATGGATAAATTAGTGAAAAAAGTGTGATTCTTTTTTTGGAAGAATGAAAAAAAAAAGAATGAACTTTTATTACGATTTAAAATAACTGTTTTCTAGGTTAATATATTTTAAAATGTAATTTATTCCTGCGATGGCAAAATAACAGCATTTATAGGCTATTTGAATTTCTTTATGCTTAAAAAAAGTTTTTACTGTCACCTTTGATCCATTTAATTGAGTACAAGTATTTTGCTAAATTAAAGTATTAATTTATTTAAAAAATAAACAAAAATTACTGGCCCCAAACTTTTGAGCTGTAGTGTATACCAAATGTGTCAATTGGCTTTTAAGTCAATTGGTCTTAAATGTTTCGTTTCAATGGCTGCTGTAGATCCTCCAGATGACCAGAATCTTACATGTATGACACGGGATCTCAGCTCTGTAGAATGTCACTGGAATCGTGGTCGAAAAACCTACCTGGACGGTACTAAAAAGACAATCTACACACTTAATGGAAGGTAACCACACAGCCAGCAATATATCATCCTTTTTAATGTACAGTACAAATCATGGTTACTCTTATCGTACGATTCATACTGAGTCTTCGCTGATTCAAAGTGTTTTGTATTTGTCAGAAAATGTGATTTCGATGGATGTGTCCTGCCTGGGGTGCCAAAGCAGGAGACAATCTGGACTCTGATTGCCAAAAATCCCCTTGGTGTGAAGACTCTCATGGATACAGCTGACCCCACACATAGGGGTAAAACAGATTATTTATTTTAATATTGATAAATCTCTTCTAAAGAATACTGCATGCCACAACATTTATTTGTGAATTGAATCTTCTGTTTCTTCTTGCACAGTATGGTTGAGAGCACCCAGTAAAGTATCCCATGTTGCTTATGCAAGAAATGTCACTCTTCTGTGGAGTTGGAACGTGAAAAATGATACTTTATTTCCGATGATTTGTCAAGCGATGCTCAACGGAAGCATTTACAATGTTGGTGTCATCAGTTATTATCTTGCATTAAAAACTGATAACTGTACTCTTTTAGTTCTCGTGCTGTTAAACTTGCAAGGCCTTGCATTCTCACAAATGTCTACATATTTTCAGAAAACCTTCAATGGACTGGGACTTTCATCAATTGTCCTTGTCCATCTGCAGCCCTATGCTAATTACACAGTTAAAGTGAGATGTGGGTCTGATGAACACTTCTACAAATGGGGTAACTGGAGTGAAATTACTAAGTTCTCCACTAAAGAGGACAGTAAGTATACAGAGAATTAACCTATTAGAAAATATAGTCATTCATTTATATGATTTTGTTTTTATAGTTCTACATAATTTTGTGAGTGATATTGCTTTTATTCAACACTTCAATATGCAAGATGTTCATATTGAGTAACTTACAGTGTGGACACAACTTACTTAGTCCATTTTTGTTTCTCCGCCAACATGAATAGTTCCTTAAGAAGCCACAGGAAATTACACCATTGCACTTTTCTGAGCAACACGCAGTTACATTTCTGGATGAATTAGTGTTTTTGAACTAGTTGGGTGAGTGATGAGTCAATGACTGCCACTCGGCCAATCAAATTTAGGGAATCACACTAATAATCTCTCTTCAGTTCCAGAAGCAGTAGATGTTTGGTTTCAGTATTTTGAACAAAAAGCATATTATGTTCTGTGGAAGGTAAGTGCAGTTTATAGGATTTGGCTCTGTTGTCTTTAGCTTTAGCTCTGCATTTTTCCATACAATCAAATAAATAAAATAATATTTTTCATGTTTTAAAGCCTCTAACTCAACAACAAAGCCATGGGATAATTACGCAATATAACCTTACCAAAGACAAGAGGAGAGAAATAATTGACGTAACACCAAAAACGCAGCTGTGCTACAATATCATTCCTGGGAATGAAAGAAGTGATCAAAAAATCACAGTCACAGCAAAAAACTCCGCTGGACTTTCTCCTCCTTCTACGATCATTGTCCCCGGTTATCCTGGTGAGCATTCAAAGTACATTCAAAATACTTTTTTAATGGGTTGAAAAGGCTGTGTTTAAAATAATGTAGATTTTTTTTACATACTCTTCACAGGCAATGAAGTCAGTATAAGCCAAATCAATAATAGCACTGGTGGCTTTGAAATGGCTTGGGACAGATACCTTTATTCCACTTGTGGCTATGTTGTTGAATGGTTTCCAACCAACGAGACACAATGTGCTGTAGAATGGAAGAAGATCCCAGAATGTGATCATGCCGCCTCTTGCACCTGGAAACAGTATGGTCAGTTGGGAACATAAAGAGGAGTAATTTGTCTTACTCCTGAGCTGTTTTTGTTTTGATACAGAATTTGTGCACATTTGTGATTGTTCATCAATGATAAAGAGCTGTAACCTGTGGCTATGTTCAGAAAAACAGCTTAAATTAGGTTGTTGGTGTTGGTGAACAAATTATTTCAGTCATTCAATCTTTCGCAGGTATTTTTGAGGCTGGAGTGAAATATACCGTCTCGGTCTATGCCTGCATTGATGATAAACCAATGCTTCTGCAGAGGAGTGAGGGATATGCTATACAGCAACGTAAGCATTCTGTATTTAATAACTTGTGATGGATTGATTGCTCTTAAAAATAAAGGTTCCAAAAGGGGGGTTTCGCATCAATGCTATATAGAAGAACAATATTTGGTTCCCTTAAGAAACTTTCAGTTCTTAAAAGAACCTGTTTCTTCTTATTGTGAACAACATTTTAAAAATCTAAAGAACCTTCTGTGGAATGGAAAGGTTCCATGGATGTTAAAGTTTCTTTAAGGTACCATAGATGCCAATAAATAACCTGTATTTTCAAGAGCGTAGTTTTAAAATGCAGGAAATGTTATTTAGGTCTGTACAACCTAAATGTTTATTGTAGTTTTGCTGACATTTGTTTCATGTTTACCTCACATTGTCTCTCTTATTGTCCTTTCTGATACCCGTTCTCAGGACCATCGGGGACAGTTCAGAATTTGAGAGGTAAACCAAATGGCAGAGACCTTGAACTTTCCTGGGACGAAGTGCCCTTACAACAGCAAAAAGGCTTCATAATGGGCTACAGGGTCAGAACGTTTCATCATGATTCCAAAACACCTGTTGACACATTAAGCACAACGGGTGGGTTCGCTCCCTAATAAGCATCCACTTTGTGCCCCCCCTTAAGAGACCATTGTACATTACAAATGAACATACTTTGTTTTTCCATTTTAGAGCTTAAAGTTAATTTGACCTTAGATCCAGGCTCCTACACCTTCAATGTTAGTGCCTTTACATCTGGAGGAGAAGGTGATAACGCCACATTCAGATTGAACATCGAGAAAAACAGTATGGCTGAAGACATTTAATCGTACAATATAATTGAAACCATTGATGATTGAACTATTTTATTATGTTTAGTAAGCATTGTGTTCAATGTGACATATTCTTCATAGTTGAGCAGATGATTGCAGGCACTGTTGTGGGTTTCATTGCACCTACTCTTTTCTTCATTATCATCACAGTCCTTTGCTACAGGAAGAGACAATGGTATGGAAGATTCTCCAGTATCACGTCATACATGTATTTCAAAAACACAGTATTTTCTATAGATTTTTAAATTTTTCAGCTGCAATTAAAATCTTAAAAATCCTTCAGGTTAAAGAAATTATTGTATCCAGATATTCCTGAACCAAAACTTATAGGGAAATGGAATTCAAAGGTGAGCCATCAGTGCTGATTATAATTTATAATTTTCCTGACAGACCCCCCCCCCCCCCTTTTAATTATTATGATCTGCATGTAACCTGCAATACAAACACTTTTTTGTGGTACATTATTGGCTTAATTTATAGGCTAAATAATAATCCAAAATGGGAATGTCATTTTTGCTTACTTTTATATGAAAAGCAGTTTCAGTATTGCTTGGCCACTTGATCCTTATCTGTGGCACACAGTTAAAAATCATTGCCCTAAGACTTTTAACAAATGTTTGCTGTTTGCAGGGCTTCTACTGTCCCCAGATGACTGAGTGTGAGATCCAAGAAGTCCACAATTCAGAGCATCCTGCGACAGCGGAAAGTCTGCATGGCCTTGACCTCATCCGCTCCAACTCCACAGTGTTTCCTGCACAACATTTCAACCAGAATATGTCTAAATCTCCACTTCTCTATCCTCCTGTATGGCCCTGTGCTGAGAAACTTACCTCAATTGTTGAAAACCCTTCCTATAATATGTTCATTCCAGAACCAGTCGATGTTGCCCAGGTATCTGAGCTTACTCTGGAAATGGAGGACAGTTACGTCCCAGCTCCTAACTGTGTTCAGAAAAATGTTGTTGTTAAAGACACCTCAGGCTACAAGCCCCAATCAGCATAGCATACAAATACAATAGACCTCCGTGTTGTGCTATAATGCACACCATGCACTTAGGTAATTATGCCTAAGTAAATGCCAGTGAATTTATGTTTTATATATATATATATATATTGTACATATATACATGTATGTTGTTTTCTCAACACTGTCTCTAAAATTAGTAGTGAAAAATGCATTTCTTTTAAGCACTGATGAAATAAAGCTGTGACCTTCTTTAGAACTGCCTGTAAATTTGCATTGTATTTGACTATAGTATTTATTTACTGTACTTATCTATATTACACACTCTTTTAATGAATATGTGTGACCCCTGTGAATTTAACCCGTGACCTTGATGTTGCTAGAGTTATGCTCCAATAGAGTAATAGTTCCCTCTTGTGGACTGATGACTATCAGTTTAAATTTGAGTTTGCTTTTATTGCTTTTATTTATTGCTTTTATTTATATGACAAATATTTGACAATGAGAGTGTTATGGGACAATGAGTTATTTGTTTTTCCATCAAATAACTCATGATGAAAGTAATGCAGCTTTACACAAATTGATGATAATAATATAATACAGTATTGGGGGAAAGTAATAAGTAATTAGGAAGAAGAACAATAGCAAAACTGTGATGGAAACACAGGCCATATTTGTGCCAATTTTTTGTGCCATTTTAATGTATTAAATATAACACACAAGAATAAATAAACAACACACTTATTCCTACGTTTAATTATCAAGACAAAGTACAATGGGTAAAGCAATTACATTATTAAAGGTAAGAGAAACAACAAGGTATATTAATCTAACAGAAGAAAAAATAAAGGGGGAGAGGGAGAGCTTTGGTACACAAACAATAATGAAAATATATTAAGAAAGAATGTCAAACATGGTAAATATGTTTATCGTTATTATTATATGCCTATATTGTTTTTTTTTATTAATATACGTTGAAATTGTTCCAAAATACAAATGTATTTCTTGCTTAAAGAAAGTGTGGTTTACATTTTGTGTATTGACTGCAGAAACTTGTGTTGTCCCTATTTTTGTCATTACTGTAAAAAACACAAAGAATATGTCCATAAGACAAAGAAAAGTCAGACAAAACATTCTTGCTCCAAAAAGACTGAACAAAAGGACAATCCCAAAGCTCCACAAAAAGAACAGGATGTAAATGTTTTTTTAATTTAATTTTTTTTTAATGTTTGAAAAGTTTTTTTTTTAATGTTTATAAAATTTATTGTATGGGCGTTAAGAGTTATCCGAAGGCGTTGCCAAAATGAAACGTTTCCTTTTTGATTGACAAGCAGAACACCCAATAGAATATCAACTTTTATACAAGTTGACCAATGTAAACAGTTGTGGGCGGGAGTTTTAATTCCCGGTCATTGAGCCGCTGTTTTCAGTTGTTCGAGGCGAGCTCTCAGCTCACTAACGAGTCAGCGACCTGTTTTCTGAACATGCGCTAGCTAATTTAGCATAGAACATTTATTAATCTGCTTTCAGTTTTTCCATTCATTTCATCGACGTTATAAATGTAGGTTTTTAATCGTATAATTCGTCCCTGCTTAAAGCATTTCCACCAATAACGGGTATGTTGCTAATGTGCTAGTTGTGTATGGACTAAGATGCATCTATCGTAACATGAACTTATGCACATTTATCATCCTCAGTAGTCGCATGTTCTCATGTAGCCTCCAAAACATTACGTATAATGACTCTATTATTCCTGCGATTGATTTTATAGTGTTATTATGGTGCGTCTAGCCCTACATTGGTAGTATTTTGTCAAATCTTTAGGGTTAGCAAGTCTTCCGTCATTTTCAACTGACATGCTGAGTTGTTTATTAGTTTGCAACTTATGTTGTAAATTAATTCATGAATAAATGAGATTACAACCTCTATTTATTTAAGATACAAAGAAATTCAGTGAAGTGTAAAGATATAAGGGTGTCATTCATTGAAATGTTTCATGACCTAAATCCTGCCTGTAATGGCAGTGATGAAGTTGACATTTGTAATGGACAGGGCGGTGTGTATTTGACATTAACAGCACTAATATGAAGAATACTGACAATCGTAATGAAAACTGCATGGTTATAATGAATGTTTTCGTATAACAAGACTATCTATCTATCTATCTATATATATATATATATATATATATATATATATATATAACTATAATCAAGAAATTCTGATCAGAGCATTATTATGAACTGCAATGACCATGTGCAATGATTCCTTTAGGCTGTCGGTGGCACGCAATGGAGGTTGGCAGTGGCACAGTTGTGCAGGACGAAATGAAATTTCGGGGGGCTGAATTTGCTGTCAAGGTGGAGTTGGCGGAGCGGTTACTAATCGAGATTTCAGATGTTGTTACAGCGGACCAGTGGAGAGGAGAGTTCGATCCTGCCTGTAACTTAAGCTTTTAAATCTGACATTAAATCTTTTTGGTTGCTTGAAATTTTGTTTTATATCTTATACATTCTTTTTTCTATAATTAGATATTGAGGATCTAACCCGGAAAACTGGGAATTTTAAACAGTTTCCAGTATTCTGTAGTATGCTTGAGTCTGCCGTCAACAAGGTGGGTCCACAAAAATGCCACAAAAAAAAAAAATTCATATTTACTGTAATGGTGTCTTAATTCTTAATGCTTGTCATGACAGTAAATTCACTAACCCCCCCCCTCATAATATATATATATTTTCTTTTATTTATTAATTATTATTTTAGCTTCGGGTGTGCTGTGCTTGTTTGTAGAGCTGCACTATTTGGCCAATTTTTTTATTATTATATATCAATATGAATAAAATAGTTATTACTATTTAGTAGTAATAGTAGTTACTTGTTGTTTACATCTGTAAAACCATTTTGTGTGGTTTCACAGCCATTCTGTGTGGCCCCTTAAGCTTTTATTTTAAAATAAATGCAGTAAGCAAACAGTTGGTTCTCATTGCAAGTTTGGGAAGATAGTTGGTGTATGTTCCGTTCCCAAATGTGTTATAAGCCACTCAAAAGGCGACCAGATGTAGAGATGGCTTTGTGTGGAGCAGAATTTACTGTGAACTGAGCTGCTCTGAGACACTGGAAACACTCATTCATGAGCTGGTTGCGTGATGAACAGTGCTACTGTTCACTCTGAAACAAGCTGCACAAATATTTATGTAATTAAATCACAGCCTTTGCCATTTCATTTGATATCACATCATGCCACAGTTTCGTTTAGATTTCAATTAATGTACCACCTTACTATGCACTTATTGAATTTTTGGCAACAGAAAACAATGGCTATGAAATGACTAAAAATAAATCTAATTTGCTTTATTTATTTTTTTGCAGTCCAGTGAATCAGTAGCCCTTGACCTCTTGACCTATTCCGACCTTGAGCTTTTGCGGAACAGAAAGGCAGGAGTAGTTGGCCGACCTCGTGCTCAGCCGCAGTCTCCTGCTCTCAGTGCAAAACGATACCTCATCCTCATCTACACTGTGGAGTTTGACAGGTCTGTTTACTTTAATTACTCAGCCTACTTTGATCACTTTTAAAACAGCAAATTTTCAATTTAGTTCTTTTTGTTTAGGATACACTATCCTCTTCCGCTTCCATATCTTGGCAAACCTGATCCTGCAGAGCTTCAGAAAGAGATAAGAACTCTGAGGGCCGAGCTGAAAACACTGGGACTGAGAGGAGACCACAAAGTATCAGACCAAGAAACACGCAGGCTCCGTGCAGAGTCAGTTATTTATTTATGCATTATGTAATTAAAAACCCCTTGCGCACCTGGGTAGTTGCGGGCAGGTGCACAGGGCAAAGTCAGCACAATATAAGATAAAATTCCTGTACACTGTTGTAACTTGTAAATCTTTTAGTTAAAGACCTCAAAGTGGTAGTTCAGTCATGACAACTCTCGGAGTGGATAAATTTCAACCAGCATTTATTGTCATTGGGCATGAAATGTACATAGGCTTGATTTTGGCAGACAAGATCTGCTACGCTGGTGCTGCTGAGAAAATACAATACTTTGTTCGGCTTAGTTAAAAACATACAAAGTAAAGGCTGCTGCAATGGTAGAACATCCATAGCAGATCTCTACAGGTGGTGCTGGGGAGGAGGAAGGATAACTGAAGCTTTCATAATCGTGCAACGATTGCAGGCTAGGGTACGATATATGGGCACCTGGATTTGTAAGTAGTAAGTACTTGTGATTGGCTGGTGCCACGGCGTTGGAAGAACCAATCAACGTTCAGTTCAGAGTTTCATGCCTGAACTATGTATTTCACCCAAAAATTTTAATTCTCTCAGAATTGAATCACCCTCATGTCTTTTCAAAGCTGTAATAATATTTTAAAGAATGTTGGTTACCAAACCACTGTAACCAAAGTAATGGTAATTATTTAATTTCCGATTATATTTACAAAAACAAGTAAATCTTCTGTTTTCCACAGAAGAAATAAAAGCATACAGGTTTGAATTAACATGAGATTGAGTAGATGATTATTGATGATATTTTTTTCAAAAATCTTCACAAAAAACCCACTAAATTTTAAACTACATTTCAAAACTTTCCGTTCAGTATAATACTCGGAAACCAAAAACAATAAAAATCTGCGTAATTTTGGATTTTATATTTCAGTTAAACTAAGGTTTCTTAATTTAAAATCACAACCAAATAAAAAGTATTTCAACATTTTACTCTCTAAGTGTAAAAACTGAATGTTGAGCTTACAATTCTTTTTTTCTCATGTTTTATGTGGTTTATGTTTTATCAGGTTGGCTTTAGTCAGAGACGAAAAGGAGGCCTTGGCCAAGGCTTTGGACCGTCTACAGATGGCAGGGGCTGGCTCTACTCCCGGGGCTCGTGGGTTCAGAGAGGCAGTGCACAGTCTGGAGGAACAGCTGCTGAAGGAAAGAGCAAAAAGTCAACGGTCTGCAAGCAAGAGGAGCCAGGAACAACGCCTCCTACTGGAACAGGTGTGTCTAATGAGATTATTGTTGTTGTATGCTAATGAGATAGACAAGCTGACAATATGAAACACTCATGCAAAGTCATTAGCACCCATTTGTATATTCTAATTCATTTTCGTTGGTAGTTGGAGGAACTCAGGGCTTCCGAACGGTCTCTTCGGATACGTGTTAAAAGTTTGACAACTGAGTTGGCCTTGTTACGACATGGGTAAGCTTAGGCCTAGTTCACACTACATGATTTTAAAACGTCGGGCTGAACTGTGCGGTTCACACTACATGACTTGCTCTCTGTGAAATCAGGAGTGTTCAAGTTGTTGAGCTGTTCACACCACACGACACAACGTGATTGATCCGCAACAGGAGGTAACGCACTACACAAGTTGACAACAACTCTGTCACCCAACGATTCTATCTTGTCTACAAACCACGTTTTGTCACATTGGTACATCTCATGTCCAACATCATAAAGGCATTCATGCTCCTGCCACAGTTCGATTAAATTTTGCTCCAAATCCTGAGTCCATTGCTTTCTTGACGACATGTTGCTCATCTTTCTGTAAACTTGTCTTCTTCCGTGTTTCTTTGAAAATCGCGTATTTACCCGCGTATTTACCCGGTGACCTCAACTCATGCCTTGCTCTGATTGGCTGTACCTCATGACATCAGGTGAGGTTGAGTCGTGCGACAGCTCTGGATATCTAGCATGCTAGATATTTTTCTGGGCTCGGCTCATCGCCTGCTAATCCCCCGCGATTTGCACGCGATTGCACCCTGACCTGTCGGCGAGCTCAACGATTTGCAAATCGGGCTTAAATCGGGCTTAAAATCATGTAGTGTGAACTAGGCTTTAACCAATTGCCATCTGTGCCCTTTTTATTGCATATATTTTATTATTATTTTATTTTTTGGCGCACATGTTAATCGTCTCATTCTTCCTATTTTGACAGTCGGGCGACTCCAGTGATGTCTGGTCGAAGTGGGCTCAGGTGTGATGGGGAGATTCATCGGTCTTCATCCAGAGAGCGCAGTTTGACCCGTGTAGGGTTAAGAGCGCGCTCAGGGTCGAGGGAGAGGATGGAGGACAGGGGTCGGAGGTCAGTGGAGAGAGTTAGGAGGGCAGACTCTTCAGGGGCTCGGAATTATATCACAAGACCCTCACCATCTCCAACAGGTAAATTTGTAAAAATGGCCACAATATCCTTATGGTCAAAGTCTAGAAACAAATGTAGAGGCCCTTATTAGTTCCACTTTGATTCAAGTCTTGTTTTTTTCTTCCATGACAGGGTCGCGGGGGCCTCGGTTTGACCCTACAGCCTACATTCAGGACCGACAACGGCGCCAAAAAGAGTCCGATCTGAAGAAGTAAGACCCTTTCACCTTTTCATTTTAAACTTTTTACTATCTTTTCTGCTGTTTTGTGTTGTTTTATTTGTTGCCTTTTTCCCTACAAGCATCGCCCTGTCTGCGAGCAGGAATATGGTTTACTTTAAAAGGTGTGAACCATAAACTCTTTTTGTCCCTTGCATGAATCCATTTTCTCAAATTGTTGATCCTCAGTCATGAATCTGGCACATCAATGCAAGAAAAAAAGTCTGTAGAATTTCATCAGAATCAGATCGGACTGATAAGAGAATGAAAGTTATCTGGTTGAATTTTTTTGTTGGCAAACAAACCCGTTATCTACCTTTAAAGATATTCATGAGGAGATTTTGTTTCCTACAGTCAGAGGAAGATTAGAAGGGACATGTTGGCTTCACCGTCTCTGATGGAAAGAGGGCGTTCACGCTCCAGAGAGCCTGTACCTCAGCTGATGCGAGCAGGAAGTGCTGGCAGGGGAAGGAGTCTGTCTGTGGAGAGCAGGAGGAGTCGGTGTTCTTCTGAAGGATCAGTAGCTGAGTTTGAAGAGCTTGCTAAGCCTCTAAATAGCAGGCAAGTCAATAAACAAAGCACGTTGCAAGTATATGTTGGCCAGGTCAAATGTGACGTCAGCGATCAGTTCAAACAAGGTGCAGAGAGGCCTACACTTGTATTGCATTTTTTCCAGTTGGCCTATAATATTAGTCAAGATTTCTTGTATATTATCTTCAAAATATAATTTTAAGTGACAATTTAAACCCTCTTTCTGAACCTTAGAATATATATGCTGCGTTCCAGTCCAAAATTGCCATGCCCTTCACTCGCTAACTTCCCTCCGTCTCGTTCACTTGGATGTGCGTCATTGCTTATGTTGCATGAGTGCCCACTACGGGCGGAAACTGCAATGGGATGAATTGGAACATCCTAAGCCCTTAATCACTTGGAATCAGCTATGGAGTTGATTTATTATTTTCATTTTTTTTCCCTTTAAGAATTTGTTTAATGCAGCATCCAAATGTATATAGATGTGTTTGGGTTGTTTTAAATTAAAAAAATCATAATTAATATATCATTAGACGAGATCTGCGGTGACGTCACAATCGTGTTGCATTGTGATATATGGAGCTGCCTGAAGTGTACATATGAAGTAGACTCACTCCCTCAGTCAAAATCGAGGGAGTGAGGGTCTGTCCATATAAACTTCCTTTGTCCACTTCACAAAGTGGAACGCACTTCAAAATGGTGGCAGGGATTCCCCCGAGGGGAAGTGCTTAGGGAAGTTCGCAAGTGTGTGTCTGTCTACAAAGTGGACTGGAACGCAGCATAAGTAATGAGTCAGTTAGGCTTTTTTGTGAAAAAATAAAATATTCAGCAAGGATTCATTAAATTGACAAAAGTGACAGTAAAAAGTTGTACATTGTCACAATTTTTTATTTTTAATAAATGCTGTTTTCTACTCAGAATCCTGCAAAAAATGTATCACAGTTTCTACAAAAATATTAAGCAGCACTACTGTTTTCAACTGATAAAAAAAGAGAAATGTTTCTTGAGCAGCAAATCGGCATATTAGAATGATTTCTGAAGATCGTGTGACACTGAAGACGGGAGTAATGAGGCTGCTGAATAAATAAAATTAAAAATGTAAATGTAATAATATTTCACAATATTACAGTTTATGTATTTTTTTATCAAAATAAAGCATAAGTTTACTTTGTGATTTTTTTAATGTATGATCATGATGAATGTATAATTAATGTATCATGTATAATGTCTGATATTATTGCTATTATTTTCTTTCTTTTTTTTTTTGCAGAGGAAGAAAACTGGGGTATAATGGTCCAGCTGTGGTGAGTAACAATGTGAAATGTTTGTGTAAGTTTTTGTAAATATTAGGCCTCAAATAATTCTAATTTTTGCATTGAATTGCATTGCTCCATCTAGTCCAGGGGAAGACACATAAACAAAAAACCAATGTGTAGCACCCCTGCACAAAGGATGAGAGCGGCAGGTACCAAATCATTTCCCCTTTCTTTTTCATGTATATGCATCTATAGCCAATAGTATGTATGTATGAATACATGTGAGGCATTTATATTTTTCCTACTCAGACACTTCTATTGATACGGGTGCTGACTTGTCAGAGATTGACGCTCGACTCCAAGCCCTGCAGGACTACATGCGGGACCTTGACACAGGACACTAACTAATCCCAGTGGATTCAGATGTCAATCTAGGCATTTTGCACAAAGACTGAGACTCAAAAACTTGGATAATCATTTATTTGAAACACTGTTTGTTTAATCCCTGATGTAGCTTTTGGGCTTGACTCAAAATGCAGTTACACTGGCTTTGTCAAGGGGGTTCTTGACACTGTTGCCATATCAGACTTGTCCAAAAGTATGACCTCAGGATATACTGTTTTTTAAAACACATTCCTGTGTACATTTTATGAATTAGTGTTTGTTGACCATTGTTGTTTTTTATATGATTAGTGTGTATGTTTTTATGTCTGTTTTAGATACTTTCACATTTTGTTTTTGTGAGATTCTGACAAACAAAGCTTTTTATATATAAAATGATTTTGCAGTTTGTCTATTCTTGAGAGACACTCTGGAATTATATCTTGCACATTAGAGCACAACAGAATGCAATATCCATTTTATTAATATTACATTTATATTTATTAAGTTATTGTTCCCGTAACTAATGCATGGCATGGCGCAAGCAACACCAAGGTTATAGGTTTGATTCCAGGGAAACACATATAGTGATAAAATGTATGTCTTGAGGTACGTTGCTTTAGATAAGCATCTGCCAAATGCATAAATGTAAAGATGTACATGCAGCAGATATTTTGTCTTTTGGGCTCTAACATGTTTGCTTCAATTGTGGCCATTTTTGCCATTTCTCCCAAAGTCATATTTTTAATGTGATTCCATCAAAATCTTGTATGTGGAATAACAAAAACATTAAATGTGTCTTTAGATGTGATCATGAGGCCAGAATTTTTAAACCTTTCTTGATATAATAAAATGGCATGGTTGTCTAGTCTACAGATTAACATCTGCTATGATGTACAGTCAATTTAAGCAGGTATAAAAGCTGTCATGAATAAAGGCACAGCTAAACTAAGTATTTAGGGGCATTCTGCTTCAGTGTGACTCAAATGAGTTAGTTCAGGAATCATACTTGCATTACCATAAATGCAGAGAGTAGAACTTGAGTGTACAGTATGTCAAGATCGTCATTGAATCGGTCTGTTCTTCACACAGTTGACTCCAGTTTTGAGTGAACTTTCCCTTTAAGTACTTTGTTCTACTGCAAACGTGTCTTTCTTAAAAACATTGTTAAAATGTTTTAAATGCCTTTTAATTTGACCAGAAACAAACTGTTTCATCCTGTACTGTGGACGTTACCTACCGCAGGCTAGGAGGCGCTGTAAATCTGATTGAATGTTTTTTTGCTCTGTTGCTTTAAAGAAAAGAGGGCGGGCAAAGCAGTGCAGTTTGTTTAAGCGACGATTTGAGCATGAGCAAATAATACTTTGACACTGTCGCTGAATACGCATGAACGTTGTTTGTACGTTAATACTTGTGTGTTCTTTAAATCTTTCAGGTTATTATTAGTATAATTCATTTTCAGAGGCTAAAAGGATGTGATCACAGCCATTTAACGTTGATAGTGGCCCAATATTGCGTTTATTGTGCATCTACGCCACGCGTCACACGCATAAAAGGCGCGGCAGTGCCCGTCAGCGCGAGCCGGTTACGCGTAGGGTTCGGCCCTAATCAGGATAAACCCATCAACAACAACCTCAATGATCTTGTAGATCAGAAGCAGCGTGATGACTAAAACGCCCAATACCCCGGCACCCTGCGCGGTTATGGGTGACGTCCAGCACAGCCACCCAGAGGAGGAGCCCATGGAGCAGCTCTCCAGACGCTCTCGTGTTACTGTTCCTGAGCTGGTTGTAACCTGCGAGTGTGACCAGAGCCCCCTCGGACCCTGCTCAGGCTCACATCAGCCCGACGAGGAGTCCATCTGCTCGGACAGCGGGCTCAGTGGCTCTCCTGCCTCGTCCCTGGCGCTGAGAAAGCTGTCCAACTCTTCCTCCACCGGCCTCTCGCCAGCTTCGTCTTTTGAGGAATGCGAAGAGGATTTATTGGGTTACAGTGACCACAATCAGACCCCAGGTGAACCGCTCACGGTAAGAATCCGTTTTTACTCTTTTCGTTATTATATATGTATTAGCCTACTTATTTCTTTGATAGTTACTGCTATGTCAATACACAAAATATTCCATTGTTACTGACAAAGCTCGCAGAGGTGTAACTATGAGTACTTATTTACTATGCTTGAGTATTATTTTGGCCATGTACTTTACTAGAGTTCTGTTTTCTGCTTACTCTTCTTTACAAGGGGACAAAATCTTAATTGCTTCACTACAATTTCATGGAAACTTTAAAGGTAGCCTACATAGTACATTGTGCCATCAGGACTTAAATGTTTCCCACTGATTTCAAAATAAAAAAAATAGTATTTTTCTTTATCCAAATGTGACTAACAAAACAATCAATCATCTCCATAAGTTTAACTTTCCTTTTATTTAAACAGCCTCTGGATTTTATTTGAGAGTAAATACTACTAATACTAGGGCAGTATTTATTTATTGTTTTGGAGATAATTCACCAAAGAATAAACATGTCATATTTTCCCTCTGTCAGTGAGAGAAGTGATTTCTGACCGGTTTCTTTGCAAAGCTTTTGCATCAAAAATAAGAAAATCGTACCTGTCTCTTGTCAAAAGTCAATTTAAAAAGCTAAGAAAGGTGTTTACCTTTGTACAATACTTGCAACTAGATACTGTAGGCTACTTTTCTGCTATCATAATACAACTGCAAACCATGGTAGTACCATGGTACTTTTTGTAATACTAAAATGTTTCCAAAAAAAATTTATATTACTGTAAGTGATATTTTATTAAACTACAGTTGTCATGGTAACTTTTTAAGTGCAGATGCATTGAATACTAAGTGTGTGCACAGGTGTATGCTGCAGATCAAAATATGCAGTTGAGTAATTCTCATGATAACTCATTAACATTATAGGCTTCGGGTCATGAGATCATGGTTGTAAATGGAGGAAAAATGTGTATTTTTTTTAAAGAAGGTATCTGTGTGACAGTAAAGCAGCCACCATCATTATAATAATCACATGATAACAATAAATCAAACGTAGACTCAGTGATATGTTCAGTCAACAAGGGTTATTCATCATTGCAACCATAAAGGTGTTTGAATATAATCTGGATTGTTCTGTTGTAGGAGCTCCAATCATTTTGATGATGATATTGAATGGGATTTGTTTTTATGGATCATGTGGGGGGGAAAGTGGCCCATTGAGAAACTCACTGTAGAGAGTCAATGTTCTATTGAAACTGAACTTATAAGGTCAACAAATGATGCACCTCCAGCTCTGTATGGTGGGCCTCTCTTGCTTTGTTCTGGAGAACGTCATTCTCGTCTGACTGGTTTTCCACTAGCCGTGAGTGTTTGAGCTTGGAGAGCAGAGAGAACTGTACAGGTTAATTGGCTTCATTCGGAAGGCTGACGCTTGGAGGATAGTTACACACGATAGAAAGATTTTCACATTGCCTACAGTCGTTACAGCGGCATTGGGTCTTGTATAGAGCAGGATAAAAAGATTGATGGCACATCAGCTCAAAGCGATCTTGTAGACGGTTTTCTGACAACATCAAAACGGCGGAGAGGAAGGAATCAACAAATGAAGTCGGTCGGGAAAAGGTGTGTGTGAGCAGCAGAACTAAATGCTTAAGAGTCAATAATGTGACGCATACTTTTTATTTTTTTTGTGTTCTGATCTTTTATTTATTACAAATACGTCAAATCATTTCACACATTGATTTGAATACTCTTGTATGATGGGCATGTTTTTAATGCTTTAAAATTCATTTTATATTAATTCATATATGTTTTGGTGGTGATGTCAGAGTGACACAAAAAAAAACATATTTTTTTAAATAATAAGTTAATTATAAAAATTATTGAAAAGTTAGCAATAATAATCCTTTATTTTCATTTCTAGTATTATTATTTTTTTAATCAAAACTCCTACACTGCTTATTAATATTTGGAAAGCAAATTGTCTGCCACATTCAAATTATGAGAGACCAACATGCAGGAAAAAGCAAAAACATTAAGAAACTTATTGCTACTTTTAAGCAAAGTGTTTTCAAACTGGGGTCACAAGAGAGTGTTTAAAAAAAAAAGATTAAAAAAAGTGTACAAATAACTAAAATTAAATTAAGATATATTTAAATAAATAAAATGTATTAAAATAGAGATAATAAATACATCTTACAGTATTATATAGAAAAAATACATGATATTAACATTATACATATTTAGTCCATGGCATCTAACAAATTAAAAACTTCAGTTGTTTTGGTTTTATGACAAGCAATGTTACTTTAGGTTTTTAAATGTCATGTGCTGTGTGAATCCACAAAAACTTAATGGTATTTATGAAATATGAATTCATGATATTTAAAAAAAAAATGCTTTTTTAAAAAATTTAATCACTGACATTCACTCACATGTATTCATGTTGTAAAAAAAATATGCTATTCTTGTTGGCACTGTCCACACTGGCTCCTCCATTTTATCTGGCAGCATAACAAGTGCCGTCTGTAAATGTTTTATGAATATCCTTCTAAGATTAGCTATTTCTTAATCACAGCCTCTTGGTATTGCTTGATGACTTTGTTTAGTTCGAGATTGTCGTCAATGATTTGCCACATGGGGAAAAACTCGACCTATGGTTAATGGAGGAGATTGAGTTGCACGTTGGAGTCTGAGGTGGACTGAATGCACTCAGTGCCCCAGAGAGGCTCGCCATGTAAGAAAAAGAGAACAGAAGGCAAGACTACAAAAGCCTCTATCAACAAATGACCCTTGTACAGAACCATTGCGTACTGCTCAGTTGAAGTCGTAGGGTGTTAACTGACATGTCAGTCCTAATTATGTTTGTTTCAATCATATCTCTTCATTCAAAGGCTGATCTGTGGAAGAAGTCAAAGAATATGGTGAACTGGTCTGTCACTCCAGTGGCGGTGAAAAAGCGCTCTCCTTGGGTACAGGTGGTCGGCCATGCAGGTTTGATTGTTCATCTATGTTTATAAGTGTTTTTTGCCAATATTATTGTGTATATATAATTTTTATTTTTTTTACTTTGATGGCTAAAGTCTCTTGATTGAATTTAAATGATTCATTTCCTGAAATTGCATTTGGATCACCTGATAGCATTTATATATAACTTTCATGTTTGAGCCTTGATTTTTATTGTTGTTTTATGGTCGTGTGAATTTGTATATTCTGTAAAGCTAATGATTTTTTGTTGTTGTTGCTGTGTTTGGTGATTCCCTTTTTGTCTGACGTCTGCATGTTTTTGTGTGGTTCTCCAGGAAACTTTCAGATGGGCAGTGATGGAAGGCTGCTGAAGAAGTTCTGCGAGTGCGAGCAGCAGTGTTTTCTGCAGCTCATGAGCGACTCGCTGCAGCCCTTCGTTCCTGGATACTACGGCGTGACTCAGCGTGACGAGCAGGACTACAACCTCATGGACGACCTGCTTGCTGACTTTGACTCTCCTTGCATCATGGACTGCAAAATGGGAAGCCGGTGAGGAAGTTGTGCTTTGTAAATTCAGCACTTATCATAGTACTTTTTTTCTTGCAGAACTGGTAAATTTGGTGCAAACTGCAGCATATAGAGAATAACCTTCTCTTAAACAGGAAGAGAAAATCTGACCAGCATGCAGTGACCAACCACATTTCTTTAAATTGATGATTTATGGGTAGATGATGTCACAATAATGGACTGGCACACAAAAAAAAAAATCCTTTTGATGGCTTTACAGATGACTACATGAAAACACTATTAGGAAATTATGTGACTCACTGAAATTAAGTTTCTTTTTTCTTCTTCTTTTTTATTGAAACTGAAATTAACGTTTTCATTTAGGCAAAAACTGAATCCAAAAATGAAGTTTGGTTAATTAAAGGGATAGTTTACCCAAAAATGATTACTCACCCTCAATGTAGTTCCAAACCTTTCGTTCATCTCTGGAACACAAATGAAGATCTTTGTAATGAAATCTGACACAACTACCACTTTGACGCTTCAAAAAGTTCATAAAAAGATTGTAAAACTAATCCATATGAATGGAGCGGTTTAGTCCAAATTTCCTCACAAGACATGATTCATTTAATATGAAAAAAATGTAGAATTTTAGTATTTTATTTACATATAAACCTTGATCAGTTAACATAAACAGAAGCTCATCCGAACCTCTAACAGAAGTTCAAACCTGCTGCGTAACACGAGAATGAACCTCATTGGTTCTTGCAGAAGATCAATCCTGCTGCGTTACACAAGCGAACATGCTTGAGCTTTCTTTTACCATAAATGTGAGTTGATGAATGTTTATATGTGAACAAAAGCCTAAATTGAATCTGTTCATCATTTAAATCGATTGTGTCTCTTCAGAAAATTTGGACTAAACCCGTCTATTCATATGGATTAGTTTTACGATCTCTTTATGAACTTTTTGAAGCGTCAAAGTGGTAATTGACTATATCAATGGAGATACTGAAATCTGAGAGATTTCACCAAAAATCTCTTAATTTGTGTTCCAAAGATGAACAAAAATCTGACAGGTTTGGAGCGACATGAGGGTAAGTAAATTATGACAGAATTTTCATTTTTGGATGAACGAACCTTTTAAACACTTTATTCTCTTCATGCGGTCATGTTCTCGGGTGATAAATTAAACCCGGCATGGTACATTTCTTCATTAATGATCTGCGTCTTGATATTACAGCCAAACTAAATATTCCATATTGCTACCCTAGCATCATTTTAGGTCACTGTGAAGTGTGTCCACACTGCTGACACGTTTACCATGTTTAGCTTATCCACATTGTGTTCATGAAATAAATACTGACACAAAAATGTAAATCCATCATCGGAAAAGCACTAATTAAATGTCACTATTCCAGTAAATGATTTCGGCTCTCCAAAGCGATTTTGTCCAATTTTTCCTTTGCCATCATCTTACACTCACTCAATCTATAAAGTCTGCATGAACTGAAAATTCACACTATCCCTTTTTCGAATGCATGTTAGATGTTATTGTGAACAATTCATCCGTGCATGCATTTGTTTAATTAAAAAAAATGTTTTTGACCTTGTAGTGTTTAAACAAAAACTAACTCCTAACTGGACCTTCTAGTGAAAATAACAGACTTCTCCAATCATTTAGTCCACTTAAACCTGCCTCTGCAAGCTCACGTTCTTCTGCCTCCACTTTTGAGTGCCACGGCCACATCGCAACATCTAATCAACAACTGATGGATGGAACCAAATCCACACTCAACTTTTTTTTCTCTGATAATCTGTTACAGTCAGATCTACGTCATAATTACACTGTTAAATGTAATCTTTAACAACAGGAATATTGTTTTATTTCATACTATATATTATAATGTTGTGATGTCTAAATACAAATTAATTAGTATTGGATATTTATAAGGGGCCGTGTATTGTTTATCGATATCAGACAGAATTTAAAAATCAGTGTATCTCCACTCATTAAAGTGCTTTTAACATCAACCTTGGGGTCTTTTTAAACACTATTTCTCTGGCTGACTGATCAATTTGTGCACCTCACTCTCGGTATTTGTGTTGCTGTCAGGCAATGGGTGGGAGCTTGTGATTTTTCACTAGCGCTTCCCATTCACGCTGACAATTATATAGGGACTTGTTCATGGGTGTGCCAGCTGAAGCCAAGACTATAACACTGTAGACTGTGGTGTCCAAACAATAGAAGAGGAAATATGATCACTGGTGGTCAGCATCTTTGAGAACTGGCGTAATCCTGTTAGGCCAGTTCTCAAATACAAATGACAATGTTTCCATATTAAATAATTATTCCTGTGCTGATGTTGACTGGTCACATGCTTTCAGGACTTACCTGGAGGAAGAGTTGGAGAAGGCCCGGGAGTGTCCTCAGCCTCGCAAAGACATGTATGAAAAAATGATAGCAGTGGACCCGAAAGCCCCCACTGTGGATGAGCGGGCCAGGCAAGCAGTACTCAAAACCAGATACATGCAGTGGAGAGAAACCCTCAGCTCAACGGCTACGCTGGGCTTTCGCATCGAGGGCATCAAGGTAGATATGATTTAGGACCCCTCTGAATTTATGTTAGGAAATGCTTAGTTTTTCTTGTGATGGCTTAGTTTTGTTTGGGTCTTCATTATATTGTCTTGACCAATTTGATCTGTCTTCAGAAATCGGATGGCACTTGTAACACTAACTTCAAGAGAACAAAGTACCAAGATGAGGTGATCCAAACCCTGGAGGACTTTGTGGACAACAACATGCTAATTTTGGTATGAATTTGTCAATTTGTGTGCGATATATCAAATATTTACAATATATTCAATACTATGAATCTATTCATCAGTATCTGTCAATAATGTATCTTTAATTGTTTTTTCTCATTTTCTGGTTTTTACATTTGCCATCATCTAATGATCACTTAAAGTTAATTTGTTAGAACACTAATATTTTAATAACAGTGTTAAATGTTTTTTAATACTGTATGTACACTCTCTCTCTCTCTCTCTCTCTCTCTCTCTCTCTCTCTATATATATATATATACATACACACACACACATATATATGTTTGTGTATCTCAGTATATTAATTTGAAATGTATGTATAATATATACATATGCGTGTATAAACTATTATTTGCTAATTATAATTATGAAGGTAAACTATTTGTTTCTTTTGAATAAAATGCACAGATGTTTTTCATGTTAAAACTATTTTGCTAAAAATATAAGCAGGTAAATGTAATTATATTGTTATTTATGCATATAAATTAATCATTGTAGTATTTTATTCTATTTTACTTCTTGCTTGTAAAAATTTCAAATCTAGTTTTTATTAATTGCTGTATGATTAAAATAATGGTTTCTCTGCCTGTGTGTCTTTTAAACATTTATTCATTTGAAAAAAACTATTATGTAAACGAGTTCATTGTTAAGCTCTTCTGTTCACAGAGAAGCTACCAACAACGGTTGAAGGAACTTCGAGACGTGCTGGAAAAATCAGATTTCTTCAAAGCACATGAGGTGAGATGCATCTTCATTTGGTTCTTCTTCATCCTACACTGCTGATGTAAAATACAGGCTCTAATACAGACGGTCTTGCTGCGTTTGCCTGTAGGTGGTGGGCAGCTCCTTGTTATTTGTCCATGACCTCACTGGCAAGGCAGGAATCTGGATGATAGACTTTGGAAAGACTGTGCCCTTGCCGCCCCCTCTCACCCTGGACCATCGCAGCCCGTGGGTGGAGGGCAACAGAGAGGACGGGTACCTCTGGGGCCTGGACAATTTTATTGACATTCTGACCAACATGCTTCCAGAGAAATGAAGGGCATTGTGGATCGTCAGAATTGGCATTTTCTGCACAGAAGGTCTAATTCGACTCCATGTTTTGTCAACGTGGAGAATAGGTGAATGTTGGAGAGAATGAAACTAGGGAATGGACTAACTGGCCTCAACATTTCACACAAGTCCTACTGATGATCATCTAAGCCTGTGAATTTAGCTGCTGATGTTGTATGCCCCTCGCTATTTAGTCGTTTTCACTACTTTGGAACCTACACGAACACTTAACTGTATGTATCTTGACACTGTAAATAGTTTTATTTAAGCAGTTTGCCCTGAGAGGGTGGTGAGTAAAAGATTAGCTTAGTTTTAGGAACATTAACCTTGCAGATGAAAATCATTACAGTAATGTTGTTTTGACAGGTGTGTGAAGATCCATAAAACAGGAGTGCTTTTGATTACTAATCAACCACCATAGTCTGTTTGTGATAGTTTGTGATTGTTGCTGGATATTTTCACTTCGTTTTATTTTATACTTGTGCCCAAATGGCTCTATTTTGGGTTGGGGATGAACTGAATTTAAGTGCACACTACTAATAGTCCGATAAACTGAAGCTAAATCGAATCGCAGAATAACAAAGACCTCTTATGCATCGTTGCATATCTCCCAAAGTAATGAAAACGTGTGGGAAGTGTTTTGTATTTCTTTGTCTTTTTCAAGCACCATTTTAATTCACATCAAGCACGGTGAATTAAGCTAATGTTATGCCTCACATTCCTATGTTGTGTGTTATTTGCATGCACTCACAAGCTGCAAAAGGGGAATACAGTATGTCATTTTTAAAGCAGCTAAATTGCCCATGTTCATATATAATAGATGACTGCCAATTCCACTTGAGAATGGTATCTGGGATATTTGAGCCAGTACTCCTTATGCACAAATTCACTGTTTGCACTGTTAATTTGATCTCACGTTGTTGAGATTTTGTACTGTATAAGTAAACGACTTGTGGTCATTATGTTGGGAGCTTTGTTAACTTGGCTGTATTGGTTTTGCAGTTCTGTTTTCTGGGTTGCTAAGTTGCTGGGTCTGATAACTACAGAATCTTTTTTTTTTTTTCATGCTGGGTGATTTTGTAAAGGCTTTTGAATGTCTGCACAATAAACATGAACATGATTTGATTTGGGTTTTTTTTCCCTCATCTTTCAAAACCACACAAAAGCTTTGATCAGATGACTCGTATTGGTGCGCCTATGCACACACACACACACAACATAATACATTTTGGTTAGCATTTTCTTTATGTTGCTTGTCGGGTTATTTTATCTATTAAAGTTTATTACCTTTTATAGATGTTTGCCTCCACTGTGATCCAATGGACTCCCAACCATTCAAGTTTATGCTTCGTTTTAGAGACCTGCTCTATTCCTATGCTAAGAATGTTATGTGCCACCCTTTCAAATCGATGTTTACCTTGGCTGTTGTAGGTAGAGGACTTTTGGCAGTCTTGGAGCAGAAACCATAGATGCAGGTGAATTACTCTTAACTAGAGATGGAGCAAAGGACATTACGCTCATGCTTTCTGGGTCTGCAGCAGCAATTATGCAATCCATACAGTGCATCCGGAAAGTATTCACAGTGCTACACTTTTTCCATATTTTGTTATGTTACAGCTTTATTCCAAAATGGATTAAATTAGTTATTTTCCTCAAAATTCTACAAACAATACCCCATAATGACAACGTGAAAGAAGTTTGTTTGAAATCTTTGCAAATTTATTAAAAATAAAAAATGGGGGGTAAAAAATCACGTTCATAAGTATTTACAGCCTTTGCTCAATACTTTGCTGAAGCACCTTTGGCACCAATTACAGCTTTAAGTCTTTTTGAGTATGATGCTACAAGCTTGAGACACCTATTTTTGGTCAGTTTCTCCCATTCTTCTTTGCAGAACCTCTCAAGCTCCATCAGGTTGGATGGGGAGCGTCGGTGCACAGCCATTTTCAGATCTCTCCAGAGATGTTCAATCGGGTTCAAGTCTGGGCACTGGCTAGGCCCACTCAAGGACTCCCAGTCTGAGGTCCAGAGCACTCTGGAGCAGGTTTTCATCACAAGTATGTTTCTGTACATTGCTGCGTTCATCTTTCCCTCGATCCTGACTAGTCTCCCAGTTCCTGCCCCGGAAAACATCCCCACAGCATGATGATTCTGCCACCACCATGCCTCACTGTCGGGATGGTATTGGCCAGGTGGCCAATACCATCCCGACAGTGAGGCATGGTGGTGGCAGTGCCTGGCTGTGCCTGGCTTCCTTCAGACATGATGCTTGCCATTCAGGCCAAAGAGTTCAGTCTTTGTTTCAGCAGACCAGAGAATTTTGTTTCTTAGGGTCTGAGAATCCTTCAGGTCCCTTTTGGCAAACTCCAGATGGGTTGTCATGTGCCTTTTACTGAGGATTGGCTGCTTTTTGGCCACTCGACCATACAGGCCTGATTGGCGGAGTGCTACAGAGATGGTTGTTCTTCTAGAAGGTTCTCTTCTTTCCACAGAGAAACGCTGGATCTCTGTCAGAGTGACCATCGGGTTCATAGACACCTTCCTGACTAAGGCCCTTCTCGCCCAATCGCTCGGCTCTAGGAAGAGTCCTGGTGGTTCCAAACTTCTTCCATTTACGGATGATGGAGGCCACTCTGCCCATTGGGACCTTCAATGCTCCAGACATTTTTCTGTAACCTTTCGCAGATCTGTGCCTCGATACAATCCTGGCTTGGAGGTCTACAGACAATTCTTTGACTCGTGTCATGGCAAAGGCTGTGAATACTTATGTACATGTGATTTTTTCCCCCTTTTTTTATTTTTTATAAATTTGCAAAGATTTAAAACAAACTTTTGTCACCCTATGTCATTATAGGGTATTGTTTGTAGAATTTTGAGGAAAATACAGAATTTAATTCATTTTGGAATAAGGCAGTAATACAACAAAATGTGGATAAAGTGAAGCTCTGTGAATTCTTTCTGGATGCACTATACATGTACTGTACAGGCTACAAGGTAACTACTTGAGTCACTATGGTGAATGTGATTTCACCAAGTAGCCTACAACATTCTCCTGGATCAACATTGCAACCAACCAATCAGATTTGAGAGGCAAGTTTACAGTTTGTTAAGTTTACTCTCAAGTTTAGGCTTGTTTTCATAACTAAATTTAGGGGCCATTCACAGCGGCTTTAAAAAAAACTTTTTTTAAATTGTTTTGCCCGTTTTTGGGCGCCTGAAAACGCAAGCTTTTGAAAACGATACCAGTATCGTGCCTATGTAAACATCAAAAATGTGAAGTTGTGAAACCGGTGATGTCATGTGCTTACATATTACATGTTCAGTCTATAATTACTTGCCTGACATGAATGTTTCTATTCATTTTCGTGGATCCGTGTGAACTGGGATCATTTTGACAACGTTGTCATCTGTACGTGAAAAACGCAAAGGAAAAACTTTTCAGTTTTTAGTATACATCATTGTAGTGTAAAAGTACCCTTAATACGTGTGTCTAAATTGGCAAAATCACGGGCGACCGTTACTACTAAATTTAGTTTTAAAAAAATATCCAAATGTTCATGGCAATTGTATTATTGAATCGTCTAAATTAGCAATTACTGCTTGGACTCTGATGCTGCGTACACATTTATTATTAATGTAAATAGGATAAAATGTGTATTAGAAAATAAAAAGGCACTTAACAAATAAAGTGGAACTCAAAAGTCAAGTAGTGAGATACTGCTATTTAGATTTTTTTTTTATTGTATTTTGTAAATTGTAAATTTTGTTTATTTATATACATGTGTTCAGTAGGATTTGTATATGCTGGAAGCTGCATACTGAATGTTAATCTTTTTTTCTTAATTTATTGCAGTGCACACTGCAGCATCATATTGCCTGGAGCAAACAAGCACAGTGCTAACAACAGCCAACAGACCAGGCAACACAATCCCATCCTCTGTTCCATTCAGCTGCTGAAGAGCCCACACAGCTCTTTCCCTGCTTTCTCTGCTAGCTCAGTTGAATTGGAGCGGTCTGTACCATCATTTGGCCCTCCCAATCTATAAACACATTCCAGATGACTTCAGGAAGGGTGTCTTAAATGAAAATTATTATGTTTGGACATCATCTTGGCTGCTGCTGCATATATTTTGGTTTCATTTATAAGGATATTAAGGAAAAACTTGGATACCAGGAAGATGGCTGCATTGTTCGGGGACTTGGATTGCGCTACAACTCCTCCACAAACACCACCTCTACACTTCAGTTCTGAGTTCAGGCATACCAGCCTTGTGAGGTGAGATGTAATATTTCACCATATTTGATAATCATTACAATTTGACCTGGTGAAAATGACCTCATCTTTTTCAGTTCCTATGATCGTTCACCCATGCAAAACAGCTTAGATTGGCCTTCAAGTGAGCAAGTGGAGTTCACAAGATTAAACCGCTCCAGAACTAAAGACAATACAGGTTTGAAAGCAGGTTCTGAGTGCTTTTATTTGTGATAAGATTCAGTCAGTATTTAATTTCACTTAGGGCAAATTGCCTCTGCAATTTCATCATATATTTCAGAAGGAGAATGGCATATGGTAACAGCCACTCGCTCATTGCTTGGCAGGGAAAGAAGAGGCCAGAGGGATTGTCTGCAGGACCAGCAGAAAGCCACTTACAACAGCTTGCCAAGAGTGAGTTTGAATTCTATGTTTTATGTGATGTGATGTTTTTTTATGTTATGTTATATTTTATAACATGTAACAAAAAAAATTATAACATATAACAAAAAACAACACAACAAATAACATAACATATAACATATGTTATGTTTTTGTTATGTTAAGTATGTTTTTTGTTATGTTATGTGTTTGTTATTTTATGTTAGGTTTTTTTGTTTTATGTTTTTATTTAGTTATATAATGTTTTTTTTGTTTTATGTTGTTTTTTGTTATATCTTTTTGTTTTATGTTATATGTAGTTATGTTGTGTTATGTTATGTTATGTTACGTTTTTGGTATTTTATATTTTTTGTTTTATGTTGTGTTTTTATGTTATGTTATGTTTTTTGTTATATGTTATGTGATGTTTTATGTTATATGTTATGTTTTTTGTTATGTTATGTTTTTGTTATATGTTTTGTTATGTCACATGTTTTGGGATGAAGTAAATTTTCCATAAAATTAGAATTTTATTAAGTAATGATGGCCTACTTGAAAAATGTGTGAGTGATATAACTTTATTACTGTTTACCATTACTTTTGAATCTTGGCAATCAAAGGATACAGCACTTGAAAGATAAGTAACAAATCAGTTCATTTGGACCATTTTTTTAATGCAATGTATCATTAACAAATAGTTTTTTTTGTTTCGTAGGCGCATTTTCTCCAGCCAAATAGAGAATCAAGTGCTTTTTCACCCTATGCTAATGACTTCTGGTTGAATGGTAAAGATGCCAAGAACAATGCTGAGGCCCTCAGAAACAGTCGTATGCTGCACCCGCTGGCACAACCGGGCTTCTACAGTCCAAAAATCCAACGATCAAAGCACTGGGAAGCTGCACAGTCCACAAAAAATTATTTAAAAGGATCTGCTTCCACAAACAACTTGAAGGAGTTCTGTGCTCTCACGTTGCCTCGACCATGCTCCAAAACTTCTGTTCTCAAACTCAGGTGGGATGCATAAATCTTGTCAAAATTAATGATTATATAATGTTTTATACAATTACTGATTAAAAGGCAAGATTAAACCAGTATGAATTCCTATGATGGCACACAATGTTTTTTTCTTTAAGCAAAGGACACAACTATTGATTCAATACTTGTAATATTCTTGCGCCTCCAGACCCCTCCTTCCCAGCTTCCACCCATGAGATCCCACGGGGGAGGGGTGGGACAGTCAGTAAAAAGTGGGACATTCCGGCACATTGTATAGAGTTGTTCCCTGACCGTAAATTCAGTCTACACCTTCCAGTCACCATCTGTCACTAGAGTTCTGAGTCTGATTTTCTGTATTGCTGTAAATGAACAATGTCACAGAGACAAAAAGGACATTCGAAATAGAATGAAATGACTTTTACATTTTTAAAATGGCTCTCTCTTTATGCTTGCAGTCATTTTGCAATGTATGCACCGCTTACCTCATTCTTTGTTTTTATGTTTCTACAATATGTGTGTGATTGTGGTCCTTTTGTTTTATTTTTGCCAGCCCTTTGTTTTCCAAACCGCAAGAGGTTAAAACTTCCTTGGTGAAAAAGCCTCCTTTGATGAGAGCTGTGGTTTCTCAATCTTCACCAACCTCAAATCAACCCGGCAAAGAGCACTTCAGCCAACTCCAGCTAAGACAGGACCATCTCATCAAGAACCAGGACTGCATTTTGTTCAATCTGCAGCAACCCAATATAAAACCTCCCAGAAATGACCAACTTGCGTGGAGGCAGAGCCAGAATTCATTCACTGAGGATACTTCTACCAAGGATTATTATTCTATTAACACACTACATCTCTTCCCTGGACGACAGTCTAGAGAAGACCAGCCTGCAACGTTTTGTCCAAAACTGGAAAAGGCAAGTCATAAGGGTGTTGATACTGGCATTAAACCATCTCAAGGTGACCCTGACCGGTGTCAACTTCAAGCCAGCCAGACTCAACCTGAATGCAGCCCAAAACAAAAGAAGATACTGTACGAGTACACACTGCATAGGGAAACCGGTGGTGTCAGAAACGGTGACCACAACCATATTAAAAGGTAAACTGAAATCTTTATGGGATATACTTAATATTTTTGTATGTACCATTATCATAACAATAGCTTATAGTATTGTATAGTAGTGTAGCAATTATTACGCTTACATGTCGTTTGTGACAACCAGAGGTGGACAGTCACAAATTAGTTCACTTTTTGAGGATCTGTACTTTACTTGAGTATTATTTTATCTGGAAACGGATGACTTTAACTTCACTACATTTGAAAGATAAATATCATACTTTTCACTCCACATTTCTACCAAGGTCCTCCAAAGTCATTATATGTAGCAGCTTTGAAAGTCAGTGGAGGATTTTTTGAACACTGATAAGTTGATGGCAAAAGGTAAGTAGTCGGTTCCTCTGCGTAGTGCTATGCCATGGCCTTACTTAAAAAGAATCTTTCAGTTTTTTGAAAAGATTAAAAACTCATTTTGTTTAAAATGTCTGCTTTGCTTGCCAAAAACGAACCAAATCACTGCCTTCTGAGTATTTAAATCAGTTCAAGGTAGTTGTACGCTAGTATGTAAGATGGAGCATCACTGACTGGCTTAAATCAACATGATGGCACAGTGTGCATTCAGAAGGCAGAGGTCCCTATACCCAGCTGTTCCCGAAGTGTCTCGCTCCTGCATTTCAGATGTACAAACATACATATATCTCCCGTCCCAGTCACATAGAAACATGTGACTCACATTACTTTGTAATATCTACTGCAGATCTATGAAAACCAAATCTTTCCATTACATGTGAGACTGCAAACTATGCAAGCGCAATAGTCAAAAATGTCCACATAGTGCGTGTTTACACAGAAAAAACAACAAAGAAAATGCTGTGTAGTGGAATGCAAAAACACATTCTGTGTGAATAGCCCCTTATTTGTCTTTTTTAGACGTTGTATGGAAGATTTAATATACACAGTTAAAATGATAAAATAACAGGTACATTTCAACTCAGGTCAATATTTAATGTCCAAGGTGTGGATTATCTCTTAATTAATTAATGCTGTAAAAAAAAAATTGGACCTAATTCTTTGACTAATGATAAACCTTATTGTAAAGTGTCGGCCACAAAACAAAAAGAATCAATAATAAGTAATTATCTGAATTTTAATAGAAAATTGGCCTAACATTTATTTCTCAGTCAGGTGGATGTGAACTCAAAGAATGTGTTTGGTAAGCCTCGAATGATCGCATCACTGCGAGCAACAAGTTCCCCGCGACCCGTTCGCAAGAGCACAGTGGTGGAGGACTTGAAAAAACTCATTGTGATGGATGACACGGATGACACAGAGGACAGCGCTCAGGGTGATGCAGTACGTGATGTATTCGGCTCACATTCAGTAGTATGACTTAAAACAACCAGACAGCCTAGGACAATAATGTGGAAAAAGCAGGTATTGTTCTGCTGAGCATTGGCATGTGATGTTGCAATGTGTTTTCTGCCTGTTTCTAGTCATCACCTCAACAAACTGAGGCAGGGCTTTGCAGAAGTTCATGCGACAGTCCGTTGCTATTCGGTCCTGCTCAGCGATCATACCCAGAGACTCCCATGCTCACACCTGTCCATTTCCACCTGCAAACACGTCAAACAGGCAAGATTAAAATAATATTTATTGTACTGTTGCGGTTTGAATATATTCCATTGGTTTTATCAATTGCTCTTCAACTAGTATTACCTTGTCTTGAAGAGATTTTTGAAGGATCTTTATTGTATAGAATAGCGTTCAGTGGTTGTCTTGTCCTAGAATGTGGGGAATTGCCTGAGCAGACTGAATCTGACCTTTGGGACAGAGACCAACATCCTAATCCTCAACTCATGCCCCTGCCAAGCACAGCCTGTGATCTTGACTGGAATAGTCTAGTTCAAGCAGCCCAAGAGTATGAGAGTAAGTATCGAAGTATAAATGAATATGTTGAGTTGAGATTGTTCAACATACACTGGTCCCAAACGTTTTTGACACTTATAAATGTATAAATGCCATTGCATCAGATATAAAATATCAAATGTGTCATGTGCAAACAAATAATTCTAAAGCTTTCCTCAGTATTAACTTTTTTGACTAAACCCAGTGCCATTAGTGGATGTGTGAAGTAAGTTTCCTTCAAGTGATATTTATATTAATTTGTGATATTACTTCAATCCAACAGTTCAGTAAACAAGAAGTTTCATACAGAGTATTGTGACGTATATCCGCATGAAACGGCTTGTCGAAGCAGACTTGATTTTGTCCATCTGTAATTGATTAGATGGTTCCCACACTGCAACATTGTGTCGCCCAGATCCAGCCCACATCTGGTACGCGTGGAATCCACATGTACCAGATGCGGCCCGGATCTGGGCCGACACTGTTGCTGTCTGGGTTGGATCGTTGTGGTTTGCTAAAGAGTGCAACAGTGCCCGCGCCCTTTTTCAGCGGAGCTGGTTGCCGACGTTTTTTTTCTTCTTTCATTTTAAAATAGTCTTTGTTAAAGAGTCATAAGCTATGAACCAAGCCAATCAGCTACGAGGTGAATCACAAACTTTGATTTGAAGCAAAAAAGTTTTTGAAAATCCGACAAAAAGGCAAAGGTACAAGACTGTGTTCTTAACGGTTTTAGTGACGGAAAGAACTACTATCCCATGAAGCACTGTGAACAACATAATCTAATTAAAAATGATGGAGAAATATAAAACGAATAATTTACAAGTTTATTGCAAAATATGCATATATATATATATATATATATATATATACATACATACACACACAAACATTTAAGCATTTTGATAACGTAGAAAAATCGACTGTCATTCACAGTGCTTCATGGGAGTGGGTGGAGCTAAAGAGCTATTTTGGAGCATGTTGCTTTTTTCCCCACTCTCTGGTTGGTTTCTGCAAAGTGTCATGGGTAATGTATTTTTCACTAGGAATTCTGTTAATATAAGCTGTAATAATGTGGGCTGACAGCTTCATCAGAAGTAAAGACAATGGATTAACAACCTCTTAGCTAGTAGGTCTGTCTAAGGTTTGTAAGTTATCGTTCAAAATCAATTTTCTTTATGGAGAAAATGAATTTTGTTAGAATGAGTTTTTACTTCCTGAACCCGACTGTTGTCCTGCGCCAGTGAACATGTCATCAGAGAAGAGATGAGATGATGTTGCAAGGGAGGGGAAGTTATTTTGATTAAAGGTTACAAAGCCACATGGATTAAAAAATATATGTAAATTTGAAAAGATAAATCATGTATAAAAAATACTTCATCATTCCTGCACAAAAAAAATAAAATAATATTTTGATTCCATGGTGACTCATAATTTTATGCAATGACCTGCTATTATTATTAGTATTAGCATTCAAATGAATGACTCCATGGTTATGATATTTTTACAGCACAAAGGATGGCAAGCCTTTTGTCAGAAATGAGTCCTGTATCAAGCAGGCCAGATACACCATCCAATGAAACCTACAAGATCCACCATTCCAGTGCTTATTGCAGTGGAGAAGATATGGAGTGAGTGGAGCATTTTTCTAATCTTTCTAAAACCAGTAAACAGCTATTGACGAGTAAGTTCTTTCTTTGAATAATACACTGCATGAGTATTAATGGACTTGAATGGTTATTTTTAGCAGTGACGTATTCATTGACTTCCCCGACCAACTCTCTCACCTGGAAGGGATGCTTAGGCGACTGAGTAGTGACCTGCTGAAGGTGAGGCTTATTAAGCGGTGAATAAATGAGAAAGGTGTGAAATATGTGCTCTCATAGAGGACAAACTGGCTCATTAGCACGTTGTGTTCCTTTGTCCTCTGATTCAGGAGAAGAGAGACAAGGTGGGACTACTGGCAGAAGTGTTGGAGCTTCGTATTAGCAACCAGCATCTGAGAGAAGAGTCCTTCAGTGCAGCTGCACAATTACACAAAATCAGCAACATTTTAAACACAGCACCTGAAGGGAAGGAGTAATTCAGGGTTGGAAGCAAAGACTACAACTAATACTACAAAGACTTTTTTTCTTATTGATCCTTAGTCTATTTGTCTTGTTTTCCAGTGCAATTGTCTAAAGATTCTTAAATCATGATGCATTGACTGGAGATAGAAAATGACAGAATATGAAGTCTTGTTTTCTGTAAAATTGCAGAAAATTTCCTTTTAGACCATTTTCCCCGTTGTTAAACTAGCAAAAGTGGATTTGGACACGTCCCTAAGTGCACTTGCGCCCTGCGTTTTAGACCATCTGCCTAGATCCTTAAAATAGGGCCCTAAGACTTTCTGCTCTGATTTAAGAACTTTTTAAGGCCATAATTATTGTAAAGGCGAATGAAGACCTGCAGGAATCCTGTAACTGAAAGCTTAATCAAATTAGCCAGAATATTTAATAAACGCACACATTAAGGGGCAGAGGGTATGTAGAAATGAACATTGAATGACAATGTTCCAGTTCTTCTGATGCAGGTTTTATGTGAGTTTGAAAGCCACAGAAAAGCCAAACAAGCTGAACTCAGTCCAGGTTTAATAACAGCACAGAATGTACAAACCAGAACAACTTTCATAAGGTTGATAACTCTCTTGGGAAACATTACAGCTCCCCTAAGGCTTCTTAGAGAATAATTAGGTTAAGGCTGTATAAAACAGTATGATATAAAACATTATAATAAATATATAAATATATATATATATATACAAAGATAGATACTTAACAATTGTCATTTATTATAAATAAGTAATAAAAGTCAGAATATGCTTTATCAAACAATGTAAAGTCACAATGAAAAATGCCGAAAACAGCATATAAAAACGCTGAAAATGTAAATATGCTCTGTGATGGTTAAAAACAGTAGAACAATAAAAAATATACTTAACACAATAAATAAGTTATTTTATGAGATGTAATTGTTTAATCACAACAGTGATTAACCTTTAAAAAAAACTTTATCGAACTATAAAACACAGTTGTTTAAAGACCAGTTTAAAGATCAGTTTGGCTTGCCTTTTTTTAGACCGTTCAAGCATATTCAGGTAACAGAGGTGTGAAGACCTTCATTTGACCGCTTCATACACTTCTCTGTAGGCCAGTAACATGTGCAGTGGACTGGGCACAGAGCATTCTGCCTTCATTTCTGTCTCGTGTTCTTGATCGCGCACATTGCGGTTCTGCTGCCGACTGAAGCTCCAGGCTTTCAGGCTAAAATGTAAAGAGGTTTATATGAAATTGCAATGCAACAGATAAACCTGTATGAAGTTTGGAGAATACAGAGAGCCTACCAGTACAAACGTCTCTCCCTCTTGGGCAAGATGTGCCAGAGATTGGCTAACTCTTTGGTGACTGTAGTGGATGGGATGCCAGGATAGGATCTGTTCCCCAATAATATCAACACTGTGTGTCATTAAAGGATTACATATTCAAATAATTTTCGATTGGTCTAATAGTAGTATACACACCTGATATATAATTTTCTGTTCATTCGGCAGAACATAATGAAGCCATTCACACATTTCTTCTTAGGGATTGGCTGCGTTGTGACACGTCCTGGTCTTGAAGTGCGCCTGCGTGAACATTCTTTTCTTGCTCTTTTCAGAGGAATGAGCTGTTCTGGGGTCTCATCTTCAGAACTTTTGTTCCTTTCCTCACTTTTCAAGGACAGACAGTTGCCATTTCCAGCACTCATGAAAGTCTGCTAATTTGAAATACAGAGAAGATACTATGAATAGAGAGCTCACTGTAAAACATCTCATTAAACCCACATACAATGGGGTCCAAAATTCCACTAGTAAAAATGCTTCTATATTGCATTTTTCTAATTACAATTGTGTGCAATTTTATCCTAATTTCAGCGTGAAGTTTTTGCAGCCTGTCCAAAGACAAATGATTTATGTCACAAAGTTGCTTATTTGTAGTGCAGAATCTTTTATTAATCTATTCATTTTTTCATTTTATCATGCGGGACGTTTCTAGATTTTACACATTTGAAAATCTTGTTTTCTGTGTGAAACTGCTTAACCCCCAGAGACCCAAGCTTGTTCACAATGTATTATTTATTTATTTATTTTTGTCAACATTAAACATGTCTTGAGGATACCCATGGTTAACTTACCATTGGAAAAATATTGCAGAATTGCAATTTCATCACTATTTTTTTGATACAGTAAATGAAAGTTTTGATAAACTTATTTGATGTATTTCAACCAGATACAGTCATTAAAATTTAAAATAAATTCACTATTTACACACAACTATATCCAACTTGTAACAAGCTCCAAAAACACCTGCATTTTTTGTACCCTTCTTTGAATAGGCACCAATATATGAGAACAATATTAAAAAGTTTCAGCCGTTATGTACAGTGTTGCATTTTTTCTACACTTAGAATGGTCTCATATTTATGAATGTTCAACATTTCAGGGTATGTTAGCCTTTTCGCATTACTACACACTGTTATGTGTAGTTTTTACCCATATAAAGTTATGTATTATTTAATTGCATTACATAAATGTAGCAAATCTGCTATGCTGGGTCTCTGACCCCAGATTTTCATTGTGGTCTCAGACTTTTAGACCCCACTGTATATACAGGAAACAAAGGATCACAAAGTTTGGCCTTACCGAGTCATTTGCAAAACTGCCATGAAAACTGTGACTATTCAAGATGGTTGATTCTGGGGTGACCCACACGTCCTCAAATAATGCTGTTATGGTAAAAAAAATATTGGTCAGTCAGCATTCCAGCAACACTGTCTTGTTTGTAATTTCACACTGTCGGTAATGTGCACATTTGGCTCTAAGTTCGGTGGCCGAGAGAGCTCAACACACAACAACTGAAGAGAACACATGCAGATAGAAAAAACACCAGCAAATTAAGAAAACATCTTCATCAGTTTGACAACATATGTGCTGCAAATACTCACAACGCAACCAAATACAGAAACGCACCGCAAATAGCCCAGACCACAATGGAAATATTTAACGGAGAACCCAAAAAGTGAGGAACTTGGCCGGGACATGATTATTGTTCAATGTCTACTTGTCAGTGGTGTTGTCAATGACCTGAAAGGAGAGTTTTTTTGTTTATTTTAACATCCTGATCATATGTGCATTGTATTTGCAGCGTGTTTCTGTATTTGGTTGTTTTGTATTTGCAGCAACTGAAAACTGAAAAGATGTTTTCTTAATTTGCTGTTGTGTTTTCTACAGTTGCAGTGCGTTTAGCTCCCTCGGCCACCATATCTAAGCCTATTTAAGTTTTTTACCCCCATTATATTGTACAAAGTATATTATTCATAAAACAACTAATGCATCGATTTCAGAAATAGTATACATGCTAGTCTACAGTATTATATATAATGTATATCTAATAATATGTGTGAAGGCCTATATGGCTCATCTTTACTTTGTAGCACTTCTCGCCCTTCGGGATGGAGAGAACGGCTGAGACCTTGAGAAGGAGACGCGAGCAGAGAAGGGTTGAGGATCAGGCTGTCGGGTTCCCACAGGGGTGGCCGCAGAGGCAGTATTGATGTTTTTGGCAGCGTGGGGCTGAAAGGAAAATGCATTTTCCAAGCAGCTGGAAAATCTCCAAGCATGGGGTCTTTAAGAAGAATTCCTGATCTGAAGATTTAGTAAAACATAAAAACGAGTTACAAGCTTGCACACAGGTACATCTTAAATGGATAGTTCACCCAAAAATGTAATTTACTCACCCTTAAGTTGTTCCAAACCTGTATGAATTTCTTTCTTCTGCTGAACACAAAAGAAGATATTTTGAAGAATGTCAGTTACAGTTGATGCCTCGTTGACTTCCAAAGTATTTTTTCCCCATACTATGAAAGTCAAGGGGGTCCATTAACTATTTGGTTACCCCTATTCTTCAAAATATCTTCTTTTGTGTTCAGGAGAACAAAGAAATACATATTGGCTTTGAACAACTTGAGGGTAAGCAAATAATTTTCTGAATTTTGACTGTTAATTTCTTGGTGATCTGTCCATTTAAGATGTCATTTCTCTGCTATTCATAAATATAAATGAAATATCCAATATACACACCCTGATGGAGATGTATCCAACAACTCTCTCCCTGGGCTTCCATCCTCACTTCTTGTTTGGTCTTCACAGATACTACAGGTACATTCAGTCTCGGTACTCCCTGATAACAAAAAATATCCCCAGGTATCATTTATGTTTAAGTATGTGGATTTAATTGATGTCTAAAAACATATTTTTTTTCACCTGTATTGTAAGAGGAAGTTGTGGAGTTGGAGTCTATGGAGCTTTGTGATGGCTGGCTATCATCAACAGAACATGACTCTTTGTCCTCTGCAGTTAGGACCTCTGATGAATCGCTTTGTCCGTCACACACCAGCTGGAGTTCTTGCTCCTCAACAGTATTTATGATAAATCTCTCAGAGTCTTTGCTCTGAGGGCCCCTCTTTTTGTCACTCAATCGTACTGTTTATAAATTTAAACATAGTGTAAGTGAAAATAAATACCATTTTGTATAATAAAATATAAGATTTTTTCTTTCTTTAATATCTTATTCTTTAAAAACATATACTTAACCTGTATACTTGTTAATGCCACAGTAGGTGTACATTTTCTTGGCTTTTAGGAATTGTGGTGGTGTGCTCGATAATGGAGTGTCCTCGTTCTCTGACTCTACAGACACACAGTCAATATCATATGCCCCCTTCCATTTCAAAACAAATGCATAAAAAAACCTTGAATTGAGCATAAATAATATAGCAACTAACTTTTCTGTAATATCATAGTCAATATCACTTGACCTCTTCCATATTTCAAAACAAATGCATAAAAAAAAAACTTGAATTGAGCATAAATAATAAAGCAACTTACTTTTCTCATTGTTTTTGGGGAGACAGTGTGGGGGGACATGACTCTTCAGACTATGAATGTGGCAGTGGTGGAAGTCAACACACTGCAGCATGTTTATCAGGGTCTGCTGTGGACACAAAACAGAGTCAATAACATTGTTTTATCATTATTTTTAACTATATGTAATAAAGTAATTTGTGCCATGTAACAAATTGATGAGTATATTTATAGCCTAGAAAAAGTATTATACTCCAGATATAGTGCCTTACAATCAGTGTTGGGTGAAATGCATTACTATGAAATTAATACATTTTCCCTTGAATATTATTTATTTGGAAGAATTAAAACAGCAGTTTGATGCATATCCTTGTATTGGTCAACTGGTCGAGGTTGATATGGGATATTAAGTAATTAGCAATATTAATGCAATCATTTTTAGAGAGAGTAATTAGTACAGTAATCTAGTTACAATGTTGAAGATGTAATTAGTAACTACTAATTTCGTTTTAGAGAAACTTACCCTAACTTACAGTGCTTACAATAAGCACCATATATTCTTCTTAATTCTACATAATTCTCTAATAATAATATAGCTTTGAGAATTTAAAACAACAACATCACAGCTGACTGAGTATCAGTGTGTTTCGCGCTTTATTCAAAGCTATATTATTTTAAAATACTTTAGAATAGACCCTAGATTCTGTTGGCTTGTAAATAGGTTCGCATAATTCTTTGATCACTGATACGTCTCTTTTATTTTCATGTATTATTATTTTTAATTGATTCATATTTTCTTGTGTAGATGTAGTTGCCTTACCTGAATTGTACTCTTCGGAGTCTAAAAATGCCACAGTATATAGCGGATATTCAGTAAATTAAATCTCCACCAACATAGAGATTCTTAAAATGACATTGAAAAAGAAAAGAGCCAATCAGGTTCAGCGCTCACGCGGATTGGCTAACGAGAAGCATCAGACTTTCTTCAATAGGTCCTTTACAAATACCTCGTGACAATTGGTTACTGGGCTGCTTAGCAATAAACGCTTTTATAAACTTTAAAGCCTGAGTGTATCTTTTTAAATGTTAAAATATAATTAAAATTAAGTCCTGCTGGTTTCCTTACAAAAATTGGAAAACCCCTGACTCGTGGCACTATCGTCTGTGTTTGAGCATCAAGAAGACCACATAGCAACATTGCTTTGGGGCGCGGCTACGTGTGCGAAGAAACTTTTTGTGTATGTGTGCAATTCCTTTCGGTGACACTAGGCTTGCATAATTAGACATATTAGCTAACACGTGCAAATTATGTGCAAAATAAATCAAAATATAAAAAAACATTTTCCTATTTGTTTTTTTTACAATGTTTTAATGAGAGGTTTAAATATTTTAATCTATTGAATATTGAAAACTTAAACTTCCTAAATGCATGAATATGAAATATAGGCTATGTTATAGCCTATTTATTACCCTACATCACTGCCAAAAGTAAACGGGGACAGCGAGGACACCCTAGAGTGGGACAAGGATCTACGCAGATAGCTTTCATATGCCTCAGTAACACCGACTGCAGAACTGAGAATACGATCATTTACAGCCTGCGTGCATTGTCAAGATATCAAGGACGAATCAACCCAGCGTTGGTAATGAAATGTTCCTTTTCGTCGTGATTCAACACGATGTGCTATTCATTTCCTGCGACCGCAGTGGATTTGAAAGAGCAGTTTTATGCCATACCCGGACTAGTGGTACAGTAAGTGTGTCTGCCCTGCAATCTGCAATTCGGGGTACGCATCTTTTGTGGTCACTAACAACTTAACATGTGCTGCGTCATTTAATTAGCTATGATGTTTGTTATATTAATTGTTTATCTATATAATTATTTTATTACTCATTCTATTTTATAAGTGTGCACCAGATTATAAAAATGAGTTGGGAATTGGATTCGAGCTGAATATGTCAGTTTCGTGGTACGATTCTGTATTTTAACTGCTTTTTCTATATTCCCCTTTCATGCAGGTTTAATCCCTTTTTTGGCATCTATCGTAAACACAAGATGAGCCGCTTACGGTACAAAGCAGCGACTGTCAGATGGAACTGTACAGTCGCGCGCTGTGACCAGCAGCCACGCATCTGTCGCGTGCGATTGCTGCTGCTGTGTTTGTGCGTGCTGGTGGCGATGACATTAATACTGGCATTATTACTATCGAACCATCAACCGATAGAGTATGACTTGCCTCCCAGACCTCCCGACCTGTTCAAAGACAAGGTAAGAGGACTGAAGGCATTTTTTCTATTTATTTTCTTGTGCACTTTTTAATCAATACATACAACCCTGTTGGGAAATCCATCTTTAACTTGTAGCTATGTTTTGGAACATGTTTTTTTTGTTTTTACCTGGTAAAAGTACATTTTATTAAGTATACTTAAGCAAAGTATATTTTAAGTATACTTACTGATATCAATACACTAGAATACTTGTAAGTATACTGTGTTAATACTACTTGGGACTAAATTGTCTCACTTTTTAGTTTAGTTTTAAGTATACTGTAAGAGTAACAGTAGTAAACTTTGAGTGCACAGCTATAGTTTACAACGGTGTGTTTTTCGTTTGTACTGCATCTGTACTATAAGTGAACTTATACTGATAGTTTACTAGTCAAATGCTTGTAGCACTTTTTTTTTAGTTTATGTATGTACACTTTGAAGTATACTCTCTCAGTAAAATACTTGTTTAGTTTATACTGCAAGTATACTTGTAAGTTTTCTTTAAGTGAACATAACATCGTACTTAGTTTACTATTTATATTATTTTTGCATGTTAAGTATACTCCATTCCTATTTAGGCATTCATTTTTTTATTCTTGAAACACCTTTAACTGTATTTTAATGCTTTACATTTTAAAAACATTGTATTCTAGTTTCATGCATCCTTTTTTATCAACACTTAAATTTAGGGTAAGTTTCATTAAAAAAAGCCAAACAAAACAAAAAGCTGAGAAAACGTATTGGTTACCAACGTAACCTCTGTTCCCTGAGAATAGGGAACAAGTGTTGCGTCTAGCTAGATGCTATGGGAAAAGTTTATTTAATTATTTTAACCCGACATAGGGAAATGCTTCCAGAGCTTTAGGGCCCTTTGCCCGAAAACCCTAAACAGAGAGAATCCGTGCATGCAAAGCAGTGGACGGCGAGGACCAACCTGCCGCGCACAAATGTCTTCCATTGGTACACCACTAGACCCTTAAGGCGTAAGCTAAGGAGATAGCGTCTACTATCCATTTCGATGGCCTCTGCTTTGTGACTGGCAGACCCTTGGTGCGGCAACCAAAACATACAAAGAGCTGCTTCGACTGTCTAAAAGCTTCAGAGCGCTCAACATAGACTCCGAGAGCCCTGACTGGGCAGAGCAGACTAGAGTCTTCGTCTTCTCTCGACAAGAGAAGAGCAGATAGGGAAATAACCTGGGCTCTGAACTGGGTTGAGAGCACCTTAAGCACATAACCATGTCTTGGCCTGAGCATGACTTTGGAGTCATTGGGCCCAAACTCCAGGCATGATGCTTTAGAGGAGAGCGCTTGTAAATCGCCTACTCTTTTGACTGATGCCAGCGCTAGCAGCAGGGCTGTTTTCAGCGAGAGCAGACTGAGGTCTGCTGACTGAAGAGACTCAAACGGGGGCCCCTTCAGTGCCCTGAGGACCGTAGATAAATCCCAGGGGGTTACATAGGTGGTCCGAGTTGGGTTATGCCTTCTGGCCCCCTTAAAGGGGAACTATGCAGTTTTTTTTAGCTTAACTGAACAGCTTTGTAGCTATTGGAATGGTTATATTATTTTTTTTGCGGGTTGAATGGTGGCCGTCTACCCCCCCCACATGCATGAGAAGGTCCTTCCTCAGCGATATGGGCAATGGTGCTGTTTCCAGCAGTTCCACCAGCTCGGGGAACCAGATCCTGGATGGCCAGATTGGGGCTATGACGAGGACTGGGGACTTGCTCTTCCTGATCCTCTCAATGACTCGTGGGAGCATCGACACCGGAGGGAACACGTAGATGGGGATGTTGAGCCAATTGTGAGAAAGTGATAGAGCCAATTCAATGGATGGGGATTATTAGGAGGCCATGATTCGAAAGGGCCAATGGAGGGAATTTGGCCAGGGCACCGCGGTTACACCCCTACTCTTTACGAGAAATGCCATAGAATTTTTATTGACCACAGAGAGTCAGGACCTCTTTTTTACGTCTCACTTGAAGGACGGTGCTCTTTGACTGTATAGTGTCCCTATCACTACACTGGGCCGTTAGGACCCACACAGACCACAGGGTGATCGCCCTCTGCTGGCCTCACTGACACCTCTTCCAGCAAAAACCTGGTTTTCTCAGGAGATCTCCCATCCAGGTACTAACCAGGCTCAGTCCTGCTTAGCTTCAGTGGGCAACCAGTCTTGGGCCACAGGGTGATATGGCTGCTGGCCGAGAGAGCCTTGCCTTTCTTAGGATTACCCCCTTCCCTGCCGAAGGTGCTCCAAATAATTTGAGTCGCCTGTGGGTGGAAAGACAATTCTCCTGTGTTGTGCGTTGTCCCTGGACAACATATCCGCACCCTGGTTTTGGATGCCCGGCACATGCGCTGCTCTCAGCGCGCGCAGGTTGGCATGGGCCCAAAGGATGAGGAGTCTGGCCATTCTGTCCAGGTTGGCTGACCTGAGGCCACCCTGACGGTTTATGTAGGACACCACCGACATGTTATTTGTGTGGACCAGGACGTGTTGTCCTCTCAGGTCTGGGAGGAAGAACCTCAGGGCCGGGCAAATTTCGAGGCAGTTGATATGCAGGCGCAGTACTGACGATGCTGAGGCCATCAGAACCAGGACCCTCTGAAACGTCCTCAGTGGCCTGTGTGAGCCTGCTTTGAACGAAGCCACAAGCCGTTGTATAGCGTGGGCGCGCTCTGGCAAGAGGCGCGCCTTCATCAGCGTAGAGTCGAAAACAGGGGGAGAAGTGCGGCATCCATGCATTTCGTGAAGACACGAGGTGCTAGCGATAGGCCGAATGGTTGGACCATTTACTAATAAGCCTGCCCCTCGAAGGCAAGAATGGCCTGTGCTGGGGGGCTACTTGGATATGAAAGTAAGCATCTTTCAGGTCCAATGAGAGAAACCCATCTCCTGGGCGAATCTGGCCGTGGATTTGTTTGGTTGTAAGCATCCTGAATGGTCGCCTGATGAGGGCCCTGTTCAGGTGTCTGAGATCCAAAATTGGCCTGAACCCGCCCTCTTTCTTTGGAACGAGAAAGTAGTGGCTGTAAAAGCCGACTCACTTAGGGGCGGGGACACTGTCTCGGGCACTGGCTCCTTTCATGTGTGCTACACTGCCTTTCACAGAGATCTCTATCACTGTGCGAAATCGCGGGGGCCTGTGAGCGAACTGGATCTTATACCCTGGGGATGGCCTGTCAGGCCTTGGCCCAAGAAGCTAGAGTCTGTATGGACAACGGGGACGGGTGCCCTGAAATGGGGATCCCACCACCTCATGGGATGGGGAAGTGCTCTCTATGAGTGTGTTTGCCTCTGTCTTGGAGGCAGCATTTACTATCAGCGGTGCATTCTTTGTAGCGGGCTTTGCAACTGATGTATGAACGATTCAAGCCACCTGAACTAAAAAGGGGGCTGCTATTGAGACACTATTTGCTCTGACTGAGCTGCCGTCATGACGGCGTTCACCTGAAACGGCCCCCTTGTTTTTTATGAGAGTGTTTACTGTTGTAGTGGAGACAGTGTCTGTTATCAGTGGCGCGTGCTTTGTAATGGGTCTGGTGACTGATGTTTGAACATTTTGGGCCACCTGAACTGTATAGGGGGCCGTTATGGAAACATAACATAAAACATAAAAAAAAGACGAGAGGCGTGGGGACTGGGCCGGCGCGGAATCGCCTTTCTCTCTCTAATCTGGGATCCTTTGTGCATGCCGCTTCTTCCGTCGAGGCTCGAGAGAAGGGAGCGGGAGAGCGCGAGGGGCGGGGTTGCCGTCCGAGAGGAGGGCTAGCCGCGAGCACAGGATGGCGATGGGTAGACTTTCTCAGTGTAGGCAGCCGCCCTGGTTGATTGCAGCTCTTGCGTGGGCAAGGCCCAGGCAGATTGCGCACTTGCTGTGACCGTCTCCATCATGCTGAGAGGCTCCGCACGTGGGACAGTCGATGAGAGGCATTTGCAACAACGCTTTCAGAAATTTTTTTAATTTAGGTGTCACGACGGCGAGCACACAGAAAGCTTTTAGAAAGGATATGGCTTCACCCGCCGGATAGCTGCAGATTACTCAGGGAGACAGTGCCGGTCCTCTGACTCTGCTTAGCTGGCAGGTTGCTCGTTCCACTGCAAGGTGCACTTTGACTGCGAGATCTCTGGAGAAGTCAACGATGTCAAGTTTCACTGAAGGAGATTAAATCTGATTCCATGGCGAGCTGACCAGGGTTATATAGTCATAAGCCCCTTCTGGCGGGCTCTGATGTGAAGCACCCTGATTGGTTCGCGCTTCTCAGCCTCCTCGCCATAGGATGTGCAGTTGCTCCAGTACAGCCAATGGCAAGCTAGATGCTCTGCTCTATGCTCGCGGTGCAGCTGCACTGCGTTTTAAAATAAAGGCTTCAATATTCTCGAGAAAAGGAGTTTTCCCATAGCATCTAGCTAGACGCAAAACAAAATGGCTGTTCTCGAAAGGGAATTGCATTTTTGTCAAAAACTACATCCGGATCGGATTCAGAATGATGATTAAAACATAAATGGAGTAGATTGAGTCCATCAACATCCCCAAAGCTTCACAGTCATTAACCCTTCCTAGATCGACATTTCATTCTGTAACGTTATGCTGTTGAATGTCTTATTATCACATAGTTTTACATTTGTGTAAGCAATCTTCAATGGCCCTGTCCCAAATGGCTCACTTCATGTGGACTTTCGGTCTCGTGGACTTAAATTGCACGTGCTCGCTGAGTCTACGAGTCCGTAGGCCGTCCCATTCATCATTTTAACGCTCTGAAGTGTGCTCAGCAGCACCCCCTTTGTCCCCTTGAAGCGGTCTTCCGCGAAGCCCGCATGGATGCAGGCTCCACACACTTTAACTACCCAGGAATCCTTGCGAAAGGCCAATCAGACAATGGATGGGAGGAGATTTCGCTCACGGACAATTGTTAACATGGCTGAGAAGAAAAATTTAAGTGTAAGTATCATTACGGTTTTTATGACCTAGGTGTACATTTTACCAGTTATTACCTACAGTTTATACAAACATTATGGTCATTGACCAGTGGTTGATGTCTCAAACATAGGCTAATAATAGAGCGCTGAATAATACGATCGCATTATTATTCATTAAATTAATAGAACCGAATGTCAGGGCTTTACTGAGTCATATGTAACAACAACAACAATAGGCAGCATATTTCCCCGAACATGCAGCTCCTGTCCATAACAACAACCAGACCGTCTTCCTATTTCCGGCGTGACGATTGAGTCTGTCCCAAAACTACCTTTCAATGCACCCTCGTGGACTCGCGCCAAGGGCCCTGTAGGTCTGCACTACATGACGTCACCATAGTGTGGACTCTGAGGAAGTCCACAAGTCCGGAGTGTGCCATTTGGGACAGGGCCTATAACTTGTTTCTGCTTCTTCTTCACCTGTGTTTTGATCCGGAGATCCTGTACTATTTCAGAAGATGTGTAACAGTGCCCCCTACTGTATAACAGTGTTCTCTCGCAAAACTTTTGCATTCTCTCATAAAGATATTTGCGTTCTTTTGCAAAACTTTGCGCTCCCTCGCAAAACTTTTGCGTTCTCTCGAAAAGATATTTGCGTTCACTCGCAAAACCTGTTGGGAGCTCGGACAAACACTGCCTGTTTAATGTCCCGCTGGCAGTGTTTCAGACAGATCTGTACGTTAAAAATGGAGCGGTTTATAGAGTTTGAACTTGGACTGAAATATAAAGATATGAAGTCAGCGCTTAGTTCAAGGAGTTCTCTTGTAACCCATTGCACAAAAGATTCTCTATTGTGGAAAAAGGTTCTTTACATTATCGAACCTTTTATTTAAATGTTCTTTGGGGAACCCAGAATGGTTCTTCTGTTGCATCGCTGCAAACCCCCCCTTTTGCAACCTATATTTTTAAAAGGGTAGACCAGCCATAGAAAATGGATATCACAATACAAAACTCAGTTTTTTCCAATCAAATTTTTCTGCAATTTTCCATGCATCCAAATAATGACATGGTTGCTCTTCATTCTGTGCATCTGATCACCTTTCACATGTTTACCATCTTTAACCTTTCATAGCATAATCACCAGCCAGGTAAGCCCACAGTTGGCCAGGTAAGGCGGCTCATCTCGCAGGTGAATTGGGGAAGACTGCGGTATTCCCATCTGCGGCCCATTCTCATTGAGCGACAGCCAGGAAGTCGTGGGAGTCGGGCTGTTCGAAAAGTGAGACACGATCAATTTAGGAATATCAGTTTTGTTTTTAGTTCGATTTAACCTTGGACGCAGTCACCTCTGATAACAGAGTCTGTAGATACATACATTTTCTGTAAAGCTGCTTTGAAACTATATGTATTGCGAAAAGCACTATACAAATAAATGTGAATTGAATTGAATCTCAGATCTAACCAAATATGCTATAATCTGATATCTTCCATTTTCTGTGATCGTAGCACATCTTTTCTCAACTGGATTCTCTTTCAGCGGGCTGGTCTATAGATGTGGACTCTTTCATATCTGAAACCCCTCGTGGTCCTGTTAGCTTCTCTAATGTCCTGGCTGTTTTAGACCCGACAGCACCTCGACGATTGCTTTTTGCTTGTCATTATGACTCCAAATTTATACCAACAAATCCAAGTGACCCACAGAAGGTGTTTGTGGGTGCTAGTGATTCAGCTGTTCCCTGTGCTATGATGCTGGAACTGGTCACAGCTTTGGACCCACACCTCAAAAAGCACAAGCAGATGGTGAGACAAAGTGTTACTCTTTTATCTAATTTTCAAGAAAACCGCTTTCAGAGGTCATTCATTTAAAAACTAAATTTGTATGCTGTGTATATATATATATAGCATTACTAGCTCATAAGTTCTTGCTGTCCTGAGATAAAGAGAGCGATACATGTCTCTGAGGAGGTCACTTAAGCTTTTTCCAGACTTCTGAATAGCCCCAGTGCGGTAGAATTCAGAGTCAGTTCTGTTGTTTAACTTGTAACAGAGCCAAGAGCTTCACAACACTGCATGACTGGAAAGGGTTTTGATAAGTAGAGAAGATCCTCACAAACCCTTACAAAACAAAAATAGATGGAAATATACATATAAAGCAATATACTAAATAATACATTTCCATATATGGGAAACTAGTGCTTTTATTTTTCAATATATTGCAGTATTATGCATTGACCATGTATGGCTATTTATTTATACATATAAAAAAATTGATAAAAAAAAGACAAAAACTGCACTGCAATTTTACATGTAATAGCTTTATTGATTAATTTCTCTTTCATGAGTTAACGTGTGGGTTTACATAAAGCTAAACACATATTCATAAACATTTATCTCACTTTAGTGTTTACATTGTTACATATTTCATATATGGAAATATAAGAAAAATGTTTACTGCAAACAAATATTTAGGACATCAATGGATGTCTTGTTAAAGTTATGGCAACATTGTGGGTGAATAAGATTTTACAAATATATAAATAAAAAATATGTATATATATGTATATTAAATGTATATTTTACTCATGATCTTGATCATGATCCCATATAAATGTGAATATATAGTATATGTTCAATTATATTTATTCACACAGTACCATATTTTATCACATGTACAGCGCATGTACAAATATATGGTAGTAAATATATTGTCACAAATGTTTTTAATATTATGAATAGCCGCAGTTCCTTATGTATTATTCAATATATTAACACATATTGTTCTGCATATTTTCAATATACATTCAATAATTAAAATTGGGCATTCATATATATATGTAAATATTTTCTTTTTGTACGGGAACCTACATAGCAGCTGTAGAATACATGGTTACTCATCCATGGGGACTCGCTATTGATTTTTTTGCCCAGCTTAGTATAATAAAGAAGCTTCATCCTCTACGGGCCAGGTGGAAGAAATTATTTTAATTTAATCCTTAGTAAACAGAATCCCACTGCAACAAATGGGGGGTTTTCAACCATGATTGAAAATTTGAGACATTTGATTGATTGTTTACTTTTATTTGTGTGTGTGTGTGTGTGTGTGTGTGTGTGTGTGTGTGTGTGTGTGTGTGTGTGTGTGTGTGTGTGTGTGTGTGTGTGTAGATGTCCAGGGTAACCCTGCAGTTGGTCTTCTTTGATGGAGGAGAGGCCTTCGAGCAATGGTCTCAGACAGACTCGCTATATGGTTCACGGCACCTCGCAGACTACATGTCCCGCACTCCTCACCCGCCGGGTTCTCAACAAACCACACTGCTGAACGCTGTGGTGAGACAAGATGCTTGTGTATGTGTGTGTGTGTGCATTTGTTAAAGGGGTATGAAAATTGTTCTTCATTCACTAACCTAATGTCTTTCCAAATCTGTATGACTTTCTGTTTGTGGAACACAAAGAAGATGTTTTGAAACAAGTCCAAAATTGACTTTCATTGTATGGATCAAAACATTCTTCAAAATGTATTCTATTATGTTCTGTAGAAGAAGAAGAAAAATTCATACAGGTTTGGAACAACATGAGGGTCAATAAATAAGGAAAAAAATTTATTTCTTTTTTGTCTCTTTAAGTGTCTATTGTATAAGAAGTGTATAAATATATTGAGTTATTGCTGATATTTGCAGGATCTCCTTGTTCTTTTGGATCTCATCGGTTCGCCTGATCCCATGTTTGTGAATCACTTTGAGAACACAGCTCGCTGGTTTGACCGCCTTATCGCTGCTGGTAAGACTGATTTGACTTTCCATTAATGATAAAGTAATCCCGGTTAATCATTAATGGCCATAAAGACACTTAAAACTAAGGTTTGATCCACAATGGCTTAAATTAGAGTAAAAACTACCAGCCACTTATTTCAAAAGGAAATACCATTTATTGACATGTCTATGTCTATATGTGAAGATAAAAAAAAATTATCAGTGAAGTTCAGTGAATAATGTAAAATATTGAACAAGATAATACAATGATCATGTCTTGATTGTTATGAAAATTATAATAATGAAATTTAGTCATAGACCCTATGATAGGTAGTTTATTTACACCATCTAAATGTCCTTTTCCTTTAATCCCTCTAATTATATTTCTGCATTTTCTTAGAGAAAAGACTTCATAATTTAGGGCTCCTTACTTCTCATGCCAAAGAGCAGAGCTATTTCATTAAGGATTTGAACATGGGGCCGGTTGAAGATGATCATCTTCCTTTCCTTCAGAGAGGTAGGACAAAGCGTCTGTCATAGCAAAAAAATAAATAAAATATGGCCAACATATTGCTGTAAGATTAACTATACTGTATGGACCTTGCTTTTTTGAATGCAGGAGTTCCAGTGCTGCACATGATTGCTACGCCATTCCCTTCCTTCCTGCACACGATGGAGGACACAGCAGACAAGGTTCACAGTCCCACCGTGGACAACCTCACCAAAGTCCTCGTGGTCTTTCTGGCGGAATATCTGCGGCTCTAGGATGCTATAATATTACATTCAACCACATCCATCGTGAATCAGTCTATACCTCAGCTGCACTGCTTTAGGATATCTGATATCAGTGACTCTACGCAGAGATGCATAACATACTGTATATTCTCAGGCTGCCGTCCTATATTCTGACATATGCTTACCGTTGAAGTTTCTGCCATGTTAATCAATCGGTATTGTGCCTTCAGATAGTTTTGCTATCTAGTAATGCACTGTATAGACAAAATTATATTATTATCTGTGCCAAAAAAAAAGCGGTTTACAAAATTTGATTCATATATTCAATAACTGTGCAATAAAATCAATAGAATGCAAAGTTGATACTTCTAGCTCAGGAATGGATGTGAACCTGATGCTATATGAGAAATTATTACACTATGCAATACAATGAAGCTTGATAATGCTACAAGAATTCTGGTGAATTTATATATTTAGTCTTTCAATAATTTTCTCAGATGAGCAGTCTATAATCTCTAAATGTTCAATACATGTTAGTCTAGATTATTTAATTTTATATTTTAATTTTAAGAGATTGAAACTCAAATATTGACTTGAGACTTGAGATGGCAAGCAATTGACTTAAGATGTGACTTGTACTCTAAATTAGAGACACTTCAGATCTACAACTTTTTCTTGGAATAAGGCAAAAAAAAAATAATAATAAAAGGGAATATTTAATTTAGTGGGCATTTACAATTAGGAAAACATATCCTTTTGATCAATAAAGTACAGTAAATGGTATAAAAGATGACTTTTTGATTCAAGAAAACCAAACTTTATTTTAGATTATTTAATTATTTAAGGTCCTAGAAAATCTTTTTTTTTTTTCAAATGAATTGTCCTGCTAAAAACTAACCTGCAGCATAAGAAAAGTATTAAAACAAATAATTTACGACTTGGGACAGACTTGAGTCTTCATTTAAATGTGACCTTGAAAAACTTGAGACTTGCATTAATGAATTGAATATGTGAATATGCCTGTTTTATAAAAATGAGTAAATATATGTATTTTGCAGTTGCAAAGTTTCAACATGGACTTGCATAACTTGATATAGTCTGATCGTATAGTCTATATAGACCACTGTAAAGGAGGAAGTGAGTGTCGTCAGTGCAGTGTGTTGCTGCAATACAGCCTGGCCACTAGGTGGCAGTGGATCGGGCACTTGCAGCGTGTCTAGTCGTCACAGCATCAGTTAGGAAGGTTAGGAAACATAGGTCATTTCGGCAAATTCAGTTACAGTGTCATTGTGTTAACGTTTTATTACTTGAGTCTGGGCGTTATACCCATTACCAATGAAATATTCTGCTGTCACTGACAAGGTAGAGTGTTGCTGTTATTATTTTCCTGCCTGTTATTTTGAAATGTGCTGAGAAGAGTCGTGTTTAAATGTACTTAACGTCAGACCTCAAGCAGTTTTAGCGATGTCCAGTAGTATGACATGCAATAAATCTAAAACGATGTAAACATCACATTTTTCAATTATTGGGTTATAATTAAAAGTGTTTTTTTTTGTTTAGAATAATAGGCCTACATGATACAAATACATTTTTGACATTACAAAAATATTCCATGTAGTTAATTAATATATCAGATCATACTACCTTACCGCATGTTTACAAACTTAAGCATTAAACAATCTTGTTAAAATAAGCTTTAGAAGAACACTACAGGGCAATGCTTGAAATGTCACGTCAACTAACATTTTCTGAACAAAGTTAGTTGGTATAGCAGGGGGTTTCAATCTTTTAGATACCACCCCGAATTACGACCATCCTCATGCGAGGGACCCCGATTCTAAATGTTAAAAGAAAGCTACATATTCTCATGTTTAAAGACTTAAATTTATATTATAAACTTGTAAAGTATTTTTATTTTAAAGTATTTTTTGTAATTCTGTTACATTAAGGTTTTTTTTTATACTCACCATAATAGTCTGTAGCCTACTGTAAAAAAATATATTTTCATGATTTGTTATTGCAACTTTTTTCTTTTGTAAAATCAACTTAGATGATTTATGTGGTTCAGATAATATAATATTTTGAGTTTCTATTTATTAAATCAAACTCCATTGTATAAATTTAAAATATTCATTTCAGTGAACTAAAAATTGTAAGGCAACCAGGTGATTAACTATTTTTTTAAGTTAAACCAACAATATTTTTTTACTGTATACTGTTAATGTATTGTTTTTTTCTTTATTTTAGTAGTTTTTATTATTTCGTTCTTTAAATCAACGTTTTATTTATTTAAACCCATTTTGTTATGACTCTTTTTTTGTTGTTGTTATGACTCTCACACTCTCTAGCGGTCCCCTGGGGGTACCCGGACCGCAGTTTGAAAACCCCTGCTGTACAGAACAAACTAACATAAGCAGCCACACACATCTGATGTTTTGAAACATAATGCAATGCATTGACAACATTACTACCCTTCGCAGATTGAAGTCACCACTGTGAATCCCGTCAACAGCGCTGTCCAGTTTATTGTCTAGCACACTATGGTGCGCCACAGCAAGCTACAGAAACAGGTCTTATCTCTGTATCGGCAGTTTCTGCGCTCCGCACAGGACAAGCCGGGCTTCTTACCGAGAATACGTGATGAATTCCGTGCCAACTCTGCTATCAAGAAGACTGACGTCATGCACATAGAATATCTTTATCGGCGAGGCCAACGCCAACTCGAACTGCTTAAAGATGTAAACACTAAACAGCTTGGATCATTCAGCAAGTCTAAAGAGGATAACTGACCACTCATATAGCCTACCAACCTATACTCGGTCATATAATCAGTACTGTATTCAAATATTTAACAAAACGTGACTCGAAAAAATAACAAAATCACCTCCCTTATTTAAATGGAATATCCAAATGACTTTTACTTTTCTCAGGCTGGACAAGATTAACCCATTGCTGTTTTATGTTTATGGTGTTATTTATGTACATTAATTTGCAGATTAAACCCATATTATTTGGTGTTATGTCAGTATTCTACTTTTTTCCATTACTTCCTCTGACTTCAATTTCTTATAGTTACTTCACATTTCGTAGACATTGAAGTGTCTACTGGATGTATTATGTACTGTTAGAGTCAATGTAACGGAGTGTTTAAGATCATATCTGATTCTGAAATGATTCAACACAAATACGCTTATTTTGTCTTTTGCTTACTGGTCACATTGCTAAATGCTGCTATACATCCTCTGTCCTGTTGGTAGTAGATGTGTGTTACCAGTTATATTAATGTCTTTGGGTTCACATTATAAACGTAGAAAATGAACACAAAAGAAGATATTTTGAAGAATATGGGTAACCAAAATGTTGATGGACCCCATTGACTTCCATAGTATGGAAAAAAAAATACTATGGAATTCAATGGTTTCCACCAACTGCTTGATTTCAGACATTCTTCAAAATATATTTTGTGTTCAGCAAAAGAACGAGATTTATACAGGTTTGAAACAACATAAAGGTGAGTAAATGAATACAGAATCTTTTATTTTGGGGTGAACTATCCCTTTTATTGGTTGCATTTTACATTTACATTTTACAAAAAAATATATTTATGTTTTTGGTTTGAATCTATAGTTATATCCTTTAGTAAAAGAGATACATTCACTCAAAAGATTTACTTATCTAAAAATTTTTTCTAAATTAAGAATTATAATTGAATTCTAAAGAAGATTTTGGGTCGAATGGCAGCCAGTCACAGTTCACTTTCATCGTATGGAAAGAATTGCTTTGAAAGTGAATGGATACTGAGGCTGTCTGTCCCTAACATTCCTCCATATGTTTTCTCCAGACATGTCTTGAAGCACATGAGGATGGATAAATGAAAACAGAATTCCAACTTTTGGATGAACTATAGGCTACTGTATATCCAGGGGATAAGTGGGTATGAAACATTGAGGAATCTCTTTAAACAATGAATAACACATGTTCTTTTATCTTTAAGTTATGACACAAGATATTTTTTTTCTTTTCTTTTCCTCATCTATCGAAGGCTAAAGAGGTTCATATTAAAATAACTAATGACATTTATCCATGTAATGAGTTCCTGAGTCAGCTTTAATTTGGATTGTAATGAGTGCACATTTTGTAAAGCCGGGGCAGGGTAATTGGAACATTTATTTTATTCATGCCAATTTTGCATGAATCTAGGAAAATGTTCATGTCTGTTTTTATTTTGAAATATGTATTAATTGACTTGAACTTTTAAACAATAAAATATGCTTTCTCATTCTGAATTCTGATGTTAACAAAATTCGGATAATAATATATTGATTTTATACATAGGGCCTACGCTTTATTTTATCTTTATTTATGATTATTTATTTGATTATGCCTGTAGAAAACGTGGATGTACTTCCTAAATCTTCGTTCACGAAGCCAAGCCACGAGTTATGTTTTTGCTGCCCTCATAGAATTTTTGAAATTATGTTTGTCATGTTTTGTATTTTATTCAAGCATTAGGTAAAAATACTCAAGTAATGACTTGCCCGTCCATAAGTGGGCGCAAGTGCGAAAATAAATCTGATTTCATTGGAGGAAGAAGAACACGCTGCGGTGTAAACAGGAAGATCATGTAAGTTGTCACAAAAGTATGGAACGGAATTTTAGCTGTAGTTCATAGTTTACTAATTATTAATCGCATATATTAATAACATATTGAACTTCTCAACATCAACAAAAGTATGGCGGAGTCAAACGGGATGACAGATGCTCAGTTGATTCAGCAGGTTGGTGTGTCAAACGTCAATTCGGTCACATTCAGCTTTTCTGTCAAATATGAATTAATAATTAACACTACAGAGATCCACCCACCACCATGTTTTACTATGGTATAAACTCAAATAATATATCGCATTCTAACCAGCATGATTGTGATTGTGTTCGGGTTGCAGCTGGCTCTGCTGGGCTGGCTGAAGACCGACAGTGTACAGTGTAAAGATCTGCTCACTGCTGTCACTGGGATGCAGGTGTGCCGTGAGCTTCTGGACAGACTCTCTGGGCAAAGCCAGATCGATGCATACAGGGTAAGAATGTTTTCTTTGGCGTCTTTATAAAAAAAGACTGCGTTTGTACTATATAGGTTTAGGGCAATTGTAACACAAAATGTCTTCAGTCACAAACAAGCCAGAATGATGACACTTTTTTCCATGCCCAGTAGTTTTCTCTCTGAATGAGAACAAGTAGTGATATATAGGCCTATATTTTTTAAATGCTCAATGCCTCTAGTTTGTTGGTTAAAGGTTGGGCAGGCAATTTTTCGGAGAGCCAAGCTATGTTTGAAAGCATATGATCCCACCCTCCCTTCAGAGCGTCTCTACAGCCACGGCTCCTTAAAAACACATGAACGCACAAGCAGACTCTGCAAAGGCATATATATATATATTGTGTGTGTGTGTTGCACAAGGATGAGTAAAGAAATGAAATTATTCAAACTAATATAAATTGTTAATGATTAAATAATTTGCAAATACCTATATATGTTTTTTTTAATGATTTTAGGCCTAGCCACTTCACAGTTGTACAAAAATTGTGTTGTTTTGTACTGTATTCCTAATTAATTCTAACATAGTCCAACCAATCTAATCTATTAAAGTCTAACAAAAAAATTCATAACAGAATGTATTACAGAACACATCCATTATAAAGCAGACAAACGTTTGTGACTTGATGTTCTACTTCCTCAGAGGGAATGCATCCAGAGTATTGCTGACTTTGTGAAGAAGAATCCCAGGGCTTCCCAGCGCGAACTCAATGCTGAGGTTGAGAAGAACGTGCTGGTGTTTGCCTCTAGAGTGCAGTCCGTATAGATATACACGTCACTGCAGCCGTGACCTTCACTGTTCTTTACTGATCAAAATATCTCTCCCCCTTTTGTCTTTCTCCCTCTATCTCTGTATTCTAACAAATCTAAATCTAAACTGTCATATGTTGAGAATGCTTGTTTTTTCATAATCTTGAACCATTATTTATGGGGGCAACCTATTAGCTTGTATCGTTTTTCTTTTTTATGATATATAATGCAGATTTTTACTGGTTATTTCACTACACAGAAATTCACTTATTACCTAAAACTTGAGTTCTTGTATTTAAAAGATGTTTTTTAATCTTCTAGTTCAAATCTGAAATAAAGTGCTCATATCTGATCATGTATTGTGTGTCATTAAAGTGCATATTACATATATAATATAACAAATGAATTATTCATTTACAGCAGTGTGAAGGCCAGTTTTGAGAGCACTGATTTTAACACATAGATGACAAAGAAAGACAAAGAGAACAGTCAGGTGGATGAAGCAAAAAGAGAGAGAAAAAATAAGGACAGAGACTCCATAATGAGCTATCACTATATTCATCACGCAGCACCTGTGATGAATTACATTATGCAGATCACACTTCTCAGATCTCTTGATGACTTTAAAGACAGTGTAGCACTCGGAGCCCAAACCGATGATTAGCGCTGCTGCTTTTGGAATAATACAAACGCAAGATGTGGCTTTTGCTGTCTTTTTGGTTTTGGGACAACAGTTGCTGAAACACTTGTCTCCCAACAAGGACAAAGTTTATGAATAAAATACCACACACTCTTTTGATATAGCGCTTGTCTGTCTCCACCGCACCTGGGCACTTACAAGCAATGACCAGTACTCTAATGATGGAGGAATACAGTCTTGTGAGCTGGCAACCAAGATGAAAGGCAAGGGTGGGCTGGTCAGAGAGAACAAAGCAATGTCGTCTCAGCCATCTAAGCACATCTCACAATAGAAACAGAGTACCACGGCTATATTTTTCTCTGTCAACATCAAACAAAGCAATATTTTAATGTCTGTAATGCAACAAGCATATGGTGGTCTGTCAGCTTTTAAATTGTACTTGGATGTCCTTGAAGTGGCATTTTCAGAGAGATTGTAATGGTGTAGGGGTGATTTGTGAGCGTTTAGGTATTTATCATAACATAAGTCCTTAAAAACAAACTACCATGGTAAGCATAATTTGCATCAGAATTCCATTACTACTGTTGTTTCCTATTTTTTTTAATGGCATTCATGTTATCAAAATATTATTGTAGTAAATGTATTGACTTATGGCCTTTCATGAATATAAGGGAATAACAGAAAAAAAGTGATACGTCAAGGTGTTTAAAAAAAACATGTAGGCTACATTTTGTATGTGGAAGATTTACAATTAACCTCTCTGTCAGCAACTGTTGATTGCTGTAAGATAATTTTTGGTTTACAATGGAAATAAATGTAAATTAAGTCCGCCTTCCAATGTCTATGTTGCTGCCTCTCTGAAGATTATATGATTGAGGGCTGAAAAGATCTTAGGGTAGGATGGGGGAAGATGCCCCGAATGTGAACAATGTGGATTTACTTTTAAATTGTAACACATTTAGATATATGTTTAGCATGTACAGGATGATGATGCATAAGCCAATGTGTTGTTACAGGAAATAAATAGAAACATTTGCTAATTTAGTGGTTATAACACAAATGTCAAATATCCAAAGAGTGGTAAGATGGCCATTACCGTGGTAAGGTGCCAGAAAGGTCATCTTACCCCAAGAGTCTAATTTTATCTTTTTACTTCAAAATAAAGACTATAACTTTTAAACCTCAATTCTAAAAACATTATTGTGTCCACAAATCTCTCATGGCCAAATAGACACACAAAAACTATGATATAATATGATGTCATAGATCCCTATTCAGATCACTCAAAACAGTTTTTGACTAAATATCACAAATGTTGATATTCAGATGAAATTACGAACTTAAAAATAGTGTAGCCATTCATCAAAAGAGCTGAGATGAGGTTTTGTTTTATCTATGGCTGGGAGAAAAAGGTCATCTTACCCTTACCCTAAATGTTTTTGGGTCTACATAGTGCCCAAAATTTCTATCTAGTTAGGCTTTTTTGTGAATTGACAAATCTTTGAAATGAAGATTCCATTTGAATCACGTTACACTTTCATGACTGACTAAAAACGTTTTATCACAGCTTATAACATTTTTTTCTAAGATATGGAAAAACAACAACAACAATAGCAGCCTACATAAATAGTAGCCTACTAAATAGTAGGCTATTCGTTCAGAATGTCCAATTGATGAAATTCTCTGCAGAGTGCTAGACCTATATTGCTTAAACATCCTCAGTAGGATACACTATTTTAGTAGACATGCACGTGAATAAAATACTTGATTCAGTCAAGAATCGGTCGAGCGAACGATTTAGTGATTCATAATACACCAAAAGACTATTGCGTGTGGCAGGAAAGACCACAGAAGGAATCAGTGAAAGAACCTTTTAAGGATTTAAAGGATTCTCAGTGGAATGAAAAAAATCCCTACAACTGATACCTAGATAGGCTGCTCAGCTCATTACTCTCTCTCTCTCTCTCTCTCTCTCTCTCTCTCTCTCTCTCTCTCTCTCTCTCTCTCGTCACTACTCCTCGGATGCATCATTCAATCACGTATTGCCAAGGATGCACACTTGCCACGAATAGACGGCGCCTTCCAAGTTTAACTTAAGGTATCTCTTTCGATTCTTTTAAATCGCTCCATTAACAGTGATGTTTGAAGGACTTTGGTGACAACAACGGTGCTCTTAATAAAAAAAGTATACAATCAGGTAGGTAACCTTTAATTTCACCACTTTAAAAATTTATTTGCGATAAGCAAGTTATAAACAATTCCTTATTACTTAAACAATGAAAATTAGACTGACATTTCCTAATAATTGCAGCCATGTTTTTTGTTGATAATCAGGGATTCAATTCATTTAAATAGTTTTAGTCTTAATAATGGCCTTTAAAATACAAATATACAATTAAAACATTCAGAATATGTGTATAATAAAACATAATGTTCTGTTCTGTAGTGTGTGCTTGATCATTTTTTTATTTAAATTTTTAAATAGACAGGATCTAGTGATATTGTAAATAGCCTGCAGTGCACTTGAAGTTTAAGGGAATTTCCTTCTAATACATTTCACTAAAGTGGCAATATATGTTTTTCTTTTTTTCAGCCTGCTTTGAAGGATGATTTCACATGAAGACCACAACATTATTACTGACCGGTTTGGCAGCAGCTATAATTGGATAGCGAGATGGGGAAAGATAACAATCTTGCGCTTGCCTGCCTACTGTTACCTGCTAACCCAAAAGGTGTATCTTGAGGTTTTATTTCCCGAACCATGTGTCATTTTACCTGATAACCCTGCTTTTTACCATGGTCTCTGTCTCACTGCCACTGGAGAAAGTGATGCGGTTATGAATCCAGCAGAATGTTAATGGACCTGAAGAACTTTGTCCAGTACACACTCGCCCTTCATTTTTGAACTGTATCTACAAACATATGGTTTTCATGCTCTACACCTCTTCTAAAGCCCATTATGGTGACGTTTATGTGTGGGTTTTGAAAGTGAGTGTGTGAGAAATTGTTTTCTTGTGTCTGTGTGCATGTTTGCCTGTTCTTGTCATTTCCTGCTGATGATCAAGTCATGCCACGTGGAAGAGATGTCAGCAACAGCTGTTGCCTCCCACTGCACCTGAATGAAGACAATGCCCGCTTTGGCTTGTTGGCAGCCCTCATCCTCCTCTACCTGCTGTTTGGAGCGGTGGTGTTCTCCGCTCTCGAGCATCCCTCTGAGCTGCAGGCTCACAAGCGCTGGGATGAACAGTTGGCCAACTTCACAGAGCAAAACAGCATAAACCTGAAATCACTGCAAGTCCTGTTAAGGCAATATGAGGAGGCCTTTGTGGTTGGGATCCGTGTGGACAAACTTAGGCCCCGCTGGGATTTCTCAGGGGCCTTCTACTTTGTTGGTACAGTAATCTCCACTATTGGTGAGTTACTTTTTAATTAGTTCATGCATTCCCTGGTAATTGAACCCATAATCATCAACTAAAACCATAATAAAGAATCAAACTGAAATCAATTAAAGGGGCATTCGGCAACTCTAGCTATTTCTTCGCTGATTTTCACTTTTGTTGTCGCATGTTTTCACAACGAGCTCCCCCTACAGCTGTGGGACGTATATTTCACAACACTGTTGTAAAAAAAACTAACTTGCGGCACCCTTCTCGCCCTTTCTACCGCTGCTCATGTGCATTTGTTATTATGGGAGCTGGCCAACTTTATCGTGTGGAGCTATGTCTACTGAGGTGGGTAATACGTCATATACATTGAGGCGGGCGTGTGTGTTTATGTCGAATTGCTGTAAAGCAGTTCGTGTTTCTCGCTCGTTCTCGCTTCTCACGAAACTTCCTATTTACAACTTACCAGGACGTTAGTCCCCATGTTGCAAGGTTGATTTTACCTTGGAATGTTGGGGGCAGCGGGGAAAGTCACCATTCTCACCAGAACAGGTTATTAAACCATCCAAATGATTTCTAAACGGTTTTATTAAGTTGAAATAGTTGCCGAATGCCCCTTTAAAGTATTAAAAACCTAAACGTATTATATTTCAACTAGTTGCCAAGGCAACATTTACATTTTTTGTTTAAAGTTGAAGTACTAAACTAACTAAAAATGAGTTACGAAACTAATTAGCGAAAATTAAAACCTAAACATATTTAAGAAAATAAAAACTTTATTTTATAAATAAAGTTAAAAACAATAACATCTAATTCAAAATTAAAGTTAAAAACAATACAATTTAATTCAAAATATTAACTAAAATTATAATAATGAATCAATGGAACTAAAATAAGTCTGGCTACTAGAATACAAAAAATGTTTATTATAAATATTTCCACTGACTCAAGTATTTCCATGGCCCAAAAACCATCCAAGATGCTCCTTTACATAAAACAAAAGTAAAAAAGCAATGCACAACCACATTTACATTTCTAACTTGAAATAGAAATGCATGTGATTTATGTCAAATGTTGTTGGCTGTTGTTGTTCTCATGACCACTTGAAAAGTACTTAAATTGAATGTCCACAACACTTATAGTGCCATATGGTGGATTTTTTTGGTCAGTTTTGAAGCTTAACAGCCTCCAGTCTCTACTTTCACTGTATTAAAAAAGCAAACAAATGTCCCACAGAATACATAAAACCACAGCGGATTGGAGTGACACAAGGAGGGTCACTAGTTTTTTTCCCTCTCCTAATGAATGTATTAAAAATACATCATCAAAATACTTCCTGTTTCCTATTTCCCTCCAGGCTTTGGGATGACCACTCCCGTCACGGTTGCAGGTAAGATCTTTTTGATATTCTATGGACTCCTTGGCTGTGCAGGAACAATCCTCTTCTTCAACCTGTTCCTGGAGCGCATCATCACGATGTTGGCTTACATCATGCGCTGGTGTCACGAGCGGCAACTGCGGCGCTCCGGCGTGGGAGGAGAGGAGGCCAGGAGCGAGGATGACAGTCTGGAGGGCTGGAAACCATCGGTCTACTACGTAATGCTCATTCTGGGCATCGCAGCCCTGCTGGTTGCATGCTGCGCGTCTGCCTTGTACTCTGCCATGGAGGACTGGGACTACTTTGAGTCCTTCTACTTCTGCTTTGTGGCCTTCAGCACCATTGGCTTTGGGGATGTAGTGAGCAGCCAACGGGAAAGTTATAAAGCTCAGGAGGCCTACCGTCTCAGCAACTGCCTCTTCATCCTCATGGGTGTGTGTTGCATTTATTCCCTGTTCAATGTCATTTCCATCATTATCAAGCAGACGCTCAACTGGATCCTCGGCAAACTGGACTGCAACAGGCCTCAGTGTCCCTGCCGTTGCCGTCCGTACAGGCGTCGAGGTCGGGCCTGCTGTTGCTGCTGCTTCCCGCGCATTGCCAACCAACGGCACAACCACCACCCTCCACCGGGAAATTCCCGGCAGAGGGCTCAAAAACGCAATGCCGTGCACCCTGCACCGGCCAACGAAGCGTCGGGAAAGCGCTTCACTAATGCATCAGTGGAAACAGTTTGTGATAGTGAGACTGATGCTGGCTTAGGACCAGATGGAGGTTATCTGACAGGGCGCAGACTGTCTGGAGAAATGATCTCAGTCAATGACTTTATGACCAACAAGGTTTCTTTGGCAATTTTACAGAAGCAACTCTCAGAGACCGCTCACGGTAACCCAAGACAGAGCCATGTTCGCCAGAACGGCTTCTCTGGTGGAGTGGGCGCCTTTGCTATCATGAATAACCGCCTTCAGGAGACAAGTGTCGACAGGTAGCTCGGTTAGACAAAGATCACGTTGGATATTGCACATCAATTGCATATCATGATTTAATCATGACTTTCAGTTCAGGGTTGTGTACCATTTAGAACTGAATTTAGACTGGCTTTAAAATTAAAAATTGTAATTCAAATATACGTATAATTAAAAATATTTGAGATTCAAAGAAATTTATAAGGCTAATTTATATATATGACACATTTTTTAACTACAAAAGCATAGTTTAAGTTGTTTAAATTAGGTTAGTACATCCAAAAATTCTTTGATTTATTCATCCTCAACGTTTCAGCCACATAAGACTACCGTTCATCTTACACATAGAAATGTTTTTGATGAATAATATTCCAATGTGAACAAAAAAGCCTAAATTAAATCTGTTCATCATATAAAGTGATCGTGTCTCTTCAGAAGACTTTGGTTAAACCACTTGATTCATAAGGATTATGTGTACCATGGTTTTTATGAACTTTTTAATCCATTCAAGTTTTGGTGACTTTCAATGGAGGAACAGAAATCTCTCAGGTTTCATTTAACACATCTTCACTTGAGTTTCAAAGATGAATGGAAGTCTTTTAGGGTTGGAATGACTCAAGAGTGAGTAATGACAACATTTTCTCTTTTTTTCGGTGAACTAACCCTTTAAGACAAACATTGACTAGATAGACAGACAGACGAATAGATAGACAGACAGACACATAGATAAATAGATAGATATATAGATAGATAGATAGATAGATAGATAGATATATATAGATAGATAGATAGATAAATGGATAGATAGATGGATAGATAGATAGATAGATGTTTGAATGACACCTATAGAAATTGTAATCTAAATAGTATTTCATTTATATATTTTAACATATTTAGTGAACCATTGAGGACTATTGAGGAAATATTGAAAAACACTTAATTTCCCAAAATTAATTTGCTGTGTTGAATTTCTTTTATTTGCAATTACAAACCAAATTCCAGTTCAACTTCCTATGGAATTTTGGATAATTCAATTATAATTCACACTCACTGACTAAAGGACAGGCAATTTTTCAGGTCTGAATGTTTCCCAACCCTGATCCCGTCGCCTACTGTTCGCTGGGAATTAATTTCTCAGAGGTTTAAGCATTTATTGCATGCAACTAAAGATTGTAATTGTAATATTACTATTGTAATATACAGTACAGAGCAAATTACATTAAATTAAAATAGCCAATTACTTTTGTATCACAACTACGGTGAATGTAAACATTCATGAACGGCTTAGTTCTTAAGAGGAGACGGCTTTCAATTTTAAAAAGAATCATTATAAACAAATATGGTTTTAATGGTTAACATCGCTTCTCAGAGTCACTTTGATGCTGAAGTGATTGGCCGGTGTGGTGAGCAATCACACTGTGCTTCTGGAGAGATACTTTAACGGCTCTTCACGAAAACAGACTGATTTTCAAGAGCCAGGCAGATGAAGCCACGACACTTACAGAGAGACAGTCCTCGGAGGAAGAAATACAAGTGTCAAATCAAAGGGAGATGGTCAGTATTATTCATTGTTTGATCGTTTCTATCACGCTGCCGTGTCCTAAGAAACAAATGATCTACAATGAATAGGCTACAATTAGGCTATGTGCAAATAGACTTTTAGCAAAATGGATATAATGCGAAAGTATCATCAGTATTTTAAAAGACAAAGTCATCTCAATTATTTTTGTTGTTGTAGATAGACTGTATAGATTCTGTAGATATTGTATATTGTAAAGGCAATTTTTACTGCTTGGTTGAATATTTATTTTGATATCAACATTTGTGTTTCAAAAGAAATAACTACTCACACTTTTTACATCTGTGTTACAGCAGCCTCTTGTTATTCATAGAGGTTTATTTATTAAAAAAAATATCTGTTTCGGAGTGGCAGACAGCAACGCTGGGTTGGTATGGCAAGCCGTTTCGACTTTTATTCTTTCTCAGGATATGAATTCTTGATATCAACAATTCAGTTGTCAGTAGTTAAAATGCTAATTCTTGACATCAGAAATTGGATTACTGGTAACATGGCAATTTTTGATATCAGGAATTACATTTCAACTAGTAAAAATACTATAATTCTTGATATCTATAATTGTATTTTCACTAGTTAAATATCACCAGGCTGCCATTCAAATTCAATTGTTGATGTCAAAAATGTATTTCTTACTAGTTGAAATTCCAATTTCACATCTAGAAAAAACATAATTTTTGATATCAATAATTAAGTGGTTACTAGTGTAAATACAACCCTAATATCAAGAACTCAGTTTTCATTAGTTTAAATGTTCATTCTTGATATGTATTTCAACATGTTGTTACATTTGTTATTTCTGATATCTGAAAATATATTTCTGATATCAATAATCAGGAGAGTAATTTCAGATAGCCTATTTAAAATGTCTTTCTTACTAGTAACAATCACATTCATGATATCAGAAATTAACATTGTCTCTAGTAACAATCGAATTATTGATATCAGAAATTAACATTGTAACTAGTGACAATCAAATGATTGATTTCATTTTTTTTTTTACTAGTAGCAATTCCTATGGTGATATTTAACTAGTGAAAATACAATTGCAGATATCAGTTGATGACGTCATTGTTGATATCAAGAATGAAAATTTTTACTAGTGGAAATGTAATTCCTGATATCAAAAATTAGCATTTTAAGTAGTGAAAACTAAATTGTTGATATCAATAATTCATATCCTCGGAATGAATAAAAGTCAAAACGGCTTGCCATACTGGGTTTGCTGTCTCACAGTCCGAGTGTGTTAAATGAGGAGCGAGTCTCTACTGCCCCCCTGAGGATGACAGTGGTATACTCTTAGAAAAAAAATGTTCAATGCGGTTTTGTTTTATATACAGTAGAACCCTAGGGTTTTTAACTCCATTTTAAAGAACACTTTATGCCAAGTAATGTATGGAGAAATGTCCTAACCTGTTAAACATGAAAGTATTATGCAATCTTTTTTTTCTAGTGATGAAATATGTTGACAAGTTTTTTAGTTCATAAAATGTTATTAAAATTAAAAATGAATTCATTAAAACTAAATCTGTAAAATGATCACATGATGGGAACCCCTAAAATGTTTTATATATGAAGTGCCTGACCAAACCCTTTAAGTTTCTATGTAGAACCTTTTCTTCTAAGACTGCTTACTGATATTGTAACTCCTGTGCTGAAATCTGAGATCAACCACACACACTCACAAAATGTATGACTAATTACCATAAAGCCATCTGGTTATGTAGCAGGACAGACATTAATAAACAGAAATACCATGAATCTCTTGATCTGTTTATTATCTTTTTTTCCTCAACCTTTATGCTAGCACAAATATTGCACAAGATCTGTAAAATGTGCACAAAAATTATTACACAACATGATACAGCACTGCATCAGTTAGTCATTAGGAAAATCTCAGTAATATTAACACATTGGCATAATAATAAGAGGTCAGTAAGGCAACACAGCACAGATCATGCAAACAGAGTAGAGAGTTTTACAGGAAACAACTATTCAGAAAAAAAAATGTTCAGAAATAATTCAGAAACAGAAAAAAATTGTACTCTATGACCATATTATGGGCCTGTATATAATCCAAAATGTAAAAGTGCTTGTTTGAATTTTATTTGATAGAATTTGTTTCTTAAAATCTCATCATTTCACGTTTGCATTATTTGAATTCTTAAAGGAATAGTTTACACAAAAATGAAAATATTGCCATTATTTTCTTTTATCAAAAAAACTAACAAACAAAAAAACACTTTGTTACCACATGCTGTCAAGCTTCTAAGGAGTAGCCTAAGCACTAAAGGCAAGTAAATCATTTTTGGGTGAATTATTTCTTTAATACATCACTGATACACTTGTTGCTAATTTAATGTTCCTCAGAGTCCAGAGAATAATCTACTATTAAGTTCTGACTTTTTAAAATCGGTTTAAAAAATGACTTGTTATAATGCAAAGACTGAAGAGAATCTTAAAAGTTTGTCATCACTGCTTAAACACATTACCTGAGTATTGTTGATTGTAAGACTCGTAGAATACATTTAGTAAGGAAAATACTGAACGTATCACAATCTAAAGAGTCAAAGTTATATACAGTCATCATTGTCCTGCATTGTGGCACAGCATTGCTTTTTGTAAGTTTCGTCATTCAAGAAACATACAAAAAGAAGGAAGTAAAATTTGTGCTGCTGTCCAAAAAGAAGATCCTTTCCATTTTTCATGAGTTTAAAAGACAGAAAACTGCACCTTTACTTCTTCCTCAATCTAGCTCAACCAATAAGCATTTATAATACACAGACTCTAATTGGCATCTGTAGGACGGAATTCCTGAAAAGATAGGAATCTAATTCAGATTACAAATGCTTTGATATTAACTTTAGCATGCAGGAATGACAAATACATTAGTCATTTTAACATGTTATTGTTACATATAAAATAGATTTAGTATCTCCACAGAAGCTTACCTGGGCTAATCTTGATCGCCGTGCCTCTTTCTGCTGATAGTAGGCAGAAATTATACAGTTCCGCCTGCAAATGTCCAAAAAAATATGTTATTTCAAAGTTCAGCCCTCTGTTCTTTTGTCGGTCATCCCACATACGTATCATTCAAGCTCTACTTGTGGAGTTGATTGGTGTTCTGGTGCCTTGTACTGAGTAGACACTTGAATCTGAGAACAGCAGCTGAGTACATGGACATTGCTCTGCAGCACCAGGGTATATATGTCATCCTTGCAGCTTTAATCTCATAATTATATACTGTACTGATGTCACTATATGCCTAAAAAAATGAAATAGTGCCATCTGATGAAGTGCAATAAACGTTCCCCCTGCTAAAACAGTTAGCCTAAGCATTTTGGAAGAATAGATTAACTTTATCAATTTTGTGAAATGGTTCTCTCATTCACTTGATCCATCACTTTTATATAAATTATTATTATTAGTAATAATAATAAAAAACTATTAAAATAAATTATTATTAAATATACACTTGCCGGCCATTTTATTAAGTAGCCTACACCTATTCAACTGCACATTAACGCAAATATCGAATCAGCCAGTCACATGGGAGCAACTCAATTTATTTAGGCATGTAGACATGGTCGATACGATCTGCTGAAGTTCAAACCGAGCATCAAAAGGGGAAGAAAGATGATATAAGGGACTTTGAACATGACATGTTTTTTGTGCCAGAAGGGCTGGTCTGAGTATTTCAGAAACTGCTGATCTACTGGGATTTTCATACACAACAATCTCTAGGGTTTACAGAGAATTGTATAAAAAAAATAAAAAAATTCCAGTACAGTTATGTGGGCGAAAATGGAAGATTCGCGTCATGGATATGACGTCGACAAACTGATGATATGGACCAATATCTCTGAGGAATGTTTTCAGCAACTTGTTGAACGATTTGAGTCAGTTCTGAGGGCAAAAGTGGGTCCAACCGGGTACTAGCAATGTGTACCTAATAAAGTGACTGGTGAGTGTAAATCATAATAAATAAATAAATTAACAGTTATTATAATAATTAGGCTACTATTATAATAACAACAACAATTTAATAATGGAAGAAAGATTAAAAAGAACGCTAATCGAAAAGCTTAGCTTATAGATCTCGTATAGAAACCGTTTAAAAGTTCTTAAAGATGTTGCAGTCTGTGAAATAGGTTTTACACTTCTCACACATCATTGCTGACTGCAGTTTTGAGCAGCAGTAGCATGATGTAAAACACACACTCACTTGCTCTGAAGGCCGCCCCCTGGTGGAAGTCCAGGTATCACTGCTGAAGCCAGAACTGTCAGAACTGACAGCAGATCAGGCTCATCACCTCTTGCACTCAGCTCTTCAAATATCTCTGCCAAAGAAACATGCATGACAATGGTTAAATTCCGTAAGCAGACCACTAGAGGACCATTTATTCTAACCATTACATGAATCCAAGATTTGAAACGATTTTCATATGTGACATAAATCATATAAATCTTAAAAGCAGCATCAAAAGAAGCCAGATTTACTCGGATGATTTACCAGCTACTTTGGACTCCAGAAAGTCCTCCAGCTCAGCCTCCTGGTGCAGTGCTTCAGGTGACAGCTGGGGGGCGCCAGGGAAACAGACTAGAATGATGCTGATGTTATCAAGACTCCCCTGTTAGCAAACACATGAAGAGACATCCCACAAAAAAAAAAGAAAATGTAAGATGTGCAATTAATGTGTCCGCTATGCGATTTCATCACTAAACTGAGCAGCATTGTTTTCCTCTGATGTTTCTTTAGATAAGGCAGGCAGTAGCATGACACTCGCCAGTCTTGAGGCTTTTGTTTTAAGGACAACTTCCTCACGTTGATGATTAGGTAGATTGGAATTTGCTAATGCAGACCTTATCCTTCATTTCTTATGGATGTTGTCGGTTGTCTATCCCTACATGGCACAACGCTGGGCAGAATGCTGTAATCTCCTAACACCAAGGCTAAAAGTAGTTTATCCTATTGCAGTTTAGCAGCGGAATACAGCGGCCTCACTTTGAAATGGTGGATGAAAGCGCAGACCTGACAAAGCAGAGATCTAGCTCACTGCGGAGAGAAAGATGCTGACATTTTCAGGTCGGCACACATCCTTTTCTGCAGCCTAAAGGCCATTCTGTGTTTCTCTTATGTAATATAACAGCCTTGCTGAAGTCAGATGCCATAGCCAACAGACTCCAGACTTCATATTAAAAAATATAGTCTACTTCATGTTTACAATCCTAAAATACATTTTGGGTAACTGATTTTGGAAAATATATGTACAGTATATAAATTTGAATATTACAAATGTCCAAACATTTGAGGAAATATAAGCAACTAAAACTTGTATGTAATGTATATAAATAACATGTATAGAAATTATAAATTTGTATAATAAAATATATCTGAAAATATATTTTCAGACACATTTCTGAAAGCTGCTTGTCTCTGAAACTTTGGAGAGCAGTTTGCATGTGGAATTGCATCTTTTGCAATACATCCATGGCAGTCAAACGCGAGAGTTGGTCTATGCATGTAAAGTTTTGGTGGTAAATCCAATGTAACAAAACATAAATAAAAAAGGGAAGCTGCCATTTTCTCGCCACAAGTTCTCCTGCATGAGTGGGAGGAAAAATCAAACTTGGGTTTGGACCACACAATCGAAATCAGTGAGAACTGCCTAAAAATCTTCCATTCATATACTAACCTTATAGAGGCAGAGGTCGATGACCTGGGAGCAGACCTCTCTCAGATCTGTGCAGACACGCAGTCGGCTGTGTACGAAGGCACAGAGCTCTTCATTACTGACAGTGTCCCACACACCATCGCAGGCCAGAACCAGAAACTCATCTGCTGGCGAGCGCTCCACAGCCGACACTTCCGGCTCGGGCGAGACCATCTGTTCTGTGACCGGCCGCCACTCGGTTGTCTTGTAACTGAAGTCGCCCAACGCCCGAGAGACTGCCAGCGAGCCATTCACACGCTGCAAAGTCACAGATCCTCCAGCGCTCTCTATCCTCTCCCTCTCAGCAGGGAGGAAGGGCTTGTGGTCCTCTGTGGAGAAAGCAACCCGCCCCGCACGGCACAAGACGGCCCGAGAGTCCCCGCAGTTTACAAAGTATATGTGGTGCGGGGTGATAGCAGTGGAAACGACAGTGGTCCCTCCACGTTCCCAACCCTCACGGCAGGCCATGGCATGAAGGTGCTTGTCCATGAGAAAAAAGCCCTCCTTGATACCCTCAGTGACCCTTTCCACATCCGCATCTGCTCGGATCTTGCCTGAAAAGAAAAAGCTCATGTCACTAAATCACAAAGACGAATCTAAAGGCTTCATCAGTAAAGACTGCAACAAGCAGCCATTACATGACTTCTAATTGCTTTTCCTACATTAGGAACATGTTGTCCACTAAAATTAACTTGTCAGATCATGGCTTAATTAAGTAATAATATTGATATTGCTTTGGATGTACCGTAGGTTTAGAAATTAATCCAATCTGAGGAGATCCTCTAGGATCTACTCTAAAGAGATCAACAATATCACCCATGTGATGTGATCACATGGGAATTCTGTTTCTCAACAAAATCCTCACAGTTGTTACGTTTGCTGTGCTCTTAGTCAAAGAGATACAAGAAGTCCTTCCCTTTTTGTAGAACAGCTTGTCGCTCACCTGTGCCCAAGATGTGGTCCAGCAGGTTCCGGGAGCAGTGTTGGGCCACCGCGCTCCCTGCGTGTCCATCGAACACGGCGAAGAACCCCCAATGGGACAGTTCCCCTCCTAGCTGAGGGAAGCAGTTGTGGAAATCCTCCATGTGGGCCCTCCAACCCTGCATGCTGGCCAGGGCGTAGGTAAGTCCCCAGGAGGCACATCCCTCTTGCATGTGCTTGTCCAGAACCGGTCGATCTAAGTAGGGGCTAGGGATGACCCCTTCCTCCTCTCCTCCCTCTTCGCCTTCGGTCAGCTCCCCCGCACCTCCCCCTCGCCCCCCTTTAAAAAAGGAGGTGACCCTTTTCTCGGTTTCCTTCACCAGCTGCCTTACAAAAGCAGGCATTTCCACGCTTCCTTTCCTGGATGTCCTCATGGTGTCTTTTTTTTTTTCCACACTCGTTTGAATCCGTTCACGGCCTCCACCCAGTGCTGTTGCTCGCTGGCTTTGGTTTGGCTGTATGCAGCCTTTCTGCTCAGGGCCTTCACAAAATTATCTCCCAAGAGGCTGATTCTGCACCTTCAAGCATCCTTGAATGATCCAGTGTAGAACGGTTGATTTAGCCTTCTGTCACTCTACCCATTGCTAGACATTCTCACTATGATCTAATCTATCTGTAGTCATAGTTGCTCTTCCCAATTTGATCCACTTTTGTTGCCTTCCTCCTCTGTATGTCAGTGATATTCTCTCTCTCTAAGCTTTCTCTCTCTCTAAGCCTGTTATTTTCCTGTCATCACTCTGATTGGCTGAGCTATTTCTGTGTACCAATCATCTCGCAGTGTCCGCCCTCTTGTTGTACACACCAACATGCAATCCTTTTGCAGAGTGGCTCTCTTTTTCACATGTTCAGTGCCTTTCTCTCTCCCTCCCTCCCTCCCTCCACCTCTCCTCTTGAACTCCCTCTGTTAATCATCTGTGCTGAACATTTGATAATTTTGGATTACCTAACATGCACAGATTAATGTGCATAACAGATTTTCACAGTAGCCCAGTTAGAGAGAAAGACAGAGAGCGAGAGAGGGAGAGAGATAAAAAGCGAGCACACACTAGCCTCTTTTTAAAAAAATGTTATGTGGGGTAGATTCAGTGATTCATATTAAAGAACATGGTTTGCCTTGAGCAGAATTCATGAATGGCATATTCAAAAATGAATTTAGGAGACTCTTACAAGGGATGATTCGGACAGATTAGTGGATTATGTTCATTTAAAAATGCATTCATACACATTATTACATAACGTGCTATTTTTATCTTTGTAACTCTTCTTGCGTGTCCATGGAAAGATGCAAATAAAAAATATGTCATGAATAAATGAGTCTGATAGCAGAACGATCATTGGATCAGATGCTGGTAGTACTGAGTCATCTGCTGGGTCAAGTACTGTAACATGAAAAAAAAGGGAGGGATTTTTTAGGATTTTTAACACTTTTAAACAGAAAGCCGTAATGGCACAATGAATGACTAATAAAAATAAACATAATAGTAGTAGTAATAGTAGTAGTAGTAGTAGTATTGATTATTAGGGGTGTAACAATATATCGTGTCACAATATATTGCAATACAAAAATGACTAAATGTATTGCGCATGTGTATGATTCACCCAAAATTAAAATTTCTGTGAGAAATAAATTCAAGTTTAAAGAGTTTCAGTGTCAGTACAACGTTAAACTACAATATATAATGTTGAATATAATGTATAATAATGCAATGGGGGAATATTTGTGGGTCCTGATTATGCCAAATGTCTTATGTTACCAGCAAACCAGTAATCATGAATTCTGGTGTCACATGTACATTGGGTTACCAGCATCAAGTCCAAGCCTATTCATTTCCGACCCCAGTGTAAAACCAAATTTAGCATTTTAATCAACAGCACATTTTTCTTGTTATCTTTTTACCATATGTCTTAGAGTATCGCAATAATACTGTATCGTGAGTTCAGTATTGTGATGTGTATCGAATCGTGACATGAGGTTATCGTTACACCCCTATTGATTATAAAGTAAATGTAATAATTAAATTAATATATATAATTATATAATTATAGTATTTATATTATAATTTATTGAATCATTATCGTAATACTATTATTAATATAAAATTGAATATAATTTAAAATAAATTAATATATAATATTAATATATAAAACTGTACACACACAATTATCAGAATAATCTTAACACAACATTTTCAGTTGGGTGTTAAAAGCCAGCACTTTTGCTAGCATGTGAGAAGAAAAAAAGCACAGGATTCCCTGAACAATCCCTGAGTAATTTGCCCGTATCTAAGGTTATCCATTTCCCATGAGATGAAGACTTGTCTACACGCAGACATATGCTGACGTCTCAGGTTCCTTAAGCTCAGAACCGCCCATGTGGGATCATAGCTGTGTATGTGTGTGTTTGTAAAGATGGAGTGTCCAAGTGGTTGAGATATTATTAGGTCAGACCAACCCTTTCCTGCTGACAACGCTAGGATGGCCAAAAAAAGCCCAGAGGGTTCGTGGAGTTCTGGGAGGAGAGGGGGTTCGGTGTGGAAGCAGCAGAAATGGCCAGCAAAGGTGAGAGTCTTCCGCAAAAACCGAACAGCACTGGGACTGAGGTCTCCTGAGCTATATTGTTTACATGTGTAATGTGCTGGTATGTGAAGAGCAGGTTGTAACTTAGGAAAGTGTGTGTGTGTGTGTGTGTGTGTGTGCGTGTGTTTGTGTGTGGGCGGGGGGATCAGACTGAAGTTGAGTGGCTTACACTAGAGGTATAGTAGCCTAATACTGACTAGTCAGCACATCACACATGACTTCTCAATGGGAATCTGATGGATGGACTGCTTTCAGGAGCGGACTGATGCATGACTCTAGGATTTTGAGGCAGAGGGAGAAAAGGAAGCATTGATGTCTGAAAGAAGGAGGTGAGATCTTCTCTCAGTCTTATTTTGGCAGTGCTGGCATATAAGTCTCCCCGGAGAGATTCAATCTGACCCGGCCATGTTAGGCAGCAATAAAGAGGAGTGAATGCCTCGTGGAAGATTTTTTTAGTAGAGAAGATTTCCGAGGGTTTGGATTGATCTGATAATGGCTCCTTCAGCTTTGCACCAGTGAGCGCCACAGCACAGATTTGCACCTGCGTTTGAAAGATAATCGAAATCAACAGCTGTTGGGGTCTATTGGCTTTACAGCGGAAAGGGCGTGAAAATGCACACTGCCATTAGCTGTTCCACTTGGGTTGTGTCCATGCACTCTCTCTGACACAAGGGCTACTTGTCTGTTTATCTCATATGTTTGTCTCAAAGAGCATTTGCTCTAATTTATTGCAGTTGTACAAAATAATGTGCCAATAAGTGATAGATGTGCTCTTGGACAACTGGACAGTGGACGATTCAGGTTAGTCTGTTCAGATGCAGACAAAATTGTAAGCGTTTATAGACTTGGCGTGTTTGGCACAGCCTGGGGTATATAATGTGATCAAGCTTGGCTGGACAATGACTTGGTTTCATCAAGTGTTTCTGGTGGAGTCGGCCCTGATCACATGTCTGCTTGTCATAATAATCAATAATCAATGCTAAATGAAAAATCTCTGACAGCCTTTTTAAAATTAAAAAACTAAATCTCAGTAAAGTTCTTGACAGCATTAAGGCCACTCCTTTATGTTTCTGTGAACTTTTTAATTCCACTTGTTCTTTTCTGTCCTTTTGTGTTGTTTTCATGTCCTGAAATTCACCACAAAGAAGACTGAGAATGTTTAGTCTTTTCAGAGTATTATAATATTTTGTTTTTGGATACTCAATATGTACTCTACCCCATTACTGGTAAATATCTCATTTTACACAAACAAAGTTGGATACTTTGGTGGCTGAACGACATTATCACTACAATGATAACATGTTGCAATTTCAGTACATTAAATACATCCCGATCACAACTATTTTACTCTCAACAAATGTTGTTTTGACAGTAATACATGACCACTCACTGCTAAAGCTTCCTGCTAGCTGATTAAAAAAAGGTTACAGATGTTTATGTGTTCACATATGGCCCCTATTATTCTCCCCTCTGTCAAACCTAAATTATCATACATTACACATTAGGGAGAAAAAAAGAGAGAACCCTTCTTGACAGAGATGATTCAGCTTTCTATGTATGATGTCACTTCCATTATTTGACATAGGCTGACATTCAAATTAAGGGACATAAGGAAATCCGTGCTTTATTTAACAATTAATCTATAATTTTCCTCACATATATTTGGGGTATAAAATTACAGTTCAAACAAAATGCAAATGTGGATTTTAGTCTTTCATCAAATTAAAAGTCCCACTAATGCTGGGCGTACACCAATGGATTTTCACAGTCTCAAACAAAAGACCGGCAGTCTTTAGGAATCTTCCTGGAGTCTCGGTGCGCTCCCGTCGTCTCGACCGTTAAATGTGAGGTGATAATCTGCAATCGGCGACCCAATTTATGCCAGTCTTTCTCTAGTCTTTCATATCAAACATGTTTGATATTATCGCAAGTCTTTAGTCTGAGACTAAAAACTGTGAACCCAAGTCTTTAGATGTGAGCTGATAATCTTATAAAGTCTTTCTAAATATTTTCAAAGTCTTAAGGTGTACAGAAAGCATAACTGTAAAAAGCCTAGAGTGAAATATAGGCCAATTTGCTTACTCTCTTCTCTGCTAAAATGTCTTAATTCTCCAAAATAATACTAATAATTTGGTTTAAATTTAGAAGAGAAAAGACAGTTTCGAAAACAGAGAATGTCTTTAAAATTGTATCAATCATTCATTCTAAAGTGAATTCACTCAACTAAAGTTTGTGGAATCACTCAAAGTATGGATGAAAATCTGTAATATGATAGTCTATTACTCTATTTTACCACACACAATACCAGACACTGTGCAAACCTGCACATCTGCATCCCTTTTTGGGGCCGACTTCAAAGCAGTACTGCATGATCTTTGCATTTCTCCCTCAGTCGCTTTCCATCTTTCAGCCTGGCTATGCCTCTTTATATGTTTATTTCCCTGACGTTCCACACATTCATTTTTCTTGCCCTCTCTAGTGTTGGATCTGTTATACTGGCGAGATGTGGGGACCACCGGGCTGGTGTTTACTGGTTTGGTTGTGGGTTTGGCTTGTTTGTTCCAGCTCAGTGCCATCACGATCCTGTCCAACCTCGGTTTGGGCATTATGGCCTTCACCCTCCCTGTACGCTTCCTTTACAAAGCTTTGACACTTGTCCGCATCAGCGATGGATCTCATCCCTTCCAGTGAGTATGCTGTAAAACAATAACAGTTTAAACAGCAATAACCTCAAATGTGTATCTGACACTGCTGTTTACTGTAGCTCTTAAGAGTAAATGGAATAGTAACAGAAGTCGGTTCAGAGTAACAGTAACAGAGTTGATTCGTTCTAAAACAGATTCATTAAACAATAAAAAAGTCATTTAATCACTCACTTAAACAATTTGCTCACAAACACTGTTGCTGAATCCCAGTTCTCTTACGTATACTATGCACTATTATGCACTGTTTTTGTGAAGAAGTATTTAATTTGCATATTATGCATGAGAGGCCAGCAATTACCGATGTCACTTTGTAAAGAAACACTAGGCGCCTATAGATTGAACACGTAATAAGCATGCGCATGACGTCACCATTTCAACAAATTTTTGATTTTGAAGTTTACACTGTGGCGTAACAGTATCGTTTTAAAAATCTTGCACTTCAAATCTTGTTTTCAAAGGTTTGTGTTTTCAGGCCCCCCAAAACACTGTTGTCGTGTAAATGAACGACCAAAACGCATTAAAAGTTTTCAGTTCCCTGAGAGGCCTCTCCTATTGCGTAAGTAGCTTACGCTATGGGAAAACTCCTTTTCTCGAGAATACTGAAGTCTTTATGTAAAACGCATTGCAACTGCACAGCTGACAGCAATGAACGAAGGAAGCTCGGTCATTGGCTGTGCTGCGGCAACTTGCTCGAACCAATGACGGGGCGACTCTGAATGCGCGACCAATGAGCGCGCTTCGCGCCCGCGCGCGTCAGAGCCCGTCAAGATGGGCGTGGCCAAGAGCTATTTATTGGGCGCCCCGTCATGAGAGTTCTTTAGATTTAATCTCCTTCAGCGAACACCTTCTTCGCTGGATCCTCTGGATTATTGAAGCCTTCGCCGCCGTCGAAAAGCATACCAGCGGGATTGCTACGAGGACGTCGGCACCTTCAGCCGCCTTCGAACGCCATCCTACTGAGCCATCCGGCGTGCCACACACGCAAGTATCTTTACATCTGTTCGCCCCGCGACACTTGTAAAAGAGCAAATTTCTGAGGCGTTGTTTCAAATGCCTTCCTGCGCGTCGTGCAGAGACCTTCTCCCGGACGGGGATCGTCACATCATCTGCGCTCGCTGCCTGGGCCGGGACCACGCAGAAGCTGCTTTGACCAAGGGCGGATGCCCGGAATGGGATGACCTGGGTCTCTCCGCACTGCGGGCTCGCCCCGCCGCTTTCGCCGTGAGCGAGCCCATCGCCGCCACCCCTCTGTTTGAGCCGCGCAAGAAAAAGCGCCGCTCACAGAGGCTTCCTGAACCTGAGCTCAGTGACGTCACGCCGAGCCAGTCTCCGCGTGCTTCACCGCCGCTCTTGCCTTCCCCACCGCCGGTTCAGTTCACCCAGCCGGACCTACACCCCTCTAGCAGAGCGGTGGGCCTTGTGACTTTCGGCGCGTCCGAGGACGATGGGGGAATAGATGACAGCTTGTCCATCGACGCTGCATCGGACGACTGGCCGGGCTCCACTCTCGACCCCGCCCCGACGACGCTAGCTAGCACGAGCGGGGGCTCCACCATGGATATCGAGTAGGGGTGTAACGATTCATCGATGCATCGATGTATCGATTTATATTCCTATGATCCAACTACATCGATCTGTGCTCGGCAAATTGGCATTCCGTACGACATATATCGATCTAATATCGTTTTAAAAGGTAATCAATCGATTGTATCGATACTAGGAAATAACGTATTAGATTTAAGCATGTCAGACTTTATATGGACGTTTTTTCTTAGCACTTTTAATGATAAAGGCGTTAAACATTACTCGATTTAGTCTGCCTATATGTGACGTCATCGCCACGCGCCAGCAGCGGCGCAAAGTCAAAACATAGCATGGCGGAATACAGAGGAGATGCCGACGAGCGAGAAATCATCAAGCCTCCATTGCGGTCCAGTGTGTGGAAACACTTTGGATTTTGCAAAGACGGCGATGTTTTAAATAAGTCGCTCGCTGTTTGTAGAATATGCAAAGGTCAAGTAAAGTACAAAAGTGTTGTCTTGTTTGTTTATATCCATAATTAATTGATACCTGATTCCCTTACAAGAAACAACAGGAATCTAGGAAACTTTACCTGCACTGTCCAGTATCCAGGTATTTATTTCAGTCACACTGGTTGCATTTTTGGCTAAAAAGTTACTGAATCGATTTCAAGTCACTGAATCGTTTCGGATCGTATCGTTCTAAATGAACCAATATCGTCCTTGAATCGTATCGACAACCACGTATCGTGATACGAATCGAATCGTTGTTAAAACGAATCGTTACACCCCTAATATCGAGATTATCCGTGTCCTCTCTAAGGCCGTGGAAGACCTCGGGCTCGATTGGTCTTCTCCCGAAGAACCAACCCGGAGCCGATTGGATGAGTGGTTTCTGCAGGGGCGCCAGCAGGCCCCTCGGCAAAGGCCTTCTCCCTTCTTCCCGGAAGTTCACGACGAACTCACCAAGTCGTGGAAAGCCCCCCACTCTGCGTGCTTAAAGCCTTCTTTTTCTTCTTCGCTCTCCTCTGTGGACAGCGCGAAGGAAAGAGGCTACGAGGGAACACCGCCCCTCGAGGAGGCCGTGGCCAATCATCTCTGCCCGCCCTCCACCACCGGATGGAAAGCCAAAGCTTCCCACCCCTCGAAGCCCTGCCGCACTACTTCTGCTCTCGCCGGTCGCGCCTACGCCGCCGCCGGCCAAGCTGCATCAGCGCTTCACTCAATGGCGGTACTTCAAGTGTTCCAAGCCAAACTTCTCCGCTCTATGGACGAGTCTGGCCCCGAACCCGAAGCCTTCAGGGACCTACGCAGCGCAACTGATATAGCTCCACGAGCCACGAAGGATATGTCCATACAGCAGTCAATGGGCCAGTCAAAGAGCTCGCTCACCTGCAAACAAACGCCGTTTTTACGGCGACGCACAGAAAACACAAAAAGAGTCTTTTTCTGCCTGTGTCACTAAGGGTTCACATGTCCACAAAGTGTTCATTCCCAGATACTGTCAAAACAGTGCCAAATTCATTCCCAGCTCAGGCTGCGCGCCCCATGAATGTAGATCACGTGCCTACGGTCATGTACGCACCACTACACACAAGCACTGTTCACACAGTTATAAATTCACCCCCAGTAAAAGCGGGAAACATTATAAAAGTGACGAGTGTGCCTACCACTGTTTATGCACCCCCACTTATAAACACTGTCCTTACAGTGTCAAACATAACCCCAGCTCAGGCTGCGAGTTTTACAGACACGGCGCGCGCTGTTGTAATCACACACGCGCCCATTCACTCAGCTGCTCAGCGCGCGCCCGCGCCTCTGAGAGCTACGAGCTCAGGCGATTCGCTGGCCGGGTCCCTATGTCACAGCGGCCCGCCCCTAGCCTGTATTCAGCCCATATCTGTACACGCAGCGGCATGGGAAAACATTCCAGATATGCCGAAATGGGTATTGGATATAGTAAAGCACGGATACTCGCTCCAGTTCGCTTGCAGACCACCACGTTTTACGACTGTGGTCGAGACGAAAGTGAGAAAGGAGTGTTCACATGTTCTACGCACCGAGGTGCGCAAACTAATAGAAAAGGGCGCTGTGGAAACTGTTCCCCCCTCTATGAGCGAGGAAGGTTTTTACAGCCGCTATTTTCTCGTCCCGAAAAAGGATGGCGGTCTCCGCCCCATCCTAGATCTCAGACACCTGAACAAAGCACTAATGATTCGCTCGTTCAGAATGTTAACAACCAAGCATATCCTCGCGCAAGTACGCCCAGGAGATTGGTTTCTCTCAGTGGATCTGAAAGATGCTTACTTTCACATTCCAATAGGGCCTCATCACAGGCCGTTTCTGAGATTCGCTTTCGAGGGACAGTCTTACCAGTACACAGTACTTCCGTTCGGCCTGTCCCTGGCTCCCCGTACATTCATGAAATGTATGGATGCAGCACTTTCCCCCTTGAGACGAAGGGGAGTGCGAATTATCTCGACGACTGGCTGGTCCTAGCACAATCAGAGAGTCAGTTAATAACACACAGATCTTGGATTATCAGCCATTTAGAATGCCTGGATCTAAGGATCAATTTTGCAAAAAGCATACTATCTCCCAGCCAGAGGATTTCTTTCCTGGGAATAGTTCTAGACTCGATGCAAATGACAGCGCGTCTCTCATCACAGCGCGCGCTCACCATCTCACCACCTTGCAACATCATTCAGGGCGGGCGCGCGCGCCCCCGTCAAGCGGTTTCAGAGGATGCTTGGTCTCATGGCCTCAGCATCGCCGTACTCCAGCTAGGATTGTTGCATATGCGCCCTCTCCAACGCTGGCTCAAGAGCCGCGTCCCTACTCACGCGTGGCGTTCGGGCCACCTTTTAATCAGAGCGAACCACGGCTGTATAAAAGCCCTGACGCACTGGAAAGCCGCCGACTGGTACCAGTCAGGCGTGAGTCTGGGTGTGAACACAAGGAGAAAGATGATAACGACAGATGCCTCCAAAATAGGTTGGGGGGCCCTTTACGAGGGCAGGCCTGTCTCCAGCTTTTGGTCAAACCCGGAAAAGCGCCTACACATAAAATGTCTGGAGATGAAAGCGGTCGCTTTGGCTCTCAGAGCCCTGCTTCCACATCTAAAAAACGAACACGTCCTGGTCCGAACGGACAACATGACGGTAGTGTCGTACATAAATCGCCAGGGTGGACTCAGGTCGAGCTTCATGCATTCAATGGCCAGGAGACTCATTTTATGGTCCCAGCACAACTTGCGCTCGCTGAGAGCAGCGCATGTGCCAGGCGCCCTGAACCAGGGGGCAGACATGCTATCTAGAGACAAGATTCTCCCAGGGGAATGGGCTCTCAACCCGCTGACGATTCAGTGGTTATGGAAAACCTTTGGCAAAGCGGAGATCGACCTCTTCGCCTCCAAGGAGAACGCGCACTGCTCTCTTTTCTTCACGAAAAGCACGGACGCACTCGCCCAGAGCTGGCCGAGCCGCCCCTTATATGCTTTTCCCCAGATCGCGATGCTGCCACAGGTCATCAGTCGGGTCAGAGAGGAGCAAAACGCAGTGCTTCTGATAGCCCCACTCTGGAAGAACCAAACATGGTTTCCAGATCTGATGCAAATGCAATCTGCACCACGGCCGATTCCACTGAGGCAAGACCTCCTCAGTCAGGCCAGCGGGATGATATTTCATCCCCGCCCCGATCTGTGGGCCCTTCATGCATGGCCCCTCAACGGGTTCCCAGGAACCTCACGAGCGGAGCACTAAAAACCATCGCTGAGGCGCGGGCGCCCTCCACGAGACGCTTATATGCTCAGAAATGGAAAGTGTTCAGTGACTGGTGTAATGCCAAGGGCCTGAACCCTGAAACATGCGAGATTACGAACGTACTCGCTTTTCTACAAGGGCTTCTGGAGGCGGGCCGCACCCCCTCCACGCTCAAAGTATATGTGGCGGCCATCACAGCGTCACACGACCCTGTAATGGAACGTCCATTGGGAAGAAACGACCTAATTATTCGTTTCCTAAGGGGCGCTAGGAGGTTGAACCCTTCACGCCCCCCCTCAGTGCCGATCTGGGACCTAGCTACTGTCCTAGACGCTCTTAAGGGGCCCCCGTTCGAACCACTCCGAACCGTGCACCTTAAACAGCTCTCGCTTAAGACTGCGCTCTTGCTGGCACTCGCCTCGGTCAAGAGAGTGGGCGACCTGCACGCGCTTTCGACAAGCGCTGCCTGCCTAGAATTCGGACCTAACGACTGCAGGGTCGTCCTTAGACCGAAACACGGGTATATTCCTAAAGTGCTTACCACTCCCTTCAGAGCACAGGTTATCTCCCTAACTGCGCTGTCGTCTCCAGCAGACGAACACGCGCTAATCCACTCTGCCCCGTTAGGGCTCTCAGAGTGTATTTGGAGCGTTCTGCCCTATTCAGACAGACAGAACAACTGTTTGTATGCTTTGGTGGCCGTACGAAAGGTTCCGCCGTTTCAAAGCAGAGAATCTCTCACTGGATAGTTGAGGCTATAGCACTGGCTTATGAAGCTAAGGGACTTCAATGCCCCTGGGGAGTCAAAGCACACTCCACCAGGAGTGTGGCTTCTTCCTGGGCATGGTCGAGCGGGATACCGATCGAGGATATTTGTGCGGCGGCAGGCTGGGCCTCACCGTCCACATTTATCAGGTTCTACAACCTACAGGTCCCGTCATTGCATTCCAATGTACTATCAGCATGATGCTAGTTGAACTACGAGTTCGTATCTAGATTATGTATGTGCTTGTGTCACACTGAGCGCCTTCTAGCCGCTCTGTATTTTTTCCCATATAAAGCTCGCCTCTGCCGGCTAGTTGGATGATAACTTTGCTTTTCAGCTCAGGCACCTGCCTCTGGCTATCAAAGGCGAAGTTCAGCATGCACGGCGTTTTGCATGGTGTTCCCATAGCGTAAGCTACTTACGCAATAGGAGAGACCTCTCGAAAGGGAACGACTCGGTTACTAACGTAACCTCGGTTCCCTGAGAGGAGGGAACGAGTATTGCGTAAGCTGCCGTGCTTGTGCTTGGTTAGTTCGCTTCAGTCGTTTTAACCTAAAGAACTCTCATGAGGGGGCGCCCAATAAATAGCTCTTGGCCACGCCCATCTTGACGGGCTCTGACGCGCGCGGGTGCGAAGTGCGCTCATTGGTTGCGCATTCAGAGTTGTCCCGTCATTGGTTCGAGCAAGTTGCCGCAGCACAGCCAATGACCGAGTTTCCTTCGTTCATTGCTGTCAGCTGTGCAGCTGCAATGCGTTTTACATAAAGACTTCAGTATTCTCGAGAAAAGGAGTTCCCTTTCGTTGTCACTCCGAGTTACGTCGGATGACGACGAATGGGGTTTCGCTTAGAACACCTATCGACTTCGAGTATTACAAAACGAGCCAATGGCAAAGAAATGCCATGGGTCTGCGGAATTTGCATAGCGTATCTCCGCCTTACCTCGTGGGTATAAAAGGAGGACGCCGGCAACAGGCAGATATGTTTTCGCTTCGGAGCCAAGAGTATTTCTTCACTCCACAGACATCTCTGACTTCGCTCTACGAGACGAGCTTCTCTCTCCGGTGTTGGTGTGACGGCGATCTGCAGCGAGCTCACAGTGCCTGCTGATCTGTGCAGTAATCTGCCAGTGTGTGTGTGTCTCCCTGTGCGCTTCAACATCGCGGAGTTTTTTTCTCTCCTCTCATAAAAGAGCTTGCACGCGGCATGTCTTTTTAAAGACGGCTCGCCCGTGCATTTCTGGTTGCAGCGGACTGGTATCGGACTCTGATCGGCACGAGCGCTGTCTAGTGTGTTTGATCATGCTTGAACAGCGCTCGTGGGTGACTCATGTTCTGGCAAGGGAACGTGATCATCGCGTCATATATAGGTCGAGACTCGGTGAACTCGCAAGAGTGAGAGTCCCCTCATCCACCCCCCGATCTTCGGCTGGTGGCCAGGGTGACCTGAGGGTTACGGTCTGGAACAAGGCGCCGACTACGTGTCCGTGACCCCAGCCCCCCTCTTCAATGACGGTGCCCGCTAGTGAACTGCTGATTTCCGCGAGTCTACCCTCTGGTGGCCCGCGTGTTTCAGTTGAAGCTACAGAGGAAGATGCCATGTCTGTTGCAGCATCACTAGGTGGGCTTGAGTCTTCTGGAAATGAGGGCTCGTCACAGCTGCCACCTTCCGGTGTGCATACGGCTGTGCCTGAGTCTGATCCGGAGATGACGGCCATGCTTTCCTGGGACGATTGGTTTTGGGTAAGGCCGCCGACCCTCGTCCGTGGCAAACCCCAATAACTCTCTTCCCGGACGTGCATGATGAGATCTCGAAGTCCTAGAAGACCCCCTTGTCTTCTCAGGACCGCTCGCTGATCTCATCCGCCTTTCCTCCCCTCGATGGGGCCGCTGCCCTTGGGTACACTGGGGTTCCCCCGGCTGAACGCTCTGTTGCGATGCTATGTGTCCTCAGAGTGCTTCTTCTCGGCGCAATCCTAAGCACCCGCCCGTGGCCTGTAGTTTTTCGTCTACGCTTGTGGCTAAATCCTGTAGTGCCACGGGACTGGCAGCCGCCTCTCTGCATGCCATGGCTGACCCAGATGCTCATGGACCTGCACGAGGGCGGGACTGACCCAGGGCTCTTCACTGAGCTGCGCGCCGTCACTGACCTTGCTCTCCGAGCGACGAAAGTGGCCGTACGCTCCCTGGGTCAGGTGATGCTCACCATTCTGTGGCTGAACCTGTCTGATGTGCTGGATGTCGCACGGACCCGTCTGTCCGACATTCCCATATCCCAGGTCGGCCTCTCCGGCGGTGCGGTTGAGGGCTTGACCAACAGCTCTCAGCCGCTCATGAGCAGACTGACGTTGATTCTGTCCCGACGGCCCCGCCGTCCGCCCAGGTCCCTCGGTCTGCCCACCGCCGAAGGCGCCCCCCCGCGGCTCCCACCCCGCCCGTTCACCCGGGCCGGCTCTGGGGGCCGCGGGCGGACGCCACAGCCCCTCTCCAGCCCCGCTCCCCGCTACACGCCGGGTTAAGCGGCGCTCCTGAGACGGGCTCCTTGGGGATGGAGCTGACTGAGGTTGACTCTGTCCCGACGGCCCCGCCGTCCGCTCAGGTCCCTCGGTCTGCCCACCGCCGTGGGCGCTCCCCCGCGGCTCCCACCCCGCCCGCTCAGCCGGGCCGGCTCTGGAGGCCGCGGTCGGACGCCAAAATAGTCCTCTCCAGCCCCGCCCCCCGCTACACGCCGGGTTAAGCGGCGCTCTTGGGATGGGCTCCTCAGAGATGGGACTCAGTTCTTTCCAGGAGCTGGTAGCAGGACCACTCCTTTCCCCGGGTGAGGGCCGGGGAAGAATCCTTATTCTCCAAAGAACTGACTCTCCCGTCTCTGAGCACAGAGAGTTCGGACGACACAGAGCGCCGCCCACATGCCGTGCTCTCCTCGTCCCCCTCTGTCCCGGAGGTGGTTGACACGGCGTGCCGTCCACGACCGCTTCGCCCCTGTCCCCCTCTGTCGCCAGACCCTTGACAGAGCAGGCCCCTGTGGAACGCTGGTCCTTCCCTGGCCTCCTCTGTCAGGGTGCGGTTTTGACCTTGCCCCCACACCGGGCCGCTATGCCTTCCACGTCTGGGCCGGTCATTCCGCTTCGCTGCACCACCGGAGGGACGTCTGTGGTTCTCGACGCCGCTGGCACAGTTGGGAGCCTGCCTAGAGCTTCCCTTCTGTTCCGCGCGAACCATCGGCTCGGCTATGCGATTCAGTTCGCACGGTCTAGAGAGGTCTCTTGGGCTCTAGTGCATGGCGCCTCGCTAACAGACATCGGCAGAGCTGCAGGCTGGGCGACACCTAACACATTCGCCAGATTCTTTAATCTCCGAGTGGAGCCAGTGTCCTCTCGTGTACTCGCTTCAACCAGCTAGTACCGGACCCGCTCAGGTGTCTTCGCTTGCTCGCCATTCCACTCCACGGACTGGATACGTGCGATATTCTCCTCAGGTGAGCTTCCCCGGAAGCCCTGAGCTCCTCCAGCACTCCTGACGTCGGCGCCAGTGTCTATTGCCTGCGTGTCGGCTAGGTGCCTCCCGTGTGCATGGTCCCTCCTCTGAGTGACCCCCACATGTGTATTTCCACTGTAAGCCTCTTTGAGCATGTGTCTTTCCCTTGGCAAGCCACCTTGCCACCCCTGGGGTTGAAATATTCCACCTGCGGCTGGACACCCCAGTGTTCTCCATATGTCTCCTTCGGGTCATATGTGTATTCTCTAAGTCCCCCCCCTCTGGGTTGGCAGTAATTGCATATTTCCCCTAAACTTTGGGATATGCTCCCCAGTGTACCTTGGTATTCCTGTGCTAAATAGGAGTCCTTCGTCCGTGCCAGTCTCACGACAGGGATCTCAGATTTACGCAGGGCACTGGAAGACAGCTGATAAGGTGGCGTGATTAGACTGGTAACCCCATTCGTCGTCATCCGACGTAACTCGGAGTGACAACGAAAGGGAACGTCTCGGTTACGTATGTAACCCTCGTTCCCTGAGTAGGGAACGGAGACGTTACGTCTTCCTGCCACTTTCCGCTGTACCGCGGGGATCGCCTGAGCTCAGTCTTGGCTCCTCAGCGAAGAAACATATCTGCCTGTTGCCGGCGTCCTCCTTTTATACCCACGAGGTAAGGCGGAGATACGCTATGCAAATTCCGCAGACCCATGGCATTTCTTTGCCATTGGCTCGTTTTGTAATACTCGAAGTCGATAGGTGTTCTAAGCGAAACCCCATTCGTCGTCATCCGACGTAACGTCTCCGTTCCCTACTCAGGGAACGAGGGTTACATACGTAACCGAGACGTTTTCCCATAGCTTAAGCTACTTACGCAATACTCGTTCCCTCCTCTCAGGGAACCGAGGTTACGTTAGTAACCGAGTCGTTTTTCTTTAAAAACCGGGGTGTGTAAATAGCCCCTGATTATAATTTCAAATTCTATTTAGGATGGATATAGTAGGCTACCTATTTAAATGCAAAATTGAATTATGCATTTGACAACAAAACAAGTGACAGCTTTTTGAATCATTCACTCAAATAATTTGTTAAAAAACACTGATTCATTGAGGAATGAAACTGTACTCTGCAACACCTACTGTGTGTAGCTTGAAGATGCATAGCAGTATTTTATGGAGAGATTTATTAAATTGTTTGCTAATAGTTTTTTTTGCAGGGTTCCGGGGATTCAGCTTTGAATTTGTTTGAAAGTATTTTCATTGATGAAGGGAGAATACACAGCATAATTGCTAATATTGTTGTCTTAAATTTAAACTACTCAATATTAACATCTTTAGTACATTAGAATATAAACCTTTTTATTGAACTGTATAAAATAACATCGAAATAGTGGTGTGCTATGGAAAGAACACTCTTATTGTTCATGTGATATTGCTTATAAAATTACAGACAACAACCCCAGTCTGCCCTATTTGCAAACTGTTTTGAATGGACGAGTTCACTCTGATACAGTCCATACCAAGTTGTTCATGGGTTAAAATGTTCATTCTTGAGATGCATAACAGTTGAGCAGATTTCCCACAGATTTCCCACTTGACAGAGGGAAAAGCAACTCGAATAAGTTGGGATTAATGCATGTAATCTTTCTCAGCTGGTCCACTTTTCTTTATTAAAAAGGTCATATTTGGATGAGGACCGCACGCTGACAGATGAGGACACAGTCCGCATGGCGGAACAAATCGTTCTGCTGATTGCTACGGCTGTCACCGAGATAAAGAGGCTGTTCTTCATCGATAGCATCATGGACTCAGTGAAGGTCTCGCAAACATCTTAAATATCTCACCTCAGCTAAGCGGTTTTTACGCTTTTAATGCAATTTATGACCTACTGTCACTACATTAGGGGACTTACGTAATTAGTCCTGATATTAAATATTACCATGCACTTTCATTCCCAAAGACAAAGGTGCTGGGAGAATAAGCATGAGAAAGTGAAGAAATTCATATTTGTAAAAAAGCTGAACTTTATTATTATAAGAACAAAAGGTTCCTGTAGCTCCCCAGGTTCAGCAAGGGAACATATATCAAATATATACTGTAGACCAATGAAGGACATTGCACTGTTAATCTCTTCAGATAAAAGCATCTTGCAAATGAATTAATGTAAGTCTAAAGTATAACCATTCAAAATGAAATTTAATGCTTTTATCTGAATTTTATTTGTTTGTGTAGTTTGTTGTGTTCCTGTATTTGTTGACATATGTCGGGGTCCAAGCTAATGGTCTCACGCTGGTGATGACCGGTAAGCATATCCTGCTGAAATTTGTAATGTAAAGCAAATCATAACTGAAACTATTTTTTTGAACTAATATTAGTCACCAAAACGCTGAATTCTAAACAACTGTGTTGATGTTACATGGCATTAATGTAATCCTTTCACTTCTGAACAGGTGTGATATGTGCCTTCTCTCTGCCACTGTTATACAGACTTCAACAGGTAAGTACTGTACATCAGTTGGATTTTATACATTTTATACATTCAAAGTCTTTTGAAAAAACCTTAATATGCTTACACTCAAAATAAAGGCTGTTTGTGGCATCGATGGTTCCATGAAGAAGCTTTAACATCCATAGAAAGTTTCCATTCCACAAAAAGTTCTTTAGATTTTTAAAATGTTCTTCACACCAATGGCCCGTTCACACCAAGGACGATAACTATAAAGATATAGTTCTAAAAATCATTCTCAATATTAAAGAATAGCAGAGTTCACGCCACAGCTATAATGATAATGGCACTGAGAAACAATATCGTTGGAATCACTTTCAGAACGATTTTATTCAACTAATGAACAATAAAATCATTGACAGCCAATCAGATTCCACCCTAATAACGAGCTCGAGCATTAAAGTGACAGACAAGTAGGGTACGCGCTTAGAATAAAAATAAATATATTGTCCATTAGTGTGGACGTTAATATACACTTCAAAAATTACATGATTAATAAGTTATAACAATATATGCTTTTACATTGCATAACTATGAAAATAAATTTTCAACATTTTCTTTTGACAAGTTATAAGATTTAACTTTTTTAAGTCAGTTTAATGCAATTGAAATGACTTAAACATCTAAGTTGACTGTACTTAAAACTTTAAGGCAGCAACTTCTTTTTACATCAATATATAAGAACTGTTCACCGAAAGGTTTTTCGGAGAACCCAAATTGCTATGGCATCGCTGCAAAAACACCATTTTGGAACCCTTATTTTTAAGAGTGTAGGTAAAAAAAAGGAGAAACCATGTGTTAGGTAACAGAAGGAATTTACCACCCTCCACCCTTATTTTCCTAACCAGAAATGCACTTTTTATTAGATCTCACTAATTTATGCACATTGTTTCACACATCATTTGCTATTTCAAACTTGAAACTTAATTTTTATTTTCATTTTTAACAGGGGAGGATTGACAAGATTGTTAAGGCAATCAAAAAACTTGTGGATAAAATCACCGAAATGTAAGTAAGAAGAAAAACAAATCAAGCAACTTTTACATCATTCCAAACATTTAATTTCTCTTTGCAAAGAAACAAATGATGCTCAAAACACATTCAATATGACTTTAATGAACTATTCAACAGTAATAACGTAATTAACTTTATTTTCTTGAATTTATCATGTTCTCTGTGCCAATTCTTTTACACGTTTCTTTTCTAGAGTTGATCTTGTGGTTTCCCTGGCCAAACCTTCACCAGCCCAAGGACCTTCCCCTACCCCCACACCAAAAAATAAGCAGAAGACTAAATGAAGAGGAGGGAGAGAGTAATGTGGAGTACACTGAACAAAGAAAGTCTTACGTTGCACCTGCAGCCCTGCATGTTAGGCAGGGTCGGGGTTTGGGGGTTATGAACATGCGCTATGTTTTACAGTACTTTTCTTACGGTGCTAGAAGATCCTTCACCAGGTCTTCTCAAGAATTAAGCAAAAAGCTTCTTCAAGAAGCACACGTCAGTCAAGAGAAGTCTAGATGTACACCTATTGTATTCATTTAATTCATTCATACTGTCTTTGATAACTAGTAACTGTATAAAGCTGTGTAATATTTATAATTCTTGGTTCATTTTAGCCTGACAAGGCTTTTCTCCTGATTTTCATAGAAAGAGCTGAACCTAGTGACAGTATGCTTTTCTCCACTAGAGGGTACAATGTGACCACGCAATCACAGCAGTTCTCGGTCAGAACAGCTTGTTACATAAATTATGTCATGTAATTTTTTTAAAACATTTTTAGGGTTACAATGCACACTGGGATTGTTCTCATAATTTGGTTTTTAATAGGCTAATTAATACCGAATGTTACATGGCAACTCAAAACTAATTTATAAGTCACTATGAAACAAGTTGTTTTGCTTCCCTGTCTTTGTACAACACGACCCCCAGTAAACATGTGTTTTCAATGTTATTTGCACTTTTTTGCATCTGACAACATACAAAACATCTCATCATATATTTCGACCTTGCACTGGAATAAGCAGCTGTTGAGGATGCAGCGGATTTGAGATGACTACGGAGAGTCCAAAGGAACAGCGATTTCAAAACATTCAATTATATACTCGTTGCAGATGACAGTCTGATGCTGAACAGAAACAAATATAGGATGTCTTTAGATGTTCAAATACTTCCATGCTAGGATTTCCATAAACAAAATCAGGTTATTGTCTTAACAGACTTTTAAGAAATATCTCTAGCCTAGCCTACAATCCGTAAATGACAACATTTCGCACACTACGAGAAGACGACACTCAATGTTAGGAAGCATACCAAACACTCATCTGTCGAGAACAATTGCACATTTTGTATTCATTTCCGTTTTACCTACTTCAGAGTTCAGACTGACTTAACTTTAAATTGCCCCTGTGTGTCATTTTTAGTTAAGTGGTAGCAGTGGGAAATTATGAGGATATGAAGAAAATTGACATTAAGACGTTATTCACTTTATTAAGCTTTTCTAAATAGCGCTATGTAATTAAATGCCATGTCTGACTGAATGATGGCTGAATTGTCTGAATCTACTGACTCAATTTATAAGGACTATAAGTATTTTTTTGATAGGCTTTAAAGTTTTGTACTTTTACTTTGATTAGTAGGCTACTTGACCTGTTGATATTTACTGGTGCCGTCACACTAGAGATGTATTCTATTTTTAGCAACAACTTTTTGTGTTTAAAAAAATAAATATCAAATATTGCTTATTTCAGATGAAAATATTTACACACACACACACACACACACACACACACACACACACACACACACACACACACACACACACACACACACACACACACACACACACACACACACACACACACACACACACACTTTTTAAATTTTTTACGCACAGAAAAAGTTACAACAAATAATTGTTTCGTCTCTTAATTTTCAATAAATAGCTGGAAATTATTGCTCCATGACAGATTCACAAACATCCTTTTACTGAAAAAAATGAAATATGATGAAATGATTAATTACAAAAACTTTTCATCTGCAGCTAGATAACCTGGTGACATGTAAATAAGCAGTTTTCATAACAGTAATGTTCATTGTTCTATAAAAGCACATGCATATCAACAAACATACAATGTACTGACAACGCAGAGCACCCACAAAACTTTTTCACATTACCAAGTCATTCTTATTGTAGAGCCATGTGTCAGTCTTTTTACATTTTTGCACTTCTTCTAACCTTTTGGCTTAGATGAGTGATGTATAATAAATGGAACTACAGGGAAAACACAAAATCATGCCCCCAATAATATTGATTTCCATTCACTCACAGGGTCCAATTCTTCACAACCCCCCTGATCATAAAGCAAAGTAATAAGAAAGATAATAAGCTGTAATTTTGTCCGTTTTGACATCCTCACAGATGATTCTGCCAACACGTTTTGGGATTGTGGTTGTATAAAAGCGGCAAAGGGAAATACTATCTCGAGTACGTCAGCAGGACTGAGCTCGACTTCTCGCACTTGAGCAGAAACATCTGCAATGAAATGAAATAAATAACTAAAGAGAAAATATCCCAAAATGCCTTAAAGTGACATCAAATGAGCAATCAAATTGACCATGCAATTCATCAGTAGCCATCAGACACAAGCAACACAAGATTCCAGCTGCATCAGACACGGATACATGCACCTTGAGCCAATTAAAGAATACAAAGTTGTGTAGTCATATTCTCAACTGATAGAACATGATCCCAAAGGATTTGCCCAGTGGCATTATGGGAAAAAAGCAGAAGTAGTGCACTACAGTTGAGTGCAGGTCATTCTCACTAGTCGTACATGAGGCTGTCTGGCAAAGACGCGGTAATTGAGTTTTAGAAAGTGCTTTCATAGCAAGAACTGCGTAATGGAGAGATCATTGCAAGGTGAGTCACAGAAATCTCTCTTTATAGGTCAGAAAAGTCAGAATTGGACACATTTTTACCACAGTGGCTGGAATGAAGTGAATGACATAAATTTACTAATTCATTTCATAAAAAGAACAATCATTCATGCTGGTTTAATATTATTGATTGTCTAAATGGATCCTCGCTATAAATGTCTGTTCATTGATCATACACTCCAATGTTTTTTTTTCTCTCTGTATTGATGTGCACTCTCTGCTGAGAGCTCTTGTACATTTACCCCGTCTCACTTAGACACACACGTAAAATACAAATAGAGGTTTTCATAAAGTTCACAAACTACTGACCCTTTTTGACTTGTAATTTTATAGCGAGCCATTTCAATTAAGAGTTAAACTCTTTCTCTCAGTCTTTTTTTGCCTTTGTTAAAGCCACTTGAATGATCTCATTCACTGAGGCGAAATGCCACAATGGCCCCAGATAATCAGAATCCTTTTGTTCCTAAGAGAGGGAAATTATTCAAGGAAACTTCTGCGAGTGAGTCTGGATGGGTTGTGTATCTGGACAAGAGGAAGAGGTCGGGAGAAGGGAAGCACAGGAATACAACCAACATGGGTTGGTTATGTTCACTAATGTTTTAATCATACTGCGGCTGTATGGGGCAGCTGTTTTATCTTTCATTTTTATCATTCAGAGTGTCTATCTATATCATTTTCTTTGGGGTTGATATCCTTTTCTTTGCACTGAAGATCAAATGAAGCACTATCACGGATTATGCAATCCAGATCACGGAGGAAGCTGTGAAAATAGTTTTAGATAAAAACAGGCCTGTGCAGTGGCAACCTTTAGAGAATGGATGGATAAATGGAGAAATAGTAGGAAAATTGAGCGAGAGAGAGAGAGAGAGGGACAGAGAGAGAGAGAGAGAGAGAGAGAGAGAGAGAGAGAGAGAGAGAGAGAGAGAGAGAGAGAGAGAGAGAGAGAGAGAGAGAGAGATGGTGATGACGTATTGAGACATTGAGCAGAATCAATTGTTCACGTGACCATCCCCCTCTGTAGGGCACCTTGATCCCCCTGGTGTTAACAAAACACTTGCATACACATATTCTCCCTTATAACACCAGATGTATCCTCCACAATCTCTGTGTCCGAGCCTGAATTGCCTAGACATCCACTAACAAAGAAAAATGTAGGCTATTTTTGGGCTCCTACAAAAAAAAAAAGAAAAGAAAAGAATAAAGAAACCCTCTCTCTTCCAACGGCCAGAACGGAACCAAGAAAAAAACTCATAAATAATGATTAGAAAGGAAGAGAAGTTGGGTGAAACAGTCTCACGGTTTCAATCCAATAAGGGTAGTGCAGGGAAATCACAAGGGTGTCTGGGAAAGCAAGACATAACGCAGGGGTATACAGTAAAGCGCAACATTTTGTATTGATTCGTATAAAGCAAAGTCATAGCATACTGCAGTGATTCTCGACAGATTTTGCTTTAGGTTTTTCCTCACATGTTATATTGTGCTTTTCTATTTGTATAATACTTTTTTATGCTGCCACTCTAGTGATCCTGGGTGTATTTGTAACATATTCTGTACATATCCATTTGTCTTAACCTTACATTGTGTTAAACAATAACCAGTAATATATTTGTGAATATTGTTTTTATATGTTTTTACTACAGTATATTACCTAATATAACCATTGTGTAATGTTACGAATCTGTATCTTTAATTACAATCTTTAATTAAATCTCGCTCAGTTAAGTGCACATGCACCCAACATGAAGTTTGCAAGACGCTACAGTATTCTAAAATCGCTTCAGAGCAAAGAGTATCCCGTCATTCAACATAACATGCCCGAAATTGTGAGATGTCGGAAAAAAACTTACAATGTAAGTTAAATTAATAGGATAGGCATGAAGTGTTGAATATTTTATTGGTGCAGAGATGAGTATATTTATTTTATAAAACATCTACTTTTTATTACTTATTAGAAGTCATCTGTAACATAGGGATTATTAAACAGACATTCAAGTATTAAAAATATAAATTTGTAAATAAAGTAATGATGTGTGTCCCATCAAGCAATTAAAACTTTTACTCAGACTATGGCGTTCTTCACACCCACTTGAACCAAATACAATAGTAACGTAAGTGATTAAGTGTGGGTATTGGGACAGGGCAGATTCCAACAACTGACTCACTATTAGCAAAACTAATAGAGTCTGTTTTGTGAATCGTTTTGATTGACTCATTAAAATAACTAGTTCATAAGAGTCATTTGCCTCATTGTTTGACTCATGACATTGTTGAGAATCTCTCCTCAGCCTACATACTGTACTCTACAGCACTTTATTAATAACTCACACCCATAAGCAGAATTATTGTGTCTTTCCATTATTGCATATTTATTGCCAAAAGACGACAGGCACTTACTGGTGACAGACTTTATAAACAGATGGTTTCATCTAGACGTGAGATAAATGTGGCTGATTTTAAGTTCTGCTGCAGCTCTCTGGTTCCTCTTTATAATCTCTTTAGGAAGTTATGATGAACCACAGTGTCCCAATTACTGACACAAATCAATGGGGGAATGAATGAGTGACGCATAACTTTCCATCTATCTTCATTTGATACCTCATTAAACAACAGAAAATATGACTCAGCAAGTATGAGGAATGTTATTTCACTGTCCACTGAAATGTAGGCCTAGATGTGATTCATGAAGTCATACTGAATCAAGGAAGTATAATGAAGCCGGCCATCTAGTAGCATTCACAATCATTTCTTAAGTTGCTCGGGCTGACCCGCGATGCTGTCATCTTCGCTTCAAGGGCTGTCAGTTCAGGTGTTGTGCAAGATAGTGCCAATTTAAGTCTGGGTGTGTTCAACTTCGGCTGCGGTTGGATTTAACCCATCGGCGAGATTTTTGGCTTTTGCATTCGGGGGAGGGCGAGTTGAAAACAGACACTTTCTGCTTCCCGTAGAAACACTTGCGCGGTGTTTTGCACATAAAATACACAGACGTTTCACAAAGACAGCGCCTGTATTAAAAAGAAAGATTTACCACAGCATTTTTTAAACGCCAATCAGTACACATTTGATGTAGGCTTATGTTTTATAGCCTAGCATACTTTTAGCAGTTACATGAAAATAGTTTTTACTTCTACAAAAGAAAACATTAAATAATAATAAAAGTATATTTTTGAATGACTATCAGCAGATACGTTTTTTTATATAAAAATATTTTTTTTAGATTAACAATGTAGGTAATAAATCGGATTGGTTTCCTTTAAACTTCTGAAGCAAAAGTCAATCCATGACCCCATGTAGCCTACTGAGTTTTTTCTTTTTTAAATGTTTTTTTCCACCGAGCACATGAAGAAAGATTTACCACTTAACGCCAATAAAGACACATTTTATGTTCCTTTATCTGACAATTTGTCTGTCAAGAACATTGCATCCCAGTCCTAACCTGTGCTCTCAAAGCCTGTCAGCTTTGTCTCTTAAAGACAACAGGGTGACTTTTAGCTCTGAAGGAGAAAAGAGAAGCAAAGGAGGAGGCCTGTAGCACCTTCTGCCCCGTCGACATAAATCTGTAATGTTGGACTCTGTGCTAACCATCCCCCACTGTCCCCCTCTCCTCTTCTCCCTTGTCTCCTGTAGGGCTGTAAATCTGCCCAGGACGGTCAATCTGGGGCCGACTGACTTAATAGTTTAATGGCCGTACAGCGTGGCAGGTGTCCAATATGGCTGCCGTTGACTGCATCTCCATTACGTGTCAGCGTTGATGGTGGGTTCAGAATGCAAGAGAAGGAGAAATGAAGACAGACAGACAGCATAGCAGATTGTTCCCCTATAATAAAGTTAACCAGTCTCCTGATAACAATTGTAGGACAGGATTTTGGGATGCACTTTGCTATGTTAAATTTTTTTATGGCCCTACTTTATACTCCAGCACTGCGCCAGCGATGGTCCACGTTAATCTACAGTGACAAATGACTTTTCACAGGCAACTAGAATTTTCCAGCATTCCCGGCTGATTTTTGGAATTCACAGATATATTCAGGATTAGTGGGCTAATGAAATGCAGATGCCATATACACTCAAAGTGGTTTATAGTTTAAAGGGTTAATTCATTCAAACATCTAAATTAATTCCAATTATAATGATTGGAGACTGAAGCATTAAAGATTCAAAAAGGACAGAAAAGCATCTTAAAACAGTGGGTCTCAAATAAGGGGCCTCAGCAAACCTTCAAAGTGGCCACATGATGACTTAAAGTTATTCAGATTGTTATTATTATTATTATTAGTAGTATAATTAAAATTAATATTATTATTAATCAATTGAGATACAATTAACTTAATTAAAATGCTAAAAATACACAAAATCAAGAAATCCTTTTTTATTTGATTTCATGGTGACCCAATGCTTTAAAAGTGTCATAGGAGTCTATATAGCTCTTGCACAATATACCAAGTCTTTTGAATCTGTATGTAAGCATAAACTTTCAGCTCAACTATTCATGTACAAATAATTCAGACCAGTTTTGCGAGAAGCTCAATGTATACATATTATAAAGCTCCCAAAGGTTTCGTTCTCCGAAGATACTATTACAAAAATATTTATGCAACATTCCACTTTGTGTCTAGAGTCTCGCAAAACTGAGACCTTTGCTGGAACGACAGAACGTTTGCTCATCCAGAACAAATACGAAATCTCTCAGGTGAAAATTATAGACCTCAACCCATCAGATGGCTTCTTAATGCGGTGAAATATCAGATCCACCACAGTTCAGACACACAAACAAGAGATCAGGAGACAAAACATGAAAAGATATACAAGCTCTGTCAAGAAACAGTAGAAGAGTACATATATCAAAGCATGGCTCGTCTCTGGTTTGTATAAGGTGACGAGAGAGCTGTTATGTTATTGCGAGCTCTGTAATAGATTTGGACTGAGAATCTTTATTAGTCTAAATGGATTTATCCTGGATGAGTCCAACCTTAAACTTTATTGTGGGACTGACACATTTTTATATAGCGATGGTGGATGCATTCCAGAGAGGTAACTCACTGATGCAATAAACAATGCTCTCATTGAGTGTTTGGGGGTCCACTGGCTGACATTTCCCCGAACGGTGAAGCCAGAATAGTATAGATTGCTCCCTGGTGGCCGCCACCTCATTAAAAGCCTGCTGTTTAATGGCCTTGCCTATCCAGTTGCCCAGCAGATAACCAGTTTGTTTACCTACAACACAAGTCATAAGTTGACATGCAGACAGAAGTCTGTGCCGAAAAGCTTACAAGCACTCCCGCCGCCCCCATTCACTGTCTCTCGCGCCTTCCCAGAGAGCATTTTGCGGTCTGAAATTTTCCATCATCGACCGAGGGAAGTTTGCATAGCAGTCTTGATGACTATAGAGCAGCATTTTAGGTATTCATCAGGTTTTACAACCTATATTTGACTCTCAAACCCTTCTAATGACATTGTATGCGGATTTGAGAAGTAGCACTATAGTTATATTAGACGTGTTTTTTTGCAAACCAATATGGAAAATGATGTCATTTTAAATGTGCTGCACAATAAAACAAGTCTCATATGTACAGGTTACATCGCTTTATTTGATTATCGGTATGCTGTAATTCAAAGATTGCTTTGGTTATGAGATTCAAAGTTCATGTTTAACTAAGCCGACTGGGGAAAAAAAAGTTAACAAAAATGATCTAATTGAGCTTAAACAAACAAAAAGCCACACTGATATTATGAGCTCAGATATATACATGAAACATTATACAGTATGTACACACATACTGTAAGCAGGGGCAAAGTAGGCCTATGTGCCTCATAATGTGAATTCACATCTACTGTACATCACAGTGTAAACAAGAAAACTTATGGCAAATGAACTCTAGCAGTCACTATCTGTCATAAGCAAACAAATCTCAGCTAAAATGACAACCAGTCTACAGTGAATAAAAATAGCATTTAACTGACAAAAAGTCCTTGCGAAAAACAATCAAAGGGCAATGATCCCTATAAAAAACTTGTACAGTCTTAGTCACAATGACCACTAGATTCGTAATATGAGTGAACAATGAGACTCATATAGACAGCCTAGGTAATTTATTTTATATTGGACTATTCTGTAAATGTTAAACAAGCCAGACTAATAATACATACATGTTGCCAGGGTTTTCATTACGCATTATATAGACCTTGTATACACACCAGTAATAGTTCAATGTTCTAATTACTGTATGGCGGTGATTTTGTTTTGCTCCCAGTATTCTCGTAAACAGTTTTCACTTTGGGGCTGGCAGTGCCCTGCAGTTGACACAAGAACGTCATCACACGTAGTGTTCTCTATGGTTGATGTAAACTCGGTCTGCCCCGTTCTGATGACAGACCCACTCCTGATAGGACAGTGAATGGTGAGTGGGGCTGTGGAGGTCTCTCCGAGCCATTCTGACAGGCACCCGTTCGGCCAGTTCGTAGTGCCTCTCCATCCGACGAGCCTATAAAATGACACCAGATATAGTGCATATTATATCCAAAGTATTATAGCAGCTCCACTAGGTGTTGATGCTGTTAGACAATTAAATGTAATGTTTGATGAGATTAGATGGATAGAATGCAGTGTTTTTATTTTAGGACTGTCAATTGAATTTAGGAATAATGAATGAATGAAAAAAAAAAAGCTGACCAGTTTTTAATTGTTTTAAGGTTTTTTTTTGGGCACTTTTCATCTGATCAGAATGTAAAACCATCTGCTGCCCAGATAACAAACCAACTTTGTTTGGATGGGAGACCAGTTTAAACCAGCTAAGACCAGCAAACCACCTGAGGATGGTGTATTTTTCAGCAATGTTATGTGTGGGATGGGTAAAAACAAGGTGAGAAAAAAATCTGGAAAAAGTGAGCTAAAAGAGAGCATACTATAATCACTCCTTAAATAATAAGAAACATGCCAGTAGTCATCTTTTGAATGCAGCTCTATTATAAAGTACCACAGAAGGAAAATAAATCAGAATATAGAGCCGGGACCCCCACAGTGTAAACAGAGTACTGCGAGGTTTACCTGAGAGAATGAGGCCACCTGAGGGGCCTGAGAGGCCAGTGGGATGACAGGAGGTCTCTCTGTATATGGAGGAGGAGGCTTGTGAGTTGGAGGGAGGTCAATTCTGTTTGTCAAGGACAAAACCCAACAATAGTTAGAATAAGTATATCACTGACATGTTGCATGATTCGCAATCTTATTTGCAGTGACCCCAAAGTATCTGGATACATAAGCCACAATAAAAATAATGTATGAATGTCATTGCATTACATAAAAAAAAAATCAAGCTAAGTGGCATTTATTTTGTAGAAATGTACTGTTTAGGTGCTTTTTTCAGGCTAAACATTTCACAGAAGTTTGTTCGATGATAAAACTTACAGAGTCACTGTTTGTATTCTTGTCAGTAGATGGAGGAAATGGTGGTCAAGATCCAAAAGTATGAAATGTGTTTAGTCTGAGGAACAATAACAACCACACCTTCTTTAAGTTCTGGGAACGGAATGGAACTTTTGTTCTGTTTTACATCCATGGCAATACTGCCAATTTGTCAAGCTGAACACAAAATAATTAAATTTTTATGGCTAAAACAAATCTGAGAGTCTATGATTCCCATGCAAGGTGTCACTTTTGACTCAATCCCCAGCCACTCAAAATGGCCTCCATGTTTTTAAGCCCCTACGGCCACACTGAGACACCCTTTCTCATGCTCTCTGGGACCTCTAAACCAAACAACAGCAGGCCACAATAGACCCGTCGAGAGTAACTTTGCGTGGGTACACATGTGGGTGGAGGTGTATATTAGTGATATACATAAATACAACTGGGGCCCATTTTAAAACTCCAAACAAAACTGAGAGAAATGGAAACAAATGACTTTGCCTTCTTGTTTGACTTGTGAATCGCGAACAAACAATCATGTCATTTACATTTCCTTTAAACAATTCATCATGGTTTAATGTCCTAAACTTCTACAAGATACTATATTTAATATACTGTATAGTGCTGTCTCCAATGCATATAGCAAAGCTAAAACAAGCTTATTAAAATAATTTCTGATCTGATATCGACCACAACTACACTAGCAATTAAATTGGTCTCACATCCCTATAACTTAGGCTCTGATGGATTGATGTCCATTTAGCTTCTGCTTTGTATTCCTACATTGGGAGGTCCAGAGGGTTGCCCTGCCCTGACCTTGAATTCCCAGAATTCCTAATATATGGCAAGATACCTGTTCTCATTCCCTGGATTTAGATACTGCTGTGTGTGCCATAAAGGTCATCTACCGAATGTCATAAAGATAGCCTAGAGTCATTAGTGGACAAATAAGGAATCTTAAACCTTCACTGCTAGTTTTAAAAGCTCTGCATTGACAACCAATGAGAAGAAGCTCTTAAAATACAGAGTTCGTTCACACCTCTTCGTTCAAAAACCCTTTAGGGAAAACATGTCAACTGTGACCTCTCCTCATATATTTTCCCAATGTGCATCCATAAGCTCCTCATTCCTCAAGGGATCGACCTTGTCTTTGTTTTTCCACTTCCTGTGGACATTAATCCCCAACCATTAGTAGTACATTGTTTTGTGTAATTGATTTTCAATGGACTAACAGTCTGTCTAATGTCTCCCCTGCCCTCCCCACATAAAGTCTAAATCAGACAGAGATGGAAAAGTGTACAACAGTGTTTTATGGCTCATTAAGTCTATATGGACTCACATTAGCATTTCCCATGATAAGTTATGATCGAAATAAAGGACTAAAAGCAGGAGATGTCATCCATGGACTAGAAAGATGATATGGTTGAGTGCATTTGTATATGAGCAGGAAGAGACGCAGAAAGGCCTGGATACTCTCACTGGTTCCACCTGGATGTCCAAAGAGACCAAACAAGGGCCAAAATTTTGGACTTCGCATCAAAGAGGGAACGTGATTGCATTGTCCTCATATAGTTTTCTCTCTTTTCATCTCATGTACACAATGGACAGCTGAAGGTCAGATTCATTTGTTTTCCTCAGAGAGCCTGGAACATTTTCCAATTGTCTTGATTTTAAGCCAAGACCTTGACATATAAAATACTTTAATACTTTAAAGGCTGCCACATCATCTAGTGAAGGATAAATTCAAGGTCACTTTAGATGAATGAGAGCTATCAAAACAAAATCAAACACAAAATCATCACGACTCAGAAATGAAAGTGGAAAGCTCACACAAACCTGATAAAAATAGAAAAACCTATAAAAAATACCTCTTGAAGCATTTGAAGGATGCACATTTTCTCATCTTTGACTACTGGGTGCAATCAGATCAAAGTGTCAAGAGTAATATGGACATTTTTGCTTTTATTCCTGCATAAGCGCCATGTGTTAGCATCCCAATGCTGCTTATCTCTCGCAGATTCCCAGCCGTCTCCTGCTCAGTGGCAGCAACATCCATCAGACCAAACCCAGCTGTCCCACCACACTGATCTGCATGCAGCCTGCAGCCAAAGTAAAGCTGAGCCAAGACACACAGAGGCTGAACAGGGATCAGCCGAAACAGATAAGAGTGCCTCTTGCGCCTTTTCTGAGAGTGACGCTTCTGACAGCACCGATGAGAAGTTTCAGAAAGGGCTCACTTCAAGATAAATGTGGATAAAGATAGCGCAGCAGAAAACAAGTAATAAATAAATACTAAGTCAACAATTCAGCAAATTTGAAAAACCTTAGGGGCCCTCTACACAGGATGCGTTATTTTATAAAAGTTTTTATTCAAATAGCCAATTAATGTCACAGTCATCAACCATAATTTCTGATTGCTAGTTGGATGCAGACGGTATTATATTTTAGTAATATTAGCCATATTTTAGTCAGAGAGAAAAATTACATTTTAAATGTGGACACTACTGTTCGTAAGTTGGTAAGATTTATTAATGTTTCTGATAGAATTTATTTAATCAAAAATACAGTAAAACAATAATATCATGAAATATCATTACAATTTAAAATAACAATTTTCTATTTTATTATATTTTAAAATGTGATTTATTCCTGTGAAGATGCAAAGCTGTATTGTCAGCAGTCATTACTCCAGTCTTCGCTGTCACATGATCCTTCACAAATGATTCTAATAGTATCAGCTTAATATTTTGGGGAAAACCATGAAACTTTTTTAGAGCATTTATTTGAAATAGAAGTTTTTTTTTTAATCAATTTAACGCATCCTTGCTGAATAAAAGTACTAATTTCCTTTTGATTAGTGGTGTACATCTGCTAAAAGTTAATTTTGTGCATGTTCAAGACTACATTAACCTAACAGACAGCTAACTCCAGAATGTATCCAGTGTGAATGTCTCCTTAGCTGTCATGTTTGGATAACACGCTCAGGTCATATTACAGCAGAAACTACAATGGAAGGTTTGAGAAAAAGAGAAAATTCTGAAACAAATTTCAAGGTCCACAAATCATATGGAGGCCAGACGTTTGAGCGCTGAGAATTGTCTGCCTGCCGCATTTCCCCTGTTCCCCGATATAATTTTCCCTGTGAACAGCTGTATCACGCGAGACTCCGCTGTGACCTCATCCTCATGAGAACTGCATCCATCACCATGGCTCTAGGAAACATTATTATTTTTTGCTATGTTTGCATAACTATTTATATTCATTTATTTACATTAGCTCCTTCTTTTATAGAATACGAGAAGAATGTCCCATATTCAGTGTTATTTCTGCTGACACAAACACTAACAACCTGTGGCAAACTAACAGTGGTGTGTCCTTGACAGAATAAAACATCTACATCAAATCTATGTGGTCTTATGTGGACAAACTACATTTGTAAACCTGGGTTAACATTTTAATTTGCATATTTATATGGCGTATAAGATGAATTGGATGAACACATTTGATTTAGTCAATCTTGACAAGAAAGACTTTCTAGCTATTTTAAGCCACTTCAACTGTACTGTAACAGTACACTTTTACTGTAACAGTTTCTTTTCTCCAGTTAACACGTTTTCCATCACCGTTTGATCAATGTGTTTGACAGTCAACAGTCATTTTTCTACCCGCTTCTGAAACTAAACAGCGTGTGAAAGTTTCAGCAAATATACAATGTTTTGCGTTCTCTCACAAAAGTATTGTGTTCAATGGCGAAACTTTGCACTGCATTGCAAAACATTTGCGTTCTCACCCAAAGCTAATGCGTTTTCCCTCTCACCCTTATAATATTTCCATCACAAAAGTTTTGCGAACAATTGCAAGTTTCTTGAGGGGACACAAATAATTAGCAAAAAAATTATTTAAGAGATATGATTAAGAGATATAGCCTAATTTTCCCCTCTTATTTTATTTTTAATACCATCACATTGTCACTTTAGGAGCTCTGTACTATATTATATTATTATTGGTTATCTATTGCTAAACAACTCTCTGTAAGATGCGTGCAATGAATCATATCACATTATATTTTTGGTACCATAAAAGCAGTGCTTACCCAGGGGTTAAAAAGCAATGCTAACACTTTAAAAACTACAATTGTGAAATGCCACTTTACCAGCGATTAATTAGTGGCCTCAAACCAAGATCAAAAAGGTGATAACCCGGGGTTAAGTGCAGCGTGAAAAGCCATGTGAAGCTCTGTGAGGGGAGCTGCTTTTTGGAGGCTCTGGGAAAAGGGAGACCTCCGGGCTGGCTGAAATAAGACGTCTGTGGGCTCACATCTAGAGACACTCTTAGTGACAGAACAATAAAGTGGCTCTTTTAGCATGAACCAAAAGAAAAAAACTGAAAAATCAACATGCTTTGTCAAAAAGGAGCTATCTGAAGCTATTTTACCCACACAAGTTCTGAAATGATGTATAGTGTGGTAGTCTCTGTATACTGCAAAAGCAAATACACAACTGTGACCTATTGTGGCTATAGTCTCTATTTGTGATGACATGCAGTTGCCTTTCCAGGAAACAAAAGAAAACCATCTGATGTTGCTACCACCAGAATAGACCATTTACAGTCTTGACTGGGTTTCTAGGCTCAGTAATAATTGACAAAATATATTACGGTTAGGGCATGAAGCAAAGGTTAAGCCATAAAAAGGTGCTCTAGCGTGAAATGCCTCGTTCTGACAGGCCAACAGGTGAGCCGGACAGAGCTGAAGCGGAGTGTAATGTACTTAATGATAGCCTGACTGGAAAAACAAACTCTTCAAGAAACTCATTTTAAACATATGTGACTATGAGTAAATAGGTTTGGCATGTTAGACCAAAACTGTAACACATGAGCACATCGATGAAACGCTACTAAGAAATCTGGTATAGTCTGTAAGTTCACAGAAATGTAGGGTGGTAATAGTTAAAGTTTTATTCTGTCAGTCCAAGTTCAAAGGACGGTTAGGAAGTTGCTGAGGAAGCATGGTAATGATTAAATAATTCACCAGGTAAGTGCCCATGTACTGCCCCGACTGAAGGTCTACGTGTGGTAGAGCAGGTGACTCAGAGTCAAAATATCTCAGATGTCTGACAATGTCTGTACCCATGCAAACAATGTTATGTTTTAAGAATGCTTTCCTAATGTTCCCCACAAGTTATTAAAATGCAACTTCTGAACATTCTGGGAAAGTTAAAAATATCCACAAAAAAAAAAAGTGTTTGGGACAATTCTTCCTTATTTATGAAAATGTTAAAATAATGGTAAAAGTGTTTAAGAAACATTTAAATGTTACTCAAACAAACTATGTTTTCATGCTAAGGTTTAAATGTGTTTAGCAAGTCTTCGTACTGTTGAGAGAAGCTTTACAAAACACTGAGAGTGCTTGCTGTTGCTTACTGTGAGACATTGTGGCTGTAATGTATTTGAGATCTCATCCTGCATGTCGTTAGGTAAGAGTTAAAAGTCAGATTATCTGTATAGGTGAAGATATTGCACGTACTCACACTTTATCTGAGTATGTGGTTGGGGGAGCCTTGCGTGCTGTAAGGAGCACGATGGTGAAGACGGTGATGAGGAAGAATGCCAGCACAGCTCCCATTACGGCCCCAGCAATAGCCATGGAGGATGTCATCTGCTTCTGAGACATGTCTGAAAGGCGTCACAACACAGTGAGAAAAAATAAATGCTAATTAATAAATAAACACGGCCAACGTTATTGGAGGTACATCAAGTTCCACTAAAATTATCATCAGCTTGTTACAATTCAAGACAAAAACACTGCTGATCTTGGCACAGAACGGCTAAATGCCACAAATTATAACAAAAAGCACAAAACAGCAACGCACAGCCTGTGAAAGCAACTAACAACTGGAACACACTTAAGCTCAGCATGTGTTGATGTAGATTGTAAAAGACAACCAACAGAACAGCAAAAGACTAGAAGACAGCTCAGTTAAATAAAGATATGAATAAAAATGTGACAATGCCAATAGTGAGGGCAGAGTAAGCTAAAATATTGAGTTCATACAGCCAGAAGAGTTTAGCAAATAATAAATACATAAAAGTATCATTAAAACCAGATACATTTACTTGAACAGCAAAATGAAGACAATAGCTTCATCTGAAAATGCTTAGCCAATTTCCCCACTACATATGTTAAATGTCACAGTATTCATAAAGAGTGGGCAAAAATTACCCAGGTGACCTACTATTTGCAGTGAGATTCTCAAGTGTGCATCCAATGGACACTTTACTATCCCATCAGGCCATAGGAGAGAATTTGTGAATGACAGTAAAGTGATGCAACTGACGCTACGCTATCTCACGACCAATTCGTACGAATTTGTACCAGTGATTAAAAGGTGGCTAATTCATACGAATTCATACGACCTCACTCGTTCGAATTTGTACGATTCGTCTAAACCCACGTGATGGGTAGGTTTAGGGGCGGGGTCAGGGGTAAGTCATTCGGACGAATTGGGCAACTCGTAAAATATGTACGATTTAGCAAAAATCGTACTAATTCGTACGAGTGAGGTCGTATGAATTCGTACGAATTAGCCACCTCGTAAAATTCGTACAAATTGCCGTGATATTGTAGTACGTCCAGATTACAATCAATCATTCACACATTCATACGGTAACGCTTTAGTTTAGGGTCCAGTTCTCACTGTTAACTAGTTGCTTATTAGCATGCATTGATATAACTAGGATATTGGTTGTTTATTAATACTTATAAAGCACATATTAAAGCCTTATTCTGCATGACAATATTCTACATCCAATACCTAAACTTAACAACTACTTAACTACTAATAGTGAGAATTAGACCCAATCTAAAGTGTGACCGAATATACTTTTTTAACAGTTGCAAAGTATACTTATTTAAAAGAAATGCCTGTACTCAGAGTATGTCTTTCAGATGCAGCCCATGACTTGATTTGAGAAAATATGTAGAATTAAGCTTTTCCCCACAACCTTCCTTTGGAGATTTTGGTTACACTTTATTTTGTTTATACATTTAAGTAATATTAATTTTGCATCTGAAGTAAATTTGACTTGTTTTAAAGTCTGCATGAAATCAAAAATGTCCCTACTACTTTCTTATTGCATGTTCCTGGTTTTATGTGATTCGTCATTGAATGTTATCCCAATGTAAACAAAAAAAAATCTTTGCAATTTTTAGTGAATATAATGGAAAAAGGTCATTTGAAGCTAACCATTTGCTTTTTTTAAAGAGAACTTGCATTCTTATATGTAAAACCCACTTATCAAGAAAGTCAGTCTCTGATGGATAAAAATCAATTATAACCCTATTATTTTCTTATTTTTACTCTTAAATGTGCTAAAAAAAGGAACAAAATAGGTTAAAAATAGCAATTCACACACTTTAGGGATGTTTAATACAGAACGTAATACAGAAAAAGATACAGAAAACAATGCCAATGATTAAATTGGTATTTTACAGAGCATATCATCTGTCCTAATGGATTTAATTGTTAATCAAGAGTCAGAGTGTATGTGAAATAGCGGTTTGTTGTTACAGCGAGTCAGGTGGATGGGTGGGTTGTGCAGCGGTTGGCAGGGGCAAGCTGTAGTCAGCCAATTTCTAAGGCTCAGTAATTAGGACCTCATGCTGCCCTCCTTTAAAGCCTGCTGTTACTGTCTCTCCCACCCCGCAGTGCTCTCATGCTTAGCTGCACTCCTTCCTCCAGCTTTCCCTTCCACTCTCTTTCTCTGTCATTACTACCTCGCTCGTTCGCTTTTACGGTGAGTTTCACACTCTTGCGCAACTTCATTTAGCAAGTTCACCAAAATCAATGAGGTTGCTGAGATCACAAGCTCGTTATCCCCACAACGGGAATCCAGTAAAAGGATTACATCCATTAATTAAGATTAATTAAACTCAAAGTGTGCCCGTTTGGATAATCAACAGACTTCTTGGCAAAGAGAGTGGAACAACTTCACCATATTACCCAACTTTGCCACTTGACCTTTGAAACGCCACAGTCTGAGGATGTTGGGCATGCTGAAAAAGAATCGCAACGTATTTTTCCTCCCCAACACAAATCAATTGAACGTACTATCGAGCGTTTTCCCCTAAGGTTTTATGGCCGAGAACCCAATAATTACCACAGTGCTGTTACTGTCAGCTCACCTCTGCACTCACAGGAGAACAGAACAGGATTTTCAGTCACAAGTCATTCAATAGTGATTGTTTAAGTGTAGCAAGCGGTAAATATTTGCCCTGCTGAGCACACGTCCGGCTCATGAGGGGGCTGAGAGAAGCTGGCGCTGGAGGAATAAAGACAGTGAGAGCAGGGGGTCAAGGGACTAAGGTGTCAGGAGATCGGGGAGGGAATATGAGGAGAGGGGATTGTGGCTATAGGGGACTGTAAGCGCCAATGTGAGCTGGGATAGAGAATATTAGTAAAAAGTTTGGCACTGAATTGGAGGTTTGGCACAGTAGTGATTTAACCAGGCTCGTGACGGATCTTTGCACAGCAAGTCCATACGGCAACATCAGAAGGCAGTGCAATAAAAATATGACTTCTGCAGCTTGCGAAGAGTTAAAAGTGAAGCATATAATTTCTGTACCACTAGCATCACAAGGGCTAGGTGATATGGCCAAAAATATTATCACAATATTTTTTCCATATCATTTGATATCTATATTTATAATTTCATACCATTAAAGGGGAAGGAAATGCATTCCACGTTTGTTAGATCGCAAGAACAAATGTAAATACATATGCTACCTTTCAATTTAGGGCCTCATAAAATCTTTTTGAATTGTTCCCAAGTTCTGTGTTTTCTTTTTTGTATTTTATACAAATGCATACAAATGAATCATCAAAAATGATGTCTAATGAAATGAATGAAAAAAAACTTTAACCATTTAATCAATATTTTAAAATGTATTCAAATGAAAATCTAACAATTAATTTACAACAAAACATTGCATTTTATTTTATATAAAGTTGCATGCAGCACAACTGAACTTGGGTACTGAATATAAAATAAAATATTCAGTACATCATCATTGTATAATATTCCTTAAGATAATAGTAAAAATAATGGTAATAATAATAAATATAGCTGCAAACAACAATTAATGTGCTCAGTCACTTTAATGCCTTTCAGCACATGTATAAACAAGTATTATGTTTTATTTATGAAGCCTGTAACCACCTAAATGGGTTCCCTTTCAAGGGAACTCGAGCTGCGTCAAGCTGTGGGAACGCCTCTGCGTGTGTGCGTCATGAAGCACGTATGGAATCAGTCCAATGGAGAGATGGAACGTCATAGGCGGGTGACATCATCGACCAGGAAACTATAAAGCACCCCCAAAACACAAGCGCGACAGCTTCTTTGCCTTCAGTAAGCGCTATATGTGGATCTGTCTCAAGTGTTTTTGTCTGTCACTAAGCAGGAGTTTCACTATTTCAAAAAACTATATATATATATATATATATATATATATTATATTGAGAGACAATGGCGAGCAAACAACAATTTAAGAAGTGTGTTCCTCCCTGCTCGCGCTATTTAACGAGCGGGGATACACACAGCTTATGTGTTGTTTGTTTGGGAGTGCAGCATGCCCAGTCAGCTCTCGAGGGGGCTGATTGTGAGAATTGCGAGCGTTTGCCTCTTAGAACGCTCCGCTCCCGCCGATCACTCTTTGAGGAGAGTGGTTCGGTTCGCGATCCCCACGGATCGGGTCCCGCTTATGCCGAGGCTGAGCGGCGACGTCATTCGTGGGGATCGCAGATGGATCTAACAGCGGGGCTTGAGACGGGCTCTGCCCTATCTCAGCCCTTACCTGTTAGATCCAGTGCCTCAGGCTCGGGTTGTCAAGCATGCTCTGCGGTTTCTTCCCCCCGAACTGAGGCCCCAGTACTGCAACTATCCAGTTCTGAGGATCTGGATGTTGTTAGTCTGGATGCGGGAGATGTCGATGATTCGCCATCTCGCTCTCCCGAAAGTGAGGAGCTTATGGAGGTGCTCACTCATGCTGTTTCTAAATTAAGCATCGAGTGGCCAGCTGTTAGGCAGGAGTATAGAGAAAAATCTAAATTAGATGAAAGATTTTTGCCTTCCCGTTCTCAACCTCCACGCCGGTGCTTGCCCTTCTTCCCTGATCTCCACACAGAGGTTTCGAGATCGTGGAAAAAGCCGGTCTCTTATCGTGTTTTTAGCCCTCAAACTTCCACTTATTCAAACATTGTGGGGGCTAAATCTCATGGTTATGGGGCGATGCCCAAAGCAGAAGAGGCGCTTGCTAGTCATCTTTCTGCTGAAGCTGCATCTTCTTTTAAAGCACCACTTTTACCCTCTAAGCCTCTTAGAAGTACGTCAGCTTTAGTGGGTAAGGCGTATTCGGCGGCCGGTCAAGCCTCGGCGTGCCTGCACACGATGTCCATCTTGCAGGCATACCAGGCTGACTTATTAAAGGATGTGAGTGACACTCAAGAGGTCAGCACTGACGTAGTTCGTGAACAGCGTCAGGCTGCAGATTTATCTCTGCGCGCCACCAAGGAGTCGGCCAAGCTAATGGGCCGTACTATGGCAGCCCTGGTGGCCGCAGAGAGGCATCTATGGTTAAATCTCTCTGGTATGAAAGAAAAAGACAAAGCTTTTCTTTTGGACGCTCGCTCTCTCCTCATGGTCTTTTTGGTGATTCTGTCAATACTGTCATAGATAGATTTCAGGAAGAGAAGAAACAGTCGGCAGCGTTTCAGAAATGTATGCCTCTTAAAATTCATGTCCCCGGTACTGCTGGGCGGGAGCAGTCCAGGCCGTCAGTCAGCTCCTCACATAGGGCACAACAGAAGCAGAGTGTCGCGTCTACATAGCATTGCTATGTATCTTCCTGGTTATTTGAATGTGGTAGCAGACTCCGTCGAGGCAGGGGCCGAGGCCGGGGGAATGGAGGCTCCACCCCGAGGTGGTGGAGCTCCTTTGGTTGAGTTTCGGTCGCACCGAGGTGGACCTATTCGCTTCCAAGGAGACAACGCACTGTCATCTGTGGTTCTCCATCAGTCAGCCAGCCCCTCTGGGGTTGGACGCTCTGGTACAGCCGTGGCAGAGGTCACGTCTGTATGCTTTTCCCCCGGTTGCTCTGCTACCAGGAGTTCTGGAGAGGGTTTCGCCGGGACGGGGTCAGCCTACTTCTAGTAGCCCCGTTCTGGCCGGCCCGAGTATGGTTCGCGGACCTAATATCTCTTCTGGACGGCTCTCCCTTGGAGATTCCGATCAGGAGGGATCTACTCTCTCAGGAGGGCGGTACGATATTTCACCCCCGCCCAGAGTTGTGGAAACTGTGGGCTTGGCCTCTGAGGGGGCCCAGCTCATAGAATCTGGTCTCTCAACTGAGGTTGTTGAGACCATCCTTCACTCCAGTGCTCCGTCTCTAGGAAGTTATATGCCCTGAAGTGGAAACTTTTCACTTCTTGGTGTGCAGAACACCGGCAGGACCCAGTTAACGGCCCAGTGGGTGCAGTGCTGGAGTTTCTGCAGGAGCGTTTCTCTGCAGGGTTATCCCCCTCCACACTAAAGGTGTATGTGGCGGCACTAGCTGCTTTCCATGTCCCTTTCAGTGGAGTTTCTCTTGGGAGACACCCACTTATAACTCGCTTCCTTCGTGGCACTTTGAGGCTGAGGCCTGCAGTTCGTACGAGGGTGCCGACTTGGGATTTAGCCATTGTACTAGAGGGCCTTTCTTTGGCCCCCTTTGAACCTATTGAGGAAGTTTCTGAGAAATTTCTCACGTATAAAACTCTTTTTCTGCTTGCAATCTCCTCACTTAAGAGAATCGGAGATTTGCAGGCCCTGTTGGTTGCACCCTCGTGCCTGGAGTTTTCGCCTGGTATGGTTAAGGCTTTTCTATACCCTAGACCAGGTTATGTCCCTAAGGTCCCTACTAATGCTGTTAGACCTACAGTGCTGCAGGCTTTCTATCCTCCTCCTTTTGTGTCATCAGATCAGGAGAAACTTAACCTTCTCTGCCCGGTTAGGGCGTTAGGCGCTTACGTCCACAGAGCTGCCCTGTGGAGGAAATCAGAACAGTTATTTGTGTGCTTTGGGCCACCCAGGAAAGGGTGTCCCGCGTCTAAACAGAGAATGAGCAAGTGGGTGGTTAAGGCCATCTCACTTGCTTATGAGTCGGCTGGTCAGCCTTCACCTTTGGCTGTACGAGCCCACTCTACTAGGAGTATGGCTGCTTCTAAAGCATGGTTGTCAGGAGTATCGCTAAGTGATGTTTGTGATGCGGCTGGGTGATCCTCACCGCATACATTTGTTAAGTTCTATGAATTGGACTTAAGTTCCACTCCTGGGGCGCAGGTGCTCTCGTCCTCTGTGCGCTAGTTCCCACATGACGGTCATTTGCTCCTATGGCGACGTGGGTATTGGCGTTCCCACAGCTTGACGCAGCTCGAGTTCCCTTGAAAGGGAACGTCTCGGTTACGTATGTAACCCTAGTTCCCTGATAGGGAACGAGACGCTGCGTCGTTCTGCCATACTCCCAGCATGCCCGTTAGCGCTTCCTTCAGGCCTATCAGAAGCTGTCGCGCTTGTGTTTTGGGGGTGCTTTATAGTTTCTTGGTCGGTGACGTCACCCGCCTATGACGTTCCGTCTCTGCATTGGACTGATTCCATACGTGCTTCATGACGCACACACGCAGAGGCATTCCCACAGCTTGACGCAGCGTCTCGTTCCCTATCAGGGAACTAGGGTTACATACGTAACCGAGACGTTTTCCACCATAGATGGAAAAGACCATTCACAACCAAAACTGGCAATTTAATAAGGAAATATATGTTTTAAAGCTTTTTAACAGTTATTGAGGTAGAGCCAAACAGTTTGCAAGTAGGTTTTTGAAATAATCTCCAATATTTAATGGACAATTCAATTGACAGCAGTGGTCCTAGAGGCAAAGTTTCTCAGAATGAGGAGTTCTAAAATATGGTGTGAATATGTGCGAAAAATAGCATAATTATAAAATCTACGCACGTGAAAAACGCAAAGGCGTCCCTTGGTGGCCGATTTCTTTCGAATTTCTCTGTGAATCAAATAGGCCCAGTGAGTTTCTATCAGACTCTTTTAACCCTGTCTGACAGCTGCTCGAAATTCATTGTTTTTTGCCATATCCCCACAGACAATCGCGGCACCTTGGACAAAGACACGTCATGTCAGTTTTCAAGTCAATCAGACTGTTGCGTACTATAGGTATGGTCTTTTTGTTCATTTTATAACACCACCAAATTACCAGGTGCCATGTCATTTTTCACACAAGCACAGACTTAGCCCATACATATGTGTAGAGAGTTTGGGGAAATGATCTCACTCAGTTCAAGAGGCTGTTTTCTGTCACGGACGTGAATCGAAATTTCTACTTTTTGGATAATTACTGACAATCAGACTACAGGGAATCTTTCTACACTGGTTAGGTTCCGATCGGGCACAAAAAAACTAGGACTAGTTTGCAAAAGTAGGTTTTTCAAAAAATCCAAAATACACAAATTTTGACCATTGAATCCGAGACGTTCATTCTGTTTGCCTTGAGCCAATGATTCCAATGATATAAGACACTTGAGATAAATGGTTTAGGAGTTATGAGCCATTGAGTACTTTTGATTGCTGTAGAGCCACACAAAAAAAATGCAACAACGAACAGAAGTCGTCATAATTATAAAGAATTAGCCTTCATGTTAATTCTTGATCACATTTACCATTGCTCTGTTAAATTTCATGGGCGAAATCCAGTCATTTAGCATCCTAACGATAATAACAAGAAATGGCTATGACCAATCTTTTTTTTTTTTTTGCAAAATATGCAAGAGATTGAGGATTAAGGATAAGAGAGGAACTCTGATGATAAGTGAGAATGTTCCTAACATTAATCACATTTTTTTTAAATTCCCCACTACCTTTCACACTCTTCTATTACTAATTAGCACATATCTTAGCATCCAGTCCATGTCTCTATTTATCTCTCTATACATGTTTTCTGAAGGTTTAACTTCATTTGGGATTACATGTGGTTCAGTGTACGGGAACAATGGTCAGGGATGGTGACAGGGCTCGGAGGGGGCAGGAGAGAGGCGATCATTCTACCGTCTGGCGTGTAACACCACAGATGGGCCCCCCACAGTGAGTCACAAGACCCTTTTTCAGTTCAATTCAGCAAGGGTTAAAGCTGTCTGTTTGCTGCACAACATTCACCTCACATACTTAAATTAGATTTTTCTTTTACTCCAAATCCATATAAAGATTGAAATTGTAGGATTTCCCTCATGAAAAAAGTACCCTTTAGAATACTTTTAAAAAGAGTGATTATTACAGATCTAATATACTTTAAAAAATAATAGCCTACTTAAGTGCACACTGAACAATGTTTTTGCGCTCAACTGCATGTTAACAGAAATTAAATGAAAATGTGTTATAGTTTAAATTTATATTAAATACAATTAATCACTTTAGGATTGTTTTTTTTTCTTTATATGCAATTTCATACTTCTATTGTCTTTGAATTATGGTTAAAGTGTACTGCCGAATGTACTGCTACACTCCTTTTCAAAAGGTACCACCCCAGTAACAGCTTTTATATCTTTTGTTCTAACTCAGATGTCCAAACTCAGTCCTGGAGGGCCACTGTCCTGCAGAGTTTAGCTCCAACCCCAATTAAACACACCTGGACCACCAGCTAATCAAGGTCTTATAGGCTAGAAACTTCCTGGCAGGTATGTTGAGTCTGGCTAGAGCTAAACTCTGCAGGTCAGTGGCCCTTCAGGACTGCGTTTGGACACCCCTGTTCTAGAGTGTATGCATTTATGTGAATCTAAAATATAAATATCAAAATCTAAAGTAATACTATAAAATATGAGTATTTTAGCATGTTAGTCAACATCAAAATAACTGTACTTCTTTTAATGTTTTAAAATGTTATTTAATGTGAAACTTTTAATTTGACATCATTACAAAGTGCACTTTGATAAAAAAAATACTTAAGTGTGGAAACAATCATTAAAGTAAAGTATACTCTAAGTACACTTAAGTGTCCTTTTATTATCCCTTTACATATCCAAGAGTTTGTGTGGAGTTTGGAAGCTATAGCACGTTTACAGTACATTCATAATCATTACTGTTGCCAGGGTTTTGCGGTAAGCTTTATGCCGCTTGAGTGTGAGGCTATTATAAATCCGCCCCCCCCCCCCAGTATATATTTAAGTAATTAAATTAATATAAAAAGTGAGTCGACTAATGGCTTAAAGGACATAGAACGACATAGTCAACTAGAAAAATCTTTAGTCAGGAGCAGCCCTATTATTTTGTGTTTGTCTGTGTCAATACAACTGCACAATCCCTTTTGAGCTTATTTCTTTATCCATTACCTCATTTCTCTCTACCACCCTCAACAAACAGCCTCTGCAATCTGTTGGTCCCTCTTCAATAGTTTTGTCCTGATAAAGTGCCCTCTCCATAATTCAGGTGCCTTTTTGGTGGCTTACTTTAACCCTGCTGGACTTAAGCCTTTCACAGGTGAGCCCAGACTTGAACCATATCCTTTGAAGGTGCTTTCCATCCTTCTAAAAAAGATGTTTACCAAACAGATTTAAGGTTTCTGGAGACTGACAGAGAAATTCACAGCTCAGAGCAGAGGATTAAATGAGTTCACACTCGCTTAGAGACGGTTCGGGGGTGGCAGGCATCTTTAAACCTGATTAAAGGGATCAGGTGTTTCTCTTAGACTGACTGATAGTCGTATCGGACACGGCAGCCCGTAACTCATTCAACACTCTCAGCGGGTATTTGATAATAGTAGCTGGGTTGGGAAGAAGCCCCACAATGCTTTCTGGTCAATGTTACATGGGGAATGCTGGCCCTCCCTGCTGGCTGACACCTGATAGCCATATTGGAGTGCAGGTAGGTAGTTTGTCTGTGTTGGACCGGAAAAGGTTTCTGTTGCGACCCATGAGTCTTAATTACTGTGAATTAATGTCTGTGGGACAATGGAAAGACAAAACAGACAAACGTCCTTGAAAAGGGCAAATGTTTATGATGCAGCAGACCAAAAGGGCTCAATGACTGTTCAGTATAACTAGTCACTCCTAATAGAGGCCACTAGACAAGAGAAAGCCCACCGCTTAAGTATTGGCGAGAGGGTTGTTCTGGTGAATGAAGATAGGTCAAGTGTCAGAGGTCATCTCCTGTTGTGGCTGCCATTGTTTAAACTGCCAGATTTTTATGAGGTACTTTAGTGTGCATTACTGTGGAAAAGAGCAGCTGATTCTGGGTGGTCTCTCAAATCATTAAGTGTTTGACAAAGACCTCAACTGCTATCTGAAGTGCTCACTGCAGAAACAAGACTTGAAGAGTATTTCCTATCTCTATCCTGCTTTAATTTGTCTTTTGGGTCAACATGACATCTTGAGATCAACTAGAGGGAAATTAATATCACACTATTTGGTTACATATTTGTACAGCCTAGTATATATGTGAGCGTGAAATAATAAAGTGCAGTAACACTTTCCAGGGTTCAAGTTCTGATAAATGTGAGACTCTCTAAAAATGGAGCACTGAACATTTAATAACAGCCTACCATTGAGGGAATGACTTCATGACCACTGTGATGTATTAGTGGAAAAATATGTCATAAATGATGGATATCTGAGAGGGAGGAGTCACAAATGACAAATTTTCCGCAAGGAAATATGCTCTCTGAAAGGAAAAAGGAAGAAAATGACTTGGTCACAATGACAGATTGCAGCCTTTTAAACTGACCATCTTTTATAGCAGGAATTTGTCTATATAATTTATATACTTCACACGTGCATTTTCATTGTCATCCCCCAATTCTCCTTTTTAACCTCGATCTTTGGCTCCTCCCCTCTTCCAGTCTCAAGCTCCCCCTTTTCTCAAAATCTCTCCCTAATTTTTTCTCGCAGAATTCCTCTCTTTTATCCACTCTCTATTTTTCCTCTGTGATGGAGAGTGAGACGGGAAGCACAGGTATCCCTCAAGAGAACAAGCTCTCTGTCATGACCCCGGGAAGAGTCTGTTGCCATGGGGACGGTGTCAATGGCCTGGAAGGGGGCTGTGGCAAACAAAACCATTCTACCGGTCTAATTTAACCAATCAGAAGCACTCATGGATCAGGGAGGGGGGTGGTAATACTGCTCCTTAGAGAATCTATTCAAACAGTGCAGTGAGAGACAGTGACCTCCACGCCGTGATAAGGTGACTACATGAATGACATTGTTATTTTCAGTGGGCTACCTCACATTCCAAGGAATTATACAGGAACCTTAAAATACCCGAGGGAATGAAAGTGTCTCTATTTTTTATTCTCTAAGTTATAAAGAGTATGTTCGTGTAATTTCCTATCACTGACGTAAACAATTAATGGCATTGTTCAGAAGAAAAGATTTATTGCTTGCTTTACTGCTTGGGTTCTGATGGCCTGTGAAAGTTGCATAGTGATTCACAAATTTATTGGCTGGTTAGTTACTTTTAAACTTGAGAAAAAGCCCCAACTTTGAATGAACAAACTAATTATTTTAACAATGAACACTACTGTTAAAAAGTTTGGGGTCAGTAAAACAGAAATATTGTGAAATTTACAATTTAAAATAACTGTTCTCTACCCTAATATATTTTAAAATGTAATTTATTCCTGTGATGGCAACCCATTAGTGTCAGATGATCCTTCAGAAATCATTCTCTGCGGATTTGGCGTTCAAAGAACACATTATTACCATCATTAATGTTGCAATTACACATTTAGCAAACAGTCGACTCAAATTTACAATAGCTAAAACACCCAGTCTAATTAATTTTATATATTTAAATGAATTAAACATGAACAAAACAGTCAAAGTTATGCACAATGTGAAAGTATCATATCGGTTTGCACCGAATATAATGAATATTTAATTGTGCATTTTGATTTCCACCATCTTTTAAATTTAAATATTAGCCATTTCAAGATAAAATGTATAAACTATGGGTTATTTGTACACACCTAAAACAACAGGCAATTACTTTGACATCCGTTTGCCCCAGATTTGGGCTGCAAGGTGGTCAAACACATGGAAATGTATGAGAACCACTGCTTTACTATACTAATTTTAGCCCTGATCTCATGGTCTTGGATTAAAGAGGCACATTTCATGAGCTGACTTTGGACATTGATTCATCGTGGAACTTCTGACAACTAATTACTAGCTTGTCCCACCACCAGCTGATTGGACAGGATGATAGACTCACCAACGGCTATGAAACAAAAAACACTCAAACACCATTTAGTCCCACAGCTGTGCTTGATCTTCCCTTCGTCAAGCATCTCCCCCATCTCCTCTCACACAAATCGACAGAACAGCAGTGCAAACACAAGAATCAACAAGTCCATAATCCCCTCCACTTTAAGGCTATCCTAGATAAAGTCAGAGAGGAAGCTCAGCCCCCATCCACAGGAAGCTTTTAGCCACAGGCTTTCCCACAAAATATGCATGAGGCTCAGAGCACGAGGGGATATTCGGAGATGAAGTAGGATAACCACAGCAAAGGAAAAGAGGGCGTGAGGAATACATCCCTGGAGGCCTCCAGGAGAGTAGTGGAGACCCCCACAGGGAACACTTCTGCAGCTGAAGCAACCAGTCACACCCAAGACCTCAAAATTCACCCCTCCAACCAACAGCAAACAGATCTGAGGCCAAGATATAAAACAAAGAAACATGTCACAGAAAAAAAGGTGCTTTATTTCAAAAAACAAATGTATCCCAAAAATGTATTTTTACAAAACACTGCTCAGTATCATCTATACATTACAAATACATTTCTTCTCTATTTTTCTTTAAATTTTTTGTATTTTATTTTTTTACAGTAGATCTTTGTAAAACAAAAAAGAGTGAAGAAAAAAAATTCTGGAGAAGTGTACGTGTTATTCTCTCATCACAATCTGTGTAAACGGTGGGTTTTCTAGTGCGTTCCACCGTTGAATCTCAGGCTTCCTAGAGGAACGATAAATTCAAACAAACTAACAAACAAAACAAGGTTCTCCAAACTGCCAGCATATATACAAAACAACCTTGTTTACATTGAATTATTCACCTTTGCATTGCCCAAACCTGTACACATACATATTTTGTTTGACTGAACTCTTTGATGTGCACTGTAACTCAAGTGTCACATGTCATTTAATGCGAGCAAAACAATTAGTTATTGTCTGAAAATCTGCAAAAAGCAAATCATAGAAAATGGCACAAAACAAATGACAGTTCAAAATGATGTTCTCAGGGCCCATTCCTGTCCATTATATGCCTCAAAAACTACTTGCATACTTCTTCTGAGAATGATACTCATTCGTTTGTAACTTCTGCATGCACATTATAATGCTTACAGGGCACGTCTTCAGTTTAAGGCACTACAATATCATCTCCAATATCTCAAAACCCAAGCATATGCATCTGCTAGCTTATTAAGATCCAGCCAACACTAAAAATGAATGACAAATAACATGCGTGTTAGGCTATCGTCTTCTGCGTTAAATTATGTGCGTAAATGTGTGAGATCTGAGGCCAGAAATCTGAACACTATTGCACAGACAATGAGGAAATTGATCAAAACACTGTCGGTTAACACTAGCTGATTGGATTTACATATTACAGGCAGACACAGAAAACACAAACAAAAACACAAGAGACAGGCACAGGACTTGATTTGTGACGTAATGCAAGCCTCTGAATGCAGTCGGACGTTGTTAACACTTGGCAGTGATGGTCTGACGAAGACAAGCCAGACAGCTACATTAATACGGGACGAGCTTTCATGTTGAACAATGGCAGTAGTTTTCGATGTTCAAGACATTGTCCAACCATCTCCTCTTGCAGACAGACTCACACAGTGGCAAACATTTCCGATGGCACAAACAAAAGAAATCCAGAGCTAACAGAGTGACACAGAAGTATGCAAATAGAAGCTGAATTGATACAATAACAGCACCCCATTTCGGCAATCATCCTGTCTGGCTTTCTCCCATTGGACTTTATCAAATCCAGCACAGTCCTCCCTGTCTAGCACCTCCCTAAAGCACTCCGACTCTGAATGCCAGTAGAGAGGAAATAAATGTTGCCATGGAAACCACCAGGCTGTTGACAGGAGCTAATTTCTGCCTCCATCAGAGTGACAGCATTGAAAGTTGACATGACTCATCGAAACTCATTGCTTGCATCGGAGCTGATCTGAAACACTTATCGACAGGTTATCTGAATATAAATTGCATTTGTTTGAATGCCTTTCTTTTTTTGTAGTGACTTTCTTTTAAATAAATCACACAGTACAACTTACTGTGCAAAGGAAAGGAGACTGACTATTGATTTGGCAAGAAAACTCAACTTAATCACCCCTGAACTGGTTTATTGGTGAAACAAAGCAGATGTCTTTTTGCCTGACCTTAAATGACAATAATTACACCCTCTCTTGGTCCCAAAACATCCTTTAAACCAGCTAGCTATGAAGAGCTAACTAAAGATTAGGCTAATGTACAAAAACAAATTGGTATGTGTAAACTACTAGAAAAGGTGCATTTCCTACAAATTTTCTTTACATAACTCTGTTCATCCTTGTATCATTTTGCAGTCTGAAGCATTTCAAGTGTCTACGCAGTCTCTTCCTGCTCATCTTTCTCAGACATACCACTCCCTCCGCGAGATCATTGAGCCATCGGTGTGCGACACGTAGTCATTGTCGTAGCAGGCCTCTGGCATGTAGGGGGAACCGTTGCTCATGACTTGCGGAGCGGCATATCTGTGGGTCTCTGGCTGCAACGAGCTCCTCTGGATGTGATGGGCTGGACTTAAGGTCTGCGGATGGCCGGGGTGATGGTTGTTGTGGTAGACGTGCTCATGGTTGTGATGGTTATGGTGGTTGAGTTGACCGCCTGCTTCCCTCAAAGCTCTACTGCGACCATTGGGTGATCGCTCGAAATCTCCCCACTCTTCTCGATCCTTATCCGGGTAGATGGAGCCGTTATCCTGGTTGGATTTGAGCTTGGTGTCAGGGCTTCCTTTGCTGTAGACTTGCTGCAACTCATGGGGCTGGGGAGCCTTCTGCATGTCCGAGGGGCCGTGATACTGCTTCGTGTAGTAGTCGCCGCGGAAAGTCCGTCGCTGACGCTGGTAATAAACTCCACCCAGAATCAGTAGCAACAGCAGGAAGAGGGCTCCGCCCACTGCCCCACCCACAATTGAGCCTAGGCTTCCCTCCGGCAGAGGCGCCAGGGTTGGAGAGGTGATGAGGGCTCGCTGTTTATTGCCAGGTGAGGTGGCAGAGATGTCGGTGGTTAGGAGGCGCACAGGGGTGGTGGGGGGCATGGTGGTGGTTGAGGGAGGATCTAATGGAGGGAAGGAAGGAGAGGCAAGAGGGAAGGGGGTAGGAGGAAGGGATGGACAGACAAAGAAAAGTAGATAATGTCAATGCCAACTACATCCGCATATCATTAACAGTCATATGAATCTGCTTCCAAGATTGTAACATCTTCTAGCATAACATCTAGAATGAACAACAGTTGCCATGGACATGACAGTTTCAGGTTTTGGATCAGATCTTTTATTGAAAGGAAGTGATTGCAAACCATCCGACAGCTTCAAAACCTAAAACTGTTGCCCAGAGCAAAGCTTAGAAAAAAACAACAACAACATGAAAGTGAAAGAAGAGTTGAGATCTTCATGATAAGGGATTCATGAGGAGCTACATACTAACATCTCCAGCTAACAAGGAAGTACAGTCGTCTGCAACAATGAAACCTAATGAGCAACATTTATGTTAGCTGAGAGAGGGAGTATGGATGACCACATAGCTGAGTGATTAGAAAAAAAAAATGGAAGGAAGGGGTCAGTGAAAGGGTACGAGCTACTGGGGGAGGGGAGGGAACATACATTGAGAATACCCTGCTAACATGACTTGACTGGTGCAAGGATAGGAGATTGAGCTAACGCCATTACCATGCATTGATCGCTTGATTGTGTTAGGGAGCAGCGTGTTGCGTTTCATCGTATTCTGGAGCATGCATCTGTATTATGCAAGCAGTGATCTCTGTGCCTAGGAGCTGAAAGTCAAACTATCCCATTACGGAGTGTCCTGTTCCCGGCGCAATGAGAACTATTTGGCTGGCTGTGAAATGTGTGAATGCATCGAGTGCAGACGTGCGAGTCGCAGGAGTCAGGGCTGCAAGCTCTTCGGGGTTACGTAGTTCAAATGCTCCAGCTAAAGTGGGGAATAATTAGCTCATCCTCACTGGAATGAATGATAAATGTAGCATACATAAAGCATTCCTGGACTGTATTGTTCCCGCAAGGTCAAATGTAATTTGGATGCATCTGTGGGTCTGGTGAGAGAATGTATATGTATGTAGGAAAGAGTAGGTATATGGTTAAGAAAAAACTGAAAAGTCCCATCCCATTTATTCTTTTGGAAACATTTTTGATACAAAAAGTTCTGAAATATTTTTGTACTCCCACAGTATTCCCAGTGCAAACATTTGTTGCATATTAAACCACAGGAATAGTTCACCTCAAAATCTAAGATGTTACCAAGGCCTCCCCTAACATGGTAAGGGGCCCAGTACAAGTTAGAGGATGCGGGGCCTGGTGCAAACCACCCTGGTTGTCATTATTTACCCACCCTCGTACCAAGCCTGTATGTGGATATTTCTTTGAGTAAAATACAAAAAGAGAATTTCTGAAGAAAATTCACACAGCTATTTTCCATGAGTTTTCACTGAACTAGGTCTGAATGATTAAAGAATCTGAATGGTTTGCTCATTATAACCAGAGCATCAACTCATCGACTTCAATAAACTGTCTCGGGAATATATATATATATATATATATATATATATATATATATAATTGATAATTATTTACATTTTGGACGGTTCCTCACATAAAGCTAATGTACGCCTTCAGAATACTTCAGAAAATTACAAGACTACGATTATACTGAATTTTTGGAGATTAACACAATGAACAGTTGTATGAAAAAAATAAAAATCGGCATGAACATTCTTCAAAACATCTTTAATCCACAGAATAAATAAAAGTCATATAAGTTTGCAACAACATGACGATGAGTAAATATTGACAGAATTTTAATTTTTGTGTGAGCTATCCCCTTAAACCACAAGGACGTGGACAATGTCAATTTATTTTAATTTATTCAATTTCGCCCAGCGAGTTAAAGAATAATTTGTTTCAATCAATAAACACTAGAGCTTCTCGCCTTAGCACGTCAATGCCCAGAAAGGAAGAGAACAGGACATAAAGCGAGGGCAAGTCACGGGAAAAGTCAGAAATCCCTCCCCTTTTCATGCTTATCTTCTCAGTGCCTCAATAAAATCCAGATTTATCATAAATTATGTACAGTATGTGTTAACCCATGCCTGTCCATACACTGTACATATCATTCAAACCTAAATGTGATTGGTCCATCTGGAGGAAGTATGTGGGTGTGTATCTGGGGGTGACTGGTGACCACACAGGTAGAGGCAGAGTGTTTAACATGCAGGACAGGTTCTGCCCACCCATACTCATGCACAAAGATCAGTGACTAACAGCAGACACCCACAGTCACTCAGTCACTCAGTCAATACGCAAACAGTAGCAGTAGGCATTCTAGTAGAAACATAATGACTCAAACAATTGACGCAAAGGGACTCTTAAAAAAAAAGATATAGGCAGACAACTTTGACATAAACAGCCACACGCAAACAAACAGAAACGCATAGCTCCATGCACGCATATATGTGGAATATTTCTCAAGGGGAGAGCATTAAAAAAAAAAAAAAGGTTAAAAAAAAAGAAAAGAAAATACATAATTAATGGCGGTTGAAAAGAGCTGGTGAATGTTTCATGAATCTAGGACATCACTCAGTCAAGGTTGCTTCCGCTCTATTCTCTCCTTGTATAACTGCGTGACAGTCTCAGAGATATACTAAGTGTGCACGAGGGAGGGAGAAAAAAACGGTGGGGGGGTGTAATGTGTGTCTCTATCACAGAAACGAATTAAACAGCAGGATTCAATGTTTAATGTTTACACAAAAATGATAGGAGATAAACACCATGGAGTTAGACAGCGGATACCTGTCTCATGAAACCCAATAAAAACCAAATCAAACTTTTTTAAAAGAGCCAAAGCTGAACTTAAATGGAGGGCCAATCCCCTTCAGGCAAAGGTCTCATGCTAAGGAAAATGATTGGGAGCTTCTGTGTCAAAAAAAAAATGGATTAGGATCAGTGTAAGAGGGATCTGAGATGGGTGGGTTCTAGAGAAGAAAACCTTAAGAAACATCTTGCTTGAAATGAGTAAATGAAAGAATTAATGTGAGAAGTTAAATTTATTTATTTATTTAACCAGCAAATTTATTAAAACGTTGTCTTAAGTTCAGTTGTTTGCTTATTATTGTTTCTCCAGCTTCACATAGGAAACATTGATAAGATGGGTATGGCAAGTTTCAAGTCTCTCACTCACCCTGAATGCGTATTCTAATGTCTCGACTGCGCAGTCCGATATCGTTTGCCACCTCACACCTGTAAACGCCAGAGTCGTTCTTCTGGAGGGGCCTCATGAAAACCAAAGAGTTATTCAGCAGCTCTGCTCCATCTGGCATCTCTCCATCCAACCTACAACATACAAAACATGTCAAATTGCTTCCAAATAGCAAGATATTGCATCTGCCCAGACACTGTGGAAAATGTCAGAATCAGTAGTAATTTACAGAGTCAGTCAAAAGTTGGACTTATGATCTAAATGTCTTTGGTTAAATCAGAAATTTGGTGCGCTCAGAAAACCATATATCAGAAGTTTAAACTGATACGGCTTTAAAACAAAATGGCAATAATACACTTTCAAGATGAGTGTGAACACGATAGATGATAATCAAAACCAAAAAGATGTTTTGTTAGCTGAGGTACGAGCTGTGAAGGCACAGTGCTATGCGGGATAGGGGGGTGGGGTGCAGCAGCTCATTTGCATTTAAAGATACATGCACGAAAACAGCATGTTTTTGCTTCCACTCAAAAATGGGCCTTTGTGGGGGTATTTTGAGCTGAAACTTCATAAAACACATTCTGGTGTCATCTAAGCCTTATATTACATCCTGTAAAAAGGGGCATAATTTTCCATAGGAAATTAATTTATTACGGCTATTTTCAACAAAGAATGAGTTGGTGTGTCCAAAAGTTTAACATTTGAATGCTTGAGGCAGATTTAAATCACAATTAATAAATGTTTATGCACACAACTGACTTTCAATCTTTCAAATGAGCAAACAATACTGACGAACATTAATATATTAGTGGAAGAGAACTGATTTACTTTGAATGTGAACAATGTTTGGGCATTCACTCATGAAACCGGTTAATTTGCATTGAAAGCTAACAGTTTGATAGCAACTATTGGTATTGTGAATCATAGAGATCATCTGCTGATTGAGAGGAGTTCAGAAAGCGGCATTAACACTCTTGAACCCATTCCAGACATAGTGCGCTGTGGCTATTGTGAGTGTAGTGGTTACACACCTGATCCATCTGAAGTGCTGGGCAGGCGGGTTGGCCTTGGCTCGACACTTTAGTTGCACATTCTCCCTGCCCACATACCAGTCGCCGTCATAGCCCAGCACCAGGATGTCTGGAGCAACTGCGCACACACACACATTGCACAAAGGGATCATTCAGAGTAGTGTAAGAAAGGTAAGGTAAGGCTGTGCGTTGTTAAACACCCTATGAAGTGACATAACGAATGCAGTTTTCTGGCCCGGTGTTGACAAAACAAATTTATGACGGACGGAAGGACAAACAGATAGATAGAAATAAAGTAGTAATTTATGACACTACAACATTATTAATGCTAATGGATCATATAGAAACAATTCACCATTAGGACTCTGTCTGACCAGAAAAGTACAAGACTACTTACAAAGACTATTGACACTGTATTGATCTGTGCCTTTAGAAAAGCTCTTTAAAGTTCTTTAAGTGAGCGTGCTGATGATGAAAAAGATGAAAAAGACTGATGGAAAATGAATGAAAGCAGCTTTCGTGACTACAGACATGTCCCATGACTGATGTGACCTCTCCCTTCCCATACTCCCTACATCGGCTGCTTCCTGTACCTGCCTCTCACCACTACATATATATTTCATTTAAGAGACATCTGCGCTTACGCACTCGGCACCACTGCAGACACACACTTACACAGACTTCTAAGCTCCATTGAGCAGTGAGGAAGGTGTGTGTAGGAAATCGTTAAATGACGCTGACAAATCTTTCGTCTGAGCATCAATACCCTTATTCACTAGAAGTCCATGAAACCTTAAGGACTGTGTCCTAGTGAAAGAGCTTTTAGCTCCATCATGCACAAGACAGCATCAAGACATCATGTCATGTGGATAGTGACCGCACTGGGGGATTTGGAAAACAGATGTAGGCTCTGGATATAAATCTGACTGCTTTGACTTGGTACAGAAAAAAAACAAGCACAAGTTACTGTGAAATCTTCATGGAGAAGCTACTTTGGGTTTGTTGTTCTACATCAAGCAAACAAAAACAGGTTTGCGTGCACATAGGAGCGAGTACCAAATGAGTGTAAAAATTCGAGTTGGTGAGTAAATGAGTTAAGCGGCCAATTGGGTGATAACTTTATCAAGGCTACATGGATTCACAGGTTTTTTTAATCTGATGCAAGTGATGTGAGCAAATGAAAATATATATGATCTAATGCTGAGTGTCCATACAGAATTCCAGATATGATCTCACTCTGATTCACAATCTTTCAGTTTGATATGATTGTGCATAAGCCAGTTTCCATTTAATTTAGATATAGAATATTAAGTTATAAAGACCTTTTTCCTTATTTAAAACAGACAATCATTCTCAGGCAATGCTTACACATTTAATATTGAAAAATATTACACTTTAAACTGCATTTTTTTAAAACTACAGGACAAATCTGAAAGTGTATAATAAAATATAAATCATAACATTCAATGAACATAACTCATTTCAATGAGTTCTTTGAAAATAACACACGCAATAATGCTCAATAATCAAAAACTGATTCTTCTATTCTATTCCATTCATTTTTAAAAAACAAAGCTGCAAGTAAGGATTACTTCGAACCTCTAAAAAACCTAAAACTCTGATACTCACACTGTACATTGACAATATAGGGTATCCTGAAGTCGCTCTGCAGAGCGGGATGTTTCACCACACATGTTAGCGTGTGTCCTTGGGAGTGACGGGAGGGCTGCCAGGTGTAGTGCACCTGGGTAGTAGTGGTGCCGTTGGCATCGTCCTGCATGTGGGCCTCAGACGTGCCGTACAGATTAGTCTCCCAGGAAACCTCGGCAGGGGGTCGAGCCCTCTCAGCGATGCATGTGGCCACTGTGGTTTCATTGCCACCGTCGATCAGAGCGGAAGATCCAGCCGAGACATACACCTTTGGCTCCACTAAGACAGACAGAGACATACGAGTTAAATGGACCACACTGCTTGCGTTTAATTCAGCACTTTAATGTGAGGAGTCATGCTCACACCATTACTCGAAAGATGTATCAAGATAATGAACTGAGCTAAAGGAAATCCATTCAGACGAGAGTACAAAGCTAAATAAAAGCTCATTCTTGATGCTGAAAGAATCACTCTGGTAACACAGCCAATAAATTCATAAACTGATAAGCATGACTGAGAATAATTAGATTTTCTTTGAGAAGAAATAAAAGACTTATCAGACTGAAAAAAATAAAAAATGAATTCTCTATGGTAACTACCGGCTGAGGGCGGCCTCGGTTTCTCATCAGAGAGCACTAAGTGCTTTTCCAGAGAAGATGAAATTATTTGTTTTAATGGCTTATCCAGTTTACATGGCAGAAGGGGCGGGGCTCGTGATGCGTGCGCGAGCCGTTATGAATCCAGGAGTGTTCAGGGCTGGAAAACTGAGTTTTGCGAAGGCTGACAGAAACTTCCGTTCCTCCGCTCAGTGTCATCAAAGGTGGGACATGAATGGGAACGTTTTCCTGGGCTCTGTGACAAGGGAGGCCCACTAAGTCAAGATGGGCTGTGATAATACAATTCATATATTTATATACAATACCATTTAAAAGTTTCTTATGCACACCAAAGATGCATTTATTTGATCAAAAATACAGTAATACTGGGAATTAATATTCAAATTTAAAATAACCGTTTTCCATTTTAATATAACTTAAAATGTTATTTATTCCTGTGATGACAAAGCTGAATTGATTTTTTATTATCATCATTAACCCTCTGAGGTCTAAGGGATTTTTGGGGTCCTTGAGGTGTTCTGACATGCTCTGACATTTGTGCTTTTTTCAGTTATTTATAAACATGTTAATGGCAAAGGTGTAAATTCACTCTATATAGCACAAACGGGGCTACCGTAATATTTGAGCAACATGTATGTACATGTTTGTATTAGAACCATTGTGTTGCTTAATTGTTTGTTTTTTTGTGGAAACAGTGATACATGTTTTTTAGGATTCTTTGAATAGAAAGTTCAAAAGAACAGCATTTATTTGAAACAAATGTTTTGTAACATCGTAAAAGCCTTTACTGCCACTTTTGATCAATTTAATGTAACATTGCTGAATAAAAGTATTAATTTCTCAAAAAACAACAACTTTTAAACAGTAGTGCATCATGATAATTTCTCTCAAAATATACAGATATGCATATTTTTTTTCTTCAAAATTTTCAAAATTAAAATAAAAGGCATTTGGACACTTTATGGTGATGTCTTTTATCATGATGTCTTATGTAATGAAAAACAGCTCAGTAAATTTTAAGTTAGTTAGGACTTATTCCATCATTTAGCATCAAAATGTGCATCATATTATGAGGTAGTTGGCGATACTTATAATAAATATTAATTTGCGGAAGTCAATGGACAGGTACCGAATGCTCAATACTCACTGACTAGCCTTTGTTTCTCCCTCTATCTTTCTCTGCCATGAGTTTTTCTCTTCCCATCTTGTGAAGTATTAATATTGGCAGCTGACCTTCAGAGACAACAGCAGCAGCTGTGGTCATCGTCCCTTCAACGGTCCACTGGTTAGTGGTGAGTGACACATCATAAGTGCCTGTGTTCGTATGTGCTCTATGCCCATGTGTGCGGCAAATCTCGTGTCACTTTAAACAACATATTCAACAGGACTACGCAATGACATCCTTGACCCTAAAGTGCAGTGAATCCCAAAAGCTGCAGGCATCTTACACACACACACACACACACACACACACACACACACACACACACACACACACACACACACACACACACACACACACACACACACACACACACACCTCAGGCACGTGTTCTCTTCCTCCCTTAATCCTGCTCTCACTTCACCACCACTTTCCATCCTCCTGCACCCCCCCAATCTCCTTTCATTAAAGCACTCAGTCCCTGTTCGTCTCTGCTCTCATTTACGTTCCGATTTTCCTCCAATTGCAAAACTCATTTTATCTATGACATCATCTTTTTCAATTTATCTTTTGCTTGTGCTTTATGAACCTTCACTCAACTTGTCCGTCTGCTTGTCATTTATTACTGTAACAAGACGTCTACACTGGATGTGAGCAGCATAAATCAAAACTAGATTGTCATTTAAAATAACGTTTTTCTATTTTAATACATTTTAAAATGTAATTTGTTCCTATGATGACAAAGCTGAATTTTCAGTATCATTACTCCAGTCTTCAGTGTCACGTGATCCCTCAGAAATCATTCTAATATGCTGATTTGCTTCTCAATAAACTTGTATTATTATGATGATCATCAATGTTTAAAACAGTTTTTGCTGCTTAACATTTTTGTAGTAATGGTGATGCTTGGATGAATAGAAAGTTCAATAAACAGCATTTAGAAAATGTCATCATTCTAAAACAACACATTCAGGGTTAATATTTATATAAGAGGGTTTCATTTGAAAATAAAGCATTTCATTTTCATTTCATTGTTGCCGAAGTCTATTCTTGAAGTTCACTGTGTAACCTTCATCTTCAGCTAACAGAGGAAACGGTGACTCTCCTCATTCCTCCATAGTGCAATACATAATTGATATACCTAACATAAAGCACTGTGCTTGCAAGCTTTCTTGTAGTCTCTTTTGTACGCCCCGATAACAAACGCACACAGCTTTGTTCGGTTGTATCTGTGTTTAGCAGAGCAGATGGCTCTGGGGGTTTGGTGGAGGAAGAGAGTTTAAACATCACCATGTCCTCTGAAAGAGCTGGACGGTCTCCCAAAACACTGCTTTCATTCCTGCCCTGGAGTTGCTCTTAATGTTTTTCCACCCTTTCGCACACACACACGCCGCTTACTTGCCCACTTACACAAATCAGCAGCAGCGAATCGCATCCACTCGCACGCCTTTCTTTGTTTGTCGACCGCGCGCATGCAAAAGGTTTGTCACGGCACTTTAGCATTAATAAACAAGCACCCCGCTATGAGTGCATAATATAACTTAATCATACTGAAAAAAAAAAAAACACGTATACAGACACACCGTCTCAACTTACCTAGCACGATGACAGTGGTGGAGGCCTGTGTGTTACCCAGCGGAAAGGTGGCAACCTTGCAGGTATACATGCCGATGTCAGCGAAACCCACATCTTCCAGCACGATGGTGGCGTCATGCATAGAGGGCGAGCGGAAGGACAGGCGTCGCTCATATTCGGAAGGGATGGAGATGCCAAACATGGGGTTGAACACGGCCATAGTCACCCATCCAGTGGGCAGCTTCCTCTCCCAGGAGCTCTGCGTCAGGCTGAGGTTTGTGTCCACCTGCACCCTGCAGCTGAGGGTGACGTTCTTTCCCAACACAGCATTCACCTTAGGGGGGACAACCACCTGACTGCCATACACCACCCCTAGGAGACAGAAAAGAAGACATCGTTAGTCAAGACAATTGAGCAGCTGCAGAAAAGAATTCTTGAGCAGTTGTCTACCATCTCAACTGACAAATCCGTTTTTATGCCGTTCAAGATCCAATCAATCAGATGCCAAGGTCTCTTAGCACAGCTCCTAATTCCAAACGAGAAAAGTTCCCTTTTGCTTAGACGTCTGACAAGGAGACGGATATTACACCGGTTAGCTGGTGTCATTTGCTGTGCTTTAGAAGGAGCAAATGAAATAAGTTAAATTGTGCTGGAGGGAGGCTAAAATTATCCCTAACATTTGACTTGCTGCAAAAAACCCTGTGATTTCTAAAAAAGAAAAAAAAAAGTCTAAAAATGGGTCAGGAACAATGGAAACAGAGCAACACTAGAGAGAGAAATTAAAACTAAAGCCAGGCTTTAAATTAATGAAACAAAACAATTGATGAATTTAAGAAATAAAACAAAAAAACTTTTATTAAACTGGCCAAATGTTTTTTTTTCCTGCAATGCAAATGATTGTATACTATAAATTAATATTAATTGTATTTAACTATACTACTAGATAATGTAGAAAATTATAAAATAAAATTATGTTGTCTTTAATTATGTAGTAATACATTAAATCTGCAGCTGTGGCAAAACATATGTAGATGTCCATAATTTTAAAATAACCCATACAGGGATATTTTTTTACCCATGTATTTGTTTCATTTCACTTTTTTTTTTGTTTTTTTTTTTGTTTACTTTAACCACAAGTTGAACAATGGAGCCACAGCAGACTACAGAAAAAGAACAACTAAAGTCAGGATGACTTGATGGTGTGCAGAACAATGGCTGACTGGCAAAAGCTCCGGTCTGCGCAGCCACTAGGCCCATAGGGCTTTAAAATAGGAACAACGTCTGCATTCATCACAAAAACTCTTGAGTGTTCTCCTCCCTACCTCCTTCTCTTCCTTTCCGTTTGCCTACCTTCCATCACTCAGCCCGTCATCATTTTTTCCTTTTTCCATTTGCTGAACAAAAGCTTAATTATGTTTGAAAGAGGGTGTTGCGTGTGTGAAATGAGTGCAAAAGGGGAGTGTGCGGATAAGACTGCGAGACGAGACCAAGGGCCAAGAGCTAAAAGATGCCAAAGAAACAACAAAGGCCACACGAGGGCAACCTGTATGTCTTATTACACCCAGACAGCTGTGCCCGCAGCATCTGAAACCACGTAGCACACAGACACGCGAACACGCTGCGCAGTCGCACGCGTTCTCTAACATGTGGCGACTGAGGCAAATCAATGTGTTCTGCTGGGAGATGATGGAATTAAAATCATCTGGGAGGATCCTCTCTGGATTCCCACATCAACAGCACATCAATCATCTGCTGAAGTGTACAGCAGTACCACAGTACCAACAATTTACTACAGTACAATATCAGTTTGCAAATTTCAGTACAATGTGCTGCTATCCTGAAAAGTTTGGAAGGTCAGAAAGCATCAGATTAATTATATTACTTAAAAGAATAGTTACCCCAAAAATTCATAGTCTTTCATCATTTACTAACTGTCATGTTGTTGGGTTACTTCAGTGAAACACACACACAAAAAAATACATTTAAAAAAATGTTTGTTTTTTTTGTTCATACAATGAGTTAATCAGGTCCAAAACAATTAACGAATAATCTACTGGTTTTGTATTTAATATTATTTTATTTACAGACAAACAGTTTATTTTCAATATTGCCTGAAGATAATTCGTTTACTGACGTATCGATTTAGTATCGATACAATCAATCCATTCCTATCAGGAGTTTTCAATAAATAAGATGTACACAATAAGTTTCATCTTAGGTTCACGTCAAACTGAACAGTCTGTTCTTTAGGGTTGTTACCTAGTGAACAAAGCTTTAGCACCATAAACGCATGATCTGTCAGAAATTCCTTTAACAAAGAAACCTCAAGTTTTAGCTGAAGAAGACCTTTAAAGCAGCCATCTTAGAGTATGAGCTTCTCCACACAAACATATTCATGTATGATGGCTGGCCGACTGCTGACCTGAATCTGAGAATTAAAACCAGCCCCTCATGCAACCGCGTCGCTTTGGTCCAGTCAGAGCAACACTTCAAACAAAACTAAATATCTGGATTTAATCTGCAGAAGACCATCCATGTTATACAGTGACCAGCTCAGAGGAAGACATGGAATCTGTAATCGATAGAAAAGAAAAAGAAAAGTTTAAAAACAGAGGGTACAGATAAATGTTAAACGCAACAGGCAGTGTGAAAGATCAGTGAAGATCTTGTAAAGAGAACACTGGAGCATTTTCAGTCAAATAAACAGAAAAACTGTACGCACACACCCACCCGCTCACTCACTCGGCCTCTCAAACGACAAAGCTAATTGCAACAAGCTGCCGATCGGAAAATGTAATCGTAAATCAAACCCCGCCGTATTGCTTGGCAACAGACTCTAAACATTCCGCCGGAGAGTTTGTCTTGCCAGCAACGTCCCTCCATCTTTTGTCTTGACAGTACATCCTCGCTGTGACTGCAAGAGGAGGAACAAGAGAAGTGACAAAATCTTGCAAGTAAGAATCATAAAGGAAGTTTGGAAGTAGTTACTTCTTCATCAGCGCCAGTAGGTTAGCAAAGCCAAAAGATGACCTCACAGGAATGGATGAGCAAGAGAGGAAATGATCTGGAGGATTTCAGGCTGTAAATGTTGACTAACTTTATGCCGTCAGCATTGAAACAAAGGCATTTTAGGCCACAGAGTCAAAAATGGGAAAGCCAAAATGCAGACCTCTCCATCCTTAAATCACTGGATTCATAACAAAACAAGCCACAAGGTTCCTGCTTTGATCCAATACAGTGTCACTTATATGACTTATGGGTACATAAGCATTGAAAAAAAGAAAAAAAAAAAAGATGCAAACCACCTTTAAAGGCGCAGTAAGCGATTTCTGAGAATCACTGTTGAACACTGTTGATATTTGAAATTAGGGCTGCACGATGTATAGTTTTAGCATCGATATCGCGATGTGAGCATCCACGATAGTCACATCGCAGGATGTGCGATGTAAGTACCCTTAGGGACCGGGATGGATTCTGGGAAATCTCCCTTATTTTTAATGTTCAATGTTGACAGTTATGCTAGCTGGTTGTGAATTGTGCTAAAAAAATCTTCTCTGAAGAGCGTTCCACATTCAGATAAACCACACATTCAATAAACAAAACAGAAAAAATCTATCCAGTGATGAAACGTGGAAACTCTGTGTTGAGACAAATCTTGTGCGATGTACTAACTTCCGGGATAATCACACAACGTGTGCCGTGGTCCGTTAATGACACCTCCAATTCGTGAACTAATGACTCCTTTGAACCGATTCACTTTAATGAAAGGTTAAAACAACTGATCTGTCCAACACTGAACTCACGAGACATAAGGTTCCATTTATTAAACTCTAGTTAACTACATTAGTTAACTATAATAGTTTCTATGCAGATTTACTCCATTACAAAATCAACCCAGTCATTCTTTCCAATCAGAGCTATTAGAGTCATCTGGTGAAATTGTTTTCATATCGCAATATATATCGCAGAAAAATAAAATATTGCAATGTAATTTTTCCCCAATATCGTGCAGCCCTATTTGAAATTAGGGCTGGGCGATAAATCGATTAACTCGAATGTGTAGTTTACGACGATTTTTTTGAATGAAAATCGTTTTTCTCTTTAACAACCGCCGACGCTCCGCTCTGGGTTCCCGTAGTTCCGACCGGGCTCAGCGCTTGCCATGATAGATATACACAAACAACATGGCAAATGAACAAGACCGCGGCAGCAGAAGCACACCCGCCGAAAACATTTACAAGCTGAATCTGCAGGGCTCCCAACTCTCACGAATTCACTGTGAGACGCAATTCTGTCACTTTTTGCACGCTCTCATGCCACACATCCCTTTTCTCACGCAGAGAAAAATCGCGAAGCAAAGAGGACACTGACACCGACAGACAAGACAGAGCAGGTAACTATTGATATGAAACAGATTCTCAGCTCTCAGATTCTGTCAATTTTATTACGAAATTCAAACAATAAACACCGTTTTGGCGCTTGTAAATGTGACGTGAAAGAACGCTGACAGATCTCAGTTCAAGCGGCACGTGAACCGATCATATATTAACTTACTACTAACTTACCGAAATGTAATCAAATCGATCGATCAGTGTTTTTCAACCGCGGAAAGATGCCAATAAAACAGCTGGAGAACAACATATGCCACGTAACGCTACATTTACCTCAGGAATCCCTTTTAATGACCCATAGCACGCATGTGGACTTAAAATAATTGCTATAGAGAGGAGTATTTTGCTAAATATGATAACTATATTAAACCTTCATTATATTTTTACCTATATCATTAAAATAGTATAACGTTGTTATTATAAAAAAACGCATTATATTTAATTTGAGTTAGTTTTAACCTTTAATAATACCAGCTGACAGGGCTCTCTGTATGTTTACAGCATTAGGTGACTTTTTTTTTTTGAGAACAATTAACAACACATTAACGTATCTACCATACCTAATATTTATCCAAAGGAATTGATATCGAATCAAGATCAGAATCAATTCACAAGAATTGAAATTGTGAAATTTGTGTTAAGCAATTATAAAAACAGTAGCATACCAGTCATTGTACCATTGAAACATTGTTTACATGGTTAATTAACTTAATAAAATTGTTTAGTTACCAAATAATTTGACAATCACAATACACTTATTGTGATGCAAGTCTTTTGTTTTTTTACACATCCCCCCAATCCCAATCCACCCATTTTATTTTATGTTACATTATCACTGTTTTCAAAGACAGGGCCTGTCCTCTTGTCTTTTTGGCTTGTTGTTTCCGATTGCACTTTAATCCAGATCAAATCCCAGAAGGGAATATTAAAACAAAATAAAGTTAAAACTTGTTTTGAACAATTTCTTTGTCATCTGCAGATTGATTTTAAGTAGGGAGAGAAAAAAATTGATTTAAATCTTAAGTCGGATTTTTTGTGAAAAAATCTGGGATTTTTTTTTAGGCCATATCGCCCAGCCCTATTTGAAATCAACCCAAACAAACAAACCAATCCCATAATTGCATGCATGTGCATGTTGTGGGCGGAGCAATGTAAGAGTTGATGTCTCTATCATAGCCGAAACAAACCAAAATAAATCTTTGCGAAAAATAAAGCGAAGATGGCAAACAAAAGACAAGGAAGAACAAAACATAAACATTCAGTACACTAGTATATATACACAAGCAGAGTTCGTTGTTAGTTGCCAGCAGCACACCAATGTTACTCACATATGGAGCAGAAACAACGCAACCTCTGTGTAATTTTCAGGCCTTCCCGCTTAAAGGTATTGTAGGTAGAAATCCCCAAAAATACTTTTTTCCAATTTTTTTCAAACTGTCTTTATATATCAATGCATAATTAAAATGTAAGTACTCTGGAAAATAAATTATAAAAATCGAGTGTCTGTAGTTCTCTCAGGACTGTAATAAACACAGCTCATTATTCCAACCGGGACGAAAGAAATGATTGGCTGGGGCGACTGTCACTCTCCCTCGCTACCATGGATACCACCTCTGCTGATACAGGAGGAGCCCAAATGCGCGCACCCGTTTGAAAAGGAACGGAAGCTAGTAATAACAAACAATTATGGCAGAGAAAGAACAGTCACAATTCTCAGTAACGTTACCTGCATATAGAGGCAGCGAAGTCAAACGAGTTAAAAAAAGGAAGACAGTATTTGAAAAGGCTATGAATAGGGATGGGAATTGATAAGATTTTATCAATATCAATGCCACTAACGATTCTGCTTATCGATCCGATTCTTTAACGATTCTCTTATCGATTCCTGATAGCACTGTGTGGGAAAAAGTAGTCTTTTTCGGGGGGGAAAACAAGTCGTTTTAATGCTTACACTTGACTAAGCAAACTGTACTTTTTATGTAATTTCTGTAATAAATGGAACCTTATTGTAAAGTGTTACCGATTAGTTATACACCGATTAAACGTCCCGTGAGTTCAGTGTTGGAAAGATCAGTTGTTTTAACCATTCATTAAAACGAATCGGTTCAAATGAGTCATTAGTTCGCGAATTGGACGTGTCATTATCGGACGTGTGCGCGTTGTGTGATTATCCCGCCAGTTGGGACATCCCACAAGATGTGTGTCATCACAGAAAACATTTCATCACTGGATCGTTTTTTTTTCGTTTATTTGAAGTGTGATTATGTCAGCTGAATGTGCGGAAGACTTTTCAGAGAAGATAAGGCAACGTATTTTAGCACAATTCACACCCAGCGGCAATTCAGGAAAAACAAATCTCCGAATGCTCCACATAAAACTTTAGTCTCCCTACCTTACCATCGTGTCGTTTATTTTGATTAATATGTGCGAGGGAGAGAGGAAGACAGCGCTTAGTTTTGACACGGTGAAGCCTACTTTCGCCTTGCTCCGAAGAGAGAGAGTGCGTGCGCGCGACCGGGGCTCTCTCTCTCTCTCTCTCTCTCTGCTCGATCAGTTTAACATGCGCCCTGTCACAAGCGCAGCGGTTCATCTACATTACCAGAGAGAGACAATTTTACTCACTGATCAAATAAGACTTTGCAGGACAAAGATTATCTTTGGACGCGGTGCTATGGTGCTTGATAAAGGACAAAAGGGACAGTTGTGAGTTCACGGTCTGTACATACTATGGCTGACTCAGAGCAGGAGCATCGATAAGAGGACTCGTTAACGTCGAGGGCATACAATATCGATGGATCGTAAAATTTAGAACCGGTTCTCGAGTGGAACCGGTTTTCGATTCCCATCCCTAGCTATGAACAAAAAGTCTTCGGATAAATAAAGAAATCATAAGAGAGTCGGCGTGGCTTTCCAGCGTCGGCTACTACTGAGTGATCTCAAGGGGCTGAAAAGTGACTCCATGATGGCTTTATTTCTGCTGGACAGGTAATCTTGCTGTTTTCATTTTGATGGCATTTATTTTTTCATGAAGCATGTATCACTAGCACACCTAACTACCTAATATTAGCTACCTAACGTTACGTAGCATAACTAACGGTACTGGCTTAGCTATGACAGTGTAACTTTGGTGTCGACTAGTATAACGTTACTGTTAGTGAGCCAGGGTTGAGACGATAAATAAGCAATAGGCCTATCTGCAGTCGAAAGCTGTTTTATTTAATTTCGCCGAATCTAACTTTAGGTTAAAAAGTTTAGGGGATCTATTTTTATACCTAGCTTTACCCTCTGCCTAAACTGTGTTCCTATTTTCACCGTGAACTCTACATACTCTGTTTTTTCACGTTTGGTTTGTTGTTATATGCTCTACATATGTTTACATATGTCTTTATGTTGTATCTGTATGTGCTATACAATATATGTTGTGTGTGTGTGTGTTATATTATCTTGGGTCTGCAATGCAGTTGTGAGAAGGTGTTTGAGTGTATGTAATTCAGTTTATCTGTAAACAATCTTATGTTATGAATCTTACAAATTCACCTTCATCACAGTGTAACTGATAGTAACGGCAAACGTGTATCAATGAAGCTATTTATAGCTTTGCCTTATATTGAGTTTGATTCCGTTACGAGCTAGTAAAATATTTTAAACTTTACAAGTATCGTTATGCGAGCTGGATAGTGAGTACTAACAGCCATGTTAATTGTTTATATTCATACTGATAAAGTTAGTTATTTTATTACTTGTGATTCTGACATGATGTCACTACATCTGGTAAAGCTGGTAAACACGTCTGACTCTTCCAGCTGAGCGAATGGCCGGGATCGCGCGTTCATTTGTTTTGGGGGCGTGGCTTTGGAAGGAGCCGAGTAGGGAGGGAGTGGGAGTTAATGGAATAATGAGCTGTGTTTATTGTAGTCCTAAGAGGACTACAGACACTCGATTTTTATAATTTCTTTTCCAGAGTACTTACATTTTAATTATGCATTGATATATAAAGACAGTTTAAACAAATTTTGACAAAAAGTATTTTTGTGGATTTCTACCTACAATACCTTTAAGTCTCTCCAGCGCTGGAAAGATTTTCTAATATTAACGCAGGTCCTAAAGCTCTGATCAAAACCCTTCTTTTTCCAGTGACCTTTTCTCTTTTGTAATGTCTCTCACCCATCTTTCTTTCTAAGGTCACTCTTCAAATCACCCTTTTGCTCACTCTCTTTCCACCCTAATCATGAGTGTATTCGCCCCCCTACTGCTGATAGGCTACAAGTATGTAGCCAGTAATCGCTACTGTACCTTTATGATCAGAGCAATATAGATAGTATCAAACATTCTGCTAAGCTATTAATTTAGTTTTTACTTTTAATTCAGCCTGATCCGCTTTACACTGTCTTCATTTGAGCTTTGTTGAGAATGCTGCTTAGGAGTATTATATATATATATATATATATATATATATATATATATATATATATATATATACACACACACGCTTTCTACAGTATATAGATGAATAGATATTACACTGTGAAAGCTCACTTTAAAAATAAATCTTGCGAATAAGATTTGGGTTATGTCTTCTTTCATCTAGAGTAGAGCTAAGGTACTAAAATGTACTATTCAGCTTCAGGTAAGAAAATAAATACATTTTTTGTTTTACTAAATAAATAAATCATTGTATTAATTTATACTTAAATTTCATTTAAATTAAATCATTAAATACTAATACTTCATATGTTTAATATTTATCTTGTTTGTTTTTTACATTATCTTTTAATAATTCATATATAAGATTTTTGTTCAATTTAAAAGTCCCAAAATACATTTTTCTGTCCCTATTGTTTTTTTCAGACATTTAAGATAAAAATAAGAATTTCTGATAATGTTTAAGACTAGCTTCGGCATGCCTAGACACATACTCCACAGAGAAGACAATTTTACCAACATGTGCCATACAAAACGTTCCCTAATGCACTAATGACTAATGTGTTTTATTAACAAAATTGCTTCAGAGTCTGAGAATGAAATTCAGTAGAGACAAAATGGTGTAATAAATGTGAATTATACAAACTCATGAATGCTCCACACAGCATAGTCACTGCACCACACACACACACACACACACACACACACACACACACACACACACACACACACACACACACACACACACACACACACACACACACACACACACACACACACACACACACACACAGAGAGAGAGAGAGGTCAGATCGGCACAGGAAGTTAACTGTCCTGACAGCAAGGACACCAAGCTCCCAGAAGGGTTCACTCTCTATTCTGCCACAGTCAGCTATTCTCCCACACACACAATCTACCTGCAAGGTGTGTTGGTGCATGTGAGGGTGTCTGCGCGTGTCTGCGGGAGAAGCTGCACGTCTGTGTCCTGAGAGGTGACGGGGTTCAATTTTCCCTCTCAAAGACAGTTTGTATTCATCGCACATGGCAGGTCGCAATGGAGCTATCACCTCTGCCATGACTCAGCAGATGGGCTTAACTTTGCCACATCTCCTTCACTGAAATGAATATCCATGCATTAAGTGGAAGGAGAGAGAAATATGAAGAAAGAAATTAGTTTGTCATTAAACAAGCTAAACATCCTCACAATCACTTTATAAAATTCCCTCCTCAGGTCAGGTTAAAACAACAAAAAACTTAATCTCTATAAACAATTTCAACCAAGATCAACTCTCACTAACAACAACAGCTCAGATTCACATTCTATTGTGAAATAAATGCTATGTAGCAATCCACAATCATTGAGATTCTCCTGATGTGACCTGGGGATTGGCTGACGAAATAACACATGTTTTTCACCTTCTTCAGATGAGAAGAAAATAATAATTCAGATAAATGAATACACAAACTTTAATGCTTATTTTTCACAGACATAAATACATAACAGCTGTTACTATATTATTATGAAATGTATTGTTAAGCTAATTTTTCATCTATTACGTTAGTATATTTTTCTTTTGTACAGATAAGCTGGAACTGACCTGCGTAAACTGCATTTTAACCTTTTACTGCCTTTTCATTACATGAATATGACAAAATACTTTACCAACTTCTGACCTTTTTGGAGAAACTACTTTCAAAATATGACAACGATGATAAATGACCATAGAGTGACTGTAGAGGAGGAGCCTGTACAAGGGGACAGGTGTTTTGGACAGAGACAGTGAGCTTAACAGGACTGAATCTGCACACGCCAGACACAGAAGCATGAAATAGGGCCGGAGATGCTGAATGAAAATAGACCTGGGTGAATGAAAAGCTCAAGGTCGTGTAAAGAAAATGGCAGGCGTGCAGGATGCGGGCTAAAGGTCATATGGCAATTGTGTTGTGTGTGTGAATCTGTACATAAAAAGACAATGACAGGCACTGACGTTAAGGGTTACACCATTTTTGGATGTAGCAGCAACAACAGCAGTAGTGGCTTCAGGTTTCACATAAATGTGGTCACTGCATCTCCATCGGCCTGAGCACTCAGCAGGAACGCACCAGGGACCTCAAATAAGTATCCGCTTCCCTGAAAAGGACAAATAGCCGGACCAAGCTCTACATAAAAGTACAATATAAGGGCACCAGGACTAAATGGGTTTTTTTTCGTCCGGACCAAATGAACCAAGAAAACTGAACTACAAGTGTGAACACACCCTTAGACTACTTTTATGGTTTCCCTTTTGGAGCTTGACGAACACAATCAGCAATTCACCGGCTGTCAGCGGGATGGTTTCTCAAAGAACAGACAACAATTGCAGACAGAAAACAGAGCCACCTCAGCATCCTGGTGCAGGGGCTTGCCGAGCGAGAGGCCAGCGGGAATGCATGTTAAGAGGCCGAAAACGTGTGTGAAAGCCTGTGTTGTGACAGTCCGAGTGGTGACGTCTTCAGGGCAGCAGAGAAGCCTGTGCTTTCACACAGAGATGGTGGTTTTGGGAAGAGTGACTCATGGGGCTCCCAGCTCCACAGCACACTAACTTCAGTCTAGACCACAGAGAGGACAGAAGACTGCCAGAATCTACCCAATATTAGCCCAAACAGCCAGTGTGAGGGGGATGTGGATGCACCCAAGGATTCTGGGACTGAGTGTGACGGAAGTCAAATATAGCACGAGGAACCCCCACAAATTCGTACACATGCACACTAAAATACATTTGTCAGGCATTATTTCCCCCCAAAAAGGGGCTATGATGTTGTGAAGTAATTGGTTTCAATTATAGTTACAAGGAAGCTTGTCAAATTTGATAAGTCAGAAAAAGTCAGAATAGCAAACATGCTACAAAGCAAACAAAAGTCCATGTTATGAGTGATGTTAGAGGAAAGTCTGATGGTTGTGTGAAGATTTTATTGACAACATTGCCAAAACAAAGTGAGATTATGAAAGCTTCACAAACCAGTCATTGTGATTTGACACCACAAAAATCAACTCTATTTGCTGTAAAAAAAAAAATCTCTGATTGTAACACGTGACTGAAAAGCTGCAACAGCACAATGGCTAGCGCAGCAGCCTAGGTCATATTCTAATGCTGAGTCACCGTGTCTCTATTCCTCAGGCTTCTAATCAGTCAACCTCACAGAGCTGCAATTCCCAAGCCACTGTTTTCTAATGGTCAAAACAGCGATGGAAAAATAGCTGTTTCTCATCTCCTACGTCAAAACCTTAACACTCTCCTTTTGCTCCAGCAGAACTAACCAATGTTTTCATTTTACTTTGGTTGTCTTTTCCATCCCTCTGAGGCTAATATCATTCCATATGCCTGGTTAAAATGAGACCAGAGTGAAAGGAATATATAGGGCGAAAAAAAGAGAAGCAGTATATAAGAGAAGAAAAAGATAGATAGTTTTCAAATGCTTTTGACTAGTTCAATATATTCTGGCAAATGTATTCAAACGAACTTTATCATCTGTCCCAAAATCAGACATCTTTCTGTCTGTAAAAATAGCTTGAGAGGAAAAAAACAAACCTCATTATTTGGACGTCATATTTTTTTTTCCATGGAACATTCAAGTATTTTTTTTACAAGCAGCAGCACTTTTCCATAAAACAGCAATTCATTTTTACCATGTCACATTATAAACATATAAAATGAATTAAAATAAAAAATAAATTATATTAATAAATACAAAATAAAATAATGTAAATATAAAAAACCTGCAATACACAATAAGTATTTAAAATAAAAAAAAATACATACAAATGTATGTAATGTATATAATAAATAATATTAATAATAAAAGAAAAAAGTAAATAGTCACAATATAAGAAAATGAGTAGAGTAAAGCTGCGTAAAGAAGATGCACAAATAAAACCTTTTTGCGTTCCACAAAAAAAAAAAAAAAAAGCATACTGGTTTGGAACATGAACGTGAGTACATTATGAACTATTCCTTTAACTGTACAACATTAAGATTTGACACATCAAAGCTAACGCTGTCTGAATAAAAAACAGCCCTTCATTTCTCCTGGGCCAAATTACAGAGCACCCCATGTGCTCTCAACCCCAACACTCCCTGAGAGACCCCCCTTTTTCCACATGATAACATAAGAGGTCTCTGAACAGTGATTTCCTTCCTTCTCCACTTCAAAACACTGCTAATCACACCATTAACTATCGCAATTTAAAGCTGTTCCCTGGGCTCTCGGCACACCATTCAACAAGCAGCAGCAACAGGAAGATGCATGAAACATGACTTTAATGTGTGCTGCTAATAGAGGGAGAAATGCTTTTCTTATGGGAAAGTCCCAGTTGTTTCCGCTGTCCAGCCAACTTGTTTCCTCATTCCCTGCAACTTCTCACAGAGGCTACACACTGGGCAATGATACATTTCGTTCCAAAACCTCACTGACATACCTCACTGCCTGTATAGGCAGCACCCTTGCAGACACGAAACCTCATAAGCGACCAATTTGGAAAGCTCTACAAAGGCAGGAACTCCACGCAGCACATAAATAAAGTTCCACAAGCGATGCACAAATCACAATTGATTTCAATAAAGTTTGATTTTAGCATGTAGCTGCACTAATGGTGTGATAAAAAAACAAAACAATAACAGTGCACTAAGGAGTTAAACTATTTGGTAACACTTTAGCTCAGGGACCAACTCTCATTATTAACTAGTTGCTTTTTAGCTTGCATATTACCAGCATATTGGTTGTTTATTAGTACTTATAAATCACAAATTAATGCCTTAGTCTGCATGACCTTTTTCTACATCCCTTAATCCTAACCCATGCCTTCCTTACTAACTTTTAATAAGCAGTAAATTTGATTGAGGCAAAAGTCATAGTTAGTAGTGAATATGTGTTCCCCAAACTACTATTTTAATTAGACTGAACATTTTCTTTTCTTAAAATCCTGAGTTTGTTTGACCTTATAAGGCAACAGTTTAGTTGCCTATACCTTCTAAGCCTTTGAGTCTGAAGTGTGCCTATGATGCCTTAAAATGCTCCCTAGGTAGACAGCTCAAGGTTTTGAAATCAAACAGTTGTCAAAACAAGGAAGTGCCGAAATGCCAAATGAGAGAGCTGTGATTTCTATCCAGACTGGATGTACAATATTATGATCAGACTAGTTAGGTCATTTGTTTCTACATAGTTCATCCAGATCTGATATAAAGGGCTGGTTCCAATCTTAAGCTCAAATCCCGCTCTGTGATACATTAGCGTGGTGAGGACAGATTCAAATACACAAAGCAAAGCGGGTCTCAAGGATCCGTCTGACCACAAGTCTCTGAAGGGACAGATGGACTCTTGCTTCAAAACAGTCTGCTTTCAGGTCGGCCCATCAAGTTTGCGCTGCGACAGGGAGGGACTGAGAAATGAGCGGTTTGGGGGCCGATCTAGTGTTTGAGCGTGGGAGATGCAAGCTCCTCGCTGTGGTAGGTGTAGCAGAGCTCCAATAAGGCTTCCTAAACAAACAGAGGTTTGAACCTATGGGGGATTTTCTGACATCTAGGATATTTGCCCAGCGTATCATCCTAAAAAATCCATTTCAGAGTCCAGATCCCAGGAAAACAAGAGAGAGGGTGGGTACATGCGCGCACAGACAAATTCAACACAGCTTTGCCAATGCGGAGGATGTTGGAATACAAAAAGTTTACTTGAATGATGAAAAGAGAGAACGAGCAAGTTTGATCTCACTGAGTTTCTCTGTTGAAGACTCCCTGAAAGAAAAGCAATGACTCAGAGGTATAGGGCCTATTTCTATCAACTGAAATGTGGATTCATTTTAGACCACATACCTTATGCAAAACATGCCAATGGGAAACAATGCTGCACGTTGACAACAAAAGCATACAAAGGAATGCCAAAATCAAATCGATTCAAGGATGGCACCAATAATAATGAACTTCTAGCCTGCACAGAATTATTAGTTTAAATTTAATGTTATAAAAATATATACACTACAACTATAAATCTATACTATGTTGTCTAAAAAAAACCCCACTAGAAATGAAACTCGATTTAAAGGGGCTATATGTAAGAATTTTCATATATTAATTGTAGTGGTCGACCGATATTATGGTGGCCGATATAAAGCCTTTATTTATTTTATAATATATATATACACACACACATACTTTATATTTAATGAATATTTAATAAATTATTAATAAATTAGAAAACAAACAAACATGCTTATACTTTAGATGGCAACTTCTTGAATCTGCAATCCTATTATAGTATTTTTCAAAAAGTAATTGTTAAAAAATATATGAATATGTGAATAAAAAGGACGTAAACACTGTAATAGGGCACTCAGTAATCTGGTAATTTCGTGCACACTGGTAATCATATTTTTTGATGATTGCACAAGGTAACGCTAATTTTACATACAGCACACAGTGAAAATGATATGAATATGACACAGTGGGCAACTGGATATAGCACGGCATATTTTAAAATGAAGGATTTAAAGTTTTTTGATCGTGTCTCCTGTGAAGCTGATCTTCTGTTCGCATTCACTCACTTCGCACAGACCAACAGTCACTCGCAGAAAAATGTTTATGCAGGCTACAAATGCACACATCACAATTAAATTAAATCTGCAAGGTTTGTGAAATTAAATGTTCATTAGATATTCAGAGATTTGTTTAAATGATGTAGATGCACATTTGCTGAATGTTGACGGTAAATGAGAAATTATTTTATTATGATTGTTTGCCTTTTCGGTTACAAATAATATAAAAGCAATGCTTTACTTTTTCGCATACCATTTACTTTCTTTGTTTACCAGTTCTGTCTAACAAAGTATTAGATATGACTGACAGAGATCGTAAACTAACTAAGACAGAGAATGTGAGTGTGCGCTGTGTGATCAGGTGCTGCTGTCCTCTTGAGGCGCTGAGCGCCACCTGTCAAAATATAAGTCTGGAGTGCCATCAAAATAAAAAGTCCCGCTTCCAACACATCAGCCAATCAGAAAAACGTATCGGCCGATATCGATATTTTAAAAAATGCCAAATATCGGCCTTGGCGATATATTGGTCAACCACTAATTAATTGCCAATGCGTGAACAGCTTGTAATGAAACTTTAAAAAATAGAGACCTTCTCCGACTTCCTAGGTTGTCTATGAAAGGCTGCAGACTGGACTGATTTCTATGTGAAGGACTTGGGATGTTTTTGACAGGAAAATCAAAAGGATGTGATGGTTACGCACACTCAAGAGAGCCTCTATTCTATGACACATAAAATGAATTCTTATACAATGTTCGGGATAATGCAGAATTCTGTACTGTAAATATGTGTCATGCAACAAAAAGGGATTAATTCCAACTAAAGTTTCACAGAGTCAGATTTAGTCTATGATATTTTGATTATAAAGTATATTTGAGACTATAGTGTCAATTTAATAACATGATACAGACAAATGAAATGTACAACTTTTCCATTTAGATATGAATTGTGCAAAAATATACACATTGCTACAATAAATCAGATGCATTTTAACTGCTGTTTTCTCACTGCTGTAATTTTTGTTGTTTATTTTGTTAGTGAGAGGAAAGCAAAGCGCCCAACACATATTTACATATTAATTTAGACGTCGCTGTCAGCAGCGTGGATGGCGTTGGCAATTTTAATTAAAAGTATAATGCTGCAAGGGGATTTCCAACTTCTTTTTACTTCCAAGCGAAGAATGAACAAGAACTTCACCATGAGTAGGCTATATCGGGGCCTTGAATCACGTTTAGTCTCTTGTAGTTTACCGTGTGCACAAGTGCGATCACGAGCAATAACTTGCTACCTGCAGTTCACTTACAGGCCACCGGTGTCATAATTCTACATACAGTATAGCCTCTTTAAATGCTACAAGTGAATTAAAGCCTGGTTCACACGGGACGATTTTAAAATTGTCGGACGATTTTCCAAACATGAGAGACCCCAACACACGGCGATAAAAAATCACGGGTCTAACAGTTTTGGTCGTACCGTGTGTGGTGCGCAGCCACACGGCAAAATCAACACATCACAAACGAACCGATTTGACTCCCGAGAATTCCCAGGTCAGACGGAAAATCTCGCAAAATCCCTAGAGATCAAACGTGACTTCAGAGTAAACAATCATGCCGGACAAAGGGGATGCAGTGGCAATAGTTTGTTTTTAAAGCAACACTATGTCGTTTTTGCGGTTTTTGCTCTCCGGGTCCCCCTACAGTTGGGAAACAGTATTGTCTTCTGCTACTGTCGTAAAATCTGTCATGGTTACACCAGGGGATAAACACGTGTACATTTGTTGACAAGCAGAGTTCTCGCGGCCAGACTGCCAGCGTTGCGTGTGAAATGTCTTCAACCCAGGTACATTGGAATATATTTCAGCATGTCATATGAATATAATTTCATGGGTTTTATTTTTTTCAAACGTCAAAAGATCGCGTGGCTCACGTTTACAAGCCAGCGTCATTATAGTAGCCTATTGTCTACTGTTTTACATAACGGATACGCTAATTCAATTCAATGTTTGTGTGGTAGGTAATATTCATATATAGTCAATATTATAATATCAAGCTACCATAGATGAATCTGCAAATTTGAAAATCGATTTGCATTATAGCTTGAGGCAAGACACTTTCACCGGAAAAATAAATAAACAAACATGATTATCAGCCTGCAGACATTAGTATAGTTATCCTGAAAGATTCTTAATTTATCCATTGTAAACTAGCATGTTAGTGTAGCAACCAGATTGATAATTCGCTACTCTACTAGCATTACTTGATTCATGAAGATAAATGGAGGACCAGATAGATTCCGTAACATGGCCAGGCCATGTTATTCAGCGTTTTACATTTCACGCGGTAGTCAGCTCCCTGACTTATTTATAAATTTATAAACACTTTATAGATGACTGACTGCTGCGCTTGTGACAGGGTGCATGTTACTGAAAGAACGAAGATAGAGAGAGAGAGCCGGTCGCGCGCGCGCACTCTCACCGTCTTCAAACTGTCTTGCTCTCCCCTCCAATAGTGATCCTCGTCCGGTCTTTTAATTTGTCACTCTCCCTTTTTCTTCTTTTAGTCTCCTCTGACAAAACCTTTGCCTTCTTCCTTTTAATTGTTGATTCGGTCATGACAACAACATACAGACGGGTATAAAACGCTAGTTGGGCTCTCACGTCAGAATCTGAGGAAGTTGGGGTAGTGGGGGAAGTGACGTATGCCGTAAAGCAGTCGAATTTTGTAGTTTTTTTTGTGCTCTGGTTACTACCCGAAACCCGAAGTTACATAGTGCCAGTAAAAGCGATACAGACACAATCAGGCTACGGCAGACGACGTGTCATTCAACCTATTGTAAGTCGATGTACCATCTCAAGGGTCTTGGAAATATATAATGAAGGTTGGAAAACAACATAGTGTTGCTTTAAACGAATCCATCTCCGACGTCCACGGGACTTTCTGGTTCGCCATGCCGCCGGCTGTTTTGATTTTGTTTCCCGGTGCTTCCTCGTCACCTCCCTTTTCTGAATGGCTACACACCTCAGTCCACAGGCTGCGTGCTCGTTTGTCCCCGGGGGACACCACACACGAGGACAAATCGGGCCAAAATAATCCAACATGTTGGATATCCCCGATTTGAGATCGGAGCGTTCCTGACGTCCTTCCGAGCAGACGAGAGCACTCTTAACACACCACACACGGCAGGAATATCTGATCAGATTATTTTACCATAATCGGAGCATCCTTAAGATTGTCGGAAGGGGTAAATCGGGGCTAAAATCGGCCTAATTATCCTGCCGTGTGAACCAGGCTTCAGGCATTATATATCAAATGTAATATATTATATATAAACTATAGGTGGAAATGAGCATGCATAATTAAACTAATCAGCAATATTTTCCAGTAAGCGATATGCTAATGATATGTGCATCTCTAATTATAAGTAAATTTCTTTTTTATCAATTCAGACAGCATGCTCACAATAATAAATCCATAAAAACAAGTTATGAGCATGCTGTCTGAATTGAACACACCACAAGTCCGTATTGAAGCCCAGAAGACCTTCTTTCATAAGCTCCAATTTAACAGCACTGAGGGACCATCTAATTAAAGAGTGAGAGGAGACGGATGCACTTGGGTGGGATGCAGCAGTCAGATTCTCTGCACATGATTACAGATGAAAAACATATGAAAATAAAATAGATGAGTACTTCAATTCAAGTTAATACTGTCAGTCTTTCAATCTCGAGCCCTTCACAAAATCAAAAGACTTCCGGTGCTACAGACCCAGATGTTAAAATGTCTTCTGGAGACATTCATTGGCAATGCATTCACATCAAGGAATCAGAAGAGGAATGTTAAACTATAAGCTCCAAGAACTTCAAAGTCCATTATGTGTATGATATGACAACAATGGAATGCAATGATGAGGATGATGACAACAGTATGTGAAGTCACATGCAGAGTTTCACATTTGCCTGCAATCATGACAGAAAATGCTGTGCCAGATTAGACCGAAGCCTTTCAGTGACGTCAGCAGCTAAGAGCTCAGCAGTCTTTATAATTACAGGCAAAGTCCTATTGCGTTTTAGTGCATTTGAAAGAAAGGGAACACAATTACAGCAATCCTCATCTGGCGTGGCTGCCAGAATTGCATTTCAGAGTGCATGCATTCCAGAGTGACAAAATGAGAAAACCATGAAGGCCTCCATCATTGGAACACTATAAAAAAAAGAGACACCAGCCAACTAAGATACTGAGGAGTTTGAGTGCTCCAACCATGCCGAGCGGAAATCTAGATATTTCCATGAATGATTAAAGCACGTGTACATCCACAGTGGAAGGATTTTAAGAGAATCATTTCCAAAAAAGGTGGCTAGACTGATTCTGGTGGAACTGGGACACGTCGTTCAATGACACCAATGAAAAGCTATTGATAGAACAATGTATTTACAGTAAATAATCTGAGTTAACCAAGTACATTTTATTTTTTATTTATTATCTTTTTCATAAACAAAATCTTATTTAATTCTTTCATGTAAATCTATGTGATATACCTGTCATAAATGTAAGGGATAAAAAGTTTATTTAATTTTTTTTAATTGCAGAGAATTTTAATTTTCTTTTAATTTTCCTTTTTGCATAAAAATCTCTTTAGAAATAGATTACGGGTGTATCAATGCACCCAAGAGTTCTGCCAATTGGTATGCATCAATTGTGAATCATTTTCATTTGATTTATTTATATAGCACAAATAAACAACAGAAGTTGACCACTGTGCTTTACAAGGCAATATATATAAGTATAGGAAACATAAAGGGAAGAGCAGAATACTATTCAAATATAATAAAACCATAGTTGAGATTTAGTGAAATGCCCGGTCAAGAAGATACAACTTTAACTTAGATTTAACTCATGCACAGAGGACAAGGATCTCAAGGATACAGGGAGGCTATTCCACAGCCTTGGACCAACAACTGCAAAAACAAGATCCCCTCTCGGCTTTATTCGTGCATGTGGCTGGAACAGATTGCAGCTGCTTGTGGACCGTAGAGTAGACACCTACCAGGCACGTTCAAAGTTAAAAGTTCTGATAAATAAGAGGGTGCAAGGCCATTAAAGAATTTAAAAACAAACAACAGCATTTTTAAATCGACTATATGACGCACCGGCAACCAGTTCAGAGACTTTAAAATAGGAGAAATATGTTCATGTTTGCGAACCCCAGTTAGGAATCTGGCTGCAGCATTTTGGACCATTTGAAGCCTCGTGATGGAAAACTGGGATATTTCTGAATATAAGGAATTACAGTAATCCAGGCGGGATAGAACGAAAGCAATTGTTTTGGATTGGCCAAATTTAAAATAATTTTAAATTTTAAGTAGGGAAAACGAGTGAGTGAGTGAGTGCAAGTATTTAAGCAATCAAATGCAGAACTGAATTAGTAAAAATTTTATTAAATCGATTCACTTTCCAAGATTATCAGCTCTACATTTAGAAATAGATGTCTTGAGTTTTAGAAGTTTTTTTGAGATTTAAAAAAAAAACAGCAAAAAAACATATTGGCTGACCACTAGAATCACTACTTTTGATAATTCAAAGAAGATTCAATGAGGTCAAACAAGACACTATGACATGAAGTAATGAAGAGGGCTGCTTCAAGTCAGCCACACATAGTTCACACCTAAAAATGCTGATAAGTGAGGGTGGATTAGACGATGCTTAGACAATGCTTGCATGGGAACTGAGTGACCACTTCATGGCCCAGCGTGCGTGTGAAGGCTTGCTGAAAACCAGGAAGGAAGGACTGGTGTTCACTTATCAAGGCACTGCATTTAACAGTGAATCAGAACGGAAGGTCGTAACAAAGCTCTGGTTTTTAGAGAGCCAAAAGTAACAACAACAACAAAAAAAGGCTCCACCTAAAATCATCAACACCAAATTCTTATCAACGTAATGGGTGACTATGATCTCAGCATCAGGTCAAATCCACTGTGGGACTCGGGATAGTGAGGAGAATATTCTTAGATCAGAGTCTAATCCGCTGCATTCCAGGCATTTTAAAACAGGCTTAAAAAGCTTTCAATGCACCTCAACCAAACACTGCACTACCTTGAAAAGCAGCAGAATTATGAATATGTCAGCGAATATATGCTTACGTGAGACTTGAGAGTCCGTTACTGGATCATGCATTACGCTTATTCCAGGGTCACTAAAATGATGCCTTTAGGTTATTTTAAAGATAACATCAAGGTTGTCCCACAAACAATGCAAGTGTTATATTGAAATCCAGTGGCCATATGAGAACACGCACCATTACTAAATGAATTCTAAACTGTGAGTAAACTGTCAAACAAGCATACATAAACTTAACAGGACTCTCATTAAAACCTTCCAGGGCTGCGGGCACACACAAAAAGAGGGTTGAAATGACAACACACCACATACAAACAGTCTTTTGTAAGGAGTGCTGTGGGCCCTCCGAGAGACCCCAGGGATTTCCATGTGTCCCGGGACGATATGAAAAATATCTGAAACCTCCATACAATGCAGCAAATGTGCGTAAAATGGGTCAGAATACATAATTCGGGAAAAAAAATAATGGAATATGAGATTAAAGATACAGAATCAAACAGCTTTGAAAGGAGAGAAGAGGTAGGGAACAGTGGGAGAGAAAGACGCCATGGCAACAAAACACTTAAGCAAAGAAACAACTCAGGATGGATTACATTTTGTATGAAATCTATATGCTTTCCCTTTTCCATGTCATAACATCACGCAACAAAATGACTTACAGGTGTTTTGCTAAATGGTGCCTCCTGGGCAAGTATCACATACAGAGACAACTGTAAGCAAACCATTAGTTAGAATGTAGTATATGGTTTAATTAATTAACATATTAATTAATTAATAAACAATTCATCAACATGCATTAAGTAGTTAATATATCAGGTATGATGAACTAATAATAAAGAACATCACTATGTTATGACCTCAAAACACTTACCATAGTGCATGATTTGTAAACTAATACATTATGTCCCCGTTTACACCTGATTTTAAGATGGTTTTGTCGATCGAATCACAAGTAGACGAGGGAGACATACCCGTCTGGTGTTTAAATCCATCTCTTTTGTCCACTTTCAACCACCTCTATACTGATTTCTTCTAGGGGAGGGTCTTTTCGATCTAATGGATTAAATAAGCACGTGCAATTTACATTTGAACGCACCATGAGTCAACAGAAAAACACACGAAGAGCAGCAGCTTTTGTTTCTGCTCTGATAGCCACAAGGCGACGCCGAACGCTGTGAGTGTGTGTTAGAAATCAGGAATGGAGAGGACATAGTGCGTGGCACGTTTTATCTTCAAACCAAACTTTGGTCTCAGTCAACAAAGTTTAAATCCCGTCTGGCTAGCGCGCTTCCCATAATTACACATTAAGTCTGTAGGCGGAGAGTAGTTGGTCTTTTGTGGCCGCTTCGAACGCATTTGACCACATGAGCGTGAATCTACACTACAAATCTACAATCTGGTCAAATGCGTTTTCAACTAGGCTACCTCTGGAAGTGGTCAAAAGTGGACAAATTAAAAACGTTTCCGACCCAGTTTACACCTTCATTTAGTGTCGTCCACGTGTGATCTGATCGACCAAAATTAATTTTAATTAAGGATGCTCCGATCAGGATTATTGCAGGCGATACCGAAAGCCGATTTCTTGTCATGGTGATCGGCCGATACCGATCCTTAATATACTTAATATAAGACAAAGATAAATACAGACAAAATGGAGCAGTCTGATGCAGCCCACAAGGTTAAATCAAACATTGTCCAATAGTAAACTTTAGAGGACAACATAAACATTTAATCACCTAAAATAGAGAAGTCTGATGTAACTTAAACCTTTTCCAATACAAGTCTGAGCAGGACAAAAATTAAATAAATAAATAAATCATTTAAACTCCTAAAAGAACAAACTGGAGTAGTTTGATGCTGGTCATTAGAAGGGATGGGCATTTCAAGCAAAAATAATATTCGAAGATCGCTGGGTATTATTCGATTATTATTATAAAATTGCACCCCTCCCCATATGCACACACATGCATGTATAGCGGAGGGGTCTGACGTTTAAATATAGCCTAACTTAAAAACGTAAATATAAATTTCATATTTGTTTTATATAATATAATGTTCTTTTTTTTTATTTCATCTATGTTGATTATATGAAAAAGGAACCGCATGAGATGGGTAAGATAGGATCATAAGATGGCCGATATATCAGGAGACATTTGGAGTGGGTAAGACATGATTTTGACCACTTAATTAAGTTTGTTTTGTAGAAAGCCACTCTTTAAAGTGAATTTCGTTTTGTAAAAATTGTATCTTAATTTCAATCAATGTTTCGGCTGGATTTAATAAGAAGCGAAATAAAGCAGACAATATAATAGGACAAGGAGACGCCCGCGCATGAACTGGAGCGCGTCTCATAAATTAACCGGAACTCAGCGTATAAGCTACTTGCCTCACAGACCTGAGAACATATAGAAAGCTTGAAATGTCTACTTTTTTAAAAAAACAATTCAAATCGATAAGAAATGGGGTAGGCCTACTCTCTGCTTAAGTAGGCTAATCCGTATGAAGTGTGCATTTCTCTCTATAGGCGCGTTCAATACATGCGAAGATGGCGCCGTGTCAACATCGCCAACTGTATCTTTGCAGCCAGAAAACACTAGTTTATTAATAAACAATTAAAATGTATCTTGCTGCATAAACATTACTTTTGCCGGTTCTTTGTGGCAAGCTTTATGCATGCGCTTGATATTCGGAATATAGGCAATATTATGATAACGCTCATTATGGTTTAGTATTTTCTCCCATATATATTTAAGTAATTAAATGAATATAAATATGCGATTAGACTAATGGCTTAAATTAACTACTACTAATCGACTAGAAAAAAACGGGCAGCACTACTTATTTTTACATATTTCCTGACCAGCACGTCACTGCAGGCGTTCTGAGTGAGTGGCGCTGTGTGGACTGAGTGAGCGAAGCATAGGCTACTCTTCAGAAAGGTGATGTCTCTGGAGGACAATGCTCCTCTGCGTGAGATTCCTTTGAAAAAAATGAGCTATTTGCAGTATATGTTTCATTGTTTCTCGACACATCATAGTAATTCCACACAAGTGATGACATGACTCCCAAATCATTTAAGTCCCCACGCATCATGTACCTTCTCACGTTTTGACGTCATCAAATTGTGATCGGTTTGTGAGATCGGCCAAGTTAAGGGAGTACCGATCGAGTTATAAAATGTGATTATCGGCTGATACCGATCTCTGGCCGATCGATCTGAGCATCCCTAATTTTAATACCAGGTGTAAACAGGGGCTTTGACATTGCATCACATAACCAGCTCCATGCGTATGACTTTTCTGACATCATAAACTTGCTCTTTATCTCACCTGTACAGCATTCCACTTTAGATGCGGAGAGATTGGGGCTGCGTTCCAGTCCACTTTTTGACACACACTTGTAAACTTCCCTAAGCACTTCCCCTCGGGGGAATCCTGCCGCCATTTTAAAGTGCGTTCCATTTCGTGAAGTGGACATGGGAAGTTTATATGGACAGACCCTCGTTCCCTCGATTTTGACCGAGGGAGCGAGTCTACTTCATACTTCAGGCAGTTCCATATACAACAATGCAACACGATTGTGACATGACCGCAGATCTCGTCTAATCACCACCACCAAAAACCACTCTATGATATATTAATTAGAATTTTTTATATAAAACAACCCAAACACATCTATATACATTTGGATGCTGCATTAAACAAATTCTTAAAGTGAAAAAAATTGCATAATAAATCAACTCCATAGCTGATTTCAAGTGATCAAGGGCTTAGGACATTCCAGTTCAGGCCATTGCAGTTTCCGCCCGTAGTGGGCACTCGTGCAACGTAAGCAATGACGCACATCTAAGTGAACGAGACGGAGGGAAGTTAGCGAGTGAAGGGCATGTCAATTTTGGACTGGAACGCAGCCTAGGAGTGAGTCCCATGAAACATGAGTCACGACACTTGGTTAAATACAGATCAAAGACAAATAAAAAGCTAAATAAAAGCAAATAAAAAAAATGACATGGTTGCCACAGCAAATTTGTTTTTATTTGCTAACACTATGGGTTATTCTATATAAAGGGTTAAGTGTAGGTGGTATGCTATTTTCAAACATGATAAAGCATTAATTAGCACCACTCACTAGACATTTCATTTCCGAACTACCTCGATACATTCAACAAGCAGCGTAATAAATGTTTCCAGATCTGTTTTGGATAAAACTGAACACACTTTTAATGCCACACACTGGACATTTAACTTTGAAAGTGTCAAAAATAGTGCAAGAATCAATGTAATATTTTGCAGAAATGTCACCACAGGTATGTTTTTCAAAGAGTCTGGGTTAAAAAAAAATACATTTCATTTACATTTATTCATTTAGCAGACACTTTTACCCAATGCAACTTAAATTTAAGGAATACAAAAAGCGATTCTAAAGAGACTATAAACATAAGACGTGCAATTAATAGAAAGTTTCAGTTATCGTTCAGTATAGTAAAAGCTAGAATAGGGAGGGATTCATGAATAGTGAGAGCAAAGGTGAAAACGGTGAAAAATTTATTATTATTATTATTATTGCAGTCAAGTGCTCACGGATGAGATGAGTTTTCAGTAGTTTCTTGAAAATTGTTAGGGATTTGGTGATCCGGAAGTGGTTGGGAAGATCATTCCACCAGCAAGGAACAGTTAATGAAAACGTTCTTGAGAGTGATTTTGTGCCTCTATGAGACGCCGCTGTAGATCACTGATTGTTCAGACAGACAGAATCGTCACTACCAGCGTCACTGTATTTGCGAGACATCAAACCCGCCAGATTTAAATAGCCAGTAACAGCCTCCAATGTTTTAAAACTACTTGCTTGAAGATAGGGGTGTGCCATATCATACCGTCCACGATAATACCGGTATACATTTTTACATGATAAAAAAAGTGTCATATCGCGATATGAATGATATAGCGACGCAATGACGTATGGCGCATTTACGTTCCCTAGCACGCACAACAACAACACCTGTCTGAGCGCGAGAGCAGCCTGTCAGCCTCCGATGACTATTTAGCAATTTCACAAACAGCTTGAGTGTTCAGCGGGGCTGCCGACGCGTGTCTTCTCTCGCGCGCGTTTAGGAGTCGGGACATGACTGAATGGTCTCTTGCACAATCGGGCCATCAGTGCATCGTAACTAAAGTTTATAATTTTCAAGTCTTCTTAATTCTTATCAGTTTAAACATTCAAGCGGTTTTAAACTATCCAGTAAGCTACTCACACACTCTCTGAGAGAGTTGCACTGCGTGCATACATAGAGTACAGCTCGCGAGAAACTGAAGTTATTTTTCACGGATTATATTGCTTTAATGGGGGGAAAAACGCAAAATTGTGTAAAACTTCCGGTCTTGGTAAGTATACTCATAAACACAGTCGGTTATGTATAAAACGCATGTGACAGTGTGACAGACAGTATAATGAAAAAAGCAATGGATCCGTTCACTAGCTGTAAAAGTGACAGCAGCCATAGGCTATGCGTCTGTCATTAATGTTGTCGTCAAAACAACAAAAGATAGCTTTAATTGTAATGAATGAGAATTATTAGCCTATGTATTTAATTTAATCAGGAAACAGAACTAAAAGATTATGTGTTATTTTACATTTGATTACTTTATTATGTTTCTGTAGTATTTCTGAATACTGGTGTTAGACCTACACACATTTAACATTTAATTCAAAGATTGAAATCAAGCTTCCTTTTGTTGTGTAAACTCTTAACAACAAAATTACCACATTGTAAAAATGCAATGAGTGAGCAAACATTTAGGCGAGATAAACATAATAAGAACATTTTCAACAACAACAAAAAAAATGTCTATATCGTCATAAATATCATTATCGCAAATATTCTTGAAATATCGTGATATAATTTTGAGGCTATATCGCCCACCCCTACTTGAAGTAAAAAAAACCTTCCAAAAAAGAAATGGCTGAATCGTGGTCAGTGGACGAGAACCGCAGACGTTCCTCTTGTTAGTTGCCGAGGAGCGGATAAACTATAACGATCAGTCATAACCCCACCCACTTTGAAGCGGTACTAACTGCAGTGGAAAAGCAACCGAGCTAAAACGAACCGAGCCGTGCCGCGCCGCGCCGAGTCGTACCACGCAGTGGAAAAGCAAAGCGAACCGAACCGTGCCGCGCCGAACCGTACTGAGCCGTACCATCCAGTGGAAAAGCGCCATTGGACTTGATGAGAGCCGCAACTGGGAGCTAGTGCTGGGCGGTATACCGGTTCATACTGAATACCGGTGCTTATTTTTGTTATGATATGAATTTTTAATATAACATTACCGCAATACCAGTATGTATGTCGCTTTAACAGTTGGGAACGTGTCGCAACACTGTTTGAGAGTGTCTTTTCACTGTTGCACTGGTGATGTGTTACTGAGCGTCACGGTGAGGATGGATAGGTTAAACTACAATTGATAGCTGTCAAATTATATTACAGTGTTTCCCATACATTGGTTCACAATATCAACACAGCCTTTTGGAAAATCTATTTGTGGTTGGCTTTGACATCGTTGAATAAACATGAGCACGGCACGTTTCAAAGTCGAAACACGGCGCGGGTGTTTTTATATGAATGTATCTGAAGTGAACTGACTGTCTTTAGAAAAGTTCCGATGTTATTTCTATGGAATCTTTCCTGATAAAGCAGCGTTTATGAGCTTTGTGTACAGCCTACAGCCATTACCGTGGAAACCGTTGTTTCTGCCGCTTTACAGCGCCTCTTGCTGGACCTCTTTGTAAACACTGCAAAACTGTATTAATACTAGTGTGGGACTAAAATATTCTCGAAATATCTAAAACTCTAAAATATTCACTCATGACAATAAAAAGGAGCATTCGAAAGTCAATCTAAAGCAGTATTCCCTCTATCAATCAGTAGAAAATGTGGTTAACACCCAGTCATGCTTGAAAAAAAAAAAAGTGTCATACCGCGAAACCGGTATAATTTTGAAAAATACCGTGATATGTATTTTTGGTCACACCGCCCAGCACTGGGAGCCAGTGCAGAGAGATACACAGATAACTGATGTATGCTCTCTTAGGCTCTCATTGAAGACCAGAGAAGCCGCTGCATACTTGACCATCTGTACAGGGTTTGATTGCACACGTTAGAAGTCTAGCCAGAAGAGCATTGCAGTAGTCCAGCCTAGAAAAGACAAGAGCCTGGACAACAAGCTGTGTTGCAGGCTCAGTTAGGAAGGGCCTGATCTTCCTGAGAGTGTAAACCTGCATGATCATGGTCTTTGAAAGTCAGCTTTCATCATGTTTAGGCTAAATCCATAGTTGAGTATTCAAGCTTTGATTTTTCTCCCAAAATCAGTGCACAAAAAAATGCAAATCCTTAAGGAATCATAACACACTCAAAGTCATAACCAGCAGCACAGCAAATATAAAAGAATATCTATGACTGCCATCCTCCAGTGACAGCTGCAGAAAGTAATCAAGCCATAGAGTGAAGTTAGAAAACTACATAAGGGGTGAAAATGTCAGTGTTAAGCACAGGCTCGTAGAAGACACACGGGTCGTCTCCCCACCCACAGAGAGACAGCTGCTTGATGAGGAGGTCAGTGGAACTCGGCTGCCCTTCATGCTCCGGCAAAAAGCTGGGCTGGTCATCTCAGAGATTAATACTGGGGAGAACTGCACACAGAGATCACTGAGTGTCTGTCTGTTTGTTTCTCTCTCATGTTAACAACAGCACCATCACAACACACACACACACACACACACACACACACACACACACACACACACACACACACACACACACACACACACACACACACACACACACACACACACACACACACACACACACACAGCATCCTAAGCTGGCCTCTCCATTATTGCTTGGTCTTAATCCTCTTTTGCAACAGAGGGACAGATGAATGAATCCCAGTTCTCTACAGCACTGACATATCATCGACCCCCTCTTTAAATGTCACAAAATTTTAAATCGATCTGTGTTGGCTATTAAATCTCCCTGTGGTCCTTAATTTCAGAAAAACCTGCCTATTTTTGATCTTCTGTACAAAGCACATTTTAGTACCTCAGTTTTGGGACAGATCACTGGCAGTGCTCTGTTCTCTGATGGTGCAGCTCATCAATAGCCCAAAACATCACAAGATTCAGCCAGACTGAAGACCATGTTCATTGTCGGTTAACAATATTACAATACAAGAAACAAAAATGGCGCGTATGCTCTAATGTCTTATTCTGGAGGGGACAATAAGAGAAAACTTTTTGTAGAGGGATGCAATATGCGGTCGAGTACCTGCTATGCACAAGTAAAAACAATATTTGAACTTCAAACTGTTTTGTTTCTGACTGTAGTAGACACCAATGGAAAAACTGAATGAATAAAGATAATTATTTAACAATGTTTTAGGGCTGTGAAAAGTTAACATGTTAAGTTATTCATTGAATGTTTAAATAAATAATTTGTAACATTTATCAAATTTAATATTAGAAATGCATTAATTATGCTTTCTAAAGACAGGTTGGAATCAAATTAGCAGTGAATCTACCTAAACAGGTATATTAATCTCTTTATAAGTTTGGTGTCGGTAAGATTTTTTTAATGTTTTGTAAGTAGTCTGCAAAAATATTTGATCTTCAGTGTCACATCCTTCAGAGATCATTCTCATATGCTGATTTGCTGCTCAAGAAACGGTTCTTATTATCAATGTTGAAAACTGTTGTGCTGCTTAACATTTTTGTGAAAATTATTTTTTTAAAAAAATCTGGATTTTTTGATATATAGAGTACGAAGAGCATGTACAGTATTTGAAATTAAATTGAAAAAATTGTTTGAAAATTGTATTTACTGTTACTTTTGATCAATCTAATGTGCCCTGGCTGAATAAAAGATAAAAAAAAATAATAAATCAAATCTTACTGAACCCAAATGTTAAAATAATCTGGTCATTAAGCTCTGGGTGAGTGTAAAGGGCGACATTAGAATCACAACTGGTACAGAAGGTGAGCTTACTCTCCACCGTACGCCTCTGCACCAACAGGCTCTCAAAAGCACAGATGAAAGGGTCTAAATAAAGAGGTCATTCATTATTCAACCCTGCTCCAAAGCAGTGTGACCCGGAGTGTGGAAATCTCTACTCCAACTATACCACAGAACATGCATGTTTCTCGTAGGTTATTCATGAATTAACAATGAATAAAAGAACCAGGCTAAGTCTTCTCAACATGTACAATGCATTGATACCTTGATGGTCTTGTGGACAGACACTTTGTTTTACCTCACATATCCCATGTCACAAGCATTACAAGATCAATAATATCATGCTCCAGACGGATTTCTTTCTTGCATGCACTGGCAGCCTTACCAATTCTGTCTTGATGACCCTGTTTACACCTGGTATTATAGGGACAGTTTACCCAAAAATGAAAATTAGCCCATGATTTACTCACCCTGAAGTCATCCTAGGAGTAATAAAATCGCCCAATTGTAACCATGCACCACATAAAAAATGGCTGCTCATTGCTCCGTGGGGGGGGGGGGGGGGGTGTCCACAGTTTGCAGTGTGTGTTTGTGTTCATTACTCACTACTCCTAATGTGTGTGTACTGACATGGATGGGTTAAATGCAGATGACAAATTCCGAATGCGAGTTACCATACTTGACCTTCACATGTAACTCTCACTTTTTTTATTATAACACTGCTACATGTTTTTAACAGTAGAATATGTTGGGGAAGGTCAAGACCCCTGATATTGGACAAACATTTTGTTATTACTGACATTTGAAGCTCTTCAAACTTGTTGATCTTATGTTGGATAATACTCTGAATTGAATAGTATTGAATAGTCCTCTACAAAAACATAGAATGTGCAACTCATGTTCAGTAATGGACACCAAAGTTATCATATTCATAGAAAGTACCATGATATCTATACAAAAAGTCTAGATATCAACTAGCTGAAATATCAAGACACGTGGAGAATCTGTCTTTAACAAAGAAAAAGGCCTGAGAGAAAATTTAAAGTCTAAGTTATTAACCAGTCAATTTGATTCAGGGATAAAAATGGAACAGGGCGACAGAGACAGAGAAAGAAAAGCAATTAAGACGACATGAATAAGATGGAGCGAAGAGGAGTTCGAGAGAGAGGTAGAGAAAGAACGGGAGCGAGGGAGGGAGGGAGGGATGGAGCGGGGATATACAGAGTGGAATGCCAGGGCTAATCCCCAGCTCCTGTGTGGTATTTTAACTGTTATTCTTTCCTCCTCGTTCCCCTGCCGCCATCACTCACTGCAGTGCAGCGAACAACCACACCATGTCTGGACAAACCTGAGGACAGGAGACGCAGTGGCCGACCCTGCTGGACACAGGGTCTTGGCGTCAGCAGGACGTCTGGCCTGACATTTGTCTCCTTACAATAAACAGGATATTTAAAATGTTTATAAATCACAAAACACTAAGGAAAAGTCAAGACACGACCTTTGCTCTTAGACCAATAAAAATGCTAAGTCCAAACTAAGTTACTAAATAAAGTAAAGCTTTAAAACATCCCACATCACCTCAGTCCAAATATTTACTTTAAAGTAGGCATGGTAGTTACAGTCATGTTTTCTCCCCTATCGTGACATAAATCTAAGATAAACGGATTCTTGAAGAAATAAAAGAATGTAGGGCGGGACTTGATTTTGTTCATTTGATCTTTGTTTGCTATTGCTGAGATGTGATGCGAGTGACAGGTTGTCCCGTCCACGCGCCAGTAAACACGTCATCAGAGAAGAGACGTTGCAAGATTATAAGGAAACCTGAATTAAATGATGTGTGCGGTAAAATCATTTATAATAAAAACTGAAATATTCAATTAAAATTGTTTTGATTGCATGGTGACTAACATTTAAATGCATGCCACAGACAAAAAGGGCAATGCTTCCCAAGTCCCGACAAATACGTCGCGGGGTGGGAATACAAGGCAGGAAAACGATTGAATCAGCTGAGTGAGTGATCGTTCGCGAGGACGCCGTGTCTTGCAGACAAACCGGTCACTATGGATACCGCCCAACAGTGCACGAGTTGTGGTCTGACCTCTGCCTGCATGTGTCCCCTACAGCTGCAAAATGATACAACACAGCTGAAGCCCGTTGCTAAAAGTAGGCAACCGCGGTCGCGACAGGTGTGCTCGTAGCACTCGGACAGAGACAGAATAAGTTAAACTGTCAACGAGCATTGTGCCTGTAGGAAAATCGATCTTAACATTGCCAGGCATGAACATCTTAGACCAGCTAGAAACCAGGTAACGTTACCGTGCTTAAATGGGATTTCCCAACAGATAGGCCTTTCCTACAGTAATTAACAAGAAAAGTGCAACACCAAATAAGCGCCAAACAATGGAAATGTCACTTTGGATTAAATTAAATAAGTTACTTCTGATCAAGTTACTAGAAACTGGGAATTGCTCGTCTGATTTGGGTCGCAAACGTATGGCTCAGTCCATTATACAGTTTAATTTTCAGTCCACAAACGAAGCAAATCTCAGCGAGCTCTATTTTTCTGCTAACGTTACGGCCACAATTGCACGCGAAAAAACAACAACAAACAAACAAAGAACGCAACATTTGGCATGGATTACCAGCTGGCAAACAATAACTAGCATTCCACTGGTAACATACATGTCAGGGGGTTACTTCGAATAGCCGACTGTTCTTTAAAGATTTGAGGCTAGAAAGAAATGTTCATTTATATATAGAAACACAGCGAATGTTTGTTTCTCAGTTTCTACTCGGATGTTTCCATGGCAGCTGAATCTCAGTCCTCGTGCGAGATTCCTGCGTTCACAGAATCAGCGTAACGTTAGTTTGAGGGGAAAATAACGGTCTTGGATAATTACGACGGAAAGATTGGGTTCTATATGAAATATTTTAAAGGCATCCAAAATGTAATTGGCCACAGGTAAGTTTTAGAAACTTTTCGTGGTACAAACGCCGTTGCATAGTGACGTTTTGAAGGACTGTCCGCGAGCCTGGACGGCATCATGTTCACGCGCTCAATACTTTCCACGGACCGCTGGATTCCCCAAACTTTGCCAAGGGCATGCGCTCTCACGACATAAGCAAATAAGGCATGATCAAACCTACCTGACACAAATGACAGTATGAGCAGGACTCTAAAATTCAGTCCCGGATGAATCGGGTTATTCCTGAGACAATAGGCAGTCATTGTCAGCGCCATATCGCCGCCCGCGCTCTCGCTTCTTTCGTTCTCCTCGAAACTCAGTCTGAAAGCTCCTCAGCAACAATTCCATAGGGAAAAGGCTGAGTCTGGACCGTACCACTCTGCCTCTCCGTTACGGGGGTGTGTGTCTCACCTGAAGCGCAGTCCATGCAAACCAATATTTGCAAAACAAGATGTTGACAGATGTAGATGGTCAAATATAACTGAGCCTGAAAGTATAGTAATAATGGCCAGAGTTTTAGTAGATTGTTCATATTCATATTGTTTTACCGATCTGTTAACACAAATGATTGCATATTTATTATATTTGCAGTGTAGCAAAGCACCGAATGCATGCATTTTCACGTTTTCACAGTTAGGCTATAGCGTGACTTTCTGTCCAATCGGAATGAAAAGTGCATGCAAACACGTTGATATACTTGGCAATGCATAAAATTAAAATTCACCCTATGTTGTTAATACATTTTATTAATTTTATTGTGAGTGAACCATGTAGCCATGTTTCTTTATTTAACTTTTGCTTGAACTCGTAGTTTTTTATCAAAACATAAACTCGATCTTAAAACGACTTCTCTCTGATGCCCTAGTGGATTAATTTACAGCACTGATTTTTATTTATTATTACCACAAGGCTAGTGTGCACTAAAAAAAAGGGGTCAATTTTGATTTCTTGCCGAATTTAGGCCAATTGCCCTCATATATTGCCAAAAGCCTTTGCCTGAATTCAGAATGGTGTACTAGCCTACTAGGCTACTCTACATGAGTATTCTAGTATGCTATGCTATTCCGAATTCAGGCTATGTCAAACAGACATAGCTACAATCCGTATGAAAAAATCAAACCAGTCGTAGGCCTTACAATTATAACAAGTGTTGGGGAAAGTTACTTTTAAAAGTAATGCACGACAATATTGCGTTACTCCCCAAAAAAGTAACTAAGTACGTTACTTAGTTACTTTTTATGGAACGTAATGCGTTACATTACTTTTGCGTTACTTTTTCTCACCTGCATGGGCTTGTTTGTTTGTTTTTTAATAACAGCTAAAACAATCTATTTTTGCCAATTGTTAAGGCCCTTTCACATCAAAAGTTAAATGAATAACCCTAAGGCTGAAGGAAATGCATATTTACTACTGTACAGTAGAGGGTGCCGCTCAAACAAACCTTTCAGCTGCTGCTGTTCTTGATTAAATAACAATAGGATTCAGAAGGAAGTTCAACACTCTTATTTCTAAACCTAATCTAAAGTCATTTTTGCTTATTAGTATGGTTGAATTAGATCATTGTAGGTCAGCAGCAAAGACATTGGTTAATAAAGTGAGATTAAATACATAAAGTATATTTGTTTAATTTAACATAGTTAATTATAAAACTTTTGCACAATATTCTGATATTGCATTTGACTGTTTTATTCATTTTGAGGAATACTGAATGTTTTTGTGCAAGTGAGATGAGTAAATGCATGTTCAATGCAAATGCACACAACACCTCACTTTATTTCTCTCAACATGGGGACAGGAGATCTGTCAGTCAATAAATGTGAAAAAGTAACTAGCGTTACTTATTTGAAAAAGTAACTCAGATATTTTGTTGTAAATTGAAAAAGTAATGCGTTACTTTACTAGTTACTTGAAAAAGTAATCTGATTACGTAACTCAAGTTACTTGTAATAAGTTACCTCCAACACTGCTGACGAGTGATTTTATCCTTGTTCTAGTGAACTCAAAGACAGCCTATTTATAAGCGTGGCTTTTTGACTTATCAATTTGTGTCGATATAGGGTAAATCCTGTGCGCCATGTGCACCTTTTGGGTTTTTAGTCTTTGTAATTATGTATTTTCACAGTCTTATACCTCAACAGTTTTACATCAAACTGCGACTTTCTTGACTTTAAAATGTATCTTTTAAATTGACAAACATCAAACAATATGTGTAATTCAGGGCACAATTCAAACGGGATCCAAATATTTGTTGTCTCTCGCCATTGACTTCCATACAATATTTTTCAGGAAATAAGGTCCCATGGTGGTCCACCGGAAGGGGAGGGACTTAGGCTCTCTATAGCTCGAACACTGCACGTGACCTACAGCGTCAGTTGCGTCACTTCACCGCAGTTCACAAATCCTCGCCCGTGGCCTCGTGTCCATCGTATGCATTTCAGAATCTCAACGGAAGTAGGTCATCCTTTTGCTAGTACTGTGATTTCGGACATACATCTTTTGTCCCATAGCCTACTTTTTTTCGCCTACTAGTAAGGAAGTATGTGATTTTGGTTGCAACCAGAGCCATTTTAAAGTGTGTTTTTGTTATAGCGCCACCAACTGGCCGTGCTCCATCAAATTTGTAAAGTGTCTTTTCACTTTTCTGTTATACAAATCGAAAGGACTAATTTAATCGTAATTAAAATCTTGTATATTGTGAGTATAAAACAGAACGTGTTCATCATAATCGTCATCAGATATTTTCCCACTTGTTGGTTCAGTCCCACAAATAGGCACTAATTTTCTGTTAGCTTCAGGCTTAATCCCCGTACCCCCTGCTAATCCTCTAAACCCCCCCCCCCCCCCCCCCTTTGTTTTCATCTCCAATCTGTGTAGCCGCAAAGCCAAAAGAAAACCCCTCCCCCCATTGCTTTTACCTCTTGGTCTGAGTGTAATTGAGACACATAGAAATGAACAAGCTAATCCTACCAAACAACAAATGAACTGGTTGGCTAATAGCTCCACCCCATTTATGCCAGATCACCAATTTGTCAACTTTCTGTCTTGTCTCAATCCAACCAGTGTAAGCTTTATCTCAACCATTTATTTGGATGGTAGCTGGAAAACAAAGAAAGAACTGAAGTTATTCCACTCCTTTCCCCCCTACTCTTACTTTGATTTATTGGACAGAGATTTTTTTTTCTCTCTAGGGCATTGTTGATCACAGCATGCAAGAAAATAACTCAGAAAGAGGTTGATCACGGAAAAAAATAATAATAAAAGAGAGTGCCTTTACAGTAGATTTCCCATTTATAAAGTTGTCTAAACGATTTCCCGGGAGTCGCAATGCACCATCAACAAAGTCAGCTCACTCAGTTACTGATATCTCCTCGATGAAAACAGTACATCAAAGACAGAGATCCCCAGACTCTCCCACAACTTCTCTGAACGAAGCAGTGAGCCTCGTTCCTTAAGGATCTTTTTTTTTTTGCAGCGGCTCCAGTTCTATGAACCAAGAGACTCCTTCCATTCAGCAGTGGTTTTGTCCATCTCCATCCAGAAGGTTTGGTTTACAAAGAATCTGACCCATCTCCAGCTAAATCCTAAATCCCTTTTTGTTGTTTGTTGACAGTTTTTTCTAAGACAATCCATGAACCAGGCAATAAATCCTCTCTCTTACTGTTAAGACTCCGGAAATGTATGAACATATTGAATGTTTTCTTCATCTGCTGTAATACACATTACATACACTGGCCAGTGTTTCACCTTACTGTTTGGACTAGAATTAATATAAAAGTAAACTCATTCTTTCACCATTTGTTAATTTGGAAAAGGAGGAAAAACATAGAAGGAAAACTGGGCACACAGTCTCACCTGGCAGTGAGAGAGGGACTATTTATGAGGTACTCCAAGTGATTAAAAAAATTTAAGAAGAACTTACTTACCTGGTGAATGACAACTTTATGATGATGAATAACTTAATTCTGATGTATATCCCACAGTTCTTTCTAATGTGTGACAGGGGATCGATAAAGTAATTTTTTTTCTCTCTGTCTGGATGTTTGTCTCTATATTAAAGTGAAAATGAAGGATGAGCAAGGCAGGTTCTGATTATAGTATAATAGAGATTATTATTATTATTATCTTTTTTTTGGTCAAGTTAAAGTCTAGTTTTGTAGATTTATCTGTAGCTTATGGCATTTAGATGGCGATATAAACATAGCCTGGTTTAGAGCAAAGTTTTTACATATATATATATATGTAAAAACTTTGCTCTAAACCAATAAAATATATATGATTATACAAATAGCCTTATTTAGAAAAAAAATTAATTAATGTATATTCATAACTTATTAAACTAAATTATTAATCAACTAAACTACTTTTTTAGAGTTATCTGTATTTTTATGTTTTATGATTTAGAATTATAAGCTGGATATAGAAGAGTATCACAAGATTAGGAATAATTTTATCTAATTTAGAGATTGGTATTTGCAACACCTCTCATGATCTTTGACTTGGCCTTTCTACGAATAAAATGTAAGCGAAACATCAGTGTCATGGAAAAAATAGCCTATTTAAGAAATAAAAAAGTATCTAATTTACAGACATTTCTGTTAGATAGCAACAATACACTTTAAACTAGTTACTGCCAAAGCTTCCCTCAAAGAGGGTTAATGTCTCTAATGATGTGATGCCATGGCAACATTCAAATGGTAATGTATCCTGAACTCAGATGATAATCTAGTCCTCATCTTGCTCCAGAGGTTGTCCTGGAATCAGAACAAATGGACATACTTTAAAACACTTGAGATGTAATTGCTCAAACCTGTCCTTTCAAACTCTGTAAAGTGCTTTGCCATTTATCAAGTATTACGTGCCTGAAAGATTTTTCCAAACACTTTAATATACACTTTAGTATATTTTACACCCTGAAAAGTTTATTTTTCACCCTTGTGCTTTCTAAAACCGGGAAGCACATTGAGGGTGTTGCCTGCTCCGGAATGTTGCATGAGTCCTCAAGGACCCTTAAAAGAGGAGGCTTGGTGCACTCTCTTTTGTACCAACACGTCCTGACTTAACTCCCTCATTGCAGAACACTCTATAGTTTATTCAAGTAAATACTCTACAGTATTTCATAAGCTGCAGTTTTAAACATTTCCTAGACAAGTAACGTAGAACAGACCCACTCGGAAAATAAATCATGTGCCTAATTTCATCATATTGCATGGCAGTAACCAGCACTTATGCGTAGAAGAGTTGCAGGGAATGAAGGGTGCCTAATGCCGGCTGGGAGGACCAAAGAGCTGTTTATGCATTTGTTTTCATTCATGCTCTCAGTCTCATTTTTGTGTTTAACCTCATCATTCAATGTGAAGTATTCTTTTTATTCTCATTCTTTTATTTTGGATTCAATAAACAATTCTTTTACTTTATAAATACAGAGTACAAGATCAAAAACTGCATGTTTGCTGTCTGGGCCGACTATGGGTTTCCTTTGATTAGTCCAGCAAACCCCAAATTACTTCAATCTTCAGTCAACACTGACATGTTAGTGAAGTCCTGAAGTGGGATCCAGTGTCCAAATCCATGTAGACATAGATGAATTTCCATTTACAATGGTCGCAGAGGGCAGACATTGATAGGATAAAACCAAACCAAGTTATATAAACTGTGGCCGAGTTTACTTTGTCCATTTAGCAAGCTGTTTCCCATGAAGATGTCGGAGTCTTTGGAATGACGACTTGGGAGCAACAGTGTTTTTCACTCTTCTATTGTCTTCATGTCACTTTGACCAATGTTTGGTAAAGAATACACTATAAATACCACATTGATTTTGATGCTGAAACCAGGCGTTGCCGGATTGTCCAGAATAGCTAAACAAATATAATAGGTCTAAATGCTTTTTCTTCCAGTTCAGTTTATTTGTTTCTTTGTTTTAAAAAAAATGCTTTTACAAAAAATACTTCATAATTGAGTTGGTCGTATTTGATCTGTATTTGAAAAACTATAACCTTTCCCTTTTGGCCTTTCAACATGTTTGTAATCTATTAATCATATCTACAAATCTTGTACATTTGCTACAATTTTGAATATTCTTTAATGATTTTGCAAATTTAGGTCAGAAGAGATGTCTTCACAAATCGCATTAAAAAAGTATAATGTTCATAAATTGATAGCAGAAAGAACTGACTTAAAATAAACATTATTACGAAAAGTTGTTTCCATAAGTTCTTGAATATTTTTTACCCAAAATGGTCTCTTCTCTAACCAACCAACCAACTAATCAGTCAGTCAGTCTTTGAAATCAACCAATCAATCAATCAATACCGGAACATATATGAGGTTAACACCGCTACATGCCACAGACAGGTGTTACATCCATTAAGATGAGAAGACCATGTCAACTGAATATTGTCCTATATTGCCTCCTTCTGGCCGTTACTCTCGGGAAGATACTCCCTTCTCAAAAAGAGAAAACCAGACATACCCAAAAAACAAAAAAAACAAAAAAAAATTGTCAGACCTTAAATCTACATGTTAACTGACATGATGGATGTGCTGTAATGAGCCCTTCAGCCCACAACACTGGAAACAACAGGTGGAGTTAAATACAAGTGTTTGGATGGTGGACTGTGAAAAACATAATAGATTCATTACCGTTTTTGTTGAGAGTGGCAAGATAAAATTAAAGGCACAAACAAGACAAAGAAGTGAATATATTTTAGTGCTATTACAAATTTAGGTCTGGAAGGTCTATTTTAATAGAAGGTTAAAAAAGATAAAAGCCTATAAAAACATCACATAAGAAACATACAGACAGAAATTCACACAAAACAAATAATTGCCACTGTTTATTTTAAGAATTATTAAGAAATCACATGGATAGAATATGACTGTAATTGTAGATATTACCATTGTGCATGCAGTAAAAAGAGAGATTTTTTAATCAAATTTACAAAAAAGCTGTTTGTAAATCTAAAACTAGTTTCTATTTTAAATTCAATTAAACTGTAATTGCACTTATCAATTACTAACAAATGTGAAGCACCTGATCTGGAAAGTAGTCTTTATCTATCAAGTCCCATTTCTTACCCTCATAGTTTGTATTTAATACTTATATTAATTTATATAAATTCACTTAGTTGCATCACAGATTTGTAACACACTACTCAGCATTTGTCCTTAGCCACTTGTAAACACAAATAAATAACTTGCAGATGGGAGTATTAATCAAGTACAAATACAATTCTATGCTTCAATAATGGTAGAGGTCTTTGTATCAGAGTGTCCAAGATACTTTAAAGCTGTGCTTAAGGTCTTGATTTGACTAGTCCTCTCGTAGATATGCATCTGGGATGTCCTCACCCTCCATTCCGGGGCTGAGGTTTTGAAGCCTTTCACTGTTCTCAGCTTTAGAGTCTTTGAGTTGTCTCTCAGCCTCCAGCAACAGCTGCCGAAAATGTTCCGCCTGGGACTGTGCGACCTGCAGACTGCTCTGTGCTGTCACAGAAGCTTGGTCAGCCCCTGGAAAGAACAAACAGGATTAGGCTTTAACAACATGTGGCTAAAAGCGCAATCCAACAAATGACCACCAAGTGGCAGTAGGTGACAGATGTCAATGAGTCTTTACACTAAAGCTGGGCTCACACGGTACGATTTTGGTCACGATTTGGCTGTCTAGGACAAATTTTGCAAATTCTAAAAGATTCCTCTAAACCTAGGCTAAAATCTGAAGTCTCTGATCATTAGTTTGACATGTTAACTGACAGTCGTGTAAGAAGATTTGACTCATAGTCCTGCAGTGTGACTTCTCTTACAACGGCCATCAAACTGTCATCATTTTTCAAGACAAGCCATGACCAAAATGAACACTAGAGCTTTCTTTTTTGTAGCCACCACTTCAATCCCGTGTGTAACGCAGCTCACTGTGACCGAACGCGTCATTGATTGATTGATGTTAAACTCGAGACGAGTTTTCTTCTGTGCTTCCGTTTTTAAAATCCGTATTTTAAAAAGTCAATGTAAAATGCACAAGTGAAGGTAAAAATGGTATTAAAAGGATGACCAAATACAGCAAACATACACATTTTTATATAATATAATAATAAAAAATAATAATATAAAACAGCATATTAAAATAATTTCAGAAGGATCATGACTGGAGTAATGGCTGCTAAAAATTCAGCTGTCAGCACAGGAATATATGACATTATAAAATATATTAAAATAGTAAATATTTATTTGTCTCATGTAATTGTATTTTATAATTGCAATTGGTACCTTAAATAGCTATTTTTTTACTTGATTTAAATTTATTTTGGTGGTATAAATTAATGTATATATATATATATATATATATCAAATATAATATAATATCAAATATAAAATATATATTATATACAATACTACAACAACATAGTTGTATTTTTTTATTCATTTAAATATTACCCAAACATTCTGATGTTCATAAAAAATTGTTAACAAAAAAGGTTGTGTAAAGCAGTGTTAACTTAATAGCCTTAAAGGGACAGTTCACCCAAAAATGAAAATTCGGTCATTAAAGGTGCAGTGTGTGACTTTTAGCGACATCTAGCGGTTCGGTTGCGAGTTTACACTAAGAGCTCAGCCCACCGCTCACCCCTCCCTTTCGAAGAAGCTACCGTTGCGAAAACGGGACAAACACCGTCGTCTGAGACGGCAGAGAATAGCCAGAGTAAACCAAGTTTCTGTACCACAGTCCATTATAAACCACATCATGGATAAAGTTTACAAAGCCATAGTCAGGTGAGGATCAAGGGTCTTAATACGTAATATAATAATAGTAATTAGTTGATTGTCTCACGAACGTAACCAGCACATTTCTCCCCACATAGAAAACCCATAATACAGCGAGGGAGAAGAACCACATGAAACTATGCAACTATATATTTTTCTAACAGGGTAGTAAAAGTTTAGCTGGCTAATATGAGCTGTTACTGTGGCTGAGCTGGTTAAAGCGTTAAGCCTTGTTTATACTGGACGCGTCCGCATGAGCCCAAAGGTGCGTGCGGCAAAAATAACGTGATTGTAACAGCGCGCGCCTCCGCATCCCCTAGACACCATTTACCACACACAATAGGCTTTTTTTCTCTGATTTTGGAAACTCGATCGACTTAAAATGCTTCCAAGATCGACGGGTTGGAGATTCCTGTAACTGTTTTACGGTCAATGACAAGAGTACTAATCAGCTGTCTCACGAACGTAACCAGCACATTTATCCCCACATAGCAAAGCCATAACACAGCGAGGGAGAAGAATTAAGTTACATGAAACAATCCAACTACATATTTTACACCACTGACAAGGGAAAAGTCATTAATCACGGTGTTTATGGCCAGCTTCTAGCTTTCTGCGGCTTCTCTTTCAAGGTAGTGACGAAACGCGCTCTGTAACGCTGTTTGTTCGCTGTCGGCTACGGTAGAAACATGACGTCACAATATGTCGACCTTCATAGAAGGGGATTCCCGCGCCTATGTAGATATAAATGCCTCATTCTAAGGTAATAAAAACATTACGGTTTATTAAGTAAGTTCTTTATACACCACTGAACACATAGTTATGGATGTCATATTGCATTTCTGTTAATAGATACTCAAATTTTTTACACATTGCACCTTTAATTACTCACCCTCATGTCGTTCCAAATCTGGAATGACTTGAGGGTGAGTAAATCATGACAGAATTTTATTTTTTTGGGGTGAACTAACCCTTTAAACATTTACTCCAGAAAATGAGCACTACCTGCATTGAAAGCTGCCTCTGCTACCAGCTCTGAGAGATTGATGGCAGTCATCCAGCAGGATTCAAATCGTTTGTAATCCTTTCTCCTGTCAATTACCTAAGTAAATAAACAAAAACTTTGCAATCAATTTCATTAAAAATATGGTATATTAACAATTTATTTATACCATAATGTCAGAAAAAACAACTTCAATTTATTACTGTAAGGATAAATCTAATTTGAAAGCTTGTGACCATTAACTCATTAAATGTGAACATTACATGTGTTTTTACAAGTCATTACCTCCTGACGGTGGCCAAGGATGACCTGCCAGATGGCATTCTCCTCCGTAGGAGTAAGTTTGCTGATGGAAGCCACATAGCGCTTGTGTAATGTCACAAGACTGTTTATAGCCTAAACAAGACAAGTATGTTGGATGCTGTTTTTGCAAACATGTATTAATCATGAAAACAAAAGCATCAATCCACTGTTCAAATAGTTGTGATTACCTTAACATAACCTGTGAGGGAGTCGATCAGCGCTAAAGTAGTTTGTGAGAGGAAAGTATTAGCACTGTCAGTGACCAGAGATGATGCTCTCCTTACCAGATCTTCATTAGACAGACCTTCTGGTTTCTAAACAAGAGTGAGCAGAGTGAGAGGTTTTTCAGATACCAATTTAGTAAAAAATAACACTAAAGAAGTTTTAATGGCAGACTGTAATGTCATTATATGGTGAAGACTGAGCTTATAAATATTAATTAGATGTTTTGACATTACTAGGTCATCTTCCTAGCCATTCATTCATGCCATCTGATTAATATTCATGAGCCTTCACCTTGGTAGGCCACTATTAATAAATTTATGACCTGTGCAGATGTGCACGACTAAAGTTGTTTTTTGTAGATGTTTCATGCTGTTTTATCCAGATGAAATATCAAGCCAGCTTTACATTTGCTCTAATATTGTCAATTTTCATATTAAAGGCCCACTGAAGTGCCTTGGAACGCTCAGCTTTGAATGATACTTTATGTAATTTCCACTCATTGATTGGCTCCTCCCCCTTTCAAATAGCCAATAGCGTTTAGTTTACCTCACAGACTGCAAGTCGTACTTGACAGCACCAGTGTTGCCAAGTCAGCTTATTATAAGCGACTTTGGGCTTGTTTTTCTGTAAAGTCGCTTACAAATATTGGTAGTCGCGGTTTTTTGGGCTTGTTTCAGTTGCTTATTTGGGCTTGTTCCCAGCTCGTTGTCAAGCAGATATTTTCTATATGTTATTTAAACGTAGGAGTTTGTCTTGCCTGTTCCCTCTGACCCCCCGCATACACAGAGTTTTTTCCCACCCACATCCTGCTTCTAATTAGCTCTGATCCCGATAGCCAATCAGAGGCAGAGCAGAGCAATCTTTTTTTACTTGTTTTTTATATTTTTTCTTTTCTTTTTTGGTGTTTTGAGAGTTTTATGATTTATAATTAATATTTATGCAATAAATATGACCCATTTCCCCCCAGTTTTCCCCCCATTGAATATTATAGAAAATTATTTAAAAAAAATATATATTTATTTATTTTTGTTAAAGCTGTATTTCATTTTATAGTCAAGCCTAGACCTCATGAAAGCAATTTTTGAAATGAGATGGATGCCATCTGGTGGACAAACTGAGCATTTTAAAAATGCAAAACATATGTAATCTGAATTTATTAGTTTGGTAATGTATAAAAGTGTGTGTGTGTGTGTGTGTGTGTGTGTGTGTGTGTGTGTGTGTGTGTGTGTGTGTGTATGTGTCTGTTTTGCACTCTTGATGTTTTATAGATTCACCCCTTCACTGTTCTGTGCTTTTTTTCTGGATTGTGGTTGATTTGTAAATTGTACGCACAAAAAAACTCGGTATTTTCACATTTTTGCGAATTTATCATTCATTTCCTATGCGGGTCCATTTGGACCCGAAGGTCCTGAGTGTGACAATTTTTTTTACAACCGCTTAGATTATTCAAATCCTGTCCCCATTTTTTTGGGGTGTTCATATACGAAGTACCAAAAAAGTCACCAAATTTCAGACCATTCGGATAAAGCTATGATTTAAAAAAAAAATTTTTTAAATGGGTCGGGTCCATTTGGACCGAAGGACCCCAGAGGGTTAAATGAAAATACGTGCGAGTCGCGACCGTCGCGACTGATGGTGACTGGACTGTAGGAGATTTTTTATATATTAATTATATTTTAGATATTATAAATATAGATATTATAGTTTAATATCGTTTAACCCTTTAACTGTCACTCCCCCTTTTTTCGCATAGACATGAAAATCCCTATCCAAACTTAAATGGTTGTAATTCAAGAATGCTATGACCTCAAGACCATTGAATTCAAGACCTATGGTTGGTCTTGTTTTAAAGAAGACATTTGCCAGATTATTGTTGAAGTGAAGTATTATGAAATAATGAAAGTGAAACAGAAAAAAAGTTTTACAAGTTTGAGTTTATGAAAATGAACAATGTAAAAATATCATTATTTATATTTTATATTAAATATATATACATTACAAAATATATTTTACTCTAAAACTGCAAGAAAATGTAAGCCAAAAATCTGAAGAAGTTGTGTTCCAAATTTTAGGTTGACATCTCAAAAATTAGCTTTCAAGTTAGATTTTATTTGGCCGCAGTACCAACATTTTTCACTAGACGGACAGCAAGCTTCATTACTGAAGAAAAATAAACTGTACCGTGTCCACAGTTTACCAATCTGTCCACATGGATGTAAATTGACAATCTGTACCCACAGTTTAAAACTATCCGTCCACACGGATTGTAAAACCGTGCACAAAGTTTATTTATTTTTCTATTCCCGGAACCTAGGGGGCTCCGTAAAAAAAGCTATTTTACTGTCTATGAGAAAAAGTCGATTGTTTTGGGCTTGTTTTCACGGGCCCGGTTGCTTATTTGTCTCGCGACACTGGACAGCACCATGAAAGCGGATCCGAGCGCTGATGGATTGAGGTGTAAATACATTTTAGCCATTTCATTCTTAGCCAATGTACAGTTGGAAAACGGAATAAAACTCGAGAGTTTGAGCAACTAAACACACATCTCGACCCCAATTATGTTTCAATCGTTGTTTCTTATTGTGACATATTATCTGAGTGAAACAACTGTGAAGAAATGTCAGAAATTACGACATCTTCTGAACTCTGTACGTGTTTATTAAATATTAGCAGCCACAACAATCACACACTGAATGTTCCAGTCACATTGTGATGGTGCAGACCTGGATGAAGGGAACAGCACACAGAGCACCTGTGACACTCAGCGTCTTCCAGTTCTTCCTGATGAGTGTGGGCAGAAGAGCCAGTCTGGGGCTGCTGTGACAGGAGCTTCTGTTCATCAAGGAAACTGCACAGCTACACAAAACACAATGGCAAAGTTCATGTCAGGACGGTCAATTCAAGGACAACACTTCGTATACACGACGGTTAGAACACGTCAGGCTAAAATAAAACGGAAAGTAAGCCATTAAATAATAGATCTTAGAAAGTTAAAATAAGAAATATGTCCAGCAAGCTAACGTTACTAACGTTACACCAGCCAAAACATCTGATCGAATTTACACAGCATAGCGCTATGTTTATGTAACGGCAACTGCTGTTCCATTATTGATGATTGTACAGAAAACACAAATACACTAAGACTACGTTTCATGAAATTAAACGATCTTGAAGAATGAGACAGCTAAAAACAATATATAACCTCAGTCCAACAGCGAACAATTTCCTTCTGTACGCCGCCATTCGTGTTGAGATTGAAGGATGGCGATCTCCCTCTGTCGGTGTTGACAGAGAATTGCACCCTGAGATCCATGGCATTGCAAGCCTTGTGAATATTTAAGATGACTGTCCGAAACCTTAGCGAATGACGCACTTTATACACGTTTTAGATGACCGAATCCTTAGCAAATGACGCTCTTTATACACAAATTTTCTGCCAGCCTCGTTATTAAATGGTTTGTCAATTTTTAAACCTATTAGTTTACCATTTCTACATAACCATTATACAAGAACCAATATCTGATAGTGATTTAGCCCAGTGGTTCCCAAACTGTGGTCCGCGGACCGGTCCGTGAGGGTACTGCAGGTGGTCCGTGGAAAGGCAAAATAAAATACAAAATAATATTTTTTTACTTTCATTTTACCAGGAAATTCCCATAAAAAAAGTAAAAAGAATATGTAGGCCTATATTGATATAAAATTTAAATTAAATTGTCAAATTATTGTGTGATTGCTAAAATAGGCTAGTGGCCTATTTCGGATCGGTGGATAAGAACAGGTTCTCTGAAGAGAAAAGAGGCAGAGGCAAATATTTTGCCATTATATTAAATATTTGTCTGATTATAATTTCACCAACAGTAATTCTGGATTGCCTCCACCAAACAAGTAAATAGGAAATAAGCAAATCAGAACACTGGGCGCCAAAACAGCAGTATGCGCGCAAGCGTGAACCACTAGTGTTTCTTCTTGCTGTATCTTTTACTGGGGTCTCCAACACGTCGCTCGCGAGCTACCAGTAGCTCATGGCCTGATTGGAGGTAGCTCGTCAAGGGGCCGTTCACATATCGTGTCTTTTGCACTCTCAAGTTCGTTATTTCATGTAGGAGCACGGCAAGCGCGCTCATAATTGAAGCGACGCGCTCATTTTTTCAAGGTGCAGCGAGATGAAAACACCGCAACTTTTCATAATGCCACAAATGCACCGCAGTTCATGTGACAAGAACAAACCAATCAGCTTAATCCTTTCCGTAAACATTGAAAGCTCAGTCAACATGAACAATGTGCACAGTGCACGTGCACGGGTGTTTTTCTCTTCTCCGTAAATAAATCTTGTAGCAGAGCTACAGCAAGCGTTTTTCGATGGTGGAAATCTATTAGCTACTAAAACTTCTTTGTCGTTGTGGAGAGCGCGCATAGCGACGACAGACAGCATGGGAAATCGGACCGAATTTTACTATTAATAATAAAAGATTGCTAATGTGCATCAATGTAAATGTCAAGTAATTAATCTTTTTTTTGACTCATTCTTTTTATAAAAAATATTTAAAGGCTGAAATATGTGAGGTTTATCTTTTTATAAAACCTTTTTTGTGAAAAATTATTTAAAGGCTGAAATATGCTTGGTTTATCTTTTTATAAAACCTTTTCTGTCAAAACTTTATTTGAATTTCATTTTACTATATGTGCCTATAGGGGTGGCAGGGGTTGGCGGCAATGTAAGTATCTGGATATTTGCCGTGGTAAAGGGCTTCGATTACCTCTCTCTTTTTTAACCATACATGTTTGCATCCCTGAAATGAACCTGATTATGCCCTCGGGCGCTTGAGTAAATAAATAAATTAAATATGTGGCAGCCGTTGTGTGCAGTTAACTTTCTTTTAAAAAGCTGTTGTACTGATGTGATGACCAGTTACAGTTTTAGTGCTAGTAAGCCTATTTAGAGGTGCGGATTAATTCAGGTAGGACTGTGTGTAGGCATATTTTATTATGTGTATTATGAGGTGGTACGCGAAAATTCTTGATTACAAATAGTGGTCCACACACACAAAAAGTTTGAAAACCCCTGATCTAGCCTATATGCCTATTTTAGCCCATTTAGTTTCATTTTCTCTATCTCTTTGGCAGTCATAACCGTCACAACCAGTTCTGCAGTTCTGCAGTTCACACCTCTTTCACCATAGCTAAACAAAACGCCATGACATTTAGGCCTATATGAGCTTGATCCTGTTTTAGGCTACTGTAGAGCCTATGGCTTTTCTGGTTTGATCATTGTAACCTTATCAACCCTCTCATATGACCCGAATAACATTGACATGACAAAATGTTGTTTATCTTTTTTCTTTTTTATCCTGTTTCTATGTACAGTTTTAATTAGGCTTCAGATAATTAGGTCATTATTTTTAGGCCTATCTAATGAAATAAAGACCAAAGGGACAAAGGGAGTTATTTCAAGTGATTATATATATATATATATATATATATATATATATATATATATATAGGATATAAGTATATAATAATACATTTAAAGTTTTAGTTTTAGTTAATTTTGTTAAGTTTTTTAAGTTTTAGTTAAGTTTGATTCAACGCTGAAGGCAAACATATGTTTTCAAATGTGTTTTGTTCATGGAGTTATCAAATTGATTTCCAAAAGATAGGCCTTACATATGAGCGAGTCTTGTCCAGATGTCATTTCTATTGATGATGAGTGCTGAAGACTCAAGGTTCCTGAAAGACTAACCTCTCATTAAGAAAAGTGTTTGTGTTTGTGAAGGATTCAGGCCCTGAAGACTTTTAGTGAACCTTCAGTTGTCTCTGTTATTCTTTATGGAAACACCTATTCCCAAACAATCATATAAAGAAAAACATGTTTGTCAGTCTGAAAAGTCAATGTAAATAATTAATGCGATCACTAACTTTGAAGTGCAGGGGAGTTCCAGTGGGGGTGTTTGTCGTGATACTCGAGAGCTTTCAAGTCACGAAAGACGCACATCCTTCTCTAAAAACTCACAGAAGGGAAATATAATGATGTTGTTTGAATTTGGTGTAATCTTTTAAATGTCATCATGATTTATTTTGCAATACTAGATCTTACCTAACATTTGTGCCAATGTTATTCACATAAAAAAAAGGAACATAAAAAATCTGTTCAAAACTTTCGAAATTGAACAGCCTTCGTTGCACCGCAATGACACTCCGCCTTTAAATGCAGCCTGTGAAGGATGAGACCTTTGAATTAGGATGCAGCTATAGGTAATGGTTTACCTCTAATGCATAAATCCAAAATACATCACATTTATGGAATAAAATAGTTGTTCAGTTGCAACGTGGTTGGACACTGCTATTGAGTCTTGTTTAAATCCTTTGCTTTGCCTTTAATGGTAAATATTCCTACCTTGGCTTCTTTTGTCCATGTTTTGTTAATGTGATGTTTGACAAACAGGGTTTCTTAAGGGTCATTTTAGGAGTACTAACATGTTGAATATATTAGTCTCATCATGGGTGTCAAACATTAAATAAGATCTCCTGCAAAAACAATCTGTCAGTGATTTAGAATGGCAAATAACAAAAAGACAAAAAGAGAAAGATTTCGTTCCAGATAAACACTTTGTTTTGTTCCTCACGTTTTTCCCCCCTCATTTTAAAAACAAGTGAATCAGTGAATGAACAGGCAGTTCATTTAGATGTTATGTCCAAAACAGTACAAAATGACTAAAATCTAAATGACAACTGTTATAATATTCAGCACATAACCAGAAAGAGTGTAAAAACATAGTCCTTTACAAAAAAATAGCAATTACAAAACATTTTTGCCATACGGGCACATTTAACTATGGGAAAATAATGCAAAGATTGTCAAAAAGGTTATAACATGTCAAAATGCGATTTTAGTCTGATTCAACTTATATCTTTACAACAAATTACAAAACATTTTTTTCTCATATTATTTTCTCAATGTCCATGAACACATCCAATTTATTTAAATTGTAAAATTGTAAAATGGTACCATTTTAAGTGCAAATTTTTTAACCATTGCTTCTAAACGTTTTGCTCTATTATAACTGGTTTAACTTTAACTTTACCTTTACCGAATGTGAAGTAGTATTTAAATAAAGAGCTAAAGGCCTGGTCTCTCATGCCATATATAAGAGGACTTAGACATTTAGGGAAAATTATAAACACTATAAAGCAAAAATACATCACATTCATTGAAGTCATATAGTCAGTATAAACATAAATAGCTTCTTGGATAACTCCAACTAAAATGGATGATGCCCCAAGCCCCAGCTGTATTAGATGCAACAAAACAGTCTTGTTTGCTTTTTTGGCTGACATTTTATCACAGGAGGCTGTTTTGGCCACAACAGCTATAGAGGTATAAGAAAAGATAATAACAAAACATACTAACAAAAAAAATATACACATGAAAGCTATATCGAGTTTCTTATATATCTGCAGTCTGAAAAGAGTAGTTCTTGAGCAGAACAAATTCATTGCTATGTTTGTAGAATCAATGGCATAGAAAATAATCAACTCAGACAGGGACTTAATCAAACCCATGATCAAAACAACACCGAAAGCTATGTGAGTTCTTTCAAAATCTGTGATTTCTGCATGTCTGAGAGGGATGCAGATGGCCACATACCTCTCCAGTGACATCAAAGCCAGATTTAAGTTAGAGACATGATAGAGAACTGTTGCAGCCATGAGAAGTACAAGACAGACATTTTTCATAATTAAAATCCTACTGATAGCACACATAAACAACACTACACTCATAATGAGATTCAGTGTATCGACCCAAAGCATGTGACCAAAGAGAATATAACGGCATGTCTCCTGAAAAACAGTCTTTTTCCTCAAAGTGAAGAGCATGACCCCATTGACATAGAGGAAAATGACACATGGGGTCACAAGCAAAAACGCCTTCATTGGTGCATTTTGATCTGACACCAACAGAGTCTGAGTGAGGTTAGATGATTCATTAAAATTAGACATTTTCAAAAGTGTATAACCCCAGATGCCGTTATAGAATACTGAATAGAGTAACACTGCAATACTGCAACGATCCTTGTAACTGCAAACCTACAGTATACACTTCCCTCACATGGGTTGTTAAAGGCACAGAGGTCAGAGCATCACATTTTATGTACCATCAAACAGAATCCCAGTGGCTGGTTTGTGTGTGTGTCACAAAGCATGCCACAATAGCACACAATAATATAGAAGATTATAATAACTGCCTGACTATAAATAGCATAGCACAAGCAGTTGTGTTGTAATGGGCAAAAGGGCTGGGCATGGCTACTGTTTTTTTTTATGTAACCATATGATGGCTGTCATGAAGGATCCATTCAAACATACATTAAAATACTGAAGTAGCCTACAGATTAAGTAGAAATACAATGAATATGCAATATAGTGCATATATTTATCAAAATGCTCCTCTCTAATTAATTTTTTTCTAGCTGAATAAGTTAGTTTCCCTTCAGTTAGTCACTCTCGACATACATCAGAGATGATCTAACAGAATGGGGATCTTGCTTGAAAGACCAATCCACTTCGAGTGTAAACTAAACAAGCCAATCCACATTGGCATGCGATAATTTGCAACATCTGCTGTGCCCCGCAGGGTTGCTGTTTATTTAGCTGTGGGTCTCGGTGTTGCGTTTCCCAAAGAGTGAGTGATCACACTGGCTTGCACGCCCATGTTTTGTTGCCGCGGTCATCTCTCTGTGCGCTTAGGCACCAAAGAGAGCAACACTATAAAAGAGCTAAACACGGTCTGACCTTGCCTCTTTTTCAAGATGTCATTGAGAACGTGTGTTTCTGGATGCGGTCGATGTCTGACTCCGGCTGAAAGTCATGATCGCTGTATCACATGCTTGGGCTATAGGCACGCTGAGATAATGTTCATGGATGACTGATGTTCCCACGGCGGGGGCCCCTCATTCCTCTGTTACGCCCCAAACCGTGGAGCTTCCAAGAGAGAGCGCCGACCCTTCTCTGGGGGTGCCAGTCGTTTCTTTTGAGGCTCCACCGAATGATCTAATGTCGGTTGCTGCATCGGAGGGAGAGCTAATGTCCTCAGGGGATGAATGTGTTGCTGCGAGTGTCGGGCTCGAATGGAACCCTCCACCGTGTCCCGAACCTCGCGGCTGGACGATTGGTATCTCGGGGCAGCCCGTGCTGGTTCTCAGCACCCCACCCCAGTGCCTTTCTTTCCAGAAGTGCATTATGAGATTACTAGATCACCTTGTTCTGCCGGAAATTGGTCCTTTCCTCCCTCACTACCCTCAATGGCGGAGCAGCTAAGGGCTACGTGGAGCTCCCCCCAGTGGAGTGGACTGTGGTAATGCAGCTGTGTCCCAAGGCCTCTACCTCTTGGCGGGGTAATCCGCGTCTCCTCTCTCGGGCGTGTAAGGTCTCATCCTCTCTTGTGGATAAGGCTTATTCAGCCCGGCCTCTTTGGCGACGCTGTGGAAAACTTTGCCCAGCAGTTTTTCACAGCCCAGAAGCAGACAGAGGCTAGTACAAGGCAGGACGAGGAGTCACATAGCTTTCGGTGTTGTTTTGATCATGGGTTTGATTAAATCCCTGTCTGGGTTGGTTATTTTCTATTCCATTGATTTTACAAACATAGCAATGAATTTGTTCTGCTCAAGAACTACTCTTTTCAGACTGCAGATATATAAGAAACTCGATATAGCTTTCACATTTATATATTTTTTGTTAATATCTTTTGTTATTATCTTTTCTAATGCCTCTATAGCTGTTGTGGCCAGCAGGCGACCAGACACAAGAGGAGCACCCAGCCTGTCCAGGTCCCCACCAAAACAGGTAGTTAGCGCAAGGGCAAGCGGCCCTGAGATGGGCGACCCAGCGATGGAAGGAGTTGCTCTCTGGGAGATGGTGAGTGCACCACTCCCTCACCCGGAGGAGGGCCGGGTGGAGAATTATTTCAGTTCAGTTTGTTTCTGTTAACCCGCCACTGACTCTTCGGAGTTCAGCAGTACCCACATTTTCAATAAAAGAGCAATTTCCTTTATTTCTGGGTCACAAGAGGGATGGCAGTGAGCGTGCCTTGTCACTCTTGCCACACTTTCTTCCATACCTTGCCACTCCCATCCCCCTCTTTCATCACCAGCGGGCAGCAGTGTGCAACTTGAGGACGACATCACGACATCCCACGCACCCTCTGTCCCACCCTGGATCCAGGTAAGTGTTGCACAGTACACTCAGTCTCCACTTCGGGCCGCCCTAGTGCCTCCCGAGTCGAGTCCCTGTGTTCCACCTCGCTGCCCCACCCCGGGTACGTCCGGGGTCCCGTTGGTACCGCTTGCACGATGTCTGGGAGCCTGGCTAGCGCTCCCCAACCCCTCTCGACACTCCTCCAGCGCCTGGTGGACGGTGACGGCTCCTCTGGATACGGGCAGACGGCAGAAGTCTACCGTTTCCTGCTCCTCCCCATCATGGCAGAAGGCAGTAGGCTCCTGCCCTTGAAATCATTGGCCTTTCCTAGTAGGTATATGGTGTATGGTGTTCATATCATGTAGACTACACCACTGCTTTGGACTTACCCTCAACTGCATCATGATGCGCGGTAATCATGGTAATATACAGTTTCAGGATGGAGAGAGACAGCCTTCGCTCCAACCCATGCTGCAGGAAGGAAAGCACAGTTCCGATCGGGCATCTCCAGGGGTCTTCCCATTGGGAAAATCACCACTCATCGAATAGGTTCCACTTCAATGCATAGAGGCGCCTCATATAGGGGGGGGGGGGGGGGGCTCAAGCTGAAGTGATTCAAGCTACCACCGCTTGGGGTAGTCCACCTAGAACCTCTGCATCCCGTGAAAGGACAAGACATGGAGATTCCAGAGGTCTGGACACGGGTGCCCGTCTTTGAGAAGTAGATCCTTCCTCAGAGGAATGTGCCAGAGAGGGGCTGTCGCAAGGAGCATATACGGCCCAACTAGAAAGACCTGCTCCTTGTCCTCCCTGACTTTGTCTGTGCAAGAAGGCTCACTATAGGGGAGCGCATACATGCGAATCTGGGGTAAGGATCTACTCGGTCAGGGAGTAAGTCAACTGGCAATGTGACGTGTATGGAGAGGCAAACAGGTCTACCTGTGCATCTCCAAAGCACCTCCAAATCAACTGGACCTCCTGGGGATGGAGTTGCCACTCTCCCGGAAGGACAGGCTGTCGTGAGAGCTCTTCAGCTTCACGATTGTGCACGTCTGGGTTATGAATGGTACGAAGCGACCTCGGATGCTTCTAACGCCAAAGGAGGAGATGGTGGACAAGCTGCAACATTTATTTATTTATTATATTATTCTTAGTCTTCATATTTTTACTGAATGTTATTATTATTTATTTAGAAAAGGGACAGTGTACATTAATCAACATTCATGAATGTAAATGTACCCAAATTAGCCCGAAGGCCAGTTTTTATCAGTAGTCCCTTTGCCAGATGTTATTAGGCTGAACACTATAGAAAAGGGTAACATTACAACAATAAAAGAACTAGAACTTGTAAACAACTCTGTAAAATACAATTAAACATTATATAAAAAACGATATATACTGTATGTACACAATAAAAAAAAATAAAGATATTTAAAAAAAAGAAAAAGAAAAAAAGAAACATGCGGCGGGAGCGTAGACCCCCTTGATGGTTGATGTACTCAAACGGTCGCAGTACTGTCCGTACAGACCAGTACGTGCTTGCCATGTAGTGGTCCTTTGAGACGGCCCAGCTCAAGACATACTGCTAGCAACTCAAGACAGTTGATGTGCCAATGCAGTTGACCCATCCTAATACCCAAGACAACATGTCTGCTGTATGGTGAACGTTATTTCACCAAGTACCACATGTTCCTGGATCAACACATGGCGCCCCAGCCGGTGACAGAGGAACTGTGGAGACCACAGCATGCCTGGACTCTTATTCTAGAGAAACTCCTGCTCGTAGAAACGAAGGGCCCGACCACGGGCTGAAGGTAACAGTGCAGGGTAACGGAAACGTACTCGGTTACTAACGTAACCTCGGTTCTCTCTAGAGAGATAAATATCTTACACTATGGGGAAAACCTCTTTTCCACAAGATATTGAAGCCAAAAATTATCCTTAATTTTTAATCAATGTAAAACACTTTGCGACAGCATGCAGACATAGGCAAGTCAGCTTGCGTGCCTATTGGCTGACCTGTGGCAAAAGCAGCAGCCTATCGACAGAGGCCCTGCGAGACATGACACCCAATGGGGCACTTCGCGCCCATATACGTCACGTCCCGCCAGAATAGGCGTGGCCTTGGCCTATAAATACAGATCGATAGGCTGATACAAACTGGTTTTCATCGCTGAAGCGAACCAAGCTGTAGTATGCACGGCAAGATACGCAGTATTCGTTCCCTCTCTAGAGAGAACCGAGGTTACGATAGTAACCGAGTACGTTCTCTTACGAGAGTATCTCTCGTACTGCGTAATATCTTACGCTATGGGGAACACAATGCAACACGTCGTGCGTACTGGGATCCGACACTAAAGTCCCAAGGGCAGTAGCCCGAGGCCCATATAGTGCATAATCACCATAGACTCACAGAGAGTCGGGGAAGAGAGGCTACAAGCATCATTCCCCATGAAATAGCATCCTACAGAGCTAGTTATGTTAACAGTGTTCCACACAGAGAGGGTGAACTTGTTCAGCCTGAACTGGGTAACAGTACGGGTTATTCAGCACCCATGGAGCTGTTCTCTCGATCAATGTGCATAAGCAATGACTCAGTATTCTGCGCCGGCGCAGCGGGACAGATAATACTGAATTCTAGACCGACAGCAGCTTAGTCTGTAAGGCGGGAACCCTCTAGGTTATAAAACCTTATAAATCTAGACGGCGAGGCCCAGCCTGCCACCATACAGATATCTTGCAAGGAGATCCCGCTAGACCACACCAATGACGAGGCCATACCTCTTGTGGAGTGCGCTCTGACACCCAAAGGACACTGCTTGCCCTTAAAAGTGTAAGCCAGCACTATGGCATCAACTATCCATCTGGATAGGCTCTGTTTTAATGCGGCCAGTCCCTTGGAGCGTCCGCCAAACAAAACGAAGAGCTGCTCTGTCTGTCTGAAGACCGACGAGCGGGACACATAAGCTCTCAGTGCCCTGACAGGGCAGAGGAGACTCGCATCCTCCTCCTCATCACTAGCCGGGAGGGCGCACAGGGATATAACCTGGGCCCTGAACGGTGTGTTGAGAGATTTGGGCACGTACCCGTGCCTTGGTTTGAGTATGACTTTCGAGTCATTAGGCCCAAACTCCATGCATGACGCACTTACTGAAAGCGCTTGCAAGTCCCCTACACGCTTCACTGAAGCGAGAGCCATAAGGAATACCGTTTTGAGAGACAGATGTTTCATGTCTGACAAATGGATTGGCTCGAATGGGGCACCTTTCATGGCTTCCAAAACCGTAGAAAGGTCCCAGACAGGGACTGAGGGGGGTGTGGGAGGATTCAGCCTCCGAGCTCCCCTGAGGAATCGCACGACCAGGTCGTTTTTCCCCAGTGACTGGCCAGACGTCGGTTTTGCAAACGCCGCTATGGCCGCTACGTACACTTTGAGCGTGGATGGGGTCCTGCCCTTATCCAGCAGCTCCTGAAGGAAGGAGAGCACTTCCGTAACCCCGCAGTCTGCGGGTGAAAAGCCCTGAGCTTGACACCAGGCAGAGAATACTGACCACTTCGAGAAATAGAGCCGTCTAGTAGACGGGGCTCTAGCCTGCGTGATTGTATTTAACACTCCCTCTGGGAGGTTAGCGGGTACCCGTTGATGGCCCATGCATGTAGGGACCATAAATCTGGGCGAGGATGCCAAATCGTGCCCTTTGCCTGAGAGAGGAGGTCTCTCCTCACCGGTATCGGCCATGGGGCAGTGCTGGTGAGCCGCATCAAGACTGGGAACCAGTTCTGGTTTGTCCAGAGCGGAGCCACTAGAAGCACTGGGCATCCGTTTTCCCTGATCCGTTCTAGCACCTGAGGCAGGAGCGAGACGGGGGGAAAAGCATAGAGGGGGCAGCGGGGCCATACGTGGGCCAGCGCATCCCTGCTCTTGGAGAAAAATTTCGGACAGTGAGCGTTTTCTTGGGACGCGAACAGGTCCACCTGCGCTCTGCCGAATGTGTCCCACAGCAGTTGGATCGTCTGCGGGTGCAGCGACCACTCCCCTGCTGGGACATCGTTTCTGGACAGACGGTCTGGTCCCAGATTCAGGCGACCAGGCACATGCGCTGCTTTCAGTGAAAGCAGGTTGTGCTTAGCCCAGACCAGGAGGCGTTCCGTCAGCCTGTAAAGGTTTCGGGACCTGACGCCACCCTGGTGATTTATGTATGCCACCACTGACATGTTGTCCGACCGGACTAAGACATGGCGGCCTTTTATCTCGGGACAAAAGCGCCGTAGCGTGTTGTCTACTGCTAGCATTTCTAGACAGTTTATGTGCAGGATTTTCTCCCGTTCTGACCACTGGCCGAAGAACAGTCTGCCCTCGAGCAGCGCTCCCCATCCCGAGGTGGAGGCGTCCGTGGACACCACCGTCACACTCGAGGGAGTCCCAGACTCACGCCTGACTGGTACCAGTTGGCTATTTTTCTAAGGTTCCAGAGCTGAAGCGCATTTCATGTCGACCCTGAGGCGAAACAGACCAGAGGTCCATACCCGGGGTGGAACTCGCACTTTCAGCCATAAATGCAGTGGGCGGTCCAGCAAGCCCAGCTGGAGCACTGATGATGCCCGAAGCCATAAGGCCCAGCATCTTCTGAAACCTTTTGAGCGGGACTATAGAGCCGCGGCGGAAGGATTTCGCGGCGCGCTGAATGTCCAGTTCTCGCTCTGGCGATAGACGTGCTGTCATAGACAGCGAGTCCAGCACTGTTCCCAGAAAAGAGATTTTCTGGCTGGGAAACAGCAAACCTTTCGCCCAATTGACTGTGAGACCCAGATTCTCGAGATGCTCGAGCAATGTGGTCCTGTGTTCTATGAGCTCTGAATGTGATCGAGCTAGAATCAGCCAATCGTCCAAGTAGTTCAACACTCGCACGCCCCGAAGTCTCAGGGGTGCGGGAGCCGCGTCCATGCACTTCGTAAATGTACGGGGTGCCAAAGACAGGCCGAACGGTAGGGCTGTGTATTGATAAGCCTGGCCCTCGAAGGCGAATCTCAAGAATCGCTTGTGACGTGACGCTATTTATATTTGGAAATAGGCGTCCTTCAGATCTATTGACATAAACCAGTCTCCTTGGCGCACTTGCGCAAGGATTTTCCTGGTTGTCAGCATTCTGAACTGGCGCTTCATAAGCACTCTGTTCAGCTGTCGCAGATCTAGAATGGGTCTGAGACCCCCGTCTTTCTTCGGTACCAGAAATTATTCACCAAGGTTTCGACTCGCGCCGTGTAACGGTGGGGACGTCGAGCGAACTGTAGCGAATAGCCTCTCTTTATAGTGTTCAACACACACTCTGATACCCCGGGCAGCTTTGCTTTGCCCACGCATCTGCGTGAATAGCTAGGGGTAGAATGAAATCCGGGCTCTGGCCGCGGCATTGCAGCGGTTGCAGAGCTCCGGTGTGCTGAGACATAAACACTGTGTTCACAACGTGCGAGGCGGGAGGCGCTCCGATCACGGCGGGCAGCCTGGTCACGCTCGAATTCTCTATGACCGGTTGTGGAGAGAGAGCAAGCGGGACAAACCCCGTGGGGATGAGCGTGTCTGTGATGGAATGTGGGCGCGGGACAGCGGGCACATTCACTGCACTTATAACACCGTCGGCTTGTGCTGACTGAATGTGTGTCGGTTTCGTTTTTACAGAAACCGATGGACACGCATTGTGTAGTGTTGTGGGTTCACTACATTGTTTGCACAATCGACCTGAGTCGATTTTATTTGTGCTAGCCCTGCGCTGTGGCGGGCTGTGTCTGCGTGTGGGAATGGGCACTGGGACGTGGGTATTCTTACAACACTCATAACACCATCGGCCGTGGCCGGAACACCAGAAAATACACTCTTTATTGGATTTATCTGGGTAGCCGTAAAAACGGCTTCTGTGTGCAGGCAAGCGGGCAAATGAACCGGCTTGTTGACTGCTAAGTACACTGGAACAGTCACATTGCATGGAACTGGACGAGCGAAATGTTTTGGTGAAAAACCGGCCGCAGCGGGATTTGAACACCGTCGCTTTCCTAGAGAGGCTAGGAAGGCTTTGAGACCTCGGGCTTGAGTTTGATCCTCGGCCGGGCTGAGGGGGGCGGCGTCCGGTAGAGCGAGAGCGCGGTCTCTGTTCTCGGGCCTGGCGGCGGGTGGTGCAGGCTGCGGCTGGGAGCTCCGGGCAGGCGGCTGTTTAGAGCGACCTGTTGCGGAACTAGAGTGCTTCGGGAGGAAGTGGTTCATAGCCTGCGATGTCTTTTGAACCTCTTGGAATCTGTCCGCGAAATCTTTGACGGCAGATCCGAAAAGGCCAGTTGACGAAATGGGCGTGTCGAGAAATACAGCGCACTCCGCTTCAGTCATTTCAGACAGCGTCTCTCAGCCACGGTGAGAGAGGCCATGTTTCGCCCAATGGCCTGTGCAGCTGATTTCGTAGCGCGTAGAGCCAGGTCTGTAGCGCTCCGTAAATCCGCAACACTGATCGATTCAGAGCCTTCCTCGTCCATTTTTCAGAGAAGGTCGGCCTGGAAGATCTGCAGGATGGCCATTGTGTGTAGTGCTGACGCGGCTTGCCCAGCGGCGGTGTATGCGTGACGTCGCTCGGCAGGCTTTAGATGGTAGCGTTGTCTGAGCTCGCCGTCCAGCAGAGAGCGCAGAGATGGGAAGCTACCGCTGCTTCCACTGGGGGAAGAGAAAGGTATCCTTTGTCTTTCGCACCGTCCACAGTGGAGAATGCAGCAGAGGCAGAGGTACCTCGCGACTTCTTCGTAAAGTTCAGGAAGAAAAGGGGCGGGTCTGGATTGTGACGGTGCGTGGTCCTTTTTGAGGAAGCATCAGTCCAGTCGGTTGCGCGTGGGCTGCGCGGGTGCCTCCCAGTCGAGGCCAAGGTTGCCGACAGCTTGAGACAGCAGACGCATCAGCTCTGACTCGATGCCGACCCGTTTCCCAGCACTCTCGCGGATAGCAGGGGGGAGGTCCACAGAGCTCGCCCAATCCTCACTATCTGATGCCAGGATAGAGCAGACCTCGGCTGTTTCGTCAACCTCGATGGCGGAAGCGGCGGCGGACGGCGGCCGCTGTCCGTCGGTGAGGGACTCGAGCGATGCCGGCGAAGCTGGCGGGCGAACCGGCGAGCTTTGGCGGGCAGGAGAAGGCTCAGGGCCGCGCTGTGCACGACGCTTTTTACGGCGCGGCGCTGCAGTGGGTTGAAGTGCAGGCTCTGAGAAAGATGTCAGGCGAGTCCTCAGAATCACCATAGGCAGTAGCTCACAGTGATGGCATACGCCGTCGACGAGAGCGAGAGCCGCATGATCCTCACCCAGGCAGGAAACGCAGATGACATGGCGATCCTCTTCACTGAGTGTGGCTCGACACGAGCCGCAGGACCTATGCATCTTGAGAAAGATGCAGCTCTTTCAGGAGGGAGAGACACAGTGAAAAAAGTGTGTGTCGCAGCGGCGAACACACACACACACTTGTAAAGGCGGCGATGCTAGCGACTTCAGACGTAAGGCTCGTCCCGCTGTATGCTTTTCCTCAGACGGCGCGGCTTCTCACTCCGGATCCAGAGATGCAGATGCTTCGCTGAAGACATGAAAATCAGTTTGTATCAGCCTATCGATCTGTATTCATAGGCCAAGGCCACGCCTATTCTGGCAGGACGTGACGTATATGGGCGCGAAGTGCCCCATTGGGTGTCATGTCTCACAGGGCCTCTGTCGATAGGCTGCTGCTTTTGCCACATGTCAGCCAATAGGCACGCAAGCTGCCTTGCCTATGTCTGCATCCTGTCGCAAAGCGTTTTACATTGATTAAAAATTAAGGATAATTTTTGGCTTCAATATCTCGTGGAAAAGAGGTTTTCCCCATAGCGTAAGTGTAGTAATTCTTAGCGTGTGTGTGGGTGAAGGAAGAAGAAGACAGGGTCGGCGAACTTGGGACTCGTACTTTATTCAGAAAAAAAGAACAAACAAAAAGGTGCGCTCATGCATCTTCACCGTAGTGTTCCACTACAGTACATAAATAAGAAACACTCTGCCCGCTGTACCAGCTCTCGCTGTATGCCTCCAGCTCTCAAGGTTCAGTTGAACGACCACTCTTCCCGATGTTTAACTCCGTCCATTTATAAAACTCTTTCCGATGTGTAACTCAGTCCATTGTCAGCCAGCAGGTCGTGAGTGTTTGGTACGAGTCCCCAGTCCTTCTCTCTCTCCACTCTCTCATTCCTGGCAGCTTATATGCGGTCTCCACACCAATCACTTCAATCAGACACAGGTGTTTCTCATCTGCACTTGACCTACTTACTCACCGCACAGCTCGCTGACTCGTCTCTCGCTACAGACTTCGCGAGACCACGCCCCCCTCCCCACATACCCCCCCCGCCCGACTCAGGCCGGGGATCCCTCCGGCCTGTAGCCTCCCCCCCCCTCCCCCTCCTGGAGAGGAAGTCAGCCACAGCCATCTGTGCACCCGGCCTGTGGACCACCTGGAATTTAAAAGGCTGTAAAGCAAGATACCAACGGGTGATCCCCGCGTTGGTATCCTTCATGCGGTGGAGCCACTGCAGGGGAGCGTGGTCCGAACAGAGGGTGAACTCCCGCCCCAGGAGGTAGTAGCGGAGGGTGAGAACAGCCCACCTGATGGCCAAACACTCTTTCTCAATGGTGCTGTACATCGTCTCTCTCTTAGAGAGCTTTCGACTGATGTACAGCACCGACCGCTCTTCACCCTCCACCTCCTGGGACAGGACTGCGCCGAGCCCCCTGTCCGATGCGTCCGTCTGTAGGATGAAAGGGAGAGAGAAGTCAGGAGCATGTAAAAGCGGCCCGCCACACAGAGCAGCCTTTATCTGGGTGAACGCCTGCTGACACTGCTCCGTCCACTGGACCGTATCTGGTGCCTCCTTTTTAGTTAGATCAGTCAGCGGGCTAGCGAGGTCCGAATAATTAGGCACAAACCTTCTGTAATAACCCGCTAGCCCCAGGAACTGTCTAACCTCCTTTTTGGTCTTAGGCCTCAGATAGGTCGCAACCTCTGCCGTCTTATCAATTTGGGGACACACCTGTCCGTGACCCAAGTGGAAGCCCAGATACCTTACTTCCACACGCCCAATCGCACACTTCTTCGGGTTGACCGTGAGCCCAGCCCTTCTCAGTGTCTTCAGGACAGCACGCAAATGCTGCATATGACGCTGCCAGTCGTTACTATAGATGATAATATCATCCAAGTAGGCAGCGGCATATGCAGCATGCGGCCGGAGAATTTTGTCCATCAGACGCTGAAAAGTCCAGGAGCCCCGAACAAGCCGAAAGGAAGGGTGACAAATTGGTGTAATCCGAACGGCGTTGTGAAAGCTGACTTTTCTTTGGACATAGGAGAAGAGGGGATCTGCCAATAGCCCTTTGTTAAGTCCAGTGTCGTATAAAAACGAGCAGTACCCAGCCGATCAAGCAATTCGTCAACCCTCGGCATTGGATAAGCATCAAACTTAGACACCGCGTTCACCTTTCTATAGTCCACACAGAAACGGACCGAGCCGTCGGTTTTAGGAACTAAAACTATCGGGCTCGCCCAGTCACTGTTGGACTCTTCTATTACCCCGATATCCAGCATAGCCTCTAATTCGTCCTGAACTACCTTTTTTTTGTGCTCAGGTAAACGACACGGGCGGCAGTGCACCACCACACCCGGTTCCGTCTCAATGTGGTGCTAAATGAGGTCCGTTCGACCAGGTAGGGGAGAGAACACATCAGCAAATTCAGCTTGTAAATTTTTAACGTCAGTGAGCTGGGAGGGCGAGAGGTGATCTCCACCAAGAGCCAGCGCGAGAGATTGTGGTTTTGTGTTCGCTTCTGGCCCGAGATCCTCCTCCCCACTCACTACCGTCGCCAGCATCACTGACTCTGCCTCAACCCACTTTTTGAGGAGGTTGAGGTGATAAATTTGATGTGCTCCGCCCCTATCTGTTCGAACTACTTCATAATTGAGATTGCTAATGCGCCGTGTGACCTCAAAAGATCCTTGGCACTTTGCGAGTAATTTAGAGCTGGAAGTAGGGAGTAATACAAGCACTTTATCTCCCGGTGCAAATTGACGAAGTCTAGCCCCCTGTTGTACAGCTGACTCTGTCTGTCCTGGGCCTGTAACAAATTCTCCATTGATACCCGACCCAAAGTGTGGAGTTTTGTTCTCAGGTCCAAGACATACTGAATTTCGTTCTTACTAGCGGACGGTCCGTCCTCCCAAGTTTCTCTAAGAACGTCTAACACCCGCGGGGCTGACGCCCATAGAGAATCTCGAAGGGGGAAAACCCCGTGGAGGCTTGGGGGACCTCGCGTACAGCGAACAAGAGGGGTTCTAGCCACTTATCCCAATTTTTGGCGTCCTCGTGAACGAACTTCCGAATCATGGACTTCAAAGTGCGGTTAAATCGTTCCACTAACCCGTCTGTCTGTGGGTGGTAGATGCTAGTGCGAATCGATTTAACGCCCAATAATTCATAGAGTTTGCGAATAGTTCGTGACATAAACGCCGTGCCCTGATCGGTGAGAATCTCATTAGGGATTCCCACCCGGGAGATTAACGAGAAGAGCGCGCTTGCAACACTTTTGGCAGAATCTACGGAGCGGGACTGCTTCAGGGTACCGCGTTGCGTAAACCACCAGGACTAACGCAAAGCGGTGCCCACGTGCTGACCGTTCTAATGGCCCGATGAGGTCCATACCAATTCGTTCGAAGGGGACCTGCATTAATGGAAGGGGGCACAACGGTGCTTTTGGGTTGGCCGCAGGGTTCACCAACTGACATTCGCGACAAGACGCGCACCACCTGCTCACATTCTCGTGAATGCCCGGCCAAAAGAATCAGGCCATGAGCCGGTTTAGTATCGCCGTTTGACCTAAATGCCCGGCCATTGGATTACAGTGAGCCGCCTGAAACAGTATTTCCCGGCGGCTCTTAGGAGGTCCGCAAATGGCGTCTCTGGCGGGTTCTGCATGGCGGCGGCAGTCTTCTCCTTCCCGGGTTTCGGCACCAGTGTAGTAATTCTTAGCGTGTGTGTGGGTGAACGAAGAAGAAGACAGGGTCGGCGAACTTGGGACTCGTACTCTGGTCAAAAAAAAAGAACAAACAAAAAGGTGCGCTCGTGCGCCTTCATCGTAGTGTTCCACTACAGCACATAAATAAGAAACACTCTGTACCTGCTCTCGCTGTATGTCTCCAGTTCTCAAGGTTCAGTTGAACGACCACTCTTCCCGATGTGTAACTCAGTCCATTTATAAAACTCTTTCCGATGTGTAACTCAGTCCATTGTCAGCCAGCAGGTCGTGAGTGTTTGGTACAAGTCCCCAGTCCTTCTCTCTCTCCGCTCTCTCATTCCTGGCAGCTTATATGTGGTCTCCACACCAATCACTGCAATCAGACACAGGTGTTCCTCATCTGCACTTGACCTTCTTACTCACCGCACAGCTCGCTGACTCGTCTCTCGCTACAGACTTCGCGAGACCACGCCCCCCTCGCCACAGTAAGATATTACGCAGTACGAGAGATACTCTCGTAAGAGAATCCGGTACGCTCCGCTCTGCCACGCCCATTTCGGGACTCAGCCGTGAAGCCCGTGTTGAAGCGGGCTCATATGAAGTAACCCCAGTGGCGTTACTACGGCTGCAGATGCCATAAGCCCCTGGAGCCTCTGAAAATAATGTTTTATTGACAAAGTTTAGGAGAAGCACGTTCAGATAATTAACCTTATTAACTCGGGAGGTGCTTAACTACGTTTTTGGTTGTGTTGTGAACTTTTGCAGCGTGTTTCTGTGTTTGGTTGTGTTGTGAACTTTTACAACATGTTTCTGTATTTGGTTGTGTTGTGAGTATTTGGAGCACACGTTAAACCTAATGGTTTAACATTTCTACATAACCATATCCATGATACACAAATATCTGATAGTGATAAGCCTATTTTAGCCCCATATATGCATTTAGTCTCATTTCTCTATCTCTTTGGCAGTCATGACCGCCACAATCAGGTCTGAAAGCACATTTCATTCAGCATGGCTCAACAGAATTACATGACATTTAGGCCTATATAAGCTTGATTTTGTTTTACAGGTAGGCTACTGTAGGGCCTACGTGTTTTCTGGTTTGATCATTGTAACCTTATCAGCCCTCTCATATTGTCGCGATCACCAGTGAGAGTGCCCGTCATTACCACCAGAGGGCACTCCACCATTCTAGGACTATTGTCATTCCCTCATGTAACTACATTTCCCATAACTCACTGCCTGGGCTCATCATCCCTGATTGTATCAACCTGTGTCTCATTACCTTGTCAGTCTCAGCCTATTTAAACCATGTACACTCATTCATTCCCTGAAAAGTTTTGTATGTTGTTGAGCTGCACCTCAGAGCACTTCTCTGGATACATGTATTTTGGTTTTTGGGCTCTCTGCCTGCCTTTAGATCAGGGGTTCTCAAACTTTTTGGGACCAGGGACCCCTTAGAGCGGAGAAAAAATTCCAAGGACCCCCTCATAACAATAACTGTCTGTAATTAATATGGTTAAAACTATTTGTACTCTTAAATGCCATTGGAATTAATTGCATTGTAATCTTTTTCACCCTAAAAACTTAAGACCTGTTTTATAGAACAGAAACACATGTCAGTTTAAATCATGTTAATACCACTTATATACTTGTAAACAGTGGGTCTTTTATTCAAATTGCATTTGGACTCAATAGCATTTACACTAAGTAATTTATCTTAAAAGCTTTCATAAAATCAACAGCAAAACAGCAAGCACAGGCTTGTTCTAATAAAATCAAACATTGAAATTCCCTAGATTAAAATTAAAACATTAACATTTTACATTAAAATAATAGTTCACCCAAAATGAAAATTCTGTCATCATTTACTCACCCTCAAGTTTTTCCAAACCTGAATGAGTTTCTTTCTCCTGCTGAACACAAAAGAAGATATTTTGAAGAATGCCAGTAACCAAACAGTTGATGGACCCCATTGACTTCCATATGTGTTTTTTTTTAAAGTACCAGAAACTGTTTGGTTACCCACATTCTTCAAAATATCTTCTTTTGTGTTCAGCAGGAGAAAGAAACTCATTCAGGTTTGGAACAACTTGAGGGTGAGTAAATGATGACAGAATTTTCATTTTTTTGGGTGAACCATCCATTTAAAATAACATTTAAATTATGTAATGCTACTTTACGTGCATTAACTTTAAAATAATGAACTCATTGCACCTTATATCAATGGCAGAACAATCAACAATTCATAACAGAATTAACACTTGCAGAACACATCCTAGTAATTAAGTTAACCCAAACTTTTATTTTGGCTGGTTGTAGTTAGGGTGGCCATACGTCCGGATTTTGGCCGGACAGTCCGGATTTTAAGCCCTCTGTCCGGCACAAATGTGATTAAGATTACAGCTGCCGTGATTCCCTAATCATGAAAAGTGCATATTACAGTTTTATTTATACTTTTCCCTTTGCATTAAAGGTACTTCCTACGTGCTTTTGCAGCGTTGAGCATTGTAGCCAATCACAGACATGTGTGTATAACGCATCGGCCAATCAGAGGCGTTTAAACGAGTCGCGCGCTGAAGATGTGTTTTGCGCGAGCTCACTTTTCGCAAACCTGTCATTATTATTGACAATAACCTTAAGATGCAAATAAGAGATTCACTGCAATGTATTTTATGTTCTTGATGCTGCCCTGATGCACTCCATTACGCACCGCTCTGTTTGTTGGATGACAAAAAGTTCAGCGGTCTAACTCATGATGTCAAAATGATTAAAGAATGCGGGGCTTTCACAGAAGGATGTTAACAGTGAACGAACGCCTGGTAAAATGTAAGTAGATAAAGATTTAATATTTTACAACTGTAATTATTTCACTAATACAATGAGCCTTTCTTTTTCTTTATTTCCTTAAATCGCTTTTATAATCAATTCATTAATTTAAATAAAAATACCCAATTTTAGTTTGGGCTAAAGCACCGAATATCCACTGACCCTAGAACCGCCCCTATTTTTGTATCAAATTTAATGCTGAAACGTTCTCAAAGTGACTCATAGCAGCTCTGGAGATGACACTCTTGTGTAAAGGCAAAAGGCTCATTCATTTTTACTCATGTAGGCCTATGCCGCCTATCAAAGAGAATGAAAGCCCGTGTCCGCCATATAAAACTATAAAAAAGGTAGGCTAATTGTGACTTTTTAATCTCACAATTCTGACTTTAAAGTCACAATTACCCTTTCTTTTCTTTTTGTATTCAGTGGCGGAAACGGGCTTCCATTACAAATGACATATGGCAAGCTACTAAACGTCTTAAACAATATTAATTTAAAACAGTTTAAATAAACTGACAGATTAAAAAAAAAGAACAGAAAATTTTAAACCTAGCCTTTTAACTTTGATTTTACAACTAGGCTAGGCTACTGTACTGTATATTCGCGGATTCACTCTTCTCTCTGGATATGCGCGCGCGTTTGTGGGGGGGAGAGCTGGAGCGCTCTGCCAAGAGTTCCCCCGATGGTCTGACTGGATTCCGCGATTCCGTTCATAGGGTTCTAAAATTATTTCGCGGACCCCCTGGCAACGGGTTGCGGACCCCACTTTGAGAACCACTGCTTTAGATTACCCGTTTGCCTTGTTTCCCAACCTTGTGTGTTTTGTTCGTTTAGTCTGCTCACCTGTGTTTTGACCTGTTGCCTGTACATTGGATTACGTGTCTGGATTGCCCCATTATTAAAAGCTGCATTTGGATCTCAAGCTTTGTGTCTCATAGCAGTTTGTTACACATATGACCTGAACAACATTGACATGACAAGGTTTTTTTTCTCCCTCTTTTATCCTTAAAATAGTTTCTACATACTGTTTTATGATTTAGGCTTCAGATAATCTTTTTTTTTTAATCTGAGGAAATAAAACACCAAAAGGAGAAAGTGTTATTTCAATTGATGTATTATTTTTTTTTTTTTAAGTTTTACTTAATGATAATAACCCTGAATGGAGACTGATATTTTTAGTTCCAGGAGTGATCAAATTGATTTCCAAAAGTTGATTGATTGATTCCCCCCCTTTCTTTATGGAAATACCTATTCCCAAACAATGGTATAAAGAAAAACATGTTTGTCAGTCTAAAAAATGTAAATAATTAATGTGATCACTAAGTTTGAAGTGCAGGGGAGTTCCAGTAGGGGTTTTTGTTGTGATACTCGAGAGCTCTCAAGTCACGAAAGACGCACTTCCTTTCCTAAAAACTCACAGAAGGGAAATTTAATGTTATATAATGTTATATATAATGTTTTTTTAATATGGTGCACTGACATCCCTTAAATGTCATCATGATTAATTCACCATACTGGATCTTACCTAAACTTTTTGGCAAAGTTATTCACATTTTTAAAAAAAAGAAAAAAGGAAAATTATTTAATCCTTCCCTCTGGCTTTTCTGAGGTAAACGTAACATTATGTGACATTGTTTACATCTACAGTACGTTTGTCCGCGGTTGAAAAACTGGTAAGTTGTAGGCTATATGTATCCTTCAACATACCTTCTGATATTCATTCATGTTTATTTTACGCTGTAACTACAGCAATAAAGCGGAAGAGATGTAAGGTCTTTTTACCGTAAAATCTTAATCCCATGCAGACTAAAATACATGTTTAAGTTGTTCTAACTGAACGCAACTTGCACTGACATGTCTTAAAATATGTCAGAGCCATTGTTTTGTCACAAGATCCTCACTAGAAATATTGTTTTCTAATGGATAAGACATGTTTATAAAAGCTACTAATGAGGCAAGGATTAAAGAATTGGCCTTAGTTCAATTTGGACAGGGGTGCCCAATCCTGTTCCTGGAGATCGATCTGCAGAGTTCAGATCCAAACCTGATTTAACACACTTGAAGATCTTAAATAGTTGATTCAGTTGTGTTGGATCAGGGATGGAGCTGAACTTTCCAGGAAGGTCTCCAGAAACAGGATTGGGCACCTCTGAATTAGGGCATTCAAGCCCTGTCTGTGGAACCGGTCCAAGACATTGTTAACAAAACGACAAATTGACAACTCACTATGGAAACAGACCCTAAGAAAATGCGTGCCACACTGCTTCTTTCTTCTTTTGTTTAATGGCTATATTTAGTGCATATGGTGGTTGAGCAATCATTTTTCAATCTTTTCACTTAATAATCTGTAATCACTGCTAATAAGAACTACACTCACCTAAAGGATTATTAGGAACACCTGTTCAATCTCTCATTAATGCAATTATCTAATCAACCAATCACATGGCAGTTGCTTCAATGCATTTAGGGGTGTGGTCCTGGTCAAGACAATCTCCTGAACTCCAAACTGAATGTCAGAATGGGAAAGAAAGGTGATTTAAGCAATTTTGAGCATGGCATGGTTGTTGGTGCTAGACGGGCCGGTCTGAGTATTTCAAAATCTGCTCAGTTACTGGGATTTTCACGCACAACCATTTCTAGGGTTTACAAAGAATGGCGTGAAAAGGGAAAAACATCCAGTATTCGGCAGTCCTGTGGGCGAAAATGCCTTGTTGATGCTAGAGGTCAGAGGAGAATGGGCCGACTGATTCAAGCTGATAGAAGAGCAACTTTGACTGAAATAACCACTCGTTACAACCGAGGTATGCAGCAAAGCATTTGTGAAGCCACAACACGCACAACCTTGAGGCGGATGGGCTACAACAACAGAAGACCCGACCGGGTACCACTCATCTCCACTACAAATAAGAAAAAGAGGCTACAATTTGCAAGAGCTCACCAAAATTGGACAGTTGAAGACTGGAAAAATGTAGCCTGGTCTGATGAGTCTCGATTTCTGTTGAGACATTCAGATGGTAGAGTCAGAATTTGGCGTAAACAGAATGAGAACATGGATCCATCATGCCTTGTTACCACTGTGCAAGCTGGTTGTGGTGGTGTAATGGTGTGGGGGATGTTTTCTTGGCACACTTTAGGCCCCTTAGTGCCATTTGGGCATCATTTAAATGCCACGGCCTACCTGAGCATTTTTTCTGACCATGTCCATCCCTTTATGGCCACCATCTACCCATCCTCTGATTGCTACTTCCAGCAGGATAATGCACCATATCACAAAGCTCGAATCATATCAAAATGGTTTCTTGAACATGCCAATGAGTTCACTGTACTAAAATTCCCCCCACAGTCACCAGATCTCAACCCAATACAGCATCTTTGGGATGTGGTGGAACGGGAGCTTCGTGCCCTGGATGTGCATACCACAAATCTCCAACAACTGCAAGATGCTATCCAATCAATATGGGCCAACATTTTTAAAGAATGCTTTCAGCACCTTGTTGAATCAATGCCACGTAGAACTAAGGCAGTTCTGAAGGCGCAAGGGGGTCAAACATAGTATTAGCATGGTGTTCCTAATAATCCTTTAGGTGAGTGTATTGTTTGTTTGATGCCTTTTACATCATAAAAATGAAGCTGGTTAAATTAAATACCAGTATGTGCCTGCACAGTATATATATATATATATATATATATATATATATATATATATATATATTATATATATATATATATATATATATATATATATATATATATATATTATAATAACATAACCATTACTTTGTTTGCTTGTTTAAATAGTGCTTTATATATCGAAATAACCAAATAAATAAAATTGTGCGCAATCGGTTACGTTCTGTTCAGAGAATAAGTTGCTATGGCTACTTACCCTCAAATGTCCGGGTATGTCACATAAACTGCTTTCTGGAATACTCCCCAGTTCATGTGAGCTACGCTTGAACTGACGGCACTACATGATCCCACACTCCTTTCAGAGCGTCTACAAAGCCACGCCTCCTCCAAAACACAAGAATGCGCAGTTGCGCACAGCCAGAGCTGCAGAGTCTGCAAAGCGTTACGGGAGACGGTGTTAAATTACCTCATGTCAATAATAATGAACGTAAACAACTTATAGAGCTCTGTCTTGTACAACCTGTCGGATGCAGATTAATTTTGCTGTTAATAGAAGGTCCCGGGTTGCCATCTCGTAATTACGGTTATGAAATGGCGTGAACGCATGCAGCATAAGCTCATTGTTTTGGTTTAGGAGGAACTATAAAAGGTGGCTATTGTTTGTTTGCGCCGCCCAGTTACTGTCTGTGTCTACAACTCTGCATATGGAATGCGCTGATGACGTGTAATGTATGGAGGAATGGAAAAACATGTAGGTCGACAGGCAGGTAGGATATCCTATTATTGCATTCGAACCGAATGCAGTGATTGGACAAATATTTTTTGGTCCTGAGACTTCCACAGAAGATATATGTAAATGTTTTAATCTTTAGACCACTTCTATTGACTGCTATTAGGTTGTGAAGAGAGTTTCAACCAGTAGGCCTAAAACAGAAAGTGTTTATGAAAGAAAAAAAAGCCTACCCTACCATTAAAAAGCATCAAAATGTTATTTATTGTTTGAATTTCATAATAAAATTGACAGAATTTGAAAGCTGAGATGTTGTTTTATATCAGAAGTAACAGAGCACAAAACTTATTACGATTTATTAGATGGGAGGTGTGCTAAAAAGAAATCAATATTATTGACCCAGCACTAATGAAATTAAATGTGAATTGACATTAAAAGAAGACTAAACATTTCTTATTATTATCAATGTTGGAAACATATTTTTTAATGGAAACTGTGGTACATTTCTTTCAGAATTCTTTGATGAATAAAAAAACTGATGAAAGTCAATTGAATGTGTCCTTGTTAAATAAAACATCTCAGGTTGTGTAACACAGACGCAGGCTGAGTAGTAAACATAGACAGAAGATACTGTCTATGTTGATACATACAATGATAAGATAACGCTCAGAAATGCAGCCGGGGCAAACAAGACTTTGCAATGTGTGTATGAACAAGCAGGGTTTAAATAGTCTGGTGATCAGGATCAAGTGTGCAGTAATCAGTCCCTGTATGTGGGTTCTTGGGAAGTGTAGTTCAAAGCTAACGTAGGAGATTGAGACCTCCGATGGCCGACAGGGGAATCTTCACCGGCGTTCGTGACAGGTTGCATGTGCAAGCCAGTTCCCTAAGAAGGGGAACAAGACGCTTTGTCTTGGTTTGATGCTATGAGGAACAGCATCAGCATGACTGGTGTCTGAGGCATGAGTAAACATGACGTCACATGAAGAGCACCCATGAGTTTAAAAAGGGTGCCCGAGTTACACGTAATTAACTCTTTTGTTTTATCAGACACACAGGCAAGCCTTAGACATGGCAACAAGATGCAGCATCTTGTTCCCCTTCTCAGAGAACTGGGTTGCATATGCAACCTGAAATATTGCCTTTTGAAGAGGAACTTCAAAATCTTGGTGCTTTGGGGAACTCAATACTCACATGCTGAAGAAATGCCTGCCTCACTAAGCAATGAATATGTATAAACAAACTAGGCATAGCAGTAAGGGCCTGTTTACTCCTGGTATTAAGATGCGTTTTGGTCGATCGGATCACAATTCAATGACACTATGTAAAAGTGGTCTAAAACTTTTTGAGCTTGTCCACTTTAGACCACTTCCAGAGGTAGTCAAAAAGCATTCGACCGAATTGCTTTCGTAGTGTAGATAGCGTATTGCAGAAATATATACACATTAAATCAGGTTCAAAACTAAAACCTGAAATATAAACTAAACTAATATATTTGTATTCCATTATTCCCAAAGGCCCGGATGTAATTGTACGTGACAACTGAGTCAATGGGCCTGATGTATATGTCAAGGGATTTTTAGGGCCATCAGACTTGAAGGATTCACCTGTATCAGGACCTTTCTCAAAGTGGCCAGGTTTCATAGGGCCATTTAAAAAGACAAATTGATAAATTTAACTGATAGTCAAATAGATTGCACAGATGCATTGGAAAGGACAGAGCAGTCATGTCAAACAGAATGGATAAACTCTAATAAGATGCTTGGACAAGAAAAAACAGCAAAATATGAATTCAAAAACTGTGCATGAACATTTACAGACCACTGAGCAATAATCAACTCTAGTATTTAAGACAATAAAAGAAAAAGTTGTAAAAAATTGCCCAAATCATATGAGTTTTGGTTTATAAAGTCTGTTTTTATAGATTTCCAGAAGGATTAGAGGCTTAAAGTTTCAAATTCTATCCATTGTAAATTAATTGACAGTGTGATAAAAACAGTTGTAATAAGATTAAATGGACAACAAACATTTTACACCCCATATTTGTGGTTACTGCACTGGCAAACATTGTGACAAGTGTGGTTTAATGTGATTGGTAAATGGTTTTTCATAAATCAGTTATTTTTGTGTGGTTGATCTCGAATATCTCATCATCGTACTCAAAACTCATATTTTAAACTTTAAGAGAAATATATTTTTGTATCTTAATAATGAAAGAATATTATCAAATAAAGCCTTTTACATAACATTTAAATAGTTTTTTTCCCCCATCAGTTAGTATCTATTTTTCCTCCTCCTATTGCTGTATTACATCTATTTTGCTTCTTGAAACCAAATGTAAAGTAGTATTTAAATAAAGAGCTAAAGGCCTGGTCTCTCATGCCATATATAAGAGAACTTAGACATTTGGGGAAAATCATAAACACTACAAAGCAAATGTACATTACATGTAATGAAGTCATATAGTCAGTATACACATAAATGACTTCTTGGATAACTCCAACTAAAATGGATGCGGCACAGAGACACAGCTGTATTAGATGCAACAGAACAGTCTTGTTGGCTTTTTTGGCAGACATTTTATCACAGGAGGCTGTTTTAGCCACAGCAGCTATAGAGGCATAAGTAAATATAATAACAAAAGTCACTACGACAAAAAATACACATGTAAAAGCTATTTCAAGTTTCTTATATATCTGCAGTCTGAAGAGAGTAGTTCTTGAGCAGAACAAATTCATCACTGTGTTTGTTGTATCAATGGAATAGAAGATAATAATCTCAGACAAGCACTGAATCAAACCTATCATCCAAATAACACCAATGGCCATGTTCGTTCTTCTGTAACTGGTGATTTCTGCATGTCTGAGAGGGATGCAGATGGCCACATACCTCTCCAGTGACATCAAAGCCAGATTTAGTACGGCAACCTGATAGAGGGATTGTGCAGCCGCAAGAAGAATGATACAGACATTTTTCAAAATAAACAGCCTGCTTACAGCACACACAAATAACACTACGCTCATAAAGAGATTGAGCGTATCGACCCAAAGCATGTGACCAAACAAAATGTAGCGAGATGTCTCCTGAAAAACAGTCTTTTTCCTTAAGGTGAATATCATGACTCCATTGACATAAAGGAAAATAACACATGTGGTCACACACAATAATGTTTTCACCGGTGCATCTCGATCTACCAGGAATGGACTCTGAGTGAGGTTAGATTTAGAACCATTAAAAGCAGACATATTCATAAAAAATAAAACATGAAGATGTTAACCTCAGATGCTGGTATAGCACACTGACTTATACTGCAGTCTACAATGTCCTTGGATTGCATACAAATCTCCAGGCTTGTGTGCTGTTGATGGCACAGAGTGAGAAAGATCAGAGCGTGGCACTTTAAATATTGTTAAATTCATTATTATGTTACGTATGTGTTGAATCCCAGTGGTTGTTTCGTGTATGTGGGGGGTGGGGGAGGTCTGTGTGTGTTTACTTTGTTTACCTTGTAATCTGGCAAAATCTCCCTAGGAGGTTTGTTGGAAGCTAGTTATTAGCTAACAAAGTTTTAAATATGGATATTTTTCTTACACATGCATTGCTTCGCTTCAGAATGCCTTTATTAAACCAGAGATGTATGGATTACTTTTATGATTGATGGGTGGCTTCAAAATCTGCGTCTGAATGGGTGCGTCTGAAATTGCAAATGACTCACAAGCTGATGATGACCACTGAGTTTTGCACAGAGAGCGCTTTGATATGACTTTGAATGTATTTATGATAAACAAACAAACAAACAAACAAAAACACTCATAGTCTGCTTTCCAGATCATGTGATTAAACCGGGTGTACAGTGGATAAATCTGAAAACAACACTCTTGCGTTTTTGTATGTACAGCAAATCAGATATTTTGTGAAACAATGATGCCACATGTCGACCCTAGTCAGACACCTTGCTTGTCTGTTGTCTAATTAAGACAATTCATATTTTGTACCAGGCCATTTATGGTTGTTCATAACAATGTTGTTTGGCGTACGCCCCGTCCGTATCGCAATCCGAGGGTACGGAATCTGCATATCCTGCCTGAAGACGAAGGCAGGGGCGCAGCAGACCCCCTGAGAGGTACCCACCTGAGGTTTCAGCTTTGAAACACAAAGACAACACAGAATAAAGATAGAATGAATTAAATTGAGGCCTTGTCCACACGAAGACGTTTTTAGCTGTATACGTAATTTTTACTACAAGTAATAGAACATGATTGGATAGATGAGAAGGTAATAAGTGACGTAACAATTGAGTCTTCCCGGCAGAACTTACGCTAAAGCTTTCATTTCCTGGTAAAAAAAAAAGAAGAAGAAAAAGCTTCTGAGGCAATTATTATTGTATTCAGTGCACAAGGTTTAAGCGCAAGCTCCAAGTCTTCTCTGTTTTTATTGTATCTCTGTGGCAGGATATCAGCGCCACACTCTGGTCTAGAATGTATACTACATCGTTTTGTGTCAGTTTCAGTGGTTTCGTGTGTGGACAGATATTTCTTGAGACGACGCCGTATTTACGAAATTTATTTTAGAACGAGGGAAAAAAAATATTGGATAGGGAAAGCTCTGGCTGCTGTGGTTGTGGCCTGAGGGTATAAATACACAAGATAATGAGAACTGAACAAGAAACAGGTGGCGGACATAGTAACCAAGGGAACAAATGAGAACATAATTAGAAACCATAACCAAACCAAGAAAACAGGAACTAAACAGGAAAATGTACAACGAGGAAAAACATAACAAATTAGACTTTAAACTAAGAGTCTCCAAATACAACGAACCAAAACCGTGACATCATGTTAAGTATTTTTCATGTTTAAAGGTGCTCTAAGCGATGTTGGGTGACGTCACTTGTTGACGTTTAAAGTATTGTCAAACCGGAGGCTAGCTAGACCCTCCCTCCTCCTCATCCGCTCACTAACCCCCCAAATCCTTCTTGTCAGCTGGAACAGTTTGTTATGTTTCGTGGTGCGGGTTGCTACAGTTTGTTTTTGTTGCCGTTTATGGAGCCTGGGGTTTCTGCAAAGACCGCGCTTTTTTACAGTGTGTTCAGGGAACAGGCAGCTAGCGGATAGTGAGGAGATGTTTGCGGTATGTGACAAAAAATGTTTTGGCCTAAAAAACGTGTGACATCGCTTAGAGCACCGTTTGTTTTTGTTGCCGTTTATGGAGCCTGGGGTTTCTGCAAAGACCGCGCTTTTTTACAGTGTGTTCAGGGAACAGGCAGCTAGCGGATAGTGAGGAGATGTTTGCGGTATGTGACAAAAAATGTTTTGGCCTAAAAAACGTGTGACATCGCTTAGAGCACCTTTAAGCAAACTCACATGAGCACAGTTAAAGTCAGCATGAAACCGACATTTTTATTGTCTTTTCTTCATTATAGTAGGGATGTGCCTGAAGCCGAATTATGTTTTCAGAAACCACATTCTACGGAGCCCCTTAAATGGACAGGGTGATGGAAAAAATATGAGATGGGAGGAAAAAATATATTTGCTTTTGCATTCTCTTGCAATTATAAATTTGGGTAATTATCCATCCATCCATCCATCTTCTTCCGCTTATCCGGGGCCGGGTCGCGGGGGCAGCAGTCTAAGCAGAGATGCCCAGACTTCCCTCTCACCAGTCACTTCCTCCAGCTCTTCCGGGGGGACACCGAGGCGTTCCTAGGCCAGCCGGGAGACATAGTCCCTCCAGCGTGTCCTAGGTCGTCCCTGGGGTCTCCACCTAGTGGGACGTGCCTGGAACATTTTCCCGGGAAGGCGTCCAGGAGGCATCCGGAACAGATGCCCGGGCCACCTCAACTGACCCCTCTCGATGTGGAGCAGCAGCGGCTCTACACTGAGCTCCTCTCGAGTGACCGAGCTTCTCACGCTATCTCTAAGGGATCGCCCAGCCACCCTGCGGAGAAAGCTCATTTCGGCCGCCTGTATCAGGGATCTTGTCCTTTCGGTCATGACCCAAAGCTCATGACCATAGGTGAGAGTAGGAACGTAGATTGACCGGTATATCGAGAGCTTCGCCTTGGGGCTTAGCTCCTTCTTTACCACGACAGACCGGTACATCGACCGCATTACTGCAGAAGCTGCACCTATCAGTCTGTCGATCTCCCATTCCATCCTTCCCTCACTCGTGAACAAAACCCCAAGATACTTAAACTCCTCCACCTGAGGCAGGAACTCTCCACCAACCTGAAGCGAGCAAGCCACACTTTTCCGACTGAGGACCATGGCCTCTGATTTGGAGGTGCTGATTCTCATCCCAGCCGCTTCACACTCGGCTGCAAATCGTCCCAGTGCATGCTGAAGGTCCTGGTCTGAAGGGGCCAACACGACAACATCATCCGCAAAGAGCAGAGATGAAATCGCGTGGTCCCCAAACCTGACACCCTCCGGCCCCTGGCTGCGCCTAGAAATTCTGTCCATAAAAGTTATGAACAAAACCGGCAACAAAGGGCAGCCCTGCCGGAGTCCAACATGCACCGGGAAGAAGTCTGACTTACTGCCGGCAATGTGAACCAAGCTCCTGCTTCGGTCATACAGGGACCGGACAGCCCTTAGCAAAGGACCCCGGACCCCATACTCCCAGAGCACCCTCCACGGGCCGCCGCGAGGGACACAGTCGAATATCTTCTCCAAATCCACAAAGCACATGTGGACTGGTTGGGCAAACTCCCATGAACCCTCCAGCACCCTGTAGAGGGTATAGAGCTGATCCAGTGTTCCACGGCCTGGACGAAAACCCGACTGTTCCTCCTGAATCCGAGGTTCCACTATCGGCCGTATTCTCCTCTCCAGTACCCTGGCATAGACTTTCCCAGGGAGGCTGAGAAGTGTGATTCTCAGGAGTTTACTGACTACCTCAGTGACTTCAGCTAGGGTGATGGACGAGTCCACCTCTGAGCCCTCAGCCTCTGCTTCCAGAATGGAAGACGTGATGACGGGATTGAGGAGATCCTCGAAGTATTCCTTCCACCGTCCGACGATATCCCCAGTTGAGGTCAACAGCTGCCCACCTCCACTGTAAACAGCGTTGGTAGGGCACTGCTTCCATCTCCTGAGGCGCCGGACAGTTTGCCAGAATCTCTTCGAGGCCAGCCGACAGTCCTTCTCCATGGCCTCACCGAACTCCTCCCAGACCCGAGTTTTGCCTCCACAACCACCCGGGCTGCAGTCCGCTTGGCCTGCCGGTATCCGTCAGCTGCCTCAGGAGTCCCACAAGCCAACCAGGCCTGATAGGACTCCTTCTTCAGCTTGACGGCATCCTTTACTTCCGATGTCCACCACCGGGTTCGGGGATTGCTGCCTCGACAGGCACCAGAGACCTTACGGCCACAGCTCCGAGCAGCCGCTTCGACAATGGAGGTGGAGAACATGGTCCGCTTGGACTCAATATCTCCAGCCTCCCTCTGGATCTGGTCGAGTTGAAGATCTCTCCGACAGGAGACTCGGCCAAACGTTCCCAGCAGACCCTTACAGTACACTTGGGTCTGTCCAGCTGTCCAGCTTCCTCCCCCGCCATCAGATCCAACTTACCACCAGGTGGTGATCAGTTGACAGCTCCGCCCCTCTCTTCACCCGAGTGTCCAAGACATACGGCCGCAGGTCAGATGAAACGACCACAAAGTCGATCATCGACCTACGGCCTAGGGTGTCCTGGTGCCACGTGTACTGATGGACACCCTTATGCTTGAACATGGTGTTCGTTATGGACAAACTGTAACTAGCACAGAAGTCCAATAACTGAAAACCACTCGGGTTCAGGTCAGGGGGGCCGTTCCTCCCAATCACGCCCCTCCAGGTGTCACTGTCGTTGCCCACGTGGGCGTTGTAGTCCCCCAGTAGAACGACGGAGTCCCCAGTCGGAGCACTTTCAAGCACCCCTCCCAGAGACCCCAAGAAGGCCGGGTCCTCTGCACTGCAGTTTGGCCCGTAGACACACACGACAGTGAGAGACCTATCCCCGACCCGTAGGCGGAGGGAAACGACCCTCTCGTTCACCGGGGTAAACTCCAACACATGCGGCTGAGCTGGGGGGCTATAAGCAAACCCACACCAGCCCACCGCCTCTCACAATGGGCAACTCCAGAGTGGTGAAGAATCCATCCTCTCTCAAGGAGTGTGGTTCCAGAGCCCAAGCCGTGCGTAGAGGTGATTCCGACTATCTCTAGTAGATAGAGATCTACTTGAGTAGATCTAGAGATCTACTAGAGTAGATCTAGAGATCTACTAGAGTAGATAGAGATCTACTAGCCCCAGGGTGGGGCCCCGACTGCGCCATACCGGGCGACGTCACGGTCCTCATTTTAATTTTGCTCATAAGGGTTTTTGAACTGCTCTTTGTCTGACCCGTCGCCTAGGACCTGTTTGCCTTGGGAGACCCTACCAGGGGCATATAGCCCCGGACAACATAGGTACCATGGTCATTCGGGTACTCAAACCCTTCCACCACGTTAAGGTGGCAGTTCAAGAAGAGGTTGTGTAATTATATTGTATGTAATTCAAACCCCCTGCATACGCATATTGATAGCGGCTTCCTGATGCCCGCAAATTACACACAATATAATTGGGTAATTATATTGTATGTAATTTGCGGGCATCAGGAAGCCACTATCAATATGCGTATGCAGGGTTTGAATTCACTTTTGAATACATGCTCACTTTTTACTTTCACTTTCCAATTCGCGATCACGTATACTCTGTGTACAGGGAGCTGCAGTATACTGACTCAAAAAATCAAGTATTGACTCACAAGGTGATGATGACCACTGTCCAGTTTTGCGCAGAGAGCGCTTTGACATGGCTTTGGATGTATTTTTTTTCCCCCGCCACCAACCCCCTCTTCGGAGGACAACTTTATTTTTAATAGAGAAAAAAATATATACGCAATATTTTACAATACAGACAATACATTTATATACAGTGCGTAACGATTCACCCCATTTAGTGAGACCCTGATTTTGTGATTTGATTTGTTTCCCCCCAGGCTGTCAGAGTTGAATAGATGGTGATGGTTTGGCAGATGTTGGATTTCTTGATTGATTGTGAGAGAAAGGGGAGGTCTGCAACTGGGATATTTGTGCATTGGTTTTGTTCCAAATCCAGCCACGGGTATTTATGCTTATGTAAATTGATCCATTTAACTAGGAACTGTAATTGATTTGCCAAGAAGTAGTGATGGAAGTTTGGTGCCTCAAGCCCCCCATGTGATTTTGTATTTTGTAGTGTTGAGAGTGATATTCTGGGTTTTTTTGTTTTTCCAATAAAATTGTGTTGTTAATGAATTATGGGTTTTGAACCATTTATCTGTAGGAGTGATGGGAATCATAGAAAAAAGATTAATTTGGGGTAGGGTTTTCATTTTGACAGCAGCTATTCTTTCGATGAGTGTGAGTGGGTGTTTAGACCAGCGTTTGTATTCGTCTTCAATTTTCTTTAGGAGTGGAGTGTAATTGAGGCTGAAAAGCTCTGACAGCCTGGGGGAAATCTGAATCCCTAGGTACTTGATGTTGCCTGTGTGAAGGTAAAGTGATGTGTCCTGAGTTCCAGAATCCAATACATCACCTGAAAGTGGTAGTAAAATTGACTTATTCCAGTTGATAGTGTAATGTGAGACAAGGGAAAATCTGCTGATAATATTGAACGTTTCTTGAAGGGATACTTGTGGGTGCTGTCAATAAAGTAAGAGATCATCTGCATATAAACTCATTTTGTGTTGTACATTATCTACCCGAATTCCTTTGATTATGATGTTTTGTCGTATTGCTGCTGCGAGCGGTTCGATGAAAATGGGAAAGAGGGAAGGCGAGAGTGGGCATCCCTGTCTGGTGTCCTGATGCAATGTGAAACTGTGATGTAATTCCATTAGTGGTGATGGTGGCCTTTGGATGTATTTTTGATAAACAAACAAACAAAACAAAACACTCACAGTGTTGTCTGCTTTCCAGATTATGTGCACGCTTACACATGCAACAGTTTAAATAATTATTTTCTGATCAAATGAGATACATATGTTATATGTATCTACATAATCTACATTATCATGTTAGAAACAAAGAAATGCTTGATTAAGCAGTCTACTAATTTAAACTGAATTTTATTCTTCTCATTGTTTCATTTTCAAGTACATTTTGATGTCACACGTTCCATAAAACAGTATATGACTAAAGAAAAAATAAACCTTTATGGTAACTGTAATTATGTTTATGTCATATGGCTGGAAAGAGTGCAAAACATGGACAAATAAAACAACCCTTACAAAACACCTTCTCATATCTGTGGTTACTGCACTGACACAAATTGTAAAATACATGGTTGATTGTTTTGCCAAAGGTCAGCAATTTGTGTGAGGTTCTTCTCCAAAATCTCATTGAATAAAGTCACAAGTTCATATTTTGCAATTTAAGAGAAATTTCCTTTTGTATTTTAATAATGAAATAACATTATCTATAAAAGCCTTGTATATAATATTTCAATAGGTTTTTACCATAACTTTTCAGCCTTCTCCTGCTAAATGTATCGTATTACAACTGTTTTTCCTTTTGAGACCAAATGTAAAGTAGAATTTAAATAAAGATCTAAAGGCCTGGTCTCTCATGCCATATATTAGAGGACTTAGACATCTTGGAAAAATCATAAACATCACAAAGCAAAAATACATCACATTCATGTAAGTCATATAGTCAGTATAAACATAAATTACTTCTTGGATAACTCCAATTAAAATGGATGCAGCACAGAGACCCAGCTGTATTAGATGCAACAGAACAGTCTTGTTGGCTTTTTTGGCTGATGCCTTGTCACAAGAGGCTGTTTTAGCCACAGCAGCTATAGAGACATAAGTAAATATAATAACAAAAGTCACTAAGACAAAAAATATACATGTAAAACCTATATCAAGTTTCTTATATATCTGCAGTCTGAAGAGAGTAGTTCTTGAGCAGAACAAATCCATTGCTATGTTTGTATCATTGGAATAAAAGATAATAATCTCAGACAGGGATTGAATCCAGCTTAACATCCAAATAACACCAATGGCCATGTTAGTTCTTCCGTAGGTGGTGATTTCTGCATGTCTGAGAGGGATGCAGATGGCCACATACCTCTCCAGTGACATCAAAGCCAGATTTAATGTAGAGACCTGATAGAGAGCTGTTGCAGCAACGAGTAGGATGAGGCAGGCAATTTTCATAACAAAAAGCCTACAAACAGCACACACAAACAACACTACACTCATTAGAAGATTCAGCGTATCCACCCATAGCATGTGACCAAACAAAATGTAGCGAGATGTCTCCTTAAAAACAGTCTTTTTCCTCAAAGTGAAGATCATGACTCCATTGACATAAAGGAAAATAACGCATGAGGACACAGACAAAAATGATTTCAAATCTCGATCCACCAGTGGTATAGTCTGAGTGATGTTAGATTTAGAATCATTCAAATTAGACATATTCAGGGGAATTAAAAAGACCAAAAATGATGTTATAAAACACTGAATAATACTGCGATAAAGTCTTTGTAACTGCAAATCTCCAGCCTTGTGTCACCTATGTTGTTGAAGGCACACAGAATGATCAGAGAGTATCACAGTTTAAATACCAATGTAGAGCATCTGTCATGAACTACGTATGGAATCCCAGTGGTTTGTGTGTCAAAATGACTGTGAAAAACAACAACAACAGTAACACTTGGTGTGTATTTCAACAATAAGTGCCTGACTAACAGCATCAAGTATAGCAAATCCCAGTGGTTTATGTTTCCTTGTGTGTTTGTGTGGAAATATGTCTTTAATTCTTGAAGCTATAAGACAGTCTGTGCATTCATCTCAAACTCTAACTCTTTTTAAAAAAACAGTTAGGCAAAAGATTTCTCTGATCACAGTTGGGAAAAGCTGATTGTGTGGATAGATGGTCAGTTAATGAAATTAATATATTTAATATCTCCTTCAATTTATTAATGGAGTTTAAAGAGTTTTAATGAGTGTTTAAATCATTATTCGTTATAACACAGCTCTCTGGGATACTTGGTCAATCATGGGATTCAGCGATTAGATATTGTCCATGTGAAGTCGTCTAAGTTTATAGTGGTGAATGGCAGATCAGGGGGGTGTTTCCCAAAACATTGTTAGCCAACTATGGTCGCAGGTTCCATTGTTATTATCAGCATAGTTCAACGAGTCGGTGTTTAGGCCTACCAAAACCACAATCGCAAAGTTGTGTGGTTAACAACAGCTCTTGTCCTGTGGTTAGAAGCATTAGTTTCTTGTTTGTTTTAAATATGAATAAAGTTGAAATGTATTAGGCTACATTAAATACTTATCATGAGCAAATTATAAGCAAGCTGACATTCAGTACAATCTATCTCTTTCATTTCTAATATATACAAATTTCATTTACATCTTTAAGTTTGTCAGTAGATCAAAAGCACCGTTTTAAAGAGTGTGCATGTGCGTACATGCTCTACGTAAGAACGAGCCATTGAATCTGGCGGAGTGTGTAAAAGTGCAAATAGCCCGCCTTGTTTGCAGAGGCTATTTACACTAACTCCGCCCACTGATGTCTAGCCAGACAAAATTACGGAAGATGCTAAATTTGATTGTCAAAGTATTGATAATGTTGGTGTAAGGCGCTTGGCCAAAAGTTTTGATGTAAATCGACCTAAGTTCGAATCTGCCTTTTGCCGAACTCGCTATACTCCCTTTTCCCACCACTTATCAGATTGGAAAGGCATTTATTTCCAATAAAAACGAAGAAAATGTTAAAAAATATATGGGAAAAAAAGTGTCTAACGTGTGTTTAATAATAAAGTTTTTTTCAGTTAGGGTTCGGTGTAGGGAGGGCTTTTTTGTCCCAATAAGGCGGCATCCATTTAATAATTTGAATAGTTAATCAATTACACTCTTTGTTATTATGGCATACAGTTTAATGTACAGCAACACCGAGTCATAAATAGCATCTGTCACTATTTATAAGTAATAATATCCTCCAATACTATTTACACTTATAGCAAAGGAAATGGGCCTACGTCTATTATTACATTGTTAATATCGCTAATTTTACTTAGTGTAAATACTAATATCATATCGCTAAGAAAATGCTGCTGTTTTTATGTTGTGTAAATAGAATCTAATCCTATTAAAACTTAGTGTAAATATAATATATTGCTATTAAAACTTAGTGTAAATAGCAGCAATCGCTTTGTACTTAAACATCATCTATCGCTAAGAAAATATGCTATTTTCACTTAGTGCAAATAGTCGCTGTACGGTAATTTCAGCATGCCGTGAATGCATCTTCATTTACCATCTAGTGAAAATAACTGCAGAGGACTTATGTATTAATATTATGTAAAATTGTTGCAGTGCTAGTTTTGTTGCTTGGCCGAATATTTTGAATATTTTTTTGATTCATAGTGTATATGCAGTTAAAGGACAATACAGGTAAAATAATATAATTTTGTGCTACTCTATTTTCATATAAAAAAATCTCTAATTAATATCCTACTATTATAATTAGTAGTAGTAGTAGAAGTAGAAGCAAAGTGTGGATCCCCACCTGTGAGAAAGAAAGAAAAATAATGTCTCTTATTTATTCATTTTATTATGTGCATTAAAATGTGCATTATGCACTTACTGTGTTTATCTGAACCCTCATAATCACATCATGTCAATCTTGAGGGTTACATCAGAATCTACTTGCACACAGTCCCTTGAGTTTCCTTTATTAATCACATTAAATATTTAGTATATGCCTGTGTGTTTGTACAAAGAGGTCTCTGGGGGTATGAAATGTGGTGTTGATGTCTACCTGTGGTGGTTACTTTGGGCCACAGGGAAAATAAAACCTTATGTTTGGCACATTATGTCCTCTAGATGTGTGCCCTTATTATCGAGTGTGCTATGTAAACATTAAAGTATAAAATAAACACAAAATCTTCAGGGGATATTCTAAGAAGTTGTCATGTAGTGACAGGCATGCTGATGAAACTTACTCTCCATTTGTCTAAGAATATAAAAATGTAAAGAGCCAATTACAAAGTGTCCATAAACATGATCTATCATGTTTAAAAGACTCAAATCATTCAGTCTTCTTTAAGTTAAACTATTATACTAAAATAAATTAAAAAAAGAACATAGCATATGAATAGCTACATGCATATAGAACACATTACTTCTTAAGTATACAGAAGTTTAGGCCTATTTTAATTTAGACAAATACACAGTTATGATGTAGCAAATCATGCAAAACAAGCAATGGTTGTTATTGAATAGAACTTCATATAGGCTATATTTTATGTATCCTATTACACACACCATTTAATAATATTTCACACATTTTTTGATTAGTTGTGTAAAAATTGAAAGCCATTTTCAGACAATTAATAAAATGGTTTATGCTTTAAAAAATTATGTATTATTTGACTATTTGTTTATCATAGTAACAGTGGAAAAGTAAAGGCAATTTGAAAACTAGCAGAAGCAACCGATGGAGTCATGGTAAAAATTCAATAGGCTACTGTTTTAATGTGACATAAGCAACAAACAAAAAACAAACAAACCAATACACACTGAAAAAAAAATGTCATTGGATTTACACAATTGAATTATGGACACTGGTTCCACATAATTAGTTTGGGTTCACAGTATCCAACACATTCACATCGTTTCTGTACAATAGTTTTGTGTTAATCACATGTATTTTATTTAAGTAATGTGTACATGCTCTGTTTAAGTTAACATTACATAATTCAGTCATGTTAGCTGAATATTATTCTTTTATTTTAGATACATGACTGGATCATGTTAATTCTACAAAATCTAATCAAGTTATCTTTACATAATTTTTTTGTTACATTTTTAATGGTTTATGTTGTTACTTAAATGTGTTTTTGTACTAAACAATAAAAAAGCATTCATTTAAACCATTTATTTCATTTATTGAACATTCATTCATTCACTTCAATTCAAAATTATGCATGTAAAAACGTACAAAAAGTACTGAATGATGTATGCAGTGATGGTCTTTATTTTCTAGCTAGACATATAATCTCATTTATGAAGACCATCAGATTCATATCATAGATAGATAAGATTGTAAGCAATATAACATCTCGTATTTCTGTGAAAACTGAATTTTGCACAATTCAAAGAGAAATTAGTTATCTCCGAAACATTTAATGTGCAGACCTAAAAAGGGTCAGTCCAGCACTGAATTTTTTTTATGACATCTTGAAATGACAATGAAATAACATCTCTTTGGTGATTAAATATCAACAAGACTTAAACTACCGGTAGTATGTAAAAACCCGTACTGTTCTATGCAATACGCATACATGCCCATTTTAGAGCGAAGATGTGAACTCTTCATAAGAAATGTTTTAAGAAATGTTTTAACAAGATCATGAACATGAGTTATATATCATACCTGCATTCATGACTGTGTCTTTATAAACAAATAGAACATTGAAGCACAAATAATTTGATTTCATGAAATAAAAAAAAATGTCCTGTGACTCCTCTGCACAACTTGAATGTGTAGAACTTGTGCTGATTGTCTAGAAGAAACCTCAAAACTTTAAGTGCCTAAGAAAAGGCAGTACTCAGAACTGTTAGTTCATGCATCCTGCAAACTCTCACAGGTGAAGTTTGGATTTGAAGTTTTGGGCCTTGATAGAGAGCTCACCCCCATCCAACTCCATGATGATTTTTTGCAAAATCTCAAAAGTGTACCGTAACGTTGTGGGGTACTTCAGGTTAAGAGAATAAATGAGACCAAACAACATTGCAGTTGCAAAAGCCACATTCTCAAGGTCCTGAAGCACAATCACACCCTCAAGGACAATTCCCACATCTCGGGGTTCATTCTCAGCAATGTGCTTTATCACAAAGATCCCCATGGTGGTCTTCTCAATGGCACTGTGAAACAGATCCTCATCCATGTCCTGAAGAAAGTATTAATAGATTAGATGGGTATATAATTAAAACACTAACACAAACCATAAGGGGTAGCTTTTAGAGTTTTTACTGGGCAAGTGCATTTTTAATAATTTGCAGTACATAAACACTAATCTAATACAGATGGTTTCAAAACAGTTTTACAGTGACAACAGGAAATTAATGCAACAAAGATTGTTTTGGCTGTACGGCATGCACATATTATGTGTTTAATCTATAGGCATGCACGTTTGGATGCGTATATGGGTGGGCGCGTAGTCTTTCTTTACAAAGTGACATTGCCAATTACTTGTCTAGCAGGGCTGGGCAAAAAAATAGATTTTTTGATTTATCGTTTTTTAATATGTGGTCAAAAACGATTCTCAAACGCCACGAATCGATTTTTTCAAGCCTACGCAATTATATAACACAAAATGCTGCGATTTTATATGAACTAAACAAATTTGGGCTGTTAAAGCAATTAATGCAGCATCATTTGTTAATTTTTGTCATCCTTTGGCTATTGTTACATAATCCCGCTCTTATTCATGCAAATGTTTGTACACCATTCCTACGTGACAAGACAAAAAAAGAGCTCACTGCATGTGAACGTCCTGACCATAGACTGTAAAAAAATTTGGACGACGCCCCTTCGTTCTCTTCCATGGTGAAAACTGTATAGCTTTGTGTATAGGGTTAACTGTGCACAGTGTAGTAGCTATTTCTTTCAGTACAGATTTCTCAACTTGAAGATTATGCTTCTGAAAAGCATCACAAAGAACATCTGTATTAAGAGGAATTGATAATGTGCTATTTAGGTTGTAAAGCTCTTGTAGAAATTCATCAATTTGTGAACTTGGTACATGGGACAAATGTTCAAGCTTTAACAACGCTGCTGCAAAATTGTGTTTGATAATATTTGGTAGGTCCTTTGTGGAACAGACATCAGAAGCAGATTCTATATCATGACATGCCTCTACCTCATCATCCTCTTCAACATCTGATTCCTGTGAAACTACTGTGGTAGTAGTTACTATCCCAGGTTTAAAATCTTTAAGTGAAAAAGAATTATGTTTTCTGTTTTTATGAAATTAAAAGTACCACAGATGTTTGTTTTAAAGTTACAATGTGAAAACATGCACGTTATCAATTCATTTTTTTTCAAATGTGCATTAATATGAGCCCAATAATATTTCTCGGAGTACAGATCTCCACAATTACATATATGGCAATTAAATATGCTATTTTTAGACTGTCTCTGCCTAGTTTGAGTCACATGGAATCTATTCAAATGAATCTTAAGAGCATTCCACGTTCTAAACGAGCATGGGCAGTTTAAATATACACATGGAAAACAACTATTACGTCCAAAATGTCTATGTTTCAGCCTATAATGCTGCAATAGTTTCAACCTACTTGTTACAACTACTGAACAGGCCTTGCAAGTCCACATGTACAGCAAATGTTACTGAAAAGAGAGAAAGAGCAACAATTAGTCATAAATAAAAACAATAAAATTATATAATCACAAGATATGACAAAAAATATATTTAACTAGGTGAGTGTATAATTCAGCAATTCTTGAAAAAATCTTTGGACAGTAATTTTATAAAATCTTCACATGTTAATAATAAAATACAAATTACTATATACTTTTGAAATACATTCATTAAAAACAATTTAAGTTATATTGCTGTTTGCAATTTGCCCATGGAGTCACAGTGCGCATTGAAATGTATGGAAAAAAAAACACATCCTAGTGTATATCTATCCAACAGTTTATAGATCATTATTACATTTAAATATTACATTTAAATTAAATTACAGTTGTTCTGCGTATGATGCCAATTAATGTAGTGTGATGGACTGAAAGTCTGAACGAGGCCTTAGAGACAACAGTAACGTAACGTTAGCGGTGACGACATCGTTTAGACACCACAAGTCATTACACTTCAGCAAGACGAAGTGATTTTATGCAGATCCACAGCCCTTTAAATGCAGATCAAGCATTATAATGGGATTATATCATATCAGAGAGAGTTTTACCCGGTTTTACCGTGCCGACTGTCGTAACCGTATGAGGCACGCTGGAATGCTGCAGCTGAACGGAGAATGATTGACATCCTCAGCAGACGGAAGACAAGTTTCCGTGAACTTTAATTTTAGGATGTTAATATTCTTCTGTCCCTCACATTAATCTATAGAATGGCTTTAGATAACTTTGAATATAGTGGGACGAAATTTGATGGAGTCGGTCAGGCGGAAAACCTCGTAGTTTTCAAACCCTGACCAAGCGGCTAATGTTACAACACTCGACGAAATAAACAGTCGACATGATTTAAAACGTGTGGGATTATCTTAAAAAAACTATTTATTGTATTTAAAGTTAGATGGACAGAAATCTTTAGAAAATAATATTACATTTGTAATGATATTCTTACCTCTTAAAGTCAATCCCCTCAGATGTCCTTCTCCAGACCAACGGTCCTCGTGCATATAGCGCGTGGGCGGTCGCTCTCGTCCAAATACTCCCGCGCAGTGCGCGCACACGAAAATTTAAAAATAAATAAAAACCTCAAAAAAGACAGACCAAAAAAAAATGTGCGGGCATTTTTTTCTTCTTCCTTTGTTCAATAAAAGCCTAATTGACTTTGTGTGCAGCATTTCAACATAAGTCTAAAAATATGTTTTTTCCCAGCATTGACATGACACTACCCAGAAACCCGCATTTGCTAAATATTCAGATTGAGAACACATGGACGCCAAAACGTCTTGTTTTTATCATATAAAAATGATAAAATAAAATGGAATAAGCTGAAACAAACATGTACCTCTCTTGTTTAATGTAGTTTCAGAAATACACTGATGCAATATTTACATGTTGCAACAACTGAATTAGGTTAATTATACATGATGAAATTAAGTGCCAAAATACAACACAATTGTGTTGTATTAGCTCATTTTAATTAAGTAAATGGAACAGCAGTAAAATCATTTTGCGTGAACACCATCTGTTTGATGGTAAATTGAGCCTGAATTGATTTGAACATTTTATTGCAACATGATCATATCACTTTTTGATGACTGTGCTTAATTTCATTTGGAGTTTATGCAATGTAATTATGTTTGCATCTCAAACATAAATGCATTAAGTAGATTGTAAGTGTATTATTTTAGTATTCTCAATAAAGCTGCTTTCCTTTTTTTTCAGTGCACCGGCTATAGAGGATAAATAGTCTCTTATGAAATATTTTTTTGTTAAGGGAAGGAGTGGTGTTTCAGTTTTTGAAAGATACGCGTATTGTAGTTGGCTACATACGAACTATTAGGACAAACTGGTGTTGTTGAATGAGGATAAAACATCTGTCATTGAAGTGCAACGGTAACAATAGGCCTACAGTCTCTCCTCCTCTTTGCTTGCAATGTAACGAAAGCTCATGCATGCCGCACGATGGCAGTAACTAACCTTGTCAAATCAAAACACAGAACATGAGGAAGTGGGTTGCTAAGGAAATCAAATCAAGCCTGAAGGCGCTGTAAACAGTGAAGAAACGCTTACTGGATAAATATTAATGCTCGTTTTACAATCTTACCAGCTTTTGCTGATCAATGAATGATTGGGTTGATTGTGTAAATCGTGGTACGCGTGCTAATTATAACTATTCTGCTTTGTTTATGGCGTTGTGAAACCGGAAAAGGAGCTTAGATAGTCAGGTCGCTAGTTAGCTAACGTTAGCTGTTCATCTAGTTTTAATTTACCCTAGTTATAAGATGGATAGATATCTGTAGCTGCAAGACTTAACCAAAAAACGAAAACTTGTTATATAAACATATTTTGGTGCACCTAAACAACCTGCAACGGTCGAAAAGTGTATTTATAGCCGAGATTATTATTGTTTATGAAGCAAAGTTTATCAATGCAAACAACAACAACGATACACTATAAAATAAGCACAAATATGTAAACAGAAATACTAGTGAATATATGTTGGAGCAAAAAGAACAATTAAACAGAAAATATATGAATCTATTAACAAATATAATAGTGGAATATGCTAATGCAGTGTATGAAATTGGTTATATGAACATTTGAACATATGCATGTGATAACCAACATACTGCATAATGTAATTTCAGGACTCTTATGGCAGAATTGCATATAATTGGGCAGATCATTGGGGCCACGGGTTTCCCACAGAACAGCCTCTTCTGCAAATGGGGTGTACACACAGGTGTCTTTTTTGCTTTATTGTTTACTATTTTATACTGTGTTAAAAACTGTTTACTCTAGCTGTACCAAAAACACTGATCTTATAGACAATTATTATGTTTTCCTTAATTTTTTTTTAAAGGTGTAAAGATTGTTTTAATGCTTATTTGATTTTCCAAACTTTCTATAAATTATAAACTACAAAAACTTTTCACTTTGTGCCATTCAGGAGGAGCATGGAGGCTTCTTGCTGGTTTGAAGGAAGGTCAAACTCAACTGGACATGCCTCAAACAGGGGACATGGCATACTGGAGCCATCCCATTGATTTGCACTACACTACTAAGGGCCTACAAGGTATTTGTATTAGAGGTCGACCTATAGTAGATAGAAGATTTTACCGATACCAATATCTAGGTTGGACTGCACTGGCCGATAATCGATTAATCAGCTGATAGTTTTTAAAGTGGATTTACTGAATGAAAACTAAAATAGTGCTAAACTTTATTACCAAAAAATCAAATAATACTGAACCATAAAAATGTATCATACTTTTTAAATGGAATAAAATTATACATATTAATTATACATTGATAATTAAAGTTATTTCAATGTGCGTTAACTAATGTTTAACAGATGCATGAATGTTTAACTGTTTAACAGACTTGTATTACTAATGTATTACTAAAAGTTGAAATAAACACTCTAACAAAGGCCATAAGGATTGAAATTACACACATGTATGTATACTCTCACACTTTATTTGCTTCTATTTTAGAACACTTGGTGATTATCTAATCAAAATTACAAAATATGGAGGTCGCACACCGGACGAGAAGCGTAGCGGCTAGCACAACTCACCAGTATCGCACTCCGGATACGTCTCGTTCAATTCAAGCTGCGGTCCAAAACACCTTTATCACCAAACATGCAAAAGTTCACTTCAAGAATGAACAAAGTGGCATAGATGAGTTTGAAGTTCGGTGTTTCTGATTTGTTTATGTTTCTGTCGGCTGCATGAACATATCAATTTGCTTTTTCACGTCACTAGCATTAAATTTGCTGTCTAACGAATGCATAAAAGTGACCAGCTGGACATAAACTAAGGCAAATAGATGGTAACTATCATGACATCAAACTTTTGGGTCGTCGTACGTTTTTGTCACATTATTTTACCTGCTTGATGTACTACTAATGTTAGCGTCTTTCGAAATCTCAACGGCAATCATACTGCTGTTCTCCACTAATGCAGCATCTAGTCAACAAATTAATCACTTTATAATGATATGAAAGCATGTGGTGTAGTACACCGTTTCATTGTCAATGTTTTAAATCCGCATCTGAAGTGTCCTGCTCACCTCTGTCTCACATGTCAAAACAAACAGCACGAGGCGTCAGTTATTCCACCTCTAGTGGCCGCTTTCGTACTGTATAATGGCAGTGCACCCTTCTTAGCCACTCCAACAATGGACGCAATTCAGAAAGACTATCGGATTTTTGCCAATAACCGATTGTTCCAGCAATCGGCTATCGGTGCCGATTAATCGACTTTTAATTTGTATTATGTTTTAGTACCACTTAAACATGATTTAATATATATGATGTGTTTTCTACATCTAGGATGGCCAAAGCTTCACCTCCAAGTGTGGCATCAGGACTCTTTTGGGCGATGCCAGCTGTATGGTTATGGTTATATCCACGTACCATCAAGCCCAGGACAGCATCGGCTGCAATGCGCTACATGGCGACCGCTGGGATCCTGGCAGGATCAACTTGCCGAGATGTTTGTCGGAGGAGGACCACAACTGCGCTCGCCAGATCTCATTTACAGTGGCGCAGATCGATACAGACTCCACACGGTTGGCATGGGCACAGTTGAACTAGAGCTGTGCGTTATTCTACGCCACTTTGACAGATATGGTGTGGAGAGCTGAGAATGGACTGTGGACTGACACACATTTCAGATCAGAGATATGAGGAGTGAAAAGAAGGTAAAATATTTTGTTATACTGGACAGGAGTTTTTAACATAATGTAATGTGTGAATGTAAAGGTGAATAGTTAAGTATAATACAATGAGTTGAGTGAAATGGCAAGGATGGATTTACGTCTATAGATTGATAATGAGCTGTTGCTGTTGTGCTTTTTGGATCTCAAACAAAACTTTTTTAATTTCATTTTTCTACATTTTTTGTACATTTTGTATGTTTTATAGAATTGTATTTTGTTTTGATGCAATTAAATTTGGCAGTTTCAAAGGTGAATCATATCTGAATCAAACATTTTTAAATCGTTCATCATCAATGCTTGATTGGAAAGATATTTCAAAGAAAAAAACTGACATTCAGTTGAATAAGTACCTAGTTCTAGTAGTTTGTTTGTTTTTTATCTTTATGTAACAGGCTTTTTTGTAGCAGGCTGTGTGTTTTGAAGATAGTGAGATACAACTCTCACATTTTGCTCATTTCCTGTGTGGAGTTTCTAACTGTTTTAGTGAGACTAAAAAAGACAAAAGAGCAAGTTAGATCACAGCTGATTTTATTCCTCAATATTGAGGAAGTTTAAAACTTTACAACTCAAGGTTTTCAAAAAACACAACTTTGTTCTTTGAATGGGCATGTAAACAATTAATAAATAATAATAAAAAACCGGTTGACAGCATCCTGTTTCAGAAATGGAAACATTGGCTGTTAGAAGTATTTTAATGCACTGTTTCATGTCCTGCTTATACTGAAGATCATCAGTTCCTCTCTAAACTCTGTTTCTTTATTTAGACAAAAAGAGAGCTGGGGGAGGGTTGTTTTTTTTACGTTGAGGAGTGTGCAGTTGTCATCATTTGGTGGCTCTGCTAATTCGCTGTTAAATCTGTCTGCTTTCTTCGAAGAGTTCAAAAGTTTGAGAGTAGGATACCCTCTTTGGGAATTGCGTCTGCATTCTGTAAACGCAAGCTGTGGAAGATATTTCAACAGATAAACTGCTGTGCTAGCATACCTTCTGTGTTGTGCGATTTAACTGTTCCCTTAACATACCCAGCTGACCTATTTAAAAGTGCACTAATTTGTTCTTACTCATTAAAAATGATTTGCATACAAATAAATGAAGGATACTTTTGAAAAATGTATTTAAAATCATGTATACGCACACATGAGATAGGCTATCGGTTGCCTAAAGGTCATGATAACTGCCATCAAAGTTTAGCACAACACTGGAGTTTCCACATGAAAGAAGGTAGAGCCCCAGAGCACAGCTACCTTTTACGTAATTGTCATGGACCAATCGCAGGTCACCGTGAAGTTTTTCAGAACGTTTGCACTGCCAAATTGTCTTAAAAAAATGACATCATACCCATCTGTTCTTCGATTTTGCAATGGAGAGGGTCGCCATGTGGGCCACCATTTTGAGATCACCTGACCAAGTAAACTTTACTCACTTTATCCTAATTATCCCCATTAGTATTTAACACTTTTGCACACTTAATAAATGGCTGACTGTGATTTGCTTTTTTGTGTGATGTCCAACCCAACTATTTTTATCCTGTTCTCACAAATGTGAATAAAAAAATTAATAATCATTCTAATTCTATGAAATATGAAAGTTCACACTACAATTATAACAATAATGACACAGAGGAACAATATCGCTGGAATGGATTCACTTTCAGAATAATTTTTTTCCCAGCTGTTGAATAATAAACACAGTGACCGGCTTTTAGAATCCCCCCCGATTTTTAGGGACTTCAGCATTTAGCGTGGTAGACGCTATATCTTTATAGTTTTCGTTGTTATCGTTGTAGAATAGGGAAGTCCACACCACAGCTATATCGATAATGACATAGAGGAATGATATCATTGGAATCACTTTCAGACTTTTAAAAGCCTGAGCATATAAATTGGCAGACCTCATAACTGCACTGCACACTTAATGAATATAAAGTTATCATGCCTTGGTGCAGATGCTTATAGTTATTGTTATAGGTATTTTATAGTTCTCGTTCTTGGTGTGAACAGGCCTAAGAAGGTTTTAATGTAGTACAGGTAGGTTGTTAAGGATCTTTCCTGAATTCTTGTTTAATTAAGGAAAGAATTCATAACATCGTGTTTCATTCTAAATGTTTAATTCTTTGTTGAGTGGATAGCAATAACCAGCTGACTCCAGGCATGTGAATGCCATCATGAGTTGAACTAAACACTTTGCCTCGCATATTGTCCATAGTGCGGGGTAACTCTTCAGGGGAAACTACTGTGCTGAAAAGGAAGTGTTGTGTCATTTGGTTAAACTGTGCTGCTTCCTTTTCCTCTTTTGTCATTCCTTGAGTTGAGAGCAAACTGTTCAGAACAAGAGGATGGCACGCGAAAATAACTGATATTACTTTGAAGCTCAAATACGTGCGTTTGTTTTTTTTTCCTGTTGAGCGGGACACAAGAAACCGTTGAGATTATCGAGTGGAAACTATGTACTGTAAATTAAGCATGGTGGCTTGTGAGGAGATATATTGCGTACGTTCATTGGACCTCTGACTTCGTTGGTGAGTTTTGTTTGTTTTTTCCAGATCCATTGTGTGTTGTGCCAGCCTCCACATCTCAGTAATGTTTGGTTTCTGATTCAGGCCGTTGGGTTTGAAGTGAAGAAGACAACACCAGCTTATGCTGTAGCAATGCTAAAGTGACGATAGAACTATATCCAGAAGTGCTCGAGACCCTGTAACCATCCTGTAACCATCCATTGCCACACTCAAAGACTGAAGATAAATTCCAGCAACGCTGACCATGAGACCGGAGAGCTTATTTCTAGTATTGCAATGCCTGCTGGGATTTGTGTACTATAGCAAAGCATTGTCAACATGCAATCCTTTAGACCTGGAACTGATAAAGAGAAAGCGCATTGAAGCCATTAGAGGACAGATACTCAGCAAGCTACGTCTGCCTAAGGAACCAGAAGTAGATGAGGAAAAGGAGTTAGAAAACATCCCAGCAGAACTGATCTCAGTGTATAACAGCACTGTAGAGCTAAACCAGGAGCAGGCGGCAGATCCTGTACACCAGCCTATAGACGATCCTAATGAGGAGGGATACTATGCTAAAGAGGTTCACAAGTTCACAATGAAACCGAGTGAGTGGGTCTGTCCTTTCTCTATTGTCTAGCCTGTTGATTATTGAATGATTATTACATTGCCTTTCTTAGTGTTAGAGCCTAAGATGCTATGTGCCTGCCAATTTCCTCAGAGAGCTGAGGGTGTGCGCAAATTATCTGACCACAAACAGGAAGGAAGGCTGCTAAGAGAATGCTTATTTTAAGTGACTCATATCTTGGATTTAATGTTTCATGGTAAACTACAGTATCACTCAGATCCAATCATCCCTTGATCTATTATTGTCTCTTAAATCCATATTTGGACTATTATATGTGTTGGTTGCAAAGACAATACTAACAGTCACTCGTTTTGAGGTTTCCCATGCTTTTCACAAAAATACATATTTATTTATTTGTGGTCATTGATATGTTTTTTTTATTTTTAGATTTTAAAAAAAAGTAGGCTATCACTCAGCTCCAAAATCCCTTGATTTATTATTCTATATATTGTATTATGATTAATTTCAGTGAGCATTACCTTTTGATTGCATTTTGTAAACGGATTACTTTTATAAAGTACCAACATATCAGTTGTACAGGATGGTTATTTTATTGGTACATATAGAGCCCCGTTGTCTTTCTCATAACACATCCTTTGTTCTCTACTTTTCTTTTGGCCCTCCATTCATACAATGTCTTGTAAAATATAAAACATACATGCTTATTTCTAGACATATTTCCAATCAGTTTTGCTGTCTTTCTTATCACCAGTGAAGGATAACCCAGAAATGTTGATATGGTTCAACATCACAGATATAAAGCACAAATTGGGTTCGAGCCCCATGCTCTCCCAGGCGGAGCTCCGTTTGCGTATCAAGGAGCCTAACATGCCTAATTCAGAGCAGAGATTGGAGCTGTACCAGAACACTATGGAAAAGGCTCGCTACCTGAATTCACGCTTCATTTCCAATCAAATGTCTGGCAAGTGGGTGTCGTTTGATGTGACATCGACCTTAAAGGACTGGCTGCAGAACACGGGTGAGAATCAGTGCTCCCTTCCACAAGCTACAGTACACTTTGCTGTATTTTAGAGCTATAAATCCCATGTGTTTGGCAGAAACTATTATCTAACATGAAAAGTAGCTCATTTAGCAAAACACATCAAAAGACCCTCTCGACTGTATTAATCTTGGCAGTCTAAAAAAAAAAAAATCCCCCACTAAAATAGTCTAAAAATGTAAAAAAAACAAACAAACAAAAAACCCTTTTTAATTTACTAAATTTAATAACGTTAAGAATTAAGGTGTCCCACATTTTGCACGCAAAACTGTTACCACGTGATTTGTGATCCCTTCACACACAAAACAAAAATCCTTAAAATTGTGACATTCCAATTGAATTGACTGCATATGAGTTAAGATATATGAAAACACTATTTTATTTATTTGAAATTAGTTAATTAATAAGTGGTGTAACAAAGTGGTGTTGGTACTGAACTAAAACTAAAATGTAAAAATAATTGGTAATTGAAATAAAGCTGAAATATAAATATTGAAATATTTCTGGAAAACTTAATATTTACTTCATATAAAACAAATATTAGAAGTGTTGCCTTGGCAGATAACTAAAATAAACAAAACAACTAAAATAAAAAGAAATTGAAGCTAAATAGAAACATAATATATAAAACAAAAATTAATGAAAATGACAAAAGCACATAACAAAATTACTGAAACTTTAAAAATAAATTAAAGCTGCAAGCAGCATTTAGCGGTGTTCAAGCAGTTAAGGCCTTTAAGGCCGTTAAGCACAAAAGCATCAAAAGACATTAAGTTTTATTTAGCATTAATTTAACCACTGACAAATTAGATGGAAAAGACCATTTACAGCCAATACAGTCAATTTACCATAGGAAATGTATGGTTTTAAAGCTTTTTAACAGTTATAGCGCCACCTATGGTCCAATCTCTATAAAATTTTGCATGCTTCTTCACCATTTTGTGTCACATATGCTCACCTATTTTTGTGAAGTTCTGAGTTGTTATTTAGGATTTACAGGCTTTTGAGTTTGTTTTGCCACGCCCATTTTCTAAATGACCCGGTTATAGCGAACCAAAAAGCAAAGTTCAACTTTTTTTTTGATAATTATATATCTAGAGAGTCCAGAGAATTGTCCTAGACTGGTCTGGTTCCGATCGGGTGAAAACCAGGGACTAGTTCGCAAAAGTAGGTTTTGGACAAAATTCGACATAGCGGAAAATTTTTCTTGCCTAAATCGACATTGGAGATATACATTTTGTCCGTCTTGAGCCAAGGATCACAGTGGTGTAAAAAGCTTGAGGCTAGGACCAGTTATGAGCAATTTAGTACTTTTGGTTGCTGTAGTGCCACCTATGGGCCAATCGGGGTCATACTCTGACAGGTTCTCCCCAAAAGTGTGGCCTACCATCTGACCGAGTTTCATGTCTCTAGGCCTTACGGTTTGGGCTGCATGATTCGGTTTAGCGGAATTTTTTTTTCAAATAGCAATTACAATAGGTTTTCAGCACTTCGTGCTTGAACTCCTAATAAAAATAAAATTAGAACTGAGCATAAAAATAAAAGCTAATTCAAAATATTAATATATCTTCGATTAGTACATAAATAACCTGAATTTAACACAGCTACAAACCAAAATTTGCAAACATGTCACATTCTAAACCTGTTACCCTTTCTGGTGTAGTTCTTTTTGCAGTTACATTTTAATTTGATAGATTTTTAAGTTTGATGTTGACAATTTTTCTATTTATATTACTGAAAACACAGACACTGTTGTTTGTAAAGAAGTTTTTATTACATTAAATGAAATGTATGCGTAACAAATTAAACTTTTTCTCTAAAATGTGATTCATAGAGGCGGAGCAAGGATTTCAGTTGAAGGTGGCCTGTAATTGTAAAAATGAGGATTTTCAATTCAAAATAGCAGGTTTGTGAGTTAAAATTCAAATCCTGTATGTCTTGAGGTTGAAAGGACAAGCTAATATTTCTATTTGTGTATGCAGGTTTATCTTTTTCATCAAGAGGTGACAAAGCCACCTTAGCAGAACAAGAGCCAAAGCCCCACATTTTGGTAATGTCTCTTCCTGCTGACGGCCACAGCCCATCAAAATCTCGCCGAAAACGGCAAACTGATGCAGTTTGTGCCGAGTGAGCCTTTTATGATTCAGCATGAAAGAAAACTGACTATCCTTTTATATATAATGTTTATGTATTATATCAAAAGTCTCACAGTATGTCACCTTCATGCTTAATGCAGAAAGTCTGAGGGCTGCTGTGTGAGGAGCCTGTACATTGACTTCCGCAAAGACCTGGGCTGGAAGTGGATACATGAACCTTCTGGCTACAATGCTAACTATTGCACTGGCTCTTGCTCTTACGTCTGGACTTCCGAAAACAAGTACTCACAGGTACCAATCAGGACTTACAGATGTTTCATATACCTGGACCGTTTAGAAATGGTGTGTCTGATATGGTCCGATTTTGTTTGCCTACAGGTTCTTGCACTGTATAGGCATCATAATCCTGGTGCATCTGCTCAACCCTGCTGCGTTCCTCAGGTTCTAGAGCCACTGACCATCCTTTACTATGTGGGGCGACTACATAAGGTCAGCATTGATTTTTTATCACTTTCATTATCAGTGCTCAACAGAAACTTAATCTAATTAATGCTTAATGTAACTTTTCTCAGGTAGAACAGCTGTCAAATATGATTGTGAAGACATGCAAGTGTTGCTGAAAGTGTCGCTTCCGTTTGGTCCTGATCTTGAGGCCAAGTATTTTCTGAGGGCAACTATTTTATTCCTGTTCTTTTTTCCTTTTTTTGTCAACTTGTCCTTTTTGTTTTACTTGTCTCCACTGTATCAGTAGTATTGCTTGTTTTGTACTGTACATTTATGTGTTGAATAACATTCTACATGCTGTACACGTTGTCATAGAAGTGGACATATTCGTTGTTTGATATAAAGATGCCCAACATGTTTAATATTATTTAGCAGATAAATCATATTATGACTGAACATTTTCACCACAGTTCAGGTGTAGGTTTTAAATTGTTTTATTTAACATTAAAACACCTGTCTCTTTTTTTCAGAAACATCTGAATAAAGTTTTCCAAATGAAAACTGTTGGACATGTGTTTACTGTACGGACTGAATAAAGTGGAAAATGATATTTCTCTCAGCTCTGTTTTCATATGATTCTGTACTTCCAGGTCAACAATAAGCATTGCTTTAACTCATTGTTCTGATGCCTGGACTCAATCTATGCTTAGTTATGTTGTTGGCAGCGAAAAAAAACCATCTTTTTATTTTTATATAATTATTTTTTCATTATTTTAAAACTTATTTTTATTTTTTAATTAAAACATTGCTTTAATATCATTAGCTCCAAAACGAAGCAATGTTGCTAAAATGTAGTACAATTACGTTTTTTAGAGCCAGAGCTGTTGGTGTAACTTTATTGCTGTATAATTGTGATCACCCTTCAATGTTTTTAATGTATGTTGAGCTGTTTTCCCCGTCTCCATATTTGTTACAGGTGTTCAGGAAAGGCAATTTCCTGCCAGCTATTTTGTTGTGGCTTCAGAGCTGGCAAGGCTTTTGTTGTTGGATTTTATAAAGGAAGTGAATTAAAAGTGGTATGTACACAGCATTTTATTGAGTGATCTTACTAAAAATATAATAGATAATAGTTAGTTAACTACAATTATTTATCTTGTTTGTTAGGTGAGAAAATAATAACCTGCACAGTAGTGGCCAAATGTACGGAGGGAATTTGTGTATTTAATGACCATGCAAGTTTGATTAAATCATTAAAATATGAGAAAAATGTTTTATATTGTTTTTAAATATTAGAGCAGAATCAAACACTAAACTTGGTAAAGGTTTTTTTTTTTTTGACAAAATTATTTGCCAAAAAAGGAAAACTACAGCTACAGGTTTTAAGGTTGGTAATATATATATATCATTATTATTTGTATGTACACATTTAGTTGTTACTGTAATCAGGAGCATGTTTGTGAGCTTTTGAGGCCAAGGAGCGCCATGGATAGATCATGGATAAATCTATATAAAATTATTTATATGTATCCATGATCTATCCATGGGGCTCCTTGGCCTCAAAAACTCACAAACATGCTCCTGATTACAGTAACAAGTAAATGTGTAAATAAAATTAAAAAAATTAAAAACAGAATTAATAAAAAAAAAAAATAATATTTTAAACATGGAAACAGCATACTTTAATTCAAATTAATATAAATATTCAACCATGTGAATACAACAGAAGAGAGGCATGAATGAATCGAGTGTAGGGATTCTTTAGATTTGTGTCCTATGCTGCCATCTAGTGACACAACTGGGGTGAAGATAAATTAGTGTTACTTGCACTTTTGACAAATTAATAGAAAATGAATACTGATATATTTTGGAAAAGTTATTAGATTTTTATTGATGAAAGGTATTTAGGATATCTGAGTTTTCAGTATAATTATTCGACTGGCAATGAATTGTGTTGCAGGCTTTTCCAGCTCTCATGTTAATTCATTTACACAATGTAAATCTTTGGCGTCCTCTACTGGTTACACATCTACCATACTTTCCCTACGATTCAGAACAGTTTTAAAAGTGCTTGTCTAGCCTGCTATCCAGTTACAGGGTGTGACAAAGTAAATAAGCAAGTAAACATTTATCTTTTTATTTAAAATGAAAGTAGTGAATGAAATAAGAGATTCTTGCTTTTGCTTGACTTCAGTGTCGTAATATTGTGATCATGATCCAAACAAGATGGTTTCCTGTTTATTGAAACTGAGGGTGGGAAGTTGATTACACTGTTTTATCACTTTTAATCCACTCATAAACTTTCATCTTTAGCTGGCACAGATATAATTAATCCACTGCAATGAAAACTGCTTTCTATTGGCCAATAAGGTTAAGATACCACCAAATATTACCAGTTTATAAGTTGGATTGTTTTACAGATTGTTTTATGATGGTTTTGTTTTCTCAAAAGCCAATAAAAACTTGGATAATATCAGGGTTATTCTACTTCATGTAATAGTGAGTGATAAGGCAGGTATGATTGTGTATGAATTGCAGGGCACAAAAGTCAATCTTGTATAATACAGTTAATATTTCTCTAATGAATGCTTTAAGTATCCTAAAACAAGCACATGACCTCAGCAAAAATAACCTTTGTGCATGAAGAATGTGAATGCAGTCAAGCTGACAACCAATCATTTTAATTGTTACTTACAATTCAAGATCTCATGTTGACAAATATTTTGGCAAACTAAATATTAATTTAGCTTGATAAAATAGGAATGTATACAGAGATTTCAGTTTGTGCAGATAATAAAATCTGTTCTGTGGGAGAAGGATTTGAGGCCAAAATCTGTTTATCTTCTATTTATCTTAGTGAGATTAACGAAATAACCCAAGAAACTGAAAAGATACTGAACATCTGATATGGAGAACTCATAAACCATACAATTTACTTTCAAGAAAACTGTGCCAAGTACATATCAGAGCTTTCTAAAATGTAATTTCATGTACAGTAGTTGAAGTCAAATTTTACAGTATATTTTGGAAAAGTCAGATGTAATCATGACATTATTTTTTTAGATGGAATGAACCGATGATGCCTGATTTCTTCAGTCTACCATTCCTGTACAGTCTTGTCCCACACTAGCTGTCCATGCGGCTCTTTGGCTCCTTCAGGCAGCATGGCCAGATACACAGGAGTTTCTGCTCCTTCCTCTGGACTCTTGGTAGCATTTTGTCCAGCCATGTCAGTCCGCACCCATCCTGGACAGCAAGCATTCAGGAGGATACCATCACCTGGCCTCGTCTCGCTGAGAACTCGAGCCTGGATCTTTGATAGCACAGTCACACCAATCTAAAAAAAAGACAGAAAATAAAAACAATTCCTTTTCAGACAGATTTTTGTCTGGGCTTGCTTATTGCTAAAATACACAACCTAGCAAATCACGCTCTTGGTATGTTAGGGGCTGCATCCGAAAGCTTAGGCAGCTGAATTGTTGCCTTGCTGGGACTGCCCTATCAGCAAATGACTTTGCAAGCAGCATAATGGTTTAATGATCTACAACAAAATCAAGGGAACTTTGGAGATAACTAAGTGAATTTATATATATATATACTGTATATATATATATATATATATATATTACTACAATATTAATTTCTCGCTAAATGCCACCAAAGGTGGAAAAAGTTGGTCAGAACCATACATGTATACACGAACTGACCACCAAATGCAACTTTCAGATACTATTTTTTATTTTTGAGCTCAATTATCATGGAATGGAATGTGCAGCATTGTGGGATATCATAGACAGCAAAGGAAATCAATCAGATGAAGGTATTCTCATGTACACAGGATCATAACATGACCACTGGATTCGGACATGCCTTGTTACCTTTCTTCCTCCGTATGCTGTCTATGGAGGCAGCTTTTTTTTATTTTTTATTTCGGATGCAGCCAGGGACAAATAAGGATGTTTGTTACCTTGGTGGTACCATAGGCAGTGTTTGGCCAGCCCTGAGCCGTATGATCCCCTGTCTGTGCAGCATGAACAAACTCTCCCATCAGCAGGCACAACTCCTCCTCTGACAAATCTTTATTTCTGAATCTGTCCAAAACATAAAACAAAAAATACTTGATTTGCTGTTTACTTTACCTTATCACTTATTATAAAAATCGATTCACACACTTTGCCTGTAGTTCAGGATTGCACTGGTCAAGGGATTTCTTGCTAACAAAGCTGGACACATTGGCCACTCGAGCATTGGGTCGAAGTATCGGCAGAAGAGCATGACACACCCACAGTGTTCCCCAGAAGTTGGTGCGCATGGACACTTCAGCCTGTTCTCCAAATGGCTCTGTTGCTGAATCTAGATAAAATAAGAGAATTTCAAATGGATGTAAATGGATGCAGAATGTTAAAAAAAAAAAAAAAGCAGCAAGGGTCTAGAGACACATTTTGAAATGCATGTTTACATAAAAAATATATAAAAAAGCAGCACTGTGGAATGCAAAAAACAAAAACAAAACGATTTATGTGTAAACGTGCCCTAAATGAACAGAATAGAGTGAAGATTTTAGCACAGAATTCTGTATGGACCGATAATAATATAATTAATATAATATAATATAATCAGTGTTGGGTGTAATGCATTACCAGTAATTAATACTTTCCCATTAAAAGTAAAGTAAGGGATTACTCTTAATTTTTCTGTAATTTAATTACAGTTACTTCTAATGTAATTTCAATAATTACTGTTTAGAACAATTCTATATAAAACAATAGTGGATTTAACAGATACATTTAATGTCTGATGTTTAAATGTACGTTTTTAATGTAACCTTCTCTCTTTAAATACGTTGGTCAGTTCAAGTAAAATGTATGCAATTTTATTTATGTTGAAAGAATTAAAAGAGCAGTTTCATGTCTCCTTGTATTGGTCAGTATAGAATTGTGTTGATATGTGTTTGTGATATTGTGTTTCGATATTTAGAAAATAGGCTAATTATTAGTAATAAGTAATGCAATACCTTTGTAGAGAGAGTAGCCTACTAAGTACAGTAATCTAATTACACTGCTGAGGATGTAATTAGTAGCTATGTAATTACTTTTGAACTTAACTTAAAAATACCCAACACTGAATAATATAATATAATATAATATAATATAATATAATATAATATAATGTAGAATGTTTTAATTGTTCTTTGACACTCTTTTTGACAGAGCATTAAGGCTTAAAGATTTACGTAGGTCTGCGTTGAAAGCAGAACATTCAAAACTAACGTTTGAAGGCAATTCCCGCGTTGTTGATAAGAACATCCAGGCCGCCGTACTTTTCCTCCAGAAACTTCTTGAGTTTTAGAGAGCTTCCTTGGTCACAAACATCAAGTTGATGGAAGATTACGTTTTTGCACCCCTCCGCTTGCAGTCCAGCAATAGCCTCTTGTCCCAGTTTCTCATTCCGTGCGGTGAGGAGAATATCTCCTTTGAAACCTGCCTTGGACAGCCCTTTAACAATTGCCAGTCCGATGCCCTTATTTGCCCCTGTAACTACAGCCACTTTTTTGGACATTGTGGGTTTCTATTGTCTGCCGTTAAGCGAAGAAATTAAGCCACGAAAATAAAGAATCTGCACTCTGGTGTTTAATGTTGAAATACTAGTTTCTGAAATGTTCCGCACTTTCGAAGCGTAGCTCCTCCTCTAAAACTGTCAACAAAAGAAAGTGCAAGTCATGCTTACTTTTGCTTTCATTGATAACATTGATGATAGCTTTTTCACTTCCCACGGGTAACTTAAATGCAGTATGTTATAAAAAAATATGATATTGAATGTTATAAAATAGAACGTGTTTAAATGCTATTCTGTTACAAATAAGGATGCATTTAAAGTTAAGGTTGTAGGCTACTTTATTCATTTTGTGTGATTTGGATGTTCAAGTTGAAAATGTAAAAATGCTCCACCACCTGGGGAGTTGTGAGTGGAACCAGAGAGGGAGGAGATATATGCTGGGTCCCAATTCGCATACTATCCGTCCTAAATAGTATTCGAAAATAGAATTAGTACGTCCCAAATCGTAGTATTTTGAAATGAGTGTTCCAAAGATACCCGGATGGTCTACTATTTCCGGTCAGAATCCGAAGTGCAGATCGATGCACACTCTAACTGTGCGTTCACACCGCCGCCGGCGAGAGCGTCAAAGTGGCCGGAAGTCATTCATTGTCAATGAGAGCCGGCGGCGAGCTCCGGCGAGAGCGGCGCGGCGCGGCGCGTCTTGGACGGTGAGAGCGGCGAGGAGAGTTGAAGTCAGGTCAACTTTATGGTAATAAGCAATAGGCTCTATGCAGTACCGCTGCTAGACATTTTGGTGCCCTAAGCATAATTCCTTTATGGTGCCCCCCGCCCCTGGGAAAAAAAAAAACGTTTATTTTTGCCGGTTTAACTTTAACTTTTTAACGCGCAATCCAACGGAACACTGAGGCGGCGGCGGCACCATCGTTACTTTCTAGAGCAATTAAATACTCTTGTTCCGCCTGTCTTGTTATATACATCCCTAAAAAGTGCCTAATAATATTTCTATAATGAAATAATATCGGCACTATAATTATTATGACTATGATATGATGATTGATTTTTCATTAGGCTATTTTTGGTGCCCCCCTCAGCACTTGGTGCCCTACGCACAGTGCGTGATGCGCGTGGTGGGAGCGGCGGCGCTGGCTCTATGCAGCGGGGATTGTGACGTGTTTCCGACTACACTCTCTACTGGGCTAACAGTTTCGTGAAAAGTCCTCTTACCGGCTCCCGCTTCCTCTCCCTCTGACATTTCCGTCAATACAACGAGAGGAAGCGGGAGCCGGTAAGAGGACTTTTCACGAGTGAAGATATTATTGCGCCAAGTCGAAGTGCTCAAAAGCACTTGTTATGGTATTCCGCCATACAATATAGTCATCAATTTTAAACGCTTAGAAAAGCGCAACGGTTTATTTTGTGTCACCAGCCCAGGTCAAGTTACACTACTCGAGTAACTGTGTTTACATAGGGAAAACGTGGAAGTGTTTGGTCGCTTCTCTGCTTGGCCCATATTTAATGCATAGGCTAAGCTAAGTGCTAACATAGTTTTGCGGCAATACAGAGCGATATAGTGCACGAAATGAGACGAGAGAGGTATGTATCAACTCGTCTTAGTTAAGGGAATAACATAGTTTAATAAGAAAAACTGGTGGAGTATGCCTTTAAGATCAGGGGCCTGTACCATGAAGGTAGCTGAACAAACTCGGGGTTACAGGATTAGTTTTGAGTTGACAAAACCGAACCGATGCAATCAGGCTTTATTGGTACCATGACGCAGCTCATCAACTTTCTCTGTCAACTCAGGCTTTGATCTTAACTTATGATTAATCCACGAGAACGTGCACATAAAAGAGTGACGTCGGCACTGAACAACCAATCGCGTTCGAAATGGATAGAGCGAGAGCTATATATTTTTCCGCGCAGGAGCAAGAGATAATTATTCAAAAATATGAAGAATATAAAAGTGTTTTTCAAGCACGCAGTAACACTGTATCTGCTGCCAAAGCAAGAGAAGATTCTTGGAGGAAGATTGCTGATTGCGTTAGTGCGTAAGTTAAACAATTAATGTAAAATGATGTAATCATATTAAAAATGTATTAAATGCTAAAATAAACATGTGTGTATTCGTGTTGATATACATGCATGCATGCATACTATACATACGTGTGTGTAGATGTATGTAAAATGTGAATGTATAGGCTATTCCTAAGAAAGATTGATATTCATATATTTTTAGATGCAACCCCAACTCCAAACGTTCTTGGCAGCAGATCAAGACAAAATATAAAAATATAATTCAAAGTGGTGAGTATTTACCACAACCTTTTATTATTTTTGTGAACATTTATTCATAAAAACTTGTTTGCAGCAAACAGAAAAAAATGTGAAATCAGGAAAACTGGGGGAGGGCCACCTCCTCAAAATTACACTGTGGCCGAGGAGTTGGCGCTGAGTAATAATAAGGGACGGCCGATTATGGATGGCATTGCAAGTGCTGTACAGTCTGACCCTGGTGCTGGCTCCTCGAAGCAAGTGACACTGGGTATGTGTGTGCAATGCATTACTGATGTTTTAAAAAGGGTTAAATTTGGCTGACTCTGTTCTGCAGTAGAGGGAAATACAGTGTCCCTGTTGAAGCCAGCACACATGCACACAGTCTCCCACACAGAGGTCAGTATATGTAGCAGACAGAACACCATGAACATAGCCTGCTTTATAACAGTTATGCTTTATATTTGCCTTTTATTATGGGTGAACCAAATGATGAAGACACTCTGTCTGTGTGTTCTGAGACAGTTGCTGAGGTGAATGCACTGGGCTTTTTATTACGGCACACATTTGAATGTCATAATTAAGTGACTGGCCCTTACACATCTCTTTTATTGTAGGATTTTTCACAACCTGCCCCAGAAACTGAAGCCTCTACCTCAATGGGCTACAGAAGGAATGTGAACAAGGTAATGCTTTAAACCCTTGACATAAATTACAGTCAGTCCTATGTTTGTAGATAGTCATGCCACTTTTTGTGATTTGATCAACCTCCAGAAAACTTGTAATGATCATGTTTGTGGTGGAATTGTTTCAGGTGGAAACAGACTCAGTCAGGGCCCTTTATAAAAGGAGCCTAGAACTAGACTGTGAGCTAAAGGAGCTAGACTGTGAGCTGAGGAGGCTCCAAATTAAAAAAATTAAATTGGAGATCAAACAGCTGGAAAAAACAGATCTCCGTTTGTGAACTTTTTTTTAAACAAGTAACGCTTTAGTATGAACACTATGAATGTCTATTAATGTAATTTTCTTGCTCTCTTTCTTCCTCCCTAGCCACATGACCAATAAAACAGTTTGAGTCCTATCTGCAGTGTCAGTGTGCTTTTATTAAGTAAAATATTGTGTTGTGATCGCATCTCTGACAGCTGCCCCAGCTGGGTGGTCAAGTGTGATGGGGTCAATTTCATCAGGGAGAAGCTGGTTTTGTGGTGGTTCTCGCTCCTTTCTGATAGTGGCTATATTATGCAGAATGGCACATGCAGCCACTATCTGAGGGCCACATCGAAGCGGTTTTGTGGCCCTGTCTGGGGGTCAGGATAGGGCGTTAGCAAAAACCTCTGGCATGCATAACCTCTATCTCCTACCAACAGGCCATCAAAAAGCCCTGTCATAGAACAGAAAAGGGGAAAAATTTGTAAGTTTTGCCATTAAAATAAAAAATGTAAAGTGTACTGTACCAAATTTAACTTGCCTTCCTCAAAGCGCTGACACAAAATAGACTCACGGAAAATGCGTGAGTCATGCACTGAGCCAGGCCATTTGGAATCCAAGCTTGTGATCATGCATTCATGATCACAAGTCATCTGCAGATGAAATGTACAGTAAATCATTGTCCTATCTGTTAGTTACTATTTATTTAAAGATTGATCTCAATGCAAATAAAAATAATTTCACATAGGGTATAGTAGCCCTACCTGAACATTAAGGCTGTGAAAGGACTTTCTGTTCACATAATCTGCCTCATGTTCTCCTAGAGCTGTGGAGATTGCAACATGTGTGCAGTCTATTGCTCCTATGACTCTAGGGAATCCTATCATAGGAATTAAACATATATATTTAAAACATTTCTTAACAGGTAGCTACTGCAGACTATTGTACAATAGATTTCTAAGTGTGAATTTTTTTTTTTTTTGAAGAAAAAAAATTTGTGTGAAAGGCTACATTTGTTCATGTGATGTCACCCTATCAATATATCTTACCGCCAATTTTATAAAAGCCCTCTTTTATGGACATGGTGGATATATGTCCAGGGAACACAATGAAGCTATTTATGTACCCCTGCAGAGCGAGGACCACCTTGCGAATTGTTCGACAGACCGTGTTTTTCCCTAGATTCTCTGCATCACCGACCGCATACAAGTATGTACCACTTGCAAAAAACCGCAACGCAATACATACCATTTGCGGTACAGTAAGTGCATGGCTTCGACGAGTCACATTTGTTATGTGCGGCTCAAGAAGTTCGCAAAGATAAGACATTCCTTCCGCGGAAAATCTGTATCTTTCATACAAGTAAATATCAGGAAAGTCAAAGGGATTTTGTCTGTCCCTAAAAACTCTTTCTCTACAAAGTGCTCGTCTAACAATTTGCGCGGAGATGTCCACGGGATTTTGGAGAAAAGGTGAAGCCATTGCAACAGAGAACAGACACTGGGAATCAGTTACGTCACCTATATGTTTCTTGGCTCACAGCTGATTGGTCAAACTTCAGTCTGAGCTCTCGAATCCAGAACTTAACCTGCCCCGGAGCAGGCTAGCCGTGCAGCGTAAGATACCATGGCAACGAACACCGATTAAAGCCGAGCTGCTTTCATAGTACCTAAAACCCAGAGTTGGCGGAAACTAAGCTGAAACATAGCTGGCTAGCCACCTAAACCGGCTTCATGGTACAGGCCCCAGGAGGGATGACTTCAAAGTCAACAAAAACACAAAGGTGTGTAGCGTTCATTTCAAACCCGATGACTTTTTGGAAGGGACTAGACTGAGACGTCTGAAAAAAGGTGCTTTCCCTACATTGTTTGAGTGGAACCGTTACCAAGTGCAGCCGCCGAGGTCGAGTGTTTGGGAACGGCGAGAGAGACCGCTGCCCACTGATCCTGACTCGGACGTAGAGCAAGATATGGACTTTGACGTGGAGAGGACTGGACACGATTATTGTTCAGTTCCCGAAGCTTCAGCTGTGGACATGGTATTGCATGAAAATGAGGAGTTGACAAGGGAGATAGAAGATCTACGGAAGCAGTTGGACCAGACCAAGATCACACTTCGCTTTGGTCTCCAGAGATTTGCTGGGTCCGATGAGGACATACGCTTTTATACAAGGTAAAATTATATTGCCTGTGATAAGCATTTGTAATAGCGTTGCCATTGTCCTGAAAACACTAGTCCACGTTGTTATTAAATATTATTGGAGTTGTATAAGCTAGCTGCACGTAAAAGTTGGCTACACAGACCAAAATAATAACAACAACATTGGCCAACATAATTATAAGTATGAATAGCAGCTTTTGTCATCAACAGCAATCAGAGTTAGTTTAATCATGCATACCGAATTCCATAATTTTCATGACTCATGTTGTATTACAAGATTTTTGTATCAGTTACTTGTAGTTCAGGATTCTTATTTCCTAAACTGGAAATTAATATACTATACTATAAACCAAAGTGTAAGTATTTTATGCCATGTGAGAACCAATGCACTTTTCTTTCTTGACAGATTTGCAACCTATAACCACCTGATGGCCTTCTGGGAACTGATTGAACCAGCAATGCACAGAATGATTCGTGTCACCAACTCCAAAGTCACCAAGGAGGCTGGAAACACTCGTGCACTTCCTGCAATAGATGAGTTCTTCCTGTTCATGATGCATCTTGCTTTGGGCCTCAAGCAAAAGGACCTTGGTCATCGCTTCCATGTACATCAGGCCACTGTGAGCCGCATCATAACAACCTGGGCCAACTTCCTGTACTTTGTCCTGGGGTCAGTGTGCATTTGGATGCCGAAAGAGAGAGTACGAGCCCATCTGCCAGAGGAATTTCATCTTTTCCGAGACACACAGGTTATCCTGGATTGTACTGAGATCCGCTGCCAAACACCTTCCTCTTTGCTATTACAAAGTGAGGTTTTTTCAAACTATAAGTCTCACTGCACATTCAAGGCTTTAATAGGAATGGCACCTCATGGTGCAATAACATTTGTGTCTGGACTCTATGCAGGGTCTATTAGTGACCGGGAATTGTTCAAACAGTCAGGGATCATTAACCTTCTTACCCCTGGCATGGCCATCATGGTGGATAAGGGCTTCTTAATTGACAGCCTTGTGCCATGCAAAATTCACCGGCCTGTTTTCCTGACCAAGGAAAAACAAATGTTACCTCATGAAGTGACACACACTCAGTCTGTGGCCAGGCTCAGGGTACACGTTGAACGTCTTATCCGTCGAGTGAAGGAGCACAAGTTGTTTGACGCAGTCATCCCCTTGTCCATTTCTGGTAGCATAAACCAACTGTTTACAGTGGCATGTTTGCTTGTGAACTACCAATGTGGACCACTTGTCAAGGCATGGAGCCACTGAGTCTAAAAACCCTCATCCTTGTTAAAGGGATAGTTCACCCAAAAATGAAAATTCTGTCAGCATTTACTCACCCTCATGTTGTTCAACCCCGTAAGTCCTTCGTTCAATTCGTGTTCTGAAGATGAACGAAGGTCTTACGGGGTTGGAACAACATGAGGGTGAGTAAATACTGACAGAATTTTCATTTTTGGGCTAACTATCCCATTAATGTGCTACGGTTTGTCACCTGTAAATATTCTACATATACTTTTGTAAAAACTATGGATATCACACTCTCTTCTGTATTCATTAATCTGATCAACAGACAAAACTAAGAAAGTGTTTCCTTAAACATTTTTTATTATAATTTCATAATGCATAACATATTACATATTTATTTATTAACTATACAAATCTAAATATTTAGTATATATGTACGTGTAATGTAATATAAGATAGGTATATATATTGTATAAATATAGTGTGTGTGTGTATATATATATATATATATATATATATATATATATATATAGTATATTGTGTATATATGTAAATATTGTTTATAGTGTAAATAAATAAAATAAAAATAATGCTGTATATAATAATTTCAATAATTGAATGGACCACCAGTGGTACGTGGCCACACTGTAACACTTAAAACACAGTCATTAAATAAAGCAACATTTGTACAATTGTAGAAATTGAGAAATACTTCACTGTTATCTAAAAATGACTTAAACACGCAAACACTTCAGTATGTAGTGGTAAAAAAAAAACAGATCTGCTCGGTCTCTAATGGTGCGCATTACATCAATATTTTTGTATATACGCTCAACAAGCATGTCCTCCTGCGCACATACTACAAAATCACACCACTCGAAACCTGTTAGGAGGATCTGACCTTGCTCTTGCCAGTAATACTTGTGCTGCCTCCTAAGCTGCAAAGCACCATCTGACATTTTGAGGTAGGGACAGTCAACATAACTCTGGATGTTGGGGCATTTTATTTCCAGCAGGCCAAATGGTGGGTTGTCAGAAGGATCGAAAACGACTCCATCGGGAGAGCATCCCAGCCATGGAGCATCAGGGTGTATAATGAACCCGCAGGGTGAATAATTCACATTTTTTAAACTGCAGTACTCTGTCACGGCAACTGGCTCCATATCGATTCCTCTTCTCATGTCCTTTGTCATGACAGTCCCCCTCAAAATTCTGTGTGCCAGATTTTCAGCAGATGTATGACAGCGAACATGGCATGCCTCGTGAAAGCGTGTAGATGTGACTCGCATCTTTCTCAGTCGATGCCATTCCTGGCATGAGCTCTGTTCCTGTGTTGCAGCTTCAACCCTGTGGGCCATGTCGAATGACACCTGTAGCGATTTCATATATACATGTTCCTCCTCTGATAACACATAAGAGCATGTGGTTGGCTCAAGCCTATAGCTTTGGACGGGAATAGAAGGTTGGGCAGGGGCGTCTGGGATGTTGATGATTTCCCGCATTTCTGGTGGTTTTAGCTGAAATGACAGCACACTCCCTGCCTGGACAGCCCCAAAAGCTGACTGAACTAATGAGACTTCTGCTGACATGCCCATGGTGGTCACTAGAGGTGCAAGCAAAGGGGGAAAGTCCTTATATACCTCTGTCACTCTCAATGTGGCTAGATCTGGCATTTCCCCGTCCAGTGCTTTGTAGAGAGAACTTCTGAAAAAGTTAAAGTGAAAAAAACGTTTATAAAAAACTGCAGCGTACAGATTAAACACATAAACTAAAGGTAATGTAATCTCACCTCACACAAACAGCGGTTGAATTCTGGGGTTTGCGGACCTCCATGTCTCCCACCGGACCTGGCCTAACACCCTGACAGCAAAGACACATTTTGACATGGCATCACAATAGCTACATGTGCAATTCACATGACAGACAGATGACTTACCAAGGTCCTTGGTTTATGCCAGATCTGCTCAGTGTCTGTGCAACTGTGCACTGGGGGTACAGCAGGGATGCTTAATTGTGAGAAGTGCACTGTTTGATACAGTAGTGCAACCAAATGGTTGCATAAGGCACACCCCGCCACAAAGGAGCAGTGGGTGCTCGCCAAAATGACCGGTTTTGAATGTTTTAACACCATCTAGGGAGAAATAGAAGCTTAGATGACAAATACCTCTCAAGAGCTAAACTGTTAACAAGAGGAAAATATAACTAATAAAAGCATACAGTGTATTCTAGATGAGAGGCACATATGTTAAAATGTAGGCCTACCCATTCACGTCCATAGACAGTAGACAGAGACTAAGCCATATACATTTAGATAATGTTACTTATCAGATGATATGGGCAACTTATCAGCAGGCCTACCCATTACCCTAACATTGACCTTAGTCACCCTACTCTCAATTCGTGTGGCTTTTCATTTTTCCTCATGGATCTATGGCAGACTGCCCTCACGCTGACCTCTCCTGTCACCTTGTCTTTCATTGACACTGTTAGGGAGAAAGATGAAAATACATTTTGAAACTGTTTTATTTAGTAAAAAATTTCACAATTTGTAAAAAATAAAAATTATATATATATTACTAAAAAAATGAGATGCCTACTCTCAGATAAATGAGGCCTATGATTATTTAGAGGCAAAAACAAATCTAAAACCAGTCCTAATTAAAAGAGAACAAGTTGACAAAAAGATTGAATCCAATATTGGGTGATAATATAGCATAACAAGTGATTTATAAGCAATTTTTTGTAGGCCGGTCATTTTTGACCGGGAACACCACAAGTGTAACAAGGTGATAAACCCCCCCCCACCCAAAAAAGTAGGAGAGAGCGAGGCACAACGTAACGCTTTTTGACTTTCAAGTATTTATTTTTCCCCACATTAATTTCCCACGTCTAGTACAATTATGTGGTTTTGTTTTATTAATAGTGTTTACTTTTTTCTTGATATACCCTGAAAGAATGGAAGTGAAATGTGACAACATGCCCCATAGGTGGGGCACATTGTAACATGACCATATGACAGCTTAAAATGTTATCTGATCAAATAAAAAATATATACAAGTCAAACCAAAATATTTTCTCAATAAAATACAATTATTAACTTTTTCAAATAAAATAATGGCATTTTTTAATGTATCAGATTTGTCTAAATTTAAATAAACAAAAAATAGAGATGAAAAATTAACATTAGTAAGAAAAATAATTTTGCAATGGTTAAATAAATGTTCAGTGATATCTTACAAAGATTTCTGAATTTTGGCGCATTCTTTTTCTCTAAATAGTGTTGATATGGCAACTAGTAAATACACTAAGTTTCGTCCATAGACAGTAAAAGAGGTTTCGTCATGCTGGCATGTGTGGAAGTATTTAAAACAAGTTTGTTACAACTAGCCCCACGTTACCTTGTGCCCCGCTCTCCCCTACGAAAATTGTCAAATTTTCATTTCATTTCAATTTTTCTCAAAAACATTTGAGAAGTACTTATAACGTTACCCTCTGTGAACAAAGTCACTAAGTTTCAGTCCAATGCGATAACATTAAATAATTGAAATTTTCTCCGGATCGAAATGACCCGAACACAACCTGAGGGGTTAATATAGTAATTACGTAGTTACTTACCCTCATAGTTGTCGATATAGCTGCCGATGTACATTTTAAATCCTTTTTCCCGCTTGCTGTTGGGAGCAGCACATGATTTTTTTACCAGTCGGTCTACATCATTTACCGTCAGACGAGGTAAGTCCTGAAGACAACGACTATAAAAGAGAGCCATATCTGTCTGTGTATAAACAGGAAGTTGAACCGGAAGTTGATAGCCTAGTACACGCGAACCCGGAACTACGACGTGCATAGAGCATAGACAGTAAAAGAAATGGACAGAGCGACCCCGTTGATTTCAACGGAGAGAGTTGAAGCCAAACATGGGTACTCACTTCCTGATAGCCAAGCGTTCTGCGCAGGCTCAAACTGAGCTTGATGACGTAGATGTCACGTGAGCAACCTGACTGGGAGTTGTAAATCTTCTAGTAGCTGTGCCAAGACAAATCTTAATCACCCGTAGACAGTCACCCAACCGCGACCTGCAGCAACTTTTGGTAAGTATTCTGATTAATTATTTTGTCAAAAACGTTGTTGAAATATTTTGTCGCGTTGCTTTTATGGACTCTATCTATGCCATGGGCTGACTTTAGACAGTAAAAGATTGCCTGCGAGCTTCTCCTCCTGTCTATACGGTAATGTCTCTATTGTGCGACATAAAGTCGCGTGGTTATGACGCAATTTTTAGCCTATTTTTACAAGAATGGCTTCTACGGGGCCATAACGTAAGATACAAAGTAATGGAGCCTTTTATACATTGTCGTGTTTCTTTAGAAATAAATAATGGACAAATGGAGTCTTTGGACTGTCAAAGTGACGCCAAAATGAATGGGAGTCAATGGGATGCTAACAGCAGGTGATAGCCAGCTACAATGGCGGCCCCCGGGGGCAGCTTCAACTTCCGGCTGATGGATTACCCCCTTGGCATAGAGCCTATGACGCGGTTCGGCGGCAACCAATCGGAATATAGAGGTGCTCCGTTTGAGAGGAGTCCAGAGAACGCAGTCCTGTAAACTTTGGTTCCGACCACATTAGTTCCCAAGCAAAATTGAGGAGGTTGATCATTTGAATTTGATAAGGCGCGCAACACTAGTATTTATAGGCAATATTTTCGCGCTAGAACGCTTGTTTTTCAGCGGGAATGCAAATTATAATAGCACTTAACCATGAACACAAAAGCCACACCACACAAATGGCTTTTAATTTGTTTATTTCATTAGCAAACATGTCACTATAATTGTTAAGTTTTTTTCCATCGATCACATTTCTGCAAAAATAACGATCGACATGCTTGTTTGCTTTGTGGCCCCTTTAAATACAGTTGTAAAAAAGACCACGCGTTCGATCTACGTCAGAGCATCAGAGCGTCCACGAATCTTTCCACGGCGTCGCTGGCAGGGCGGCGAGAGCGAATTTTGCCGCTCTCGCCGGCGGCGATAACGGCTAATATTGCCCACAATCCATCGCGCGTTGGACGAGGATTCGGTTAGAACTACAAACACGAGTGAAAAGTGTTAAAAAACTACAGACATGGACGATGCGCGAGTCTGCCCAGATAGCAATTACATTTGGCCCGGATCCGTTTTAAGCCTCTTGCCTCCGTTTCTATCTTAGAGACGTTTTCTGATTGTGAACCAGATCCGTGCCAGATATAAGTTTCAGCTTAAACATTCTAACTGCCATCAGTTCAGTATTTTTACCATTTTGCAGATCTGGCCCAGATCACTTTTCCCATAGGTAACCGAAAGACATGTGTCTGACACTGATTTGGTCCAGATCAGCAATATGAATCTGAGCCGATACTGTTTTCACAGGCTATACTGGTGTGGCCCGAATCTGTGATGCATATCTGAGCCGACTGCATTTAAAAAAGGGCTACAAACTGCTCTGGCCCATATCTGCAAAACGGATTTGATCCAACACTGTTTTGACAGATACTACCTGATGTGGACCACATCCGAAATACTTTTCTCAAACTGTGTGAAGAACTCCGTGGATTGGAATAAACATTTTCAAGACAACATGGTTGTCTGCATATTTTTTTTTATCTAGAGCATGATAAATGCATTGTCATTAAGCTGAGCAATATTATTAGTGTTTAAAAACTATACAGCAACATTTTGTGATGCTATAAGGCCGTTGCAGCACAGTCGTTTGAGCTCCGTTTTAGGTCCGTTTCACGACAGCGCCAAGTGAACGTTGGGTCTCGCTTGACTGTCGTCTTGCAGATACGGTCCACATCCGTCCTACGGACTTCAGCCAGAAGCGCCAAAAAAAGAAAAGAAAAAAAATAGATAGGCTATCATCAAACCAACTGTCAACGCAGATTTACCTGACCAGCTAGGCTACCACACGTAAGTTTTTATGTGTTTATTCTATGTGTTTATTATGTAAATCTATTTGTATGTGTTTATTCTAATTTACTGTCTATTACTGTGAAATGCTGTTTGCTTTGTAGATAGCAGTTACAGGCTGTTTTTTTGCGCACCACAAAGTGTTAAAGCCGCATCTGCTATGGCGCTACTGCGCTATACAAATAGCATATGAGTAGCACAGAATAGACCCAATTAGGATAACCGAATCAACTTTTTAATGGCACATATTTGCGCTAATATAGGCCTACTGAATTTTAAAAGGTAGTTTTCGCTTAGGATGTCCAGACGTCCCCGGTTTCAGGGGACAGTCCCCGTTTTTGGTTGCCTCCGGGAAAATACAGAAAAACTAAAGTTACCTGTCCCTGTTTTTTGAAGATAACATTGTATGTATTTTAATCAGATTGACAGTCAAACTAAACATGTCCCCGTTTTTTCCAAAATTTTGGGATTATATCCCCGGTTTTGGTCTCGGACATCTGGTCACCTTATCTTAGCTTTAGCTGATGCCGTTAAAGCGCTGAGAATTGCAGGCTCACATTCATGAAAATGACACCATTGTAAGCTTAATTTTACACTTTGACCGACCATTTAAACACTCGCTTGAATTGTATGCTGCCAGCTATCCATCATCTAACAGTGTCAATAATTGATGCCACAACCTGCAGCTATTAACTATTAAGTTGGATGAGACTAGGGCCAACCGTTCCGTGTAATACGGAATCGTTCCGTATAATACGGAATCGTTCCGTATTTGACACATAAAAGGCTTGTTCCGTGTTGAACTGATACGGAACGCACTTTGTTCCGTATTTTTAAGAATCAATTCAGTACAAATCCATGACAGACGCATAGCTTCTAATATATATGTCTGACAGACTATGATGAATGAACGAAGACCCGCTGCTATAATGGCAAATTCGGGGACTTGGTCTTGACACACCCTTTGCGGGCTCTGACGTGTAATGACGTGGAGTTGGCTCATTGGTCGCACGTCTGAGGCGCCCGCGCCATTGGATGTGCAGTTGCCGTCACAGCCTATGAGCGAGCCAGACGCTCAATGTGCAAAATGCGTTTTACAGGCTTCAGTAAATCGAGTAAAATGTGTTTTGCATTTGTAGGCTATGATAAGAAAAACTACTAAAATTAAAAATATATATATTTTTTGCACTGGAAATAACATTCTAGAAGTCTAATTCTATTGAATAAGTTCGCACAAGGCTACAGAAAACTGTTGTGTTTATTTTTCTTCAAATGCAGTCTAAGCCGATGAGTTTTGAATGTTATATGTTGTATTTGTTTAAGTTAAAAATAAAACGTATTATAAACTAAACAAATACATGGTTCATTTTTGGCAAAATGATCATGATAGCCTTTATATATCTACGTGGTTAAGTCTTGTATATTGATTAAGCCTACTTTGCTATTCTATAAATATATAGGCCTAATACATTGCATTATAGTATGATATAAAATGTATGAATTTCAGGGGTTGTTTTTTTCAAAATTTTCTGTTATTGTTGCCTGGCCTTATTGACACAACTCGGATTGATGATAAATTAACATATTTCCTCAACTAGGATTTCTTAGGAGTTTTAGTATGTTGTTCTGCGCACCTCATAGAAATTATCTATGGTGATTATTTTTTTTTTTTTTTACAATTAGTCTGTCGTAAAATGCTACTTTGCCTGGACTAAAAATAAATTGAGTAATTGTGATTAGGATTTTTTTTTTTATTATTCATGGCCAAAGTATCATTACTGAAATCAAATATACATTAATTAAAGAATAGGAAGAGAAAATATATGATAGAACTGATAGAAAGTGGCAGGGACAATAGCCTACATAATTTAGAAATACATCTGAATGTATATGCCTCCAACCTTACACTGAACAAAGACCATAACCACTATTCTTCTCATGCCTACCCCAATTACAATTTCAACCTTACAATATATAGATAGATAGATAGACAGATGGATAAATAGATATTGACCAATAGAGGGATAGAGAAATAAATGTTATACTTGTTACCAAATCTTTATTTTTGATAAACCAGACAACTTTTCCAGTCACATAATACATCAAATTAAGTAAGACAACAACTTACAACATACTTTCCATTTCTTTTTCCAGATGCTGAAAACATGATGCAAACTGTTGAGACGAAGGTATAATACTCAGATTTTCATTCCATTCCAAACTCCATACTTTTATTTTATTTTATTATTATTCAATTTACAGTTGAGATAGTTACATAAATGTAAAAAATGAATAGACGCAAGACACCTGTTTCCAGTTCAGCGTTGAGGAGAAGAGCCAGGGTGGACCTTAATAGAAGGTTAATTGATTCGGCCAGGAAACACCTGCAGCCACACTTTCTCCCAGAGATATTGGGTCTCCAACAGATGATGTTGCAGAACCTGAAAATGAAATCATGGAAGAAAATCTTGGATTAGATCCAATGGCAGGTGTTGTGTCTGACAAAGAGGATAGATCTTATTATCAAGATGATAGTGATGTAGAAGAAATATCTGACTGGGAGGAACCAGAAAAACTCAGAAATCGCCTTTCCAACTGGGCATTAACATATGGTATTTCCCATATTGCACTTTCGGCTCTCTTGGCAATATTAACGGTCCACCACTGTGACTTGCCAAAAGATGCACGAACTCTTCTTAACACAAGAAGAGATTATTCTGTTAGGGAGCTCTGCGGTGGCCTTTACCACTACATTGGCATTATTGAGGCGTTAAAACATACCCTTTCCCAGTGGAAAGACAAGCTTGTCGATGGATGTTGTTTATATCTTCAAATGTCAGTGGATGGCCTGCCACTTTTTAAAAGTTCAGGTCTTCAGTTGTGGCCCATTTTAGGTAGATTGGTAGGAGTACCCATGAAAGAACCTGTAGTCATTGGGATGTACTCAGGTATAAAGAAACCTGAGTCATCAAAAATGTATCTCACAGATTTGGCAAATGAACTCTCACAATTACAGGAGGGGTTTACATTTGAGGGGAAAAGGCTCACTTTAAAAGTTCATTCGATGATCTGTGACGCACCGGCAAAATCCTTTGTGAAAGTCACAAAGGCTTTTAACGGTTACTATGGTTGTGACAAGTGTATTCAGAGTGGGGTGTACCTCAACCACCGCATGACATACCCCCTCATGAATAGCCAAACACGGTCTGATGAGGCATTTGCCAGGCAGGAGGATGAGGAACACCACCATGGTCCTCATGCCTTCACAAATGTACATTTTGGTTTGGTGTCCCAAGTCCCACTGGACTACATGCACCTGGTGTGCTTGGGGGTGGTAAGGCGCCTTATCTTTCTGTGGATGAAAGGTCCTCTGACTGTCCGTGTACCAGGGAGAGACGTGGACAGAATATCCAGAAATCTTCTAAGCTTAAGACCCCACATTCCTTCGGAATTTGCTAGAAGGCCAAGAGCACTGAACGAAGTGGATAGGTGGAAGGCGACGGAGTTCCGTCAGTTTCTCTTATACACAGGGCCGGTGGTGTTGCGCGAGGTGTTAAGACCTGATCTATATGCAAACTTCCTGCTGCTGTCGACAGCCATGGCAATGCTGGTCTCCCCTTTCTTTGCCAGAAAGTACAACGAATATGCCAACAGCCTCCTTCATGCTTTTGTGGAACATTTTGCCCGCCTGTATGGAAATGATCAGCTAGTGTACAATGTCCATGGATTGACCCATCTTGCACAGGATGCAAAACATTTTGGCAATCTGGATGTTATATCATCCTTTCCATACGAAAATTATTTGCAAAAACTCAAGGGTTTTGTACGCAAACCCTCAAATCCCCTGGCCCAAATAATCAGACGCCTGTCCAAGGGATTAAATGGTGGTGTTACAAGTGACCAGCCCATCAAATTGTGCAAAGAACATGCCCGAGGCCCTATACCAGTACCAAACTTGATCTGTCACCAGTATGACGAACTGATATCAGAGAGGTTCACCATGACCACAACATGTCGAAACAACACATTTCTGATGGGCAAAAATGTGTGTCAAATAATTAATATAATTGACTGTCACGGTGATATCATAATTGCCTACAGACAGTACGGGATGGTTGAAACATTTTTTACCTATCCTTTTAATTCGGACATTTTAAACATTGTGGTACCAGCTGACCTAGGCCATGAGATAAAATTCTCCAAACTGTCATCTTTCACACAAAAATGCATGGCTGTCCCTTTCAATGAGGCAATGGTGGTTATACCGTTGTTTCATATGAAGGACTAGACTTTATTTTTGAAAATCATAGATCAGTTCAGTTCAGTTCAGTTATTTATTTTTTTAATCATCTTATTTTTTACACAATGATTTCTAAAAGACATTCTGTGGAGTAATTTTCCTCGACGAGGACATTATAGAAGTTGTGCCGAGGTCATGGGTTAAAGGTGATGAATGTTTTTGGCCAACATTCATTTCTGAGGAAAAAACCCAAAAGGCCATAAAGAGGCATGAAATGCCAGGCCCTGGCTGGAAAATCTTCAAAATAAGAACACTCTTTGAAAAAGGTAAATAAACAAGCAAACAGGGTAATTCTATGTCTTTCCATGTTAGGACAACAGTTATGCCTTACTTCATTTATCCTTAATTATCTCCATATCTGTCTTTATTTTTTATTATTTTTTATAATAGTAGATGACTTCAGTAAGGCAAGGCAAAAGCTGAAGGACTACAACAGAAATGGAACGGCAGTCCTGCAGTCAGAGGATGAGAGCTCAATGGCAAAAAGGAGAAGAAAAGCGACACAGTATGTACATTATAGATAATTGTTGTATTACTGCAAAAGCTATGGCTGGGGATGGGTTTAGGGTACAAAAAAAGCCTTTGTTCATGCCTGCCCATTGAATGATGCTATTGCCTTGTCATTACAATTTGACCTGTCTTCACTAGTTACCCAGGATTTGAAAACGGCAGTACTGACTCTGAAACTGAGCAGACTCCAAAAAGAAGACCAAAGTCTCGGCCTCGGCCTCAACCTCTCCCTATTAGCGCTACCCTTCCTAGTCTCCCTCCAGCCCCCCTCTGTAAGTTTTGATTTGATTGCCAACTGCAACAATGTACAGTCCAGTCCATTTGTACCACTGCAATATGTTGATTCACGGTTTTCCCTTTATCAAAAAGCGGACATCGCAGTGGACATGGGTAAGGAGTCTCTGGACAACACAGGACAGGAAACCTTTACAGACATAAGCTGGAATGTGAGGAGGGAGTCAGACCCCTTCAATGGTAGGAGTCATGCTCTATAGCAAAATTACAATACAAATGAAAGTACAATTGTGATGTTCTGTCCTGTTAATTTCTGTCCTTGTCTGACAATCTGCCTTTCTTGTTATCATTTTCCCTCAATGGTCATCTAGTAATCAATAGCTCAGCGCACCAGTCAACACCACCACCACCTCAACACTTGAGTCCAGTGTTTGACATTAATATGGGCTTCCCCTATTCACATGGTGACTTTTTCATACAAATTTACATGTACAGTACATGTGTACAATAAATATCCTGTATATACTTATTTTTTTCTTGTTTTCTGATTTTAACATTTACATACCTTTCCTCAATTAGCCAGCGGTGGTGGAGAGCCTGGAGGTCACCTCCTCTTCAAGCCAACCTTCAGAGTTGGCCATGAAACAGGGCCAATTCCTTGCACACGTAAGAAAAAAAGAAAACAAAAGAGTGTTAACAATGTTTACAATATATATATATATATATATATATATATATATATAGTACAGGCCAAAAGTTTGGACACATCTCATTCAATGCGTTTTCTTTATTTTCATGACTTTTACATTGTAGATTCTCACTGAAGGTGTAACTGGTCTGTTGTCTGCGTTGTGTTTTTGTTGACTTAAGAACAGGACAGCATTCGGCAGCTTCACAAATCTTTAATGCCTGATACACAAAACATATATGACATCCTGAGTGAGACGCCCCTACATCACTCTCCTCAGTGCATTAACAATGCTAAGAGCAACATAAAACTGAGAAACATACCTGATACACAAAACATATATGACATCCTGAGTGAGACGCCCCTACATCACTCTATAAAACAAATGTGACGTACATTTAGTCACCATGTGCTTTCATCTCCACATATACGGATCAAAGTCAAAAATATAACTGAATTAAGGATAAAATCACCAAAATAACCATATAGATAAGTAAAATAAAACAATACACATACATTGTAGTGAAAATATAAACATAAAACCAACTATTAAAGTAAAGATTAATTAAGATTAACAAGAGCCAATAATAACTCACCTCCTCAGTGCATTAACAATGCTAAGAGGAAGAGGTGGAGACAAAACCGGAAACTTGCAGGCTCACAATGACGTCACAGCAATTAAAGGAAAACACCCTTATTCTCAGACAAGTATATCAGATATATATGAAAATAAACCTTTTTGTGTAAATTATAACAAACAATACATACATTTAATAGTACACTTTATGTACCTGTTACACTCACCCCTCAGAATTTACACAAAATTCACCTGAGTATAATAAAAAAACACTGGTCACTAGAATTACATGGTCCACACTTAAAAAAACAGTGGAAACAGCATAAAAAGCTACCCAAACGAAAGGGATACAAATATGAAGAAAGTTGGCCAAACTTCAACACATATTGTAGGCATTACCAAAGTGCCCATTACACTTTGAAAAAATCTCAGACCAGGTACTTAAACAGAGCCAATAGGCATTAGAAAATACATGACTTGACTTCTAGCATTTTAAGAGAAGCGGGAAGAAGAAAAAAAAAGAAAAAGAAAAAAAATGATCTAAACATGAATAACAGGAGATACCGACTCAATACCAAGTAAGGTTTCGAGTTGAACCATTGACTCAATCAACCTACGAACAGGCTTAATTACTCTACCAAGCCTGGTAGTGTAACGATCACTTGTATTTAAATCAGCTACAGGATCTCGCCTAAAGGGTTCACTGGCAGAGACAGGAGTTTGGGGAGAGTCGATGGCGCCAGCCACAGCCACAGTATTATCATCAGTCACTGACACAGCAACTTGTGCATTTGGCTCCTCTTGATTGGACAACTGAGAATGCACCCATGAAGAAGTGCGGACATCACCACAAGTAGCAACATTGGAGATGTTCGACATAGAGTCTGCATGTGAGAGTTCCTCAGCCTCATTCTGCCCATCATCTGCGTGCCCAGCAGACTCAATTTCGGCAACGTATAAGGACTCACCACTGCCTGTCTGCTCGGTTAGACCACCACAGTGTGCTGCATCAGATGTATGTGAAGGTAAACTACAGGCAAGTGTTTCAGCAACATCATGATCAGAACTAACCATTTCTGGTTCAAGCAGCGGGAGGAAGTTCACTTGAAGTAGAAGATTTCGATGCACTATTCTCTCATTACCAGCTCTGTCACTGATCTTATAGAGATGTATGGATGGCTTTGAGGCGACAACAGTGTACATGACCGGCTCCCATTTGTCAGCAAGTTTACGTTTCCCCTCTACAACCCTTGTTAGCCACAAGCACTTGATCACCAACGGCTAGAGGTAGGCCTTTAGCTCTTTTGTTGTACTGGCTGGACTGGTGTTTTTGTTCCACTACAGCATTCTTCTGTGCCAACGCCATGGCAGACTGTAGGTCGCTGACAAGAGATTTGACATACTTGTCATAGTCACAGATTGTCTTATCCTGCAGGACACTACGGAACATGAGGTCAACTGGTAATCTCGGTACCCTACCAAACATCAGGTAAAAAGGGGCGAAACCGGTTGTTTCGTGAGCTGTGCAGTTATACACAAATGTCATGGTCTGTATCAACTGTGGCCACCTCTGCTTAGGCCTAGGTGGGAGAGACCTCAGCATATTTCCTAATGTCCTGTTGAAACGTTCGGTACCACCATTCCCCATTGGGTGGTAAGGGGTAGTTCTCGACTTGTCAACTCCAGCCAGTTCAAGGAGCTCGGCAATCAACTCACTCTCAAAGGTAGCCCCCTGGTCAGAATGGATGCGTTGGGGAAATCCATAGACGCAGAAAAAGCTGTCCCAGAGTTTCTTAGCCACTCTTTTCGCTGTCTGGTCTTGACACGGGAATGCATGCGCCAGCTTTGTGAAGTGATCTGTGACCACTAAAACATCCACAGATTTGTTGTTCCGATCTTCAGCAGACCAGAAGTCGATGCAAACGAGCTCCAGTGGGGCTGTGGTCTTAATACTCTCCAAAGTGGCTCTCGCTGCAGGCTCTGGAGTTTTGCTGAGGACACACCTGGGACATTTCTTCACGTAATCCCGCACATCACGCTCCATATCAAGCCAGAAAAACCTCTGACGGGTCAAAGACAGAGTGCGAGGCTGCCCTTGATGTCCAGCCAGGTCGTGAACACCCAAAAGTGCCTCAGATTTCAATGAGTCAGGTAAAACGAGTTGGAACTTCTTGTGCTTGGTGAGCGGGTCTTTAATAGCTCTGTACAGGATTCCATTAAGCACAGAAGGTTTGTCCCACTGCTTCAGAATTCTCAGCACACACTGGTTATCATTGGCACGCTCACGTCTTGATGGTCTGCGCTTCCTGCCGACATAATAAGACACCCTAGCAATGACAGGGTCTTTGTACTGATGTTTTTGCAAGTCTATTAGTGAAAGAGAATGAAACACTTCCTCGTCTCCACTGATTAAAGAGTTTAGATGTTCTGCAACCGACGTTGCTCTACATTCAGTTCCAGTTTCCCAATCATCACAGGAGGACAAAATGGAAGACACATCATCAGCGGACATTGATGTATCCAGCCCAGAAACAAGTGATCCTGTCCCTAATGTTTGCGGTTGGCAGGTAAGGCGGAACACCTCTTGCACATTTCCATCCTCTACACTGTGTACTTGTCGCAACAGTTCAGCATACGGCTCGGACAAAAGCCGCTGACTCACTGGCCTAACAAATGGATCCCTACTGAGCGCATCCGCCACCACGTTGAATTTCCCAGGAACGTATTTGATCTCAAAAGAATATGGAGCAAGTTTCGAGACCCAGCGCTGCTCACATGCATCCAACTTCGGCTTGGTCATAATGTACGTCAGCGGATTATTATCCGTCCACACAGTAAACTCATGGCCCTTAAGCCAGTGACTGAACTTATCACACACTGCCCACTTCAGAGCTAAGAATTCCAGTCTGTGTGCAGGATATTTTGCTTGGCTGCGGCTCAAAGCCTTGCTAGCGAACGCTATTGGTCTTGCCTTGTCCTCACCAGCAGGGATTTGAGACAGTACTGCACCTATGCCATCCAATGAGGCGTCAGTACAGAGAAGAAAAGGACGCTCAAAATCAGGATGAGCCAGCACCACACTGTCAACAAGGGCCCTTTTCAGCTCTTCAAATGCCACATCACAGTCAGGGGTCCAGTCCTGGGGTGTCAACTCACGAAAAGTGCCTGCTCTCTTCTGACTACATGCAGCTTTCACTGAGCGTTTCTGGCCAGCTGTTAAGTTGAATAAGGGTCTGGCAATGCGTGAGCAACTTGGAATGAAGGATTGGTAGTACAGGACCATACCAAGAAACGATCTGATCTTTTTTTGTGAAGGTGTGGTTTTGTTTTCCTTCATTAAATCCTCCTTCTGAAAAGCAGAGATGACTTTAACTTTCTCCTCATCAACTGAAACACCAGTACCATCTATCACATGGCCCAGGAACTTTACAGATTTTCTCAGAAAGTGACACTTTTTAGGTGCTAGCTTCAAATTGCTGGTTCTCAATCGAGAAAACACTATCTCTAAACGCTTCAATGCCTCCTCTTCAGAAGGTGCAAAGACCAACAAGTCATCCAGATAACAGAGCAGAGTGGAAAAGTTAAGGTCACCAAAAATGCTGAGCATCATGCGCATGAAAGAGGCGGGGCTATTGCAAAGGCCTTGAGGAAGACGATTATACTCATACAAGCCCATTGGTGTTGTGAAGGCAGTGTATCGTCGGTCAGACACATGGAGTGGGATGTTGTAAAATCCTGAAGTTAAGTCCATGGTGCTGAAAAGAGCATTACCACCCAAGGCTGCGAGACAGTCAGCTTGATGGGGTAGAGGGTGGGCGTCTTTGATGGTTTTAGCGTTGAGCCAGCGAAAATCAGTGCAGACCCTCAGATTACAGTCTTTTTTCCAGACCATCACCAAGGGTGACGCATACTCACTGACAGACTTGCTGATTATGCTTTTCTCCTCCATCTCCGACAACACTTCTCTCAATTTTTGATAGTGGGCAGGTGGGATGCGGCGATAGGGCAGACGGAATGGACGCTCATCATAAAGATGGATCCTGTGCACAAAATCCTTTGTCTCTCCACAATCCAGTTTATCCTTTGAGAAAACATCATGGTAGGATACAAGAAGATCTGTCAATTTCCTCTTACACATTTCAGAGACTTCACATCCATCAATGTCAATATCTTTCAGACCATAGTCTTCCAGCAATCGTGCAAGATCAGAGGATGAAGCAGTTTTAATGGGAGTTGACTCAGAAACGTGACAATGGGTTCTACTTAAGCCCTGAATGACAGTGAGATCCTCCACAGCTAGACAAGAGGAAACGTCGGCCAGTTTAGTGTTACGGCGAAGTGTCACTGATTCTGGATTAGGGTTAAGGATCTTCATTGGCACCCATCGATTGCCCCACATTGGTGTAATTGCCCGTCCAACAAGGATGTTTCTAGGAGCTGAACGTGCAGTGGTTGTCTCAACAATTACAGTACTTCCTGGGGAAACAGGCACATTAGCTGGCAATTTGCCCCAAACAAGATACTCACGTTTGGGAAGCAGAGTGATTGCCTGACAGAGTTTCACAGTCCCAAGTTTATCAGGCTGTTGAGGCCCAGACCATCGGGAGATGCAGCTCAGAAGCTCTAGGAATTGCTCACACTCAGGATTACTGTTATTGCAGGAAACAAGCTCCCAGTACTTGTCATGCGATTTCATCTTCTGCACAACACATTTGACCACATTACTTCCTATTATAAACTAATCTCTTTGTCCAGGCACCACAAGAGTAGGAACGACAAACTTGAATCCATAGACTCCAATCTCCAAGTCGTATGAACACTTCGGCTGAATCGTGAGGCCACCACAGCCAACCAGGACCACATTACTCGCAATCACTTGAGGATGTGGAAGAAGACCATCAGCTTGCAGCTTGGACTCACCCTCTTCACTAAGCGTGCAGGCCATACTACCAGAATCCAGTAACCCCTTTAATGTGCAACGGTCACAGACTGTCACAGGAGCATAAAACAACTCACTTGCCCCATCAACTCTCTGAGACCCCACATATAACACGGTTTTGTCCTCTGGCAATAGTTTGCAGCTGTTAGCGAAAACATTTTGCACATCTTCTGTGAGGGAGGTTTTACTCAAATTGCCCATGCTACCCCTCTCATCGCATGGGCTCCTCAGTTTAACTGAGCAGTATCTGAGGGAGATGTAGGGCATGCTGCTTTAGGACAGTCACTCTTAAAGTGTCCAGGACTGAAACAGTGACGACATAGCCTTTGACGTCTACAATGTTCATACGTCGTGTGTTCCTTGGATCTACAGACCCTACATGCAGTGCTCAAGTTGGTTTTGAAATCTGGAGTTTTGCCTGGGTGAACCTGACTGGGTGAAGTTAAAGAGGCAGTGCACAAAGACAGGACTCTATCCATCATGCCAACAATGTGCTGAAGACTGGTATCTGGAGAGAAAGGAAGAGCATATGGATTAAGAGGACTTACAGGAGTCAGTGACTGGGCTGGCATGGAAACTGGTTGCTGAGGAGAACTGGGCATGGAAACAGGCTGCGGAAGAGAACTAGGCACATTATTGGGGCCTGCCACAACAGTGCACTGGTTGCTTGCTGACAAGGACATTGTGTGCTGCTTCCTCGAAGAGACTCTCTTTAGATCCCTCTGATGACTATCCAAGCGCTCCTGGACCTCAGCGGCGCTCCACTTCTCAGCTGGCTTAAACTGAAAAGACATAGCAAGACTCGGGTCCGGGCAATGTGAAATAAACATCATGACTGCTTCAGCAGCGGGATCCTCAACACTCTTATTATGTCTGCGCAAGCACTCATCAGCAACATCTATGGACTTGTTAAGCCGTATCCAGTAATCCATGGGACTTTCATCTGTTCTAGGGACAGTGTTATAGAAGTCAGCCATAGGCATGTTAGAGTAAGACAACTCACTGAAGTTGCGTTTCAGTATGTCAAACACTGCATTTGGTAGCTCACCGGCACTCAGTTCAGGTCGGCTTCGCAGGGACACCTTAACCAAATCTCTCGCTTTGCCAGTCAATCTGCTCAGGATGAGATCAGAGACATCAGTTTGCGTTCGGCTTTTAATTCGGTTCAAATAACTGCACATCATATCTTCCCACTCGTGCACAGTAAATGAATCACTCTTATCTCCCCTGAAGAATGGTGGGGGTGGTGCATCTTGCTGTACGATCACCTTGAGGCTAGATTTATCAATGTCGTCACTCGAGTGGTGAGACTGGCACGGTGGACTAGGCTGTACTGGGCTGGGCTGGCGCGCAGGGTTAAGGCTGGCTGAGATACTCTCCCCTATTTTCTGAGCCAGATCTGAAATGATGCTACCTAATGACTCAGGAGTAACAACACGTTCAATATCAGGGCGTATGATTGGGGTGGAGCTAGCTGTTGGACCTACAGAAACACCAATCGCTGAATCAGCTGTGTGCACATGGTCAAGTCCCAAATTAGCTAACCCTCTCCCTCTCCCATAATAACGCGTGAATTCAGACACCCCCTCATTTCGATACATTTCAGGTCCACTACCTCTGCCCAGTGGAAAAGTGACATTAGATTGTTTCACGGGACTGAAATCGTCTGTGCTAGAATCCTCAAACATGTCTCAATTTTTGAAACGAAACAGATAAAACATGAAAAAAATTACAGCAAATTATATGCCACAAACAGTGTAACCTTAACTGATGAAAAGTTCAACCAACATCAAATATGCAGAAAAATACATAAAATCAAATGTCTCAAAACAGTTAAATTTCAAAATTCTCAATGAAAATAAAATATTTACTTTCTCAAAATCAATTATATACTTTTTCTTGATTAAAATGCCTCAACAGTCATTGATTATATACTGTACAGATAAAGGATACGATGCATGAAGGAAACCGAAGCGTCCCGCGGTGCTTTTCAGTCTCTGTCGTTCAATATGCACCAACGACCAACAAAAGCGCTCCGGAGAAAGAAAAAAAGTCAATCAGGAAGTCAATAACTCTTTACCGTTCCTTTAAGATACAACAGTTCGTTCCGCGATGTCACGCGCTGTTCATCTCACACACGCGCCCTTATGCGCGAGCACGGAGCACGGAGAAAGATGATCGGCGAAGCAGGCGAGCCGTCACGCAACCACGGCGATCGGCGAAGCGCTGATCTGATGATCCGTAATGATCACGGCACCAAGTGTAACTGGTCTGTTGTCTGCGTTGTGTTTTTGTTGACTTAAGAACAGGACAGCATTCGGCAGCTTCACAAATCTTTAATGCCTGATACACAAAACATATATGACATCCTGAGTGAGACGCCCCTACATCACTCTCCTCAGTGCATTAACAATGCTAAGAGCAACATAAAACTGAGAAACATACCTGATACACAAAACATATATGACATCCTGAGTGAGACGCCCCTACATCACTCTATAAAACAAATGTGACGTACATTTAGTCACCATGTGCTTTCATCTCCACATATACGGATCAAAGTCAAAAATATAACTGAATTAAGGATAAAATCACCAAAATAACCATATAGATAAGTAAAATAAAACAATACACATACATTGTAGTGAAAATATAAACATAAAACCAACTATTAAAGTAAAGATTAATTAAGATTAACAAGAGCCAATAATAACTCACCTCCTCAGTGCATTAACAATGCTAAGAGGTAGAGGTGGAGACAAAACCGGAAACTTGCAGGCTCACAATGACGTCACAGCAATTAAAGGAAAACACCCTTATTCTCAGACAAGTATATCAGATATATATGAAAATAAACCTTTTTGTGTAAATTATAACAAACAATACATACATTTAATAGTACACTTTATGTACCTGTTACAAAGGCATCAAAGCTATTAATGAACACATGTGGAATTATGTCCACAAAACAGTGAAATAACTAAAAAGATGTCTTATATTCTAGTTTCTTCAAAGTAGCCAATGAGAATCTACAATGTAAATAGTCATGAAAATAAAGGAAACATATTGAAGGTGTGTCCAAACTTTTGGCCTGTACTGTATATATATACAGTATATTGTGCAGCTGTGGGTTGATTTTATGGACCATCATTGTGTGTATTATTTCCTTAATGTTTAAATAACCTGAGGCTTTTCTCCAGATTAACACTTTTTTTCAACTTTCACAATGTTTCAGCGGCTCAGCTACATGGCCTATTGCTTTTGGAAAACCTAAAGCAGCAGGTTGCCCAACTCGCCACCACCGTGAACCTGCTCATGGCCAAGGTCAATAACGGCCTCCAACCAGCAGCCTTTGAGTGGTCCGGGGAATTTCAATTCCCCCTGGAATCAGATGCAGAGCTGGACCGCTTTGAAGCCTGGCTGGCGGACCCTGCCAACGATAGGCAGAAACATGCCCTTGTAAGCATATTCCCCCAATATGCTCTCATTGTACTCAAGACACACTAAATCTAATAATCTAAAGTAATATTTATTGCTATAGTAGACTAGCTCTTTATGATGATGTAACAATTTAATTCATCGAAAGTAATATTTATTGCTAGACTAAGCTCTTTATGATGATGTAACTTGAATGTTATGGATAAAAGCATCATCCAATTGCCCACATGTCTTAATTGTAAAAAAAAAAAAAAAAGTCAAAAAAGTGGCTTACCTGTTTAAAAACTTGTGCAACGGTGATCCAACCACTATCTTCATGCCCCTAGGTGAATACCCTGTCTGCTGTCGGGGGTGTGGATTTGAAGAGGGTGACATGGAACATTCTGTCATACCTGTTTTCCTGCCCCCTTTCTCGAACAATTAATTGGAAGGGTGTGAACAAGAAGAGGGCCTTCCACAGGATGGCATCACGGACCCTCCTCAGCCGTAAGTAGGCTATTGCTTCAAATGTCCTTAGTGAATTAGTATTTATTCACTCAAAAGTCTTACAGATTACTCAAATATGTAAAATATAGCAAGGAGATATTTTAATTGTTTATTAATAAAGTCAAGACGAAGTTGACGATGCTAACTCGCAATCTTCGCAGTAGGCTATTGCACCAGAGAGAAATGCACATTTCATTTCATAAGCAGAGAGCATTCTGTTTTCTTTCGTTTTGAATTGTTCTGTTTACAGGTAGACATTTCAATATATATATATATATATATATATATATATATATATATATATATATATATATAATACCGAAATTCCCTTTAAAGAAAGGCTTTGTGTCTTCTGTTTGAGGTCTGTGAAAGTTTTAAAGGAGTCTTTTAGTGCCGCTTCAGAGCGCTCGCGTCCATAACGGAGAACTGTCACGTCTGTAACATTGTTTTTTCCTCATAAATGCGAACACGAATAATAAAATAAATGAATGTTTTATATTCTGTGGAGAGCTAACCCTTCTTCGTCGGATTTGCGCAGTGCAATTCACAGAATTACAAAAAAAATATATAGGCTATATATTTTGCCTCCTAAAAGTTTTTTTCATTCGTGTCTATTTCCCTAACATATAAAACGCATGTGTTGACTGGTATTTTTTTAATGTCTGGACTCTTTTAAGGGAGGAGCCTATTGGTAAACACACGTTTCTTTATTGGTATTAAATGCATTTTCTGAGAATTAAAATTTCAAGTTTGACTGCAAATGTCATGTCAAAAAATCATTTATGTAAATCATTTATCCTCAATTGTGGTGTAGTAGGTCTACGTATTTTATAATGTTAACTTCAAATAATACTAATAGTAATTTAAAGATGTAGCATTGGATCTGGACGGTATGGATAACGCTGGGAGTTGGAAGGGGTGTGTCGCGATTCTGCAGGTTCGTGGATCTGAGTGTTGCGATTTCGGTTTCATATCGCATATCGTTACAGCCCCAACGTTAAGTTCTACTTCTGATAGTTATTTTGGTGAAAGTAACACAAACGTAATACAGGAGTAATGTAACGCATTACAATTCTGAGACAGTAATATTGTAAGGTAAAGAGTTACTTTTAAATAACAGTAACAAGTAATAAATAATGTATAACAGTTTGGAAGTACCAGTGTATAACCAGTGTTGTGCAAGTTACTTCCAAACTGTAATATATTATATATTACTTGTTACTGTTATTTAAAAGTAATTCATTACCTTACTGTGTCATAATTGTAATGCGTTACATTACTCCTGTATTACGTTTGTGTTACTTACACCAAAATAACTATCAGAACGTTACTCCCAGCGTTATCCATACCGTCCAGGGCTGAGTTTCCCGATAACGTTGTCTCTTAGCGGGCTACGAAGACTCTTAAGGTATAACTTAACTGAAGGTATATCATTTCTAGGCGTGTTCCCCGAACTATAGCCTACCTTAGAAAGCTGCTTAAGATATAGGCACCTTCTTACGTGCGACGTTACCGGGTGCTGTCCGTGGCGATGGTGCTGAATCTGTTGATATCGATGACTCGAGAATCAATTATTCTCTCGTGCAGGGGCTGTTTATGTGAGAAAGCGCTGTTCTTTATAAAAGAAGCACTTCAGAAATAGTTGAAATTGCATTTACTAGGACTCATGGGATATTATAAAAAATAATCCAAACTATAACAGCCTATACTAGCCTACATATTTTAAAATTGTATCATGACATATATTGCTGCCATAATAACTTAAATTTAAATGTTTTATGTGCTTTCTTCTCTTTCCCATTTTTGTTCGCTGAGGTGAGCTGCGATGAAATATTGTTCTTGTAAATACTTTCAAGCATTTCAGTAATAAAAGTGTACGTCACGTAGCTACGGTGTTCGGCAAATAAATAAGAAGTAAATATAGCAGACAATTATAGATAATCACGAAACGGAGGCGCAGGCTTGTGAACTGGAGCGCGTCTCATAAATGAACCGAAACTCAGCGTATAAGTAGCCTATAGCCTACTTCACAGACCTGAAAAATATATATCTATATTGAAATGTCTACTTGTAAACAGAACAATTCAAAACGAAAGAAAACAGAGTGCTCTCTGCTTATCTGTGTGCATTTCTCTCTGGCGCATTCAGAATCAGAATCAGAATCAGAAAGAGCTTTATTGCCAAGTGTGCTTGCACACACAAGGAATTTGTTTTGGTACTGAGGCTTCCAGTGGACATATACAAATACAACATGAAACATAATACTACAAATTATAAGAATAAAAAATAAAAATATAAATATATGAGAATAAAACTATCACAGTTGGGTTTAGTCAGAATAGACATTTTCAGATTTACAGATTATGAACCTATTTACAGTGTTTTGAATATTATAAATAAATAAATCTACATATAAGTATCACCTGAGTTGTGGGATATTGTACTAAACAGTGGGAGTATTGCACTTACAGGCATATGCCTTGGGAGGAGTTTTAACTGTTCAGGAGGGAAATGGCCTGTGGGTAGAAACTGTTCCTGTGCCGAGATGTTCTTGTGGCCAGTGATCTGAGTCTCCGTCTTGACGGTAACAGTTCAAACAGGTGGTGTCCAGGGTGAGTGGAGTCTGTGATGATTTTACCTGCTCTCTTCCTCACTCTGGAAGAGTACAGGTCCTGGAGGTTTGGCAGGGGGGCACCAATAATCCTCTCCGCAGTCCGGACTGTCCGTTGTAGTCTCCTGATGTCTGATTTGGTAGCTGAACCAAACCAGACAGTGATGGAAGCGCACAAGACAGACTCAATGACGGCTGAGTAGAACTGAATCAGCAGATCCTGTGGCAGGTTGAACTTCCTCAGCTGGCGAAGGAAGTACAGTCTCTGCTGGGCCTTTTTCACAGTGGAGTCAATGTGATTGTCCCACTTCAGGTCCTGAGAGATGATAGTGCCCAGGAACCTGAATGACTCCACTGCTTCCACAGTGCTGTTCATGATGGTGAGTGGGAGGAGTGCTGAGCTGTTCCTCCTGAAGTCCACGATCATCTCCACTGTTTTGAGCATGTTCAGCTCAAGGTTGTTATAACTGCACCAGGCAGCCAGCTGTTCAACCTCCAGTCTGTAAGCAGACTCGTCACCGTTTCGGATGAGACCGATGACAGTGGTGTCGTCTGCAAATTTCAGGAGCTTGACAGTGGGGTCTTTAGAAGTGCAGTCATTAGTGTACAGGGAGAAGAGCAGTGGGGAGAGAACGCACCCTTGGGGAGCACCAGTGCTGATTGTGAGTGTCTTGGATGTGTGTTTCCCCAGTCTCACTCGCTGCTGCCGGTCCGTCAGGAAGCTGGTGATCCACTGACAGATCGAGGATGGTATGGAGAGCTGGGTCAGTTTGGCTGTGAGAAGACCAGGCATGATGGTATTGAAGGCCGAACTGAAGTCCACAAAGAGGATCCTTGCATAAGTCCCTGGTCTGTCGAGATGTTGCAGGATATAATGCAGTCCCATGTTGACTGCATCATCCACAGACCTGTTTGCTCTGTAAGCAAACTGAAAGGGATCCAGCAGGGGTCCAGTGATGTCCTTCAGGTGGGCCAGCACCAGTCTTTCAAACGACTTCATGACCACAGACGTGAGAGCGACAGGTCTGTAGTCATTAAGTCCAGTGATTTTGGGTTTTTTGGGGGCAGGAATGATAGTGGAGCGTTTGAAGCAGCAGGGAACTTCACACTGCTCCAATGATCTGTTGAAGATCTGCGTGAAGACCGGGGCCAGTTGGTCAGCGCAGGCTTTTAAACAAGCAGATGAGATGCCGTCTGGGCCTGAGGCTTTCCTAGTCTTCTGTTTTTTGAAGACTCGGCTCACGTCCTCCACACAGACCTTAAGCTCAGGTTGGATGGCAGGAGGGGGGAGTGATAATTGGAGAACAGGAGGTGATGCTGAATGTGTGAAGTGCAGATCAGACCGGGTGTGTGGTGTGAATGAGGGCTTTTCAAACCGGCAGTAAAATGAATTTAAATCGTCAGCCAGGTGTTGATTGTCCACAGATCGAGGGGATGGTGACTTGTAGTTGGTAATGTTCCATGCTTAATTCACTGGCCGCGAAGATCACGAGTCAGCATCGTCAACATCTTTATTAATAAACAATTAAATGTCTCATTGCTATATTTCACATATTCATAATCATTGCTTTTTCATCAGCTTTTAGGTGCCTTAATTATAGGCAGCTTCGCCGCCACTCTTACATGTTACATGAACGCGTCACCACCACATCAAAAACATGATTGCGTGATGAAAACATGAAAAATACCCCCTAAACATAGCCTAACTGTTTAGAAAGAAAACACAGAACGAATAGCCTAATGCGCATATGTCGATTTCGCGAATGTTCATGCCATCTTCACCCATTAGCCGCTCCCACTGGCCAGCGCGAGCGCAGAGGCCGAAATCATGACTCACCGCACTCCTGTAAAAAATAAATCGCTATACAAATATATCAGACAGACGCTGCCATTTAGTCTTTATTTACAGACTTAGACACTACACACGGCTATTGACTGCACGAACAGGTAGCCTACTTGCATTTTTCATTCGTTAATGTCTCGCGGTCTTGCTGTTTTTTGTTGTTGTTTTTTTTAGCCTACAATTAAAACTAAAAGTCTGTTGTAAGTAACGCAAGCCTTACTTAACATGTAACGAGTAAAATATTACTGAAAATTGATTAGTAGGCTAATGCATTACACTACTGCGTTACAGCAAAAAGTAATATGTTACTATAGGCTAATGTATTACTTTTGTAGCGCGTTACTCCCAACACTGTGCACAACACTGCTAATCAGTAATGCTGTTTTCCAGGTGCAGTGCGCAAATGCGCACTGACAGCCAGTGCAACAGAAGCGGAAATATGGAGGCATGCAATTAGGTGGTTTGCCCTTTCGGCGGACAGGAGCGGAGGGCGCCAGGAGAGACTGGCGCGTCAGCAGCAGGAGCAGCAACAGCAACAGCTGCCACAGCACCCACAATTTGATTTTGTTTAAGTGCATTTTTTTTTGTTTTGTTTTTGTTTTTTGTTAATAGCCTGTGCGTTTTTTTTATCCATTAATTCTGTGTTTGTTGTTGACTGTGTTCTTTTTTAATTGTTGACTTTGTTCATTACTTTGTTGTTCATTTTTTATAATTAAATCGTGGTCTGAATTATGTGTTTGATTACTTTGTTCACGTTGTTTTAGTAGGCTATGCGTTTTAATCATTAAAACGATTTATTTCAGCTATAGCCTATAGGCCCACGCATTGCTCCAACTAGCCTTTATCAAGTCAAGTCAAGCTTTTTATTTATAGCCAAGGCCTTGTAGTGGAAATGTTTTTATGGACATTCAATAGACTGTGAAAAATGTAGGCCTATGCCTAACTGACAAAAATGCCGAAAATGAGGCAAAAGGATCAATCTAGTGGTGATTTAAGCAGAATCGTAACACATCCGGCACAGCTCCGGTAGGCGGAATCGCTTCACGCACCCGTTACGCATCTGTAACGGGATGATCAGGCAGTGCTGGATCGGCGCTGGCACTTATTCGCAACAACCCCTAAAAACAGACCAGAAACGGCTTCGGCCCGATGTGCGTTTGGACTCAGGAACGAGTCCGTGAGGCGGATGCGGGCCAGACCCGGCTCTATCGTTTTGCGGTTGCGGCCCTGTTCCGTTACAGCGTCCAGTGGCTATCTGGGTGGCGTTTATGTAGAGAGGTTTAGATAAAGAGGTTTGACTTGAGTGATTCATTATCAGTATCTAAGCTGATGAAAATGTATTTAATCAACGTTGTCTACATTATATTGCATCTGCAGCAGCATTGTGAACTTTAGTAAAGATATGTTTAGCCATTACCTTTTAAATGCATCATTAACGTTATTCAAATTGCAAACATATGAGGAGAGTATCCGCATGAAAGACCCACGACTGGCAGATGAACGTGCTCTCCGAAACGGTAGGAAATCAAATTAGATTGAATGGAGGATTTTAACTGTGACGAGACGATTGACAGGGCAGTTTACGGTGACAGGATGCACGCGACAGATCTGTCCGTTAAAGATGACGTGATAGTATGTCCCAAAGCTTGCCTACTCTTTTGCTACACACTCAAAAGTTTTTTTTTTTTCTTCACAAAAAGAGTACATACTTTTAGGTCGTAGTATAAGTAGGCGAATTGGGACGCATCAATGGAGTGCCTCGCTTATTCAAGTGTGGTTCTTATAAGGCGCGGTGTGTAAGGTGTGGGATGTGGCCGACAACATAAAAACCTGATAGCACACGTAGGCTACATCACAGAGACTCTCTGAGACGTCTCACACATTTGATGTGTGTTTACATCTGGAAGATGCATTTTTTAGAGTGTTTGCTCATCTACAATACGTCTAGGACGTTTCCTGTCAGATGTCAAATAGAGTTTAATGTATTTAAGATGAATATGATTTAGAATTTATGTAAAACTGTCATCTTAAAGATATCTTATCTATCATATGTTAGTAAACAGCAGATGCTTTCAAGATGAAGTGATATTTAATAGACTGATTAAAGGTAGCCTATACTATGTAACATTTTTGTTAAAAATTTTACCAAATTTATACAATGAGCGAGTACATCATAAATCCAGCTTCCAAACCATGTTTTTGTCTTATCCTAACCCTATTTTAGCAACCCAGGCTCATGGGAAATACGTTATCTGCTGCCTACATTTTTGCAAAACCTGATACAGTAATGTAGGCTACTCACTAGAGGCGATAAGTGGTATAATTTTTTCTCCGTTCTCCGTTATTTATCCGATAGTTAAATAAAGGTTATAAAAACGACTATATCAGTAATGTTCAGGCTTCTCAGTAGGCCTATACACTCATTTTAATTTAATTAGGAATTATTTCCACGCTTTTGAGGTGCCACACAGCCCAGTCTCACGGCAGTTCGTGATATGGTCACGTCATATAATCTACTGGTTCGTGATACGGACACGTTTATTTCGTTATTTTCGTGATATCAGAATTTTTATTTATGTATTTATTTATTTTTACTAATGTAATGCACTATTCCTTCTGCCAGTCGGGCTGCAGTAGAGAAGCTGCTTAATCGATATTTATTCACAATATCTTATCATGTTTATATATATGTACTTCTTTTAGTTTTATTATTTTGGTCTTATTGCCAGGGAAGCTGGACTGGTTTGATGTTTATTGATTTTTAAAAATATATATATATAAAGACTACGCGAATTTTATCAGTAGGAGATCGCGTTGAAGAAGTCTCCTTCCGAACACATCGCGATATTTGGCATCAGTTCACGTCTGCCAGATGTTGGTAAGTAGTCGAAAATACACTGTCCTAATAATGTTTGATATAATGTCTTTTCTGATGGTCGAAATGAATCAGATTAGCTCATGTTCAGTCACTGCATTATCTGTCATCTCCACGGAGGCTTTGCATTTCATTGCTTTCTAATTCAAAACAGGGTGATTAAACACTATATGTCACGTGACGTGGTATAGGCCTAGACCTTCTATCAGTTAATCATATTCATATTAGTTTTAAAGTAAGTTAGTACAATTAGTTCCAAAGTGGTATTTGAAGTAGAATCACAGTAAAAACAACACTTACCTTGCTTTTACCACAGTAACCTTAGTTTTACTGTGATAGGTGTGGTAAAAGGACAGTAACCATAGAACTTACCATGCTTTTACCACATTATTTGTAGTTTTAATGTGATATTTGTTGTAAATGCATATTAAACACAACACTTACCATGCTTTTATCACATTATTTGTAGTTTCAATGTGATATTTGTTGTAAATTCATATTAAACACAACACTTACCATGCTTTTACCACATTATTTGTAGTTTTAATGTGATTTTTGTTGTAAATACATATTAAACACAACACTTACCATGCTTTTACCATATTATTTGTAGTTTTAATGTGATATTTGTTGTAAATGCATATTAACCACAACACTTACCATACTTTTACCACATTATTTGTAGTTTTAATGTGATATTTGTTGTAAATACATATTAACCACAACACTTACCATGCTTTTACCACATTATTTGTAGTTTTAATGTGATATTTGTTGTAAATGAACAGTAACCACAAAACTTACCATGCTTTTACCACCGTAACCTTAGTTTTACTGTGATAGGTGTGGTAAAAGGACAGTAACCACAAAACTGTCCATGCTTTTACCTCAGTATTGGTAGTTTTAAAGTGATATTTGTTGTAAATTCATATTAATCACAACACTTGCCATGCTTTTAATGTCTAATAATGTAACAACAATAATTTGTAAGGTAAATCAGTTATTTTTACATTAAATAATCTGATATATTATATATAATGATATTTTCTTTTCTCTTTTTTTCAGCTGAAAAGTCCAAAAGGGCCTTTCGGACTCAGTCAGCCCATTATTGTTTGAGGAGAAGTAAATGGGAGACGAAAAGCTACAAAGGCAAATATCCACAATGGTATGTATGTGTTGGTTTTAACCCTAAATTAAACATTTTATCAAGCATTTGTTGTTTCTTAAACCTTTTCTTACAAAACCCATAGCCCAATCAGTACAAACATAGTCTCAAAGCCTTAATAATTCACAAGATTTAACAAGTTGTCAAATTCGTACAATACTACAAAATCATGCAGCGTTTACTCCTGGTGCTGTCGATGGCTGGTGCCTCAATTCCTGTACATATTTATCGCCATATTTGTAAATCAGTTGCGCACCTTCTTGGAAAGTAGTCGGATGTCCCATACACTGTCAGAAAAGTTTATATTAATTGCATTGTATTCATTAAAATGATTACAAATTGGACCTTGTCTGTTGATGTTCCAATGATACATGTTGTCTCTCCACAACTCATAACCTTCCTCTGTTTGCAAGAGTGGAAAAGCTAATTTGACTTGTTGTCACATGACATCAGATACTGGATAATTTTGTCGTAATCAGATCAGTTACACTGCTGATAACTGTCCCATTTGCATGTAAATCATGTTATTTTTAAACGAGTTTATATGATTAAATTGCTTGCTATTAAAGACATACTTGTTTTCATAGAAATGACCACATATCAGTTAGCTTATTACATAAATGCATTTAACATTTACTTATGCAATACTCCTTACAGAAAAATATCCCTTATGGATAAACTAACAACATCATCATCAAGTCCTGTGCTGGGCACATTGGGCAACAAGTGTCCTCCAGTATATTCGATCCGTGGCCAAGTTCTCCACATCTACCCATGGGACACTGACATTCTTCAGGTGTTCGTGAAACATCTGTCTCCATGTCTTCCTTGGTCTTCCCTGTCTCCTGCATACTCCTTGTGGTGTACACTTCATAACTGTCTTTGGGTGGTGTTGTTTGGGCATGTGTAGGATGTGTCAGCGAGGTGCTCCTTTTGCTCTGTCACAGTTTCTGAAAGTCTTCATGTGGAGTCCCACTCCTATGATCTGATATAACCAATATTTAAAAATAGTCATTTATCTTTTTCCATATTGTTAAAGAATTTTGTTTTCTCGTTTCATCTTCATAAACTGTACTTGAGGTCTGCCTAATGCCTTTATAAAAAAAAGTCAGTGCTCATCAGGAGTTTTGGTAAAGGACATATTCATTGACATCCATTAGTTCTAGTCATGCAGCGACTTCATGATGCAATAGTCAAATGTATATTTCTGCAAATGTATATAGCAGGTGTATGTCCGAACAATTGAAGATAGTGATAGTGTTCAGGAAAACCTTTTGAAAACAATCAATATTTATGGAATTCTGTTTGGTGCTGAAAGAGTATTACAGAAATGACACACTTGACAACTGGACATTATTCTGTGAGTTTGTTACCTTTACATTTAGATGGACTTAATGTCTTGCATTTAGCTTCATTAAACCTTTTATTACAGTGGTTACTGGTTACTATAGTAAATATCCACAATAACTGCATCTATGGTATCATAATATGACTACCTGGTTAATGTAATTGTAATACAGGCCTACCTGTGATTGTATTTTATAGGAGCATTTTCTTGCTGACATTTATAATAATTAACTATTTTAGGCTTCCTTTCATTTAGTTACAATAAAAGTGACCAATAATCACAAGGATATAGAATTAAAGTTGAGAATGAAAAATGTGCTTAAGTTTTCACCTATTTGTTCTTTAAAGGGAAGAAACAAATGTATTTTCACATAACAAAGTTGAATCTCAACTCGTGGGTTGTAAAAAATATAACTTCATCAGCGATTTTTTAACGTAACTGTATGTGTCACTATAATAGATACCCCTGTATCTGGATTTTTTTGTTTTGTTTACAATTAACTGATTTTTATTCTGTTGTGCAGTAGTTTTGACACTACATTTGTCTTTAAACAGTTTGACATTAAATATTGGAATTTGCTTTAAAAATTGTGTGCATTCATTATTGTGTGCATTATGTGCATTTAACATTATACTTTAGTTAAATTTCGTTATATAATTGATATAGGCTACCTTTGATATACTATAACACTGTAAATGTTAGAAGCACTTTAGTACATGCAATTATCTTTAATTTAAAAAAACTGCAAACTACCCTGCCATTGTGCCATTGCTTAGAAAAAAAGTTTCTCTTTCAAATGTATGCACCAGTCTAATCAAATAATCAAATTTGTGTCATGATCATATGAATCCAACGTTTTTGGATGGTAACCACACAAAGGAGTCTTTTTGTTTTTAAATGTGAGTTTTATAATTTAATTAGAAGCAATACATATTTAACAGCCCAAATATTAAATATTTAAGGAATCTATCCCTGCAGCCGGAACCGGAAGAGATCTGTCATCATTTACCATAATTGGGCAAGTAAGTGTGACGCATCTGTTCAGCTGGGTTGTTATTGGCTGTGACTTTATCGCAGAACTCGCTGTGATTGGACTATCTTTTAACCCATATAAAACGGCTCTTCATGGTACAAAGTATGTTTTGGTGTTATTATTACGTTAGTTATACATTAAGGTAACTAGAAAGTGTCTCTATGTTGTGAGAAATTTCTCCTTTACTGAGATCCCAACCCTAACCCTAAGCATGTCTGCTCATTTCAATGAACTACAGCACAATGTTTCCTGTTCCGGTCTGGAGCACATTTCGTTGATGGCCTGAAGGCAGGGATAATTGATCTCACCTGGAGTGAGGACTTTTAAAGGTACAATACCTACGATTTTATGCCGCTAGAGGGCGCTACATTCAAAACAACAACGGCTTTGCTTGATGACGACGTGAAGGAGCGCGGAATGATGGGAACTGATGTTTTCAACTCCACCGTGGATAAATCAGTCAGACGGGAATCGAAAATTAATGTTCATGGATGAGGTAAAGTTCGATTTCTATAAATGTTGCGTTTAATGACATGCTTGTTTTTCATCAAACTGAAATAACCGCAAGAAAAGTAAGGTTTAATAGTAAATTAGTTATCACAGATGTTACTGTAGGCTATTTGTTGAATTCTGATAACGCTGCGCATTTTAACGTACATTCGAACATACCCACATCATTTGCCAAAGGACTGATTAATCTTTATGTAGAACATCGTATATTTATTTACATGGCCATAAACACCAGACGTGATAAACAATATTAATAAACTAAACATAAACCTAACCCAATAATACTTTCCTTACATACACATAACTATTACCAAATGCTACATTTGTAATATATATAAAATTAAGCATGCTGAATTACAACTTCTATGTGATTTTGGATTATGCATTCCACATAACTATCTAAAAGTAAAAACATTAGATACATTTAAAAAAAATGTATGCATATGTATTGATAGCTGTCATGTCATATCTGTTTGTATAATTAGGGCCCAAGCCCTGAAAGGGCGCAGAGCCCTATTGTTAGGTGTTCAAGCACGAAGTGCTGAAAACCTATTGTAATTGCTATTTGAAAAAAAAAAAAAAAACCTAAAACGCATCGTGCAGCCCAAACCGTAAGGCCTAGAGACTTGAAACCTGGCCAGGTGGTAGAGCCTCAGTTTGGGGAGAACCTATCAGAGTATGACCCCGATTGGCCCATAGGTGGCGCTACAGCAACCAAAAGTACTAAATTGCTCATAACTCCTAGACCGTTTGACTTGGAATCAAGCTTTTTGCATCACTGTGTTCCTTGGCTCAAGACGGACAAGATGTATATCTCGGATTCTCGATTTGAGCAACAAAACAATTGTTATTGCCAATTTTGTCCAAAACCTACTTTTGCGAACTAGTCCCTGGTTTTTTGCCTGATCGGAACCAGACCAGTCTAGGACAATTCTCTGGACTCTCTAGATCAATAATTATCAAAAAAAAGTTTAACTTTGCCCTTTGGTTCACTGTAACAGGGTCGTTTAGAAAAGGGGGCGTGTCAAAATACACTCAAAAGCCTATAAATCATAAATAAAAACTCAGAACTTCACAAAAACTGATGAGCACATGTGTCATGACATGGTGAAGAAGCATGCAGAGTTTCATGGAGATCGGACCATAGGTGGCGCTATAACTGTCAAAAAGGTCGCCTATAATTAGGTGTTCAAGCACGAAGTGCTGAAAACCTATTGTAATTGCTATTTGAAAAAAAAAAAAAACCTAAAACGCATCGTGCAGCCCAAACCGTAAGGCCTAGAGACTTGAAACCTGGCCAGGTGGTAGGGCCTCAGTTTGGGGAGAACCTATCAGAGTATGACCCCGATTGGCCCATAGGTGGCGCTACAGCAACCAAAAGTACTAAATTGCTCATAACTCCTAGACCGTTTGACTTGGAATCAAGCTTTTTGCACCACTGTGTTCCTTGGCTCAAGGCGGACAAGATGTTTATCTCGATTCTCGATTTGAGCAACAAAACAATTGTTATTGCCAATTTTGTCCAAAACCTACTTTTGCGAACTAGTCCCTGGTTTTTTGCCTGATCGGAACCAGACCAGTCTAGGACAATTCTCTGGACTCTCTAGATCAATAATTATCAAAAAAAAGTTTAACTTTGCCCTTTGGTTCACTGTAACAGGGTCGTTTAGAAAAGGGGGCGTGTCAAAATACACTCAAAAGCCTATAAATCATAAATAAAAACTCAGAACTTCACAAAAACTGATGAGCACATGTGTCATGACATGGTGAAGAAGCATGCAGAGTTTCATGGAGATCGGACCATAGGTGGCGCTATAACTGTCAAAAAGGTCGCCTATTATTAGGTGTTCAAGCACGAAGTGCTGAAAACCTATTGTAATTGCTATTTGAAAAAAAAAAAAAACCTAAAACGCATCGTGCAGCCCAAACCGTAAGGCCTAGAGACTTGAAACCTGGCCAGGTGGTAGGGCCTCAGTTTGGGGAGAACCTATCAGAGTATGACCCCGATTGGCCCATAGGTGGCGCTACAGCAACCAAAAGTACTAAATTGCTCATAACTCCTAGACCGTTTGACTTGGAATCAAGCTTTTTGCACCACTGTGTTCCTTGGCTCAAGGCGGACAAGATGTTTATCTCGATTCTCGATTTGAGCAACAAAACAATTGTTATTGCCAATTTTGTCCAAAACCTACTTTTGCGAACTAGTCCCTGGTTTTTTGCCTGATCGGAACCAGACCAGTCTAGGACAATTCTCTGGACTCTCTAGATCAATAATTATCAAAAAAAAGTTTAACTTTGCCCTTTGGTTCACTGTAACAGGGTCGTTTAGAAAAGGGGGCGTGTCAAAATACACTCAAAAGCCTATAAATCATAAATAAAAACTCAGAACTTCACAAAAACTGATGAGCACATGTGTCATGACATGGTGAAGAAGCATGCAGAGTTTCATGGAGATCGGACCATAGGTGGCGCTATAACTGTCAAAAAGGTCGCCTATTATTAGGTGTTCAAGCACGAAGTGCTGAAAACCTATTGTAATTGCTATTTGAAAAAAAAAAAAAACCTAAAACGCATCGTGCAGCCCAAACCGTAAGGCCTAGAGACTTGAAACCTGGCCAGGTGGTAGGGCCTCAGTTTGGGGAGAACCTATCAGAGTATGACCCCGATTGGCCCATAGGTGGCGCTACAGCAACCAAAAGTACTAAATTGCTCATAACTCCTAGACCGTTTGACTTGGAATCAAGCTTTTTGCACCACTGTGTTCCTTGGCTCAAGGCGGACAAGATGTTTATCTCGATTCTCGATTTGAGCAACAAAAAATTTGTTATTGCCAATTTTGTCCAAAACCTACTTTTGCGAACTAGTCCCTGGTTTTTTGCCTGATCGGAACCAGACCAGTCTAGGACAATTCTCTGGACTCTCTAGATCAATAATTATCAAAAAAAAGTTGAACTTTGCCCTTTGGTTCACTGTAACAGGGTCGTTTAGAAAAGGGGGCGTGTCAAAATACACTCAAAAGCCTATAAATCATAAATAAAAACTCAGAACTTCACAAAAACTGATGAGCACATGTGTCATGACATGGTGAAGAAGCATGCAGAGTTTCATGGAGATCGGACCATAGGTGGCGCTATAACTGTCAAAAAGGTCGCCTATTATTAGGTGTTCAAGCACGAAGTGCTGAAAACCTATTGTAATTGCTATTTGAAAAAAAAAAAAAACCTAAAACGCATCGTGCAGCCCAAACCGTAAGGCCTAGAGACTTGAAACCTGGCCAGGTGGTAGGGCCTCAGTTTGGGGAGAACCTATCAGAGTATGACCCCGATTGGCCCATAGGTGGCGCTACAGCAACCAAAAGTACTAAATTGCTCATAACTCCTAGACCGTTTGACTTGGAATCAAGCTTTTTGCACCACTGTGTTCCTTGGCTCAAGGCGGACAAGATGTTTATCTCGATTCTCGATTTGAGCAACAAAAAATTTGTTATTGCCAATTTTGTCCAAAACCTACTTTTGCGAACTAGTCCCTGGTTTTTTGCCTGATCGGAACCAGACCAGTCTAGGACAATTCTCTGGACTCTCTAGATCAATAATTATCAAAAAAAAGTTGAACTTTGCCCTTTGGTTCACTGTAACAGGGTCGTTTAGAAAAGGGGGCGTGTCAAAATACACTCAAAAGCCTATAAATCATAAATAAAAACTCAGAACTTCACAAAAACTGATGAGCACATGTGTCATGACATGGTGAAGAAGCATGCAGAGTTTCATGGAGATCGGACCATAGGTGGCGCTATAACTGTCAAAAAGGTTGCCTATTATTAGGTGTTCAAGCACGAAGTGCTGAAAACCTATTGTAATTGCTATTTGAAAAAAAAAAAAAACCTAAAACGCATCGTGCAGCCCAAACCGTAAGGCCTAGAGACTTGAAACCTGGCCAGGTGGTAGGGCCTCAGTTTGGGGAGAACCTATCAGAGTATGACCCCGATTGGCCCATAGGTGGCGCTACAGCAACCAAAAGTACTAAATTGCTCATAACTCCTAGACCGTTTGACTTGGAATCAAGCTTTTTGCATCACTGTGTTCCTTGGCTCAAGACGGAGATGTATATCTCGGATTCTCGATTTGAGCAACAAAACAATTGTTATGGCCGATTTTGTCCAAATCCTACTTTTGCGAACTAGTCCCTGGTTTTTTGCCTGATCGGAACCAGACCAGTCTAGGACAATTCTCTGGACTCTCTAGATCAATAATTATCAAAAAAAAGTTTAACTTTGCCCTTTGGTTCACTGTAACAGGGTCGTTTAGAAAAGGGGGCGTGTCAAAATACACTCAAAAGCCTATAAATCATAAATAAAAACTCAGAACTTCACAAAAACTGATGAGCACATGTGTCATGACATGGTGAAGAAGCATGCAGAGTTTCATGGAGATCGGACCATAGGTGGCGCTATAACTGTCAAAAAGGTCGCCTATTATTAGGTGTTCAAGCACGAAGTGCTGAAAACCTATTGTAATTGCTATTTGAAAAAAAAAAAAACCTAAAACGCATCGTGCAGCCCAAACCGTAAGGCCTAGAGACTTGAAACCTGGCCAGGTGGTAGGGCCTCAGTTTGGGGAGAACCTATCAGAGTATGACCCCGATTGGCCCATAGGTGGCGCTACAGCAACCAAAAGTACTAAATTGCTCATAACTCCTAGACCGTTTGACTTGGAATCAAGCTTTTTGCACCACTGTGTTCCTTGGCTCAAGGCGGACAAGATGTTTATCTCGATTCTCGATTTGAGCAACAAAAAATTTGTTATTGCCAATTTTGTCCAAAACCTACTTTTGCGAACTAGTCCCTGGTTTTTTGCCTGATCGGAACCAGACCAGTCTAGGACAATTCTCTGGACTCTCTAGATCAATAATTATCAAAAAAAAGTTGAACTTTGCCCTTTGGTTCACTGTAACAGGGTCGTTTAGAAAAGGGGGCGTGTCAAAATACACTCAAAAGCCTATAAATCATAAATAAAAACTCAGAACTTCACAAAAACTGATGAGCACATGTGTCATGACATGGTGAAGAAGCATGCAGAGTTTCATGGAGATCGGACCATAGGTGGCGCTATAACTGTCAAAAAGGTTGCCTATTATTAGGTGTTCAAGCACAAAGTGCTGAAAACCTATTGTAATTGCTATTTGAAAAAAAAAAAAAACCTAAAACGCATCGTGCAGCCCAAACCGTAAGGCCTAGAGACTTGAAACCTGGCCAGGTGGTAGGGCCTCAGTTTGGGGAGAACCTATCAGAGTATGACCCCGATTGGCCCATAGGTGGCGCTACAGCAACCAAAAGTACTAAATTGCTCATAACTCCTAGACCGTTTGACTTGGAATCAAGCTTTTTGCATCACTGTGTTCCTTGGCTCAAGACGGAGATGTATATCTCGGATTCTCGATTTGAGCAACAAAACAATTGTTATGGCCGATTTTGTCCAAATCCTACTTTTGCGAACTAGTCCCTGGTTTTTTGCCTGATCGGAACCAGACCAGTCTAGGACAATTCTCTGGACTCTCTAGATCAATAATTATCAAAAAAAAATTTGAAATTTGGCATTTGGTTGGCTATAACAGGGTCATTTATAAAATGGGCGTGGCAAAATATAGTCAAAAGCCTATAAATCCTATACGAAAACTCAGAACTTCACAAAAATTGGTGAGCATATGTGACATAACATCCTTAAAAACCATGCCAAATTTTATGGAGATCGGACCATAGGTGGCGCTATAACTGTTAAAAAGCTTTTAAACAATGTATTGCCTATGGCAAATTGCCTGTATTTGCTGTGAATGGTGTTTTGCTTTTATTATCATGTAATGTTCATATCATAATGTTCAAAACCAGTGCAGTACAATTCTCTGGACTCTCTAGATCAATAATTATCAGAAAAAGTAGAACAACTTCATTTGGATGTCTATAATAGGGTCACTTCACAATGTAGTCATGACCTAGTGTCCCCAAAAGCTTATATCTCTTCAATGAATGCTCAGATCTTCTTAAAAACAAGTCAGAACATGTGCCATATGACTCCAAACAATCATGACAAATTTCAGACAGATCGGACAAAATTTGCCTCTATAACAGTTAAAAATGAGAAAATTAAATGAATATAATGGCACATTAAGCCAATAAGTAGTATTTTACTGCCCCCTGCTGATTAAAATATGAATTATACTTGAGTAGTGTGAAAAAAAAAAAAACGGGTCCTTCAGGACAGGTTTGGGAACCACTGCTCTATGGTAAATCATCCTAGAACGTAGTAAATCATACTAGAACGTGGTAAATCATGGTAAATCATGCTAGATTCATGGTAAATCATACTGGAACATGGTAAATCATGAAAAATCACACTGAAATGTGTTATATCACGGTAAATCATGCCAAAACACGGTCTATTCCATCCATGATGTCAGTGGTTAAATGCTTGCTACATAAAACTTAATGTCTTTTGATGCTTGTGTGGTTAAAAATCTTAAATGCCTTAACTGCTTGAACACCGCTAAATGCTGCTTGCAGCTTTAATTTTACTTAGAATTATTATTTTTTTTCTCTTTTATTTTTCTTACGACTATTCGGGCACGTTAAGGGCCCCAAAAGTGCCCGAATAGTCGTAAGAAAAATAAAAGAGAAAAAAAAAATATATTGAAAAATTATCAGGGGATTTTTGATATCTCGAACGGTTTGGCCGTGGCGAGGAAACGAAATTATGGCGAGAAACGTGAAACAGGAAGTGTGTTATAACTTCAGCATACATTAACTGATCTTGATGAAACTTCAGCAGTGTGTTCGCTGTAAGAGGCCGATCACATGGATGTGACTAATGTGAGTCAAAGTCATACTGCCACCAACTGGCAGCAGGAAGTGTGTCACTTTCAAAATGCTTTGAAATCACCCTCTTATTTTTACCCGATTTGCTTCAAACTTCATCTGTATAATGTAAACATACACCAGATGTAGACCTGTGAAAGGATTATTTAATATCTAAGATAATGTTGCCTTGGCAACGCATAAAACTTTAATATTCTTGTTTGATGCGTTTGAGACTCTTAGCATGCTTGAAATTGCATGGAACTCGATAGACACATCACATTTATTAGCCAGTAGACATGTGCAAAGTTTCAGAAACGGGTGTGGTGAGGGGCTCAGTAGCGCCACCTTTAGTCAAAAATGGGGTATTAGTTTTACCTACAGTAACAAAAATCGGTATGTATATTGTTCTCCTCGAGCCGGACAACTTTCTAATTGACAGTCATTAGCTCCGAACAACACAAAGTCAGATATTTTGGTTTGAATGTGATTTTCAGGAGAATTTTCTCCCTCCCCCTCCCTCTGTCTCTGTGTGTGGGGTTTGGGGAATTTGACTATTATTTTAATGGTGTTCAAGGTTTCAGGGGCTTTTGGGGCCCTTAACGTGCTTGAAAACTCTTGAAACTTTGCACACAGGTCAGAGCCCACGGCCATCAGGGCCGAGCTGAAGCTGGTACCCGGGCGTGGCAGGGGGGCTCAACAGCGCCCCCTTGAATGGGGTCCCCAAAACATGGTCCATAGATCAAACACGCTTGCATGAATTAATATGAAACTCAGTACAAATAGATCTCATCGGGCCGAACAACTTTCCCTCGGTCAAGTTTTACGCCAGCCAAACAGGAAGTCTTCTGTTATGGGTTGTTTGGAGAACGCTTGTTCTGGAATTTGAAGTACTTCTCCTAGAGATTGCATCCGTTTACTGCCAAACTCGGTCACCTTGAGGTCAACACATTGAGGATGCTAAATTGCGGACGGATTTTTGATATCTCGAATGGTTTGGCCGTGGCGAGGAAACAAATTTATGGCAAATTATGGAAACAGGAAGTGTCTTATAACTTCAGCATACATTAACTGATCTTGATGAAACTTCAGCAGTGTGTTCGCTGTAAGAGGCCGATCACATGGATGTGACTATTGTGAGTCAAAGTTTTAGCGCCACCAACTGGCAGCAGGAAGTGTGTCACTTTCTAAATGCTTTTGACAAAAGTTGGAGGGTTAGTTTTATCTACAGTAACAAAACTCGGTATGTATATTTTACTCTACGAGCCGGACAACTTTCTAATTTACAGTCATTAGCTACGACCAACAGGAAGTCAGATATTTTGGTTTGAATGTGGATTTCAGATTCAGTTTTTAGCTACTCCTCCTAAGTAGTTTATTTTATTCACGCCAAACTTTTTCAACATGATGAAAATACATTAAAGATGCTAAATTGTGAACGGATATTGAATATCTCAAACGGTTTTGCTATGGTGAGGGATTAAATTAATGTAAAAAAAAAGAATCAGGAAATGTCTCATATCTTTCTAAAATGTAATTATACACCATTTATTTTTACATAAAATTATACAAATATTAGAACTTAACCCATTTTATTCATTTTTTTCAATTAAAGAATTATGTTTAAGTTTAAAAACAGCCAGAATCGTTGTTTAGTCAAAAATTTTTTTTTCCAAATCATACATAGTACTATACTGCCCTCTTGTGTTCAAAAGTGTTACTATGGGAATATTTTCCCACCGGTTAATCAACGTGTGACACCGCTGGGAGCTTTAAAATCGCTAACTTGGAAGTGGAAGTAAAATACGGACGTCCGCACAAGACATTAATAATGGTGCAGAGTAGAGCAAGCTTTTTCAATTAATTCCTATGGAAGTAGGAATGAACTAATCAACGTTCACTCTGTTCTGCTCGTTCCTCACCGTGGGCGCGCACACTTATGAATGCCCGTGCAGCCGTGAGCATTTTAGTTTAATTTTAAAATTAGTGCCATTTCGGGTGGATGTATTACTTTAATTTATTTAACAAAAACACAATGTTGTGTTTTATTGCGAGTGTACACAAATATAAGTAAACACTTTGCAGTTTTAATGATGTCCTGTATGAAGAAAATGACGGAGTATGTTTTTATGTGTAACACACTGTTCAATCGCGCTGAGCCACCCACACCCACACATACACACACACACACACATTCCAGCATTGCAATCTTGACATCGCAAGCCTGTTCATTTATACATATGTGCTATATATATATATATATATATATATATATATATATATATATATATATATATATATATATTAGATCAATATATATGTTTTCCTTAAATTTTTTTGAAAACCTATGCAATATGGATGGATGTCCACTCACAGACTGTTTTTAAATGGGGTTGGATAAATATCTTTTTGCTTTTAAACTGTGTGTGTGTGTGTGTGTGTGTGTGTGTGTGTGTGTGATTGTGCCTTGTCTTTTTGGATATATATATATATATATATATATATATATATATATATATATATATATATATTATATCATTATTTTTAATAATTTATATACATATTATTTTTTCTCCAAAATATTCATATAACCCATATATGTATTTAAATGTATTTAAATGTATTGTTTGCTTTAAATTAAATTAAGATTGTATATTTGGTAATTGAACCTAAATGAATTTAAAATTAATGTGCTATATTTCAGATCAATACAATCAAAGTTTTCCTTCATTTTAATCAACACTAACTTTTTTTCTCATCTGAAGCGGAACTACCAGAGCCTTTGGCAGATTGCGAGCAGATGCAGCATATGTGTTGTAACGTGGCAGGGTCAGGCCAGGGGGATCCATTTGCAGCTTTTTATCAAGAATGGTCAAGACAGAAAGGGTGAGCAATGGCAAACAGGGCAGAACAGAAAAGGCAGAGACAAACCGGGTTGACAGGCAAAGGGCCGAGGCAGGCAGCAAGAATCAGAGTCAAATAAACAATCCAGATTGGGCCAGGCACAATGTAGTCAGCAACGGTAAATAATCGGTCAAATACAGAAATCAAACATGGGAAATGATGGCCGGGCAAAATCAATGTAAGTGGCTATTGTGGATCACGATCATAGGCCCTGTCCCACATGGCACACTTCATATGAATTTTCAGTCTTGTGTACTTATTTCATGTGTCCGTAAAATCCATGAGACCGTCTGTAGGGTGTCTCATTTGTCATTTTAGGTTTCAGAAGGTTGCTCACGCATACTTTCTGGTTGATATTTGCCCTCTATGCGCACTTTTGCAGTGCTCTACAGTGATGCAAGCTCTACAGCACACACTGATGCAAGCTCTACAGCACACATCTTTTCGACAGTCAAAGCAGGGCTACGTTTTTGTACGTCGTGCACAATAACCCTAGAGGCACCAGGGTGGCGGTGTCACCGGCTTCTTATATATATATATAAATATAGCTGCGAGCAGCGTTGAAGGGCCAAAGCCGGCGACACCGCCACCCCGGTGCCTTTAGGTAACTAAAGGCACGGGGGTTGCGGTGCCACCGGCTTGGGCCCGTAATATTTTTGTATTTATGTTGCAGGAAGACACAGATAGATCCTTATTGGAAGTATCCATGTCAAATACTGATGAGACCTGGAGTCCTCCCCAGAGCAGCTGCCATGAAGCATCACATGGAAGAAAAAAAGGTGTGGACAGAGGAAAAAGAAAAGGGATGGGAAGAGCAAAAGGGATGGGAAGAGCTTACAGAGTAGAAGAAAAAATTGGAGCTGTTGAACTCAGCAGTGTAACAAGAGGTAGAGCAGCAAGTAGACGTAGGTCTACACGGGGAAGACAGGCAGCAAGAGGGAGAGGAAACACTGCATCATCTGGACTGTGAGAAGAGGACAGATTGAGGGTCTCTAGGCTGCAAGAGGACAGGATGTTGATGACACAAGTGAGTATGGACACACTTCAAATATTCAAAATAGTTTCAACTTTTGGCATTAACTTTTGTAATGTGTAATTTCAGAATCTTATAGGAAATATGAACTTGGCTGAAGCTCAAGGTCTCCTGCTTAGATTCATGAATAAAGAACCAGGCCTCATCTTTGATCCCCTCCAACCAGCTGATCATCAAGAGGAACAACAATTACAGGATGTACCTCGATGGTGTTCTTGTACAAGATGCATTGAAATGCCGTCTGATATTGAAAAGAAATGTTGTGGCATGACAGAGGGCACATGTGTAAGCATGTTGCCTCATATGTCGTTATACATATTGGATGAGCAGGTATTGCGCTTTAAGAAACAACATTTATGCCATTCATGACACACAGGAACCTGGGGATGATAACCGGGAATACTGCTATGCTGCTTATAGAAATTTTGTCTTGTGGCAATGTGGTTCACTTGGTGCGGGAAACCGCGTTGTCATCCCTAGCTGCTGTGTGCGCAGAGTACGTGAGAAATTCCCTGACCCAAATGCGCAGTACTCTGAATTCATCGGAAACGGGGACGCTGTGTGTTGCTCGAGACCGTTAGGGTTTGTCCGGCAACGAAGATAGCTAGTTAGATCGATTGGATCTGTGTAGTTATAGTATAGTGGGACTGGGGTTAGGAGCGCTGGCCATATGTTCCATGAACGGTTTCAAAAGCCGTCGACGCCCAAAGAGACATTGTGATTCCTAACAAGAGCTGTGATGCCCAAAGAGACATTGTGATTCCTAACAAGAGCTGTGATGCCCAAAGAGGACTAATTAAAGCCAGAACCAGTGATTAATTGCCGTGACTGCGGGGACGAGAATAACGCGGAGAAGAGCGCGTGCTTTCTTTGTGGACGACTCGGCACGGCTGATTCCTTTCCCTAGACCCCGGGATGGGGTCTTGTTTCATGGAAATGGGGAAGTATTTGATATTTTAATTATTTCATGTGTGGTGTGCATGTGTGAGTGTGTATGTGTACTTTGAGTTTTAGAGGTTGTATGGACATTATAATTAGTGGGCTGGACTGGGGACGGGCCGATTTCTTTCCATTTAATGAATTGATTGCTGTGCGACCACGATTTCTATTGTGCCGTGCTGGCCTGAGGATAACCACTAGAACGCAGTGGAGTGACGTTTTGGGAGTTTCACTTGTGTATCGCTGTTTTGTCCTAGTGAGCGTACTGAGTAAATGTTTGTGAACTTCAAATGCTGTTTATATAATGGTGATATTTAATGGTGTCAATAAAGTAATATTTTTCCATAAAGCTTGTGGTATGATGTACCCTCTGTCCTCCATAAAATTTTGCTAAACCTCTTTAAATAAATTAACTAGAGGTTTATTACACTGGTGGCAGCGGTGGGTAAAAAAAAAATGGAGGGAGAGGGTGCGTCTGTGTCCCAATCAGGAGCAAGTTCAAATGGTTATATGACAGCTGCTAACCCTAATATAATTCCAGTGCCTCGCCCCCTTTTTATGCCAGAAACATTTACAGGGGTGGGACGAGAATGGTCTGACTGGTCTGAACAGTTTGAGATGGCGGCGCAAGTAAATGGGTGGAATAATGAGCTTAAGTTAAAGTTTATGTCTCTATTATTTTCAGGTCGAGCAAGAGATATTTATGGCGGACTTCCCTATGAGGCAAAGAATAATTATGGTCTTTTAAAAGATGCGATGGGTAAGTGTTTAGAGCCGTGTGAGAGTGCAGACTGGAATCGGGTGAGCTTTTCCTCCCGACGACTGCTCCATAACGAGACTGCTCAGGAATTTGGTAATGCATTAAGACGCCTGATTTATAAAGCTTACCCTTCTGCTGATGGTGCTACGAAAGATTTACTAGCTCGTGATCCCTTTGTCGCACATGTAGGTAGCGGCGATATGCGTATACATTTGCTGATAAGACCTGTCACTTTGGAAGGCACAATTAATTTAGCATCTGAATTGGAGCTTATTCGTAATTTAGAACATACACATTGTTCAGATTCTAAAGTTCGTGGTCTGAGTGCGCAGAATTCATCTGATAATAAGGTTGAAGTTTTACTGGGCATAGTGGAGGAGTTGTGTTAGGAGGTTAAGGCTTTAAAAGTTACTGTAAAGGAAATGCAGGTGAAGTCTGCACGTACCACTCCTCTGAAAAATTCATCTGAGCCACAGGACCGTTTTCCGACTGAAGCATGTTGGGAATGTGGTTGTACTAGACACCTACGCAGAAATTGCCCTTATTTGCAGGGAAACTAGAGGGGGCGGGCACAAAAGGCCAAATGCCTGCCCCCACGGCTGTGCCTGATAAATTGGCCTCAGTTTCTGCAACCGTGGTGGAGAAATGACAATCTTGGGTCGTTGGCAGACGGTATGTCAGTTTGATTCCTTGGCTGTTATCGCTGAGTTTTTGGTGGCTGATGTTACCCCCCAAGAATTACTGTTGGGTACAGACTTTCTCTCTAAATTTGGGGCAGTTATTGATCTGAGTGAAAAGTGTTGTCGGTTAATGGGTAAGAAGCTCCCCCTGTTTAGTGAAGATTGTAGTGGACATAGTTAGGGTGCAGGCAGATGTTATGATTCCTCCTCGTACTGAGGTTATTGTACCTGGTAAAGTAGAAGGACTACTTCCACAACATTATGAGGGTATGATGGAGCCTTTCTCCATCATGCTCCCAACATGTGATGTTTTGGTAGCTCAAGTGGTTTGTAAGGTCGAGGAAGGGGTTGTGCGAGTGATTAATGTGTCAGAAGATAATTGTGTTTTAAAACAAAATATGAAGATTGGTACTTTTTTTCTGATATAGAGGTAGGGGATAGTGCATTGACTACCAAAGTGAAGGAGCCAAATTCCTCCCCTCCTTTGACTGTGGATTATTTAGTGTCACATTTGGGGTTGAAAGATCAGGGGTTTTATTCTAGTCAGATGCGGGGAATTGAGGAGTTACTACATCGCAATGCACCGGTATTCAGTAAGGGGGATAATGATTTGGGGAGAACTCATCTTGCTCTGCATAAAATAGATATTGGCTCTGCACAGCCTGTTAAATTACCACCTCGGCGTGTACCTTTGCACCTCCAGCAGGGGGTCTTTGAGCAGATAAAACAGATGCAAGATAATGACATTATTCGTCCATCATGTAGTCCGTGGGCAGCCCCCGTGGTTTTGGTCAGAAAAAAAGATGGTAGTCTTCGTTTTTGCGTAGATTATCGTAAACTAAATGACGTTACAAAGAAGAAGCTGATTAGTGTGGTGACTTTTACAAAGCATTTTAAACATTACTTGCTTGGGAGGGAGTTTTTGTTGAGAACTGATCATAGTTCATTGCGGTGGCTGCATAACTTCAGTGGGTTGGAGGGACAGTTGGCCCGCTGGTTAGAGCAACTGGCCAACTTCCAATATAAGATCATTCATAGACCAGGGAAGCAGCATACCAATGCTGATGCTCTCTCAAGGCTTCCCGGGGCTGGGAGTGGAGGTAATAGGGAGGAGGGTGGAAATTTCCCTCAGTCTAAGGTACAGGTTTGAGTAGTGAGTGAGGCTGATGGAATAGGGGGTCCCATACGAGAGATGCAAGATATTGAAGATGATTTGGTTAAGGCTCAGCAAGAGGACCCAAATATTCATCTGCTTATTCAGTCGAAAAATAGGTCAGGGGATGATTGTAGGGAAGCTGAGCTAAACCCTGCTCTTGTTAAATATTTGCCAGTGTGGGACCAATTGCAGATCCAAAATCAGCGGTTGGTGAGGATACCTCCAGCAAATTCTGATGCTGCTTCTGCAGTACAGGTGGTTTTACCAAGAAGTCTGGTTCCAGGGGTGTTGTCCATGCTGCATAATACATCCACTGGGGGGCATTTAGGGATACACAAGTTACAAGCTAAGGTGAAGGATCGTGTTGGCCTGGGTGGTTTGGGGATGTTAAAAAATGGTGTAGGGAGTGTCATGATTGCGTATCTTGAAAGGCTCATGGAAGGGCCCCTTGTGCCCCTCTTCAGATGTCTGTGGTATCCCGCCCATATGAACGTTTGGCTGTTGATATACTGGCCCCATTACCAGAGACTCTAAATAAGAATAAGTATATTCTAATTATTGGTGACTATTTTTCTAAATGGACCGAAGCATTCCCCCTTCCTAATCAAGAGGCTCAGTCCATTGCTAGAGTGTTGGTAGAGGAGTGGGTGTGCCCGTATGGAGTGCCTTGGAGTTTGCATTCTGATCAAGGGAGAAACTTTGAGTCTGGCCTGTTTAAGGAGTTATGTAGATTGCTGCAAATAAATAAGTTTCGTACTTCTCCGTATCGTCCTCAGTCTGATGGGCTAATAGAACGGTTTAATTGCACTTTATTATCAATGCTTTCATTGTTTGTGGATGAAAACCAGATGAACTGGGATAGATTGCTGCCATATGTGATGATGGCCTATCGTAGCAGTGTGCAGGCAAGCACTGGGTTTACACCGTATAAGGTGTTATTCGGGCAGGAGATGGTCCTTCCAGTGGATATTATGTTGGGGGTGGATAATATGCAGAAATTTCAGTCATTCAAAAATTCAAAATCTTGGAAAGACTGTCGGATGTGCTGTATAGAGTACAGCTATCAGAGGGGGGTTCTGAGGGTGTTGTGCATTTCAATCGACTGAAACCTTATGTTACGTGTTCTGTTTCAGAATCTATGGGGCAGGATAATCAAAGTACCCCTGTGGACCGGATTGTTGATCGACACCTGGAGGTCCAAAGCCGTGCAGAAGAACATGATTTCGTATGGGGGTATCATCAACCTGCTGCTCCAGAGGCTGTCCAGACAAGGGAGAAGACTGCTGGGTCTAACATCGAAAGAAATCCTCTATCAAAGTCTTCAGTGGAAGGTGGTCTTTCCAGTGGAAATTTACATCCTGCTCCGGTGGACACTGGTCTGGGTGAGATGCAGAAAGAGAGTGGGGACCAGAGGATGGAAGTGGGAGGTTCCCTTCCTGAGCTATGTCCACAAAGGATTCAGCCAGCTCGGTCTCAGAGACCACCAGCTTGGTCTAAAGATTATAATTTGATGTGACTCGAGGACGAGTCCTGTCTTCCCGAGGGGAGGGGATAGTGTGATGAATGCTGGGGATTTGTTTTTCTGTTTGGCCCATCTGAACCTGTCTGGAGCACATTTCGTTGATGGCCTGAAGGCAGGGATAATTGATCTCACTTGGAGTGAGGACATTTACGAAAAGTGAGAGAAGAGAACAGGGGAACGTGTCTGGCTTGTCGCGCTCGTGAAGGAAACGGGGACGCTTTGTGTTGCTCGAGACCGTTAGGGTTTGTCCGGCAACGGAGATAGCTAGTTAGATCGATTGCATCTGTGTAGTTATAGTATAGTGGGACTGGGGTTATGAGCGCTGGCCATATGTTCCATGAACGGTTTCAAAAGCCGTCGACGCCCAAAGAGACATTGTGATTCCTAACAAGAGCTGTGATGCCCAAAGAGACATTGTGATTCCTAACAAGAGCTGTGATGCCCAAAGAGGACTAATTAAAGCCAGAACCAGTGATTAATTGCCGTGACTGCGGGGACGAGAATAACGCGGAGAAGAGCGCGTGCTTTCTTTGTGGACGACTCGGCACGGCTGATTCCTTTCCCTAGACTCCGGGATGGGGTCTTGTTTCATGGAAATGAGGAAGTATTTGATATTTTAATTATTTCATGTGTGGTGTGCATGTGTGAGTGTGTATGTGTACTTTGAGTTTCAGAGGTTGTATGGACATTATAATTAGTGCGCTGGACTGGGGACGTGCCGATTTCTTTCCATTTGATGAATTGATTGCTGTGTGACAACGATTTCTATTGTGCCGTGCTGGCCTGAGGATTACCACTAGAATGCAGTGGAGTGACGTTTTGGGAGTTTCACTTGTGTATCGCCGTTTTGTCCAAGTGAGCGTACTGAGTAAATGTTTGTGAACTTCAAATGCTGTTTATATAATGGTGATATTTTTCTAAATGAAAGTGTCAATAAAGTAATATTTTTCCATAAAGCTTGTGGTATGATGTACCCCTCTGTCCTCCATAAAATTTAGCTAAACCTCTTTAAATAAATGAACTAGAGGTTTATTACAGTAGTTTAAAACGTTTAGTAATGAAACAGTAAATGCTAAATAAATAATATCTTTAATGGGCAACTGGATATCTAAATTTGTTAATTGTGCAAACCTTTATGATATATATGAGGGATAGGTTGAAATTTGATATTTTAATGTGAGCACTTTTAAAATAACCTTTATGCCAGCTTGCCATATATGTCTGAAAACTGTGCCCAACATTATTTAGTAAACATAGCATTAGCAGTTCTCCTGCATATTGTCTCTTTGATACACTAACCGGACTTTGAGAGACAGCTATTTGAAATTTGCATTTTTTTGCTCTTCTGGGGGCCATTGCTGGGCCACGGGGGTGGACAGGCAGTACAGTCTACAGATTTTATATTTTGAACTATAACTATATCACAAGGATAATGCACCATTCAGTAAAACAACAAAACAGTGCCAAAATATCCTTTTCACCCCCTCTGACTGCTGCTTATTTGCCTGACATCAGTAATGTCTATGCTTTCATATTAAATGCAGTAGTATATGTACTAGAATGATCAACATGGATCATCTTCAATTATGATTTAAGTGTTTGTAGCAAGATAGCCCTCTGCAGCCTCTTGTTAGTCACACACCTTCTCTTTATTTCACTGAAAACTGGCATACATGCAAGTATGTGCAACTTTTGCTGCATTGTTGTCCCAAATATCATCAACCACAACAAAATGTTTATGTCCTAAGTAAAATAATTATGGTAATTAATTATATGTAGTTGTTTTTAAATTATGAACTAAACTAAATAAATAAGAAATTCAAATTTTTCAAATAAGTTCTGTCCCAAACACCACTTTCAATACACAATATTCACCATACTTTATTACACAACACTTTATTGGAGGACACAACATAAAGTTGATAAAGTAGCATAAAGACAAATGAGATTCAAGATAAATAACAATGAGCCTTCAAAAATACATTAACATCACATGAATCCATTCACAGCTGCTGAAGCCACACAAATGAGTGCCATAGAATCATATAAAGTCACCTATGATACAGAAAACAGATTTGATATTTTGGAATGGAAAATAATGATTCATTATGACAGCTAAACTGGTTTCTTGCTCTTCCCTGTACATGTCTCTATCGTGTTCATGTTCTTCTTCCTCATCTAAACAGAATTTCTTGCAAAGTAAATTAATTTTTTTGTTCTCATTTCATAATACTGTGGACTGGTGTGTTGATTGGAGCTGCTGTTGCAGTTTCACTTATCATACCTTTTTTCTACACAGAAGAAGGCTGGTGAGTGTGTGATCATTTATGATTTATAGTGTTTTCACCTCTAGGTTTATACTAATTTAATAAGCAGAAAATAGACAGATGGCATGTAGATATTGTTCGATAAAATGTGAAATAAACAGGTCTTATAATGCCTCATATTTTGCAACTTTTTTGAGAGTGTTTCACCACCTGTTTTACTTTTGATTTTCCAGGAGAAGAGCAAACTGAAGGTCCTAAAAATCATTTCAGAAAAAGGGACAAAGTGATGTTTTATGGCAGGAAGATAACGAGGAAGGAACCAGAACTTCCAGTATGTTACTTTTAACAAAACTGTGGTTAATATGATAGTCATGTGATGATTTTGTGTTATTATCTGTGGCCATGCAGGTCCAGACCATGTCCTCACACCCACCTCAGGTCCAGTATCTCAAATGCGAACCAGAAAAAGAACAAAAAGCCCTGGCAATTGCTCGCAAGTATGTGAAAAGTCACAGATGAAGAAGGAACACACATTTCAAACAAACCATTTCCACAAGAGCATCTTAACATCCTATCCACCTCTTGATCAGAATCCTGCATATCCAAAGGGAGCCACCAACCCTTTAAACGAAAGAACCTCCTCCTTCACTCTTTGAAGCAGATCTGTAAATTCTGAAAAATGTGAGGTTGGTACCTTGTCATCTCGTCTTAAGAGAGCTATCAATTCTTTTCCATAATAAACAGTGCACAGAATCCAAGGTCCAATGATCTGGCAATGTTGTTCAGCACCTAATAATTTGTAATATAGGCCTAGTGTTTCTCTGGGGTAATTTTGAGAAGCCTGTGTTCCTGGAACTGTGTCGACATATGGTGTTTGTGCAGCTGCAGCAAGGGGAAGAATTATTCCGCCCAGGTGACATCGATGACAGCATCTTTGTGGTGCAGTATGGGCATCTTGACCTGTGCATCCATGAGAGTGTAAGAGCCAAACGGTCTCAATATACCTTTTTATATCTGTCCTACTGAAAACTGGTTTGTGTTAGAGATGTACCAATTTATGACTAAGCATATTTTTCAGGATGGGACTAAGGTTGTGGTGAAGCACGTTTTGCCTGGAGACAGTGTTCACAGTCTTCTCAGCATCCTTGATGTCATCAGTGTAAAACCCATCTGGCCTCATTTTTATCCATTCTAATATGCAGATGTTTGTATTTTGACCACTTTTGACCACTGAGTTTTAAGTTATGTCTTACATTTGAAGCTCCCTACGAAACCGTTTCAGCCAGAGCAGCAGCCTCAACTACTGTTCTCCGCCTCCCTGCACTGGCTTTCCAGTCCGTCTTTGAGAAATACCCACTTACCCAGAGACCCTAGGCAGAGTTGTTCAGGTATAATCAAATCCTAAAATACACAACCGTCAAAAGAGGGTCGGTAAGATTTTAAAAGTTTTTGAAAGAAGTCTCTCATGTTCACAAAGGCTGCATTTTTTATCAAATATCCAGTAAAAACAGTAATTATTGTAAAATATTATGTTTCAAATGTTTATGTTTTAAAATGTAATTGTGGCGAGCAGGATAAGGCAGAGGGCCGTGAGAGAACTGTGCAAGGCCGATGGCGTGATTGCTGGTGAGCGACACCTGTGTGACACACCGCCGGTCTCGTATCTCATGGAGGAGCGGAGGCATAAAAGTGGAGAGTAGATAGAGGGCTTCGTGGTACACTGAAACTATGTGCTCGAAATGTTCCATTCACGGACGTCACGGCGGCGTCACGTTAGAATTTAACGTGTGGATTACGTCTGCCCATCTTAAAGGGGAATTCGGCAACTATTTCAACTTAAACTTCAACCGTTTAGAAATCATTTGAACGGTTTAATAACCTGTTCCGGTGAAAATGGTGACTTTCCCCGCTCCCCTCAATGTTCCTCCTTACGTTCCTAGGCGGTAAACCAACCTTGCAACATGGGGACTAACGTCCCGGTAAGTTTGAAATAGGAAGTCACGTGAGAAGCGAGAACGAGCGAGAAACACGAACTGCTTTATGGCAATTCGACAAACACATACCTCAATGTGTATAACGTATTACCCAACTCTGTAGACATAGCTCCACACGATAAAGTTGGCCGGCTCCGATAATAACAAACGCACATGAGCAGCGGTAGAAAGGGGGAGGAGGGTGCCGAGAGTGAGTTTTTTTATGACGTTGTTGTGAAATATACGCCCTACAGCTGTAGGGGGAGCTCGTTGAGAAAACATGCAAAAACAAAAGTCAAAATCAGCAAAGAAATATCTAGAGTTGCCGAGTTCCCCTTTAACGTCTGCACGTCTGCCCGTCTGAACGTCTACCACAATCTAAGTTTACAAAAGTGACTACGTGCGTCTGGAGCTATCTATTTTTCCTTATTTTCTCATGCATTTACTGTTATAGACATCATCATAGATAATCTTATTTTGGCACAGTTTATGTAGGACTACATTTGATAAACTTATTGCATTAATGCTGAATGTCTGTTAATGTACGATACATTGGTATCCCACTGATAGATGTAACTTTTTAATAAAAGTCTATTGTCATGTATTTTGATTATACGATATTCTGAGAGACAAATAAAATGGGCTAGTTCAGAAAAATTCAGAAAAAGTGGGTTTTATCATTATGTATTTTCTTGTTTAAAATTTGTTAATGCTATGCAGCAGGCGGTCTGCATGCCTCAAGTTCACTCATAGATACTGCATCTAGCATTAAAGGTGCAATGTGTAAAAAATTTGAGTATCTATTAACATAAATGCAATATGACATCCATAACTATGTGTTCAGTGGTGTATAAAGAACTTACTTAATACACCGTAATGTTTTTATTATCTTAGAATGAGGCATTTATATCTACATAGGCGCGGGAATCCCCTTCTATGAAGGTCGACATATTGTGACGTCATGTTTCTACCGTAGCCGACAGCGAACAAACAGCGTTACAGAGCGCGTTTCGTCACTACCTTGAAAGAGAAGCCGCAGAAAGCTAGAAGCTGGCCATAAACACCGTGAGTAATGACTTTTCCCTTGTCAGTGGTGTAAAATATGTAGTTGGATTGTTTCATGTAACTTAATTCTTCTCCCTCGCTGTGTTATGGCAAATAGTCTCTGGTTATGGCTTTGCTATGTGGGGATAAATGTGCTGGTTACGTTCGTGAGACAGCTGATTAGTACTCTTGTCATTGACCGTAAAACAGTTACAGGAATCACCAACCCGTCGATCTTGGAAGCATTTTAAGTCGATCGAGTTTCCAAAATCAGAGAAAAAAAGCCTATTGTGTGTGGTAAATGGTGTCTAGGGGATGCGGAGGCGCGCGCTGTTACAATCACGTTATTTTTGCCGCAGGCACCTTTGGGCTCATGCGGACGCGTCCAGTATAAACAAGGCTTAACGCTTTAACCAGCTCAGCCACAGTAACAGCTCATATTAGCCAGCTAAACTTTTACTACCCTGTTAGAAAAAATATATAGTTGCATAGTTTCATGTGGTTCTTCTCCCTCACTGTATTATGGGTTTTCTATGTGGGGAGAAATGTGCTGGTTACGTTCGTGAGACAATCAACTAATTACTATTATTATATTACGTATTAAGACCCTTGATCCTCACCTGACAATGGCTTTGTAAACTTTATCCATGATGTGGTTTATAATGGACTGTGGTACAGAAACTTGGTTTACTCTGGCTATTCTCTGCCGTCTCAGACGACGATGTTTGTCCCGTTTGCACCACGGTAGCTTCTTCGAAAGGGAGGGGTGAGCGGTGGGCTGAGCTCTTAGTGTAAACTCGCAACCGAACCGCTAGATGTCGCTAAAAGTCACACACTGCCCCTTTAATTAATGATTCAGAAACCATTTTAGAGCTTATTGGATATTAAACTAAAATTAGTTAGCCTACTTGTGATTGCTTGTACTAGGCTACTTCTATTCTTATTCTGAACAAGTAATTAAATAAATGTACTATTTAATAGAGTTTTACACTAAAGTTTTAATAAAGCCTATAGCACTCTATTAATAAATGTAGCCTAGTCATACTACACATTTTTTGCTAGTGCTGTATCAGAATCAGAATCAGAAAGAGCTTTATTGCCAAGTGTGCTTGCACACACAAGGAATTTGTTTTGGTACTGAGGCTTCCAGTGGACATATACAAATACAAATACAACAAGAAACATAATACTACAAATTATAAGAATAAAAAATAAAAATACTAATATATAAGAATAAAAGTATCACAGTTGGGTTTAATCAGAATAGACATTTTCAGATTTACAGATTATGATCATATTTATAGTGTTTTGAATATTATAAATAAATAAATCTACATATAAGTATCACCTGAGTTGTAGGATATTGCACTAAACAGTGGGAGTATTGCACTTACAGGCATATGCCTTGGGAGGAGTGTTAACTGTTCAGGAGGGAAATGGCCTGTGGGAAGAAACTGTTCCTGTGCCGAGATGTTCTTGCGGCCAGTGATCTGAGTCGCCGTCTTGACGGTAACAGTTCAAACAGGAGGTGTCCAGGGTGAGTGGAGTCTGTGATGATTTTACCTGCTCTCTTCCTCACTCTGGAAGAGTACAGGTCCTGGAGGTTTGGCAGGGGGGCACCAATAATCATCTCCGCAGTCCGGACTGTCCGTTGTAGTCTCCTGATGTCTGATTTGGTAGCTGAACCAAACCAGACAGTGTTGGATGTGCATAAGACAGACTCAATGACGGCTGAGTAGAACTGAATCAGCAGATCCTGTGGCAGGTTGAACTTCCTCAGCAGGCGAAGGAAGTACAGTCTCTGCTGGGCTTTTTTCACAATGGAGTCAATGTGATTGTCCCACATCAGGTCCTGAGAGATGAAAGTGCCCAGGAACCTGAATGACTCCACTGCTTCCACAGTGCTGTTCATGATGGTGAGTGGGGGGAGTGCTGGGCTGTTCCTCCTGAAGTCCACGATCATCTCCACTGTTTTGAGCATGTTCAGCTCAAGGTTGTTATAACTACACCAGGCAGCCAGCTGTTCAACCTCCAGTCTGTAAGCAGACTCGTCACCGTTTTCGTCACTGTATGTTGAGAGCATACAAAAATCTCGCCCAAGTCAGGCAAAACAATTGACAGCCCAGATAAATAAAGTAAGAGGTGCAAACGGATGCATCGCTTTCACCTGCAGGAATGAGATGAGATGAACACTTTAATCAGTAGGTGGCAGCAAAGGAGCATTTATTTTACAATTTCTACTTTCTAAATGGGCTATAGGTAGAAAAAAAGGACTGACCCACAGAACAATTTGGATTCACTCTTTCCTTCATGACAAACATAACTATTTTGTGAATAGATTATAAAGAAAGCAAACAAAGTAGGCCTATGCTCTTTTTATTTAGCGACTGATGGAACTCCTGCGAAAACTCTCTTGATAATGAATAAATTGACTAGGCCTACACTCAAAACATTCTATAGGTTGTGTAAAATTTACCTGGAGCTTAGGCACTGCACTGGTTATAGCCTGAAATTGATATTAACTGTAAACTTATTCCTCAAATCTAATTGGAATATTGCTTCATGATAAAAAAGAAGGTTGATTCAGGAACATTGTACTTGATGAAATCATGTTCACCCATTTACTAAATCCCTTTGCACATACTGTTTGCCTTCAATGTCATTTTACAGTTTTTCTCAGCCATCAGAATGAAAAGTATACTTGTGTCATTGTTCACAAACAAGATATTCAAAATCCTTAGTCATGTTTTCAATATAAAAGTGTACTCGTTCAGTATTTTCAGATTTAAACTAGGCTACGATTTAGTCTTCTTTTTCTTTATATCACAATGACATACATATAGATTCATATACATACACACACACACACACACACACACACATATATATATATATATATATATATATATATATATATATATATATATATATATATATAGAGAGAGAGAGAGAGAGATACATGTGTGTGTGTTTGTTACATTGTCTCTATTAAGAATATTTACTGTATAATGTAAAATGAAAGTGGACTCTTGACCTCTTCCGTACCCTTCCACCACACACCCTTACTCCTCTTCTTCTTCCCAGTTGTTGACCCTGTTTGTGTCCTTGTTGTTCTTCCATTATCTGAATGTGTAACACTGAGTTGTGCTCTGTCTATTTATGCTTGCCAAATGAAGCTTCATGAGATGCACCTCTGAGCTATTTCAGAGAACTGGTTGATTTAATGCTTTACATTCCCCTTTATTAGTGAAATGTAAAATGTATAGCCAAGAAACTCTTGCTGTCATTAAAACATTAAAATGTAGCATGTCATGGGAGCCAACAACAGCACATAGGCTATACCCATATTTCTATTTATAACGGAGCCACTTTAAATTTAAATTTAAATAAATTTTCACTTCTGGGTAACAGATATATTTATATATAATATATATAATGAAAATTAATTGTCAACTGAGACACAAAGTTGAGGAAAATACCAGGTAAAACCCAAATTTGTAAATATTTGTTTGAACGTTTTTTTTTGTAATGAGCAGTTTTTAGCAAAAAAAAAAAAAAAAAAAAAAAAAGAATTAGAAAACCATTGTGTAAATGGAGTAGGGTTGTGTCCAAGGCTGCATTTTTTAAACAAAAAATAATAAAAACAGTAATATTGTGAAGTATTATTATTACACATTATTAATATAACTGTTTTTTATTTGAATATATTTTATTAATGAATGGGTTGAACATTAACCAGTAATCTCAATAGAACAGGGCCTTGGCGCCATCTACTGGCGATTTTATATTTATATTTAGTAGTTTCATATTTATTTAGCCTCCTTTCATTTTGGCATTTACAACTCGGTTTAAATGAGTTTGCTAGAAGTTCATAGAACGATTTTTTATAACAGAAATTCTGAATATAGTTAAATAATGCATCCACTCTATAGAGCTTTTTATTATTATTGTAGCCTATAGCCTATTTCCTATTCCCATGCATGCTCGTGCATAATTCATATTGTAAAATACATTCAAAGCTACTGTTTAGATTAGTTTTTTTTTTTATGTATCCAAACCTAAATAGAATTTTCTTAATATTATTCGAGGATGTTAAAGATATAGGCTAGGCCTATGTTAAATAGCTATTAATGTGATTTTCTCAGCTAAAAATTCTAGCCCACACTGTTTGAACAGTGTCTCAAATAAGACAAGCCCACCATACAGGTAGCTGCATAAAAATACGTGCGCTATTTTGAGATTAGCCAAGGCACGTTAAGTTTTGCGTTCACACCGGCAGACTTTCAGACGTTCTCCACAGGCGGCAGGCGGCATGTCACATGCACGTTAACACGTCTTTAATCTTGTTTAGGAAAGAAATGACACAAAGCGAGCGCCATAGTAACAGTTATCGAAATGTATTGAGTCAAGGCTTCGAAACAATCCAACACCCCTCTCAACGGGGACTCCTAGTGGTCAGAACAGTGTAAATGCAATAAATACCCGGGCCAAACATAAAAACTCCTTTTACAAATTTATTGCATTTTTTTATTGAAAGTAAAATGTTTCAAATGCAATCATCTAATAAGATTTTCAAGTGTCTATATGTTATTTTATCAATTGTCAGGGCTTGTTTGTTCGTTCTTTGATTGGCTCAGCTAAACAGGCCAATAAGAAACTACCATTATTCATTTGAATTAAACTAATGTCTAATTAAAATGTTTACAAATGTATAAAACAGATTCGATTCACATTTGATTCAATTCACATTCCATTAGCATTCAATTCACATTTGATTTGGTTCAAATTAATTCACATTCGACTTGATTCACATTCAATTCACATTCGATTAGATTATCATTCACTTCACATTCAATACATATTCATTTCAATTCACATTTTATTCAGATGAAATTCACATACGATTCACAGTCAATTATATTCACATCGCTAGTGCAACCAAATTGGTACCCATTTCGTAATCGTAAAAAGGCAGCTTTGCAAGAAAGAGAGCAAACAATTTTTAAATTTGACTTTTAGTTCAAAACTTCCCAAAACTATGTAGCTAGATGTTATTGCAAACAAGACCTTTTGTTGGCCATAGTCTGAACTGATTAACAGTTGGACTTTCCATGATTTCGATAATCAGTTTCCATTGCAATTGCAATGCTAAAATCTAAGAAACATATAGCCTATGATGTTTCACTAAACAAAGTTCGGGAGGAGCACGTTCAAATAATCAATCCAATTAACTTGTCATCAACAATCATCATGACTATCCCATCAGCATGAGAGGAAGCATATATAAAGGCACTCAGTCGACTCACCTTGACAGTTTTTCAGCATCCCTCCACCACCCCGACACCTCACTCTCGGCTTGTTCCTTCCACAGCCAGGAATACGGGGGGAGTACTCTGGGTTTGGGCCAAATACCGAGCCCGGAGCCCTCTCCTCGGACAGCATGCCAAATATGCATACTATCTGACTTATTTGTGTAAGTGTGAACTCGTGAAATAGCCTGATTTTAGTGGGATGTTTGTTGGTTGAGATTGGCTTAGACCCTTGCATATTTTCATTCATTTTTCAAAAATTGTTCGTACGTTTTTTTTTTAAATGATATTTTGCAGCATGCTTTGTTCAAATTTATATTTTATTTTGATCTAAAACAGATGGTTATTATATTATAGCCTACCTGTAACAGTTGGGTTCACTAGTTACGTTCCTCACTTAATAACCTAGAATACTGTCTAACACTCTGCCAGGTCTTCGCTGTCAGTTAGGAACCTGGGTGTGCTCTTTGATACCAATCTTTAATTTGAAAGTCACGTGTCTAGTATCTGTAAAACCAAATTTTTCCATCTTAAAAATATATCTAAATCACGTCATATGCTGTCTTAGAACATCTTAGAAATTTTAAAATATTGCTGATTACTTACAAAGCACTAAATGGTTTAGCTCCCCAGTACTTGAGCGAGCTCTTAACGCATTATAGTCCTTCACGTTTGTTGCAATCTCAAAATTCCAGACAGTTGATAATACCTAGAATTTCAAAATCGACTGCTGGCGGAAAATCCTTTTCCTATTTAGCACCTAAACTTTGGAATAGTCTCCCTAACATTGTCCGGGAAGCAGACACACTCTGTCAGTTTAAATCTAGATTAACACATCTCACATCAACCTGGCTAAACATAAAACACTATACATTATTTTATTCAAATCAGTTAAATGATTATTAGGCTGCATAAATTAGGTCAGCCAGAACCGGGCCGTATCTAGATCAGATGGTGGACCTGCGCCTAGACACGACCACAACGCATGATGTAATCAGCTGATTCCGTGCCGTATCTAGATCAGATGGTGGACCTGCGCCTAGACACGACCACAGCAGAGCTTGTATCAACTAGACTCTCCCCTGTAAGGCCTCATCGACACGACAGCCATCGGCACTGATCCTTAACAAACTCGTCCCCATACGTGTGTGATGACTCTGATCTTCAACCAGATGAACTGCATTGTATAGTGTTCCGATCCAATCTAATTTCTGACCTGTAATGCTGCCTGAATCATAATCATACACTGTTCGTTTGGTGGCAAGAGGAGAACTGGCCCCCTGACTGAGCTTGGTTTCTCCCAAGGTTTTTTTCTCCATTCTGTCACCTGATGGAGTTTTCGTTCCTTGCCACCTTTTCCACATTTCTTCGCCTTTGTCGACATTGGCTTTTGGCTTGCTTAGTTGGGAACATTTAATTTTATATTTAACAATATTATTACAACATTATTGTCCTGTTATTTCTGTAAAGCTGCTTTGAAACAATCGGCTTTGTAAAAAGCGCTATATAAATAAAGGTGACTTGACTAGTTCTAAAATGTTTAATTTTGGGTTCACAAGTTATAATTCATCAGAGTACACTGTAAAAAAGCAGTAACCTGATTTTGTACGATTTTTTTCTACTAATCTAATTTTTTTGTTTCTCTCTGATTAAAAAGACATTTGTTGATGTAACCTTCTAAATTTATTAATATGATAATATTTTGTTGATACCAAAGTGTCTTAATCCGCCACTGGTTTCAGCAGGATGAATGGAACAATACAACCCCCCACCCCCCACAAACAAATGTAATGTCACAAAACATTTCAAACTTGACAGGTTTCTATTATTATTATTATTATTATTATCTTGATAGTATTAAGTGTGGGTCAAGAGGGCATGTAGAGGAAGCATTTAAAAAAAATTCTTGTTCAATTGTGATTTTTGTTAATTTGCTGCCATCTGCTGTTTTAATAAAACAAATTATTTTGCATGTAGAATCTAAGGGCAGCAGGTGCTGTAAAAGCATTTAATTCATAATTAATTTAATTGAGGTACTATGGTAGAGCATTGAAAAGGACGGTCATTTGCATCTTGTTCTATTTCTATTGTCTGTCTTTGTTGCTTATCTGCATGTTATGTGATTTAAATGCAGGGGGACTTTAAACAAATAAATAAACAAACCAGATCTTTCCACATTTAACATGGATTTTCTGATTCCATCAGCTTTTAGTCTATCAAGAAATGCTATAAAACTAAGCTGTAAAAAGTAATAAGCAACAGTATAATGCAATGAAACACAGTTCATCAGTCAGTAATCAACAGTTGTTATTTTAACCCTGTAAAGCCTGACACATGAAATACTAGTCAGATTTTTTTAGAACAGTTTATTGAATCTTTAGAAAAAAACATACAACAAATAAATAAAATAAATTTGATATTTTAGGATTTTATGGCTCATATTTACGAGAATATTAAGCTTGAAAAAACACGTTTTATTCAAAGGCCCAAACTGTACCACGACCTGAAGGTGCACATTTTTAGAATTAAAGCCTTGTATACTTAAAAAGTATAAACTATAAATCAGGCAACAGAAGGCATGTATTGTGCACAACCGATTTTGATAATGTTGATAATTTAGAGACCTTAGAAATTAGAAATCAAATATACTTCAGTTGGCTATGGTTAAAAAAAATTATTTGGAAATTTGTGCACGAGATAAGACCAATAATGTGTGTTGTTCCATTTTTAAAAAAGAGTAACAGAACATTTAAGTATTGCTTGTTTGCTTGAATGGTGACAATCATTGTGTTCATTACACTTTTTTGTCACATACACTTAACTGACTACTGCATTTCAGAGTGCAACACATCGTCCTGCATGTGACTTAAACATGATCCAGATAATGCTCACAAATGTTTGGAATGTCAGCTGTTTATTGGCATGATGAAATATTTAAAACATGCACATTTCTCATCTAGAAAATAACAAAGATTCTATTTCACAGCCAAAGGCAATAACTTATTCCTAGAGCTAAAAAGTCTAAAAATATTGTCTCTTAGAGCCTGAACACTCAGCCCATAAATGGCTGGATTCAGAATAGGAGGAAATATCAAGAAATAAAGTGACATAACTGTTTGTGTTTCAAAGGGAAGATAACTTGTGTCAAAGCGACTTTGTACAATTTCAATAAAACAGCCCACACTATAGTTCAATATTGCAAATAAGTGTGGCATGCAGGTCTTCAGTGCTTTTATTTTAGACGTTTTAGTGGCAGTAAAGCATATTTTCAGAATATGTCCATATGAGTACAGGGTCATTGCAAGCTGAGGAAAAGTATATACAACAACAGAAAACAACCCAATAGCATTCACAACATTTGTATCATCACAGGACAGTTTGACAAGAGAATAGTTGGAACAATACACTCGCCTAATTATGTTTCTACAGATTGTCAAGCGCAGAGTCAGAATAAAAAACAGAGCGAATGCCACTAAAGGATAACCCCATGAGAAAGCAATTAGTTTATACACCCTTGTGATTGTCATTATACTGTGATACTGTAGCGGATAGCATATGGCCACATAACGATCATAGCTCATCACTGAAAGAATGGTGAATTCTATGATAGCATATGTGTGCAGGAAATAGGTTTGAGCCTGACAACATGCCAAAGATACCTCATGAGAAGAAGACATTAAAGTACCCATCAAGGCCGGAAGCAAAGCCGTGCCACCATAGATGCCATTTACAGCCAAGTTACATAGAAAGACGTACATAGGTTTGTGAAGCGCTTTGTCAGTAATTATGATAAAAATCACAGTGGTGTTAGCAAAGAGTACAAACATGTACAACATAAAAAAGACCATGAAGTAAAGGTATTTAAAATCATCCATTCTGTAAAGGACCTCCAGTATGACTGAAGACATATTCGATGAGTTTTTCATCTTCTTTAAATTGTTCAGCACACTGTAGTAAAAACAAAAAGGTTCATTACATTCTTGCCAAGTAGTTGTGTTGCATAGGCTAAAGGAAACAAGCTAAGCAGTTGGACATGCTCTCCTAGGGCTACTGTAAATATCAGAGACAGAAAAAATATTCATAATTCATTTCAAAACAAATATCACAAATGTTTTTCAGGTCAGCTGGATAATAGGTGAATGATAAGCCATGACACAAATTTAAAGAATTGACTCTCCTCCTCTCCTTTTCTATTTATATGTAGGCTACAGTACGTGAACATTGCCCAGTGTATTCAGATCACATGGTCTTTTCATTGTGATTATGTAAATACCCTAATCTCTTATCGATGTTTGAATTAATACTAAGCGACTAATACAAGTCAATGGTAAAAATATTATGTGTTTATACAGATTACAGTTTGGTCGTATAACTGCTGAACCATGGTATTAAAATAAAAATATAGCCTACTTGAACAACAGTATAAATATGTTAGAATAATAAATAAAAAATACATAATTAATACCTTGTATAAAATGTTGATTGGAAAGTTGTTTCCGTCCAGGTTTCCGTTACTACAAATAGGCTATAGAGAGACTTGTTACATGTGACCTGTAGGGCTATCAATGAAAATATAAGGGCAGGGTGTTTTATGTTCTCAGTGTTGTTAGCTATAGACCTTATGCGCCAGAGAAAAGCACGCAGACATCTTTAGAATTTTGTGTTTGAAATTTCATATTGAACGTCTCGGTTACGTATGTAACCCAGTTGAGTAGGCAACAGAGACGTTACGTCGTGACGACGAATGGGGTTTCGCTTAGAAAGCCTATCCACTTCGAGAATATAAAACGAGCCAATGGCAAGACAATGCCATGGGACTACAGAATTTGCATAGCGTAACTCCGCCCCACCTCGTGGGTATATAACGAAGGACCCTGGCAACATGCAGTTATGTTTTAACACTGAGGAGCCGAAACTGAACTCAGGCGTTCCCGCGGTACAGCAGAAGTGGCAGGGAGACGTAACATACATACGTAACCGAGACGTTCCCTTTCGTAGTCACTACGAGTTACGTTGCGACGACGAATGGGGTTCCCAGTCTAATCATGCCACCTTGGCTGTCTTCCAGTGCCCTGCATAAGTCTGAGCTCCCTGTCGTGAGACTAGCATGGACGAAGGACTCCTACTTAACACAGGAATACCAAGGTACACTGGGAAGCATATCTCAGAGGAGATATGCAACACAATGCCTACCCAAAGGGAGGACTTAGGAATACACATATGGCCAGAGAGGGGGTAACATATGGAGAAACACTGGAGTACTGGAGGTGCTGTCGCGAGGAGGACTAGTTCAGAGATCCAGGTCCGGGTTCACCTGATCTTGCACAGGGTCTGAGCAAGAAGGCTCACCCCAGTGCATCCGTGCAAGGGAAAAAAACAGGCTGTGCGTCAGATCGTGCGAACTGATTCACTGATTCCCAAAACACACCAGCAACTGGTCTGACTTCCGCCATGAAGAGAACTTCTGAATATATAATTTCAGCGCTTTGACAGGGCAGAGCCAATGAAGTCTCTCCTCATCCGCCGTCACTTGATGTGGAGGATGAAAAGCCTGAATAACCGTAAGCCGTGCCACATTAGATTGCACCTTAGGCTAATAGCCCGGCCTGGGATGTAAGATGGCTTTAATGTCGCCTGGAGCTAACTCCAGGCAACCATGTAGAGAGCGCCTGGAGATCTCCTACCCTCCTCAGAGAAGTAATGGAAAACAGAAAAACCACCTTGAGGGAAAGGTTCTTGGCCTCAGCCGACCCAAGTGGTTCGAAGGGGGCCTCGGCCAACCCTTCGAGAACCACCGCCAGGTCCCATGTGGGAATCCTGGCACGAGCCGCAGGCCTCATCCTCCAAGCCCCACGGAGGAAACGTACGACCAACTGCCTGGAAGAGCGTGGAAAGCCATAATGGCAGCCACGTACACCTTGAGTGCGGGCGGGGTAGGACCAGCTGAAAAGCGATCTTGGAGGAACTCCAGAACTGAAGCCACTGGGGAGACAGCAGTTGGTCGTACGTTTCCTCCGTGGGGGAGGTGGTGACCACCAATGATGGTCCTGTCATAAAGCGGCCGTCCATGACCGCGCCCCAGCCCGTGAGGGAGGCGTCTGTCGAAACGGTTTTCCGGCAACATGTCGCTCCCAATACTGGATCTTGAGACAGAAACCAAGCTTTTTTCCACAAAGATAGGGAACGAGGGCATCTGCACGTAACTCTGATTATGCGGAACGGGTTCCCCCTTGAGGAGAACCCCTTGGTTTTCAACCACCACTGGAGGGCCCTCATGTGCAGCAGGCCGAATGGAAAAATGTTGGACGCTGCTGCCATGAGCCCGAACACTCTCTGAAAATGTTTCACAGTGATGGCTTGGCCTGGCTTTACCCTGAACACTGTGGCCAGAATGGACTCGATTCGTGCAGAGGACAATCGTGCCCGCATCTTGACGGAGTCCCACACCACTCCCAGGAACGTGGTTCTCTGGGCTGGTGTCAACACGCTCTTTTTCGTGTTGAGTCTCAACCCCAGGCTTTGGATGTGGGCGAGGACGACATCTCGATGCCGAACCGCCAGCTCTTGTGACTGGGCCAGAATGAGCCAGTCGTCGATGTAATTGAGCACCCTGATGCCCTGGAGCCTCAGCGCTGCTAGAGCTGCATCCATACATTTGGTAAATGTGCGAGGCAGGCTTGTGCAAAATTCAGAATTTCAGAATTGGCCTCCATTCAATTCATGAATTGGAATTTGAATTGAATTGACTCCGCCCCACAGGAATTTGAATTTGAATTGGAATGACAGGAAGGGTGAATTAAATTCATGGCAATTCAAAGAAATTCTACACAGTCACACATAGGGTGACAACCATCAAACAAACCAAATGTGGGACGATGTGGGACATGTTACCAACACTAAAACATAACCTGAAACTGTTATATAATGTCCATTTAACTTAATAAAAACATTTATTCTGCATTTCAGCTGATAAAAAACCTTGTTATTTAGTCCCTTCCTTTTTTAGAAAGGATGTGAATTAAAACAACTACAGCAGGCAATAAATTGATAAATTCTGTTGAATTAAAATTTTAATTTACCGAATTATTCAGTTGTTTTCTGACAGGGAACACATGGAACGAATCACCGCTCAACATTTTGATTGACAACCTACTAGTGACCGTGTTTACTCCTTTCTTTTCAACCATTGGATATGATTTTAAAAACGGCTGTTGTATTTGTACTTCTGACGAAGCGCTGTTACATATAGGTGAAAAACTACGGCGCAAAAAGAATAAATAAAATGCTTTCTTAAAAAGGCAAAAGAACGCATCCACATTTTCTTAATATGATAATTAAAAACAAACAGACTGATAAAAATGCGGGACATTTTCCAATATGCGACGTGGGGGACAAGGGGTGAAAATGCTGTGCGGTACAACACAAAGCGTGACGGGTGGTCACTCTAGTCACACAACAGAAAGAATATGTTGAATCTCACATACATTCAGAGTTAGGAAGGTTACTTTGGAAATGTAATTGCTTACTGTTATAAGTTACCCATTATAAATGTGGTTTGGTTTATTTTATTTGGATTACTTTATCAATGTAAATCAATTTCCTTTTAATTTGATTAGTAACTAATTAAATTACACATTTTACCTCAGTAATACAACTAAATACAATTACATTCATTTTGTAATTCAATAACATTATTTCATTACAGTTAACTCACTCCTCAACCCTGCATACATTTTGTTCTAATATATATATATATATATATATATATATATATATATATATATATATATATATAAATAAATATACAGGTCCTTCTCAAAAAATTAGCATATTGTGCTGAAGTTCATTATATTCCATAATGTAATGATAAAAATTAAACTTTCATATATTTTAGATTCATTGCACACCAACTGAAATATTACAGGTCTTTTATTGTTTTAATACTGATGATTTTGGCAAACAGCTCATGAAAACCCAAAATTCCTATCTCAAAAAATTAGCATATCATGAAAAAGTTCTCTAGACGAGTTATTAACCTAATCATCTGAATCAACTAATTAACTCTAAACACCTGCAAAAGATTCCTGAGGCTTTCAAAAACTCCCAGCCTGTTTCATTACTCAAAACCGCAATCATGGGTAAGACTGCTGACCTGACTGCTGTCCAGAAGGCCATCATTGACACCCTCAAGCAAGAGGGTAAGACACAGAAAGAAATTTCTGAACAAATAGGTTGTTCCCAAAGTGCTGTATCAAGGCACCTCAGTGGGAAGTCTGTGGGAAGGAAAAAGTGTGGCAAAAAACACTGCACAACGAGAAGAGGTGACCGGACCCTGAGGAAGATTGTGGAGAAGGACCGATTCCAGACCTTGGGGGACCTGCGGAAGCAGTGGACTGAGTCTGCAGTAGAAACATCCAGAGCCACCGTGCACAGGCGTGTGCAGGAAATGGGCTACAGGTGCCGCATTCCCCAGGTCAAGCCACTTTTGAACCAGAAACAGCGGCAGAAGCGCCTGACCTGGGCTACAGAGAAGCAGCACTGGACTGTTGATCAGTGGTCCAAAGTACTTTTTTCGGATGAAAGCAAATTTTGCATGTCATTCGGAAATCAAGGTGCCAGAGTCTAGAGGAAGACTGGGGAGAAGGAAATGCCAAAATGCCTGAAGTCCAGTGTCAAGTACCCACAGTCAGTGATGGTCTGGGGTGCCATGTCAGCTGCTGGTGTTGGTCCACCGTGTTTTATCAAGGGCAGGGTCAATGCAGCTAGCTATCAGGAGATTTTGGAGCACTTCATGCTTCCATCTGATTTCATTTTTCAGCACGACCTGGCACCTGCTCACAGGGCCAAAACCACTGGTAAATGGTTTACTGACCATGGTATTACTGTGCTCAATTGGCCTGCCAACTCTCCTGACCTGAACCCCATAGAGAATCTGTGGGATATTGTGAAGAGAAACGCAAGACCCAACACTCTGGATGAGCTTAAGGCCGCTATCGAAGCATCCTGGGCCTCCATAACACCTCAGCAGTGCCACAGGCTGATTGCCTCCATGCCACGCCGCATTGAAGCAGTCATTTCAGCAAAAGGATTCCCGACCAAGTATGGAGTGCATAACTGAACATAATTATTTGAAGGTTGACTTTTTTGTATTAAAAACACTTCTTTTATTGGTCGGATGAAATATGCTAATTTTTTGAGATAGGAATTTTGGGTTTTCATGAGCTGTATGCCAAAATCATCAGTATTAAAACAATGAAAGACCTGAAATATTTCAGTTGGTGTGCAATGAATCTAAAATATATGAAAGTTTAATTTTTTATCATTACATTATGGAAAATAATGAACTTTATCACAATATGCTAATTTTTTGAGAAGGACCTGTATATATATATATATATATATATATATATATAAACAAATGTCCACCTAAAATTGTTTTTTTTTTCTTCTAAAGATTTACTAAAGTAATTCTCGGAGTCATGTTCTATCATGTTCTGAGTCATGTTCTATCATGTTCCACAATACAATTACAATAAATCAAACTTAATTATTTGTTCTGTGACTAGAGCTTTTAACATTCATTGCTGGGGGAAAATATTTCCTGTTAATGTAATCTGTACAAGTAGTTCAAACTAATATCATTTACAGAATATGTAATGCAATCATATCTGACATATACTGTAAAGCTTCATTGTTAAACACTTCACTTAAAATATCTATATGAATTTCTTAGAATTTGTTTTGAATTGCAATTCTGCTTCCTTTAATTCAAATTCGAATTGTAATTCTAGATCCTGTTTTTGACATCAATTCAAATTCAGTTCAAATTCAAGAATTGAATTGGAATTTAGGAGTCATTCTCAATTCAATTCTGAATTGTGCACAAGCCTGGTGCGAGGGGAGAGAGCTAGGCCGAACGGAAGAACCCGATATTGGTACGCTTCACCCCCGAAAGCGAACCTCAGGAACTTCCTGTGAGTTGGAAGGATGGATATGTGGAAGTATGCGTCCTTTAGATCTATCGTGACAAACCAATCCTCGGATTGAATTTGACTCACGATGATGGGAATAGTGAGCATCTTGAACCTGAATCTCCTCAGAGAACGATTCAAGTGCCTGAGATCTATTATTGGACGCAACCCCCATCCTTCTTGAGAACTATAAAGTAGCGGCTGTAAAACCTGGACTCCCTGTCTGGTGGAGGAATACGCTCTATAGCCTCCTTTACCAGCAGGAAGTTTACTTCTTGTTCCAATACTTGACCCTGCACTGGGTCGACTACAGTCCAGACCACCCCGTTGAACCTTAGTGGGTGGAAACCGAACCACAGCCTGTCCCCTTTTTGAATGGTGCACAGGGCCCAGGGAGAAATATTCGTGAGATTTTTCCATGCATCGAAATATTTTACCAAAGGAACCAGGCTCTCGAGCCTGGCTTCGGGTATCAATCGGGATTCGTTCTCGGGCCCCTGAAGCGGATCTCCCCCAGGGTTCGACCGAAAACAATTCTCGATGGGCGGACGCGATTGCTGCCTGGCCCCAAGCCTGTGGGGCAGACAGAGCAGCGTGCGTTCGCTGGAAACCGATGTGTCCTGAAGCGTACTTAACGGCGGGTACAGACATCGACTTCCTTAGGGCTCTTTCGGTTTAGTTCTCGACACCCTGAAGCGGAGGACCGGCAGGGAATAATCGAAAACCGTTTCCAATGGGCGAACACGAGCAATGCCTGGCCGCAAGCCCTTGGGGCGGACACTGCAGCGCGCATTCGCTGAAAACCGGTGTGTCCCGAAGCGCACTTGACGCTGGATGCAAACATCGATTTCCTGAGGGCTCCGCGGAGGAGCGATTCTCGCTCGTCCCTCCACTGGGGGATAGACCTGTTTTTTTTGTCTCGTTTTCGATACCCTGAAGCGGAGGACCGGCAGGGAAAAATCGAAAAACAATTTTTGATGTGCAGAAGGAACACTGAATGGCTGCAGGCCTGTGGGGCAGACAGAGCAGGGTGCGTTCGCTGCTCATCATTTCAATTCCTCAGAATTAAATGCAGCCATAAACACTGTATAAGTGAAACACGGTCTGAATGGTAGGCTGAATTAAAATATCTAACTTCCTTAAAGTCAGATAAAATTTCATCATTTTAATTTCTTAAAATTAAATGCAGCCATAATTATCAGACAATTTGTTTTGTGTTATACTCGTAATCTACACGCTGCCTCGGCAAACGCGAGATTCGAGTCGTTACAATATATTTGGCTTTCATCCCTCAAGAAGAAAGTCAACAGGTGCAAGGATGAAACATCCGACAGCGCACGGATACAGTACACAATTTCACAATGAACAGCTGCCAGCACCCTCAGGAGCTGACTGTGAATGCCTCGCCCCCAAACAGTAGGCTATTATTCTACAGATCGCGTGTGTCCCCTTCATTGCAGACCCATACTCTGCGCGCTGCCTCGGCAAACGCGAGATTCGAGACGTTCACAATATATTTGGTTTTCATCTCTCGAGAAGAAAATCAACGGGCGCGAGGCTGAAACACCCGAAAACGCACGGCTGTGCGCGTCGAGATATTTATCAATGAACACAGCTAGCACCCTCAGGAGCTGACTGTTCATGCCTCGCACACACACAGAATCTTTATTGCAAAGTAGACCCGTAATCTACGCGCTGGCTCGGCAAGCGCGAGATCCGAGCCACTAGATTCTGTATTGCAATGCAGACCTTTAATCTACGCGCTGCCTCGACAACCCGAGATCCCAGTCACAGATTCTTTATTGCAGAGTAGACTCGTAATCAACGCGCTGTCTCGGCAAACGCGAGATCCGAGCCACTATAGATTCTATATTGCTATTTCTTTTTTCTTGCAGACCTTTATTTAGGACAATTCTTATGGGACAAACAACACCAAATAGCACAGACAGTTTGACACAGAGCGCTTGCTGAAGAACAAAAAGCATGACGCAACACCAATCAGGATTGGATTTTCATTCATACTTCAGATGCGTTAGGCTAAGGGCGTCCCCCCCCAGGGGCGTCATGCAAGCCAAAATTCTGGGGGGGCACAATCTGAGGCAATTCTTTTCTGACGGTTAGACTAGGCTAGCTATCGATAACGTTACACTGACACAACTTAAGTTAATGCTCTGTATTCGCAGCTAATATCAAATCCATAACTATTTGATCAAGTTAAAATTTCCAGGTCAACCACAAATAATCCCACTACCTTTTAATATCATCCGATAACTAATTCAATGCCGATTTGTTGCTTTGCCCACTTACCACTTCAAGACCATCTGTAAAACATTGCCAGCTCAACGTGCGAGACGAGTGAGTTGCTTGGACATACACAGCAAAGATTCTAGAGCGCTGATTTGATATACACAGACACCATATTAGGAAGAAGGGGCGGGTTGATGCTGACCGATTTATTACACATCCAGAAGAATCAGGCATGTGAAGGACAAAAAAGCAGGACAATATACAGATTTTCTTGTTTTATTAACATTAAATAGATAGTTCTCACAAAAAATGTAATTGTCATCATTTACTCTCTCAAGTTGTTTTAAACCTGAATAAGTTTTTTTCTTCTGTTGAAGTCATTTGGAAGAATGTGGGTAACCAAACAGTTGATGTACCCCAGTGATTTCCATGGTATATTTTTCACAATGGAAGTCAATGGGGACCAGCAACTGTCTGGTTACCCACATTCTTCAAAATATCTTCTTTTGTGTTCAGCACAATAAATAAATTAATATCGGTTTGGAACAACATTACAGTGAATAAATAATGACAGAATTTTTATTTTTGGGTGAACTATCCCTTTAAGGACAAGCGGCTGCATGTTTATTATTAGGGCTACTGTCTCTTTAAGACCCGTACGCAACGCGTCTAACTTGACAATCAGATTTCTCTCAATTTTCTCGGTTTGCTTTCTGTTTAGACATAACCAACTTTCCTTATGCATTTGTGTGTAACCTTGTGTGTATTTGAGAGTATTAGCGAAATAAGACTCGAAAGATAACTTAGTCCAGTAACCAGGCGCTGTTAGACAGGCTTTTTTAGTGCAATGCAAATAATTAACTTTTGTGAACTCACTGAACTGATGTGTCCCGTTCCTCTGCGCTAACATTTGATATGAGTATTTGTCGCATTGTAGCCTACACTAATGCTGTTGAGACGGAGGCGCCAGAACTGCAACTGATAAAATGCACGATATGTATTTCTACAAAAGCAGTCAGCAGCTTGTTTGGAGCAAGGATCATAGCGCAAATTTGAACTATATCGATATGGTCTAATTCCATATCACATTTAAAAATATATAGATATATTTTTTAAATCGATATCGGCCAGTCCTACTGGTGGCCTAACGGCGATGTTTTTGTCAACTGACAACGATACCACTGTAGCGCGAGAGCGACTGAGATACGAAATTGAGCAGTTGAACAAGCTGAACGCAAATACGTCCTTGTTGATACTTGGAAAGGAAGGAAAAATCTGTACGCACGTCAGCCTGTTATGTCCTCATATCTCCTCTCCTTTTCACTCCGGCAAATCGGAAAATCCGGAAAAATCACATTCCTGAGAATAGGCTACATTTGAGTCGTTATAGGCACTGGTAATTATGGAGCATAATAGGAATCAAAAAAATTATCAGGGAGGAAAAATATGAGGGGGCACGTGCCCCCTCACTTTGAATGGGCATGACGTCACTGCCCCCCCCCCCCCAAAGTGTAATTCGACGCATTTCGAGTTCCCTCGAAAGGGAACTGCTGCACTTGTGTCAGGACACATGTTTAACTGAAAGAACGAGCAGAGAGAGAGAGAGAGAGAGAGAGACCCGGTCGTGCGCGCGCACTCCTTCACTTCGGAGCCTGGCGACTTCACCATCTCCAGTCCACACTAAAGGCCTCATTATGCTTCTGCGTCAACTCCACGGCGTAGCTACGCCGTCACTCCTACGGCGTCGTGGCCGTTTTATGGTTCTGCGTCAGGTTGAGCTGCATCGCGGTGCATCTGACCAATCACAGCCCTTGTGGTCTGCGTCGCCTCGACGCGTAGTTACAATTTTTTGGAGGTGCACGTCTGCGGTGGTACGCCGTCAATTCGACATAGAAGCATAAAACTGGCTTAAGCGCTGTCTTGCTCTCTCTCCCTCACACATATTAACCAAAATAAATCGACACGATGCTAAAAGGTCGGAAGACCTTGAACTTCTTGAAAGAAGTTTCATGTGGAGCATTCGGAAATTTTGTTTTCCTGAATTACTGCTGGGTGTGAATTGTGCTAAAGCTAAAATAAGTTACCTTATCTTCTCTGAAAAGCGTTCCACACATTCAGCTGACAGTCTCAAGTACCACCTAAACGCAAAGCATCCCTTAGCTAATGCGGTAGGTGCCGGGCCAAGCACTTATTTAGCGCAGGGGAAGAGTCGTCGTCAAACTATATGTTTGAGTGCAACCGAGGCAGGCCCGTCAGCACAGCTCTATCAGTTAGTAAACCCAAGTACATCTAATTGAACATTTATTTTCATCACCAATTAGCATAATAGAACAGCTTTCTCAAGCAGTTTGTGAAGCCAGGTGAGCTTGAGAAACCCGTTCTCAAAGACTTACTTTTAGTCATTATTTGGGTAGCGCACATATTCTGAATGCCTTCGGGCAGAGTTCAAATGAGCCATTTTAATCTAGATTAATCTAGATTAATTCCAAGATTCCAGTTGGATTAATCTAGATTTAAAAAAAAAAATCTATGCCCACCACTATATATATATATATATATATATATATATATATATAGGATAATATGGAACTCATACTCAAGGAGGAAAAAACACCTACATTTTATTTAGAGGCCTAAACTTATCAAAAATATGCAACTTGGAGCAGTTGCTTATCTTTATTTGGCAAAAGTAAGATGAAATTCTGTAATGTAAATCAATGAGATATTTATAACAGTATATCAGACTTGCATATAAATGTCATTTGTCACTTTATATCTCCAAATAATATCTTAGTAAGATAATATTGCTTAATTTTATGATCTAAGGCTAGTATTTTTACTAGCAAAACATATAATATGCAATACAATGGTGATTGAGGAATTGTACAAATAAACATTCTTCAAAAGCCTGATGTATCACATTTGATACTCACATTTTAACACAATTTTTCAAAAAATTATGTAAAGATAATCGGGTACACCTAGAGTATCTTGTATTATTAAGGAAACACCACAAACTTCATATTTGTTTGTCCACTCACATGTCATGGTGCATGCATAACATTCTGGTAACCTTGCAGGCCCATTTTAAAGTTAACATTAAATGAAAGTTCTCCTATTTTCTAAATGCATACAATAGATCTTATTATGAACTAATGTGAAAGATAATGTTTTTAATCAGTGTTTGAATGCATTATTTGCATAGTATTACAATAACAGACCCTCTTCAGGGAGGTTATTATGGCCTTACAGTGTGATATTTGTCTCTTGCACTGTCCATTGGGCTCAGTTTGTTGACCTTGTACTTCAGACTCATCAGTGGTTTCTTTAAATTGCCGCACTGGGAATTTGTGTGTTTTGAGAAATAATGACCCCTAATTAACATGTTTATCTAGTTTCAAATTAGTTTTCTCAAAGGCATTAAACATGACCACAGATGTTTGTGAGCAACTGTTGCTGGCCATTTTAATAAGTCTTTAATCAGCCATTAAGTCATTTTCTACTGTATTACATACATTCAACATTGATTTCTGTAATAACAACAATTGTAATCCTCTTTATCCTTGTTTCCTAATTTCAGCTGTATGCCTTTAATAATATTTCATAATATGTTTTTTAATAATAGATGTAACGGCACTCCTTCTACTGTATGTACCATTCGTTCAAAGCAAACAGTTTGACACGACGAACTCATCCAAGTCAATATATTCCTTTTTCATTCTTGTTTATTTTGTACTTTACTATACCTTTTAACTTTATATAACAACAAAATATGGAATGACGGTCAAAAAACTGTATCGCTCTGTCACTTGCTACAATCCACCACACGGATATGACGTCTTAATCCCCTCATCAGTTAGCAAGGACATAACAAAAGCCTAAATAATTACAGAATAAACATTCTTAATCTTTGTAAAAAATGCAAGTACAATGATTAAAAATCTAACAACACTTCAATATTATCAAATTTGCACAATGTATATTTTGGCTCTAACATTCCAGCCCCTAATTGTATAGCAGGGACACTATCAATTATCAGTCATTTAGGTGGACCCATAAACACCTAGAATAATTATTTCATTTTTCTTTTGTTACCAGTGTAAACAGTCTTTTCTAACAAACAAAGCTTAGTTATAGGTCTTTCTAGAGAACTGTTTTTTGTTTGCACCGTCACGCGTCTTACTGTTCCGGTTGAGTCTGGCATGATAGTCCTTACGATCCTGCCCATCATCCATGAGTTTCTTGTAAACTTGCGCTCGATCGGCCCAAAATCCGGCATCCGACCAGTACGGAAGGTCTCTACTGTCTTTTCTCGCGGCAAAGTATTTTTGATTAAATTCAATTAATTTTCTCATATGTATTAACTCGTTATTTCATCTGACTCCATAAATGAAAAAGGTTTTAATGATATCCCTGCATCATTAAATGTGAGCGAATGTTTGACTGTTCCTTTTAACTATGATGAAAATATTGTCAAAGTCAGTTAGAATAATAAAATGTAACAATTTATTATGTCAGGTAAATGTATCATTACAATTTCATAATCAGTTCAAAGATAATCAAAACAAAACATCAAATGCTCTGGAATAAAGAGGAGAAATGTTAACCCGACATTAGGAAATAAATGATGCCTCTGCGACTCTCAGCATTCACGGGCTGATCTGAGGTACAGAAAAGGCCCCGAACCCTTTGCTACATTTCTTTATATAGACAGAACCTTCTTTCACAAGGAAACATTTGCTAACAATGGAAATTTGTATTCAGAGGTAACACCTTTTGAGAGCAGAGGACCTGAACCCTTCACACCCTTCTGTGTGCAAGATATTACTAAACTCTTAAGAACTTTATTACCTCTTAGTTTAATTCTTCGGGAATGGGATATTTGTACCAGTCACACTGAGACATTTAAAATGATACCAAACATGTATAAAAAAAATGTATGATAATTGTTCACATTAAAACCATATAGATTCTTGTGTGAGTTTGGGTGATCTCTGCAAGAGTGGGGGATGAGGGGAAGAAATTGTAAGAACTGATTTTCCTGTTAAAATAAAACGCACCCTGGACAGAAGATTGCAAAGACAGAGCAACAGGACATTGTCCTGTCCAAATATTTGTCCCTTATCTCTGCATCCCCCTCTCCCCCTGGGTCAAGTCACCAAAAGTTCACTAAGAATGCCTATATACCACGTATGATGTATCTTATGAATCTACTGTTTTTCCTTTTCATGTTTGGTTTCATTTTAAATGTCTCAGTGTGATTGGTAAAATGGTCTTACTTTCATTGCAGTCATTGAGATTATAAGAAACATTGATAATTTAAGAGAATCCTGTTCTCCTCCATTGATGACGTCTTTTCAAGATATCTCCCCTCTCCCTTGAGACCAGGTGCTACCCCCTGGGGTACAGGAATTGACCCAAACTCTGAAAAATATTGGTACAACCCTTTTGTTCTGGTCTGGGTATTTAAGGCTAGGTAACAGAGCAGTCTGGGGGAAACTGTAACAAGGCAAACCCCCATGCAGTGCTGTGTCAGTGGCTTCTCGATTCTTGAACTCAGAATACACTCACACACCACTGTGTGTCTCTGTCAGGAATGCATTTCTTACTCTTAGAGTCATCTTTGAGCAATTGATGTTATGTATTTATTATTTCTGAATTGGATTTTAATTTTTTTACTTGTGGAATTGGCATGATACATTTTTCCTGACAAAAATAAATGTTACCCTTGAATTATTCTGCATTCTTCTGAAATGAACGGAGCAGTGGGCACGTCATCTGAATACCTTTTGATTACTGTTTATCACTGACTTGGCAAGTTGTATGGAAGTGGCTAAATAAACTACACTTCTATTTAAGTAAGCAGTAGGCGACCGACTTAAGAGGTATTAGCAAACCCTGCATCCTCTGACCAAGATTAGACTAGCGAGGCTGTGTCCGTGAGATCCACGTAAACCCTGTGGCGTGTGACTCTGTGCGGCATTGGGTCCCTTAATGAATGAATATATTGAAATTATGAAATCCCCAGAATAATCAAAGATCTACATTAACTCATAATCAATATTTATGATAATTTCCTAAAAAGGAATACAATCTAAGTTTGATTATCATTCGAAATTGGAGTCAGATTAAGCGTAGAGCTAAAGTAATATTGAAACTAAATTCTAATAAATTAAGTGAACTTCACTAGAACACACCGTATGATTCCGTCGTTGGGCCAATGGGTGGCCCTTACAAAATGTAGATTAGGATGAGGGAGGTGAGGCCTTCGTCTCGATAGTGCACGAGGGGGAGTTCATTAAATGTTAATTTGCAGCAAGGTCCTTTGTCCACTCGAGGAGTGGTCGTTCCTCAACTAGTTTTTCCAGTTTTACAGTGCACAATGATCCACTATGAGAACCATATCTCCTACCTGTAGGTTTCTGTGGGTCTTAGACCATTTTTGACGTTCTTGTAATTGAGACAAGTATTCGGCAGTCCATCTGGTCCAGAATAAATCTGCAAGATACTGCACTTGTTTCCAACGTCTGTGTGCATATTGATCTTCATGTCTGAATATGCCAGGTGGCAGTATTGCCTGTGGTTTCGACAACAATAAGTGATTAGGTGACAACGCATCAAGATCATCGGGATCATCTGATGTCTTCGTGATCGGTCTGTCATTAACAATGGCTTCAACTTCACATAAAATCGTTTGAAGACCTTTATCATTCAAGTTTCGCTGCTTTAACACGGACGCCAGTACTTTCCTTACAGTACGAATTTGCCTTTCCCACACACCTCCATGGTGAGATCCTGCATGGGTTAAAAATCCACAGAACGCCCTTCTGGCTCATAGCATCTTGTATTTTGTTTATTGCTTCTCGCAATTCCTTGTCAGCACTGATAAAGTTGGTTCCTTGGTCTGAACGCATAATAGCATCTTGTCCTCTCCTACAAATAAAGCGACGTAAATTGAATACTGGTATGTCCTAGCCAGACTTGAGCCGATAGAATTACTGAGAGAAAAGTCAGCTACCATTACTTCTTTCAACAAGGACCATGGAGCACATAAATTTGTTACACGTTTTACTTTTTACCAAACACATTATAATCAGTGTCACTGCAAAAACCTGTTTGCATTAGCGACTGGGTGAATAGACAGTGTTTTGGCGCTTCACGCATTCACCAGGGTCACTGAACGCTGTCGAACATAACAACGGAGCCCTATTACAGCCTGTAATGAATGGCTGTAGGCAAGCTGGTGAAGACCCAAACGCAAACTTTAATTCAAAACATTAATCAAGCACAAAACAAAGGCAGGTCACCAGGGCGGAGCAGGCAGTTCAGGGGTCCAGGGTGGACCAGGCAGTTAAGGTGGCCAGGATCGACCAGACAGTTCAGGGGTCCAGGGTGGACCAGGCAGTTCAGGTGGCCAGGATGGACCGGGCAGTTCAGGGGTCCAGGGTGGACCAGGCAGTTCAGGTGGCCAGGATGGACCAGGCAGTTCAGGGGTCCAGGGTGGACCAGGCAGTTCAGGTGGCCAGGGTGGAACAGGCTGTTCAGGTGGCCAGGGTGGACCAGGCAGTTCAGGTGACCAGGGTGGACCAGGCAGTTCAGGGGGCCAGGGCGGACCAGGCAGTTCAGGCGACCATGGCGGCGCGGCCTCCATGGTCCCATCAAGGGACCCACTGCTTAGGGGCAGCTATGGGGTAATGGGCTGGAACAGGCACCGGCTCAGGAGGAACAGACACCGGCTTAGGAGGAACAGACACCGGCTAAGGAGGAACAGACACCGGCTTAGGAGGAAGAGACACCGGCTAAGGAGGAACAGACACCAGCTCAAGAGGAACAGACACCGGCTCAGTAACAGACACCGGGGTGGCCATCTTGTCCGGGGACACTGGCTCGGCGGCGGCCATCTTATCCGGAGACACTGGCTCGGCGGCGGCCATCTTGTCCGGAGACACTGGCTTGGCGGCGGTCATCTTGTCCGGAGACACTGACTCGTCGGCGGCCATCTTGTCCGGAGACACTGGCTCGGCAGACGTGATTTGAACAGTCTCTGGTTCGGCAGACGTGACGTGAACAGTCTCTGGGTCGGAAGACGTGACGTGAACAGTCTCTGGCTCGGCAGACGCGAACGTGAATAGTCTCTTGTGCGACAGGCATGACGTGAACAGTCTCTTGTGCGGCAGGCACGACGTGAACAGTCTATTGTGTGGCAGGCAGGACGCCAACAGTCTCTTGTGCGGCAGGCACGACGTATACAGTCTCTGGATCGGTGGCCATGACGTGATGCGTAGGCCCGGCAGGACTGACGTGAAGTAGCTCAGGCTTGGCAGGACTGATGTGAAGAGGCTCGACAGGGCCGACGTTAAGTGTAGGCTCGGCAAACTGACGTGAAGCAGCTCAGGCTTGGCAGGACTGACATGAAGATCAGGCTGATGAGGCTTGACGTGAAGATCAGGCTGATCAGGCATGACGTGAAAATCAGGCTGAACAGGCATGACGTGAAGATCAGGCTAATGAGGCATGACGTGAAGATCAGGCTAATGAGGCATGACGTGAAGATCAGGCTGAACTTGCATGACGTGATGATCAGGCATGACGTGATGATCAGGCTGGTCAGCTGTGACGTGAAGATCAGGCGAATCAGGCATGACGTGAAGAGACTCAGACTTGGCAGGCATGACGTGAAGAGACTCAGGCTTGGCAGGCTTGACGTGAAGAGCAGGCTCGGCATGGCTGACATGGAGCGCATGCTCGGCAGGGCTGACTTGGAGATACTCAGACTTGGCAGGCATGACGTGAAGAGATTCAGAAATGGCGGCCATCCTAGGATATGGCCCTGGAACAGTGGTCACGGCAAAACGAGCCCCTGGGACAGTGGTCTCGGCGGAACAAGACTCTGGAGCGGTGGTCTCGGTGGAAAGAGACCCTGGAACGGTGGCCCTCTTGGCAGTACGTGCTGACATCAGTGGTGGATCTGTCACATTGGAAATTAGTCCTGGACGGCTATAGACCGATCTGGTGGCATGCTTGATGGCTGGCGTGACGTGAAGATTCTCAGGCTCAGCGGATACTGTGGGTTTGTGGGGCTCCTCATCTGCAAAGCCCACAGTAAATGCCGAGCCGCTTGACAAAAGGGAAAAGTCCATATACTGCACCAGAGTACATTGAGGGGTATTGGCAGGCATGAGATCATAAATGGATTTATCGAGTCCACTGTGAAGCATGTCTTTCAAGAACTCATCATGGAGATCAATCCCATGACAAGGTCCACAAAACTCCTCCACATAATTCTCAATCGGGCGGTCACCTTGGATGAGGCGAAAGAGACGGATTGCTGGGTCCATGTTTTGGTCGTGGATTCTGTTAAGGAATGGCTGAAGGCAAGCTGGTGAGGACCCAAACGCAAACTTTAATTCAAAACATTAATCAAACACAAAACAATGGCAGGGTAAGGCCTGAAACAAAACAAGAACAATGACAGGAACATTAAAGACGAGAAACATTCAATACACGACAAAGACACAGGGCAAACATGAGGGATTAAATACACTGACTAATACAAGACAAGCAACACCTGTGGACAATGATCAGACAATTAACAAATGACAAGACACATGGCAGCAGTGGCGTGCGCAGACCTCCTCAGGGGCAGGGGGCGAGGGACCAAAAAGGGCACTAAATAAATTTTTTTATTACTTCTTGATATTTTTTTGTCTCTATTCTTTCTTTCCTTGGCATTCTAATAAAATATGTTGATACAATTAATAGAATGCATAACACATAAAATGAAAATAGGGAAATTATGACAATATTACTAAATATTATATATTATATTATTTACTTTACCAAACAAAACAGTGAAAATCAAGAAGGTAATTATGGAAAATTAATTTTTAGTTTTGTTGATGTTGTAAATTTAATGTATGTATTATATGTATGAAAGACAGTGTTAGCTATCATGAATCAGTAACACTTTACAATAAGGTTTCATTATTAAAATTAGCTAAATGAACTGCACTTCTACAGCATTAATATTAATTTCAGCATTTACTAAAACATTAAAATCAAAGGTTTTATTTGTTATCATTAGTTAATGCACTGACTGTGATATAGACAACATGAATAAACAATTAACAGTTGTAGTATTAACTAAGATATAGCCTACAGTAACAAATGTGTTGCTCATGGTTAGTTCATGAGTAATGAATAAATGAACCTTATTGTAAAGTGTTACTATGAAATCAAAGATATAAGTTCCTTACAATTTAGAGTTGGACATGGACTTAAGATTTAATTTAACTAACTGTTAGCTGTATTTCCCCTTGCACTTTTATTCATTGGATAAAAACGAATGACATTGTCACTCAGAATGCGTCTGAAATCGAGTTATACTTTTATTGTAAAAATAACTCGCATGCTGCAGCAACATTTAGAGTAGCATGGTGATGGTAGGATAAATGTAATTTTCCGTATTAGCTTAAACGTTAACTGCTGCTCGTTTGAAGAGACTCGCACGAACTGCTGCGTAGTACGCACCAGAACCGTTAAATGCGTATGAGGCGCTGCAAAGGAAACTCCGCCTACCACTTCTTCGCCAAAATTTTTTTTCATATCATATTTGTTTGTATTATTATTGTTAGTGGCAAGGGTGCGTAAGTGTGTTATATATTATAATATTTATAATAATAATAATAATTATTATTTACAATTATCAGAAAAGGGCACAATACATTTTGAGACAAAAGGGGCAGGGGCGTGAGGTAGAGAAGAAAAGAGCGCCTCAAACCCACAGGCCACACATAGGTTCCTAGGTAGTTGTTTAGCTGGCAAGATGACATGTGCCAGAAACCCAAGAGGGTTGTAAATTGAGTTGACCACAGATACAATTCCTCATCTGGTTGATTGTTTTGCTTGTATCTGCACTTTAAATTTGAACATGTCCATTTCAGTGGACCACTGGACTCCTAGTGCTCTTTCCATAGGTAAGACATTGTGAATCAAGTCTAGGTCTTTGACTTATTTAGCTCTTTCTTCTATAGCAATGGAAGACAACACTGCTCTGCTGTTACTAATCCACTTGGTCAAGCGGAAGCCACCATTTTCTGAGACAATAGCATGGCTCTCTGTTGACACAGAATTCAGATAATCAACATAAAAGTTCTGCAACACTGTGTCTACTTCTTCCTGAGGTAATTTATTTCTAGCATCTTCCGCCGTTCCTTTAAGGGCACAGGACGCACAACTTGGGGAAGATGTGGCCCCGAACAAATGCACCGTCATTCTGTATTCCCCAGGGGTTTGTGTCAAAAAACCCTCTGGCCACCATAAGAATTGTAGCAGATCTGCGTCTTTGTCTGGAAGTTTTACTAGATAAAACATAGACTCTATGTCTGCCATTAGGGCCACTGGTTCTTGTCTGAACCTAATCAAAACTCGTACCAGAGAGTTAGTGAGATGAGGTCCCTGGAGTAGCTGTTTGTTCAGAGAGGTTCCTTGATACGCTGCATTGCAATCAAAGACTACACAAATCTTATGTTTTTTAGGATTGTATACTCCATGGTGGGGAATATACCACACTCTGCCATCTTCTCGGTTTAGTTGCTCTTTTGGAACTCGGTCTACATAACCTTTTGTTATAATATCGTTCATGAAGGTATTTAAATCCTCATGCAAGTCTGGGTTCATACTCAGCTTTCTTTTCAAACTGTTTGCACGTTGTTCTGCAACACTGCGGTTATTTGGCATTTTCATTTTTTATTGGTTGCCAACGCAGTATTTTCCATCTACTAATTGTGTTGACGCCTCAACGAACCATAAACTGACGGTCCTCCTGTGACATCTCAAGCTTGTCTTCACTGCAGCGTTCTGCAAACACCATATTGTACTGCTGTACTAACAGATGTTCAATACTCTCTACAGAAATTCGGTTGACAGCAATAGCTGACTGAATTTCCATTTCTATACAAAAGCTATCAGTTTCTTCGCTGAGTCTATTTAATACCCAACCCAAGGCAGTTTTTAATGCATAGGGACCATTTCCTAAACTATTAATGAACTGCCAAGGTTCCAGTGCTTCAGAAATGATTCTTATCAACAAGCCAATTTCTGCAATAATAGTGGGAAGGTACACTTTACTCAAGTAAGGCCACTTAGAGTATGTGTCGTTGTGAGGAAATGTTTTCTCTTCTTACTGGAATAATTTCTGTTTGTAAACTCTTGGAAGATCTATATACTCTTTTTCTTCCAGGCCACGTACTTCCAGATCACTCACAATAAAACTATCCACTGGCCTGTCTTGTCCCATCGTTCAAAGCAGTATTTTAGTTTTCCTTCCTTTAACATTCAACTGTTTCATCAATGTCTCATCAATGTCTCAGTGCAAAACGTAGTTGAGCTAGATCCATAAAGGCATACGTTTTCAAAATGTTCTCACTCTTTTTGAACTTGACAATTGCAAGTTTGGACTCACCTTCTCCGGCCCCAGTACCAGCACATGATCATATCATTCTTTTTCTACAGTCCTTACTAAGATGACCCAATGTCAGACATCCGAAGCATAAGCCTTTTGACTTTAAAAAGTCAATTCTTTCTTTGGAAGAGCACTCTATAAATTTACCACAAGACTCAGGTGTGTGGTTCTTCTGACAAAACAAACAGGGTTTCTCAAATGCACTGGCAGTTACTACTGAGGTTCTTTTTGCAGTAGAGTCAGGTGCTTCCTTTTCAAAAGGATAAATGGGTGTATCAAAGCTGCTAACTTTTTGTGGAATTTTCTTTGGAATTTTAATATTGACAGATGTGGCCTTTCCTTTCCCTTCACTGCCTACGGAAAAGCTTTGAATTTCTCATTCAATGGATCAGTGACTACCTTAGCTTCTCTGTCTATAAAGCCCACAAGGTCTGCAAATCTTGCTCTCCTTCCACATTGTTCTTGAATTTCAAAGGCTCTACCTCTCATTTCTCTTTCAACTTGAATGGAAGCTTTGATATGACAATTCTTATATATGTGGATTGTCCATTTCATCCATAAAATCAAGATCTTCCATTACATTTCGACATCCAATAAGAAAAATTACAATTTTTTTAATGCCTTTCCATCGCCTGCCTTTATCTGTGACCAATTAAGCACTTTGTCACCCAAGCTTTTTTGTAGCCTTTTTCAGGTTCCATATGAACGCAACCACGGACAAGATCTTTGGCTTCTCCCCCAGTATAATATTCCAAATTGTACAATTTGTCTCTTGTACTCTCTGTTTTGGTGTCGATGGCATGTTCAAAAGCTCTGACAAAGGTTCTGTATTCCATCAAATTTCCTGTGAATATTGGAATGTCTCTTTGTGGCAAATGAGACAAATTTTACTGTTTAACAAACATCTCAGTGATCTAATTCTGTTGTTGCATTACTTTATATAAATTACTTTCAAGTTCTCCAGAACTGATATCTTTAACAAGTTCTTTTCTAAATCTTGTACTGTGAGTTCTCTGAGAAGGTGGTGGTGTCACGTCTCTACTATGTTGCTCCACAAGGTAAGAGTTTTTCAGTTCCTTCTTACAATGTGTATCTGCATGTTTTGATTGACATTCACTCTTTATGTCATTGTCTTTAAATACCTTGTGTTTGGCAAAGGAAACTGCAATTGCTGTGTCCAACTCCAACTTCTCTTGTTCTGCCTTTAATATCGCCATCCCTTGCTCAATGGATTGCTTCTTTTTCAAAGATGCAGCACGCACTAATAATGCTGCATGTTCTGCTTCTTGTTTAATCTGAGCAGTAGAACTTGAACTGTGACTGTATACATTTGACATTCGTCCAGCAACGGACCCATATTTCTTTTTGTGTCTTTGTGATGAAGCAGCAGAAACACTGTCCTCAGGTCCAATGTGAGCTTCTATCTTATCTTCTGTTGTAAGAATCCAAGTTTTACAAACTCCTCAATATATGTAGCTTTATGCTGTAACCAGTTCTCATGATCTGCCTTTCTTTCTTCCTCAGACAGAAGCACTCATAATTCAGTATTGAGGCAATTGAATTCTTCATTCAACTCTGAAAAGTTCTTCTCAAGTTTTTCCTCAATATTATTCAGATTCCTCTCATCATCTTTAAGACTGTCAATTTCGTTCATTAACTTGGTATTTTGGCCAAGTTATGATCTTATGTCCCCTTTGAGATTGTGCAGCTTTAATTCTAATGCCTTTTCAGTTAAATTAAGTGTCCTTTTCGGAAGCTTCTTTCATTTGTAATGCAGTTGCTGCCACCTTAAAATCGGTGATGCCTGTTTGCGTCATCATTGTCATCCATTTTGCAGAATCAGCGCACAAACAACTGTGCAGTCATCAAGCCATCAAGGAATATTTCAGCCGAATTGTTCAAATAGTACCCGTTCCTGTACAATATTCCTCAAACAGGATATCCCAACAGACTGCACCATGTGCAATAACTTTTAAACGCCTTGTGCGCTCCACATGTGTAGTTCTATAATGGACGTGCATCCACCAAGCGCGTCCATACGATCACTTAATCCTTTGATGTTGACGATCATCGATTAATCCTTGTTAGAAAAAACAGCAATCCAAAAAGTCTATAATCCGTTTAAGGATTGTCCTTCAAAAGCAAAGTTTTAGCGATCGTCCTTCGAGAGCAAAGTTTTTTGACTAGTTGTAACGGCACTCCTTCTAACTTATGTACCATTCGTTCAAAGCAAACAGTTTTACACGACAACTCATCCAAGTCGTTATATTCCTTTTTCATTCTTGTTTATTTTGTACTTCAAAGCAAGAACAAACTTTTAACTTTATAAAACAACAAAATATGGAACGACAGTCAAAAAACTGTATTGCTCCATCACATGCTACTATCCACCACCCGGATATGACGTCTTAATTCCCTCATCAGTTAGCAAGGACATAACAAAAGCCTAAATAAATATAGTATAAACATTCTTGATCTTTGGAAAAAAAAATACAAGTACAATGATTAATAATCTAACAACACTTCAATATTTGCACAATGTATATTATGGCTCTTCTAACATATTCCAGACTGATCTCATGAAATGGCGTATGTATGACACGCCAATTCGTATTTCCATTTTTGGCGTGCTATCAACACGCATAATCGCTTTTCAGCGTGTTTATCAACGCCTTTGACTTAACGTTATATTACTGTATTATGTATATATAGATATATGACCTACCCCAACCCCGTCCCTAAACCTACCCGTCACTGGGGTTAATACCATTTATGAGTGTTCTCCTACCATCCTAGGAAAAAAAAGATCGCTCCACAGATGTAGATATAGATTTTGCTTCGTTTCGCTCGGACATTTAACGGCGTACACATACACGCGGAATCACTCGGACATTTAATGGCGTAGACATACACGCAAAAGATTTCGGCGTGGACATACACGCGGATAGCTCAAAATGCGTATAGATAACACGCCACTTGACTTGAAAGTGGCGTGTATGTTTACGCAAAGTCATGATGTCATGTTGCATATTCCAAGTATATTAATTGAAGATTACATGGATCTAAGCCTGAGCCAACAATTATCCTATTATGAATATTATTACTCACGTTTAAAAGTCCTGCTTATCAAATTATTAACCAAATTCCAAACATTTCTGTTAAGATTACTTAAATGATTGACTTTAAACTAGAACTTGACAGGACAAAAGGAACTCCCCGACTACATCAAAGAGCTTGATATAATTATGGTAGACTTTTTTTAAGCTCTTTGTTGATTGTGAGAACTAATGGCTTCTTCTGTTCACAAAGGTTTATTGAAAAGCTTAAAGTGTGAGAAAATATCACACCAATGATTTTTTTATACTGTAATTATACCCAATGAGCCGTAACCGCTACCATATGCTCTGCCTGACTGTGTCTGCCACTCTGCCAGAAGAGCATCAGTTTTCATTCAGATGGATTCATGACCTCACTTCTTACCACCATGGCCTGTGACTTCAAATGTGTAAAGAAATTGATGTTTTCTGATGGGTTCAGTACTGTTGCCTGTGTAGAGTGATTTACAAAACTCAAAACTATGGTATAAAAATATACCATATGACTCCCTTAAATACAAAATTAGCAAAATATTAGCAACATTTTCTAAAAAATTATAATGAGGATGGTCAGAGATTGTGGCCTGACTGTCATCACTAGGACTGTGGTTTGTCCATGGCTCTCACATCTGGGACCAGTCAGAGAAATTATGGCCCAAGGGGGACCTCTGGATCTCTCTATTCTCCTCTCAGGCCAGATTAATTCCTGATAAACAGTGTCTAATGCTGTGAGACAAACCACTAGTAATGTTTGTGAAAGTATCCCTGGCCTTGAACCAGTAGGAAAAAGATGGTGGTTTGTCTGATTTGGAGCCTGTTCCAGCCTATGTCTGATGATTGAGTTGTGCAGATTGAGCCAAGCAGACAGAGCAAACTGATTATACTAGGTACATTACTTTTCTTAAAATATTTGGTTTATATCTCTACGATATAAAATATCTGACAAACTCTAGTTGACACTATTGGGGCGTGCCCTTGTGGAACCCCTTGTCTGAGGCACGTGTGTAGTCACGCCAATCATTTGCAACGCAGTGCGTGCGATGACTGTGCACCTGAGCATATAAAAAGGGCATCATCATCAAAGATGTCCTCAGGAAGCCGCTTGTGTGTGTGCTTTGTGAAAGAAAAGAAAAATACCTGCATTTCAAAATAGCAATAGACATGAGCTGTGTGTTATCTGTCTAGGAGCAGTGCATACACATTCAATCCTCGAGGTGGTTGGATGCGTGCACTGCGACAAGTGCTCAGTGAGAAAGCTCTATTTCCAACTGGCTTTCTTCACAATCTCTCGCCTCCGGTTCTGATAAAATATATCAAAAAGATCTCCTGTTCCACTCCATTGGCCCACTCCGAATTTTGAATACTATGCATCTCAAAATGTCTGGCCAAGACAGGGAAAAACGATTTGTTAAAGATTTATGTTAAACTGACTAGAAACAGTTACTATTATGCACTATTAAGTAACTCGATCAAATATAGAAAACAGGATTCCCACTTCCCATCATGATTAGCACACGGCTGGATAGGGAGAGTAAATAATAAAATAAAGTGTTAGTTGGGAAAATGGGGAGACTTGTTTGGGCCAATCACATAAATCAGGTTCCCTTTCAAGGGAACTCGAGCTGTGTTTGAGACGTGGTGGGAACGCTCTGCGTGATTACGTCGTGAAGCACGTGTAAAATCAGTCCAATGGAAGCCCGCTACGACATAGGTGACGTCATAGACCAGGAAACTATAAAGCAACCCTGAAATCAGACCGCGATAGCTTCTGTACCTTCAGCAAGCACTCTCTGTATATCTGTCCTTGTCTATTTATTGTTGTCTGTCAAGCCCAATATATATTCATATATCTATCATATAAAATGGCGAGCAAGCAAGATTATAGACGGTGTGTTGTTCCCTGCCCTCGCTATATCACGGGTGGGGACACGCATCAGCTTTGGCTCCCCCTCGAGGGGGCTGATTGTGAGCATTGTATGAGCCTATCTATAAAGACGCTCCGCTCCCGCCGATCGTTCTTTGAGGAGGACGGTTCGGTTCGCGTTCCCCGGGGTGCGGGTCCCGCTGCTGCTGAGGCTCAGCGTCGACTTTCATCTTGGGGTTTGCAGATGGCTCTAGTAGCGGGGCTTGAGACGGGCCTGGCCCTTTCTCAGCCCTTACCTTCTGGATCCGGTGTCTCTGCCCAGGAAGCAGCCCGCTCTGCGGCTTCTCCTTCCCGGGCTGGGGCACCAATATTGCGGCTATCCAGTTCTGAGGATCTGGATGTAGCGAGTATGGGGGATTTTGAGGGTTCGCCAGCTCATACCCTTGCTGGTGAGGAGCTTTTGGAGGTTTTATCTCGTGCTGTAGCTAAATTAAATATTGACTAGCCAGCCGATGATGTTGATGTGGTATCTAGAAAAAGTCTGTTAGATGAGCGTTTTCTACCATCTAGATCACGAACTCCTCGTCGGGAACTCCCGTTCTTTTTCCAATCTCCACACTGAGGTGTCGGGATCATGGATCAAACTGGCATCTTTCAGAGTACATAACCCTCAGACCAGTAATTAAAGCAAAATTCAAGGTATTGAGCACTTTGGTTATTTATCTATGCTTCGCACGTAAGACACACTAGTGTCTCACACTCGCACTCACACTCACACTCGTGAGTTATCTTTCCCCCGAGTCATCTTCTCGGCCTTTAAAAAATACATCTTTGTTGGTGGGTAAAGCGTATTCGGCAGCAGGTCAGGCTGCGGCATGTTTGCACACTATGTCGATTCTCCAAGCGTACCAGGCTGACCTGCTGAGGGGCATAGACGATTGTGAGGAAGTTAGTGCACAACAGATTTATCTCTCCGGGCCACCAAGGAGACGGTGGCCACAGAACGCCATTTATGGTTAAATTTATCAATAAAGGATAAAGCGCTATAATTGTGTCGTCGATAGGTTTCAAGAAAATAAGAAACAAGCGGCTGCGTTTCAGAGGTTTCTTCCTCGCCAGTCTAGTGTCCCCGAGGCTGTTCGTGGTATAAAGTCTGAGCAGCCTCGTCCGTCTACGAGCTCCGCTCACAGAGTTCACCAAAAACAGAGCGTTGCCGCTCGGGCACCTCCTCAATCTATGGTTCCTGAGTGGCGGTCGCAGCCCAAGGCTGTTAGGGGTAGACAAGATCTGAGGACTGTTATCTCTAGGAGAGCTTGGTCTAAGAAGAAGTCCTGACGCCAAGGCTACCAGGCTTCTGAGGGTGGTCCCCTCCAGGGAGGAACGATTCCGAGGAACCGTCCCTCCTTGGCACCCTCCGGGGGGCGACTCTCCGAGGAGAGCCACAGCGTTGCCACTTCGGTTGTTCCCTGCCGGTTTGCCGCTTCAGGGCGCCGAGGTGTCAGCATCCCCTGTGCAATCCTCTGAGGAGGGTTGTAGAACGGTCAGTTCGGTTGTTCCCTGCCGGTTCGCCGCTTCAGGGCGCCGAAATGATTGTTCAATCAAATCCAGAGGCCAGTCTCGAGAGACTGGTTCCCTTATCGGAATTTCTGGCAGCGTGGAAACTTCTGCCAAATATTTCTCTATGGGTCCTGAAATAATAGAAAAGGGTTACAGAATTCAGTTCGGTTCTCGTCCGCCAGGTTTCAAGGGGTCCTCCCCACGGTGGTGGACTCACAGCAGGCTCTGGTTATGGAGCAAGAAGTACTGACACTTCTTCGAAAAGGAGCTATAGAAAGGGTTTCTCCTCCCAGCAGAGAGTCAGGGTTTTACAGCCGTTACTTCATTGTTCCAAAGAAGGATGGGTGGTTGCGTCCTATTCTAGATCTCCGCCAGTTAAACAGCAGAGTTCAGAAACTCAAGTTCAGAATACTTACACTCAAACAGATTGTATCACAGATTCAGTCCGAGGACTGGTTTGTCACAATAGACTTGAAGGACGTGTACTTCCATGTATCTATCCATCCTCATCACAGGAGGTTCCTGAGGTTCGCTTTCGGGGGCGAAGCATACCAATATGTGGTTCTTCCATTTGGCCTAGGTTTATCTCCCCGCACTTTTACAAAATGCGTGGATGCAGCTCTGGCTCCGTTGAGACTCCAGGGCATCCGCGTATTAAATTACATCGACGATTGGTTGATTTTAGCTCAGTCAGAGCAGGTGGCAGTTCAGCATCGAGATGCTGTTCTGTCCCACATAAAGAGTTTGGGGTTGCGGCTCAACACCAACATGAGTGTGCTCCTTCCTGCTCAGAGGACCACTTTTCTAAGTGTAGTTTGGGATTCGACCACAATGCAGGCATGCCTGTCTCCTGCTCGTATTTCTGCATTCTCACAGCCGCAAAGAATGTGAAACTAGGCCAGTCACTCACTGTGAAACAGTTTCAGAGACTGTTGGGTCTCATGGCAGCTGCGTCCAACGTTATTACTTTTGGCCTTCTGTACATGAGACCCCTGCAGTGGTGGCTCAGGACCAAGGGGGTTTTCTCCGAGGGGAAATCCGTTCCGCAAGATCAAGGTCACGCGGCTATGCCTTCGTGCCTTGGTCATGTGGAAGAAACCTTGGCCCAGTGTTGGGGGCTCCTTGTCGACGCGTCACGCTTTCGACGGATGCTTCCATCACGGGATGGGGGGCGGTCATGAGTGGCCGTTCGGCACAAGGTCTTTGGCAGGACCATCAATGTTCCTGGCACATAAATCGTTTGGAGTTGATGGCGGTATTTCGAGCACTCAAATATTTCCTGCCAGACCTGAGAGGCCATCATGTGACGGTCCGCACAGACAACACTTCGGTGGTCTCCTATATCAACCTTCAGGGGGGTCTGACAGTTGTGGAAACTGTGGGCCTGGCCTCTGAGGGGGCCAGGCTCAGGGAAACCGGTCTTTCGACCGATGTTGTAGAAACCATTCTTCAATCCAGAGCTCCTTCCACGAGAAGGCTGTATGGGCTAAAATGGAAACTTTTCACCACGTGGTGTGTTGAACGTCAGTTAGATCCTGTTAACTGCCCTGTTGGTTCAGTTCTTGATTTTCTGCCAGACCGTTTATCTCCTTCCACCCAAAAGGTTTACGTGGCGGCTATATCTGCCTACCACACCCCTCTGGGGGGGTACTTCAATCGGGAGAAACCCTTTAATTACTCGCTTCCTCCGTGGTACATTGAGGTTGAGACCTGTACTGCACTCAGAGCACCGGCTTGGGACTTGGCCATTGTACTCGAGGGTCTGGCTTTAGCTCCGTTCGAGCCCATCAAGAGGTTTCAGAAAAATTCCTCACTCTAAAGACTTCATTTCTCCTTGCTATCTCATCTATCAAGAGAATTGGTGATCTACATGCTCTGTCGGTTGCTCCTTGATGTCTGGAATTTGCACCTGGTATGGTGAAGGCATTTCTCTACCCCAGGCTGGGTTATATTCCTAAGGTCCCACTGAATGTTGGGGGCCCAATAGTGCTGCAGGCCTTTTATCCTCCACCCTTTAATACCCCTGACCAGGAACAGCTTAACCTGTTATGTCCAGTCCGGGCTTTAGATGCCTATGGTCACAGAGCTGCCCTGTGGCGTAAATCTGAGCAACTATTTGTTTGTTTTGGGTCACTCAAGAGAGGATGCCCCGCATCTAAGCAGGTTGTGAGTAAATTGATAGTCGAGGCTATTTCATTGGCTTATGAAGCGGCCGGACAGCCTTCACCTATGGCTGTGCCGGCCCATTCTACTCGGAGTATGGCGGCCTCTATGGACTTAATTTCGGGAGTCCTCTCCGCATACATTTGTCAGGTTTTATGACCTTGACCTCTCCACTCCTGGGGCGAGGTTGCTTGCTTCTTAGTGTGCGCAGGACTTCACACAGAACGGGCATTTGTCACTATGGCGTAGTGGGTATGGGGTTCCCACCGCGTCTCAAACGCAGCTCGAGTTCCCTTGAAAGGGAACGTCTCAGGTTACGTATGTAACCCTGGTTCCCTGATAGGGAATGAGACGCTGAGTTTGCCTGCCATACTTCCTGCATGCCCTGATCGACTTGCTTCAGGTTTTTCAGAAGCTATCGCGGTCTGATTTCAGGGTTGCTTTATAGTTTCCTGGTCTATGACGTCACCTATGTCGTAGCGGGCTTCCATTGGACTGATTTTACACATGCTTCATGACGTAATCACGCAGAGCATTCCCACCGCGTCTCAAACGCAGCGTCTCATTCCCTATCAGGGAACCAGGGTTACATACGTAACCTGAGACGTTTTTGTAATTCAAGAGTACACAGTTACAAATAATCAGATAGAGTAAAAGAGTAAAAGTAAAAGAGTAAAAGAGATGTAGGCTATTTGATGTGCTGTCCAAGGGAGAGGGCTCCAAGCTCTGTACTTTGGCCCGAACCCAGAGTAGGCTTCTCACCCCGTATCCCTGGCTGTGATAGGGACCAGCAAAAAGTGAGGAGTCGGGGATGGTGGAGGGATGCTGAAAACTGTTGAGGAACATAAGTGAGTCGGCTACATATACTGCAGGCTAGAGGTCTGCGCGGGGCTGTTTTATTCGTCCCGCTCCCAGTAGATTCTATTCCACATGCACCCGCTCCCACTTAAAATTAAGTCTGTGTTTACACGCTATCCACTTACAATGATTTTCTTCCCAAACCAACCGATCACGCTAAATTTATCTCATTTCCAGAATCTCACATTTAAATTTCCTCTACTGAAAGAGAGAGATTTGGTATAACAAATATAATAGGCTATATAAAAATGGTAGCTAGGATATTTGTTTATTTTTATTTGTCTTGTCAAGATACAAAATTCTTTTATCATTTTACTGTCAAGACAGTAGAAAAATGTCACAAAAAAAAGCAAAATATAACGAAAATCATTGGCTTATAGGCATAGCTTTTGCGAAATGAAATAGCTTTTTTAACCAAACTATTTAACTTCCATGCAAGAAAAGAATGTCATGACGACCATTTCAGCGTCTCTCGTCCAAAAACTGACCAAATGCTGAATGCTCTCTTTTAAAGTGCAGTTGTGACCGGGATGCAAAGGAAATAATTTGCCAGGTTGCTCAGTGAAGAATTTGAAAAAATATATTTTACAGCCAACGCAAAATGTCACAGAGAAAAGTAAATTAAAGTGCGGATACGTTGTTGTCAAAGGATGTCGGGAGCGAATGGGCTATTGTCAGACCACCGCTCCCGTCCAAAGACACGAGTGCAACGGTTAAACACGTTTGTCTATCGTGTGTTTACTGTTATGACGGTGGAAAGTGAACCCAGGTGCAGACAGGATGCAGTGACACAAAGTTTATTATAGACAGAAAACAAAACCCACGAGGGGGCAAAACATGAACAGAAAAAGAAATGACAAGACTAGACTAGGACTGACAAACTAGACCATAAACTAACTACAGAAACAGGATCAGTAATTCACCCGACAAAACTCAGGATCCGCGTTCTCAAAAACAGAACCTTAGCCTTCGCTCTCCGAAGCAGACTCGGAACCAGCACTCTCCATCGCCGACTCAGAAACAAAGTTCTCTGCAGTAGTCCCGGAGACAGCCTTCTCTGCAGCAGGCCTCGAAACAGCGCTCTCTGCGGGAGGCTTGGAAACAGCGCTCTCCTCGGGACGCTTGGAAACAGCGCTCTCCGCGGGACGCTTGGAAACAGCGCTCTCCGCGAGACGCTTGGAAACAGCGCTCTCCGCGAGACGCTTGGAAACAGCGCTCTCCGCGAGACGCTTGGAAACAGCGCTCTCCGCGAGACGCTTGGAAACAGCGCTCTCCGCGAGACGCTTGGAAACAGCGCTCTCCGCGAGACGCTTGGAAACAGCGCTCTCCGCGAGACGGTTGGAAACAGCGCCCTCCGCGAGACGGTTGGAAACAGCACTCTCCGCGAGACTCTTGGAAACAACGCTCTCCGCGGGACGCTTGGAAACAGCGCTCTCCGCGGGACGCTTGGAAACAGCGCTCTCCGAGGGACGCTTGGAGACAGCGCTCTCCGCGGGACGCTTGGAGACAGCGCTCTCCGCGGGACGCTTGGGGACAGCGCTCTCCGCGGGACGCTTGGGGACAGCGCTCTCCGCGGGACGCTTGGGGACAGCGCTCTCCGCGGGACGTTTGGGGACAGCGCTCTCCGCGGGACGCTTGGGGACAGCGCTCTCCGTGGGACGCTTGGGGACAGCGCTTTCCGTGGGGGACTTGAAACAGCGCTCTCTGTGGGCACAGGACTTGAGGGCATGACAGGGATCTCAAGGATCTTGACTAGACAAGACAGATAGTTAGACAAGGCTTTGGCAGCAATGACGACAGGCATCTCCTCTTGGGCAGAAACTGCTTGCAGAACCTCTTTAGCGGCTAGATCGGCCGCAACTCCCTCAGCTGGTACTGGGACAGCGCTAGCAGCAGAGGGCTCTGGGACAGCGCTTGCAGCAGAGGGCTCGGGGACAGCGCTTGCAGCAGAGGGCTCGGGGACAGCGCTTGCAGCAGAGGGCTCGGGACAGCGTTGGCAGCAGAGGGCTCGGGGACAGCGCTTGCAGCAGAGGGCTCGGGGACAGCGCTTGCAGCAGAGGGCTCGGGGACAGCGCTTGCAGCAGAGGGCTCGGGGACAGCGCTTGCAGCAGAGGGCTCGGGGACAGCGCTTGCAGCAGAGGGCTCGGGGACAGCGCTTGCAGCAGAGGGCTCGGGGACAGCGCTTGCAGCAGAGGGCTCGGGGACAGCGCTGGCAGCAGAGGGCTCGGGGACAGCGCTTGCAGCAGAGGGCTAGGGGACAGCGCTTGCAGCAGAGGGCTAGGGGACAGCGCTTGCAGCAGCGGGCTCGGGAACAGCGCTTGCAGCAGGTTCAGGACCAAGCAGAAACGAAGGACGGGAGGCTCCCTTCCTCCTCTTCTTCCTCCTTCCTCCTGCAGATGCCGTTGGCAGACTGGTCAGTGGCTGGGGAGCCATGGCGGGATCTGTGTCTGGGGTTGGAAGAACAGTCTCTAGGAGGGCTGATTCCATCACGGAGGACTCTGATGCTGGTCGGTTCATTCTGTTATGACGGTGGAAGGTGAACCCAGGCGCAGACAGGATGCAGTGACACAAAGTTTATTATGGACAGAAAACAGAGAAAACAAAACCCACGAGGGGGCAAAACATGAACAGAAAAAGAAATGACAAGACCAGACCAGACTAGACTAGACTAGACTAGACTAGACTAGGACTGACAAACTAGACCATAAACTAACTACAGAAACAGGATCAGTAATTCACCAGACAAAACTCTCACAAGGTACTCACAGGTAAGTTAACACACAGGTAGAAATCACAATGAACCGACACAGGAGAGCAAACACAAGGGGCATATAAGGGAGACAATAATTACAGGAACAGGTGAAACTGAATAGACAATAATGACAAGACGAGGGTAACAAGGGGGCGGGGTTACGTAACGAGACAACACAAGCATATGGCCAAAACAAAAGGCCATGTGCTTGTACAAAAAACATGGGTCTGTCATGATCCAGCCTCAAGACTAGGGAAAATCAAGAAGGCCGGATCATGACATTTACATTGAATAACAATGAAAAAGTAGTGCAGTGCAATGAAAAAAAAAAATGCTTTATGTGTGAATGGCCCCCCTAATCTTCTATTATGTTGGTATTTGGGTAAAGAATGTGTACATGTGTAAAAAAAAAAAAAAAAAAAAAAACCTTTTGAGGGAATGCATTTTAGGCTTGTTCACAGCACTCTTAAAAAGAAACCTTTCCATTGCGCAAAAGATTATTAATAGTGGAAAAGGGGTCTTTAGATTTTTGAAATGTTCTTCACACTAAAACAAAAATGGTTATTTTAAGAACTGTTCACTTAGAGGTTCAGTATATGGATTGTAATTGTCAGTTGGGCTTAAGATGTATCATCATATAAGTCTTCTGTCAGTTCAAAGCTAGACTAAAAACACATCTCTTTGACCTAGCATTCACATAACACTCTATAGACTTCTATAATTCAATATTAGGCTGCTTAGATTAGGTCAGCCGGAACTGGGAACACTTCCCTTAAATCCTGATGTACTCGTTACATCATAAGAAGAATGGCATCTACGCTAATTTTAGTGTCTTTGTTTATCCCGAGGTTTTCCCGCAGCCTGCCGGATCCAGGCCGTTTCCAGATCTGACGAAGGACTTTCGCCTGGACCCGATGACAATGCAGTGCTGAAGTGCCAACTAGCCTCTCCCTATGGAGGATCCCTATACCGCTCTACAGATAAAGCATTGTGGAATTTTTTGTTCGCGTACCTACCCAAAGTGATAAGATAAAATACAATTCTGCATCAAAATTTATAGACAAGACAAGTAGTTTGTTTAGGCATGGTTTGTAAGAATTACAAACCTGCGCACATATAATCAAACGCACATAACTATAGAATCAATTCTTAATGCGCATGTGAACGTCATCAGTGTCTATCACAGGTTCACGTTTAAAGTCTGTTTAGAGAGAACAGTGTCGTCTTAGCGGCCCTAATTTAACCCTTTCGCACGTACGATCACACTGGTGTGATCAGTCTTGGCTGGTCCCTGGAGCGTACGATCACACCGGTGTGATTAGAACGGTCAGTGCATCACGTGATCAACTGCTAAATTCAAACGTGCTTTCGTGCGTTGACTGGCGCTGAGCCAGAGGCAAGCACACTCAGTGCTGCCATATATCACAACTATTGAGTGTTTTCAACCACATAATGTTTATTTTAGGTTTCAGACACTTAAATACACATAATTACTAGCAAAACAATGATTTTGAGTTTGTAAAAAACACACTGATGTCTATGGAAGCGGCAATAATTCTTCTTCCTTTCCTTTATAATAAGAGAACACTTTTATTCATATCAGATACACATTGTGTAAGTAGCTTTACTTTTTATCCTATTCTTCTCCCAGCTCACCGGCCACCTACTTTCATGTATTTCGTGAGAAGTGGAGGAATTGACGTGTTGTAAATCCAACAGATCCGATTCTCTGAACTGTGAAACAAACTAACATGGCGCCGCCCATTGCGCATACAGCTCAACTAACGCGATCGTTATAAAGGTGTTTAAACAACAAAACACTTCCACTTGCACATATTTGACAATCGGAATATCAGTGTTTCATGCTATAGCTAATACATTTGTGTATATTTTTAATAAAAAAGGAAAAATTACATAAAAGCAGATCATCATTCTTTCAGCGCTGTGTTGTAGTTGCGCTGTGCCACGTGACAAGCAATGACGCGTCACCATGGAAACATTAAAGTGACAAGTTCTAAATAACGGTCGCCTTGAAAAACTCACGCTGGGGGGTCAGTTAGAATATTTTAAACTTACGTGTGAAAGGGTTAATAACAAATGATCAATTATTAGACGGAAGTGAATCATTTAAAACTAACTTTAGCTGGAAATTTTTTTTTCAAGAACCACTATAAGAGCCATTCCACCGAAACGGTGACATTTCTGTCCCCAGGACATTAAATGTATAAAATTGCATGAAATTTAACTCTAAAAGACATTATATTATTAAGCAAAATGTCCTGCACATTAAGCTAACTACAAATTTAAAATGTATAATTAAAAACATTAATAAAAACTACATAGAACACTAAAAAATAGCATTTTCTGCATGTCTCCACTCTCTATCTCTAAAATTTACCATGAAATATGATGATTAAAATCCTTCAGAAATCTTAATTTGTTTACATTGTTGTGTGACTTTATATCCAATCTATGCTTTAAAATGTTTTTTTTTAATAAGAAAAAAATATTTTACCTAATATTTTAGATAAAATACAAATTTTAGTCATGTCCCCGGGTTTTCACTCAGTCCTGTTACCCTAACACATCCCCCCCTCTGAAAAACGTCTCGGTTACATATGGTAACCCTCGTTCCCTGAGGGAGGGAACGGAGACGTAGGTCATGACTGACCAATAGGAATCTCGCTAGAGAGGCCAATCTACTTCGAGTGAAACTAAAACAAGCCAATACACATTGGCGTGCAATCATTTGCATCAGCTGCGCGCCCTCGTTAGCGCGGGTATAAACGAGCAGCTGGTGCGATTGCACACTAGTTTTTTGCTGAGGAGCCAAGCCTGAGAAGCTGGCCGCCCCGGCGGGCGGCAGCGGATGTGGCGACGGGACCTACGTCTCCGTTCCCTCCCTCAGGGAACGAGGGTTACCATATGTAACCGAGACGTTCCCTATCGGTCAGTCACTACAACGTAGGTCATGACTGACCAATAGGAATCCCTACCAAAGCGCCACAGCCGCTGCACCCCATCCAGCGCCCCCGTGCAAGCCTCTACACCTTCTTGCCTGGAAGGACGATAGGCGGAGGCTTACACAGAGTGAGTCTGACACTGTTGTTCCGTAATAACCCATACAGTGAGATATTGGATAACACTGGGAAAGCGTGCCCTTTCTGTTTAGGAAGGAACGCTGTGGAAGCCACTTCTTCAAAGAGTTATGTGGAAATGCATATGGACTAGCCGAAGGCTGTACTGCATATGAAATAAAGGGTGACTTAGCCCAAGGGAAAGACACGGGCTTCCGATAGGAGCAGCCGTGGAATATACACATATGGGATCCCCGTAGGGTCACACAAATGGAACCCAGCCCAGATCCGGTTCTCAAGGATTCAGCGGATAAGGGCCTGGCGCCGGACGCTCCGCCAAGTCCGGGCCGAGGGGTTTTGGAGGACTCAACAGGTTTTACTCTGGAGCAATAAGGGTGCACAGTAGGGTGCAGCAAGCCGACAGAGCCAGACCTCTCAGTGCTTCTACCCGTCTAGGGTGAGAACACGGGAGGACACCGGCTCTACACGTAGGCTATAGTATCTAGCGAACGTGTTAGGTGTCGCCCAGCCCGCAGCTCTACAGATATCTGTTAGCGAGGAGCCACGTGCCAGCGCCCAGGAGGATGCAACGCCTCTCGTGGAGTGTGCATGCAACCTGAGCGGGCAGGGCACGCCTTGTGCTTGGTAAGCCAAGGCGATGGCATCCACTATCCAGTGGGCCATCCTCTGCTTGGAGACAGCCTTTCCCTTCTGCTGGCCTCCGTAACAGACAAAGAGCTGGTCTGAGGTCCTGACGCTTTGAGTTCTGTCCACGTACATACGCAGAGCGCGAACGGGACAGAGCAAAGCCAGGGCTGGGTCTGCCTCCTCCAAAGGCAGCGCTTGCAGGTTCACTACCTGGTCTTTGAAGGGAGTGGTAGGAACCTTGGGCACATAGCCAGGCCGGGGTCTTAGTACCACGTGGCTGCCACCCGGCCCGAACTCTAGGCACGATTCGTCGACCGAAAATGCGTGCAGGTCTCCTACCCTCTTGACAGAGGCCAGTGCAACCAGCAGCAAAGTCTTCATGGAAAGAAGCTTTAAGTCTACTGACTGCAGAGGCTGAAAGGGAACATCCTGAAGTGCTCGAAGCACCAGGGAAAGATCCCAAGAGGGTATGGAGGGGGGTCGAGGAGGATTTAATCGTCTCGCCCCCCTAAGAAACCTGACGACCAGGTCGTGCTTTCCCACTGCTTTGCCATCTATGTGGTCGTGATAAGCTGAAATAGCGGCAGCATGTACTTTGAGGGTGGAGGGAGACAGTCTACGCTCCAACCCCTGCTGCAAGAAGGAAAGCACAGACCCTATCGGACATCTTCGGGGGTCTTCTCGGCGAGAAGAACACCACTTGACGAACAGGTTCCACTTCAGGGCGTAAACACGTCTCGTGGACGGCGCCCGTGCTGAAGTGATGGTGTTAAGTACCTCAGGGGGTAAGTCACCTAAAACCTCCGCGTCCCGTCCAGGGACCAGACATGGAGTTTCCAGAGGTCTGGACGCGGGTGCCATAGGGTGCCCCGTCACTGAGTCAGAAGGTCCTTCCTCAGAGGAATGGGCCAGGGAGGGACTGTCACAAGGAGCATGAGTTCTGGGAACCAAGTCCGGGTGGGCCAATAGGGAGCCACCAGAAGGACCTGCTCCTCGTCCTCCCTGACTTTGCACAGTGTCTGCGCAAGTAGGCTCACTGGGGGAAACGCATATTTGCGAAGGCCCCGGGGCCAGCTGTGTGCCAGTGCGTCCGTGCCGAGTGTTCCCTCGGTCAGGGAGTAAAACAGCTGGCAGTGGGAGGTCTCTGAGGAGGCAAACAGGTCTACCTGAGCCTCCCCGAACTCTCTCCAGATCAGCTGAACCGCCTGGGGGTGGAGTCGCCATTCTCCCGGGAGCACAGCTCGTGATAGCTCGTCGGCCACACGGTTGAGCAAGCCGGGGACATACATGGCTCGAAGCGACCTCAGATGCTTCTGACTCCAGAGGAGGAGATGGCGGGCGAGTTGCGACATGCGACGGGAGCGTAGACCACCTTGTCGTTGATGTACGCAACGGTCGCAGTGTTGTCCGTACGGACCAGCACGTCCCTGCCCTGTAGCCGTCTTTTCAAGCGGGTCAGGGCGAGATGTACTGCTAGCAACTCGAGGCAGTTGATGTGCCAACGCAGTTGAGGGTCCGTCCACACCCCTGACACTGCATGCCCGTTGTACGTGGCACCCCAGCCGGTGGCAGAGGCATCTGTGAATACCACAGCATGCCTGGACACCTGTTCCAAGGGGACTCCTGCCCGCAGGAACGAGGGGTCTGACCACGGGCTGAAGGTCTGGCGGCACGCCGGTGTGATTGCCACCCGGTGAGTGCCATGACGCCACGCCCATCTCGGGACTCGGCCGTGAAGCCAGTGCTGAAGCGGTCTCATATGTAGCAGGCCGAGCGGGGTTACCGCTGATGCTGCTGCCATATGCCCCAGGAGCCTCTGAAAGAGTTTCAGTGGGACCGCTGTCCTGCCCGCTGTCTCGCTGTCACGCTGCTCTGTGAGGCGCGCTGTCTGGGCGTCCGAATCCAACTCCATACCGAGAAAAGAGATCCTCTGCACAGGGGAGAGTTTGCTCTTTTCCCAGTTGACCTGAAGACCCAACTGGCTGAGGTGCCTGAGCACTAGGTCCCTGTGTTCGCATAGCTGATCTCGAGAGTGTGCTAGTATGAGCCAGTCGTCGAGATAGTTGAGGATGCGAACGCCCTGTTCTCTCATGGGAACAAGGGCCCCCTCCGTGACTTTCGTGAAGACACGGGGGGACAGGGACAGCCCGAAGGGTAGGACTTTGTACTGATATGCTCGACCCTCGAACGCAAAGCGCAGAAATGGCCTGTGTCGAGGAAGAATCGAGACATGAAAGTACGCGTCCTTCAGGTCGATCGCTGCAAACCAATCTTGGGGACGGATACATTCGAAAATGCGTCTCTGCGTGAGCATTTTGAACGGTAGCTTGTGGAGGCTCCGATTCAAAACTCGCAGATCCAAGATCGGTCGTAACCCACCACCTTTCTTGGGTACAATGAAGTAGGGACTGTAGTGCCCTGACCTCATATCGGCTGGAGGGACCGGCTCTATCGCATCCTTCGCCAGTAGGACTGCGATCTCCGCACGCAAGACATGGGCATCGGCTGATCTCACTGTAGTGGAGTGGATGGCCCGAAACTTGGGGGGACGCCGGGCGAACTGAATCGCATAGCCGAGCCTGATGGTTCGAATGTGCCAGCGAGACGGCCTGGGGAGCGCTAACCAGGCTCGCAGAGACCGTACAAGCGGGACCAAAGGGACCGTAGGCGTACCCGGAGTGGGGCAGCGAGGTGGAACACAGGGACGCAGCTCGGGAGGCTCTCTCTGGGAGGCGGCCCGTAGCGGGGTCTGAGTGTGCTGTGCAGCACTTACCTGGTTCCACGGGGCAGGAGGTGCGGGAGGCGGCTCGATGGCGTTCTCGGACCGTACGCAGCTGCCGGCTGGCGATAGAAGAGGCGGATGAGAGTGGTGAGGATTCTGACCCCCACTACTCTCCGGGCCCTCTTCGGACCCAGAGATGATAGAAACTGCTCTTTTATGAAAATTTGGGTACCGCTGGTTTTAAGGCCAGCGGCGGAACACAAACAAAACGAAAACAAAGGATTTTCCACCCGGCCCTCTTCCGGGGGAGGGAGCGATGCAGTCATCGTCTCCTGGAGAGCAGTCCCTTCCACCTCTGGGTCGCCCGTCCTAGGGCCGCTTACCTTTGGCTTTGCCGCCCCTCTTGGCGGGGGCCTGGACGGGCGGGGCGCCCTGCCTGCGACTGGCTCCACGGTGCCGCTTGGAAGGAGGCTGCTGCTGCGGCGCGGGAGCAGGGACAGACGCAGGCGGACGCCCACGGCGACGAGCAGACCGAGGAGACCGAGGCAAGATGTGTCTAATGGCCTCAGTCTGCTTCTGTACAGCCGAGAACTGCTGGGCGAAGTTCTCGACCGCGTCGCCGAAGAGGCCGGTCTGGGACACGGGGGAGTTAAGGAACCTGATCTTGTCGGTCTCCCGCATGTCAGCCAGACACAGCCAGAGGTGGCGTTCTTGGACCACCAGTGTGGACATCGCACGACCCACTGACCGCGCAGTGACCTTCGTCGCACGGAGCGCGAGGTCAGTTGCGGCACGAAGTTCTTGGAGAACTTGTGGATCATGACCACCCTCGTGCAGGTCCTTCAGTGCCTTGGCCTGATGAACCTGCAACAACGCCATGGCGTGCATGGCAGAGGCAGCTTCCCCACAGGCCTTGTAAGCCTTGCCGGTCAGGTCCGACGAGTACTTACAAGCCCGGGAAGGAAGACACGGTTCTCCACGCCAAGTGGAGTTAGCGCACAGTTGCATAGCAACGGCCCGTTCCACTGGCGGGATACGCGTGTATCCCTTAGTTGCCCCGCCATCAAGGGTGGTGAGGGAGGAGGATCCACCGAGACGGTTTCTGGCAGTAAAAGGTGCCGTCCACGTCCCTGTGAGCTCCTCATGCACCTCCGGGAAGAAAGGCACTGGGGTGGGTTGCTGAGAACCAGCGCGTGCCACCCCGAGATACCAATCGTCCAACCTCGAGGGCTCGGGACACGGTGGAGGGTTCCACACGAGCCCGATCCTGTTGGCGGCCCGGGAAAGCATGGCCATCATCTCCGGGTCCGACTCGGGCACCGCTGGCACACCTGAAGGAGGCAGCGGCTCCGAGCCGTCGTCCGCGGAGTGGTCTGACCCACCCTCCGATGCAGCGATCGACATCTGGTCGTCGCAGGGAGCGCCGAACGAAACGACCGGTACACATCTCGAGGACGGTCCAGAACGTTCCGTTGGCAGCTCAACTGGTTGCGGAGCATGAGAGGAGTGAGGGTTCCTAGGGGGTTGGTTCCCCGAAGGAAGCGCGCTCACTGTAATCCTCAGGTCACCCGTGTCACTGCCCGAAGCAACCCGCGAAGGGGGGTTGGAACGAGGTGCAGGCACGGGGACTCCGCCCCTTTGCAGGAACATGAGTCTCGACCTCAGCTCCGAGATGGTCATCTTCCCACAATGGGTACATGACTCATCCACGAACGCTGCCTGTGCGTGTTCGAGGCCCAGACACACAAGGCAGCGATCGTGACCATCCCGCGACCCCAGGTAACGACCGCATCCAGAAACACACAGATAGAATGTCATCTTGAAAAAGACGCAAACTATCTGTGTAAGCTCTTTTAGAGACTGTTCTCCTTGGTGCTGAAGCACACAGGGGAACGGTCACAGCGAACACAGACAGGAATGTGCACCTGTCTGTGCGCGATTCTCTCTCGCTGGTCTTACCAGCCGTAAAAACGGCCGTTGAGCGCTTTAATCGCGCACCTTACCAGCCGTAAGAACGGCCGTTGAGCGCTTTAACCGCGCACCTTACCAGCCGTGAAAACAGCTTTTTTGTTTGCTCAGTTTTAAAACAACAAACAAAGAAGAGAGAGAGAGAAGAGAAAAAGACCGCTCGCGCTGTTGTGCCGTCACGCCCGCACCAAAGTGGAGAGATCCAGAAGAGGCTTGCTTTCAAATTCACTCTGTTCAGCATACGAAGTGCTTGGCTCCGAAGCAAAAAGCTAGTGTGCAATCGCACCAGCTGCTCGTTTATACCCGCGCTAACGAGGGCGCGCAGCTGATGCAAATGATTGCACGCCAATGTGTATTGGCTTGTTTTAGTTTCACTCGAAGTAGATTGGCCTCTCTAGCGAGATTCCTATTGGTCAGTCATGACCTACGTTGTAGTGACTGACCGATAGGGAACTTGGAATATTCCACAAGACACATTTTCAACAGGAAGTTGCATCATCTGGATCTTCTGAAGGCAATGGGAAGACCATAAGTAAGTCCTCTCATTTTAATTTCTGTATATTTGATGAAATTGTAACTATGACTGAGAAGGTAAATCTCAACATACTGTCCTGTTACCAAAATATTTCTTATATTTTATTTGTTCATTTTAAAAATATGAACTTTTGGTGAGTCACTAGAAATTGCTCAGTGTCCTCATGCTGTTAGCATGTATGCTATGTGGCCTTATGCCATGTATTTGATAACTTTTTGCTTAAAAACTCAATCCTGTTACTTTCAATCCTGTTGCTTATATGAAAAATAACAGGAGTGAGTTAAAGTAACAGGCGTGAGTAGAGTCTTCTGTTTTGTTGATTTAATACTGTAAATATTAGTTGATATAATACTATTCACCTGAATTATGAGTTTTAAGGTTGCAATTACTTATATTGTAGACATTGGCATTAGTTTTACAATGTGAACACCATACTTTCAGGAAGCCAGTCCACCACGAGGTGACTTAAATGTTGTGTCTTTGTCTTTGTCTTATATTTTGTAGAAGATGGAGAAAACCCATACTATACAGGTGCCAGAAATACCCACCTATGGCATATTGCAATGGAAGGATCGAAACACACCCCCAACCCTCTCTTTTCCCCCTTTTTTTGGCTTAAAGGGTTAGTTCACCCCAAAATGAAAATTAAGTCATTAATTACTCACCCCCATGCTGTACCAACCCCGTAAGACCTTCGTTCATCTTCAAAACACAAATGAAGATATTTTTGATTAAATCTGAGAGGTGGATCACTGCTACATAGGCTGCCAGAGGGAATGAAACTTGACGGCCCAGAAAGTCATTAAAGAACATGTTTAAATATTCCATGTGCCCACAGTGGCTCAACTATAAGTTTATCAAGCGACGAGAATACTTTTTTTCCGAAAAAAAAAAAACATAAATAACGACTTTATTCGACTACTCCTTTTCTTCCTTGTGGGCCTGAGACGAGAGTTCAAGAGATTTCCACGACGCATGCGCGAGAACTGAACAAGAAGTATTAGAAGAAGAACGTTCTCTTCTCAGTTCTCGCGCATGCGTCGTGGAAATCTCTTGAACTCTCGTCTCAGGCCCACAAGGAAGAAAAGGAATAGTCGAATAAAGTCGTTATTTATGGGGTTTTTTTCGGGAAAAAAGTAGTCTCGTCGCTTGATAAACTTATAGTTGAGCCACTGAAGGCACATGGAATATTTAAACATGTTCTTTAATGACTTTCTGGGCCGTCAAGTTTCATTCCCTCTGGCAGCCTATGTAGCAGTGATCCACCTCTCAGATTTAATCAAAAATATCTTCATTTGTGTTTTGAAGATGAACGAAGGTCTTACGGGGTTGGTACAGCATGGGGGTGAGTAATTAATGACTTAATTTTCATTTTTGGGTGAACTAACCCTTTAATTTCCCTCTTCCTCCCTCCATCTCTCTTCTTCTCTCTCTTTCTTTCTCTTTTCACCTCCTTCTCTGTGAAGTACTACTAGCACATAGTACATCACTTTAACACAGAAATCTTATGCACACACAGTCATGTACACTGTCTCCAATACACACACATATGGACACTCATTCCTGTTACCAAGTGTTCATTCCTGTTACAAAGTGTGCATTCCTGTTACTATTTTTTTTCTTTTTTCTAAAAAAATAAAGTTAAACCAGTGTTTTTATCAGTTTTGTTTGGGCCATCATTTATACAATAGTTTAATAAATTAAATTATTAAAACAATTATAAACTTGAGGGTTCGTCTTCTTTAAAATGAAAAAATGGCTTTGTGTTTTTTATTAAAATACACCTTGCCTTAATATATAGTGATTTTTTTTTCACAAATATCAATTATTTGAACATATAACCAACAATTTCTTTAAAATAAAGTCTTTCTTGTGGGGAAAAAAAAAGGAATTAATTGACATGGTTTTAAACATGCTTTTTAAATGGCACATGAGTTTCGGCAACAGGACTGAGAAAATATGCGTCCACTTCTGCTTAAACCTTGTAAAAAAGATAAAAATAAAGTTGGCTGAGATTGACCAATACACATTTTGAATAGTTAAATATGTGTAATATTAGATTCAGTCTTGATAAAAGATAAAGAATCAAGTTAAATTTTGAGAGTTACAACAAGCAAATGTCACCCATTCGGTGGAATGGCTCATAAAATTAAACCAATCTATGTTACCTTAAATTATGTTTATCTCTGTAAAGCTGCTTTGAAACAATCTACATTGTTAAAAGCGCTATATAAATGAGGATGACTTGACTTGACTTAAATTACTCAGTAAATTATTACAAATTCATTGTTAAAATATACTCATCTCAACATTACATGTATTGTATATATATATATAAATATATATATATACTTTATATATTTTTATAGAAAGCATATTTTATTAAAAGCACAGAGCACAACGATTGTCAAAGTTTATTGAACCCATGGGGTTTATTTCCTTGAGTGTCAGAGATTTTTCCCGAAGCACAAAACTTATTTATATGCACATCAGTGATCCTTAATGCCTCCATTTCATGATTCTCAACATGCAAGGTAACAACTCAACAGCTATGAGCAATTGATTGGTGTTAGGACTAATTGTGTTAAAAGAGATTGCATGCCATTTTTGGTGTCATATTTTCAAGCTAGAACATTGCTTTCAGTGTTGATCAATTACTTGTGGTCACATCAAATCACTATGAGCTTTGTATAGGGACAAATTTTCGTATTAACATAAATGGACAACAGGACTTATGTTACAGTCTACACTCTGATGGAACCCAAAGGCTCCAAATCATATCGGCATGTATATTTCACATGCTTTTTGGTTCTTTATGCTTTGATACTGTTTGTGAACATTTGGCTCAGTGTGGTCATTTTTTTGGAGAGAGCCCTTCATGAACCAATGTACATTTTTATGTGCAATCTATGTGTAAATTATTTATATGGAGCAATAGGATTTTATCCTAAATTCCTGCATGATTTAATACTAGATTTATATGTGATTCCTTCTTTTATGTGCACACTCCAAGCTTTTGTAATCTACAGTTCAGCTATGTGTGAATGTACTACATTAACAGTGATGGCATATGACAGACATGTGGCCATATGTCGACCTTTAGACTATCACTCAAAGATGAACAAAAATACATGTGGCATGTTGCTCCTATTCTGTTGGACTGTACCATTTATTTCTATGTTCATTGGAGTTATGTTGTTAAACAGGTTGGCAGTGTGTAAATATCATATTGACAAATTATACTGTGACAGCTGGTCAATGGTAAAGCTCTCATGTGAATCAGTGGTTATTAATAACATCATGGCACTGGTTGTTTTATTATTTTATATTTGTCTTACTACTTTAATTATTGTGTCTTATATCAAACTTATAGTAGCATGTAAAGCATCATTAGAAAGCAGAAGAAAGTTTTGGCAGACATGTGTTCCACATATATTTTCACTGATAAATTGTAGTTTTACTGTGTTTTTTGATGCAATGTGTAGCAGATATGGCTCAAGCAATGCCCCAGAGAACATGTATGTTGTTTTTGCCTTACTGATGGTTATTGTGCCACCTCTATTCAATCCTTTAATCTATGGCTTAAAACTCAAAGAGGTTCGTAAAAGAAGCTTTAAATTATGTCTAAATGTCATTAAATAAAGAATTAATTATACTCAGTTGGCCTAAGTGAAACAATAAATATACTAAAATGTATTTGATAAACATTTATTTTATGCTAAGTATACTATAAATACATTTACGTATTTATGTACTTCATGTTACCCTGCAATTTTGGAATACTAAATTGGTATACTTAAAGTCTGCTAAATTGGAACAACTAATTTTGTACTTAATGTACTTTAGTTATCCAGAAAAAAGTGCTGAGGTCCAACTAAAGATACTTAAGTATATGCAATGTTGAGGTCCTGACTCTCTGTGGTCATTAAAAATCCCAGGATGTCCTTCGGAAAAAGAGTAGGGATTTAACCCTGGCATCCTGGCCAAATTTGCCCATTGGCCTCGGCCCATCATCATGACCTACTAATCATCCCTATATACTGATTGGCTTCATCACTCTGTCTCCTCTCCACCAGTAATCCGGTGTGTGGAGGGCGTTCTGGCGCAATATGGCTACCGTCGCATCATCCAGGTGGATGCTGCACATTGGTGATTGTTGTGGTACTGCGATGAAAGCAGGCACCAGCTCACCACGCAATTGCCTACGGAGAGACAGGGTCCCAGGTGCACGCCCCCCCCTCTGTTGGGCTCTGCGCACTTTTCCAGCATTTTTCAAATATTGTCAGTGGGTGGAGTCAGGCTCTGACCTGGGGTTGAGTTACCCTTTAAGCTATATGTTAATTGTGAGAATTAATCGCTTCCTCTGTTCACAAAGGATTATTAAAAGAAAAGTAAAAGAAAAGTAAGTAAGTTCTGCAAAACTGTTGCTCCTTTATAGCTCAGGAGACTTAATGGAAATCTCAGATAAGTTTCATCTACATATTGACTTGGTCAGAGGACAAATGGCCACCTGACTAAACCCTGTTTCTCTTTTTTTCTTCTTTTCTGTTACTTGATGGAATTTGGGTTTCTTGCCACTGTCGCCTTTGGCTTGCTTAGTTGGGGTTTAAAAGACACTTAATATTCAGTAATATTATCGATTTGACTGCACTGACACTTTTGGATGAGAACAAAAACTTGAACTGAATTAAACTGGATGATGACACCACTGTTTTCTGAAGAGCTGATTTATAGCTGATTTAACTTAATTACATAATTCACTTATTTGACAAAATCTGTCATTGAAACGGACTTGAGCTGAATAATGACACTATTGTCTTCTGTAGAGCTGCTTTATTTGAATTTCTCTCATATTTTACGAAGTTTGCATGATCGTTATTTTCCTGTTTATCACTAGGAGGCGGTTTTGAAACAATCTGTAAAGCATTACATAAATAAAAGGTTACTTGACTTGTTTTTTAGACTATTGACATTGTAATAAAATAATAAAACTATGAAATAAATGTGGATAACAGCTCAGAAGATTTAGTCTTAAAATTTAATGAGAAATGTTGCTTTTTATATTTTAGTTTGATTGCAGACTTTGTAACTGACAAGCATTAGAAGTGCCCATTTGCTCTCCATTCATATACTGTTGTCCAGGTAAATTAGGAAAATCACAATTGAAAATCAAGTGTTTTTTTAAGGAAAACCTGCATATGGTTTTATAGAACTATTAATGCCAGATTCTGTAGTGTTGGTTACTGAGAGGAAATGAGAGAAGAAAATTCACTTTCTGAGAGTAGCACCTGTGTAAAATAATATTATTGTACTCATTGTTAATATCAACGAGAGGACAGTAGGTTTGGCTATAGAGGCATAAAAACAAAAACACTAATTGAATTCTAAAGTAAATTCTTGTATTGAATTGAATTGACTTTTAAGACTAAAAATACAATAAAATGATAAATCAAACAGTTCACAGTCACAAGTTTTGATCAGTATTGACTCACAGTTAAATTAATTTTCAGTTCAATTGCCAGTATTTGACAAATTCACCTGACTGTTTGTTTGTTTGATCAATCGGGTGCACCCTCTAGGCTATGCTAATTTCCTAGAATACAACACCTTTTATCACCATAAATGTTCACAGCAGTACATTTGGAAAGTTCACTCAATCACATTCAGAAATTGAAGAAAAGTTAAAAACAAGGCAAAACCAAAAGTTCAACAGTTCAAAAGATTCAGTATGGAAGTTCAGTTGAAAGATTTGGTTCAAAAGATTCAAATCAAAGATTTGATTCAGTTCGATTCAACCCGAAAAATCATTGGAATCGCGGAAAAAAATGATTCGGTTCAACAGTTCCAAAGGAAAACAGTCGGAGCAAAAATATTCTTTGAGCAGTTACTCAAAAACAAAGCTCAGCTCAATTCAGTTTATAACAAAAACTAGCAGCATTCAGATCTTTCCTACCAAACTCCTCAGATGTTGGTTTGAAACTCAAATCTCACATCAATCAACATATATCTTGCTGGGAATGCTCGCCATCTTGGATCATCACGCTGTGATGCAGTTCCAGCGTAGAGCAAAAGACTTGACCAAATCCAAGGAAAATAAAACACATAAATGTCTCTCTCTCAGTCCTCTCTGAGTTTAAAAAGAGTTAAAGATTCATGTTAAACGAACTTGAAGCAGTTACTATTTGTCTTAACTCTTTGTTTTCATGATGAAAGAGCATGTTTCAATGAAGTAACTCTATCAAATATAGAAAACAGGATTCCCACTTCCCATCATGATTTGCACATGGGCTGGATACGGAGAGTAATAAATAAAGTGTTAGTTGAGTAAATGGGGAGACTAGTTTGGGCTAATCACACAGAACATGTTTTTTACAATTCACGAGTAATAATAATCAGATCAGAGTATTTGATGTGCTGGACAGTACTTTGGCCCAAACCCAGAGTACTCCCCCCGTATCCCTGGCTATGATAGGAACCAGCAAAAAGTGAGGAGTCGGTGTGTAGGAGGGATGCTGAAAACTGTTGAGGAACATAGGTGAGTCTGCTACATATAGGCCTCATTTGAACGTGTTCCTTAGAACTTTGTTAATAAAACATCATTTAAAAATGCGAGATAGAGGTCATTAGAGCGAACAAAAACACAAGGTCTGGTGGTGCTTTTTTTTAAAGTTGGCCTTGTTTTAACTTGAGCACTGCATCATGCATGAGATGCTGCAAAAGATACAAGACACGAGTACAGCGGTTAAACACGTTCGTCTATTGTGTGTTTACATTGAAAAATGTACTCGGTTACGTTAGTAGGGAACGAGTATTGCGTAGCTATACGCAGTGGGAAAACTCCTTTTCTCGAGAATATTGAAGCCATTATTTTAAAATGCTGTGCAGCTGCACATCGAGCAGAGAGCAGAGTGTCTAGCTCGCTCATAGGCTGTGCTGCAGCAACTGCACGAACCTATGGCGAGGCGGTTGAGACGCGAAGAATAGGGGTGGCTTAAGCCTGTTTTATGCTTCTGCGTCGAATCGACGGCGTACCCCCGCAGACCCCTCTGCGTCGCCGCGAACCCCTCCGCCGTAGCTCGACGTGCACCTCCAAAAAATTTTAACTACGCTTCGAGGCGACGCAGACCACAAGGGCTGTGATTGGTCAGATGCACCACGATGCAACTCAACCTAACGCAGAACCATAAAACGGCCACGACACCGTAGGAGTGACGGCGTAGCTACGCCGTGGAGTTGACGCAGAAGCATAATGAGGCCTTTATGCCTATATAAGCAGACCATTTTGCCATAGAGTCAGGTTAAATCGACTGAAGCGACAGCACCTGAGCCAAGCGTAATAGCACGGCAGGCTACGCAATACTCGTTCCCTACTCTCAGGGAACCAAGGTTACGTTAGTAACCGAGTACGTTCCCTTTCGAGAATGTTCACTTCGTATTGCGTAGCTATACGCAGTAGGAACCCATTTTAAAACGCTGTGCTATTAGCTAGCGACTTCGCCCTGACCATTACCTGGGGCTTTGTAGCCCGAGGTCAACAGTAAAGTTGGAAAGTCACAATTCATCCTAGGACCAGACAAAGGTCGGGCCCTTTATTAAGGTATAATGTTGCTTGGGGCACAGGTCAATTTAGCTCAAAAGAAATTATTAATTAATTTATAGGGAATCTTAAAAGAATCACTGAAATGGCCGAGCAAATGATTCGTCCAGCGTTCATTTAAACGGGCCGTAACTATCAGCTCTAAAACAGATATAAATATTCAAACTATAGTGAAACACTATTTATTAGCAAGCTAATTTAGATCAGCAGTTTAAGGCATTAAATTTTTAAGCACATAACACAAGAACAATTATCTTTAAAATACAAACAAGAGTTTATTGATTATTCTAACACATTAAACCAATATCTAACACAATCAGACACATTCATACGAGTTGCAGAAAGAAAGAGAGGAAAGAATGAGTTTTAAGAATGAGATGATGAAATCCCAAGTTTCCTTTCAGTCGATAACATCAGACGTAGTCGACGTTGACTGAATGGGGATCGCGTCAGAGAGCCAATGTTCTTCGAGGACTATTGAGCAGGGCAATGGAATTGGCGTGCGTGATTCGCATCACACACTCCGCCCCCGCGGCGTGGGTATAAATACGGAAGTGGATGCACGCACTATTTGCCTTTCGCTTCGGAGCCGATCGTTTGATGTCTCTGAGAGTGCTGTTGTTTACAACGAGCGAATGTGTCGGTGCTCCTCAGGAAAACTCTCCCAGTGCTGGTGTTCTATAGCGCGAGTGCTGCGGTGATCGCGAGCTTTGAGCTCTCAAGTGCTGTTTTAACAGCAACAAATTCTAAATGTTTGTGTGTGTTGGCGGCTGGTTAGAGGGCGGAAAAGTGAGTGCTTCACTGTTTCATTTGACTGTTCAGTGTTGCCGCGGTCACTCCCCTGTGTGCTCCGGCACTGGTGACGGTCCTATTTTCTGAAAGAGCAACACGGGTGCGTTTGCGTCTTTTTCAAGATGTCATTCCACCTGTGCGTTTCTGAATGCGGTCGTTCCCTTTTCCTCTCTGACGGTCACAATTGTTGCATCATGTGTTTGAGTGTATTTATATGTATATAAATATGTATATATATTAGTGGTGGGCCGTTATCGGCGTTAACGTGCTGCGTTAATGTGAGACTCTTATCGGGCGATAAAAAAAATATCGCCGTTAATCTATTCTCAAAGTTGGGTTGGGATCATACAATAGCTTTTTCGAATATCGTTATATTTTCGCGCAAATCGTGCAGCAGGGTATTTTCCTGTCAGGGACACAAGGTGTATACTTTTACATGTTACGTTGGACGATCGTTCCTCTCGTTACTTTACATGTTGTTAGATGAGTTTATTCCAAGCGCGCTGTATCTTTTTTATGGGCATGAGCGATGCTCAATTTAGAAATGAATCACTCTTTTGGGTCGATTCTGTTCAAAGACTTCATCAAACAAGTTGGCAGATCTGTCTAAATCGGTTCGCGAATCAGTTCTGTTCAGTTCCTCACGCACTGAATCGTCTGAAGCGCGTTCAATCACACTCGACACGGAGCCGTAACAGGAAGATTTAAGAACATCAAGAGCTACAGTTTAGTCTAGTGAAAGCAAATCTGCAAATGCATCATATTTTTTACCAGCGATGAAGATCTTTATTAGTTGAACATCTTCGTAAGCTGTCTGTGAATGAATGATTCCACAGGACGATGCGTTCGATTTCATTTCATTCAGGTAATACATTTTACAACCAAACAGATTATTACGCCACGATAGCACAACTAAAAAGTATGACATTATCCGTTGGACATATACATTAATTTATAGGCTACAAAATAAATAAGCTACCATTGTGTACAGTTTATGAAATGAACACCCGCCATCCCGCGGTAATGTGTGTGTATTGCGCAGGGGCATAGTCACACGAATAGTTTACATTGATTGAAACTAATTTGTTTAAAAAGGAGGAGGCTATTGCCGGTAAAGGCAGGTTCACATAAAATCATTATGACATATGACATTATTTTTTGATCTAACGAGCATCTGGTTTGGCGATGCAAAAACGGACTGTAGCTACGTCGTGCTTATTGTTTTTTTCTTCTTCCAATTAGCCTAAGTTACTATGTTTAAAAAAAACGACGAAAACATGTTATTTGTTTAATTAATAAACAGTTTGTTTGATGACAAATCGCTAAAGATGAAATTGGCCTCCCTTTCTGTCATTGTAATTGTGCGTTTTATTTATTTATTTTATTTTATAATTTTTTTTGAACGATATTCGACTTTTGCTCCTCTATTGTCGAATGGCATTTTTGGCAGAAATTCACATCCCTACGCGACGCGAACTATTCTCAAAGACTTACTTTTAGTCATTATTTGGGTAGCACACATATTCTGAATGCCTTCGGCAGAATTCAAATGAGCCATTTTAATCTAGATTAATCTAGATTAATTCCAAGATTCCAGTGAGATTAATCTAGATTAAAAAAATTAATCTATGCCCACCTCTAATATATATATTTATATGTTCGGCATGCTGAGGCAGCTTTTGTGGATAGCTCATGTTCTCATTGCGGTAATATGACTGTCGCGGAGTTGAGATCGAGACTTGCCTTCGTCCGCAAAGCGCGAGTCCCCATTACCATGCTCCACCCCCGGTGCCGTGTGGGATGGGTGATCGGAGGATAGTGATGGATGTCTCGCCCGGAAACCATTCCCTGTGGGCTCCTCACTCCTCCATCACACCGCAGCCGATGTAATTCCTGTTGAGCATGCTGGTCCCTCTGTAATGGACTGATCAGCTGTTTCAATGAGGGTTCCCCCTGAAAATAAGATGTCGAGAGCAGCATCGGAGGGGGAGATGGCCTCTGGAAATGACGACTTGGCTGTGTTATCTCCCTCTGGGAGTGTAACATTGCCCAAGCCAGATCCAGAAATATCAGCTATGCTGAAACGGGCCACCGAGGGTGCCGGGCTCGAGTGGAACCTCCACCGTGTCCTGTTCAGTCTCGGTTGGAGTCTGGAGTTTGGTATCTCGGGGCAGGCCGCGCTGGTTCTCAGCTCGCCGCCCCAGTGCCTTTCTTTCCCGAAATGCATGGAGAGCTTACCAGGTTGTGGATGGCAGTATCCTCGTCTATACAGTATCCTCGTCTCCCCCCCTAAGGCCTGTGAGTTTTCGTCCGTTCCGACGGGAAGAGCTTACAAAGCCTGTGGGCAAGCCACTTCCTCTTGCGTGCCATGGCGTTGCTTGAAGTCTGTCAGGCCAGGGCACTCATGGACATGCACGAGGGTAGTCCAGACCGTGCGCTCATAGGTGAGCTCCGCCCTGCAACGACCTCGCCCTCCGGGGCACGAGTGTCATAGCGTGCGCGATCGGTTTGGCGATGTCCACCTTAGTGGTCCAGGAGCGCCATCGTTAGCTCAGCCTGGTTGATATGGCGGATGCGGAGAAGGTTCGGTTCCTGGTCTCCCCAATCTCCCAGGTTGGGCTGGTTGGCGACGCGGCGGAGAACTGCATCCAACAGTTCTCTGCCGCTCAAGCGCAGACGGAGGTCATCCAGCACATCCTGCCCCGGTGGCCAGCTGCTGCCTCCACCCGCCGCCGGTGGCAGCTCCTCCGCCTGTTCGTCACCGAGGGCGTTCCCCGGCCGCCCGCTCCTGCTGGGCCTCCGCAGCAGCCTCTACCCAGGCCTCAGCATGGAGCCGGCCACAGTAGAGACGCCCAGCCCGCTCCAGGCGGGTGAGGGCCGGGTGGAGTCTTTGTTCGTGTGTGTGTGTCTGTTCTGCCGCTGCCCCCCCCCCCCAAAAAAAAATAAGCGGAGCAAGCAGTACCCACACTTCAAAGAGAGAGCAAATTCATCTGTTCCTGGGTCCCAAGAGGGCCAGTCTTGGGGGTGTGACCCTATATAGCCTTACACCCCTCAGCTCCCCCTTGGTCGCCAGCAGGCAGCTTGGTGCATTCGAGGACCTGGTCATCCGCCTTCTCACGCGCCCCCTGCCGCTAGTGGAGACAGGTAAGTGTTGCACAGCACACTAACACCATTCTCTGGGTCGTGACCATCTTGGCCCAAGATTGGTCTGCAGCTCTGTCCTGAAAGACATGTGCTTCAGATCTCTACCTTCCACGCCGCAGGCCATCCTGTGTGTTGCATGTGAGGGTTGAAGTATCAGTACAGAGTCCTTCCCTTCCAGTGCTCCAGAGCCCGTTGGGTCTTCAGGTCAACTGGGAGAGAGTAATCTCGCCCACGGGCTGAGTATCTCTCTTTCAGTTTTGGAGATGGACTCGGTCTAACACGTCTCTACAATGAGAGTGTGTTCAGCTGGTGTTTGAAGTGAGAAAGGGTCCCACTGAAAGAACTTTCAGAGGCTCCTGGGGCATATGGTAGATGCAGCCATTGGCTTCCTCCATATATGACCACTTTAGCGCTAGCTTCATGATCGTGTCCCGAGGTGACCGTGGCAGAGCAGCTCACCCTGTGTGACTATAGTCATCCCGGTCTGCTGCCGGTATGCAGTTCCAAGGGGTCAGGATGGGGACACCTCTGGACTCTGGATGGGGACAGAGACACCTCTGGACAGGGACAAAGACATCTCTGGATGGGGACGGAGACATCTCTGGACTCTGGTTAGGGATGGGGATGGAGACAACTCTGAACTCTGAATAGGGATGGAGACACCTCTGGACGGGGATGGGGACACTTCTGGCGGAGACACCTCTGGGCTCTGCACAGGGACGGAGACACCTCTGATGGAGACCCCTCTGGACGGAGATGGAGACACCTCTGGACTCTGGATGGGGACTAATATGGCCATACTTCCTGGTTCTAGAAAGAACTCTAGCTGCTTCGTTTTGGACCACCTGTAGTTTGTTTATTATGCGCCACCCATAATCACATTATAATAATCTAGCCTTGATGTCATGAATGCATGAACTTAGTGTTCACCATTTGTCATTGAGAGCATATGTCATAATTAAGATATATTTTTAAGATGGAAGAATGCGGTTTTACAGATACTAGAAACGTGACTTTCAAATGAAAGATTGGTATCAAAGAGCACACCTAGGTTCATAACCAACGACGAAGACAGTCAAATGTTAGACAATATTCTGGGTTATTACGTGGGGAGGTTTTCGGTCCAATAATTAAAATCTCTGTTTTTTTTCAGAATGAAGTAGTAGGAAATTAATAGTCATTGAGTTTTTTATATCAGCTATGCATTCCGTTAATTTTGTAAATTGGTAAGTTTCATCATGAAGAAATATACAGCTGAGTATACAATAACAGTGAAAACTATCCTCTTCGTTGCCAAACATCTCTTGGTTGATGTGGTCCAGTATGAAGGCCAGCTATCTAGTGTTTTTCTGCTATGCCTGGGTGAAGTTGGAAGTTCCTTCGTTGATGAGTGAAATGATTCAAACTAAATCCTATACCAGATTCGACATGTTATTTGGTTTGTTGTATTTTTTCAAGTTAAAACTAAGGATAGCAAAGTTTGCAAGGACCATACTTATAATTAATCCCAAGATGCTTTATAACATCTTCAAATCATTTCCCAACTGAAAAAAATGTTATAAGACATTCAGCTCTTCACACGCAGATACACACCTCAAGATTTGTCGATCTGATTGTTTGCCTTTTTTCTAAGTTCCATCTTTGATTGTCTGATTTCCCACAGCCAACAATTGATATTGAAGCCTAATGAGTAGATTGTAAATGGATGTAGCCATTTTACCATATATTATTTATTCTTATGTAATTTTTATTTATTTATTGCAGAATATCATTGTTTTGTGTGATTTGAAGCAATATCCATAACTTGATGGATAACATGTCTTATCCTGTGATACTGACTCTTATGGTGCCTAAAGTATCTAAGTCATATAGGCATATCTATTTCACCTGTTTTCTTTTCCTTTATCTGCTTATCTTGTCAATTAATATTCGTCTTGTTATGGTCATTATCATGACGAAAGCACTTCATGAACCAATGTACATGTTCTTGTCTCATTTGTGTGTAAATGGGGTTTATGGAGCCTCAGGATTCTACCCTAAAATTATGTCTAATTTAATATTGGATTCATATGTGATCTCCTCTTACATGTGTGCTCTGCAATCCTTTGTTATTTACAGCTCTTTACTGTGTGAGTTTACAATATTAACAGTGATGTCTTATGATAGATATGTAGCCATATGTAAACCCTTAGACTATCATTCCAAGTTAACTAAATTCAACTGTGTGAAATTAATTCTGTTTTCATGGATTGTTCCCAACTTCTCTGTGATTCCAGCAATCCTGTTATCAAATCTGAGGCCATTTTGTAATTATCACATTGATAAATTATATTGTGACAATTGGTCAATTGTAAAACTTTCTTGTACATCATCTTTTGTGAATAATGTCTATGGATATATTGTTGCAATTATATTTGTTAGCTGTGCAGTTATTATCATAGTGTCCTATGTTAAATTGATCTATGCATGTAAAGCATCTTTAGAAAGCAGAAGGAAATTCTGGCAAACGTGTCTGCCACACATGTTATCGCTGATAAATTTCACTTTTGCTTTGCTTTTTGATGTTATGTACAGCAGGTATGGATCAAATGACATTCCTGAGAGTCTGCGTAATTTTTTGGCATTAGAATTAGTTATAGTTCCACCTGTTTTTAATCCCCTAATCTATGGATTAAATATTAGAGCAGTGCGCAGAGTTTTTGTCTCATGTATTTCAGCAAGAGTAAATGTTTTAGAAGCTAAAAAAGGCTTACATCCTTGACAATTACTTGATGTACTTGCAAACAGACATGCAAAATAGTATATTTTTAAAAAGTAAATGAATTACAACAAAAAGTAAGAAAAACAAGCATGTATAAGATGTCAACATTATTTTATGTACATCATTGAATATTTTCATAAAACATCCAAAAGAAAATGTGGCCTATTTTTTTTTATGTTTTCAATGCTCCCATATCCCCTTATGAACATTTTTGTATAACATTTCACATCCTTTGTTGATTTATTTGCTGATGTTTGTCTAAATTACCAAAAATATATTAGAAAAGTCCAGGGAATTTCCTGAGATGTGTATAATGTGTTTCAATTTTACGGTAACACTTAATTTCGAAAGTCCACTTTAGACATTCTTCTATACAAGTAACTTTGCAGCTACATCAACTGACTGTCATTAGAGTATTAATAGACTGCCTGCCTAATATCTGCTAACACTTTATTTTGTTGGTCCCCCAACAGACATTCTACTGACTATAAGTAACTAGGCAACTACAAGTTTTATCACACATTTTATAGTGGCCTTTTATTGTGGCCAGCCTAAGGTATACCTGTGCAATAATCATGCTGTCTAATCAGCATCTTGATATGCCACACCTGTGAGGTGGATGGATTATCTCGGCAAAGGAGAAATGCTCACTAACACAGATTTAGACAGATTTGTGAACAATATTTGAGAGAAATAGGCCTTCTGTGTACATAGAAAAAGTCTTAGATCTTTGAGTTCAGCTCATGAAAAATGGGGGCAAAAACAAAAGTGTTGTGTTTATAATTTTGTTCAGTGTAAATTAAGTGATTAAACCATTGGTTTAGTTGTGTATTTTTATTTAACATTTTTGTTTTAAAAAATATGCCGCCTTCAAGCCCTTCCAGTGTACACGAACATCTTCACTGGTTCCCTGGTATTTGGCCAGAATACCATGCACAGGGTACGATTTGTGAACGAGTACATAAGATTGCAAGCTTAAATAAAATTTGCATGTGTAATAGAAGATTTCTAAAGGTGTAAATCGCCTTTCAAGTGCAAGAAAAAAATATTTACAGCATTTTATTGTTATTCGTAAGTGTAATGCATGTATTGTGAAACTGCAGCTTCGTACTTACGCAGAATAAATATGATCTGTATTCTTCTGACTTTCATTTTTCTGCGCTTACACAGCAATTTGCAACTGAAAATAACATAGCCAGGAACTGCAAAACAAAATGATCACTTAAAATCAACCTTTGTGTAAAAAAATAAACTGTTGCAAATGTCTAAATTACATGTTGTGAACATGAGGCAAAAAAGTTCCCGTAATAACCCGTTTTGTTGCGTCTTTCTTTTAGTTGTGCTTACAGTTTTGGTATGATTCTCTCACTCATTGGGCCCTATCATACATTTGTATAGAAATTGGTAAGTAAAATTAATAATTCCAGCATGAATCTAAAAATATTCACACATAAATTAGGGCCTGCATTAGAGAAAAAAAACATTGTGGAATGAGCATTATTACACACACACATGCACGTGTGCGCACACAAACACACACAGACACACAGGTGTGTTTAATCTTCACTCCAGTTCATATCCGCCTATAGCTGTTTGTTTTTTGTTTTTATATACTTTTTAAAAATTAATTTCTAATTCTAAAGTTAATCATTTTATACATTTCAATTATTGAAATAATATGAAATTGCAATCAAGTATTTTCTTTTGGTGGCAACTTATGTGGCATTATTGCAAACTTATTTGGCATTACTGCAAATTTATATAGCATTATTGCAATAACAAGATCAAAAAGACCTCAAGGTCAAAAGACCTCAAACAACAACAAAAAATAATTCTAAACTTTGACAAAATACTGATTTAATGTATTTTAAAATGTTTAAATATATATATTCATAACAAAAGCTGTTATAAGAGCAGTAAGTCACATCCAGAAAATGAATGGATCTGTATGGGGCCTCTGCTGGAAGCATATGGTAATTACCCTTTCAGGCTAAAAATATATTATCTACAAAAAAACATCTAACCATCAGATGGCAGAATACGCTCTATGCACGAACGCTGCTGACATATTTCCGATAGGATCTCAGCCAGCGTCTTTACTTCCGCATAGCGCGAAGTGTATAGCGGCAAAACTTTAATAAAATTAGTTTTCTCAGAAACGGAGACAACGATTTTAGAAACTGATTCGCCAGTCGGATTTCGCACGATATGAGAGAATACTCACGCTCAAAGTTGTCGATGTAGGTCGAAATATATAATTTAAAGCCCTTCTCTTTCTTACTCTTATGTGTGACAGCTAACTGCCTCACAGTGTTGTTAAGATCATTCACATTAAACGCAGGAAGTTTTTGTAAACAGCGAGTGTAATTTGCCATTATCTCCACCTAAAGCAAAACCGGCTTCTGACGCAGCACCATATGTAACTAGGCGGGCTGAGACAAAACGCGGAAGCGATCGTGCATTGAGCCTATTATGCATCTAACACCTAGATCAATATCTTTTTGCGCATGCGCGTGCGGTTTGTGTTTCGGAGCTCCGTCGAATTGATTCATAAATCCTTGATTTTCTTCTTTACCACTCATTTATAAACAAGCACTTTCTATTTTTACAGCATGTGAACTTATCTTCGATACTATTCCTTATAAAAAACAATCAGATTGCTTTGATATCGCTACTTAGATCCAACTTTCAGAATCTCTGTTACTAGCCTTTAGCCCGCTAGCATTGCATGCGTGGCCTCTCGCCTATCAATCGTCTCATTTACACCCGTTTCACTGAAAGGATATGGGTTATATCCAGGATTTCAGTCCTAAATTAGTAGTGATATTGGTAGTATCACTACTAATTTACTGTTGATCTGTTATAATGGCGAATATATCGGATGTGTGTCTAATGTTACCTCTGAGTGCAAGTGAGGACACATTCGAGCTGCATTCGGTGCTGTTGGAGCTGGAGTCCGTGGAGAAGCAGATCCATGGTCTGCTAGAGAGGCAAGCTGAGCTGCGAGATCGGCAATCAGCGCTTCAAACATCACGCGCCGATGCTCACAAGTCAGTGGTTAGTAACTTTTTGACTCCGACCTCGTCTACACTGTGTGCTTCTCTTCACAGGACGCAAGCACCCAGGACGCGATCATCCCTGGCTTCATTCACTCCGGCACCGACACAACACCATGGACTCTGGGTGATCCCTCAGCGGAAGACACAAGCCAGGACCAGACCAAGAACCTCTCCCCCCCTCCCGGTCTTTCTAGATCTCCACCCAGAACCGCTTCTCCCCTCTTCGCGAGTCGGAACGCGACGACGCCATGATCATCGGCAGTTCCATCGTCCGTCGTGTCCGCGCTACCTCAGATAAGGGTAAGGTACGCACTCACTGCTTTCCTGTTCCTGACATTTTGCAGTTTGACACAGTGGGTAACACTTTATTTCGATAGTCCACTTCAGACATTCTACTAACTATAAGTAACTTTGCAACTACATGTCAACTAACTCTCATTTGATTATAAGTTGACTACATGCTTGATATCTGTTAACACTTTATTTTGATGGTCCCCCAACAGATATTCTACTGACTATAAGTAACTAGGCAACTACAAGTCAACTTATTCTCCTAACCCGAACCCTAATACCTAACCATAACCTAACAGTCTACTGACAGTCAACTACAGTCTACTAATACTCTATAGAGATTTAGTTGACATGTAGTTACAAAGTTACTTATAGTTAGTAGAATTTTTTTGGGAAGCATGGCTTACCTGGCATGTTACCACAAACCATTCTGAGTCGATGGCGCCGAAGTTTGTGGCACGCTGTCCTTCGCTGTCGTCTGTGTATTTTAATGTGTATTTTAATTTATTCATTTCTATATGGTTGCTACTGATGTGGGGAGAAATTGCATCAACACTGCTAGTATATGACCGGCAAAAACTTTTAAACCTGCATATATCCACTGAAGTACTACAGGATCAAACACCTCCTCCTTTTCTGTCGGAGATACCGACGCTACATCGTTTACCACCATACTATGCCCCAGTGAACAGACGTCGGAAGAGACGGGGTAAGCGGGGCGGCGTGGCTGTCAAACTCAGGATTCTGCTGCAGGCAAGCAGGAAGACGAGCATTAGGAATGATCGACTCAGCAAGGAAGGTGATCATAACCGTTCCTACGCTTGGTGCTCAAGCTCTGACAGCTATGCTTGGAATATACCTACTCTACTCACCATGGGAGATCTATGGCCCCGATACCGCTCGCTTCATCCTCGTCGTCGTGACATTTCGCCTCATCTGCTTCGACCACTGCATAGAACGTCGCGGCAGATGGAAGATCCTGTGCAGCTAAGGATGGCCCTGATTAACGCGAGGTCGGAGGTAAATAAGACTTATATTATTAGAGAGTTTTTTACTGCGCGATCGTTAGATTTTTTATTTATCACTGAAACTTGGCTCTCAAATGGATACTTAACTCCATTCTCGGAACTGCTACCGCCTAAATGTAAATACCGAAACTCACCCCGCTCTGGAAAGAGGGGGGGTGGCTTGGCTACAATTTTTAAAGACTGTTTTAAATGTCGGACTATACAAAGAACGTCTCAGGTTACTATTGTAACCATAGTTCCCTGAGAACAGGGAACGAGACGATGCGTCCATCGACGCCATGGGAACGCCCCCAGCGTGACTGCGTCTGAAGCATCTATGTCAACTAGTCCAATGGAAAGAATGAGCGTCACGGGCGGGTGACGTCATGACCAGGATATGATAAAAGCACATCCGGTGCAAACCGGCATTAGCTTCGAAAATTGCCGAAGCAAGCCGATCACAGGGATGCAGGAAGTATGGCAGGGTGACGCATCGTCTCGTTCCCTGTTCTCAGGGAACTATGGTTACAATAGTAACCTGAGACGTTCCCTTACGAAGGGAACTCAACGATGCGTCCATCGACGCCATGGGAACGAGAATACCCAAAGCGCCAGACTTTCAAATGCCTGAGTGTCAGCCTGTTGTCACACTGCACCAAGCACCTGGGATCCTGGGGCAGCATCCAGGTCCAAGCTGTAAAACCTCATGAATGTGAGCGGTGAGGACCAGCCCGCCGCATCACAAACGTCTTGGAGAGAACTCCAGATAATGCGCTTAGAAGCCATACTCCTAGTGGAATGAGCCCTGACCACCAAATGGTTGGCCAGAAGACTCACAAGCAAGAAGAATAGTCTCGACTATCTATATGCTCAATAGGTTGGATTTTCTCGACAGAGAAGTCCAATGAACATAAGTGTCCAGTGCTCGCACTGGCACAAGAGGTTCAGCTTTTCCTGGTCCGAAAAATGGGGGAGGACAGAAACCTGCAGCACAATAGGCCTCGGAATAATGGTAGGCACCTTTGGAACATATCCATGTTTCGGGTAAGATTGCCTTGGCCATCCCGGTGCACTCAAGGCAGGTGGGGACCGAAAGGGCCTGAAGGTCTGACTCTTATAGGGACGAAATAGCTAGCAGAAAATAGTCTTAAAAGAAAGGAACTTCTCTGAGACCAAATCTAAGGGCTCGAAGGGAGCCCCAGATAGGCCTTCTAGAACTATTGCAAGGTCCCAAGCCAGCACCTTAGTGCAAGTTGCATGCCTCAGCCTCAAAGTGCCACGAAGGAAACGAGTGATCAGGGGGTCTCGACCCAAAAATGTACTACCCACCAGGGCGTGGAAAGCCGCAATGGCCGCCACACATATTATACCTTAAGCGTGGAAGGACATAGACCTGATACAAAGCGTTCTTGCAGAAACTCGAATACTGTGTTTACTGAACAGTTAACCGGATCCCACTGACGCTGGTAACACCAAGAAGTGAAAAACTCTCGAAATAGTGAATATAGTTTCCTCGTAGCGGGAGCTCTGGAGCTTAGAATGGTCTAAACAACCTCGGTTGAGAGACCACTCTCTATGAGTTGGGCCCCCTCAGAGGCCAAACCCACAGTTCCCAAATCCCCTGCCGGGGGTGCAATATTGCATCCCCTGCCTGAGACAGAAGGTCTCTCCTGATCGGGACCTCCAAGGGAGGTCCGTCGAGGAGAAAAATTAGGTCCGCAAACCAAATTCAGCTCGGCCAGGGTGGTGCTACTAAATAGGCTTATTCCATCCTGGCGGATTCACTCCAGAACTCCTGGGAGCAGAGCAACGGAGGGAAATGCGTACAGACGTAGCCTCGGCCACGTCTGCACCATAGCATCCAGCCCCGAGGGGACTGGTTGAGTGAGGGATAACCAGAGTGGACAGTGCGTCGTATGCTGAGACGAGAACAAATCCACTTCTGCCTGGCCGTAAAACTCCCATATTTGCTCCACCGCCTCGGGGTGGAGTCCCCTGGCCTCAGCCCCTGCCTCGACAGGGTGTCTGCTCCAATATTCTGGCCCCCCCCGGAATATACACTGCCCTCAGACAGCGTAATTTCTTGAGGGACCAAAATAAGAGGCCACCAACGTGTTGTCTGTGGGTCAAGAACCAGAGTTTCCTCCATATAACCAAGGCGCGGGGATACTGCCGCGTGATCTTGATCGTAAGGAGTGGGTTTCCCCTCAGGGAGAACCCTCTGGTCCTGAGCCACATCTGTAAAGGTCTCACGTACAGCAGGTCAAAGGGTATCACATTGGACGCTGCTGCCCTGAGGCCTAACAGTCACTGTTCCAGAACAACACATGATGGCCCCTCAGGTCTGGGAGGAGATGTCTCAACGCATTGAAGACGACCATCATCTCTAGGCAATTCATGTGCCAAGAGAGATGATGACTCCTCCACAAGCCCTGAGCTGAGCGGCCTTCCAATACCGCTCCCCAGCCGGTGAGGGAAGCATCTGTCGAGATCACAACTCGATGGCAAAGAGCTCCCAACACCGGACCCTGGGTTAAGAACCAGTGTTTCCTCCATATAACCAAGGTGCGGAGACACCGCCGCGTGATCTTGATCATACGAAGTGGGTTTCCCCTCGGGGAGAACCCTCTGGTCCTGAGCCACCACTGTAAAGGTCTCATGTACAGCAGGCCAAAAGTTATCCCGTTGAACGCTGCTGTCACAAGACCCAACAGTCTCTCTAACTGTTTTACAGTGCGTGACTGGCCTAGCCTCAGCTCTTTTGTGGCTGTTAGGATAGCAGCTACACGAACGGGCGACAGAGTGGCCCGCATCGTCACTGAATCCCATACCACACCAAGGAAAGTGGTTCTCTGTACTGGAGAAAGCACACTCTTCTTGGCATTGAGCCTCAACCCCAACATCTGCATAGGAGCGAGAACGACACCTCGGTGCCGAACCGCTAACTGTTCTGATTCCGCTAGAATCAGCCAGTCATCTATGCAATTCAGAATGCATATGCACTGCAGCCTGGCGGGGCCAGAGCTGCGTCTACACGCTTCGTGAATGTGCGGGGTGATAGAGCTAGACCGAAAGGAAGTGCCTGATACTGGTGTTCTTTGCCCCAAAGAAAACCTCAGGAACCTCCTGTGCTGAGGGAGGATGGAGATATGGAAGTATGCGTCTTTTAGATCTATCGTGACAAACCAGTCCTCGGATCTGATTTGAGTCACGATCTGTTTGAGTGTCAGCATTTTGGAATTGAGTTCCAGCACCAAACACTCCAACAGACGAAGATCTAGTATGTGTACACCTGCTCTATAGCTTCCTTTGCTAACAGGGCCTTTACCTCTTGCTCCATTACCAGAGCCTGCTCGGGATGCACCACTGTGGGCAGCACCCCGTTGTAACGAGGAGGACGAGAACCAAACTGGATTCTGTATCCTTTCTCTACAATCTGCAGGACCCAATGAGAAATATTCGGCAGAAGCTTCCACGCTGCCAGAAAATTTACAAAGGGAACCAGCCTCTCGAGGCTGGTCTCTGGTGTTATCGAGACAGCCAATTCCGGAGCCTGAAACATAATGGCAGGAACTACCTGAACTGGCCGCTCTAAGGCCCCCCTCAGAGGGCGCGAAACCGATGCTGTGCCGCAGCATAGCATCAGCGACTCGCTGGAGACCGCTGCGCCCTGAAGCACCGAGGGTGGCAGGGTTGGCAGAACGGTCTCGTGAGGACCCCGAAATGGAACGGGCACCGTAAAATGAGGTGTACACCGCTCCACTTCGGTCGGGGCTGTCCTCACAGGCCTGATGCGTGAACATCAGGACCTTTTTTTCTTTTGAGCCGCAGCCTTCTCAGCGTGAAGAACGGTCCTCGGATCCGGCTTCTGCTTTGAAGGCTTTGGCTGCTGTGTTGTGTATGAGAAACTAGACGGCTGGAGCTGCTCACGCCCAGCAGCCCCAGGGGTTGGACATAGCGAGGGAGAGATTATCTTGTATCTTTCTCTATGATTCCCATCAAATTGAGCCAGAGGTGTCTCTCAGTGACCACAAGGGCTGCCATCCCTGAGAGATAAATCTGTGGCCCGACGGAGTTCTCAAACCCCATCGGGCCAAACTCCCTCACTTCTGTCCAAATACCGCAGCAGGTCAGCCTGATATGCTTGTAGCACTGCTATGGTGTGCAAGCAGGCCCATGCTAGACCCACTGCCATATATGCTTTTCCCACTAGAAAAAAATAGTTTTCTTTAATGGTTTAGTGAGAGAAGCCGACGCCTTCAGGTACAATACTGAACCGGGAGACAGATAGCTCGCAAGCGTCTGTTCTACCCGGGGTATTGCCCCATAGCCATACCCTCTTAACCCCCAAATATCTGAATATACATGAATGTGGGGGCTAAAAGACAAGAGGAGTAAGGCTTTTTCCATGATCTAGACAGCTCGCTGTGCAGATCGGGAAAAATGGAAGGCCCCGTGATGGAGGTGGAAAAACAGAGGGAAGGAAACTCGTTTAATCTATTTTATTTTTAGGACGAGTGCCCCCTTATTTCTGCTGGCCATAAATATTTAATTTATCTACAGCCTTAGTAAACACTTCCACCAGCTTATTATTTTTATATATATTTTTTATATATATTCACTTTATTTTATATATAATATATAAACTATCATATATATATATATATATAGGCTATATATATTTCTCATACGCTGGGGAAAGAGATGGCAAATTCACTTCCCCCATGATTGTGTCACTTTCAATGCCCAGCACATCTACCTCCTCGGAGGTAGAGCACTGAAGCATTGATTTCTCTCTCTCCCCGGGCGGAAGAGACCGCAGCGCGGGCTTCCGAGACCGGCGAGAGAGCACTGGATCCCTCGTGGAAAGGGAGGAGATAAGATCCGCGGACCTGTCTCCAACCCCGTAAAGAGATCCTATTCGCGATCCACAGGAATGCATTCTCCGCGCTGCCTCGGCAGACGCGGGACCTGTCACCCTGAGAATTGCGAGCCCGGCCACTTTCCTCGAAAAGTGACAGGCGGGAGCGGAGCATGCGAAGCGAAAGCTTCTCACAATGTTGGCAATCAGCCCCCTCGGAGGCTGATACCGCATGCTCTACTCCCAAACCCATCACACAAAGCTCGTGTGTGTCCCTACTCGTTAAATAGCGCGAGCAGGGAGAACACAGAGTTTGTGCAATTGTTTAGTTTCCATAAATATATATATCAGACAGACAACAGTAAATATAACAGACAGTTTGACACAGATCGCTTGCTGAGGCAACAGAAGCTAATGCCGGTTTGCACCGGATGTGCTTTTATCATATCCTGGTCATGACGTCACCCGCCCGTGACGCTCATTCTTTCCATTGGACTAGTTGACATAGATGCTTCAGACGCAGTCACGCTGGGGGCGTTCCCATGGCGTCGATGGACGCATCGTTGAGTTCCCTTCGTAAGGGAACTCCCTATAACAGTTTTGAACTTCAGCTGCTTATGTTGGACTCGAACTCTCCTATTCTTGTTGCTGTGGTTTATAGGCCTCCAAAGCCACACAAAGACTTTTTGAGTGAGTTTGCTGAATTTTTAGGAGGTATTATGCCACATTTTGAGAGATTTTTAATTATGGGGGATTTTAATATTCACGTATGTTGCCAAAAAAACTCACTTGTCAAAGACTTCATAAATCTAACAGAAGGTTTTGCAGCTGGTTACAAGACCGACACATATAAAGGTACACACCCTTGATCTTATTCTGTCCCATGGGATACTGCTGAATGAAATTGAGATCTGCGATCGTAGTTTCTCTGATCACAGCCCCATCACATTCAGCATGCCTGTAGCACTCAACACTATAAATCACTGTAAAACTGTCATGAGGGCACGTAGAATCACCGATGTTCTTTTGCTGAAGCTTTTGAGGAGCTTTTTAATTATTCTGTATTCACCTCACCAGAACTAAGCCCAGATGAATTATTTGATAAATTTGATTCTACCTGTAGCACTATTTTAGACGACATAGCACCTCTGAGGATAAAACACCAAAAATCCATCCCTGAGCCCTGGGTTAATAATACTACTCGAACCCTGAGACAGATATGCAGAAGGGCGGAGAGGAAATGGAAAAAGGATAAATTACAGATCTCTTATGAGATGCTTAAAGACTCTCTTTTTAAATATCAAAACGAGTTGAAAGTGGCCAAAGCAAACTATTTTTCTACTCTCATAGATAAGAACCACAATAATCCTAGAGTTCTTTTTAATATCATTAACACTGTTACAAATCCAGCTGTGTCCATCTATCCAAATGAGTCAGTGGCCATGTGTGAGCGGTTCTGCACGTTCTTCATAGATAAAATAGCTGGTATAAGAAATAACTTGCAGCTGACCACTGGTAATCCCGCAGGTCAGTTAAAGTATACCGGAAGACTCAGTAAGTTTACACCAATCACAATGACTGTTTTAAATGACACGGTGAAGCAGCTAAAACCTACAGGATCACCGTTAGACACTATCCCTGCACGACTAGTGAAAAAAGTGTTCAATGTAGTAAGTACGACACTCCTACACTTCGTAAATAAATGCCTTGAGCTGGGAGTGGTCCCTGAGCGTTTAAAACATGCATCTGTGCAACCCATACTAAAGAGGCCAAATTTAGACCCATCCAATCTATCAAACTTTAGACCTATTTCACATCTCCCATTTTTAACTAAAATTTTAGATAAAATAGTTCTATGTCAGCTTGAAACGTTTTTGAATGAAAACAAAATTTATGATATATTTCAATCTGGCTTCAAAAAAATTTATTCGACAGAAACGGCCCTTGTTAAGGTGCTTAATGACATTTTTTTGGCCACTGACTCTGGCGATTCGGTAGTACTGATACTCCTGGATTTAAGTGCTGCATTTGATACGATAGACCACAATGTCCTGATTTCACGGTTAGAACATATAGTGGGCATTAGAGGCCCAGTCCTACAGTGGTTCCAGTCTTACCTTACTAACAGGAGTTTTTCAGTTAATATTAATAACTACCGATCTGCACCAGTAAAGTTAACATGTGGAATTCCTCAAGGCTCCACACTAGCTCCAATATTGTTCCTTTTATACATGCTTCCGCTGAGTACTATCTTTAGAAAATATGATTTGAACTATCACTGCTATGCAGATGACACTCAAATGTATTTTCCTCTTAACCGCGGAATGACTTTAGAAAAGATGGCCAACTGCCTTGGGGATGTGAAAGCATGGATGTCGCAAAATTTTTTAAGTTTGAATGAGGACAAGACTGAGGTTATAGTGTTTACACCTTCCAGTGTACATGACACAACAAACATAAATCTGGGTATCCTGACACCATATGTTAAGCCTTTTGTTAAAAACCTAGGAGTGGTACTGGACAGTGGCTTAAAGTTGGATAGACAGGTCAATCAAGTGGTGAAATCAAGCTTTTACCAGCTTCGAACCCTGGCAAAAATTAAGTCTATTCTCTCAGTCTCAAACTTAGAAAAAGTTATACATGCTTTCATCTCTACCAGGCTGGACTATTGTAATTCAATCTATATGGGGATCAGGGAGTCATCCATTAATCGCCTCCAAATAGTCCAGAATGCCGCTGCAAGAGTCCTGACAGGAACTCGGAAACGAGAACACATAACTCCTGTGCTCAAGTCTTTGCACTGGCTACCAGTGCGCCATAGAATTACTTTTAAAGTTTTATTATTAGTATATAAGTCGTTAAACGGGATGGCTCCATCGTACCTCACGGACCTATTGACTGTCCATCAACCACCTAGAGCTCTTAGGTCTGCGAACCTAGGCCTTCTGGTGGTTCAGAGAACAAAACTTAAGACTAGAGGAGACAGGGCTTTCTCTAGTGCTGCCCCTAGACTCTGGAACAGCCTCTCTCCAGAAATCAGAGCTGCACCAACCCTGCTTATCTTTAAAGTGAGATTAAAGACATTTTTATTTGACCTGTCGTATGCAAACTAAATGTTGAAGCAAGTGCCCTGTGGTTGTTTTTTATTTTAATTTACTATTTTCTGTGTACAGCACTTTGGTCAACGGAAGTTGTGTTTATGTGTGCTTTATAAATAAATTGAAATTGAAATTGAAATTGAAATTAGAATGTCTAAAGTGGACTATCGAAATAAAGTGTAACCATAAAAGGTTTTTATTCTACAATTTATGGTAAAAACATCTGAGTGCTGCCCTCTTCAGGTTGAACATTGGCTACTGGAGTTGAATTTTCCTATTGGATGTTGTGGTACTGCGTGATGAAAGCAGGCACCAGCTCACCACGCACTTGCCTACAGAGAGACACGGGTCTCAGGTGCAACTTCAAATGTGTGATTAAATTGATGTGTTCTGATCATTTCAATACTTTTGCATATGACTGTCCTTATACTTTAGTATCAACTATATTGTGGACTCAGCAAAACTGGAAATGACTACATATGCAAAAGTACTGAACTTATCAGAACACATCAATTTAATCACACATTTGAAGTATAAAGGAATGTATATAAAGGAAAAGTATAAGTTCTGCAAAGATGCAACAAAGCAACAAAGTTGCTCATTTATTGCTCAGGAGACTTAATGGAAATCTCAGCTAAGTTTCATCTACATATTGACTTGGTCAAAGGACAAATGGCCACCTGACTAAACTCTGTTTCTCTTTTTTTCTTCATTTCTGTGACTTGATGGAATTTTGGTTTCTTGCCACTGTCGCCTTTGGCTTGCTTAGTTGGGGTTTAAAAGACACTTAATATTCAGTAATATTATCGATTTGACTGCACTGACACGGATGAGAACAAAAACTTGAACTGAATTAAGCTGGATGATGACACCACTGTTTTCTGAAGAGCTGCTTTATAGCTGATTCAACTTAATGACATAATTCACTTATTTTACAAAGTCTGTCATTGAACTGATTGAAACTGACTTGAGCTGAATAATGACACTATTGTCTTCTGTAGAGCTGCTTTATTTGAATTTCTCTTATATTTTATAAACATATGACTATATTGTATGGCGGAATACCATAACAAGTGCTTTTGAGCACTTCGACTTGGCGCAATAATATCTTCACTCGTGAAAAGTCCTCTTACCGGCTCCCGCTTCCTCTCGTTGTATTGACGGAAATGTCAGAGGGAGAGGAAGCGGGAGCCGGTAAGAGGACTTTTCACGAGTGAAGATATTATTGCGCCAAGTCGAAGTGCTCAAAAGCACTTGTTATGGTATTCCGCCATACAATATAGTCATCAATTTTAAACGCTTAGAAAAGCGCAACGGTTTATTTTGTGTCACCAGCCCAGGTGAAGTTACACTACTCGAGTAACTGTGTTTACATAGGGAAAACGTGGAAGTGTTTGGTCGCTTCTCTGCTTGGCCCATATTTAATGCATGGGCTAAGCTAGGTGCTAACATAGTTTTGCGGCAATACAGAGCGATATAGTGCACGCACTGAGACGAGAGAGGTATGTATCAACTCGTCTTAGTTAAGGGAATAACATAGTTTAATAAGGAAACTGGTGGAGTATCCCTTTAATAAAGGAAAAATATCAGACTACACATGCGTTTTATATTTAATATGAGGGAAATACACAATGCCTATGTGTGACACAAAAAAATCTGTAACTTTTAGGTGGCAAACCATTTTTCTTTCGTTCAAATCCCACTCCGACATAGAAATTATATAGGGTAGGCTACTGTAGGCTATTAGGCCTATGTGTGGTAGGCGCTAGGCATTAAAGAAAACATTTAGTTTCACAATTTTATATATATTTATATATTATTTCATCAATGTTGATTATATGAGAAGTGAAAAGCATAGTAGCCTAAGATCATAATTTGTGCAATATGTCGGGAGACAGAGTGGGCAGACGTTATTGACCACTTCATTAAGTTTCTTATTGTATAAAGCATTTCTTTAAAGTGAATTTCGTTCTGTATTAATTTTATCATAATTTTAATCAATGTTTTATAACCAATTGTCTGAATTTAATAAATAAGAAGTAATAGCAGGCATCAGGACACGGAGCGGAGGCAACGGCGCATGAACTGCAGAAATTAACGAAACTCAGCGTATAAGCTACATGCATCACAGACCTGATAAATATATAGCAAGCTTGAAATGTGTACTTTTAAACAAAACAATTCAAAACGAAAGAAAACAGACTGTTCTGTCTCCTGGCTATATTTGACATATGCCTATTCAATAATCATTAGGCTACTTTTGCCGTTTCTTATAACCACTGATAATGTCCATTCAATCGGGTGATAACATCCGAAGCGGGTGGTTTCTTTGTGACATTTTTCATGAACCTCTCAATAGTTAATATTGTTATTTTGGTGTTCAGTTTATACAGGGTTTCAAATGTTATTTAATAAAAATATAATTTTTTTCCCCCTGTGGCTGTGTTGCATTAATACTGACCTTTCACAAGGCGCCGCATCTCACTGTGCACGCTTGCCACTTCACTGTCAGCAGCAAGTAGCTTCATACTTTTTAGTTTAGGATGCAGGAACATTGCAAGTCTGTGCAAACGATGAATTTCGAACTTGTCCTGGAGGATACGGAGGCATTTCTCCTTCAGTGAGGAAATGGTCATGCTATCATTTGAAGAAGCTCGCAAGTGTCGTCTGATGCGCTCATACCAAACAATGGTTAGATGGGGGGTCTGGGTTTTCGATGCCTCTAACGCTTTAGTGGCTTCCTTAAATCGCTCCAGGAATGCAACAAAGTCGGAGAGGACCTCTTCATCCAAATTTGTGAGGCGGTCAACTTCCCCTCGCTCTTCCAGAAGTGCGCGGATGTCTTCATATTGACTGCTGATAGACTCTAGCATTGTATGCAGGGAATTCCAACGTGTCTCTACAGAGTTTTTAAGAGTCTTTTTCAGCCGAGCCTGGAGGTTGGTCTGCTTGAAATATGTCACCAGTGACTTGGCCGAGTCAATCATTGCAGTTACTTCTTCCCCATACATATCCTCCTGTAACGGTTTGAATGTAGTGTACAGGACAGTATTAAAAATATGGGCAGCGCAGCTCAATCTGGTCACTGTACGCAGGGCTGCAACAATATTTGCGCCCCTATTTGTCACATACACGAGTTTGGAGTAGAAGTCATCAATGCCAAATTTACGCAATGCGCTGATGATGGCTGGTTTAATGTTGTCAGCCGTTTTACGCAGTGAACTGTCCCACTCAGAGGTACACAGCACTCGTTCGATAAGCTCCCACTTATTGTTAATGTAGTGCAGAGTAACACAAAGGTAGCCGTTTTTTCTGTAATCGTCAGTCCACATGTCCAATGTAACAGCTCCATTACTCTCCTCCAACTACATTTTAAGTTCTGGGATTAGTTTTTGGCGAATCTCCTCTGCATATTTGTTAACACCACGAGAAACCGTCGTAGGGTCAGGCAGTAGTTGTTTAACATCCACACGACCAGCACGAGCACCAACATCTATCAACCCTTGTGCTAATGCAAAAAATCCCTCGCCGTGTACTGCATCAAAGGGTCTAATATCATTGCATACAAAGTTCACAGACAGCCTGGTTATGGTGTCCTTATCATCTCTACGAGGCACCTTCAGTTCTGTCCCCTTTGAAAGATACTGTTCGATAGAACTGGTGTTCGGTTTGTTACTGCAGGTATCTGCGTGCTTCCTCAGCGACGAATTTCCATATTTTCGGCTATCGAACACGAAAACTTTAAGGCAGGTTTTGCATGCAGCAAAGCCTTTCACAATGTTGCTTTCTTCATCAGAGATGACTCCAAATTTCTCCCACACACTTGACTTGAGTTTCGATGAAGTATTGTCGACAACTTTATAATCTCCTCTAGCTATTTTTTTTTCAACTCCTCACTATCCATCTAGACGACTCATGCAGCAGTTCGAGTGGTTGTGATTTTTTAAAAGTGAATGTAACGTTAGGCCTAGAGACTCATGGGAGGGCGCGGGCTCAAATAAACTAAAAACAAATATTTTATCAACTTGAAATACAGGGCAGGCATAGTTTTGTCGATGTGTTCCTAAAAATATGCATTCATTTTTACATTTGCACGTGACTGTTTCGAACCCGTGTTTAGACCCCCGTTTCCCCGTGTCCGACCCGACCCGCATCCGTATCCGACACAGTTGGATATTTTTCACCCGTTTGAGCAAAATTTGGGTACCCGAACCCGTGCAGGACTCTGAAGTGAGGGCTCGTCACAGCTGCCACCTTCCGGTGTGCATACGGCTGTGCTCGAGTCTGATCCGGAGATGACGGCCATGCTTTCCCGGGCAGCCGCGAGCATCGGACTTGAGTGGAGGCCTCCACCCTGTCCCGAGCGCTCGCGGCTGGACGATTGGTTTTTGGGTTAGGCCGCCGACCCTCGTCCTCAGCAAACCTCAATACCTTTCTTCCCGGATGTGCATGATGAGATCTCAAAGTCCTGGAAGACCCCCCTGTCTTCTCGGGACCGCTCGCTGGTCTATTCCGCCTTTCCTCCCCTCGATGAGGCAGCTGCCCGTGGGTACACTGGGCTTCCCCCTGTTGAATGCTCTGTTGCCATGCAACTATGTCCTCAGAGTGCTTCTTCTCGGGGCGAGCCTAAGCACCCATCCAAGGCCTGAAGATTTTCGTCGACCCTGGTGGCGAAGTCTTACAGAGCGGCGGGACAGGCAGCTGCTTCACTGTATGCTATGGCCACTCTGCAGGTCTACCAGGCTCAGATGCTCAGAGACATGCACGATGGTAGGACAGACCCAGGGCTCTTTGATGAGCTGCGCGCCGCGACCGACCTTGCTCTCCGGGCGACGAAGGTTACCGCGCGCTCCCTGGGTTTGGTGATGTCCACAGCTGTGGTCCAGGAGAGACATCTGTGGCTGAACCTGGCCGACATGCGGGACGCGGAGCGGACCCGTCTGCTTAACGCCCCCTTGTCCCAGGCCGGCCTCTTCGGCGGTGCGGTTGAAGATTTTGCCCAACAGTTTTCAACTGCCCAGAAACAGAGCGAGGCCATCAGATACATTCTGCCCCGCCGGCCCGCTGCTGCCTGCACCCAGCCGGCCGGGCAGACGCCTCGACCTGTTTCCCGCCGAGGGCGCCCTCCTGCGGCTCCCGCCCCTCCCGCCCGGACCACGCAGCAGCCTCCACCCAGGGCCGGTCGCGGAGGAAGCCGCAAGAAGGCGCCACAGCCCTCTCCTGCCCCGCCCCCTGCTAAACTCCGGGCCAAGCGGCGCTCCTGAGACGGGCTGCTCAGGGATGATGATTGTTTCTCAGGAGGTGGTAGCAGGACCACTCCTTCCCCCGGTGGAGCGCCGGGGGAGAATCTTTTGTTCTCCACTCCCCGCTGCTCACCCACGGGTGGGCAGCACCCTAATGACACAGAGTGCAGCCCACAAGCCGTGCTCTCCTCGCCCCCCTCTGTCCCAGAGGCGGTTGACACTGCGTGCCGTCCACGGACCGCTTCGCCCCTGTCCCCCTCTGTCGCCAGACCCCTGGCAGAGCAGGCCCCCGCGGGACGACCAGCCTGGTCCTCCCCTGACCCCCTCTGCCGGGGCGCGGTTGCTAACTGTGCCCCCACATCGGGCCGCTATGCAGTCCACGTCTGGGCCAGTTTCTCCGCTTCTCCTCGCATGATCCCGCTAGTTCAGTTCCTGGGAGCCTGGTTAGAGCTTCCCCGTCTGTCCCGCTGGGTCGCGCGGACCGTCAGGCTCGGCTTTGCGATTCAGTTCGCACGGCCTCCTCCCCACTTCAGGGGAGTCCGCTCCACTTTGGTCGGTGGCAATGCCCCCATCATGAGAGCAGAGATTGCCTCCCTGCTGGCGAAGGGTGCAATCGAGACTGTCCCTCCAGCCGAGATGAGGTCCGGCTTCTACAGCCCCTACTTCATTGTCCCCAAGAAAACCGGTGGGTTAAGGCCAATCCTGGACTTGCGCGTGCTGAACCGCTCCCTTCACAGGATGCCGTTCAAGATGCTCACCGCCAAACGCGTTGTCGAATGCATACGGCCCCAGGATTGGTTTGCAGCGATCGACCTGAAGGACGCCTACTTTCATTTCTCCATTCTTCCTCGACACAGACCGTTCCTTCGGTTTGCTTTCGAGGGGCAGGTATACCAATACGCGGTTCTCCCTTTCGAGCTAGCCCTGTCTCCTCGCATCTTCACGAAGGTCGTCGAGGCTGCCCTTCTTCCCCTGCGGGAACACGGGGTTCGCATCCTGAGTTATATTGACGACTGGCTGATCCTAGCTCACTCTCGAGATCAGGCTTGCGAACACAGGGAGCTAGTGCCTCGGCACCTAGCTCGTCTGGGGCTTCGGGTCAACTGGGAGAAGAGCAAACTTTGCCCCGTGCAGAGGATCTCTTTTCTCGGTATGCACATCGACTCGGTCGCCATGTCCGCAGCTTACGAGCGAGCGCGCGCAGTCACTGCTGACTTGCCTGAGACAATTCGAGGGCAGGAGTGCGGTTCCACTGAAACTCTTTCAGAGGCTCCTGGGGTATATGGCATCTGCAGCCGCGGTCACGCCGCTCGGATTGCTTCATATGAGACCGCTTCAGCTTTGGCTTCGCGACCGAGTCCCGAGGTGGGCATGGCAACACGGCACGCTCCGAGTACCAGTTACTCCGACCTGCTGTCAGTTTCTTCACCCCGTGGTCGAACCTCAATTTCCTCAGGGCGGGTGTCCCCCTGGAACGAGCTTCCCGGCATGTTGTCGTCTCAACAGATGCCTCCACCACGGGCTGGGGCGCCATGTGCAATGGACATGCTGCTGCGGGCTCCTGGACAGGACCCCAGCGGCTATGGCATGTCAATTGCCTCGAGTTGTTGGCAGTACGCCTTGCCCTGCACCGCTTCCGGGCGTGGCTCAGGGGTCAACACGTACTAGTCCGTTCAGACAATACCGCCTCTGTAGCATACATCAACCATCAAGGTGGTCTACGCTCCCGCCGTATGTCACAACTCGCCCGCCACCTCCTCCTATGGAGTCAGAAGCATCTGAGGTCGCTTCGAGCCATTTTCATTCCCGGAGCGCTGAACTGTGCAGCCGACGAACTCTCACGGCTTCAGCCACTCCCTGGAGAATGGCGACTCCATCCCCAGTCGGTCCAGCTGATTTGGGACCAGTTCGGGGACGCACAGATAGATCTGTTTGCCTCCCACGACCCATTGTGCCCAGTTTTATTCCCTGACCGAGGGCACGCTCGGCACGGATGCTCTGGCGTACAGCTGGCCGCAGGGCAAAATTTCCCCCAGTGAGCCTTCTTGCGCAGACCTTGCGCAAGGTCAGGGAGGACGAGGAGCAGATCATCCTGGTTGCCCCTTACTGGCCCAACCGGACCTGGCTCCCCGAACTAGTACTCCTCGCGACAGCACCTCCCTGGCCGATCCCTCTGAGGAAGAACCTTCTTTCTCAGGGACGGGGCACCCTATGGCACCCTCGTCCCGATCTCTGGAACCTCCACATGTGGCTCCTCGATGGGACGAGGCAGGTTTAAGTACCCTATCACCAGCGGTGGTGGCTACCATCCCTTCCGCTAGGGCGTCGTCCACGAGACACGGCTATGCGTTGAAGTGGAACCTCTTCGTCAGCTGGTGCTCTTCTCACCGAGAAGACCCCCGGAGATGCTCGATCAGCGTTGTGCTTTCCTTCCTTCAACAGGGGCTGGAGCGAAGGCTGTCTCCCTCCACCCTGAAGGTCTATGTTGCCGCCATTGCCGCACACCATGACCTCATCGAAGGTAAGTCGGTGGGGAAGCACGACCTGGTCATCCGGTTCCTGAGAGGAGCGAGGAGACTAAATCCGCCTCGCCCTCCTCTCGTTCCCTCTTGGGACCTCCCAGTGGTTCTAACTGCCCTGAAGAGTGCTCCATTTGAGCCCCTGCAATCAGTCGAGCTTAAATTCCTGTCTATAAAGACAGCGCTCCTGGTTGCACTGGCCTCCATCAAGAGGGTAGGGGACCTGCACGCATTCGCCGTTGACGAAGCGTGCCTGGAATCAGGGCCGGCTTACTCTCACGTGATCCTGAGACCCCGGCCTGGATATGTGCCCAAGGTTCTGTAGGGTATGAGCGCAGAATCATGGAGTCAGCATTCCTTAACACAATAAACACACGTTAACAGGGGTTTCTAAAGCCCCAACCTATGACTCTTCCAATTCTAAATCTTCCGTTAGCGCCAGCCAGTCTGGAGGGTAGATTAGTTTGTGACACCTTTACAGCGTAATGAGTCCCCACAGAGATCCTCGCGCGATCCTGATTTGTTCGCGAGCCAACATCCAAGAAGACCGTTATCTCCAAACCCCCCCCCCAGCGAGGAAGGAATGCCAGATGCGCAAATGGACAACACACACACACACACACACACACATATGCATCTATAACATTAAAACCCAGAAATGAGTGATTATGAAATGTAAACATGATGTATTCCTGTATGTTTGAAGTTTATACTGTATCCTGTCTATCTAGGACTGTTAGTTATGTAGTTGAACCTTGCGGACTTCTATAAAGGTCTAAGAGTTTATATATATCCTTGTATGCGTGACAAACACGGAGTGATTGGTATTAAACGAAATCGCTCAACTTGCTCGAGCCAAATATATGTAAGAAGTTAATGAAAAATATAGTTTACTATGTTTTCCATCTTTGGAGTGAAAAGAGACCAAAACTAACATCACTGGTGTTCTTAGATAACGGCGTTTACGACCCAAAGGAATGTTCACAGAACTGCCACCCTCTCTGAATTCTAACCAAGGAGGAGAAATGAATCCTGTATTCATATATATACAGTATATGCTATTATATATCCACTTGAGAATTGTATGAACAATGTATCTAAGTTCCCTATTTCATGAGTTGCCTTTTTGTGGTTTGGTCTATGTTTCTCGACAACTCTAATGCGATAATGTTTTAAACTTGGCCAACTAATGTTTAACCAAATCCATTTGTGGCAAGTTTGGTCTTGATAAACTCCAATCTTCATTCCCCATTTGTTAATTGACATTACATTTTGCTAAACTTGTGACACATTAGTATTATAAGAATTGTGAAGATTCTGCTCTTAAACACCCTAATTTCGTCGGTTTCAAATGTCTCTCTCTTAGACAAAGAGCAATAAAAACCAAAGTCCCGCTTGTGAAATTCCAACCCTCTAATTGGCCAAGTCAACAGGAAGAGGCCGGATTTCTCCAAGGTGATAAATGACGCTTCCCCCCTCCGCTCGCTCTCTGTTACTTGACTGTCAAAATGTAGGGTCTCGCCTCTGGGCGAGCTCTTCGCCTTTCTTTTATTTGTTTCTAGTTTAGTTTGTGTTTTTCAGTCTTAGATAAGTCTCCGTGTTTAATTCCAATCGACGAGTGAAAAGAACACCGCGTGACATATCTCTTCAGCAAATCCATCTACAAGGGACCTTTAAACGAGCGCGCGCTCGTTTTGAAGGAGAAACACGCGCACGTGACCACGTGGCGAGAGACGCACACACGCGTCTTCACCAGCCATGCGAAGATGTGACGTTAACTCCGCGTGATTTCCCCGTAGAGATCTTTATTTCTTTTCTTTGTTTGTCAAAGTTTTGTTTTCCGTAGTCGACTCTGTTCACTTCCACAAAGTGAAACAAACTTAGCCGAACTATTTTCCTTTGGTAATGTTACCCCAAAGACTTGGAAACTCCGTTCAACGCGCGCCAAGCAGCACCCAGTGACGCTTCCTAAAGGACTCCGCTCACGCACGGGCAGGAATGCCGCGACACAGAGAGACCCAGAAACTTAAGTATATCTCTTTATAGAGCTTCTAAGAAGCATTAAGATGATGTTTTCGTGTTGTCACAGGCAGGGGACTGTCAGGGGAATGTTGCCAATGCTCTCTCTCTCTCTCTCTCTCTCTCTCTCTCTCTCTCTCTGTCCCTTCCCCTCTCACACGTGTTTCCATTGTCCACACTCTATGCATTTCTCGTTCATCGATGCCTTATCGTGTATTGTTGTTTATTATGTTTGTAAATACATATATCCCATGTAACCATAGTAAATACATAAGTAGTTCTGCCTTATTAAATTCATTATATTCATCTGATTGATGTACTGCCTTTTTGCTCATTTAAGTCCCTTAAGTGCCAAAAGATCTTATAGCAACAAGCTTACAAATTAAAGATACTTTAAAGAGTATGTGTTTATAGGGCAGGAAACCCAATTCTTGTGGCCACAGAATTGCTTTTCCTGAAATCCTATAAAGTAAGATGATATTGTGGATTCCCACAGATATTATTAGTCTGACAATTGAGCTAATTAATTTAGCCTGTTTTGTAAGACGTGGTCCGTGCAGGTAATTGCAATCAACTTGTGGTTAAGTGCAAGGATACACAAGCATGCATGCAGGTAAAATTACATATCATCCCTTATCGGGAGTTTTATTAACATGTAAGACTGATCTAATCCAAACATGTATGAATAATTATTAATTACCAATTATTAATTATGATATGCAAATTCCCCACGGATTAGATCCGCCCCAGAGTCTTTACAGTTCCTACTACTCCCTTCCGGGACCAGGTGGTGAACCTGCAAGCACTGCCCCTGGAGGAGGCAGACCCAGCCTTGGCACTGCTCTGTCCAGTACGCGCTCTCCGCGCCTATGTAGACAGGACGCAGTGTTTTAGGACCTCAGACCAGCTCTTTGTCTGTTATGGTGGGAAGCTGAAGGGAAAGGCTCTCTCCAAGCAAAGGTTGTCTCACTGGATAGTGGACGCCATTGCTTTGGCATACCAGCAGCAAGGTCGACCGTGCCCCCTTGGTGTGACTGCCCACTCCACCCGGAGTGTGGCGTCCTCTTGGGCTCTAGCGCATGGCGCCTCGCTAACAGACATCTGCAGAGCTGCAGGCTGGGCGACACCTAACACATTCGCCAGATTCTACAATCTCCGAGTGGAGCCAGTGTCCTCTCATGTACTCGCTTCAACCAGCTAGTACTGGACCCGCTCAGGTGTCTTCGCTTGCTCGCCATTCCACTCCACGGACTGGATACGTGCGATATTCTCCTCAGGTGAGCTTCCCCGAAAGCCCTGAGTTCCTCCAGCACTCCTGACGTTGGCGCCAGAGTCTATTGCCTGCGCGTCGGCTAGGTTCCTCCCGTGTGCATGGTCCCTCCCCTGAGCGACCCCCACATGTGCATTTCCACTGTAAGCCTCTCTGAGCATGTGTCTTTCCCTTGGCAAGCCACCTTGCCACCCCTGGGGTTGAAATATTCCACCTGCGACTGGATACCCCAGTGTTCTCCATATGTTCCTTCGGGTCATATGTGTATTCTCTAAGCCCCTCCCCTCCGGGCTGGCATTGATTGCATACTTCCCCTAGCTTGGGATATGCTTCCCAGTGTACCTTGGTATTCCTGTGTTAAATGGAGTCCTTCGTCCAGTCTCGACAGGGATCTCGATTTACGCAGGGCACTGGATGACAGCTGAGAAGGTGGTGTGATTAGACTGGTAACCCCATTCGTCGTCATCCGACGTAACTCGGAGTGACACAAAAGGGAACGTCTATGGTTACGTTGTAACCCTCGTTCCCTGAGTAGGGAACGGACACGTTACGTCTGCCTGCCACTCTCCGCTGTACCACGGGGATCGCCTGAGCTCAGTCTTGGCTCCTCAGCGAAGAAACATATCTGCATGTTGCCGGCTTCCTCCTTTTATACCCACGAGGTGGGGCGGAGTTACGCCATGCAAATTCCGCAGACCCATGGTATTTCTTTGCCATTGGCTCATTTTGTAATACTCGAAGTTGATAGGCTTTCTAAGCAAAACTCCATTCGTCGTCATCCGACGTAACGTCTCCGTTCCCTACTCAGGGAACGAGGGTTACAACGTAACCATAGATTTTTTTTTTAGGAAAACCTGCATTTGGTTTTATAGAACTGTTAATGCCAGATTCTGCAGTGTTGGTTTCTGAGAGGAAATGAGAGAAGAAAGTTCACTTTCTGAGAGTATCACCTGTGTCAAATAATATTATTGGACTCATTGCTAATATCAACCAGAGGCCAGTAGGTTCGGCTATAGAGGCGTAAAAACAAAAACACTAATTGAATTCTAAAGTAAATTCTTGTATTGAATTGAATTGATTTTGAATTGAAGTAAAAATACAATAAAATGATAAATCAAACAGTTCACAGTCACAAGTTTTGTTCAGTATTGACTCACAGTTAAATTAATTTTCAGTTCAATTGGTAGTATTTGACAAATTCACCTGACTGTTTGTTTGTCTGATCGATCGGGTGCACCTTCTAGGCTATGCTAATTTCTTAGAATACAACACCTTTTATCACCATAAATGTTCACAATAGTACATTTGGAAAGTTCACTCAATCACATTCAGAAATTAAAGAAAAGTTAAAAACAAGGCAAAACAAACAGTTCAACAGTTCAAAAGATTCAGTTTGGAAAGTTCAGTTTAACGATTCTGTTCAAAAGATTTTACTCAAAGACTCGATTCAGTTCAGCTCAAGGAACCCGAAAAATCATTGGAATCGCGTAAAAAATATTATTCGGTTCAACAGCTCCAAAGTAAAACAGTCGGAGCAGTTTATAACAAAAACTAGCAGCAATCGGTCCTCCCAAATTCCTCAGGTGTTGATTTGAAACTCAAATCTCACATCAATAAACATTCATCTTACTGCAAAGGCGGTGAGCCTTGGATCATCACGCTGTGACGCAGTTCCAGCGTAGAGCAAAAAACTAAATCCAAAGAAAATAAAACACATAAATGTATCTCTCTCAATCCTCTCTGAATTTAAAAAGAGTTAAAGATTCATGTTAAACGGACTTGAAGCGGTTACTCTTTGGCTTAATTCTTTGTTTTCATGTTGAAAGAGCACGTTTCAATGAAGTAACTCGATCAAATATAAAAAAACAGGATTCCCACTTCCTATCATGATTTGCACAGGGCTGGATAGGGAGAGTAATTAATAAAGTGTTAGTTGAGTAAATGGGGAAGCTAGTTTGGGCCAATCACACAGAAAATGTTTTTTACAATTCATGAGTAATAATAATCAGATCAGAGTATTTGATGTGCTGGACCGTACTTTGGCCCGAACCCAGAGTACCCGTGCCTGCAGAGCAATAGGTTATAGAATCTCACAAATGTGGAAGGTGTGGACCAGCCTGCCAACACACAGATGTCTTCGATTGGTACACCACTGGACAAAGTCCATGAGGAGGCCGTGCCTCTATGGAATGAGCTAAAATATGTGTAGGGGTCAGACAGGTCAATTTAGCTCAAAAGGATTAATTTATAGGGAATCTTAAAATAATCACTTAAACGGCTGAGCAAATGACTCGTCCAGCCCTCATTTAAACGGGCCATAACTATCAGCTCTAAAATGGATATAAATATTCAAACTATAGTGAAACACTATAAATTAGCAAGGTAATTTAATTCAGCAGTTTAAGACATTAAATTTGTAAGCTCATAACAGAAGCACAATTATCTTTAAAATACAAACAAGTCTTTATTGATTATTCTAACACATTAAACTAATATCTAACACAATCAGACGCACACACACATTCATACGAGTTGCAGAAAGAAAAAGAGGAAAGAATGAGTTTTAAGAATGAGAGGATGAAATCACAAGTTTCTATATGCACTTATAAGACATGCACAAACAGCAATCATTACTTTAACCCTTCTATCGTTTCTTAGGTGGGGTTATTATATTTTATATCAAAGCACCAGTTCAGTTAAGAGTCTGGAGGCTACTTGCTTGTCTTTGCATCCTTTGGGGATTCCTTTTGTCGGCGTAAAGGGGGTTTCCCGGGTTCGTTGATTGGCAGGCAGTGTCTGGATAGATCTTGGGCGGCCAATCACGTGGTGTGTTGGCTGATGGATGGAAAGTGTTTGAAGTTGGTAGCAGGCTTTGCAGTCGAATCTTTTAATCGTCTGCTCGTCTACATATTTATTCGTCTGTCCCGTCATGGCTTCTCCATGACTTCTGTAAATCTACTCTAGCGAACAACTCACAACTCAACTCGGGTCCTAAGATTTTAAACTCAAATGTTTGTCCAGCCTCCTGGATGAGTTCTGAACAATTACGCATTGCCTTTATTTGAAAGGTGGCATTTTCTTCACCTCTCATTGTAAATCATGCGTTTATTCCCGCTCTAGCAGAGTACAGAGGGAACAGTTTAGACATGATTCCAATTATAAGAACACAAAACATTTTACAAAAAATTTCAATCAAGACATCTTCTGAATTAAGAACATATGATCGTACAGATAGGAAACAAGACACACTTTTGGTGCTCGATTGCTCCTGTCTGCCTTGCTGCTGCTGGTTTGGTTTGCGTCTGTAAGCCTCGTATATCTCTCTTTTTTTAATCATTATTTACTAGCATTTCCTGTTGTTTATACTGCTAAATATAACTTAATATCACATATTAACTTTACATTGTGTAGCGACAATGACTTGTTTTGGGGAAATTATTAGCTTAAATAGGGAATAATATTCATCAGATCATGAATATTCATTGTCTACATACATTAAATTATCCCAAATAGGGAATAGACTAAACCTCACCGTATATGAACAATTAACACGATTGTTCGTATTAATTATTAATATAGGTCGGTAAAATCATATAAATTATGTGAGTAAATTTTGATATGATTCAAGTTCAGTTATCACACAACCTGTCCGTCCAGCGGACGTGGAGGAGAAGACTTCCTTTATAACAATTTACTAGCCGGTACACAACGAAAACACACTTTCCTGTGGCCACAAGGAAGGATATTTTCGTGTCAGGCACTTTAGATACTTCAATAGTTAAACCAACTAGAGCTTGGAGCTTATATCGACATTTTCAGGGACTTCAAGTGTGGAACCATGAGACAGATTCAATTCAAAGGATTATGGAATTTAATAAAACAAGACTACAGATTACATAAACTACTTAAAATCACGCAGGAGTAAATATGCATAGCAAAACAAACAATTACAACGAAACTGAAAATGATGGCAATACGAAATATTGGAGAGAGAAAGTTAGAGAGAGAGAGAGAGAGAGAGAGAGAGAGATCTTCTCAGGACAGAACAGTTCAAACAGTTACTTCAAAATGAGACCCAAAGGCTTTTTAGGAAGTTCTAGACAACCTTAAAAACAGCATTCTATTTTAGATAATACTTGCATTGATATGGCCCCTTTTGTGCAGCTGGTTTGAAAGGAAACGTAGGCTGAATGTCCGAAATTTCGTTCGGACGGAGGTAGATGTTGCGATCTCTTCAGCTCGTACGACAGATGCTTAATCTTAAATTCGTTTCGTTCGTGATGGCACTGAATGAGGTAGAAACTGAGGTAGATAACGGAAAGAAAACTTAGAATAAAACGAAATTTAGAAAGCAAACGAAGAGCTCCGGTTGGAGTTCTTGTTGAAGAAGGGAACCTCTCTCTGGCGTAGGACTGCTAGCACAGAGGAGACATGGTGCCCCTGGTTTTGAAGGCGCTCGAGACACGCCTTTCGTACGCGTCTGATCCAATCGTTTGGTAGGAGGCGTGTCGGCAAACCTTGTGGTTCGCGAAGTACACGCCTTCTGGGTCATGTGCATAGAAAATTACAAATTTAGTAATAATACACTTCTAAACTAGGATTAATAAAATATGCCTCATATTGCATTTTGGGTTAGTGATTCGATCTTATTCGATTTCTCTGATTCCAATCATACCACTCGCGGCATTCCTAGGGCTAGTAAAATGCAGATACATGATTTTTCGTGATTAAACGAATGTCAGACTGATCACATATCATAAAAGCTTACAGTTATATCAATTAGGTCACAAGGGAATCCTGAACACAACCAGAAAACATTTGTACATTTGAAACATTACGTTTAACTACACGTGGTTCAGAATGATTGTCTCTTTGTGTGTGTGTGTGTGTGTGTGTGTGTGTGTGTGTGTGTGTGTGTGTGTGTGTATTCAGAGTTCGTCGCGTGGTCAGTCACGCGTTGGACTCCTGATCGTCTTCAGTTCCGTGTATGTGTGTGCGTCCTTCGAATTTGATGAGTTTTAAGTCTGGATTAATGACCAGTGTGGTTCGATTACACAAGGTTGTCTGTGTTTGTGAGGTGTCATGCAGAGGGGACAACACGGGATCTCCGGCCAGAGAGGCGCCCCTGTTGAGTCACATGTGTTAAGACAGAGGATCCTGTGATTACTTATCAGAGAAAAACGCCGCGGGCATCGGTAATTTAATTAAGTCCAAGCACCATTTGCTTCGTGGTGAATTGGTAACTTAAAAAGTCCCCTGACATCTGTTTTTGTCACAATCTGAAGAATGGAGGAGTGTTTACTTAATTAGAATCTAGTTGATTAAAACCACATGATTGCGCTGATCATCTGATTATGGCTACAATTGCTAGATTCAATCTAAATCGTTGCTAGCACAACACGCTGGTAATTCACTAGCCTGTTAGCGTGCCATCATTGCCCTCATTCATTTATTCATTTTGTTTGCGCGCTCGCGCCTTTTATGAATCCATCAAACATCTGAGGTGAGTATCAGTCAGTCAAACAAACACGGTGAGTCATGCCATCTTCTCCTCTTATTGTCACTTGCACTTCATGTAACATGTATAGCATAGCCATGTATAGCATAGCCTGTGAAAATTTTTCACAGATTTCAATCAAGCCATCTTCTGAATTAAGAACATATGATCGTACTGATAGGAAACAGGATGGAAGGTGTCAACACAGGATTTCCATGTGATAAATACAGGGAGATAGTCAGGCTGACGGAGAAGATTTCAGAACTAGAGACACGCATCCAAACTTGAATTTAGGTTAATTGTAAGAGTGCAAGGGCTTTAGATACTACTTTGGTTGCGATTAGCTTAGAGAACACTGAACATTGTTCGGTTCCGGCTGTAGTAGAGCCTGTGCAGCAAGGCAATTGGGTGACGGTGAAACGGTGAAGTCGCGGGAAAAAACACTGCTCTATTACAACATCAAACAGATTCTCCCATCTCAGTGAAACACCCACTGAGAATCCTGTTGAATGTGCCCTAGTTATTGGCGATTCTATTACAAGGAACGTGAAAATAGAGACACCAGCCACCATAGTCACATGTTTGCCGGGAGCCAGAGCGCCTGACATCAAAGCAAATTTAAAAGCGCTGGCTAATGCTAATCGTAAATCTCTAAGATTATTATTCACGTCGGCACAAATGATGTTCGACTTCGCCAGTCGGAGATTCAATTCAATTCAATTCAATTCAATTCAATTCAATTTCAAATTTCAATTCAATTCAATTCAATTCAAATTTATTTGTATAGCGCTTTTCACAATACACATTGTCTCAAAGCAGCTTTACAGAAAGTGCATTTCGGAAATGTACATAGAAAAATACAGTTAGTTAATCATGTATTCATTTATGGCATAACATATCGCCGGCTTTGAGTCGTCTCTTCACAGGCGTCGAGTCGTCTCTTCACAGGCGTTGGGGCATCTAAAGTCTCCGTGAGAGGCTGGATACAAACTGGAGCTGACGAACGCTATTTACCAGCAGAAAGGCAGATGGGAAATAATTAGCATAGCTGATGTTCATAATGTTAATGCATTCGAACTGATTCAGCAGTAGTATTAAAGGTTAAGCATTAAGTGAATGCTTGGTTAAAGAGATGCGTCTTTAATCTAGTTTTAAACTGGGACAGCGAGTCTGAGTCTCGGACAATATCAGGAAGGCTATTCCAGAGTTTAGGAGCTAAATGCGAGAACGCCCTCCCTCCTTTAGTGGACTTAGATATCCTAGGAATGACCAGAAGCCTCGAATTTAGTGATCTTAAAGAGCGCGATGGATTGTATGGCGATAGAAGGTCTGTTAAATACACAGGAGCTAAACCATTTAGGGCTTTATAGGTCAGTAGGAATACTTTGTAATTGATACGTAACTTAATAGGTAACCAGTGTAGAGATGATAAAATAGGTGTTATATGATCATATTTTCTTGATCTAGTAAGAACTCTAGCGGCTGCATTTTGCACTAACTGTAGCTTGTTTATTGAGGATGCAGGACAACCAGCTAATAAAGCATTACAGTAATCTATTCTCGATGTCATGAATGCATGAACTAGCTTTTCTGCATCAGAAACAGATAGCATGTTACGTAGCTTAGCAATGTTTCTAAGGTGGAAAAATGCTGTTCTTGTAATATATGAAATATGATTTTCGAAAGTCAAGTTGCGGTCTAGTATAACACCCAGTTCTTTTACTGTAGTGGATAAAGTAACAGGACATCCTTCTAAATTAAAGTTGCATTGTAAGGGATTTTGTGGGTAGTTTTTTGGACCAATAAGTAGTACCTCCGTTTTATCTGAATTTAATAGCAGGAAATTACACGTCATCCAGCATTTTATATCATTTAGACACTCTGTCAATTTAGATAAGTTAGTGTTTTCATCTGGTCGTGATGAGATATATAATTGAGTGTCATCAGCATAACAGTGGAAATTAATTCCATGTTTTCTTATAATATTACCAAGTGGCAGCATGTATAATGAGAATAGCAGAGGGCCTAACACCGATCCTTGCGGCACTCCATAGTCTACTGGCGTTATCTTTGATTTTTCCCCATTTAAACAGACAAAATTTAATTGGGCGGCAGTGGCTCAGTGGTTCATGTAGATTGTCTACAAACCGAAAGGTTGGTGGTTCGATCCCCGGTTCCACCTGACCAAGTGTCGAGGTGTCCATGAGCAAGACACCTAACCCCAGCTGCTCCCTACGAGCTGGATGGCGCCTTGCATGGCTGACACCGCCGTCGGTGTGTGAATGAGTGCGTGAATGGGTGAATGTGAGGCAATATGTAAAGCGCTTTGGTGGCCATTGGGTCTGTTAAATCGCTATATAAATGCAGTCCATTTACCATTTACCATTTAAAATGGTAACGGTCTGATAAGTACGATCTAAACCAGCTTAATGCCTGTCCCTGAACACCAGTGTAGTTTTGTAGTCGATCCAAGAGTATTTTATGATCTATAGTGTCGAACGCAGCGCTAAGATCGAGTAGAACTAGTATTGAGATACAGCCTTGGTCAGAAGCTAAAAGTAAATCATTTGTTATTGTAACTAGCGCAGTTTCTGTGCTATGATGCGGTCTGAATCCCGACTGGAATTTTTCATAGATATCATTTTCTTGCAAGAAAGAGCACAATTGAGCGGACACAACTTTTTCTAGTATTTTAGACATAAATGGAAGATTTGAGATGGGTCTGTAATTTGCTAAGTTATTTGGATCTAATTGCGATTTCTTAATGAGAGGTTGTATTACTGCCAGCTTGAATATTTTTGGAACATGACCTAAAGATAAAGACGAGTTAATAATATTAAGAAGAGGCTCTTCCACTACAGGTAACACTTCTTTCAGTAGTTTTAGACCTCAAACATGACAATCTGGGGCTCAGGTCAGGAAGCAGACAGACTGGCTAAACCGACCGTCTGCTAGCTGTCTCACGTCACCAGGTCAAATAAATCCCATCACATAGAGACTCTTTCACCTAGATATCATCACATAGAGACTGTGTCTGTTCCCCGAATTAGGAAATACTTCCAAACCCATCTAAGGGTAAAAATTTAATTGATGTTCAACAAATAAAAAACAGAAATAATACAATTAAACAAATGATTAAGCTCGTGTGATGAGGTTCAGTGTGCGAGGAAGGAAGAAGAGAGGGGTCAGCGTGACTGGGACTCGCGATTTATTTATAACTCAGAAAGTAAACAAACAGAGAGGCGCACACAAGCACATTCACCGTGTCACTCCCGTGACACAGCGCAACATCAGGTGTTGCTGTAATTTATAGTAATATTTTCAGAATTACTAAGAAGTCTAGTTTCAAATATAATTTGTTTGAAGCGTTGGTGCTAAATGTAACAATATCTAGTGTAAATGATAAATCACACTTGAGATTTGTGCTGGCTACTGTATACAGGCCACCAGGGCACCATACAGTCTTTATCAAAGAATTTGCTGACTTTCTATCAGAGTTAGTACTGGCTGCAGATAAAGTCCTAATTGTTGGTGATTTTAGTATACATATAGATAACAAAAAAGATGCATTGGGATTGGAATTAAAGACATTCTCTATTGGAGTTTGACAACATGTGTCAGGATCGACTCATTGTTGTAATCATACTCTAGATTTAATATTATTACATGGAATCAATGTTGATACAGTTGAAATTCTGCAGCAGTGCGATGACATCTCAGATCACTATCTAGTCTTGTGTAAACTACATTTAGCCAAGGCTGCAAAGCCGACTCCGTGTTACAAATATGTTAGACCTATCACTTCTGCCACTAAAGAATGCTTTGTAAATAATCTTCCTGATCAGTTTCATTATTAGAAGAACTCGATATTGCAACAGAAACTTTAACTCTCTCTTTTCCAGCACTTTAGACACAGTTGCTCCTTTACGCTTAAAGAAGATTAAAGAAAATATTCCAACACCATGGTACAACGAGCACACTCGGGCCCTTAAGAGAGCAGCCAGAAAAATGGAGCGCAACTGGATGAAAAAAAAAAAAAAACTAGAGGTATTTCTCTTTTCATGAAAAGAGAGCATAATTGCATACAGAGAGGCCTTAAAAACTGAAGAAAATATTAGAAGAAAATAAACTAAACCCTAGGTACTTATTTAAAATCTTGGCTAAACTAACGAAAAATAAAGCTTCAAGCCCAGATGTTTCCAAGTAGCACAGCAGTAATGACTTTGTGAACTTTTTTACTTGCAAGATCGATAATATCAGGGAGAAGATTATAACTATGCAACCATCTACTACAGTATCGCATCAGACAGTGCAGTGCGGTCTCACTGACGAAAAATTGGATTCATTCATTGCTATAGGAGAGGGTGAATTTTATAAACTCGTTAAATCATTAAAATCAAAAACATGTATGTTAGATCCTATACCGACTAAACTATTGAAAGAGATGCTTCCAGAGGTCATAGATCCTCTTCTTAATATCATTAATTCATCTTTGTCACGAGGATACGTACCAAAAACTTTTCAGCTGGCTATGATTAAACCGCTTGTTAAAAAAACGCAAATTGATCCTACAGAATTAGTCAATTACAGGCCAATCTCGACACTACCTTTTCTGTCAAAGAAACTAGAAAAGGCAGTATCTTCACAACTATGTTCCTCTTTAGAAAGAAATGGTACATGTGAGAATTTTCGATCAGGATTTAGACCATATCATGGTACTGTCAGAGTGTCTGGTTATTCCCTGGGTTAAACACTAGAGGTCCTCAGTTTTCACGGTGTCTATGCATTCTCACTACACTTCCCATGATCCTGTCTGTCACTGATTGTTCATTGCATTACAGCTGTTTCTCGTCACCTTGTTTGCACTTGTGTATATATACCCTGTCTGTTTCAGTGTTTGTCATGGAGTCCTTGTATATTGTCCCCACACTACCGTGGTCATTTCGAGCCTGTTTCTAGTATTTGTCTTTTATGTTTTTGGATTGCCTTTTTGGAGTTTGACCTTTGCTTGGACTGGTTGTGAGTACGGATTACCCTTTTAATAAAACTGCTTTTTGGATCTCTATTCCTCGTGTGTGCGTGTCGTGACAAGTACTGAGACAGCTCTCATTAAGAGTCACAAATGATTTGCTCTTATCATCCGATCATGGTTGTATCTCTCTATTAGTGCTACCCGATCTTAGTGCTGCATTTGACACTATCGACCACAACATTCTTTTAAATAGACTCGAAAATTATGTTGGCATTAGTGGAATTGCACTAGCATGGTTTATATCATTCTTATCTGACCGTTATCAGTTTGTAGTAGTAAATGAAGAAATGTCTTATCGGTCAAAAGTTCAGTATGGTGTACCACGAGGCTCAGTACTCGGACCGTTGCTGCCCTTAGGAGATATCATTACGAAGCATGGCATTAGTTTACACTGTTATGCTGATGATACTCAGCTCTATATTTCTTCACGCCCTGACAAAACTTACCAATCCACAAAATTAGCGGAATGCATAGCTGATATAAAAAACTGGATGACTAGTAATTTCCTACTATTTAATTCTGAAAAAACAGAAATTCTATTTATTGGACAAAAATCTTCCTCACGTAATAACCTAGAATACTTTTTAACCCTTTCGCACGTACGGTCACACCAGTGTGATCAGTCTTGGCTGGTCCCTGGAGCATACAATCACACCGGTGTAATTAGAACGGTCAGTGCATCACGTGATCAACTGCTAAATTCAACTGCTTTGAAACAATCTCTATTGTAAAAAGCGCTATATAAATAAACGTGACTTGACTTGACACACACACACACACACACACACACACAAACACACACACACAGGCCTGTTGCAATAACTTGTACATCAATGGCAAGTTTTATTTCGCAAACAGTTCTTCTCTCATCTGCCACATGTCCAGCAAGACTAAACAAGCGCTAAGCTCAGGCAAGTGGAGCAAATGCAGGGAAACGATTGCGCAATTATAAAAACAAGTTTAAATAGGTAAATTTTCTATAAATATTTTTGAGTCTTCATTTTCTTTTCTGACACAGCCTACTCCAGTTCTTGTTAAAACACACCAGACATACAAATTCTGTGCATTTTGGGTGAAATCATATTTATTTTGTCAAACAAAAGTGTGCTTTCACTTAAATTGAGCACGACCAGAGCAGCAAAAATAGTCTGCACCGAAACCCGCGCTTCACTGCTGCTCACGCAATGTTCCTGCTCGACGCTCACACGCTGCTCCGGCTCTCGGTGTGAATGTAGTCATTGATTAACATGAACACCGAAAAAAAAACGCCGCGCTGCTCACGCTTGCGGTGTGAAACAGCCGTAATTCAGGAGGTTTCCTACCTGTGCTTTCCGTGTGCCGGTGTGATGCTGATGTTGTTGCGCGATGGTAATCATGTGGCGCCCGCATTGATTTGACAGGCATAAAATCGGAATATGTCAGACTGACCGGCCGGTCATGGCCGATCACGTGAAAATCGGAAAAAAAATCCGGTCACCAGCCGATCAATCGGTGCATCTCTAGTAGGCACTTCTCCGTGCTCGACCAGAGATCGGAGATTGGCCTGCCCTCACACAGTGCCCCCCAACCCAGGTTGGAGGCATCTGTTGAAACCACTTTCCTTCTCGAAACCAACCCCAAGTCTACACCTGACTGGTACCAGTCGGTGCGCTTCAAAGGGGTCAGGATGGGGACACCTCTGGACTCTGGATGGGGACAAAGACATCTATGGATGGGGACGGAGACACCTCTGGACTCTGGATAGGGACGGGGATGGAGACAACTCTGGACTCTGATTGTGGATGGAGACACCTCTGGACGGGGATGGAGACACTTCTGGCGGAGACACCTCTGGGCTCTGCACAGGGACGGAGACACCTCTGACGGAGACACCTCTGGAGGGGGCCGGAGACACCTCTGGACTCTGGATGGGGACTAATATGGCCATATTTCCTGGTTCTAGAAAGAACTCTAGCTGCTTCGTTTTGAACCACCTGTAGTTTGTTTATTATGCATGCAGGGCAACAATCCATAATCACATTATAATAATCTAGCCTTGATGTCATGAATGCATGAACTTAGTGTTCACCATTTGTCATTGAGAGCATATGTGATAATTAAGATATATTTTTAAGATGGAAGAATTCGGTTTTACAGATACTTGAAACGTGACTTTCAAATGAAATATTGGTATCACAGAGCCTAAGTTCCTAACCGACAACGAAGACAGTCAAGTGTTAGACAGTATTCTAGGTTATTACGTGCGGAGGATTTGGTCCAATAATTTAGTAGGAAATTACTAGTCATCCATTTTCTTATATCAGCTATGCATTCTGTTAATTTTGTAAATTGGTAAGTTTCATCATGAAGAAATATACAGCTGAGTATACCATAACAGTGAAAACTATCCTCTTCGTTGCCAAACATCTCTTGGTTGATGTGGTCCAGTATGAAGGCCAGCTATCTAGTGTTTTTCTGCTATGACTGGGTGAAGTTGGAAGTTCCTTCGTTGATGAGTGAAACTAAATTATTCAAACTAAATCCTATACCAAATTCGACATGTTATTTGGTTTGTTGTTGTTTTTTTCCCAAGTTAAAAATAAGGATAGCAAAGTTTGCAAGGACCATACTTATAATTAATCCCAAGATGCTTTATAATATCTTCAAATCATTTCCCAACTGAATTTTTTTTTTTATAAAACGTTCAGCTCTTCACACGCAGATACACAGCTCAAGATTTGTTGATCTGATTGTTTGGCTTTTTTTCTAAGTTCCATCTTTGATTGAATTTTTTATTGCAGAATATCATTGTTTTGTGTGATTTGAAGCAATATCCATAACTTGATGGATAACATGTCTTATCCGGTGATACTGACTCTTATGGTGCCCAAAGTATCTAAGTCATATAGGCATATCTATTTCACTTGTTTTCTTTTCCTTTATCTGCTTATCTTGTCAATTAATATTCGTCTAGTTATGGTCATTATCATGACGAAAGCACTTCATGAACCAATGTACATGTTCTTGTCTCATTTGTGTGTAAATGGGGTTTATGGAGCCTCAGGATTCTACCCTAAAATGATGTCTAATTTAATAGTGGATTCATATGTGATCTCCTCTCACATGTGTGCTCTGCAAACCTATGTTATCTACAGCTCTTTACTGTGTGAGTTTACAATATTAACAGTGATGTCTTATGATAGATATGTAGCCATATGCAAACCTTTAGACTATCATTCCAGGTTAACTAAATACACCTGTGTGAAATTAGTTCTGTTTTCATGGATTGTTCCCAACTTCTCTGTGATTCCAGCAATCGTGTTATCAAATCTGAGGCCATTTTGTAATTATCACATTGATAAATTATATTGTGACAATTGGTCAATTGTAAAACTTTCTTGTACATCATCTTTTGTGAATAATGTCTATGGATATATTAATGCAATTATATTTGTTAGCTGTGCAGTTATTATCATAGTGTCCTATGTTAAGCTGATCTCTGCATGTAAAGCATCTTTAGAAAACAGAAGGAAATTCTGGCAAACATGTCTGCCACACATATTATTGCTGATAAATTTCACTTTTGCTTTGTTTTTTGATGTTATGTATAGCAGGTATGGATCAAATGACATTCCTGAGAGTCTGCGTAATTTTTTGGCATTAGAATTAGTTATAGTTCCACCTGTTTTTAATCCCCTAATCTATGGATTAAATATTAGAGCAGTGCGCAGAGTTTTTGTCTCATGTATTTCAGCAAGAGTAAATGTTTTAGAAGCTAAAAAAGGCTTAAGTCCTTGACAATTACTTGATACTTGCAAACAGACATGTAAAATATTATATTTTTTAAAAGTAAATGAATTACAACAAAAAGTAAGAAAAACAAGAATGTATAAGATGTCAACATTATTTTATGTACATCATTGAATATTTTCATAAAACATCCAAGAGAAAATTAGGCTTATTTTTGTTTTTGTTTTCACTGCCACCATATCCCCTTATGAAAATTTTTGTATAACATTTCATATCCTTTGTTGATTTATTTGCTGATGTGTGTCTAAATTACCAAAAATATATTAGAAAAGCCCAGGGAATTTCCTGAGCTGTGTATAATGTGTTTCAATTTTACAGTAACACTTAATTTCGATAGTCCACTTTAGACATTCTACTATACAAGTAACTTTGCAGCTAAATCAACTAACTGTCATTAGAGTATAGACTGTCTGCTTAATATCTGCTAACACTTTATTTTGTTGGTCCCCCAACAGACATTCTACTGACTATAAGTAACTAGGCAACTACAAGTCAACTTATTCTACAGTAAAAGGCCACCTAAAATGTGCAGTTTTATCACACATTTTATAGTGGCCTTTTATTGTGGCCAGCCTAAGGTATACCTGTGCAATAATCATGCTGTCTAATCAGCATCTTGATATGCCACACCTGTGAGGTGGATGGATTATCTCGGCAAAGGAGAAGTGCTCACTAACACAGATTTAGACAGATTTGTGAACAATATTTGAGAGAAATAGGAATTCTGTGTACATAAAAAAAGTCTTAGATCTTTGAGTTCAGCTCGTGAAAAATGGGGGCAAATACAAAAGTGTTGTTTATAATTTTGTTCAGTGTAAATTAAGTGATTAAACCATTGGTTTAGTTGTGTATGTTAATTTAAAATTTTTGTTTTAAAAAATATGCCGCCTTCAAGCCCTTCCAGTGTACATGAACATCTTCACTGGTTCCCTGGTATTTGGCCTTCCTATGAAGGTAATATGATTCCATAAAGAATAAAATTGGACAGGGTAAGATTTGTGAACGAGTATATACGATTGCAAGCTTAAATAAAATTTGCATGTGTAATAGAAGATTTCTAAAGATGTAAATCACCTTTCAAGTGCAAGAAAAAAATATTTGCAGCATTTTACTGTTATTCGTAAGTGTAATGCATGTATTGTGAAACTGCAGCTTCGTACTTGCGCAGAATAAATATGATCTGTATTCTTTTGACTGTTCCCGTAATAACCCGTTTTGTTGCGTCTTTCTTTTAGTTGTGCTTACAGTTTTGGTATGATTCTCTCACTCATTGGGCCCTATCATACATTTTTATAGAAATTGGTAAATAAAATTAATAATTCCAGCATGAATCTAAAAATGTTCACACATAAATGAAGGCCTGGCATTAGAGTAAAAAAACAATGTGGAATGAGCATTATTACACACACACATGCACGTGTGCACACACAGACACACAGGTGTGTTTACTCTTCACTCCTGTTCATATCCGCCTATAGCTGTTTGTTTTTATTTATTTTTTAAAAATTAATTTCTTATTCTAAAGTTAATCATTTTATACATTTCAATTATTGAAATAATATGAAATTGCAATCAAGTATTTTCTTTTAGTGGCAACTTATGTGGCATTATTGCAAACTTATTTGGCATTACTGCAAATTATTGCAATAACAAGATACTTCAAAAGACCTCAAACAACAACAAAAAATAATTCTAAAGTTTGAAAAAATACTGATTTAATGTATTTTAAAATGTTTAAATATATATATTCATAACAAAAGCTGTTATAAGAGCAGTAAGTCACATCCAGAAAATGAATGGATCTCTATGGGGCCTCTGCTGGAAGCATATGGTAATTACACTTTCAGGCTAAAAATATATTATCTACAAAAAAACATCTAACCATCAGATGGCAGAATTATGCATCTAACACCTAGATCAATATCCAGAAACAATTCCTATTTAAATTTGATCATCATTGTGTTTTTTTCATTAAAAAAAAATAATATTTCATATGTATGCTAATTGTGTTGTTGAGGAATTCTGCAGTAAATAGGTAAAAACAAAACGTTATATCCCCCAAAACACAGCATAATAATATATATGAGAAGTAAACAAAAAAAATGATATATAATTTGTATTATTAAAATGTATATTTTTTCTACAATAGCTCTATACATGTTTGGGGTCATATAGACGCCAAAAGGTCATGAGTGTAAACAGGAAATAAGGGCATATGAGGGTTAAAGGGTATGGGAAATTACTCTGATTGGTTTATTGCACGCTATGCCCAAAACACTCCCACTCAGAGAATACAGATAACCCTTTTAGACCATGCGCTGCGCGTGACAACTAGAGATGCGCGGTTGGCAGTTATAGCCACGGACTCCGTGGATAAACCGCGGATCGGGCGGATGACGTGACGAACATTTTTTTTTTTAAATTAAATTCGGGTGGGTGGCGGGCGGTTTCTAGTCTCGCGGCTGTCATTAGCAGCGCCTTGTATCAGCGGATGGCGGGCGGGAAAATTGGTCAAAAACGTTGGTACGGATGGATGGCGGACGGATGATGAGTTTTGTGATGCGGTTGCGGATGAAATAATAGCCCATCCGCGCATCTCTAGTGCCAACCATTTTCCCGTCGTTAAACTAGCAAAAGTGGATTAGGACTTGCACCTTACGCTTTAGACCATGTGCTTAGATCATTAAAATAGGGCTCATTGAGTTTTGCAAGCACCAGGACGAGGACAGGTCCACCTTCTTCATGAAGCCAATCAAATGATCTTCTCGCTGACCCTCGATTTACTCTTATAGATTCAATAAACACGCCAGTCGCCAGAACACAACTTTATCTTCTTTTGGCTCAGCATCGTTCTCGTTGCCGAAATGGTACTTTTAATGCACACATAGCCTACATGTTAAATAAATAAATAAATCATGAGTGCTTAAGCTGTGCACCATTAGACTGACTATATGAGTTAATACTGAATTTCGAGCTGGTGTGTTAAGAGAGGCTTGTAATCTTATGTACAATTTCACAAATCTTACCCTGCCCATGCAATTCTTCATGGCATCATCTTCATACTTTCCTAATTTTTTCGTAAATGCACTTAAATGTGTTATCAGTGTTTCCCACCATTTAATATACTGTAAAAAAAAAGGTAAGCTAACTTAAAAGGTTGAATGTGATGGTTGTCTTTTTTGTTTTAAGTTAACTAATTCACTCCAATTAAATAAACATACAGCGTCGGGGCTCAATGCTATAATCATTTTTTTTTCACTGTACTGCATATATTTACTTGACCTGCTAAAATTTTCACAGGCTTTGCCCTAAAAAACAAAAACGAAAATAAAAAGTTTTGGGATGTTTGCTAACAGTATACAGCTAAGCAAAAAAACGAAAATGACTAATGAGCCCATTGCCGAGTCTGTTAAGGTGTGTGAGCCGACATCAGCGTCTGACTGTATTGGTATATTGGTGGAGTTCGTTGGAATTAATTGGATCCCGTAAACACTTCCTTCGCTAAGGTGCATGCGATATGCTGGGTTGCTGATGAAAAATTATTTGATGAGCTGGATGAGGAAATATTTACTGGTCTACAGTCTCCGCTTGTTCCATCCAGTTCCAAGTAATCTTCGTCTCTGCTGGTTCAGTCCAGTTCCAAGTCGTCTTTGTCATCGCTGGATATAAGCTCAGTTGCAAATCGTCTTTGTCATCGCTGGATAAGCCCAGTTCCAAATATTCTCAGTCATCGCTGGTCAAGTCCAATTCCAAGTCATCTTTGTCGTCGCTGGTTAAGCCCAGATCCAAGTCATCTTTGTCATCCCTGTTTAAGCCCAGTTCCAATTCATCTTCGTCATCGCTGGTTAAGCCCAGTTCCAAGTCATCTCAGTCATCGCTGGTTAAGCCCAGTCCCAAATCGTCTTCATATACGCTGCTTCAGCCTGGTACCAAATTTTCATCATCCAGCACCAATTCTCCTGCATCACCATTGGCTCTGCCCAGCTCTAAGTCTCCTTTGTCACTGATGGGTACCGCCCAGCCTTCTACTCCCTCCTTGTCTGCCAAACCTATCCAGTTCTTCTGCCTCTTCTCCGCCATCTCCCTTCAGCCCCTCAGTTCCTGCAGTGGTTCTACCCAGCTGCTCTTATCCGCCTGCAGCTCCACTGAGGCCTACCTGGCTTGCAATGTCACCCTGGCTCTACTCTCACTGTTTTGCCTGAGTTCTCATACATTCATTAGTTGCCATGGTTACTGATTAGTTCAGACATGTCCCCGGTTCCTTTTATGATCTTTCCTTGTGTATTTAATCCCTCAGTTTTCCTGTTCATTGTCTCGCGTTAATGTTTATGGTTTATTGAGTTGTATTATAAAGTCACTCATTCTGCTTCACACATCTCATCTGCTGGATTTACTAATGCTCACTATTTTATATTATTGAAATGAATAGAAATTTTATTAAAAAATGTCACTATATATTAGGTGTATTTAACTACAATGTGATCTCCTGAGTGTTACCTGTTAGATTTATTAAAGACTTTTGTTATATTATCTGATCGTCATGCTCTTTATTACAACCACACAGTTCATGACAGCAACTGACTTCTTACATACCTTAATCAGGTTAGATGCCTTGTTTTCATTCCTGTCAAAAATGAAAATGTCGCTACCCTCAAAGGGGTCATATAATGCCATTTTTGTACAAGTTAATATGAATCTTTAGGGTCTAAATGAAAACTTTGTAATATACTTTAATTAAAAATTCTCATTAGTATTGTAAGAAAACACTAATTTTACATAGTCAAAAACAGCTCTGTTTTCAGCAGCCGTTTCATATGCTTTTAAATGATAATGAGCTTTGCTCACTCTGCCCCTCTGTTCTTTGGGGCGTTTTGACAACGCACGTGGAGTGTTGCCTTGACAACAGTTGAGGGTATATTTTGGAACAAGAATGGCAGCAGGAGTCTGTGAGGACACATCAAGATGACGGCCCCGAAGAAGTTCGACAATTAAGGCTCGAACAGGACGTTTCTGAATGGTTGGTTAACGTAATGTCACTTTGATCTATTTTTGTATGTACTGGCAGGGTAGCATAGTGAGATACTGACGCTATGTGTTTACTGATGTATAGGTTAGTTCGTTGACAGATTGATGTTGATTGTACACATCCATCAATCAACTTTACCCTGAGTGTAAACATTAGCCGCATTCATCGTGAAGCGTGCAAGCGATTTGCAAAGATTAATATTTAAAGGTTAATAAAACATTACACTCCCTTCTTCTGGAGGTGCAGCAGGAAAACATTCTTTGAGGCAGGGGAAATACAACATATAAGGAGATTAAAACAAAAACACTGGACGGATTTTTATCATTATATGATGGTTGTGTACAGGCACTGCCAACACACATTTCAGTACAATCAACTTGTAAAAGTGCATGTACCATTATATGACCCCTACAATAAGGTCTATGATATGAGGCAAGCACAAATGTAATGTCCCCCATTGACTTTTAGGAGTTTTATCATGCTACTCTATAATAATAATAATTTTGGTTTAAAAGTGGCTTGACTATGCCATCACCAAGAATAGCACATTTCTTGATCTCCTGGGAAAAATGGCCACACAGAGAAACTATGTCCCATGTGGGATAATTATACAACTTGAGATAGTTAATGACCTCTGGCTCTAAGAAAGATTATTGCACCATCTCTTTATTCTCTTGTCAAGCTATCTGAATCTCTTGTGAATAAAGCAGTGAGAAAAACAAGAAGTGAAGTGTTTATTTAAAAGTTCATAATTAAACAATGTGTATTTGAATATTTCATATTTCAAGTTTTATGCAAGTCAATGCTTTAAGTCGCAGGATAGTTCAGGATAGTTTTTGACTCAGGATAGTGGTAGTAATTATTTTGTACATGTAACCTGTAAAAACATTTGCAATTGTGTTGTGAAAATAAAGTGACCATTGAGTTCACATGTTATAAGTAAACCACATGTTGTATCTTCTTCTGGAAACATTGCTCTTGGCACTGTGATGATATGGGCCTAAGCACTTCCACAACTCGTTGTGCGTCAGGTACCTTGAAAAGAAAGACTTCTGCATATGAGACACATGTTTATCCTCGCTCATAGATCTGGAAGCTTCCTCACTCCTTATTCCTCGCGGAGCACTTCTTAGAGTATTGAGATTTCGAGATGGCTTTCTTTGATCAGTATCCGGGTCAAAGGCTGGAGTACAGAGGAGCCAAAGCCACTAGAAGACAAGCCTGTTATACCTTTAGCCAAAAAGGCATAACAGCTAATGCTAACTAACAGCTAATGCTAACGCTGTGGCTGTACACAGGAAAGGAAAACTTTTTGGATGGATGTCAATGGAGAAGAGGCTTCACTACACTGAATAAACAGCTTTTGTGAGGAAAAGGCTTATCACTTAATGAATGCCTGTCCACTTATCTTCAACATGTTTTACGTTAAACAATATTTTAGTTGGGAACGGTAGATTTTACTATGATAAAATGTTATTTAATAAGAGAAGGCAGAGAAGGGAATGTCGCAACAGGTAGGACTTATTTACGGCATTACCATAGTATTTAATAGAGTGATATTGTATGTATATTGTCTAAAAAAAAGTAAAAAATACAGATGTTTTCTTTCTTTAGCTTTCAGGTTTTACCAGTTATTAGACTTAAATTGTAATAGACATCCCAAGTCTCCCGGAAGTTCCGGGAGTTTCCCACATATTGATAGCGGCTCCCTGATGCCTGCAAATTATTTAAAATATCCCGGAATGTAGAGCTTGCGAGCTCCAAACCGCGTAGCGCGCGCACGGCAGAGAATTATAAATATTGTGTTATATTGTTAAATTAAAATAAAACAAAGTTTTTCTTCTATTGCTGCCAGGTTAATCTTGCACTTTAATGATATACAGTATGACTGCTGTGTGCCTAATGATGATGATATAACGCTTTTTAATGAATGATGGTAAAACAAGAATACATATAATAATAATGAATTAAATATGTATTAAATTACAATTAAGTTTTAGTGTAATCTTAAATATATTTTGTTGTGCCCTGTAGTGACTTGCACTTTGCAGCTAATAAAGATATTCATGCTTTTTTTCCGCAGTAAAGCACATTCCACAAAAAATGTAGTCCTAGGGCCCTATCATATACTTGGTGCAATGCAGCGCCAGGCGCGACGCAAGTGTTTTTTGTAGTTTTCAGCCTAAAGCAGTTATTATTTTCACCTACTGCACCACATTGTTTAAATATGATGCATTTGCACCCATTTATGTGCCCATGGGCATGCTGGTCTGAAAACGAGGTGTGCTCAGGCACATTTTGGCACGTTGCTATTTTGAGGCAACTGAAAGAGACTGCGCCATTGACCACCAACAACCTGGTCTAAAGTCAATGGCGCAGTACTTTTTTTGTTACTGTTAAAGGGCGCATTTGTGATATGAGCCTATAGGTGGGTGCACAACGTGTGTACACTGCTTATTACACACACAGGGCAGCATAACACAAACATCCCAAATATAAAAGGATAACAAAGTAATAAAAGGATTACAAAGTGAAAGATTATTATTGTGTACATAAAAATATGGTGGAATCCAGTTTGTCCCGTAGATGGTCTGTCAGGTTTCTGTCACTTCTGTCTGGTTTTATCTTAGTGGGTGACAGAGCTCTGACATTCCCGGTTTGTCATGTGCTTGTGTTCTAGTTCTGTTTATTGTGAGCACATGGCTTGTCATGTGTTTTCCTTGTGCCATGTGCTCTCCTGTCTATTGTCTAGCCCCTCCCATCTAGGTATCTAATTAGTGGTTAATTTGTCCCACCTGTCTTTCTCATTACCCTCCTTTGTTTGTTCCCCTATTTAGTCTCCCTGTGTTTGCTGTCCTGTGCTGGTTCGTTGTCAATGTTTCCTGTTTCCTCGTGTTACCTGTTTTTGCCTGTTTTCTCCCCCTCTGGTTGTTTTGTTTATAGCTTGTTTTATTTTGTATTATTTAATAAACCTCATCTCATCCTGCTCTTGTATCCTCGACTCAGTTCTGACCATTCCGTGACATGGTCTGCTTGTGCACAAAAGCTCAAGCAGATCCGTTTCCTCTCTGGAGAAGTATTCAGTCTTTCCGCTTGCAAATTCCACCATGTAAATAGCGAATCCGCCATGGCGCGAGCACAGCTGGCTTTTAAAGGGAATGGGAGATGAGACTCTGATTGGTTTATTGCTCGTTATGCCCAAAACACACCCATTACTCATTAAGAGAATAGGGAGAACTCTTTTAGACCATGCACAGGGTACTTTAGACCATTTTTCCGGTCGTTAAACTAGCAAAAGTGGATTCGGACACACCCTAACTCCACATGTGCCATGCGCTAGATCATGTGCTTAGATCGTTAAAATAGGGCCCCTACTGTACCTTTACTAGCCATATAACACCAAATATAGAACATTTATTCACTAGACTAGACCAACGCGCTAATAATCCAGAAGGATATGGCAAGCCCTTTTAGCTTTTATTCATTTTCAGGATATGAATTCTTGATATCAAAAATTCAATTTTCACTAGTTGAAATAATATTGATTGATATCAGGAATTAGAATTCTAATAGTAACAATGGCAATTTTTTATATCAGAAATTACATTTACACTAGTAACAATGCTAATTCTTGATATCCACAATTTAATTTTCTCTAGTTAAAATTATAATTCTTGATATCAGCAACTGAATTTCAACTAGTAAAAACTATAATTCTTGATATCTGTATTTGTATTTTCACTAGTGAAAAGTCACCATAGGCTGCCATTCAAAATCAATTGTTGATATAGAGAATTGATTTCTTACTATTTGAAATTCCAATTTCACATATCAGAAATACAATTCTTACTAGTAAAAACCTTTATTTTTGATATCAAGAATTCAATTGTCACTAGTTGACATGTCTATTCTTGATATCAACAATTGAATTGCTACTAGTAACAATGTTCATTTTTGATATCAATAATTCCATTTTCACTAGTGACAATGTTAATTTCTGATATCATGAATGTAATTGTTACCAGTAAGAAAGCCATTTTAGATATTTGAAATTAACATTATTACTAGTAGCAATTAAATTGTTGATATAAGGAATTCCCATTTTTACTAGTAAAAATGTAATTATTGATATAAAAAAAAAAATTCTACTAGTAAGAAATCAATTCTTGATATCAACAATTAATTTTGAATGACAGGCTATGGTGACATTTCACTAGTGAAAATACAATTACAGATAACAAGAATTCAATTGTTGATATCAAGAATTTAATTGTTGATATGAGGAATTCTATTGTTGATATCAAAAACGTAATCGTTGATATCAACAATTCATATCCTGGAAATGAATAAAAGTTAAAACGGCTTGCCATAGAAGAAACTGGTTAAGGTAAACTATAACTGACTGTCATAAAACTGCCATTACACAATAGGCTGAGGTGCCTCTGAGTCTGATCCAAGTTAGCTTCCTCCAATGGTAAGATACAGATTCTATCATCTCCCTATAATAAGACAATCTCTGGAGGAGATTTTGAGTATTGAATATTGAGAAGCATCCAATGTAACAAGAGAAAACAGGAACTAAACACAGGAAGTGAACACAGAAAGAGTATGAACAGAAAATACACTTCAACATAAAAGTCCTTTACACAAAGGACTACAAGACTAGCCTGGCTAACGTCAGACCGAGTCTCATTGAGACGTCGGTCTGTGAACCACATTTGGGGTCGACCAATATGTGATTTTCAGGGCCAATGCCGATACCGATTATTACAGATCAAGTAGACCGATAACCGATATTTTAAAACCGATATATAGCCTATGTCTGGTGTAAAAATGTAAGTTAATGTCAAAATTAAGAATAACAAAGAGTTTTGAAAAATACTCTCTTTAAATTATTTTAAACATATCTTTAAATCTGAGAACTGTTAATAATAACATTATTATTGTTATTATTATCAGGGGCGTCACTAGGATTTTCATTTTAGGGGGGCTAAGCCCCCAATGAGGGTATGATTTTTTTTTTAAATAATAAAAAAACGTAACACTTTAGTTTAGGATCTAATGCTAACTATTAATTTCATTACCATGCAAAGGCAGGGTTTTATAATCACTGTGGTATCAAATGTGAGGCAGGGCAGATAGGGGGGTTCGGGGTGTCCCCGAGAAAATTTTGATTTCTCTGAACTACATATGTGCATTTTAAGATGTTTTGAAGGCCAAACAAATTGGATAACAGCTTTAAAACCATGTAAGTGGGCAGATGATTATTTTTCTCTCCTCATCAGCATCACACTCTTTTTCTCTTTGTTTTTATCTTGCCCTGTCTCTTCCCCTCCTGAAGCTGAGCTTTGACTGATATAGGCTTTTCATTTTTGTCTGTCAGTGAAGAAAGTAAACATAGGGTCAGGCTACACATTCATTATTGATCTTATGCCTAATACAGGGCCGTAGACAGGGCTTTATAATCAAAGAGGTCCTAAATTTGAGGTTGGTAGGGGGTTCAAATTTTTTATTTCTCTGATATGTGACTTTCAAGACGTTTTTAAGCCCAAAAAAAGGATAAGAAATAGCTTTAAAACCATGTAAGTGGGCAGTAGATTATTTGTCAAAACCTGCCCTCTCCTCATCTCTATCACTCTTTCTTTTTTTCTCAGTCACTTCATCTCTTTCTCTTCCCCTCCTAAAGCTGAGCTTTTTTAATTTACTAAAGGCTACAATTTGTATTATATTCTCAATATGTACACATTCATTATTAATCTTGTGTCTAACATGATGAAAACAGCTTTGTTAATGTTTCTTGTCCCCTCACAATGACAGTAAACTAATTATTACATTACACGTTACATAGGCCTATTTTCAGTTCAAAATGGCGAAAATAGACAAAACTATATTAGTTTGCCTGAATGTTTTTTGTCATTCGTTTAACATTTATGACCTAAAAAATGTCAAATATAAAATGTTAAGACTAGCTACTTACATCTTGACCGTACGCGTCGAGTCGCACTGTTAAAATTCGCGCTCAGCAGCGTCTGTGAACATAAAGCCCGCCTACTTTGATTTGATTGGTCATCTCAAATATTCTGACATTGACGAACAGTGACAGACCAATGAGGCTCAGATGAACACACACACACACCCGTCCTCTGTTTCTGACGTGCTCTGTGCTCGGCGCCGCTGCGGATTGAAGATGAAGAACGCTCTGAATCTGAATCTGATCAAGACTGAAGCGAACACGAATTTGTGTAGCCTACATTAATCACACATTTTTAGGGGGGCTAGGCAGAAGTTTAGGGGGGCTGAAGCCCCCCTAAAAAGGGCCTAGCGACGCCCCTGATTATTATTAATAATAATAATAATAACTAAAAAAAAATGTGCAGGGAGCACCCAGCAGCATTCTGTAAAACTTGAAGACTCTACTTTAATGGTTAAATTCAATTTTAGTAATCAAAAAGCATTTCTAATTAATTTAAATCATCAAACTTATTCAATTTATTTACAGTTTAACAAAAAAATTACATGTTTAGGGCCCTATGTGTCACGTGTTGATAAATCAGGAAGCGTGGATGCAATTGCAGGTGAAAGGTGAATTTAATTAAACAACAAATAAACACTAGCTACAAATCAAAAGTCCCTCAAGGGGGAAAACGGGAATAATACAGACCATGAACATAAACGCTAGGTACCGGGTACTTGGACAAACGAACCAACACTGAACTGCAAACACAACAGAGACTAAATAGAGAACAAACACAGAAGGCTAATGACACGACAGGTGAGGAAGGTTAACCACAGATAAGGCTGACAATTAGACAGAATTAAGAGCACATGGCCAGGAATACACAAAAGCCATGTGCTCACATGAAACTAGACTTAACATAAACACAAGACAGACAGGAAATGCCATAGCTCTGTCACCACACAAAACTAGTAACAAAAGCAGAAGTGACAGAGCTATGACACTATTAAAAAACAAACTTTTATTTTGACGGGTTGCCGTGGAGATCTTTGAGTTTCTGGGCCCTATTTTAACGATCTGAAACGCAAGTGTCAAAGCGCAAAGCGCAAGTAACTTTGTGGGCGGATCCCGGCGCTGTTGCTATTTTCCCCTGCGGGATAAATGCCTCTTACGCCTGGCGCAAATCTAAAAGGGGTTGGTCTGAAGTAGCTTCATTATTCATAGGTGTGGTTTGGGCGTAACGGGAAACAAACCAATAAAAGCTTTATATCACATTCCCTTTAAGAGCATGATGAACGAGGTGTGCTTGTTCCATGGCGCAATACTATTATAACGGCCATGGGCGTAGGTTTGGTCTCAGGTTTGGTCTCAGGTTTGGTGGGGACATCCCCCCCCCCCCCTTAACCCCTTCCCCCCCATTCTATTCTTAAAAAAAAAGTTCATTAGATTAAACTGGGAAGGGTCATAAAACTTGCATATTGTTATCCTAGGTTTACAGCTTCTATTGTTCTCAATTGTAAGTCGCTTTGGATAAAAAGTGTCTGCTAAATGAATAAATGTAAATCTGTTGCGGTTTGATGCTCTCTTTTCCTGCATACAAAATGGTAAATTAATTTTTTAGTCTATCCTATGGCTAGCAAGTTTAACCCTCCTATCAGATATTGTTATTTGGATATTATCAATCAAATAATGATTCATTATATTTGAATAACCAACAGTGTTAACTTTTGCCTTTTTAACATTGCCAACATATTTTTCCAGCACATATGTGTCTAGCAAGTAGGCTACACTCACAAATACATTACATAAACAGAGTGTAGAAACGAAAAATGTCTCAGATGATCCACTGTTTATGACTTCAAGATTCTAAGTTAAGGTAGGCTAATTAACATTCAGTGACTTGCTAACTTAAGTTAGCATTCTATCATGATAGCGCGACTTCTATGAGTCTGTCCGTGCTGCACACCTCTAATTAATGCTCCTAACCTTGAAAGATTGCAGAAGCTAGGTTTAACTGTTACAATATCCTGGGTAACCAGGATCACCAGTTAATACTATTTTCCACAGTAGAATCTGCATTTGAAAGCCTGGTCAGTCACTACTACTAACTGCTAGTTATTTGTGTGACTAGTTATTTTTGCCTACTTACACTCTGCTTTATGAAAAAAGCTTTGTATGTCCCCTTTCTTCTTCTTGGGTGACATAGCTGATCTACAAAGTACAAAAAGGGGCAAAAAAACGGAATATTAAAATGTTTTACTCTGGCCTTTGAATATGGCAGGCAGAGTGACAGCCCTGGTAACTTACCGTCGGCGTCGTCACGCGCACACACACACACACACACCACCCAACCCGCTCGCTGCCAGTGAGTGCAAGCACAAAAAGTAGTCCCGGCCCGCGCGTGTAGCCCTCGGCTGTGAACCGATTCTGAAGCGCGCCTGGTAAATGCGCCGTTATCAAGTACCTAGCGTCCCTCCCTAAACCTACGCCCTTGAGGCGCATTTACCAGTCGCGCTTCAGAATCGGTTCACAGCCGAGGAGATCGATGTTCTCGTCAGCGCCGTAAAAGAAAGAGAAGTGGCATTGGGGAATGGAAAAACCCACCCAAATTAGCTTCGGTTAAACATGCATATAATAATTTGGGTAAATGTCAAGGGCGTAGGTATAGGGGGGGACGCTAGGTACTTGTCCCAATCAATATTTTGAGTTGACAAATTTGTCCCCACCAATATTTAGCAAGCTCCTTTGAACTGCTATTTTGATATTTGTGCTGCATTTGGATCTTTGCGCTGCTATTTGGATTGATTCCAACGGCCAGGACGACGACAGTACAAGATACGCCGTAATTTGATTGGCGGCAGGGTATCTGACAGGCAGGCTACACGCGCGGGCCGGGACTACTTTTTGTGCTTGCACTCACTGGCAGCGAGCGGGTTGGGTGGTGTGTGCCTGTGTGTGTGTGTGTGTGTGTGTGTGTGTGTGTGTGTGTGTGTGTGTGTGTGTGTGTGTGTGTGACCGCGTGACGACGCCGACGGTAAGTTACCAGGGCTGTCTCTCTGCCTGCCATATTCAAAGGCCAGAGTAAAACATTTTAATATTCCGTTTTTTTGCCCCTTTTTGTACTTTGTAGATCAGCTATGTCAGCTATGTTTATAAATCAGCCTTGAGGCTGAAAACAGCGCAAGCATCACGCGTGCTCCAGTGTGTGTGTGTAAATGAAATCACGCGTCTGCACCATTCATTTAGAGACACGCAGGATTCATATTTAAATAGTCTTTTTGCGGTTTGAAATTCGATTTGATTTGTGCTGACCTGCTATTAATATCAAGAAGTTGACAAATTCCGTGACATTCCGCTTTATACAATAAATTCCGTTTTTATGACTGGATTCCGCGATTCGGTCCGTGTTTTCTGCATCGCGGACATCACAGGACCCTATTATATTGAGGTGTTTTGCAACTTCAGTGTAGTAATTTATTGCTACTTTAGCAAAGTTTGCTGCTGCCTTAACTTTGAGAGACAAGACTACTGATGCGTGATCAGTGCAGCAGTTCCAGTCAGTGAGTGTTGTCGATGTGAGTGCTAAACTTTCAGTGCCTTCAGCTTTTCCGCATTGATTGGCCGGACTCGTGCCTCCCAACAAATCAGATGTGGGGGACATTGCATTGGTCTAGTCTACAGACTGGTGAGTTCCGACAGAGGTGGCTGCGTCAGAGCCAAATATAGCGCATTTCAAAATTATTTTATGGGCAAATCAGTTTTGAAAATGCTCGATACCGATAACCATAAAAATGCTCAATATCGGCGCCGATAATCGGTCGACCCCTAAACCACATGTTCATTTTCAAGTATTTGAGGCGTGATTTACGAATGCCCAGAGCCGTTTATTTGGTACTACAAATGTCTATCAAATGCGCCTGTAGGTAGCTCAGCCAATCGTTTCAATTATACCGGATGACGTATGTAGAGCGACAGAAATTAGACGAGGAAGAAGACGATGGGTCAGAGATTTAGCTAAGCTACTACTAACAATATCTAAGGCTGCCCTGAGACGAAAATCTGGTCCATGGAATCCAGACTGCCTAGCAGCGTGAATAAAATGTTACTGCGCGCAAGGCTATTACAAGACTAGAATTGTGACAGGAAGCTTGTTTCTGCCACGGAATAAAAAAAAAAAATTAATTGCACATTTTTTATCTTGCAAATCAAACTTTATAACACACAATTGTGAGTTTATATCTTACAATAAAAAAAATGACCCTTTCTCAGAATTGTGAGATATAAAGTCAGAATTGCAGAATTGCGAGTCCAAATCTCGAGTTTATTATTATTTTGTTATTCCATTGCAGAAACAAGCTTACATAGTAAAAATAACAAACTCAGAATTGTGAGGGGAAAAAAGTCACAATTGCGAGATTTAAAAAACTTGCAATTGTAAAGAAACATGTGAAAGACCAACTAAGTTCTAATATTAACCCCTAGGGTTTATTAGCTAGATACTCACAGACATGTTGCCATTAGCAACCGTTATTTATAGACATGGTAGCATTATATACGTTATTTATAGGCATGTCAGTGGTCATTACAGCCTCCAAATCTTGACTGAGACCATACACTGCAAGATTTGAACTTTGACGTAAGGTAATGGTTTTAAAAACAATTGTCTTTAAAATATTTTTTGTCTTTTGTGTGAATTATTTTCTTATGATGCTCATATATTTTATATAACGTTTTTTTTTTTTTTTTTTTAGTTGTCAGTTGGTGAATGTAAAGAATCAAATCACAATTCATTTTAAAATTGTGACATCAATAGAACATGGATAATATGACCTTTTTTGAAACCTACACACTGATGGAACCAAAAGACTCAAAATCATTCCGACATATATATTTCACATGCTTTTTGGTGCTCTATATCATGATACTTTTTGTGAACACTTGGGTCAGTGTTGTTATCGTTTTGGAGAGAGCCCTTCATGAACCAATGTACATTTTTCTGTGTAATCTGTGTGTAAATGACATATATGGAGCAACAGGATTTTATCCTAAATTCCTACATGATTTAATGCTGGATTCATATGTGATTCCTTCTTACATGTGTGCATTTCAAGTTTTTGTGATCTACAGTTCAGTTATGTGTGACTGTACTACAGTAACAGTGATGGCATATGACAGACATGTGGCCATATGTCAACCTTTAGACTATCATATAAAATTGAACAGATTTTCATGCTGCATATTACTTGCCTTCTGTTGGATCCTACCCTTAGTTTACATGATTATTTGTGTTGTGTTGTCAAATAGGCTGAAATTGTGTAAATATCACATTAATAAATTGTACTGTGACAACTGGTCTATAGTAAAACTTTCATGTGAATCAACTCTCATCAATAATATTTATGGAATTTTTGTAATTTCATTTTATTCTTGTCTGTGTGTTTTTATTATTTTTTCCTACATTAAACTTCTCATTGCATGTAAAGCATCATTAGAGAGCAGAAGGAAATTCTGGCAGACATGTGTGCCTCACATTATTACAGTGTTAAATTATATTGTTGCTGTGTTTTTTGATTCCATGTACAGCAGATATGGCTCAAGTGATGTCTCAGAGTATCTGCGAAATTTTCTGGCTCTAGAGATGCTTATTGTGCCACCTCTTATCAATCCAGTAATCTATGGATTAAAACTCCAAGAAGTACGAAAAAGAATTTTGAAATATTTTGTTATTATCAGAAAACAATAAATAGTACACATATTCATATTATTGTTTCATTCTCATTCTATTTTTCTATGCATGTGCAATGTTAAAGCAAAGGATTTGTTTACATTGCTCAGAAACAGTCATGCATTTGGAAAAACTACAGACAGACTTGTAAATGAGTGAAACATTTTGGTCAATTTATGTTCTTATATTATCTTATATCATGTATCTTATATCTTATATCAAAAGAGCATATCATGTTCTTTTTCTAAAAGAATGCAGTTTTTAACCTTAATTTTATTTATTTATTTATTTATTTATTTGCTATTTTTATAATGTGGTCCACTACCAAAGGACTTAAAACCATGAATGTGACGATGCTAGTGATGATATATATAAAAAATAAAAAATAAACTATTGTGTAATTCTGTGTCAACTCAACCAGAGGTTATTTTAGTTTTTTTCTCTCGCACAAAAAGCATTCTCGTCGCTTGATAAACTTAAGGTTGAGTCACTGTAGTCACTTGGACTCTTTTAATGATGTATTTTCTAACTTTTCTGGGCTGGCATATATCAATTACCTAGCAGCCTATGAAGGAGTGAGCCAGCACTCAGATTTCATCAAAAATGTCTTAATTTGTGTTCCGAAGATGAACGAAAGTCTTACGGGCTTGGAACAACATGAGGGTGAGTAATTACTGACAGAATTTTCATTTTTGTGTGAACTAACCCTTTAAGGCTGTCTAACCTACGTATTGAAACATGCTGTTCTTAAAGCTATCCGGCTGGCATCAGAAACATGCTCGTTTTAAATGCCATCTAAATAAGTTTTTTGAATCTGATTGCTGTAGAAAACTGCTCGCTCTAAAAGCTGTAGTTGCTATTGGTTCTACATAAGAGGAATAACCGTCAACACCAGCAGGTGGCAGTAGCACTTGCGCGTGGCGAGGACAGAAGCCTTAATTTAAACAAGTGCTACAAGTGTATGCACATAGACTGTAAAAAAATGGACAAAGCGTCTGTGACGTCACCCATAGACTTTCTGAATAACGGTTTTGAGGCCGTTTATGGGGGGTATGGGCGGCACCATCTTTGAAAATCTTGGGAAATCCTAACCCCGCCCATCTTCTGGCCAGTCCATATATGGGTAAAAGGGCCGGCTTTGTGTGAGTAGATTACTATAAAAAAAGTCAATGCAAAGACGCGAATAGACGCATCATTCGCGCCGGGAATGACACGAATTGGGCGACGTGTTTACCGTGAACGTCTTCCGCACAAGTTGAAAAATTTGAACTCGAGCGAATGTTGCCGCTTGTGTATGCACTATGCAAGCACTAAATACAGGATTCACCCTATTATACTTTATCGACACAAATTAATAATTCAAACAGCAAACAGCCACCCAAAAAAAGTCTATAAATAGGCTGTCAATCAATTTTCAAGTTTCAAGTCAATCAAAATCAAGTTAACGTACTAAATGAGTTCACACTTACAAATAAGTTAGATAGAATAAATAGTATGCATATTTGGCGTTCTGTCCGGGGAGAGGGATCCGAGCTCGGATATTTGGCCCGAACCCAGAGTACTCCCCCCGTATTGCTGGTTTAAGAAGTAACCAGGCGAGTGTGAGGAGATGGGGTGGTGAAGGGATGCTGAAAAACTGTCGAAGAACATTGGTGACTCAAATGAGTGTATATATAGGTCTCCAACTCAAGCTGATTGGATGACATGTTGATTACTGATTGTCGACAGCTGGTTGGAATGATGTGATAATTGGATCAATTATTTGAACGTGCTCCTCCCGAACTTTGTTTAGTGAAACATCATTTACGCACGAAAGATAATTGCGGGGCAGAATCTTTGTAAAAAAAAAACGCTCGGCTCAAAATATGGCACAGACAGTAGTTTGTAAAAATTGTAAATAGCAACATAATCCATTACATTACACATTTAAAGCTCCAGTAGGTAACTTTTGTAAACAAAAATATTTGTTAAAACTGTCATTATGTCCTGACAGTAGAATATGAGACAGATAATCTGTGAAAAAATCAAGCTCCTTTGGCTCCTCCCTGTGGTCCTATTGCCATTTGCAGAAATACACCACTCCCGGTCAGAAACAACCAATCAGAGCCAGGAGGAATGTCTTAGCAGTTTCAATCACGCTCGTGTACGTGCTGATCACCCCTCTCTTGGACAGCGCGAAAATCTTTTTTTTTTTAAAGATTTGTTCATTTTGATGAACGAGTTCGAACAGGATCACGAATGTGCATCACAGAACAGAGCAAGGCGAGCATTTGTGCTTAAGTTTTTTATTTATTTTTGAAATGACCGATCGTTTCGCTAGATAAGACCCTTATTCATCGTCTGGTATCGTTTAAAGCCCTTTGAAGCTGCGCTGAAACTGTCATTTGGTCCTCGAAACGTTTGTGTCCTATTGAAGTCCATTATATGGAGAAAAATGCCTGGAATGTTTTCATCAAAAACCTTAATTTCTTTTCGACTGAAGAAAGAAAGACATGGACATCTTGGGGTAAGTAAATTATTAGCAAAAGTTTTTTTTTAAAGTGAACTAATCCTAACGTTATCTTAGTAGCTATTTATAATTTATAGAAAGAGTGCAACCTTATAAAGTTACATGTATTGCAAAATACATAATGATTTGAGGACCAAGTTTGTAGTCAAAGTATGGGCAGGCCATAGTCAATGTAAAGCATATTGTTGATGTTTCGTCCCTATTAGTGAATGTTCCATAACTGTTTATAATCCGCCGTCATCGGTGGTCCTGCTTACTAGTCTGCGCGTTCACGCACGGCAGGCTCCGCTGTGGGGGAGGAGCTGTGGAGGGAGGGCTGTAGTGCAGCAGAGAGCAAGGGGGTTGTAAGTTGTGCTTCTTCAAATTTTCAGGCTAAGTCAACATTTTCTCAAAACTCCCTACTGCAGCTTTAAACCCGATTTTAGAAACCTTTTTAAAATCGGTTAAGATCGGTTTAATGCCTGAACCTTTTTAAGAAAAGGCATTAAAAACAGTTACAACCACCTGAGAGAGATTTCTAACACACACAGCTGAGAGATTTCAGCATGGAGTATGAAAACCAGACTCAATCCTGATTGTGTTTTTAAAAATTGTAGATACCCAAAGACAAAAATAAATAATATAATTAATGAAATTTTATAATTAATTATAATTAGATTCAATTGAATTAAAACTACTACTAATAATAGGCTAATAATAATTATAATAATAACCAATATCACTAAATGAAAAGATACAGTTTATTTTTTAATTTATTACCTACAAATTGATTGATTGACGGATACATGCATTTTCATTGAACAGTTTGTTGAATGTTTATTCATTTTGTCAAGGTCTTCAATGTACATTTTAACACTGTTCACTTCTACATTTCTTACTATATACGGTAAGAAATTAAAAATACTAATTTATATTGAAAATCACATCTTTATAACAAGCAGATTATAAATGAATCCCTGAGGTGTAAATGCTCAATTCTCAGAGAATTTGCTGTGGGAAAAAAGGGTATTTATAAGCATGTCAGTAGCATTCAGAGCCTCTTCGTGGTTGTGAACATGCAAGATGATGACTCTGGCATGGTAATAGTTGACTAGTATTAGCAACTTTGTGCTATATTTTTAGGCCGGATGAAAGGCATTGAGTTACTTGAGATTTAATTGTTCTTTTTAATTGCAAAATATTTGTGATTATACATAATTAAATATCAATTAATTTTTTATTGTGACAAATTTATATTTTGCGGTAACAAAAAGAGATAATGGATAATTTAACTGATTTTGTAACCTACACCCTGATGGAACCAAAAGGCTCTAAATCATATAGACATATATATTTCACATGCTTGTTCTTTCTTTATTGTCTAATATTGTTTTTGAACATTTGCCTTTGTGTGGTTATTGTCTTGGAGAGAGCCCTTCATGAACCAATGTACATTTTTTTGTGTAATCTGTGTTTAAATGGAATATATGGAGCCACTGGATTTTATCCTAAATTCCTACATGATTTAATGCTGGATTCATATGTAATTCCTTCTTACATGTGTGCTCTTCAATCTTTTGTTATATACAGTTCAGTTAAATGTGAATATTCAACATTAGCAGTGATGGCATATGACAGACATGTGGCCATATGTCGACCTTTAGACTATCACTCAAAGATGAACACATTTTCTTGTGTCGTGTTACTTTTCTTCTGTTGGACTGTGTCATTAATTTCAACACTCATTGCCCTGCTCCTTTCAAATAGGCTGGTATTATGTAAAAATCACATTGATAAATTGTACTGTGACAACTGGTCAATGGTAAAGCTCTCGTGTGAATCAACTGTCACCAATAATGTTTATGGACTAATAAGCATTTCATTTTATTGTTGCATTTTTGCTGTAATTATTGTATCCTATATAAAGCTTGTCATTGCATGTAAAGCATCATTAGAGTGCAGAAAGAAATTTTGGCAGACATGTGTGCCTCATGTACTTTCATTAGTAAATTTCAGTGTTGCGATACTTTTTGACACAATGTACAACAGATATGGCTCAACCAATTTCCCAGATGACCTACGTAATTTTTTGGCTTTAGAAATAATTATTGTGCCACCTCTTTTTAATCCTGTAATCTATGGCTTAAAACTCAAAGAAGTCCGCAACAGAGTCTTGAAATCATGCATAAATTTCTTGAAAAAATCAAGATAAAGTTTTTTTTCTGTGTTTACTGCATTGTATTATCTCAACAAAAAATAAATAAATAAAAGTATTGATGTAATATTCAACCCTTAGAGTAAACAACTAAGGCATGAATGCTTTTGTCATTTCACTATACTGAATAAAGTAGTCGTAGTTAAAATTTCCATTACTCTGAAATTTGCTCGGTTCAGTTCATTTATGTAACAAAGCAAAGCTTCTCACGCGTGTGTCATGTCATTTATTGAACTTGTGCATACAACCTTAAGTCAATGATGAAATGCAATTTAGGTTATCATCCATCATATCCTAAAGATGATATTGTTTGATATATTAAATGATATTAAATTAACGTAAGATTAATTACCTCGGCATCTATAGGCAAAGTTATTGCACCTTTCTTTATTCTCCTACCTTTTTTGTCAGTTTTGGAAAGTTGTATTACCTTGTATTTAATTGCCTTTATCATTTTAAATGTTTTTTAATTAATCTAAGCCGGTGTAACTGTATTATGTGATACAAAGTTGTTTTGCTTTCAGAGTTATTTGCAGGTCCCTAGATATCCTAAATATTTTTATTTATTTATGTAGTACTGTATGTATAAACATGAATATGAGTCATACGACATAATGTTATAGCCTACAATATATATTAATATTTTAAAATATAAAAATACTGAAAATACTGGCCTGACAGGCATCACCATGTACAGCCAGACAGAGAATATGTCTCAGGAGACAATTATCCAACTCAGATTGAAGATGACCTCTGGGTCTAAGAGAGGTTATTGCATTGTCTCTTTATAAGCTTATTTTAGCCCCTCAATAGTGTCTTAAAACGGTGAGATCAACAAAAAGAGGAGTTTGCCTAACTTTTTGGCAGTGACTTCCTCGCATATTCATATTTGTTATTTCCACCTTGGTCTTCTATTGCTTTAAGTTCAAGTTTTGTTCTCATCTGTCAGTGCAGTCAAATGGGTAATATTATTGAATATTAATTTTCTTTTAAACCCGGTCTTGAATGTGTTCCCAAATTAACTTTGCTAGACCTTGGTCTAAAGCGCAGCGCGGAAGTGCAGTTAGGGCGTGTCCGAATCCACTTTTGTTAGTTTAACGACGGGAAAAATGGTCAACACGCCCTGTGCATGGTCTAAAAGGGTTGTCCCTATTCTCTTAATGAGTAATGGGTGTGTTTTGGGCTTTACGTGCAATAAACCAATAAGAGTCTCATCTCCCATTCCCTTTAAATACCAGTTGTGCTCACGCCATGACGAAATTTGATAGTGGAAAGACCGAACACGTCTCCAGAGCGCAAACGGATCTGCTCGTCCACGAGCAGACCATCTATGGGACAAGCCGGATTCCACCATATTGTAATCATTGTAATCCTTTTATTTTTAGTATTTGGCATGTTTGTGTGCTGCTGCACATCCCTGTGTGTTTAATAAGCAGAGTGTACGTGGACCTGCATATAGGCTAACGCGCTCTTTAAATAACAGAAAAAATGCTGCGTCATGTGCCATTGACCAACTGAAACCTGGTCTAGGGCCCTATCTTGCACCCAGCGCAATTGACATTGTACACCGAGGCATGTATCATTCCTATTTTGCACCCGACACACAGCAGACTTTTCCCTCCACAGAAACACATCGGTAAATTAGGGAATGAACTTGCGCTCCTGGGGGCGGTTCAGTGAAAAGAATAGGCGTGTTCCGCACAAACGTTCCCTGGTGCTATTTTGCAGTTTCAGAAAACAATTCCGACCCAGACCAGGAAAAACCTAGTCTAAAGTCAGTGGCGCGTTATTCAGATGTTATTTTAAGGGCGCATGCTTGGCCATAATGTAGCGTGTGCACAACGCGCATACACTTTGCTTCTCTCTTTTACACAGACGCAGTAGTTCCCATTTTTGCAAACCATACATAATTACAAGGAAAACGTCTCGGTTACGTATGTAACCCTAGTTCCCTGATAGGGAACGAGACGCTGCGTCAAACGCTGCGGGAACGCCCCTGCGTTGTGCGTCATGAAGCACGTATGGAATCAGCCCAATGGAGAGATGAAACGTCATAGACGGGTGACGTCATCGACCAGGAAACTATAAAGCACCCCAAAAAACACAAGCGCATTAGCTTCTGATAGGCTTGAAGGAAGCGCTAACGGGAGTGCCGGGAGTATGGCGGAGCGACGCAGCGTCTCGTTCCCTATCAGGGAACTAGGGTTACATACGTAACCGAGACGTTCCCTTTCAAGGGAACTTCGAGCTGCGTCAAACGCTGCGGGAACGCGAATACCCACGTCGCCATAGGACCAAATGACCGTCATGTGAGACTAGCGCACAGAGGACGAGAGCACCTGTGCCCCAGGGGTAGAGCTTAAGTCTAGGTCATAGAACTTAATAAAAGTATGCGGTGAAGACCATCCAGCCGCATCACAAACATCACTCAGGGAAACCCCCGACAAAAGAGCTTTAGAAGCAGCCATACTCCTGGTAGAGTGAGCTCGGACAACCAAAGGTGAAGGCTGGCCAGCCGACTCATAAGCAAGTGAGATAGCCTCAACCACCCACTTGCTCATTCTCTGTTTAGACGCCGGACACCCTTTCCTGGGTGGCCCGAAACATACAAAAAGTTGTTCTGATTTCCTCCACAGGGCAGCTCTGTGGACATAAGCGTCTAATGCCCTAACAGGGCAGAGTGAATTAAGTTTCTCCTGGTCCGATGACATAAATGGAGGAGGACAGAAAGCCTGCAGAACCGTAGGTCTAACAATATTAGTAGGAACCTTAGGAACGTAACCTGGTCTAGGATGCAGAAAAGCTTTAACCATGCCAGGTGCAAATTCCAGGCACGAGGGTGAAACCGACAGAGCCTGCAAATCTCCGATTCTTTTTAGTGAAGAGATAGCAAGCAAAAAGATAGTCTTAAAAGTGAGAAACTTCTCGGGAACTTCGTCGATAGGTTCAAAAGGAGCTAGGGAAAGACCTTCTAATACAATGGCCAGATCCCAACTCGGCACCCTCGTACGAACTGCTGGCCTCAGCCTCAAAGTGCCACGGAGGAAACGAGTTATAAGCGGGTGTCTCCCAAGAGAAACTCCACTGAAAGGGACGTGGTAAGCAGCTAGTGCCGCCACATACACCTTTAGTGTGGAGGGGGATAACCCTGTGGAGAAGCGCTCCTGCAGGAATTCCAGCACTGCACCCACTGGGCAGTTAACTGGGTCCTGCAGGTGTTCTCCACACCAAGAAGTGAAAAGTTTCCACTTCAAGGCATAAAGCTTCCTCATGGATGGAGCTCTGGAGTTAAGAATGGTCTCAACAACCTCGGTTGAGAGACCGGAGTCTATGAGCTGGGCCCCCTCAGAGGCCAAGCCCACAGTTTCCACAATTCTGGGCGGGGGTGAAGTATCGTGCCCCCCGCCTGGGAGAGTAGATCCCTCCTGACCGGGAGCTCCAAAGGAGAACCGTCCAGGAGAGAAATCAGGTCCGCAAACCATACTCGGGCTGGCCAGAACGGGGCTACTAGTAGTAGACTGACCCCGTCCCGGCGGACCCTCTCCAGAACTCCTGGTAACAGAGCAATCGGGGGAAAGGCGTACAGACGTGACCTCGGCCACGGCTGCACCATAGCATCCAACCCCAGGGGGGCTGGAAGAGTGATGGAGAACCACCGATGACAATGAGTGGTCTCCTTGGAAGCGAATAGGTCCACCTCGGCGCGACCGAAACTCAACCAAAGGAGCTCCACCACCTCGGGGTGGAGTCTCCATTCCCCTGGCCTCGGCCCCTGCCTCGACAGGGAGTCTGCTACCACATTCAAATACCCAGGGAGATACATTGCTCTCAGAGATAGTAGCTTCCCTTGGGACCACAGGAGGATCTGACGGGCCAACTTGTAAAGCCGGCGAGACCGCAGGCCCCCCTGATGATTTATATAAGAGACCACCGACGTGTTGTCTGATTGAACTAACACATGATGGCCTCTCAGGTCTGTTAGGAAGTGTTTCAGAGCCTGAAACACAGCCAACATCTCTAGACAATTTATGTGCCACGAAAGATGATGATCCTGCCACAGACCTTGGGCTGGGCGACCACTCATGACCGCCCCCCACCCTGTGAGGGAAGCATCCGTCGTTAGCGTTATGCGACGACAAAGAGCCCCCAGCACAGGACCTTTGGATAGGAACCAAGTTTCTCTCCACATGACCAGAGCACGAAGGCAGCGCCGCGTGACTTTGAACGTGCGGAGCGGATTTCCCCTCGGGGAGAATCCCTTGGTCCTGAGCCACCACTGTAGCGGTCTCATGTACAACAGGCCGCAAGGTATAACGTTGGACGCTGCTGCCATCAGACCCAACAGTCTCTGAAACTGCTTGACAGTGAGTAGCTGGCCTAGCTTCACTTGTTTCACAGCTGAGAGAATCGAAGCGATGCGGGTCGGAGAGAGTCGCACCCGCATCGATACCGAATCCCAAACGACACCCAGAAAAGTGGTCTTCTGGGAAGGAGATAATACACTTTTCTTTGCGTTCAGCCTCAACCCCAACTTTCTGATATGAGCGAGGACGACATCTCGATGCCGAACCGCCATCTGCTCGGTCTGAGCTAAAATCAACCAATCGTCGATGTAATTGAGAATACGAATGCCCTGAAGCCTCAGAGGCACTAGTGCTGCATCCATGCATTTCGTGAAAGTGCGGGGAGATAAAGCTAGGCCAAACGGAAGAACCCTGTACTGGTACGCCTCGCCCCCGAAGGCGAACCTCAGGAACTTCCTGTGTTGTGGAAGGATGGACACATGGAAGTATGCGTCCTTCAGATCTATCGTGACAAACCAGTCCTCGGACCTGATTTGAGACACGATCTGCTTGATAGTGAGCATCTTGAATTTTAGCTTCCCTACCGAGCGATTCAATATGCGCAGGTCTAAAATTGGACGCAACCCCCCATCCTTCTTTGGAACGATGAAATATCGGCTGTAATAACCTGACTCCAAACTGGGAGGAGGAACCCGTTCTATAGCCTCTTTTTGAAGGAGCGTTTTCACCTCTTGTTCCAATACCAGAGCCTGCTCGGGGCCCACCACTGTGTGCAGAACCCCTCTGAATTTTGGTGGACGACACCTGAACTGGATAGCATAACCCTTTTCTACTGTCTGCAGGACCCAATGAGATATTTTTGGAAGGCTTTTCCACTCTGCCAGAAATTCTACTAAGGGTACCAGCCTCTCGAGACTGGCCTCTGGTGTAACTTGAGCAGCAGACGCAGCGCCCTGTAACGGCGCACCGGCAGGGAACAACTGGTCTGACCGCTCTGAGACCCTCCTCAGAGGGAGCGAGCGTCCCTCGGGAAAGCGCTCGCTGGGATCGTCTGTGCCCCGGCATAAAGGCGGGGTTGGCAGAACGAGCCCCTGAGGGCACCGAGGAGGAATGGGCACCGTAAAAAGAGGTGAACACCTTTCCGCCTCGGTGGGGACCACCCTCAGCATCCTGAACGGCTTGGCGTCAGGACTTCTTCTTAGCCGAAGCCTTCTTAGCCAATATAACTGTCCTCAGATCAGTTCTACTGGGAGAAGGCTTCGGCTGAGAGTGTCGCGGCTGAGCCCACTGTCCAGCAGGGGGAGCACGAGACGCGACACTCTGCCTCTGCTGCGCTCTATGTGAAGAGCTCGAAGACGGCCGGGGCTGCTCCCGCCCAGCAGCCCCAGGGACATGAACTTTAAGGGGAAGAAACTTTTTAAAAGCTGCAGTTTGTTTCTTTTCTTCTTGGAATTTATCGATAACTGAATTCACAGCATCACCAAACAACCCCATGGGAGAAAGAGGAGCATCTAAAAGAAAAGCTTTTTCTCTCTCTTTAATATTAGTCTGATTTAACCACAAATGTCTTTCTGCGGCCACCAGAGCTGCCATAGAACGACCCATTAATTTGGCCGATTCTCTGGTGGCACGCAGGGATAAATCAGCAGCCTGACGCAGTTCGCGAACTACGTCAGTACTGACCTCCTCACTCTCACTCATGTCCCTTAGCAGATCAGCCTGGTATGCCTGCAAGATTGACATAGTATGCAGACATGACGCAGCCTGACCTGCTGCCGAATATGCTTTACCCACCAAAGCCGAAGTGTTTCTTAAAGGCTTGGTGGGTAATGCCGGTGCCTTAAAAGATGATGCTGCTTCGGGGGAGAGATGGCTCGCAAGCGTCTCTTCCACACGAGGCAAAGCACCATAACCATGAGCCTTGGCTCCCATAATATTAGCGTATGTTGAAGTCTGGGGACTAAACATCTATATGACACCGGTTTTCTCCATGATTTCGACACCTCGGTGTAGAGATCATGGAAAAACGGCAGGCACCGGCGTGGAGGCTGCACACGTGACGGCAAAAATCTCTCATCCAACTTTGATTTAGAAACAGACTCCTGTCTAGTCACTGGCCATTCAATATTAAGTTTTTCAACAGCTCTTGTTAACACCTCCATAAGCTCATCACTCTCAGGAGTGTGGGGTGGCGAATCCTCCACATCTCCCTCAACACTAACAACATCAAGTTCCTCAGAACTGGATAGCTGCAGCATTGGTGCCTCAGCCCGAGCGGAAGAAACCGCAGCGCGTGCTTCCGAACCCGGGACTGAGGCACTGGATCTCACAGGTGAAGGGAGAGATAAGGCAGAGCCCGTCTCAAACCCCGCTGTGAGATCCATCTGCGATCCCCACGATAAGCGCCGCCGCTCTGCCTCGGCAGAAGCGGGACCCGAACCGCGGGGAGCGCGCACCGAACCGCTCTCCTCAAAGAGCGATCGGCGGGAGCGGAGCGTCCTTAACGGCAAACGCTCGCAATGCTCACAGTCTGCTCCCTCGAGAGCAAACTGGGCATGCTGAACTCCCAAACAAACAACACAAAGATCATGTGTATCCCCGCTCGTTAAATAACGCGAGCAGGGAGGAACACACTTTCTAAACTGCTGTTCGTCCGCCATAATCTCTCAATATATATATATATAGGGATAAATTGTTTGTGTGGTGCAGGGTATGTAAGACAGACAATATCACACAGGGACAGATTCACATGTAGCGTGACTGAAAGCACAGAAGCTAATGCGCTTGTGTTTTTTGGGGTGCTTTATAGTTTCCTGGTCGATGACGTCACCCGCCTATGACGTTTCATCTCTCCATTGGGCTGATTCCATACGTGCTTCATGACGCACAACGCAGGGGCGTTCCCGCAGCGTTTGACGCAGCTCGAAGTTCCCTTGAAAGGGAAATATCAACACACGAGGGAAATCATTGTGGTGTCCACAAAGATGTAAAAAAATAGGCATAAATCTAGCTTACACATTTACCCAAATTAGTATATGCCTGTTTAACCAAATCTAATTTGGGTGGGTTTCTCCCATTCCCATACAATGTTACTTCTTTGTCTTTACGGCCCTGACGAGAACGTCGGTCTCCTCGACTGTGAACCGCTCCTGGCGTGCGCCTGGCAAATCCGCCATTATAATAGCCATCCGCCATGGAACAAGCATGCCTGCTTTTAAAGGGAATGTGAGATGACGCTCTGATTGGGTTATTTCACGTTAGGCCCAAACCACACCTATAAGTAATGTAGATACTTCCGACCAACCCATTTTAGATTTGCGTCGGATGCAAGATTAATTTATCCCGCCGAAATAATAGGCTTTTTGAGATAAGCAAAATCACACCGAGATGCATGCCGATTAGAAATGTGTCCGAGTGAGGTCCGCCTTGCTCTGATGTCATGCTGACGTATAACAAAAAACTCACGCGAGCACAACGCGGCCATTTCGGATTCTGCAGTTGCGCGCAATTGACCCCTTCGCAAAGACCCGCCCCCCTTAGTTACTGTCGCTATGTCCGACAAGCTATGCCGCTCTCACGCACACACCATGTTCTCACGCAGTGAAAAATATACGCGGATCAGAGATGAGACGAACAATACGCTGACAGACAGGACAGACCAGGTTACTTTTCGGTTACTTTTGATATTATACATATTAAACAAAGTCTCACCTTTCAAATTTGGTCTTTTTTAAAAAGAAATTGAAACAATAAATACCGTTTTGTGGCTCTTTAATGTGTCGTGACAGATCGCTGTAGAGCCTCAGTTAAAGCTGCTTGTGAACCGATCATCTCTTCCTTCTAGTTAATTTAAAGCATCAAATAAACATGAATGAACACAAGAAGGAATGTTGTTTTAACCGCGGAAAGGCGTCAGTATATTCAGTTTTTCAAGTTCAAATCCTCCCATGTTAATCTACTAACTCTCCTGACTGCTTTGTCGGACAAAATGGAGGATGGCGAAGTATGATTGGTCAGATCACCTGTCAATCAAGCTCCCTGCGAAGGGTTAATTGCTCTCCACCGACTGCGCTGATCAAAAGCACGATGGGAAACAATTTGCTGATGACACAGCTTAATACTCATTGGTTTAAACAACCATGATGTTTTGTTCTATTGTTATATATAAAACATGTCTGTAATCAAAGTAAAAATGATTGATAAACACATCTCTGGCATGTAATTAAATAACAAGTACTTTGGGTGTCTTGTTCATTATATTTAGTTTCATATAAAAGCAAAATAACTTAAATTACCTCCAGTTTATTAGCAGCACCGTGCATGAGAGTGAATCCAGTGAATCCCGCGATATCCGTCTTTGATCTCACAGGTGTCTGATCCACTACGAGAAGAGAGATCTGTCCATCTTGCCTGCACTTTTCTCACTCCTCCTCTCACTGCAGCTGACTACTCTCGCCTATTTTTCAGGCGAGGCAAGGCGCATCTCAAACAAGCCTAATAGCAACAGCGCCCGAGATCTGCCCACAAAGATACTTGCGTTTTGCGTTTGAGACTTGCATTTCAGATTGTCAAAATAGGGCCCCCTAAAGTCAATGGCACAGTCTATTTCAGTTGCCTCAAAATAGCAACGCGCCAACAATGAACACACCTCTTTTTCAGACCAGCACACCCACGGGCGCACAGATGGGCGCAAATGCATTTGCTATTTAAACAATGTGGCGCAGAACATGAAAGTTGGGCTGAAACTAGCCCTGCGTCTCAATGTCCATACTATTCATACTAAACCGTATGTGAGATTAAAATAAGTGTGTCCCAAAGCATAGTGTTGAAAAGAGTATGCCATAAGTCCCCGGATGGTCTACTATTTCCTGTCGATTTGAATTTGTGCACACTCTAAAGGCTAATATTGCCCACATCCCATTACGCTTTGGAGGAGGAACTACAAACCCGAGTAAAAAAGTGTTAAAAAACAACAACTACAAAACATGGTGGATATGCGCGACCGACGGTGAGAAGTTTAGATAAAGTTCCCTTTCGAGAGGTCTCTCCTATTGCGTAAGTAGCTTACGCAATGGGAAAACTCCTTTTCTCGAGAATATTGAAGTCTTTATGTAAAACGCATTGCAGCTGCACAGCAGACAGCAATGAGCGAAGGAGCTCGGTCATTGGCTGTGCTGCGGCAACTTGCTCGAACCAATGACGGGGCGACTCTGAATGCGCGACCAATGAGCGCGCCTCGCGCCCGCGCGCGTCAGAGCCCGCCAAAATGGGCGTGGTCAAGAGCTATATATTGGGCGCCCCGTCATGAGAGTTCTTTAGATTTAATCTCCTTCAGCGAACACCTTCTTCGCTGGATCCTCCGGATTATTGAAAGACTTCGCCAACGTGGAAAAGCGTACCAGCGGGATTGCTACGAGGACGTCGGCATCTTCAGCCGCCTTCGAACGCCATCCTACTGTGCCATCCGGCGCGCTACACGCAAGTATTTACATCTGTTCGCCCTGCGACATTTGTAAAATAGCAATTTTCTGAGGCGTTGTTCCAAATGCCTTCCTGCGGGTCGTGCAGAGACCTTCTTCCGGACGGGGATCGTCACATCATCTGCGCTCGCTGCCTGGGCCGGGACCACGCAGAAGCTGCTTTGACCAAGGGCGGATGCCCGGAATGTGACGACCTGGGTCTCTCCGCACTGCGGGCTCGCTTCGCCATTTTCACCGCGTGCGAGCCCATCGCCGACACCCCGCTGTTTGAGCCGCGTGTTAAGAAAAAGCGCCACTCACAGAGCTTACCTGAACCTGAGCTCAGTGACGTCACGCCGAGCCAGTCTCCACGTGCTTCACCGCCGCTCGTGTCCTCCCCACCGCCGGTTCAGTTCTTTCAGTGGTTCAGTGGTTTTTGCAGGGGCGCCAGCAGGCCCCTCGGCAAAGGCCTTCTCCTTTCTTCCCGGAAGTTCACGACGAACTCACCAAGCGATGGAAAGCCCCCCACTCTGCGCGTCTGAAGCCTTCTTTTTCTTCATCGCTCTCCTCTGTGGACGGCGCGAAGGAAAGAGGCTACGAGGGAACGCTGCCCCTCGAGGAGTCCGTGGCCAATCATCTCTGCCCTCCCTCCACCACTGGATGGAAAGCCAAGGCTTCCCACCCCTCGAAGGCCTGCCGCACTTTTTCGGCTCTCGCTGGTCGCGCCTACGCCGCCGCAGGCCAAGCTGCGTCAGCGCTTCACTCAATGGCGGTACTTCAAGTGTTGCTTACTTTCACATTCCAATAGCGCCTCATCACAGGCCTTTTCTGAGATTAGCGTTCGAGGGACAGTCTTACCAGTACACAGTACTTCCGTTCAGCCTGTCCCTGGCTCCTCGTACATTCACGAAATGTATGGATGCAGCACTTTCCCCCTTGAGACGAAGGGGAGTGCGAATACTGAATTATCTCGACGATTGGCTGGTCCTAGCACAATCAGAGAGTCAGTTAATAACACACAGATCTTGGATTATCAGCCATCTAGAATGCCTGGGTCTTAGAATCAATTTTGCAAAAAGTATACTATCTCCCAGCCAGAAGATTTCTTTCCTGGGAATAGTTCTAGACTCGATGCAAATGACAGCTCGTCTCTCATCAGAGCGCTCGCTCACCATCCGGCGCCTTGCAACATCATTCAGGGCGGGCGCGCGCGCCCCCGTCAAGCGGTTTCAGAGGATGCTGGGTCTCATGGCCTCAGCATCGGCCGTACTCCAGCTAGGATTGTTGCATATGAGTCCTCTCCAACGCTGGCTCAAGAGCCGCGCCCCTGCTCACGCGTGGCGTTCGGGCCACTTTTTAATCAGAGCGAACCACGGCTGTATAAAAGCCCTGACACACTGGAAAGCCGGCCGACTGGTACCAGTCAGGCGTGAGCCTGGGTTTGAACACAAGGAGAAAGATGATCACAACAGATGCCTCCAAAATAGGTTGGGGGGCCCTTTACGAGGGCAGGCCTGTCTCCGGCTTTTGGTCAAACCCGGAGAAGCGCCTACACATAAACTGTCTGAAGATGAAAGCGGTCGCTTTGGCTCTCAGAGCCCTGCTTCCACATCTAAAAAACGAACACGTCCTAGTCCGAACGGACAACATGACGGTAGTGTCGTACATAAATCGCCAGGGTGGACTCAGGTCGAGCTCCATGCATTCAATGGCCAGGAGACTCATCTTATGGTCCCAGCACAACTTGCGCTCGCTGAGAGCAGCGCATGTGCCAGGCGCACTGAACCAAGGGGCAGACATGCTATCCAGAGACAAGATTCTCCCAGGAGAATGGGCTCTCAACCCACTGAAGATTCAGTGGTTATGGAAAATCTTTGGCGAGGCGGAGGTCGACCTCTTCGCCTCCAAGGAGAATGCACACTGCTCTCTTTTCTTCACGAAAAGCACGGACGCGCTCGCCAAGAGCTGGCCGAGCCGCCCCTTATATGCTTTTCCCCCAATCGCGATGCTGCCACAGGTCATCAGTCGGGTCAGAGAGGAGAAAAACGCAGTGCTCCTGATAGCCCCACTCTGGAAGAACCAAACATGGTTTCCAGAATTGATGCAAATGCAATCTGCACCACAGCCGATTCCACTGAGGCCAGACCTCCTCAGTCAGGCCAGCGGGATGATATTTCATCCCCGCCCCGATCTGTGTGCCCTTCATGCATGGCCCCTCAACGGGTTCTCAGGAACCTCACGAGTGGAGCGCTAAAAACCATCGCTGAGGCGCGGGCGCCCTCCACGAGACGCTTATATGCCCAGAAATGGAAAGTGTTCAGTGACTGGTGTAACGCCGAGGGCCTGAACCCTGAAACATGCGAGATTACGAACGTACTCGCTTTTCTACGTCACAGCGACCCTGTGATGGAACGTCCATTGGGAGAAACGACCTAATTATTCGTTTCCTAAGGGGCGCTAGGAGGATGAACCCTTCACGCCCCCCCTCAGTGCCGATCTGGGACCTAGCTACTGTCCTAGACGCTCTTAAAGGGCCCCCGTTCGAACCACTCCGAACCGTGCACCTTAAGCAGCTCTCGCTTAAAACTGCGCTCTTGCTGGCACTCGCCTCGGTCAAGAGAGTGGGCGATCTGCACGCGCTTTTGGCAAGTTGCTGCTGTCTCCAGCAGACGAACACGACGCTAACCTACTCTGCCCCGTTAGGGCTCTCAGAGTGTATTTGGAGCGTTCTGCCCTATTCAGACAGACAGAACAACTGTTTGTATGCTTTGGCGGCCGTACGAAGGGTTCCGCCGTTTCAAAGCAGAGAATCTCTCACTGGATAGTTGAGGCTATAGCTCTGGCTTATGAAGCCAAGGGACTTCAATGCCCCTGAGGAGTCGAAGCACACTCCACCAGGAGTGTGGCTTCTTCCTGGGCGTGGTCGAGCGGGATACCGATCGAGGATATTTGTGCGGCGGCAGGCTGGACCTCACCGTCAACATTTATCAGGTTTTACAACCTACAGGTCCCGACATTGCATTCCAATGTACTATCAGCATGATGCTAGTAGAACTATGAGTTCGTATCTAGACTATGTATGTGCTTGTGTCACACTGAGCGCCTTCTGGCCGCTCTTTACTTTTTCCCACATATAAAGCTCGCCTCTGCCGGCTGGTTGGATGATAACTTTGCTTTTTAGCTCAGGCACCTGCCTCTGGCTATCATAAGGCGAAGTTCAGCACGCACGGCGTTTTGCATGGTGTTCCCATAGCGTAAGCTACTTACGCAATACGAGAGACCTCTCGAAAGGGAACAACTCGGTTACTAACGTAACCTCGGTTCCCTGAGAGGACGGAACGAGTATTGCGTAAGCTGCCGTGCTTGTGCTTGGTTAGTTCGCTTCAGTCGTTTTAACCTAAAGAACTCTCATGACGGGGCGCCCAATATATAGCTCTTGGCCACGCCCATCTTGGCGGGCTCTGACGCGCGCGGGCGCGCTCATTGGTCGCGCTCATTGGTCGCGCATTCAGAGTCGCCCCGTCATTGGTTCGAGCAAGTTGCCGCAGCACAGCCAATGACCGAGCTCCTTCGCTCATTGCTGTCTGCTTTGCAGCTGCAGTGCGTTTTACATAAAGACTTCAATATTCTCGATAAAAGGAGTTTTCCCATAGCGTAAGCTACTTACACAATACTCGTTCCCTCCTCTCAGGGAACCGAGGTTACGTTAGTAACCGAGTCGTTTTGAGTGACTAATCAAAGTTTAACCTGATAAAAAATATATATTTATTTCATGTCATCTGTGATATATTTTATCTGCCATAATAATATGGACTTTTATTAAGATTAGTTTGACCACTAACTTTTAAATCCATCATTATGTATTAATATGAGGAGAGTTCTCTGCATGAAAGACCCGCGACTGCAGATTAACGTGTGTAACTGCATTTCTCTCCGATATGGTGGGAAATTAAATTAAATTAAATGTGGAGGAGTTTAACTGTGACAAGATGATTGACAGTCCAGTTTACTGTGACAGGATGCAACAGAGAGCAACCGTTAAAGACACAATTGTATGACGTGATAGTAGGCTATGTCCCAAAGCTTGTTTACTCTTTTGCCACACACTCAAAAGTAACTACTTTTTCTTCACAAAAAGAGCACATTTATAGGGCTAGGTATAAGTAGGCGAATTGAGACGCGGCTTAGCAAAAAACACTTGCGTCGCTCCTGGCACTGCATTGCGTAAGCTGTATAATAATAATAATACATTTTACTTTTTTTTTTTTAAATAAAATAAATGGAGCCTGCCTGGAACAACCTTCCTGATGAAAAATGTATACTAACCATACCCCTACACTAAACCCTACCCTACCCATAAGTTATCCCTAAAATCGGAATGAAATGATACCTAATACTGGTTGTAAGGGCCGTTTCACACCGCAAGCGTCAGCGGCGCGTGAGCAGCGCGTATTTTTTTCAGCGTGCATGTTAATCAATGAGTGCATTCACACCGGGAGCAGGAGCGGCGCGTGAGCGTCAAGCAGGAGCGTCGCGTGAGCAGCAGTGAAGCGGGGGTTTCGGCGCCGAGTCTATTTTTGCTGCGCTGCTCACGTTCAATTAAAGTGAAAGCACACTTTTGATAGACAAAATAAAAATTATTTCACACAAAAAGTGCTCAAAATGCATAGAATAAGCATGTGTGGTGTGTTTTAAGAACTGGACTATGTGAGAAAATAAATCACAGATTCCAAAAATATTTGTAGAAGATTTAACCATTTAAACTTGTTTTAATCATTCAGTTTGGGTGAAAGTATGGTTATGATTATAAAAAATTGTGCACGCGGGCAGATGATGACGTACACCTGTACAGCAATGGATGATACCAGGCTGATTGTGGAGGTCGAGACGCACAAAGTGCTTTATGACCAAAAAATAGGTACTACAAGGACATATCTTCTAAGGAAAAAGCGTGGGATGAAATTGCTTCTGCTATTTCTGCAGATTGTAAGTCATCATTTTTATATTTATATTTATATTCTGTTTCGTTTAAGGAAAGTTTACAATTTTTTTTCTGGCAACATGACTAATGTAGTGTACATTATCTTAAAAATCTTAAACTTATTAAATGATATAATATAAATATTTCATCATTTTTAATTTGCATACAAAGAATTGCATAATTGTCCAGTTCAGTCAGTTTTTACTATAAATGAAAGATGAACAAGTGATTTTAAAGACGAATTTATGTACAATACAATCACAATAAAAAATTGGACAGTGCTATTTTGAGAAATGTTACAATAAATATGCATGTGTTCTATTTAGAAAGTTGTAATGAACTTTAACACTGGATTATGTTTTTTAATATTTAAAACACTCTGTATATTGCCATTGTAGGCTACTATTCCCTAAACCATTTGGTCCTGCCACGACACTCTGCCTGCCGGGGAACAGAAAAAGGTGCAAAACCTTTCATGCACATTGTAGGCTTCTCTACTTCCCATGTTTCCACCCATGTTTCTGACCGGTGGTAGCACATTGTCCCTCTCTTCAGCCTCATCTAGCCATCTTTGGTTCTGAGAAGGGGTCATCACAGGTAATTATGCAAGATGCATGTTGCCATTACCACAGAATCTGCATTTTCTGGCTTGACATTCAACCTTGTATGGAGTACTCTCCATCTTGATGAAAGAATACCAAAGGCACACTCAACTACCATCCTGGCTCGAGACAGCCTGTAATTGAAAATGCGCCTCCATCTTGGAATGTTGTTCCCTGGAAATGGTCGCATGATATAGGTCTTCAAGGGGAATGCTGCATCTGCAACCATGGTATATGGCATGGGACCCTGAGCACCAGATCCTGGTAAAGGCTTATCTGCTGGCAGAGACAATGTTTTTGCTTCAATGCCACTTCCGAGAGATGAGTTTTGATAAACTCCACCATCACTGGCTCGTCCAAAGTCTCCCACTTGGACGAATGTAAATTTGTAGTCTGCATCTACCAGTGCAAGCAGAACAATAGAGAATGTCTTCTTGTAATTGAAGAACGAACTCCCAGATTGTGCAGGTGCAACTATGTTGACATGTTTGCCATCAATGGCACCGATTCAGTTTGGAAAGTTCCATTTAGACCAAAATTTGGAGGCGATGATTCTCCACATGTCTTCTGCTGGCTTTGGAAACTGCGTTGCCATCATTTTCCTCTCAATTGTCCTGCAAGTCATATGCACACTCCCAGCAACAGTGCTTGTCCCAGGACGATATTGAAGGGCAAGGCTGGTGAGCTTTCCCCAGTTCCAGGGAATCCGAGAAAAAAAGAAAATAAAGTATGTAGTTATTAAAATGTTTTTTCTTTTCCAACAGTAAATGAGTGTAAAAGGAGATGGAAGGTGCTAAGGATGCCTTTTCAAGGAACAGGAAGCAAAAAAAAAAACCCTAGTGGCTCTGCTGGTGGAAGCAGCAGAGAATGGAAATATGAACAGGTTATGTCCTTTCTGCTTCCCCATATGCAGTATAGGAAGTAAGTATGTTAAATTGATGTTGTGAAATATGCTTTGAATTATGTTAATTGGATAAATCAAATAATCAAAGTTGTTACATACTAAAAAAAGGTACTATTAATGAAGCTAAATTTTAATTTTATAGTTTTTTAAAGTGTTTCTAAGCTATGTATATAAATATAATTGCAAGTCGCTGTTTGGGTTCTATGGCTGCTCGATAATTCGTGGACTGTCTTGTGAGCTCAGGTCCAACAACAGAAAGAAGCTCGTCCATTTGCTCAGCACTCATGCAAAAATACTTTAGATGACGGTCGCTATCCAGGCGCAGTTCCGCAACAAGATGATGGAAAGCACCAAACTGTCTTCTGCGCATATTGATTGGATGAACCCACATTCTCCGCTGCGTCTTTCGACAAAACTTTCTGAGCAAAAGGTATAAGTGCGATGACTTTCCTTCTTTTTACAACACGTACTAAAAAGGAATGAAAACAAAATGTTAAAATACTGTGCCGAAAAGGCTATGGTACACAACAATTTTAGATAACAAAACATATATTTAGGCACTTAAGTCACAAAAAAATGCTCTGATTATATTTTAATATGATCGTATGACAGCAACTAGGCTACAAAAGACCACATTAAAACATACAAAAAAAAAACAGTGATAATTTGCAAAAAATATTATAAATAGAAATTATAGGCTACACCTACAATTAAATAACTTAATCGTCAGACAATTTTATTACAAATATTCTGCAAGTTAAATATAGGCATAATGAATAAAAACCAAAAAGTTGTGAGAACTTACCCATTGTTTGAAATGGTTCTCCTGTCGGCCTAAGAGAAAACACGCTTTGGAGCCGCTGCTGTGACGCTGCACAAACGTTTCCGGTGTGAATACTCTCACGCGTCTGCAGCTGCAGTGACGGTGTAGTAACGCTTAACGCGCTGCTCAAGCGCTGCTCATGCTTGCGTGTGAAACGGCCGTAAGCCTAAACTTTACGTAAACTGTAAACTTGTCCCTCAAATCTGATTGGTTGATTGGAATGTTGTTCCAGGACCAACAAAGTTATTGATCCCGGAACACATTGCACTTGGAAATCAGGTTCTAAGTGGGCACGCAGCATAGCAGCAAATGGACAACTGAAGTATATTTTCAACTTTTTTCCATAGCTACACACAACAATGCAAACTGGTACAAAGAATGTACACAAAACCCTAATACCTGTAGCTGAAAATAACTTAAATATTTTGAATATTTTGTTAATCTATTTAGTACCATGTTAACATAAAGATGCGTCATGCTACATCATGTTACACACAACAAATTATTTAAAAAATAAAATTACGTTTTTAAATGAATGAAAAAGGTGAAGGTTTATTTGTGCTTTCACTTATAACAAATCAAATGTGTTTTATACCTTTTTTGTTCCATGAGCTAACAATTAAACCCAAGAGATTCAGTACATCTCTTACAGAAATCCCTAATGATAAGATACTAATAAAAACCAACCAATCCTCCCAACATTCTGTTTATTTGTGAGACTCGCTGTCGTTCCTTCAGCCAACAGTGGTTGCTGAAGCCCAATGAGATGTAAACTGTTTTAAACGTTTTTCTAAACTTCACAAGTTGTATTGCATTTCCATTTTGCTTCATGTGATTTAAGGGATCATGCATACCATGGTGGATAACATGTCCTATCCTGTGATACTGACTCTCATGGTGCCCAAAGAATCAAAATCATATAGACATGTGTATTTTATTTGCTTTCTTGCCTTATATGTGCTTATATTGACAATTAATATTCGTCTTGTTATGGTCATTATCATGGAGAAAGCACTTCATGAACCAATGTACATTTTCTTGTCTCATCTGTGTGTAAATCTGGTTTATGGAGCCTCAGGATTCTACCCTAAAATTATGTATGATTTAATATTGGATTCATATGTGATCTCCTCTCACATGTGTGCTCTGCAGATCTTTGTTATTTACAGCTCTTTACTGTGTGAGTTTACAATATTAACAGTGATGTCTTATGATAGATATGTTGCCATTTGCAAACCTTTAGACTATCATTCCAAGTTAACTAAATTCACCTGTGTGAAATTAATTCTGTTTTCATGGATTGTACCCACTATTTCTGTGTTCACTGGCACTCTGTTATCAAATTTGAAGCCATTTTGTGCTTATCATGTAGATAAATTATATTGTGACAACTGGTCAATTGTAAAAATTTCTTGTGCATCATCTTTTGTAAATAATGTCTATGGATATATTGTTGCTATCATATTTGTTAGCTTTGTAGTTATCATCATAGTGTCCTATGTTAAACTAATCTCTGCATGTAAAGCATCTTTAGAAAGCAGAAGGAAATTCTGGCAAACGTGTCTGCCACACATTTTATTACTGATAAATTTCACTTTTGCTTTGTTATTTGATATAATGTATAGCAGATATGGTTCAAATGATATTCCAGAGAGTCTGCGTAACTTTTTGGCTTTAGAATTAGTTGTAGTCCCACCGATTTTTAACCCACTAATCTATGGGTTAAATATTAGAGCAGTGCGTCAAAGAGTTTTTACTTCATGTGTTGCATCAAGAGTGAATGTTTCACGAGCACGAAGATGTAAAACATAATTATTTTCTGTAGTTTTCTGAATGCTTTAACAGTTGTCATGACACTTTTGGTTTTTGTAAATTAATTGTGACCAAATTAATTTTAAATAAATATTGATATTACTTTTCACAAGGCAGTAGGCTACTGTTTATGGCAATACATTGCAAAGAAAATTATTTATCTTTATTTCATTCAGATTTTAACCCAAAATAACGATTTTTAACCCACTAATCTATGGGTTAAATATTAGAGCAGTGCGTCAAAGAGTTTTTACTTCATGTGTTGCATCAAGAGTGAATGTTTCACGAGCACGAAGATGTAAAACATAATTATTTTCTGTAGTTTTCTGAATGCTTTAACAGTTGTCATGACACTTTTGGTTTTTGTAAATTAATTGTGACCAAATTAATTTTAAATAAATATTGATATTACTTTTCACAAGGCAGTAGGCTACTGTTTATGGCAATACATTGCAAAGAAAATTATTTATCTTTATTTCATTCAGATTTTAACCCAAAATAACGATTTTTAACCCACTAATCTATGGGTTAAATATTAGAGCAGTGCGTCAAAGAGTTTTTACTTCATGTGTTGCATCAAGAGTGAATGTTTCACGAGCACGAAGATGTAAAACATAATTATTTTCTGTAGTTTTCTGAATGCTTTAACAGTTGTCATGACACTTTTGGTTTTTGTAAATTAATTGTGACCAAATTAATCAAATAAATATTGATATTACTTTTCACAAGGCAGTAGGCTACTGTTTATGGCAATACATTGCAAAGAAAATTATTTATCTTTATTTCATTCAGCTGAACCACAATGCACTATTCAAACAATATAAGGCAAAATTCACGACCGATTTTGCTATAATAATATTTTTTGGACTGAAACAAGATATTGAATGAGCGGGGGAAATGACTGAATGACACCCAATTTTTGGGTTAAAGGTCACGTTCACCCAAGAGAAATTAAGAAATTAATCCAAAGTGAGCAAAACAATAACTGGACATGGACATGGACATGTACACAACTCACCAACAGTAGTATGACACCAACAAAGCTAGACAAGTTAACAATAGGCTTGTTTGAGATGGACAAAATCTGCGCAGAACCGATCACCGGTGATCAGCGCGTAATGCATGCCGGTTAGAAATGTGTCCGAGTGCGGTCCGCCTTGCCAGAGAATGTCTAATATGGGGAGAGGTTTCACTGTCAGTAAACTTCCGGGTTGTGAACTGGTTGCAGTTCCACTCTGGCTCCACATGAGGGCGCTCACAGGACGAGTGCAGAATGAATGGAGGTCTATGGAGCTATACCCCTAAAAATCCACTTTTCTCAGGATATAATTTTTCTAGTAATTTGAATGTTGTTTTCGAAAGGAGATGCAAAGAAATTACAGATTACTGGGTGTCAAATTTTTTAGAGTCTCTTATTTGCTTTAAAAAGCATGGGCGTAGGTTTGGTCTCAGCTTTGGTGGGGACACCCCCCCCCCCCTTCCCCCCTTCCCCCCCATTCTATTCTTAAAAAAAAGTCCATTAGATTAAACTGGGAAGGGTCATAAAACTTGCATATTGTTATCCTAGGTTTACTGCTTCTATTGTTCTCAATTGTAAGTCGCTTTGGATAAAAAGTGTCTGCTAAATGAATAAATGTAAATCGGTTGTGGTTTGATGCGGTCTTTCCTGCATACAAAATGGTTAATTAATTTTGTAGTCTATCCTATGGCTAGCAAGTTTAACCCTCCTACCAGATATTGTTATTTGGATATTATCAATCAAGTAATGATTCATTATATTTGAATAACCAACAGTGTTCACTTTCGCTTTTTTAACATTGCCAACATGTTTTTCCAGCACATGTGTCTAGCAAGTGGGCTACACTCACAAATACATTACATAAACAGAATGTAGAAACGAAAAATGTCTCAGATGATCCACTGTTTATGACTGCAAGATTCTAAGTTAAGGTAGGCTAATTAACATTCAGTGACTTCGTAGCATTCTATCATGATAGCGCAACTTCTATGAGTCTATCCGTGCTGCACACCCCTAATTAATGCTCCTAACCTTGAAAGATTGCAGAAGCTAGGTTTAACTGTAACAATATCCTGGGTAACCAGGATCACCAGTTAATACTATTTTCCACAGTAGAATCTGCATTTGAAAGCCTGGTCAGTCACTGCTACTGCTAGTTATTTGTGTGGCTAGTTATTTTTGCCTACTTACACTCTGCTTTATGAAAAAGCTTCGTATGTCCCTTCTTCTTCTTGGGTGACATAGCTGATCTACAAAGTACAAAAAGGGGCAAAAAAACGGAATATTAAAATGTTTTACTCTGGCCTTTGTATATGGCAGGCAGAGAGACAGCCCTGGTAACTTACCATCGGCGTCGTCACGCGCGCACACACGCATAAACCACCCGCTCGCTGCCAGTGAGTGCAAGCACAAAAAGTAGTCCCGGCCCGCGCGTGTAGCCTGCCCGTCAGATAACCCGCCGCCAATCAAATTAAGGCGTATCTTGTACTGTCGTCGTCCTGGCCGTTGGAATCGATCCAAATGCAGCGCAAATATCAAACTAGCAGTTCAAAGGAGCTTGCTAAATATTGGTGGGGACAAATTTGTCATCTCAAAATATTGATTGGGACTAGTACCCAGCGTCCCCCCCTAAACCTACGCCCTTGTTAAAAAGTCTTTTAAAATGGCAATGACGTCATACACATCGTACGACCAGAGAACTGCTTTAACGCAATCCTTCAGTCACTTTGGTGATATCGCAATCTGCACTTCCTTTTCTCTCGAGGCATCGACAACACCGCTTACACAGGTAAATACACGTGCTAGAAGGGTTTTTGTTTTGTTGTTTTAAAAGACCACGCCGAAAATACTTCGGATGCCACGATGCCATCAAGCGGTATCTCTGGACGTAATCAGTCCTTCACTGACCAATGAAAGTCCACTAGCAGAATTCCAGCGTGTTATGGGCAACCACAACTCAACCTGTAAGAAATCGAAAGGACATAAGTACTTGTTCATTCAACTTTGGACCTATAACCCATGTTGAACTTGCAAAATCTACATTCAAATCTGAGATTTCTCAACGGTAATGGGGTGAAAGAGACAAATTTAGCAGTCTAGCCCCATAGACTCCCATTCATTTTGCACTCGGACGATCGCCCCCCTAGTGGAACTAACCAAAATTCGGTACAATAGGGCTTAATAGGGAGTGGCCAGGCTTTCCTTTTTTTATTGTTATTCAAAATTAGGACATAGCCTACAGCAGAAAAAAACATCTTCTGTACATCAATAAAGTCTATGGACAAATAAGCCAGGGAGGTCAAGGGGTTATCAAAAAAGTATAAAGTAAAGAAGGGTAGAGAAGAAAAAAAAAAAAAAATTTCCTAAAGGGTTAGTTCACCCAAAAATGAAAATGATGTCATTAATGACTCACCCTCATGTCGCTCCAAGGCCGTAAGACCTCCGATCATCTTCAGAACACAGTTTAAGATATTTTAGATTTAGTCCGAGAGCTTTCTGTCCCTCCATTGAAAATGTATGAACGGTATACAGTCCTTGTCCAGAACGGAAATAAAGACATCATCAAAGTAGTCCATGTGACATCAGTGGGTTAGTTAGAATGTTTTGAAGCATCGGAAATACATTTTGGTCCAAAAATAACAAAAACTAGGACTTTATTCAGCATTGTATTCTCTTCCGGTTCTGTTGTGGATCCGCATTCATTAGTCCCCTGACGTAAGACGCTGCTGACGTGTGTCTGGTGCGCCCGAGCTTCGTTTACAGTCTCAGGGAGACGTACGCTGGAAACAAAACAATCTTCACAAACATGTCTAAGGATTTCCACACAGAGGAAGACTTGCATTTTTTTGCCCAGCCATATTTATTTGAACCCGAAAACACGGACGCACCAGATACACGTCAGCAGCGTCTTACGTCATCAGCGTCACTGCGGACTCGTGAACGCGGATCCCCAACATTCCCCCATTGAGATCTCCAAAAAGTCTCATCATTTGAGTTTGAGTGAAATTCCTGACAAAATGAGAATTCTGTGTTCAGCTGTTTAAAAAATAAAAATAAAGCTTTACGTTTAGATATATTTCTTAACCCCCTGGCATTTACAGAAACTATAGACAATGAAATTTTCAAGAATAGAAAATACTTATCAAGTACAACGGAACAATCAACAAACAATGTTATACTGAGCACCAAGTGCACCTTGAAATAAAAATAGTGTTATATGGTGGAAACTTAAGACCATATTTGTTGTGATTCAGGAACAGGAAAGACGACCAACGTATTTATCAAAAACGAATAAAAGTCTTTTAACTTGTTTTGTCAGTAATTATGATCTTTCAGTGAATAAATATTAAGCTACATCCCACATAAACTTTCTTCACGAATCAAAACTAAGGAACAGGCTTCAGAACAAGGTAAAGGGCCAAGAGCCTGAAAAATCATTTGGGTTATGTGTCAAAATATAAAATAATATTTTATCCAAAAATATGAGGATCTGGAAGGTCGTCTCATGTTCATTATTGCGGAGATTTCGAGCCATAAGAGTTCAGTTCTTCAAGTGATTTCCTTCCCATCGACAAAAGCCCGTGCAACAACAAAGTAGGCAGATTTTCCTTCACTACGTGCTTTACTCACCAACGGCCACATCTTCAGCCTGGCCTCCTTGATCCTGTAACCTTTTCCTTCACGTTTTCAGCTACTCCATTTACCTTCAAGTTCCACCTTCTTGAGTAAGTCTCCAGTTCACACACGCGAGTTAGAAGTGCCGCGACTTTTTTTTCTTCCTCTTTAAGGCGGCCATCAACATTCTTGACTCGCAGTTGTGTTTCTTTTATTTCACTGCATACAAAGTCCACCGTTTTCTTTAGCCCTTCAATTTTCAATGCGTTTCCATCAATTTTCTTGGAGTTTTCACTCACCAAAATTTTTATGGAGTCAGCCTGCTCCTTTATAAGCTGGGAAAGGGTATTAATGACGATGTTGTCTTGAGATGTGGGCTCGTGTTTCGCATTATAAAGAGCCTTTTTTGCCGCTGGGGAATCACAAGGAGTCACAGATAGCGTGGGAAAGTTGTCCTCCAAAGTGGAGACCTCTACCTCTCAGGCGGTGACATTAGGTTGTTCTCAAAGAAATAGGAAATAATCCGATATCAGAGGAATGCAGTTTTTCTTGAATTGCCACCAAATTAGAACTTTTGTGCGGGAGCTCAGCAGTTACAAACTTACTCGGCTGCCATCTTGGAACCACCTGGCCAGGCTTTCCTTAGACGGCTTTGGCCTTGCTCTGATGTCATGCTGACGTGTGTCAAAAAACTCTCGCGAACGCAAGGCACACATGTCAGATTCTGCAGTCGCGCGCAGTTGCTCTCCCCCGACTGCGCTGATCAAAAGCATGATGGGAAACGACTTGCTGACGACACAGCTTAATATTGATTGGTTTAAACAACTGTGATGTATTGTTCTCTTTTAAAATGTTTGATTTTAAAACTCGGATATCATGTTTTATGTGTAGGCCTATATGTTATGTGTGAATATTCCCAAACTCTCGGACAGTGCGATCTCTATGGGTTATGGGTTAATAAAAAAAACCCACAAAAAAAACAAAAAAAAACCCACATAGCCTATGTCTGTATTAAAGAAAAAATGATTGATAAACACTTATTTGGAATGGAATTAAATAACAAGTACTTTGGGTGTCTTGTTCATTATATTTATTTTCATATAAAGGCAACAGAACTTAAATTACATAAAGTTTATTAGTAACACTGTGCACAAGCGTGAATCCCGCGATATCCATCATTGATCTCGCAGGTGTCAGATCCACTGCGAGAAGAGAGAACTGTCCGGCTTGCCTGCGCTTTTTTCACTCCTCCTCTCACTGCAGCTGCCTACTCTCGACTACATGTCAGGCGAGGCAAGGCGCATCTCAAACAAGCCTATTGATAACATGAGGGCTATTTATACACAAAGACTAATGAGCAATAAGAAACATCTGACAATCAAGACAATAAACCAATCACAAAACAGGACAGAGAAACACATGACCTGAACAACCAATCAGAACATTACACATTAAAGATTAGGGAAACACATGGCATGATCACACATGGGATAAGGGAATCACATGACAAAACCAGGGAAAAAAAGGAACCATGACTAAAAAATAAAAGACATGACCTTTATTAAAGGGTCATGAAACCCCCCTCTTTCAGCTCAAGTCTAGCTCACAATCTTTTTGAAAAATGCAACTTAAATGGGCGTGGATGGCTGTGAGAAGAATGGAGGGAGTGGGTGTGGCACGGCAGGGGAGAGTGGGAACTGTCATCAGCCAGCAGTGTTCCAGATGTACGATAATTATCGTATTTGTACAATAATTTTGACCTCTGTACAAAGTACGATCAATAATGAACAATAATTTCAGAGTTTTCAGTCGTTCGTCCAAACACACATCCTACCGCTTCTCTCTCTGACCCCGAATCATTTCGCAGGCTCACCTGCCTGCACGCAAACAAGTACACACACACACACAGGCACCACACACGGTGTCGCCCGGCCCGCACGTCAACACTACACATTCACAAGTCTCCCGCATTAAGCATACAATTGATATATTATCGAAATATCTAAAATGTTCATAACGACTGCTTATTTAACAAAAGGCAAGTAAAATGACCAGGGTTACATTTTAGACAGACACATACCTCTGAAGGGATAGAAAAGTCCTCAGGACTTGCTACCGCATTACTCGCAAGACGTAATGCATTGGTCATCGACAAGGCCGAAGTCCACCATTTCACGGTTCTCGAAGCTCTCTCGGGTAAAATGTTTGCGGCACACGTATTAGATGTGTCCGTGGTTGATGGCCAACCAACTGCCCGGAGCCAGAGTCCAGCCCTGGCAGCATCGCGGGGAAATATATTCAACCCACTTTGACTTTTGCACCACGAAAATATACACTTGCGTCCCATGATTGTCTCTCTCCTTTACTACGCGATATCACAGTTTGACATTTCTGTGGAAAGATCCACATGGTGTCATGAATAATCAAGAGACAGTGTCTTCTCATAGGATATAAAAACTCAGTCTCATTAATAATTATGAGAGACCGATGAGTCATCAACGCACTATATAGTGCTCTGCCACGTCACAGCCTGGGATGAAGAGGCTGTTTTAGTAATGTGCGCCTAGGCGGGTCCACAACGCGCATACTCTCTGCTTATTAAACAAACAGGAACGCACAGCAGCACACAAGCATGCCAAATATTAAAAATAAAAGGATTACAATGTAAAAGATTATTATTCTGTACATAAAGATATGGTGGAATCCAGCTTGTCCCCCGAAGGTCCGTTTGCGCTCTGGAGATGCGTTCGGTCTTCCACTATCAAATTCCGTAATGTAGCAAATCCGCCATGGCGCGAGCACAACTGGCATTTAAAGGGAATGGGACATGAGACTCTGATTGGTTTATTGCACGTAAAGCAAAAAACACACTATTACTCATCAAGACAATAGGGACAACCCTTTTAGACCATGCACCTGGCACGCCGACCATTTTTCCCCTCGTTAAACTAGCAAAAGTGGATTAGGACACGACCTAACTGCAGCGCTTAGAGCGTTAAAATAGGGCCCAAAGACTCATTCATTAACTTGCTGCCACCTACTGGCGGTTTTAATTTCACAATTAAAGTATGCATTTAAATGCCACTTCAGATGCAACTTCTGTGTTCCCTTTCAAGGGAACTCGAGCTGCGTTTGAGACGCGGTGGGAACGCTCTGCGTGATTACGTCGTGAAGCACGTGTAAAATTAGTCCAATGGAAGCCAGCTACGACATAGGGGACGTCATAGACCAGGAAACTATAAATGTTTATATGTTCTGTTGTTGGTTATAGGTATCTATGTTTTCCCTGTTTTATCTGTCATTTGGTGTTATAGATTTACACACACACACACACACACACACACACACACACACACACACACACACACACACACACACACACACACACACACACACACACACACACAACCACACTCACATCCATACACACAGACTTATACTCATACAAGGTAACTATGAAATATACATTATAGGTTCATGCAATTGAAATTCTTAACTTGGAATATTCGTGGAGTTGGTTCACAAACAAAAAAAAATAAAGTTTTAAATTACCTAAAAAATACACAAGCAGATATATGTCTAATACAGGAAACACACCTCTCACAATATACACAAAACAGCTTAAAAACTACACATTTTAACCACTGCTTTTCCTCCCACTATAATTCAAAACAAAGAGGAGTATGCATCTTAATAAACAAAAAAATACAGTTTAACCACCATACAACCATTTCAGATCCTGAAGGCCGTTTTATCATTATTAACATTTCAATCAATAATAATCCAATTACAATTGGCAACATTTATGGACCAAACTCTGATGATTCATCCTTCTTTACAAATTTATTTTCCTCGCTTTCAAACATTTCCAACGGTCCAATAATTATAGAGGGAGACTATAACACTGTAATCAATCCATAATTTGACAGGTCAAAACATACAGGAAAATCTTGGCAGTCCTCTAAAACAATAAAACAGTTCATGAGTGATTTTGGTCTTGGTGATGGTTGGAGACTACAACACCCACTCGCCAGAGAATACACCTTTTATTCTAATGTCCACCAAACCTACTCCCGCATTGATTTCTTTCTAACCAGTAATTCAATCATACCAAATATCTTAGAAACCAAAATTCATCCGATCATTATTAGTGACCATTCTCCAGTAACTCTTACATGGAATTTATCTGCAATACCAAAGCACCCCACCAGATGGCGTTTTAATACATCACTCTTGAAAGATCCAGAATTTGACAGCTATTTCAAGAGAGAGTGGACATCCTACCTTGAAATAAATGACTCTCTAAAGTCGTCAGCATCACTGCTATGGGAAACATGGAAAGTAGTTTTACGGGGGAAAATTATATCATATTCAGTACATAAAAAAAAGACAGAGAAAAAGAAGTCCAACTGGAAGAAAGAATAAAAGAATTAGAAATTTTACATGCAAATAATCAATCAGAAAGCATCTATAAAGAAATTAGAGAAAACATTTTTTTGCTTAATGAAATAATAAACAAAAGAAACCAGTTTCTGATTCACAGGCTCCGTCAAGAAACTTTTCACCATAGCAATAAATCCGGAAAATATTTAGCAAGTCAAATTAAAAGAAATAAAGAAAGAGCAGCTATAACCTCCATCAGAAACTCGGCAGGGAAGCTAACCAATTCACCAGTTGAGATAAACAAGATATTTCAAGATTACTATACAAAATTATACTCATCTGATCTGGACCCAAACCAAGAAGACATAACCCAATTCCTCGATAACACCATTCTACCAAAACTCAACATGGAACAAGTAAACACACTAGAATTACCAATCACAGAAAAAGAACTTCACTCCGCATTGAAAAGCATGCAAAATAACAAAGCACCAGGTCCGGATGGCTTCCCTGCTGAGTTTTACGAACATTTTTGGTCAACCTTATACCCACTATTTAGCAGAACAATAACAGAAATAAAACATAACGCAAAGTTCCCTTCCCATATGAATACAGCACTTATATCACTCATTCCTAAACCTAACAAAGACCATACCTTCACATCTAACTATCGTCCTATCTCACTTATAAATGTCGACATAAAAATTATTAGCAAAGCACTAGCCCATAGAATTGAACAAATAATACCGTATATAATCCATCCTGACCAGACCGGCTTTATAAAAGGTAGACATGCATCCAATAATACCCGCAGATTATACAATTTAATGCATTACTCATCAGTACAACAGAAAGATACTCTCATTGCCACATTAGACGCCGAAAAAGCTTTTGATAGGGTCAACTGGAAATTTTTATTCATCACATTACAAAAATTCGGCTTTGGAGAGTCATTTATTAACTGGATCAAGATTTTATACACATCACCATTGGCCACAGTCACAACCAATGGACTAACATCACAAAGCTTCACACTGCACAGGGGGACGAGGCAGGGATGTCCACTCTCTCCATCCCTATTCACGATTTTTATTGAACCCTTAGCAGCAGCTATCCGTCAAAACCCAGCAATCAAAGGTATTGAAACACCACAACAAACACATAAAATCTCACTTTATGCAGATGATATCCTACTATATATACAAGAACCCCTAGCATCTACTCAAGAAATAATTAAAACAATCCAGTCCTTCTCAAAAATATCAGACTATGCAATAAACTGGAACAAATCTTCCATCCTCCCTTTACATAAAACCATATGGGATGTGGCACCCCATCAATCCCCAATATCTATATGTCATGATCACATCACTTACTTAGGCATTAAGATTTCCTCCAGACTGTCAGAGTTGGTAACACTCAACTTCACACCACTGCTAAAAAAAATAGAAGACGATTTGCACAGGTGGCTCAACCTTCCAATCTCCATAATCGGCAGGATAGCAGCAATAAAAATGACGATTTTACCAAAAATTAATTACCTATTCTCAATGATTCCAACCCACCCCACACTCACCTGGTTTAAATCACTAGACTCCATTATAAATCGCTTCTATTGGAAAAATAAAATACCAAGGATAAAACTCACTACACTACAAAAAAGTAAGGTTCAAGGAGGACTAGAAGCACCAAATTTCCAATATTACTCAATGGCTAACCAACTGCAATACATATACAAATGGATTCACCCCACCCAATCTGATATTATATGGCTAGATATAGAACAATCACTATGCAAAGAATTAAATATAGCTGACATACCGTTTCTCACCAAATCAATTAAACAACACACATGTTTTAATGCAGTAACCATAGCCACCACTCTGACAGCCTGGTGGAAATTTCACCAAATCACAAATTCTACATTAGCTCCATCTAACCTCACCCCACTATGGAACAATCGTGACTTTATAAGCAATAAAAAAACATTGAATTTTCACACATGGGCGGAAAAGGGTATCACCCACATTAAGCATATTTTCAAATCTAACACATTTAGACCATTTCCGCAACTGGCCCAGGAGTATGGCATCGGGAGCAAAGCAATTTTTAAAATACCTGCAAATCAAATCTTCTGTTCTGACAAAAATAAACATCAGAGACACAAATTTAGAATCTCCACCGGCAATATCAGACTTGGTCAACATTTCCTCCCCAAAGAAACTTCTCTCTAAAATATACAAAATAATTTCAAACCAACTTCAGACCATACACTTACCAACAATAAAATGGGAAAACGATCTTTCAATAGCCCCTGATGCCAACTTCTGGACCCAAATCTGTAAAAACATCTATCTCATGTCCAAAAATGCGAATCTTCAGTTAATACAATACAAAACACTTCACAGAACACATTACACGGGAAACAGATTAGCTAAAATGGGTTTCACATCAGAAGTTTGCACACATTGCAATCAAAATTCTACAGATACATACATCCATGCAACCTGGCACTGCACTCCAATCAAGCACTTTTGGGAAGAGGTCACACAGTCACTATCCACTATAGTTGGCTGCCACATCCCACTGTCGCCTTCTCTTTGCTTGCTGGGGGACCTCACAATAATCACTGATAAAACTATAAACTCTAAAATACTCCTCATAGCTCTAACCATCGCCAAGAAAACTATCCTCATGAACTGGAAAACTAGAAATAAATTACACATTAACATTTGGAAAAATCTTATTACAGACTTCATTGCAGTGGAATACGCATCTCCCCTTCATAACTACGCATCTGAAACTGACCTCTGCCATCCAACACTTTCTGACCTCTTACAGCTATGAATCCTATCTCTGTTTTCAACTCCGACTCCTCCCACCCTCTTAATCAACCCACGAATATTAATGCATTTTAGTTGTTGGAACTTGTTTGTCATCATTATTATTACTATCTTTACTGTTATTGTTATAGTTACTATTTTCACTTTTATTTTTTCATTGTTGTAATTGCTGTTGTTGCTGTCTTTTGCTTTCACCATTGCGGTCGCCCCTGCCACCATCATTGTCATTTATTATTAATATTATTATTATCATAATTATTATCATTAATCTTGCCATTGTCAATGGTGTATTGGAATTAAGTATCATTGTCATCACTACTGCAATAACTCCCCCCTTATCTCTTCATGGGCTTTTAATGCAACACAACATAGAATAGAAAAAAAAAAAAGGAATATGTATGGAAAACCTAACAAACACCAAGGCAGGCAAGACAGGCGAGAAGTGGTTTCAACGGGACAGCATCTCTGTCCCAATTTGAGACACTCTCGCACTGTACTCCCTCTTTTAATGCACCTTAGACATTGCACATAACAAAAATATTAAAAAAAATAAAAAAATAAAAATAAAAATAATAAATAAATAAATATTAGGAAAAGATAGGGACTGATGAGATGTGGGGGAAGGTTATCTTATATCTTATATCATCTTTTTGTTGGATTGACAATGGCAATTGTTACATAGGAGGTAGGATGGAAATAAAAATCGACCAACACAATATTGGCAGTGTGGTGGTAGTGGGGAGTAGGGTGGTGATGGTAATGACAATGGTAATAGATAATAAATGGTTACTTTGTTTACGCATACACACACATGCACATACCCACACTCACACCCGCTCACATACACACTTAGATCAAACACTTAAATCACTTTTATGTCACTTCTGGAATTATGGATTTACAAGATTGCTCACTGCTCCACTATGTTGGTTTGTATGTATGTTTGACTGTTAAATAAAAAAAATAAAAAAATAAAAAAAATAAAAAAAGGGAATGGGACATGAGACTCTGATTGGTTTATTGCACGTAAAGCAAAAAACACACTATTACTCATCAAGACAATAGGGACAACCCTTTTAGACCATGCGCCTGGCACGCCGACCATTTTTCCCCTCGTTAAACTAGCAAAAGTGGATTAGGACACGACCTAACTGCAGCGCTTAGAGCGTTAAAATAGGGCCCAAAGACTCATTCATTAACTTGCTGCCACCTACTGGCGGTTTTAATTTCACAATTAAAGTATGCATTTAAATGCCACTTCAGATGCAACTTCTGTGTTCCCTTTCAAGGGAACTCGAGCTGCGTTTGAGACGCGGTGGGAACGCTCTGCGTGATTACGTCGTGAAGCACGTGTAAAATTAGTCCAATGGAAGCCAGCTACGACATAGGTGACGTCATAGACCAGGAAACTATAAAGCAACCCTGAAATCAGACCGCGATAGCTTCTGCACCTTCAGCAAGCGCTCTCTGTATATCTGTCCTTGTCTATTTATTGTTGTCTGTCAAGCCCCTTATATATATATATATATATATATATATATATATATATATATATATATATATATATATCACTATGGCGAGCAAGCAAAGTTATAAACCTTGTGTTGTGCCCTGCCCTCGTTATATCACGGGTGGGGACACACATCCTATGTGTATTGCTTGTTTGGGAGTGGAGCATGCCCAGTCAGTCCTCGAGGGGGCTGACTGTGAGCATTGCTTGAGTTTGTCTATGAAAACTCTCCGCTCTCGCCGGGCGTTCTTTGAGGAGGACGGTACGGTTCGCGCTCCCAGAGGTGCGGGTCCTGCTGCTGCCGAGGCACAGCGTCGAATTTCATCTTGGGGTTCGCAGATGGATCTAGTAGCGGGGTTTGAGACGGGCCCCGCCCTTTCCTAGCCCTTACCTACTGGATTCGGTGTCTTTGCCCAGGAAGGAGCCCGCTCTGCGTCTTCTCCTTCCCAGGTTGAGGCACCAATATTACGGCTATCCAGTTCTGAGGATCTGGATGTCGGTAGTATGGGGGATATTGAGTGTTCGCCAGCTCATACCCCTGCTGATGAGGAGCTTATGGAGGTTTTATCTCGTGCTGTTACTAAATTAAATATTGAGTGGCCAGCCGATGATTTCGATGTTGAATCTAGAAAGAGTCTTTTAGATGAAGGTTATTTACCATCTAGATCACGACCTCCTCGTCGGGAACTCCCGTTTTTTCCCGATCTCCACGCCGAGGTTTCGAGATCGTGGATTAAACCGGCGTCTTTCAGAGTGCATAACCCACAAACTAAGAATTATAGTAAAGTTCAAGGGATTGATCATTATGGTTATTTGACTATGCCTCGTGCTGAAGACACACTAGCGAGCTATCTCTCCCCTGAGTCTTCTTCTTCTCTGAAAGCCCCGACGTTACCCACCAAACCATTAAAAAATACATCTTTGTTGGTGGGTAAAGCGTATTCGGCAGCAGGTCAGGCCGCAGCATGTTTGCACACTATGTCGATTCTCCAAGCGTACCAGGCTGACCTGCTGAAGGACATAGACGATAGTGAGGAAGTTAGTGCTGACGCAATTCGAGAATTGCGTCGCACGACAGATTTATCTCTCCGAGCCACCAAGGAGACGGCCAAGTCTGTGGGCCGCTCTATGGCAGCCTTGGTGGCCACGGAACGCCATTTATGGTTAAATTTATCAGAAATAAAAGATAAAGATAGATCTGTTCTTCTGGACGCACCGCTGTCACCTACAAGTCTGTTCGGCGACGCTATAAATTGTGTCGTCGATAGGTTTCAAGAAAATAAGAAACAAGCGGCTGCGTTTCAGAGATTTCTTCCTCGCCGGTCTATTGTCCCCGAGGCTGCTCGTAGTATAAAGTCTGAGCAGCCTCGTCCGTCTACGAGCTCCGCTCACAGAGTTCAACAAAAACAGAGCGTCGCCGCTCGGGCACCTCCTCAATCTACGGTTCCTGAGTGGCGCTCGCAGCCCAGACCTGTTAGGGGTAGACAAGATCTGAGGACTGTTATCTCTAGGAGAGCTTGGGCTAAGAAGAAGTCCTGACGCCAAGGCTATCAGGCTTCTGAGGGTGGTCCCCTCCAGGGAGGAACGGTTCCGAGGAACCGTCCCTCCTTGGCACCCTCCGGGGGGCGACTCTCCGAGGAGAGCCGCAGCGCTGCGACTTCGGTTGGTTCGCCGCTTCAGGGCACCGAGGTGTCAGCGTCCCAGTGCACTCCTCTGAGGAGGGTTGTAGAACGGTCAGTTTGGTTGTTCCCTGCCGGTTCGCCGCTTCAGGGCGCCAAAATGATTGTTCAATCAAATCCAGAGGCCAGTCTCGAGAGACTGGTTCCCTTATCGGAATTTCTGGCAGTGTGGAAACTTCTGCCAAATATTTCTCTATGGGTCCTGCACATAATAGAAAAGGGTTACAGAATTCAGTTCGGTTCTCGTCCGCCCAGATTTCAAGGAGTCCTCCCCACGGTGGTGGACTCACAGCAGGCTCTGGTAATGGAGCAAGAAGTACTCACACTTCTTCGAAAGGGAGCTATAGAAAGGGTTTCTCCTCCCAGCAGAGAGTCAGGGTTTTACAGCCGTTACTTCATTGTTCCAAAGAAGGATGGAGGGCTGCGTCCTATTCTAGACCTGCGCCAGTTAAACAGCAGGGTTCAGAAACTCAAGTTCAGAATGCTTACACTCAAACAGATTGTATCACAGGTTCAGTCCGAGGACTGGTTTGTCACAATAGACTTGAAGGACGCGTACTTCCATGTATCTATCCATCCTCATCACAGGAGGTTCCTGAGGTTCGCTTTCGGGGGCGAAGCATACCAATATCGGGTTCTTCTATTTGGCCTAGGTTTATCTCCCCGCACTTTTACAAAATGCGTGGATAAAGCTTTGGCTCCGTTGAGACTCCAGGGCTTCCGCGTATTAAATTACATTGACGATTGGTTGATTTTAGCTCAGTCAGAGCAGGTGGCAGTTCAGCATCGAGATGCTGTTCTGTCCCACATAAAGAGTTTGGGGTTGCGGCTAAACACCAAAAAGAGTGTGCTCCTCCCTGCTCAGAGGACCACTTTTTTAGGTGTAATTTGGGATTCGACCACAATGCAGGCACGCCTGTCTCCTGCTCGTATTTCTGCGATTCTCACAGCCGCAAAGAATGTGAAACTAGGCCAGTCACTCACTGTGAAACAGTTTCAGAGACTGTTGGGTCTCATGGCAGCTGCGTCCAACGTAATTACTTTTGGCCTTCTGTACATGAGACCCCTGCAGTGGTGGCTCAGGACCAAGGGGTTTTCTCCGAGGGGAAATCCGTTTTGCAAGATCAAGGTCACGCGGCTATGCCTTCGTGCCTTGGCCTTGTGGAAGAAACCTTGGTTCCTCGCCCAGGGCCCAGTGTTGCGGGCTCCTTGTCGACGCGCCACGCTTTCGACGGATGCTTCCCTCACGGGATGGGGGGCGGTCATGAGTGGCCGCTCGGCGCAAGGTCTGTGGCAGGACCATCAATGTTCCTGGCACATAAATCGTTTAGAGTTGATGGCGGTATTTCGAGCACTCAAATATTTCCTGCCAGACCTGAGAGGCCATCACGTGTTGGTCCGCACAGACAACTCTTCGGTGGTCTCCTATATCAACCATCAGGGGGGTCTGAGGTCACGTCACCTTTGCAAATTGGCCCATCAGATCCTCCTATGGGCCCAGGGGAAGTTACTGTCGCTCAAGGCGGTATATATTCCGGGGCGTCAGAATGTGGGAGCAGATATTCTGTCGAGACAGGGGCTGAGGCCCGGGGAGTGGAGACTTCACCCAGAAGTGGTGGAGTTCCTGTGGGAAAAGTTCGGTCGTGCTCAGGTAGACCTTTTCGCATCATCAGATTCAAGCCATTGTCCCATGTGGTTCTCTCTAACGCACCCAGCTCCTCTCGGTCTGGATGCTATGGTGCAGGTGTGGCCGAGGCTGCACCTGTACGCCTTTCCCCCGATATCTTTGCTTCCGGGGGTTCTGGAGAGGGTTAGGAGAAAGCCCCCGAGAAGGGGCTCGTCTGCTACTAGTAGCCCCTTATTGGCCGACCCGAGTTTGGTTCTCGGACTTGGTGTCTCTTCTGGACGGCTCCCCCTTGGAGATCCCAATCAGGGTGGACCTCCTGTCTCAGGCCGGGGGCACGATATTTCACCCTCGGCCGGAGTTGTGGAAACTGTGGGCCTGGCCTCTGAGGGGGCCAGGCTCAGGGAGACCGGTCTTTCGACCGATGTTGTAGAAACCATTCTTCAATCCAGAGCTCCTTCCACGAGAAGGCTGTATGCGCTAAAATGGAAACTTTTCACCACGTGGTGTGTTGAACATCAGTTAGATCCTGTTAACTGCCCTGTTGGTTCAGTTCTTGATTTTCTGCAAGACCGTTTCTCGGCCAGGTTATCTCCTTCCACCCTAAAGGTTTACGTGGCGGCTATATCTGCCTACCACACCCCTCTGGGGGGTACTTCTATTGGGAGAAACCCTCTAATTACTTGCTTTCTCCGTGGTACATTGAGGTTGAGACCTGCACTGCACTCTAGAGCACCGGCTTGGGACTTGGCCATTGTACTCGAGGGTCTGGCTTTAGCTCCCTTTGAGCCCATCGAGGAGGTTTCTGAAAAGTTCCTCACTCTAAAGACTTTATTTCTCCTTGCTATCTCATCTATCAAGAGAATTGGTGATTTACATGCTTTGTCGGTTGCTCCTTCATGTCTGGAATTTGCACCTGGTATGGTGAAGGCATTTCTCTACCCCAGGCCGGGTTATATTCCTAAGGTCCCACTGAATGTTGGGGGCCCAATAGTGCTGCAGGCCTTTTATCCTCCACCCTTTAATACCCCTGACCAGGAACAGCTTAACCTGTTATGTCCAGTCCGGGCTTTAGATGCCTACGTTCACAGAGCTGCCCTGTGGCGTAAATCTGAGCAACTATTTGTTTGTTTTGGGTCACTCAAGAGAGGATGCCCTGCATCTAAGCAGGTTATGAGTAAATGGATAGTCGAGGCTATTTCATTGGCTTATGAAGCGGCCGGACAGCCTTCACCTATGGCTGTGCGGGCCCATTCTACTCGGAGTATGGCAGCCTCTATGGCCTTAATTTCGGGAGTTTCCCTTCTTGACGTATGTAATGCGGCAGGATTGTCCTCTCCGCATAAGTTTGTCAGGTTTTATGACCTTGACCTCTCCACTCCTGGGGCGAGGTTGCTTGCTTCTTAGTGTGCGCAGGACCTCACATAGAACGGTCATTTGTCATTATGGCGTAGTGGGTATAGGGTTCCCACCGCGTCTCAAACGGAGCTCGAGTTCCCTTGAAAGGGAACGTCTCAGGTTACGTATGTAACCCTGGTTCCCTGATAGGGAACGAGACGCTGCGTTTGCCTGCCATACTTCCTGCATGCCCTGATCGACTTGCTTCAGGTTTTTCAGAAGCTATCGCGGTCTGATTTCAGGGTTGCTTTATAGTTTCCTGGTCTATGACGTCACCTATGTCGTAGCGGGCTTCCATTGGACTGATTTTACACGTGCTTCACGACGTAATCACGCAGAACGTTCCCACCGTGTCTCAAACGCAGCGTCTCGTTCCCTATCAGGGAACCAGGGTTACATACGTAACCTGAGACGTTTCCTCTGCATTGCAAATATCAATTTTGTTGATACTGATTTCATTTGATTGTTAACAGCCCTATTTGTGTCTTATTATTCCAATAGAATTTGATTTAATGCAGGAATTTGACAAATTAATCTTATTGGAAAAGAGGATTTCTGTCACTGCTGTAAACTGACCACCATATAGAATATGAAGAATATCCAAAACTTTAGGAGTCAGCTGTCCACGACAGTCCTAAACTTGCAGAGGTACCAACACAATAAAAGCACTCTGCAAAATATCATCTAATTATTATTATCGATAAAATCCCAGAAAATGTTGAAATATCAGTTTTGTCAATGTCGCACAGCCCTAACATGACATTTTGAGAGCTATAAGTGAGAAGCATGGTTTCATTTAGTAAGATTACAAAAAAATCCTTTAAATATGGGGTGTACCTAACCTATTAAATGTGGGTCTGTTTACGCAGGTATTGTTACTAAAATTTACATTTATTTTATTTTGACATTTATTTTAACAAATCAAGATGCAAAGTGTTGTGCTTGAACGCATAATTAGTCCCATGCAAGAAATGTTAAAACATCTCTCAGAGATTTCCCTAATGAGAAATCACTAACTATAAAACCAAGCTAGAGACCTCATCACTTTCAGTTGCAAACACATTTGTGGAAACTGTGTTCATTTTGCTTTTTTTTCTGACTGCTTTATTTCCTTAAGCAACAATGCTTAATTAAACGTCTGCTTTAGTTATTCATTTACTGACCATTGACTAATATTGTCTTGTATTAGGTTGTTTTGCATGATACTTGTTTGTTTCATGTGATTTAAAGGACTATCCATGACATTGCTTGACTAACATGATGGATAACATGTCTTATCATTTGATACTGACTCTTATGGTGCCAAAAGAGACTAAATCATATAGGCATGTATATTTTATTTGTTTTCTTCTCTTATATCTCTTTATATTGTTTATAAATATTGTTGTTGCTGTTGTCATTATCATGGAGAAAGCACTTCATGAACCGATGTACATTTTCTTGTCTCATCTGTGTGTAAATGGGGTTTATGGAGCCTCAGGATTCTACCCTAAAATGATGTCTGATTTAATATTGGATTCATATGTGATCTCCTTCCATATGTGTGCTCTGCAAACCTATGTTATCTACAGCTCTTTACTTTCTGAGATCACAATATTAACAGTGATGTCTTATGATAGATATGTAGCCATCTGCAAACCTTTAGACTATCATTCCAAATTAACTAAAAACACCTGTGTCAAATTAATTCTGTTTTCTTGGATTGTACCCAACTGCTTTAGTGTTATAGCCGCCCTGTTAGCAAACTTGAGGTCTGTTTGTAAATATCACATTGACAAATTATATTGTGACAACTGGTCAATTGTAAAGCTGTCTTGTGTATCATCTGTTGTAAATAATGTATTTGGATATGCCATTACAGTCACATTTTTTAGCTTTATAGTTTTCATCATAGTGTCCTATGTACAACTAATCTCTGCATGTAAAGCATCTTTAGAAAACAGAAGGAAATTCTGGCAAACGTGTCTGCCACACATATTATCGCTGATAAATTTCACTTTTGCTCTCCTTTTTGATTTCATGTATAACAGATACAGTTCAAATGACATTCCAGAGAGTCTGCGTAATTTTTTGGCCTTAGAACTGGTTATAGTTCCACCTATTTTTAGTCCTCTAATTTATGGATTAAATATTAGAGCAGTGCGCAAAAGAGTTTTTACTTCATGTGTTGCAGCAAAAACATGTGTTGTTTCATAAAAGGTCCACAACTAAATTATGTACAAAAACTGATACAGTCAAAACAAAATTTTTTTACTAATTATGTCAAACTTTAAGAATTTGTTTTTAACAAGCATATTTCTGGTGTGATGTATGTATGTACAAACTGTAAAAAATAAAATGAAACTGTTTTGAATCCACAAAGCCTAAGCAAGCTGTGAATTGCATTTGATTCAAATACATCAATACGATCATATAACAACACTGTATTTTTTTGTCTATACAATGGAAGTCAAAGGGAACCGAAATTGTTTTGTTACCAACATTCTTCAAAATATCTTATTTTATGTATGCATACATGTTTGTAACATGAGGTGAATGAGGACAGAATTTTTTTTTTTTTGGTGAGCTATCTTTTAAGCAACCCAAAAGTAATAATGCACATGTGCGAGAATTTTGCAGTATAAAGGTTGCCTCATAATTCATTTTAGTCTTTGCTTAGGACACAGAATGCAGGTCTATTGAGGCTGCACTAGGTACAATGAGCTCCATGCCTGCAACAATGACCCAAAGCAATGCCTATTGTCTAAATGACTGTTTTGCTGTTGGTTAAAAATGTATGACCGTAATGGCGTCTCCAAAACTTCAAATGCAGAGCAAGTTATTTCAAACTGATAAAAGCTAATTTTTTCTTTGGAATGACTAATTAAACACAAATGAGTCAATCGATCAATTCATAAAGAAGAGATGAGAATTAAGATTTGACTCCATTGAATCCCCTAACTTAAATACTTAGATTACCAAACTAGTACAAATCTCAGAAGAACCTTAAAGCAGTGGCAAAGCAAGTTATTGAATTAATTACTAATTTAAAATAACCCAACTATGGGGTGGTATAGCACCTTCCCAACTGTGGGTTATTTTAACCCAATGCACTGGGTTAAACGCCAGTTGGGTTAAAATAACCCAGTTTAGTTAAATATTCATTTTTATTTATGACACTATTTTAATAAATAAAATGCACTGTTTTCAAATTCAGATTATTTATTTGTATGAAACAATACATATGTTTTTATGCAAATATATTTTTAAATTACAAACTATACTTTGGGGAGTCTAGCATTTAATGTAAATACATAATTGTGTACATAAATTCAAAATACACAATACAAAACAACACATAACATAATCAATTCAAAACCTATGCAAAACTGTACAAACATTACACATTCAAAACCTATATTTAAAACCTACACAAAAATGTACACAAGAGTACAAATACATCAAATGTATACATACAGCACAAAAAAATTCTAAATGAACACTAAATTTAAAACATTACATTCGAAAGCTATACAAATATGGACAAAATACACAAATTCATAACATTAAATCCTTCAAGAAATAAACATAACTATTAAAAAGTATTCACTGTACACTCACTGTATGCATTGTTGTGTTGTTGTAAACATACCGTAAGTTATAAAACTACAAATACATGTTGACTACTGGACCTAATGATGATGATCAAAGTTCTTAATGAGGCAGCAATGTGTTGAAGGAACTCCTCCAGATATATTAAAGTTTGCCTCCACACTGAATAGATGCAAGTTCTCTTTGTCCTCAAGCAGTAAGTCACGTGGATCCTGGCTTGTCTCACTATTCAGGTAATGCACCATGTTAGTTCCAACCTTAAAAGAATAAATAATTTTCAGTTGGGCATGCACTGTGACAACATCAACAGTATTAAATTACGTAAAAGTTACACCAAAGCAGTGCTGTACTGAATTACAATGTGGTCACCTTAATAAGTCATTAAACCTGCTGTTAAAGTTTTAGTTCAACCAAAAATTTTAATTATTTTATTAATTACTCACCCTCATGTCGTTTCAAACCCGTAAGACTTTCACTCATCTTTGGAACACTTTGTAAAGTGCTTTGAGAGGTTGATAAAGAATTACATCTGCTCCTCTCTTCAAAGCACCATAGATCCATTGCAGTTCGCCTACCGCTCCAACAGATCCACAGACGACGCCATCTCCCAGGTCATGCACGCCACCCTCTCCCACCTTGACATCGCAGGAGGGGGCTATGTCAGACTGCTGTTTATAGACTACAGTTCAGCTTTCAATACTGTAGTCCCCAGCAGGCTGGCTACTAAGCTGTATGACCTGGGTCTGAATCCATCAATGTGTGCCTGGATCCTGGACTTCCTAACTGCCAGGCCTCAGGTTGTCAGAGCAGGAGGGCACACATCACCCCCTCTCGTCCTCAACACTGGTGTCCCTCAGGGCTGTGTGCTGAGTCTTTTGCTGTACTCTCTGTATACCCACGACTGTACCGCCAGGCACAACTCCAACACCATCATAAAATTTGTGGACGACGCGGTTGTGGTGGGCCCGATCACTAACAACGACGAGCGGGCCTATCTACAGGAGGTGTCAGACCTGACAACGTGGTGCAAGGACAACAGCCTACTGCTTAATGGGTAGAAGACCAAGGAGATGGTGGTGGACTTCTGCCCACAACGTCGCAGGACCTACACCCCTCTCCTGATAGATGGGACACCAGAGGAGAGGGTGAGCAGTTTTAAATACCTTGGAGTGCACATTTCCGAGGATTTATCATGGACTGTACATACGATACTGTGGTGAGGAAGGCAAGACAGCGCCTTTATCACCTCAGACAGCTCAGGAGATTCAGGGTCTCCCAACGGATCCTGATTTCCTTCTACTATGCTGCTGTACAGAGCATACTGACTAGAGCCATATCTGTCTGGTACGGTAACAGCTCCTGTGGGGACTGGCGAGCTCTGCAGAGAGTGGTGAGGACCGCTGAGCAGACCATGGGCATCACACTCCTTCCTCTGCATGACTTATACATTACACGCTCAACTAACAGGGCCAGAAGGATTATCAAGTACCCCCATCACCCTTGCAATAAACTGTTTGTAACCCTCAGGTCAGGCAGACGCCTGCGCTGTCATAAAACACGCACAGAGAGGATGAGGAACAGTTTTTGTCCCTGCGGCAATCAGAGCCTTGAACTCTGCACTCTGAACACTTTTAACTTCTAATACACTTTCAACATTTTTAACCCAGCCACTGAACTTTAACATTTGTACATGTAGCGGGAAATTTCACTACAATGTAGGGGTAAGTATCTATTCTGAATATCTTGGACGCCTAGGGAAATGACAGGATCTAAGTCCCCACTCCTAGGACAATTAACTCCTGTACTTATTATAAATAAGTATGTTTTAATCTGTCTTGATCAACTGTGCTTTTTTTAGCAATGAATGGTGAGGAGGCAACTCCAGGAATTAAAGTGTACACGGTAGCTTTCCTAGAGTGTAATAAAATGAATTAACCCCTTTTCTACTTACCGGCCTACAAGACAGGAGGAATGCCCCTACTCCAAGATGACAGAGATTGTAGATGTATTTATTCTAAATAAAATAAAATAAAGAAAATTATTGTAAGTGCCAAAAATATTTTTTTGTTTCACATCACTTATGAATGAAAAATAAACAATCACAGAATTAAAGCTTCACTTAGCTTCAAGCTTATGTTCAATGTCTTTCCTTTCTGCAGGAATACTCAAGTCAAACAAAATAAAATAAACAACAGCTCCAACAGAATATTCAGGTGAGAACCAGTTCAGTCAGCAGTTCATAATAAATATTACATTTCACATCAGATATTTTCTCATGTCAATCAACATACCTGAGTAATATTCACAACTCAAGGTTTAAATTTTACCTCACCGCAGAACTGGGCTGGCGTTGGACTGTCCAGGTATGGCAGGGAAATCAGAACAGCTATACGGAACTTGTTCAAAGATAGCAAGTCTCTTCCTTCTTCAAACGCAGGAAATGAATGTTTTTTTTAAAATAAGAATAAAAGGGAAAAAAAATATTATTGTCCCCGAATGTTCCTGGAAGAAGAGTCTCTTGGTAACACCCATTGCACATTGACTGCATTACTATTGCACATGTAAAATAGCCATAACCATAATTTAATTATAACTTAATAGTAACTCAATTATAACTTCCGCTATAACTTTATTGTATTGTATTTATTGTATTTTATTGTATTTTTTATTTTTTACATCAATTGAGCACAGAAGTACAGTACATCACAAAAACATTTCACTGCGCATCTTGTATGAGTAACAAATAAAAACCTTTGAATCTTGAATCTTTGAAAATGTTTATGATTGAATGATATGAATGTCGTTTCAAACCCGTAAGACTTTCACTCATCTTCGGAACACAAATTAAGATCTTTTTTGATGAAATCTGAGAGATTTCTGTCCCTCCATTTACAATCTACGCAACTACCACTTTCAAATCCCAGAAAGACAGTAAAGACTTCATAGTAGTCCATGGGTGGTTTACCACTTTATTTACAAAATATTAATCTCCAATGCATGTTCACGAGAGTACCTGCATGCTTATTGTGTTGATGCGAGAGCAGCAATGTGTGAATGCAACAATAATTTTTTTTTTTTTTTTTTTTTTTGCACAAAGCACTCATGTCACTTCATAAAATTGAGTTAAAGATTACTTCAGTGATGTCTTAATTTACTAACTTTCTGGGCATTGAAAGTGGTAGTTGCGAGGAACAGAAAGCTTTGTTAATTCTTTAAAATATATCTTTATTTGTGTCTCGGAGATGAACGAAAGACTTACATGTTTGGGAAAACATGAGGGTGAGTAATTAATAACTGAATTTTGATTTTTTTTTTTGGGTGAACTAAAAATAACCAATTAATAAGCAGAATCACTGATGGAAAGAGGAAATGGATGAACATGGGCCGCAGAGCAGTGTATTTAATCAAAAATAATTTGATAGTGTTGCTTTTACTAACAGGATGAATGTCATTTAAGCTGCGTTTTATTTCAGCATATGCTGGACACACCATTTTTCCATTTGTGAGGTATGGCGATGATGGCAGGATAGCAGGAAGGGTTAAAAAGGAAATTTCTCCATGATCATCTTTGAAAGACAAGTTTACAGAAGAAAAAAACAGTTTTCATCTTCACCACACATGTGTGGACCTAATTTCATATGCACTTAGACAGCCAAAACCATTTTCCACAAATAAGACACCCCTTCCCTATACTGAACATCATTAAACTCACCATTACAAAAAAAAATCATGAAGTCTGGGATGTTCTCTAATCTTCTCTTACGTAAGTACTCTCGTGTTGCGTAAGCTAGCTTACGCTACAGGAAAACCTGTTTTCTCGAGAATACTGAAGCCAAAAATTATCCTTAATTTTGCATTAATTTAAAACGCATTGCTACACAGAGCAGACCTAGGCACTGAAGAAAGGATATTAGCGCCGGATAGCGCAGCAGGAAAGGCGGTGAAGCGGCGAAGATGGCCAACTCCTGTTCTGCGAAGCAGATAGCTCGTCCCGCTGAAAGGCTTTTCGACGGCGCTGGCTTCTCCAGAGATTCAGCGATGTGGAATCTTCGCTGAAGAGGTGAAAAATCAAAGAACATCCTATCTGGACTCGGCTTATATAGACATAAGCCACGCCCATTCTGGCGGGACGTGACGCGCGAATAGTCCATCGATTCATAGATGCCACCTATGTCACTAGAAATAGAACGCCGCCATATTGACGACCGATTTCGCCCTGTATGGCCGCCCAAACTGCCCATTTGAATGAGAGAGAAAGACAGAGATACATGGATAAAATTTTAATTTTAGGCTCCGATCCTTATTTGTTACCCCCAGTTTTCTTTTGTCCTTTATTATCTGCCCCAGACTTGCCCCAATTTTCCTTCCATGATATATTTATCTTGTGCATAACTCCTCCCCATACAGTGGGGATCGCTTTAAGGCTTTCAAGAGTACAGACGCGTATCAATATGCTGTTGCTGGATGGGTAAAAGACGTATGGCACCTGGCCACTAAGGATTTATATTTAATCATGGGAAATGTTGGTATTATAAAAAAAATTTCAAATGTATGATTTTGGTGGTAGTTTGCTCTGACTAGGTAGCGAGTTGTTAGCTAGCTAAGTGGCTCAGCTGGTAGCTTGCCAGCTGTTAGCCAAGGCTCACGGCTAGCTGTCATTAATCTGGATTAGGCTGTCACGGAACAGAGGAGCCCAGAAATGATTGCAGGTAAATCTTTTAATGAAAAATAAGACAACGCCTCACAGGCTGAATAAACAGAAAAGTCTCTTTCACAAAGGAAACTGTGCAGTGCTCAGCTGCTTGTTGAAACGAGGATAGATGACCTCAGCCGGAGAACCTGAAGGTTCGTGAGTACAGTAGTCGGGACAGCGGGCTTGAAGACGAACCCTCAGCAGAAGTGGTAAAACACAGCAGTAGATAACTGACGTTCTTACGATCATGACATGACAGGACAGGACAGGCAAGAGATACAGCTTCTGAGAAGTTGCATATACAGCGATAACGTGCATGAAGGTCAAACAATAATCCGACAAATGAGACAAGAAAGAGAGAGCTAGAAGTAGCGTGGAGATAAGGGGAAGATAGAGAACAGGTGTGTAGGTGAGATGATAATGAGACAGCTGATGGTAATGAGGGGAAGAGATGATGGGTGTGTGGGTGAGAAAGGAGAGAGAGAAGAGATGTAGTATTACCAGCAGAGGGAGACAAAGGAGAGAAAACAGAAGGAAAGAATCAGGATCATGACAGTACCCTCTCCTCAAGGTGCGCCACCCGGCGCACAAGAGGAAGACTGACGGGAGCGAAAGAAGTCGTCAATGAGCGATCGGTCCAGGACGTCCCGGGAGGGGATCCAACATCTCTCCTCAGGACAATAACCCTCCCAATCGACGAGGAATTGATGACCCCTCCCCCTGGGGCGGACGTCGAGTAGCTTGCGAACCCGGTAGATGGGTGAACCCTCGACACGGACTGGAGACAAGACAGGACGAAGAGGAGTGCAAACTACGGGCTTCAAATTAGAAACGTGAAACACGGGATGGATACGACGGAGATTGGCTGGCAATCTAAGTCTAACCGAGACCGGACTAAGGACCTTAACGACACGGAACGGCCCAATGAATTTGGGAGCGAGCTTGCATGAGGGATACTGAAGAGGAAGGTTCGAAGTCAAAAGCCAAACCCTCTGACCACAAGCATAACGGGGGCTCTTGACGCTACGTTTATTGGCGGCCCGAAGCGTAATGGCGCGCGATTTACAAAGTGCAGACCTGACCGTTCTCCAAGTTCGTTTACAGCGCTTGATGAATGCTTGTACGGAGGGCACCTTAGATTTAAGGTCGGAGGAGGGAAAAAGCGGAGGTTGGTACCCTAAACAACTCTGAAAAGGCGAAAAGCCGGTCGCAGAGGCAGGGGTGGAGTTATAAGCATATTCAGCCCAGGAAAGCTGTTCTGCCCAGGACGCGGGATTACGAAATGCTAGACAGCGCAACAGACGACCAATGGTTTGGTTAGCGCGTTCAGCCTGACCGTTCGTCTAAGGGGGATACCCAGAGGAGAGGCTGACTGAGGCTCCAACAAGGCGACAAAACTCCTTCCAAAAGAGGGAAGAGAATTGTGGTCCGCAATAAGAAACTACATTCTCGGGAAGACCATGGATCCTAAAAACATGATCAACGACTATCTGAGCGGTTTCTCTGGTGGACGGAAGCTTAGTCAGTGGAATGAAATGGGCGGCTTTAGAAAAGCGAACAATAACCTTGAGAATAACCTGGTTACCCCTGGAGGGAGGAAGCCCTGTGATAAAATCAAGAGCAATCTGTGCCCACGGGCGAGAGGGAACGGGTAGGGGTCTTAGATATCCCGCTGGGGGTTTATTACTGCTCTTGGTTTGGGCGCAAATGGAACAGGAGGCGATGTAGCAACGAATGTCTCGTTCGTGAGAGGGCCACCAAAATCTCTGTCGAACGACAGCGATAGTACCTCTGACCCCCTGGTGAGCGAATAATTTAGAAGAGTGACCCCACTGAAGTACGGCGCGACGGGCAGAAGGAGGAACAAATAAAAGACCTTTAGGACAGAGTCGTGGCGTCTGAGTACGGGACAGTGCGCGCTTAACCAGACGTTCGATTCCCCAGTTGACCACGCCTACTATCACCCCCTTGGGAAGAATCCCCTCCTCCGTAAGCACGATCTCTGGAGAAGGAAACTGGCGAGAGAGAGCGTCAGGCTTTTGATTCTTGGAACCCGGGCGAAAAGAGATAGTAAAATCAAAGCGCATAAAGTACAGAGACCAGCGAGCCTGACGGCCGTTAAGTCTCTTGGCTGAACGGATGTACTCGAGATTCTTATGGTCAGTCCAAACCACGAACGGAACCGTAGAACCCTCCAGCCAGTGACCCCACTCCCCTAACGCAAGGCGAATGGCCAGAAGCTCTCGATTTCCCACGTCATAATTCCGCTCGGCAGGGGTAAGACGATGAGAGAAAAAAGCGCAAGGGGTGAATCCGCTCATCAACAGCGGAGCGTTGAGAGAGGATGGCCCCCACACCCACCTCTGAAGCGTCGACCTCGACGATAAACTGTCTCTCTAAATCCGGGGTAATCAGAATAAGCGCAGAAGAAAAGAGATATTTGAGACGCTCAAAAGCCGCCTGGAGTCTTGACCGAAGTGAGCGCGGAAAGGGGGGCCGCAATCTGACTAAAACCCTGAATAAAGCGTCGATAGAAATTCGCGAACCCCAAGAAACGCTGAAGGGCAACACGGGACTCAAGTAGGGGCCAGTCCGGAACTGCACGAACTTTGACAGGGTCCATACTAATCCCCTGGGCGGAGATAACGGAGCCGAGAAATGTAACAGATGGGGCGTGAAAGGTGCATTTCTCGGCTTTGACAAAAAGCCGATTCTCTAAGAGGCGCTGAAGCACCTGTCTAACGTGCTGCACATGAACTTGGAGACTAGGAGAGAAAATCAGGATATTGTCTAGGTAAACGAACACGAAAAGGTTTAACATGTTCCTGAGGACATCATTAATAAGTGCCTGGAACACGGCGTGCCCGGAACACGGCATTAATAAGTGCCTGGAACTTGACCAATCCGAACGGAAGAACGCGATATTCGAAGTGCCCGAAGGGTGTATTAAACGCCGTCTTCCACTCGTCACCCTCCTTGATGCGGACCAGATGATAGGCATTGCGAAGATCTAGTTTTGTGAAGTATTGCCCCCCCTGTAAGATCTCAAAGGCTGAAGAAATGAGAGGTAAAGGATACCGGTTCTTAATAGTTATGTCGTTCAGCCCTCTGTAATCTATGCAGGGGGGCAGCGAACCATCCTTCTTCTTCACAAAAAAAACCCCTGCCCCCGCCGGTGAAGTGGACGGAACGATGGTACCCGCATCTAATGATTCGGAGAGATACTTCTCAAAAGCCTTCAGGTGCCGAAAGAGAGTAGAGCCTCCCGCGGGGGGGGGGGGGGGGGGGGGGGGGTACCAGAAAGAAGCTCTATACTACAATCGTAAGGACGGTTGGGAGGGAGAGATGCGGCCTGGGAACGACTGAAAACTGCTCGCAGATCGAAGTACTCCTCGGGAACCCCGGACAAATCCCCTGGTTCTTCCTGAAAAACAGAAACAGAGGACACGGGAGAAACAGCAGACACAAGACAATTAACATGACAGGAGAGACCCCAGGAGAGTATAGAATTCTTAGCCCAATTAATATGGGGATTATGTTCGGTAAGCCAAGGATGGCCTAAAACTAAAGGGGTACTAGGGGAATTAAAAATCAAAAAAGAAATAGTCTCGGTGTGGTTGCCAGATACGGTGAGACTCACCGGTGCTGTAGAACAGCAAACCTGGGCGAGAACGCTGCCATCCAGGGTGAAGACGGACATAGGCTCCTGAAGATGAACAAGAGGAATACCCTGCCTGCAAGCCCAGTTCTCGTCCATAAAATTACCCTCAGCTCCAGAGTCAATCAGGGCTGGAAGGTGGCAGAGGAATCAATCCAGCGGAGAAAAACAGGAAGCGTAGTGCGAGAGCGTGTTGGAGGGTCTAGAGAGGATGCGCTCACCAGTCTACCTCTCATGACTAGTGAGCTCTGGCTTTTACCGGAGACAAGGGAGACAAAGGAGAGAAAACAGAAGGAAAGAATCAGGATCATGACATAGGCCTGTCGCGATAGTCAATAAATCAATTAATCGCACGATAAAAAAAATGAGCTCGATTATATTTTTGGCTGCGATAATTTCCATTTGCATGCTTTTTTTTCCTCATCTCTCTCTCTCTCTCTCTCTCCTTCTCTCTCTCTCTCTCTCTCTCTCTCTCTAACAAAGAGACTGGATGACAGCTCTGTTTAAGTCATAACCGACATATTTTATGTGAATACTCTCCAAAACGGACATTTAAACATAATGTTGTGTGTATTTGTCCATTCAGACACGAAAAAGAGCTCAATTCATTACTCGCGCGCTGTATAGGGCTCTATGGCTGCACGCTTCAGGTTGGGTGTGTGCGCACAGAAAGATGAGACATGATACAATATTAGACATTCATACAATACAGGTCCTTCTCAAAAAATTAGCATATTGTGATAAAGTTCATTATTTTCCATAATGTAATGATAAAAATTAAACTTTCATATATTTTAGATTCATTGCACACCAGCTGAAATATTTCAGGTCTTTTATTGTTTTAATACTGATGATTTTGGCATACAGCTCATGAAAACCCCAAATTCCTGTCTCAAAAAATAGCATATTTCATCCGACCAATAAAAGAAGTGTGTTTAATACAAAAAAAAAAGTCAACCTTCAAATAATTATGTTCAGTTATGCACTCAATAGTCAATACTTGGTCGGGAATCCTTTTGCAGAAATGTCTGCTTCAATGCGGCGTGGCATGGAGGCAATCAGCCTGTGGCACTGCTGAGGTGTTATGGAGGCCCAGGATGCTTCGATAGCGGCCTTAAGCTCATCCAGAGTGTTGGGTCTTGCGTCTCTCAACTTTCTCTTCTCAATATCCCACAGATTCTCTATGGGGTTCAGGTCAGGAGAGTTGGCAGGCCAATTGAGCACAGTAATACCATGGTCAGTAAACCATTTACCAGTGGTTTTGGCACTGTGAGTAGGTGCCAGGTCGTGCTGAAAAATGAAATCTTCATCTCCATAAAGCTTTTCAGCAGATGGAAGCATGAAGTGCTCCAAAATCTCCTGATAGCTAGCTGCATTGACCCTGCCCTTGATAAAACACAGTGGACCAACACCAGCAGCTGACATGGCACCCCAGACCATCACTGACTGTGGGTACTTGACACTGGACTTCAGGCATTTTGTCATTTCCTTCTCCCCAGTCTTCCTCCAGACTCTGGCACCTTGATTTCCGAATGACATGCAAAATTTGCTTTCATCCGAAAAAAGTACTTTGGACCACTGAGCAACAGTCCAGTGCTGCTTCTCTGTAGCCCAGGTCAGGTGCTTCTGCCGCTGTTTCTGGTTCATAAGTGGCTTGACCTGGGGAATGCGGCACCTGTAGCCCATTTCCTGCACACGCCTGTGCACGGTGGCTCTGGATGTTTCTACTCCAGACTCAGTCCACTTCTTCTGCAGGTCCCCCAAGGTCTGGAATCGGTCCTTCTCCACAATCTTCCTCAGGGTCCGGTCATCTCTTCTCGTTGTGCAGTGTTTTTTGCCACACTTTTTCCTTCCCACAGACTTCCCACTGAGGTGCCTTGATACAGAACAGCCTATTTGTTCAGAAATTTCTTTGTGTCTTACCCTCTTGCTTGAGGGTGTCAATGATGGCCTTCTGGACAGCAGTCAGGTCGGCAGTCTTACCCATGATTGCGGTTTTGAGTAATGAAACAGGCTGGGAGTTTTTAAAAGCCTCAGGAATCTTTTGCAGGTGTTTAGAGTTAATTAGTTGATTCAGATGATTAGGTTAATAGCTCGTTTAGAGACCCTTTTCATGATATGCTAATTTTTTGAGACAGGAATTTTGGGTTTTCATGAGCTGTATGCCAAAATCATCAGTATTAAAACAATAAAAGACCTGAAATATTTCAGTTGGTGTGCAATGAATCTAAAATATATGAAAGTTTAATTTTTATCATTACATTATGGAAAATAATGAACTTTATCACAATATGCTAATTTTTTGAGAAGGACCTGTATGAGACATTTCTTCTATCCTTTTCTTTTGGTATAGAATAAAATACCAGTTCGGGGTTCCTCTTTCGGCTGTTGTTGCAGCCAACTGCACAACATATTGCAGGCATTACTGAGACTGTCGGTCGTCAAGATGGTGGCGCAAAGACAGAGTGACGTCACGTGAACCGAACGAATAGACTGCAGCAGTTGCCGCTGAGCAACCAATAGGCGCGCAAGCTGTTTTGCCTAGGTCTGCTCTGTGCAGCAATGGGTTATAAATTAATGCAAAATTAAGGATCATTTTTGGCTCCAGTATTCTCTAGAAAAGAGGTTTTCCCGTAGCATAAGCTAGCTAACGCAACACTCGTTCCCTTTCAGTCGATAACGTCGGACATAGTCGACGCCGACTGAAATGGGATCTCGCTAGAGAGCCTGTCTTCTTCGAGTACTATTGAACGAGCCAATGTAATTGGCGTGCGTGATTCGCATCACACACTCCGCCCCCGCGGCGCGGGTATAAATACGGAAGTGGATGCACGCACTAGTTGCCTTTCGCTTCGGAGCCGATCGTTTGGTGTCTCTGAGAGTGCTGTTGTCTACAACGAGCGAGTGTGTCGGTGTTCTTCAGGAAGACTCTCCCAGTGCTGGTGTTCTACAGCGCGAGTGCAGCGGTGATCGCGAGCTTTGAGCTCTCAACTGCTGTTTTAACAGCAACAAATTTCTAAATGTTTGTGTGTGTTGATGGCTGGTTAGAGGGCGGAAAAGTGAGTGCTTCACTGTTTCAGTTCTCTGTTCAGTGTTGCCGCGGTCATTCCCCTGTGTGCTCCGGCACTGGTGACGGTCCTATTTTCTGAAAGAGCAACACGGGTGCGTTTGCGTCTTTTTCAAGATGTCATTCCGCCCGTGCGTTTCTGGGTGCGGTCGTTCCCTGTCTCTCTCTGATGGTCACAACTGTTGTGTCACGTGTTTGGCTTACAGCACGCTGAGACAGCTTTTGTGGACAGCTCATGTTTTCACTGTGGGAACATGACTGTCGCAGTGTTGAGGGCGAGACTCGCCTTCGTTCGCGGAGAGCGAGTCCCCATTACCATGCCCCACCCTCGGGTGCTGTGTGGGATGGGTGACCGGAGGATAGTGTTGGATGTCCCGCCCGGTAACCATTCCCTGTGGGCTCCTCACTCCTCCCTTCCACTGCAACCACTGGAGCCTCCTGTGTTGTCTGCTGGTCCATCTGTAATGGGTGGGCCAGCGGTTTCACTCGGGGCTCCCCTGGAGGACAGGACGCCGATTGCAGCATCGGAGGGTGAGCTGACTTCTAGAGATGATGACTCGGCTGCATTGTCTCCCTCCGGGAGTTCAATGTTGCCCGAGCCGGATCCAGAATTATCAGCTATGCTGAAACGGGCCGCCGAGGCTGCCGGGCTCGAGTGGAACCTCCACTGTGTCCCGTTCAGTCTCGGTTGGAATCTGGAGTTTGGTATCTTGGGGCGGGCCGCGCTGGTTCTCAGCTCGCCGCCCCAGTGCCTTTCTTTCCCGAAATGCATGGAGAGCTTATCAGGTGGTGAACAGCATCTTTCTCTGCCAGAAACTGCCTGAATAGCTTTTCCCCCTCATTACCCTTGATGGAGGAACGGTGAAGGGTTGCGAGGTGTCCCTCCATTGGAGCGGTCTGTCGACTCAGGTGCACCTGTGTCCGGCGGCCGCTGCCTTTTGGGGGGATCCTCGTCTCCCCCCTAAGGCCTGTGAGTTTCGTCCGTTCCGACGGGCAGAGCTTACAAAGCCTGTGGGCAAGCCCCTTCCTCTTGCGTGCCATGGCGTTGCTGCAGGCTAGGGCACCCATGGCATGCACGAGGGTAATCCAGACCGTGCGCTCATAGGTGAGCACCGCACTGCATCCGACCTCACCCTCCGGGGTACGGGTGTCGTAGCGTGCGTGATCGGTCTGGCGATGTCCACCTTGGTGGTCCAGTAGCGCCTTCGTTGGCTCAGCCAGGTTGGTATGGCGGATGCGGACAAGGTTCGGTTCCTGGTCTCCCCAATTTCCCAGGTTGGGCTGGTCGGCGACGCGGTGGAGAACTGCATCAAACAGTTCTCTGCCGCTCAAGCGCAGACGGAGGTCATCCGGCACATCCTGCCCCGGTGGCCAGCTGCTGCCTCCACCCGCCGCCGGTGGCAGCTCCTCCGCCTGCTCGTCGCCGTGGGCGTTCTCCGGCCGCCGCTCCTGCTGGCCCTCCGCAGCAGCCTCCACCCAGGCCTCAGCAGGGAGCCGGCCGCAGTAGAGACGCCCAGCCCGCTCCAGGCGCTGCCAAGCCAGGTGGCAAGCGACAGCGAAAGCATTCCGGAGCGGGCCGCCCAGGAATGGATGAGATGCTCTTGGAGTGGCACGATCACTCCCTCCCCCCGGGTGAGGGCCGGGTGGAGCCTTTGTTTGTGTGTGTGTCTGTTCCGCCGCTGGCTCCCTTAAAAAAAAAAAAAAAAAAGCGGAGCAAGCGGTACCCACACTTCAAAGAGAGAGCAATTTCATCTGTTCCTGGGTCCCAAGAGGGCCAGTCTGGCGGGTGTGACCCTGTATAGCCTTACACCCCTCAGCTCCCCCTTGGTCGCCAGCAGGCAGCTTGGTGCGTTCGAGGACCCGGTCATCCGCCTTCTCACGCACCCCCTGCCGCTTGTGGAGACAGGTAAGTGTTGCACAGCACACTAACACCACTCTCTCTACTTTGCTGCCCCACCTCAGGCTCGGCTACCCCGCTCAAGTCAGTGATAGTCATCACATTAGGTGTTGAGCAGACGTGCTCCTGAAAATTCAGTGATATTCATCACACCGAGTGTTGAGCAGTGCTCCTGACTTGTGCGTGCTTATCTTATCCTGCTGGCGAAGGATTTGATATAGCCGCTCCTCCAGCCGGTACGAAGGCCAGTTGTAAACTCGTTCTTCGTGCTACTAGGGGGTGGGTCGTGACCATCTTGGCCCAAGATTGGTCTGCAGCTTTGACCTGAAAGACAGGTGCTTCAGATCTCTACCTCCCGCACCGCAGGCCATCCTGTGTGTTGCGTCTAAGGGTGGAGTATCAGTACAGTGTCCTTCCCCTCGAGTGCTCCAGAGCCCGTTGGGTCTTCAGGTCAACTGGAAGAGAGTAATCTCGCCCACGGGCTGAGTATCTCTTTTCTAGTTTTGGAGAGGTACTCGGTCCAACATGTCTCTCCAATGAGAATGTGTTCAGCTGGTGTTGAAGTGAGAAAGGGTCCCACTGAAAGAACTTTCAGAGGCTCCTGGGGTATATGGTAGTCGCAGCCTTTGACTCCCTCCATATGTGACCGCTTCAGCGCTAGCTTCACGATCGAGTCCCGAGGTGACCGTGGCAGAGCAGCTCACCCTGTGTGACTATAGTTCATCCCGGTCTGCTGCCAAACCCTCTTCAACAGAGGGGCCATGTACAAAGGGCGTGTTTTAACGGGGGCCTGGGCGACCCCCGACTACACGGGCATTCGTGCCTCGAGTTGTTAGACATTGCGACCGTTGCGCAAGCTTCCCCTGCATGTCACAAACTCACCCGTCACCTCCTCCTTGGAGTCAGACGCTTCTGAGGGCGCCTTGTTCCACTCCTCCCGCTTACTCAATCGTGCCGCCATCGAGCCTCACGACAGTTATAGCCAGGGCAAGTGGAGACTCCATCCCCTGGGTCCGGCTGGGTCATGACCATTCCGGGGCCGCTCAGTTGCCCCCCCGGTTTTATTTTTCCGCCAGTGTTTGGGTAAACCGAGCGGACTACCCTTGGACAAACACTGGGACTCAGCTGCCCCAGGGGCCCGCAGAAATGCGTTTAACCCCAGTGAGCCTTCTAAAAGTGACTGCGACTCATGGTCGCCTTGCGCCTGCAAGTCAGTGAAATCATCACTCTTCATGTTGAGCAGAATTGCTCCTGAAACTCAGTGAAGTTCATCGCACCCAGGTGTTGAGCAGCAATGCTCCTGTAGCTCAGTGAGTCCATCACAGGTAGCTCAGTGAATTCATCACACGCAGTGCTGAGCAGAAATGCTCCTGGTGCTCAGTGAAGTTCCTCGCACTCAAGTGTTGAGCAGAAATGCTCCTGAAGCTCAGTGAGTTTATCACACTCAGGTGTTGAGCAGTAATGCTCCTGAAGCTCAGTGAACTTGTCACACTCAAGTGCTGAGCAGAAATGCTCCTGTCGTTCAGTGAAATTCTTCGCACTCAAGTGTTGAGCAGAAATGCTCCTGAAACTCAGTGAGTTTATCACACTCAGGTGTTGAGCAGGAATGCTCCTGAAGTTCAGTGAACTTGTCACACTCAAGTGCTGAGCAGAAATGCTCCTGTCGCTCAGTGAGGTTCTTCGTACTCAAGTGTTGAGCAGAAATGCTCCTGAAGCTCGGTGAGTTTATCACACTCAGGTGTTGAGCAGGAATGCTCCTGAAGCTCAGTGAACTTGTCACACCCAAGTGCTGAGCAGAAAATGCTCCTGAAGCCCAGTGATCTTCACATGTTGTGTTGAGCAATGCTCCTGTCTTTTGCGCCCGTCGCTTGCACCTACGTGCCAAGTCAGGAGAGGAACAGGTCTTCATAGTTGCCCCTTATTGGCCCAACTAGACCTGGTTCCCTTCAACAGCCTTCCTGACTTCCCCTGAGAACTCTTTCGGGGACGGGGCACGATGGCACACGCGTTCTTCCCCCGGAGATTCCGGGTGGTATTACATCTGAACGCGGAGGTTCAGGTGGCTATCGCAAGAACATGTGATAGTTACCATCACTTCTGCGAGCACCCCCTAGAATTGGGTAGCGTGCTTACGCCTTTAGAAGTGGAACCTAGTCGTTGAGTGCGTCTTCTCTCCAGAGGAGATCCTGAAAGCTTTCGATCACTTCAGTGCTCTCTTTCCTGCAAAATGGGTTGCAGTAGGCTGTTTTCCTTCACCCTCAAAATGATGTTGCCTCGGTGTTTAAACGACGCTCATCGTGTTGCAGAAGTATGCAGAAGCACGTTCTGATCGTCAGGTTCCTGAGGAGCAAGGTCTTGTAAATCCTTGTGTCCCTCTTTATCCTCTTGGGCCTTGTCCCTGGTGCGACTGCACTGCAGAGACCGCCCCTGAGCCACTGCAGGCAGTGAGTTAAAAATTCTGTTATATCAGTTCTCCTGCTCGCGTGGTCTCTACTAGAGGGTAGGGACTTGCTCGCTTTCGGTCAACGTATTGTGCCTGGAGTCTGGGCCGGCTAACTCTCACAAGCTGAGACCCCGGCTCGGATTGTGCCCAAGGTTCCTACCTCTCCCGTAATAGGAGCAGGTGGTGAGCCTGCAAGCGCTGCCCTGGAGGAGGCAGATCCAGCCCTGGCTTCTCTGTCCGTTCGCTTGGATGTGTACAGAATGCAAGTCATAGACCTCAGACCAGCTCTTCAAGTATCTGTTGGAATTCAGCAGAGAGGGAAGTCTGTTTCCATGCGAAGTTGCACTTAGTGCTTGCCTTCATTTCGGCAAAGATCCGAGATGCAACATGTCCACTTAGGTGTTGAGCTCCTCTATGATGAGTGTAAAGTGCTCCGCCTGGGCGTTGACGATATACTTTGCTAAACAGATTCTAGAGTTGGGGGCTGGACGACACCTAGTTGAACCGCTGCTTCCCGTGGGCTCCCTTCTCATGAAGCCAGTTTCACCATGAGCCCGGTTCAAGTGTCGGCTTGCTGCGCCATTCCCCTCCTATGGAGTGGATACGTGCGCCTTTCTACTCCAGTTGAGTTCCCTTAAAATTGAACCCTGTTGAGTTCCTCCACACCCCTCCGACGTCGGACGTGCGTAACGTCTGGTGTTAGGCCTACCACTCGTAAGCAGTGTGGAACCTGTGTTAGGCTGGGTCCATATGTTGCGGTCCCTTCGGTGACCCCATATGTGTATTCTTCCACGATACGGCTCCCTGCGGTGAGCCCGTGTCTTCCCTCGGCAGAGTCTCTCTGCCGTCACTGTCCGGTGTGTCTCCCCCCGTCTTAGGCTGGAGCCACCCCAGTGACATTCCATATGTTAGACTGCCCGGTTTCCGCCCAGTTCATATGTGTATTCTCCACATTACCTCCCTCTGGGTTGGATGTGGCTTCCGCAGCGTCCCTTCCTTCCAACGTACGGGGGACGCTTTCCCAGTGGTCCTGTAGGAACAGCAGTGACTTCCCTGGCCTAAGCCCTGTCCTTCCCCGCCTTAAGTTTGCGGGGGCATCAGGAGGCTTTGGTTTAGGCACTGGAAGGTGGCAGCGTTAGTGGCGTGTTCAATGGTTGATCCCATTTCAGTCGGCGTCGACTACGTCCGACGTTATCGACTGAAAGGGAACGTCCTGGTTGCGTATGCAACCCACCGTTCCCTGAAGGAGGGAACGGAGGACGTAGTCCCCTTGCCACTACCGCTGGACCACCGCTGACCCCGGGTTACTCTCGGCTCCTCAGCGAAAAGCAACTAGTGCGTGCATCCACTTCCGTATTTATACCCGCGCCGCGGGGGCGGAGTGTGTGATGCGAATCACGCACGCCAATTACATTGGCTCGTTCAATAGTACTCGAAGAAGACAGGCTCTCTAGCGAGATCCCATTTCAGTCGGCGTCGACTACGTCCTCCGTTCCCTCCTTCAGGGAACGGTGGGCTGCATACGCAACCAGGACGTTCCCTCATCTAGAGAGAACCGAGGTTACGTTAGTAACCGAGTGTCGATTTCTTAAATAGTTTTTTCTCCCAGAAGATCAAAACCACGCACTGCAGATTGTTGAGGTGTTGTACGTCTCATGAACTCTGCGGCATGCTGTGAGGGCTTCTAGCATTCTTTTGCCTCTCACAATTATTGTCAGTCATCGACAACTCAGACTCTATTGAAATTAAAACATACCGTATTAAAATGAGGGAAGACAATTCAATTGTTGTAGCCTTGCTTCACAAATTAATCAATTTGTCTAAAACACAAGTATAACACATGTAATAGGCTAGAACACATTTAAAATAAAGGCAAAAATGTCATAGCTTCATCAGAAAAAAATACTATAATTGGATGTTTCAGCTACTCCTGTAATACATTTAAATCAGTTACATGCATGACTATATTCATATAACCATATTCATTATGAATATAGCACATTTCTGCCAAAATACCACAGAGGCAGTCCGTGCTGCTACAGTAAATCTAGGTAATTTGTGGATTGGAAAATATTCTACCCGTCGTTAACTAATTGTTCATTGGTTGCACAATGTTTCTCCTGTTTTGCACGTCAATGTTTTTGGGAATATCTGCACTCTTTCATCTTACAACAGAGACTAAAGCGAACTCAAACGCTTCCACTGGATCTCACAGCGCTGTTGTGATGTCGTCTGACCAAGGTCTGACCTCGCGTTGCATGAGCAGAGCTGATAAATGGTCCGTGCGGCACGGTTCAAATAAGTAGCGCTCTTTCGTTCCGCATTTGTAGTGTTATGTAGTGCGACAAATTGTAGTCGCACCTGCAGTGGCGGTTCCACATTGAATTTACCTATGGCTACGCCCCCAAACACGATGAGCCAATCACAGTGCGCATAGCTCCTAATGCACTCGGACATTCTCTCCCTCCACGTCCATTGAAATACATTGCAGTTAGTCAGTTTTCATTCGTTTTTATGTTTTTTCTTCTCATTTTAATTTTAAAATGGTCAAACGGTGTGCATGGAGTACATGCAACTCCGACACTAGGTATCCCGAGAGGCTGCGCGACGGTGTGTATTTTTACCCTTTCCCAATTAAGCCATATCTCAACCGAGATAACGTTAAGTGTCTGCTCTGGATTGAGTTATGCGGTAGACCACAACACCAACTAAAAGTGGATAAATTAAACAAGCATGTCTACATCTGATCTAAGGTAAGTCAACAACGTATTTGAACGTTATCTTTAACATCTCTAAAGTAACGTTAGGCTAACGTTAGCCTAACATTAACGTTAGAAAATGTTAACGTTAGCTTCTAGCTGTGTTGTACATCATGTCACTTAGCTTCATTAACATACAAATGTTAGCAATGTTGTGCTGAATGATTCATGTAAATACTGTAGCACCAAACTAACGGAGAGGTACTCTTGGTAAAGATGGTAAAAAGGCTTGTCCTGGAAACGTATGTAACAGACCTGTACATATTTAATTTGATCATGAACCATTAATTACATATTGAAGCACAACATTTTAGACAACTTTCTACCAACACAACTGGTGAACTTTGTGTTTTTTTTTAGCAAAACATGTAGCCTTTTCACTCCTCTTCAACATAACTAATTTATACTTTTTATACTTCTGCGTCGAACTCCCGCCGTAGCTACGTTGTAGGCTGTGTGTAGCGCGCGTACCCTTCGGCCCACCCTGACGCGGACCTCTCCAAAAATGTAACAACACGTCAATTCTACGCGGACGCAAGAGCTGTGATTGGTCTGCTAGAACCCCTCCCTCGGGGTTCACATGCTCCCTCTGCATGTGTAATTGCACGTCAACATGGACAACGATGCAGAAGTATAAATGAAAACCAACGCGTAGTCTATAGTGAAGAGGCGCCGGCGTAGGTCCGACGCAGAAGTAGAAATCAGCCTTAAATATAGCGCCTGTCACCGAACGTTTGACTGTTTGTCCTGTCCGAGTGAGTGGGGGGGCGTGGCTTAGCCATAGGTCAATTACACCCTGGGCGAGACCCCCTAAAATTATATTTCAATTGCACAAATCCTTAATTAGAACATTTGAAAAACACACGTAAGAGAATCCAGTTATTTAACTATTGCAATTACCACAGGAAACAATCAGGAAAAAAATATAAGGTGCACAATCTCCACCTCGAAAATTGCCAAAAGACAATGAACACAATTCTGCACAAAATATGACAGTATGTAAGTTATCAGAACTGAAATAAATATACACTATATACATAAATGTGCCAAAAATATATACAATCAGATAAAAAAAATGTAACGAGAGCAGAGAGCAAAAATAATATAAAATATTAAGAATAATACAAATAAAATATAGAATAAATATTCTAAAGCACAAATTCCGCAGGCTAATTACAGGGCCTAACGTTAACCCATCTGATGAAAATAAATAATAACTGAACATGTAACAGTTTTGTTGGAAAGCACAATATTATGGTGAAATCAGATTTCTTGTTTGTTGAGTTAACACAGAATTATTGTTGTATAAGCATAGCAAGCATCATAGCAAAAAGGCTAACAAACGTAAGAGTTATACCCACCAATTAACATTAGCCCTTCGTTCATGACATGGATACCATAATCATACAAAGATAACATAGTTGCATACCTTTATCTTTTGCTCATTTCTCCTCTTCTTCTTTTCTTTTTCTTTTCTAAATTGGGGACCTGATGGCTTTGACCTTTTCCTGTCCATCTCTGTGTTTATTTGGCACTCGACAATCAACAGACCCCGCCCCAAGGCTGGAATGAGAGGTAGAGTTGTGCATCATCAGCATAGCAGTGATAGGAAAAGTCATGTTTCTGAATCACAGATCCTAGTCATGTCATGTAGATGGAGAAGAGAAGTGGTCAAAGCACTGAGCCCTGAGGCACCCCAGTAGCTAGATGTTGTGTCTTAGACACCTCACCCCTCCACCGACACCCTAAAGGACCTACCTGAGAGGTAAGACTTGAACCATTGTGGTGCGGTTCCCGACATGCCCTTCATCTTTAGGATTGACAGGAGGAGTGGTTAACTGTGTCAAAGGCAGCAGACAGATCCAGCAGGAGGAGAACTGAGAATTTGGAAGCTGCTCTTGCCAGTCTCAGAGCTTCAATTACTGAGAGGAGGGCAGTCTCGGTTGTGTGTCCGCTTTTGAAATCAGACTGGTTGTTGTCCAGGAGGTTATTCTGTGTATGAAAGGAAGAGATCTGGTTGAAAACAATTCAAGTGTTTTCGCGACGAATGGAAGAAGGGATACCGGTCTGTAATTTTCCAGATGTGCTGGATTTAGAGTGGGTTTCTTAAGTAGTGGGGTTACCCGAGCCTGCTTAAATGCTGTGGGAAAAGTACCAGTGTGAAGAGAGGTGTTGATGATGTGCGTGAGTGCGGGTACAACTGAGGAAGAAATGGCTTGAAGTAGATTAGTGGGAATAGGATCAAGCAGACAGGTAGTAAGGAGATTGGAAAGGAGGAGTTTGTAGCAGGGGCGGAGCCAGACAATGTAAACATTCGGGGCTTAGCCCAAACCTAGGGGGTTCCAGGGGCATATTCCCCTGGGGAATTTTTTTCCCCCATTTACGTCAGCTAAATACACTATTTTTCAGGCTGTTTGAGATAATAGAATGCCGATATAGAATACCGATAACTTGCTAGCTAGCCAGCAGCAATACAGTCACTTAACTCAAGTGTTACAACACGGATTCACAAACCTGTAACACTTGTCCGCGGTTTGTCTGACACTGCTTCTGAATCTCTCTCCGGCCAGTGAGGTTTACTGTTAGTGTTCCGTATAAAAAACTTTGTTATGTCCATAATAACTTCAGCCAGTTAGTCAGTAAGCTCGCTACGACGCCGGTGAAACATACAACAACCCGCCAGCGGCCAGCCCCTGATGACAACGACAAAGAAGATTTATATTCTTCTTCGTTGGTTTTTATTGGCAGTTGGCAAACAAGCTTAGTGATGCGCGATGCATTACCGTCCGCCACCACGCACGGTAATAGAGCTTTTGTTTCATTTTTTGCCGTTCAAATCAGAAAGACTGAGAGGAAATTAAACAAAGTTGAAGTTATTTTAAAAAACCTAAAAGATTCGGGGCTTTTGACAAAACGTTCGGGGCTTAAGCCCAATTAGCCACCCCCCGCTCCGCCCCTGGTTTGGAGACTTCTGCCTCTGAGAGCAGAGAGAAGGAGGGTAGAATGTGTGTGTTAGCTGGTAAGATGTGTGTCAGTTTGTGGATTGGTAAATTGGCCGCTGATGGTGGTTGTTTTATTTATGAAGAATGTGGCAAAATCGTCAGCTGTTAGGGTTGATGAAGGAGGAGGAAAAGGAGGGTTGAGAAGGGAGGAGAAGGTTTTGAAAAGCATGCGAGAGTCAGAAGAATTGTTAACTTTGTTGTGATAGTATGTAATTTTAGCAGTAGAGATATTAGCAGAGAAGGAAGAGAGGAGGGATTGATAAAGACCAAAGTCAGTAGGATCTTTGCGCCACTTTCACTCTTCAACCCTGAGTTTAGAACGATATTCGCAGAGAACATCAGATAAACATGGGGCAGAGGGGGTGGCGCGGGCTGGCCTGGAGGAAAGGGGGCACAAGTTGTCCAAGCAGGATATTAAAGTAGAGAAAAGAGTATCAGTTGCACTGTTAGCTTCTAGTGTTGAGAGCTGATCAGCTGGAGAAAGTGTGAATCAGACCAAAGAGGATAGGTGAGAGGGTGAGAGTCAGCATAGGATCTGAGGTGTGCAGTGGAGCAGTAGCGCGTACATGAGGTCCAATTGGTTACCTGATTTGTGAGTAGCAGCAGTAGATACTCATTTGAGGTCGAATGAGGAAAGCAGAGTGTGGAAATCAGCAGCCTGAGGTTTTTCTAGGTCGATGTTGAAGTCTCCAAAAACTATGAGAGGAGTACCATCCTCCGGGAAGGATGAGAGTAGCACATCAAGCTCCTCCAAGTAGCTGCCAAGCTGACCTGGGGGACGATAAACAACTACAAAATGGATTTTAATAGGACTAGTGATGGTAATTGAATGCGATTCAAATTAGCTGTTGTCACACAGAGGTGGTAAAGGATCAAATTTACAATCGTTTGATATAAGAAAACCAGTACCTCCACCCCTTCCGATCAGGCGAGGGGTGTGTGAGAAAGTGAAGTTAGTGGAGAGGGCAGCAGGTGTGGCAGTGTCCTCTGGTCTGATCCAGGTCTCAGTCAGGGCCAATAGGGCCAGTCAGGGCTAATAAACACTCACAGACTGATGTCCTCTCCTGTTGCTGGACGGCTTCTTCTAACAAGTACTAGCAAACACGGTAGAAGTACTTTAACTGGCTTTGGCCACACCCTACTACTTGAGCGAAACTCAAAAGCTACGCGAGATGCACAACAAACAAACAAATGCAACTTCAGCACGCGCTTTACCAGGGTAAACACAGTAAACAAAGCAAAGTTTCCTTGCAAAGAAGAACCGCGCTTAACTTTTAGAAAAATAAACACTCACAGACTGATGTTCTCTCCTGTTGCTAACTGCTTCTTCTAACGTTACTTCTAAGTTTTAGAATTGATTAGAACTCCTAAGTTTTAATCAATTAAACAGGCCTTTGAAGTTTGGGCTTAAACTCCAGGCAAGGATGTTTTTGAGTATTTTATTTAGGCTATTTATTTTCACAGCACTGAATGTCATGGTGATTATGAAACACCTCACTTACATGATTTTATGGTGAATTGTTTAATTTTTCATGTTAATCAGATCAATTTTAATCAAGAACAATGCACTGTGGCTTTAATTCAGAGTGCAAAAATAGACTCTGTGCCGAAACGATCGCAGCACTGCTGCTTCGTGCTGCTGCGTGCCTCCTCTGCGTGCAGTGTGAATCTGTTACGCTTTGCTAACGCATGCGGTGTGAAACCAGCGTGTGTCTGTCAGTGAGTGACTGACAACTCCCACATTAGTGTACGACACTTGAGAAGGAGGCTGTCAGGTCTGGAAATATCATCGTCCATCTCTGCTGCGAGTAATTAGTAAATTTATGAAATTTCAAAGACCATACATGATATCGACCTACACCAGGTACATTCAGAAAAAGCGCGATTTTCTCCCGATACAATTGTTACATAGTGAAAAAAACAGTTCTGTTATTTTGTGATCATGAGAAAACAACTTTTGTTAGGCTATCTCGAGATCACAAGAAAAATAAGTCGTGATCACGAGAAAACAACTTTTGCTATTTTGAGATCACAAGAAAAATAAATCTTCATCACGAGAAAACAACATAGAAAAAAATAATCCATGGCCTCTTAGGGCTTCCATAGATTTCAAACTATAGGCCTACTATAGGCCTACTTGAGTTTATCACCATAAGGTACGTTTAGTACACTTTTAAACGCTAAACTATGACGTTTTACATAATATTTATATAAATGTTGTATATAATTACTTTATTACTGCTAGCAAGCTAACTGGGATAGCTAGGAGTCATTTCCAATCGATCTTACTTCCTGGAGAGCATTAAAACTATACAATATATAAAATTTAGTTTTAGATTATATTTCACATTTCAGTACACAATATATTATACATACATTAAAAAACGATATGACTTGACCCCTTAAGTGCGCCCCCCCCCCCCCCTTTTTATTTTTTATTTTTATTTTGAATAGACATGAAAATGCACAATGCGAACTTAAATGGTTGTAATTCAAGAATGCTTTGGAATATAGACGTAAGATTGGTCTTGTTTTAAAGAAGACATTTGGCAGATTTTTGTAGAAGTGCAATAAATTAAGAAAGTGAAACAGGAAAAAAAGTTATAGAAGTTTGAGTTTACTAAAATGTTCTATATAAAAAATGTAAATATTCATATTTTATATAAAATATATATTTTCAAAACATGTTGGACTCTAAAACTGCAAAAAAAAATCTAATTACTGCTATTATCCATTTGAATAATATTACTGCTATTATTCATTTTAGAACTTCTTTTACAGTTCCCTTTCGAGAGGTCTCTCCTATTGCGTAAGTAGCTTACGCTATGGGAAAACTCCTTTTCTCGAGAATATTGAAGTCTTTATGTAAAACGCATTGCAGCTGCACAGCTGACAGCAATGAACGAAGGAAGCTCGTCATTGGCTGTGCTGCGGCAACTTGCTCGAACCAATGACGGGGCGACTCTGAATGCGCGACCAATGAGCGCGCTTCGCGCCAGCGCGCGTCAGAGCCCGCCAAGATGGGCGTGGCCAAGAGCTATTTATTGGGCGCCCCGTCATGAGAGTTCTTTAGATTTAATCTCCTTCAGCGAACACCTTCTTCGCTGGATCCTCCGGATTATTGAAGCCTTCGCCGCCATCGAAAAGCATACCAGCGGGATTGCTACGAGGACGTCGGCACCTTCAGCCGCCTTTGAACGCCATCCTACTGAGCCATCCGGCGTGCCACACACGCAAGTATCTTTACATCTGTTCGCCCCGCGACACTTGTAAAAGAGCAATTTTCTGAGGCGTTGTTTCAAATTCCTTCCTGCGCGTCGTGCAGAGACCTTCTCCCGGACGGGGATCGTCACATCATCTGCGCTCGCTGCCTGGGCCGGGACCACGCAGAAGCTGCTTTGACCAAGGGCGGATGCCCGGAATGTGATGACCTGGGTCTCTCCGCACTGCGGGCTCGCCTCGACGCTTTCGCCGTGAGCGAGCCCATCGCCGCCACCCCTCTGTTTGAGCCGCGCACTAAGAAAAAGCGCCGCTCACAGAGGCTTCCTGAACCGGAGCTCAGTGACGTCACGCCGAGCCAGTCTCCGCGTGCTTCACCGCCGCTCTTACCTTCCCCACCACCGGTTCAGTTCACCCAGCCGGACCCACACCCCTCTAGCAGAGCGGTGGGCCTTGTGACTTTCGGCGCGTCCGAGGACGATGGGGGAATGGATGACAGCTTGTCCATCGACGCTGCATCGGACGACTGGCCGGGCTCCACTCTCGACACCCCCTGTCGACGCTAGCTAGCACGAGCGGGGGCTCCACCATGGATACGGAGATTATCCGCGTCCTCTCGAAGGCCGTAGAGGACCTCGGGCTCGATTGGTCTTCTCCCGAAGAACCAACCCGAAGCCGACTGGATGAGTGGTTTCTGCAGGGGCGCCAGCAGGCCCCTCGGCAAAGGCCTTCTCCCTTCTTCCCGGAGGTTCATGACGAACTCACCAAGTCATGGAAAGCCCCCCACTCTGCGCGTCTGAAGCCTTCTTTTTCTTCGTCGCTCTCCTCTGTGGACGGTGCGAAGGAAAGAGGCTACGAGGGAACGCCGCCCCTCGAGGAGGCCGTGGCCAATCATCTCTGCCCGCCCTCCACCACCGGATGGAAAGCCAAAGCTTCCCACCCCTCGAAGCCCTGCCGCACTACTTCTGCTCTCGCCGGTCGCGCCTACGCCGCCGCCGGCCAAGCTGCATCAGCGCTTCACTCAATGGCGGTACTTCAAGTGTTCCAAGCTAAGCTTCTCCGCTCTATGGACGAGTCTGGCCCCGAACCCGAAGCCTTTAAGGACCTACGCAGCGCCACTGATATAGCTCTGCGAGCCACGAAGGCCACCGCCCAGTCTATTGGCCGCGCCATGGCTAATTTGACTGTTCTCGAGCGCCATCTGTGGCTGACTCTGACGGAGATGAAGGACGCAGATAAGGCGCCGTTTCTCGACGCGCCTATCTCCACCAGCGGGCTGTTTGGACCGGCGGTTAAAGGTTTCGCCGAACGCTTCACTGAGGCCCAGAACGCTTCACAAGCTATGCGCCATTTCCTGCCCAAGCGCTCCAGCTCATCGCAGAGCAGACAGAGACCGCCACAGCCGCAGCGGGTTAGAACAGCTCCCACCGCCTCTCAGCCCGCGCCTCATGCTGACGCTCGACGCCGCTCGCGCTCCCACAACCGCAAGCCGCCTCCTGAGCGACGGGGTCCTCGGCCCAAGATTGTGCTGAACCCTGAGCTTCGAAAGCCGTCCTAGCCACAGGAATGAGAATAGAGAGTGCGTGTCTCGCAAAAGCCGGACCACTCTCTCTGCAAAAGCTCAAACATTACCCAGTCCCCTTACAGGCGGCTGGTAATGTCCATACAGCAGTCAATGGGCCAGTCACAGAGCTCGCTCACCTGCAAACAAACGCCGTTTTTACGGCGACGCACAGAAAACACAAAAAGAGTCTTTTTCTGCCTGTGTCACTAAGGGTTCACATGTCCACAAAGTGTGCATTCCCAGATACTGTCAAAACAGTGCCAAATTCATTCCCAGCTCAGGCTGCGCGCCCCATGAATGTAGATCACGTGCCTACGGTCATGTACGCACCACTACACACAAGCGCTGTTAACACAGTTATGAATTCATCCCCAGTAAAAGCGGGAAACATTATAAAAGTGACGCGTGTGCCTACCACTGTTTATGCACCCCCACTTATAAACACTGTCCTTACAGTGCCAAACACAACCCCAGCTCAGGCTGCGAGTTTTACAGACATAGCGCGCGCTGTTGTAAGCACACACGCGCCCATTCACTCAGCTGCTCAGCGTGCACCCGCGCCTCTGAGAGCTCGAGCTCAGGCGATTCGCTGGCCGGGTCCCTACGTCACAGCAGCTCGCCCCTAGCCTGTATTCAGCCCATATCTGTACACGCAGCGGCATGGGAAAACATTCCAGAAATGCCGAAATGGGTATTGAATATAGTAAAGCACGGATACTCGCTCCAGTTCGCTCGCAGACCACCACGTTTTACGACTGTGGTCGAGACGAAAGTGAGAAAGGAGTGTTCACAGGTTCTACGCACCGAGGTGCGCAAACTAATAGAAAAGGGCGCTGTGGAAACTGTTCCCCCCTCTATGAGCGAGGCAGGTTTTTACAGCCGCTATTTTCTCGTCCCGAAAAAGGATGGTGGTCTACGCTCCATCCTAGATCTCAGACACCTGAACAAAGCACTAATGATACGCTCGTTCAGAATGTTAACAACCAAGCATATCCTCGCGCAAGTACGCCCAGGAGATTGGTTTCTCTCAGTGGATCTGAAAGATGCTTACTTTCACATTCCAATAGCGCCTCATCACAGGCCGTTTCTGAGATTCGCTTTCGAGGGACAGTCTTACCAGTACACAGTACTTCCGTTCGGCCTGTCCCTGGCTCCCCGTACATTCACGAAATGTATGGACGCAGCACTTTCCCCCTTGAGACGAAGGGGAGTGCGAATACTGAATTATCTCGACGATTGGCTGGTCCTAGCACAATCAGATAGTCAGTTAATAACACACAGATCTTGGATTATCAGCCATTTAGAATGCCTGGGTCTAAGAATCAATTTTGCAAAATGCATACTCTCTCCCAGCCAGAGGATTTCTTTCCTGGGAATAGTTCTAGACTCGATGCAAATGACAGCGCGTCTCTCATCAGAGCGCACGCTCACCATCCGGCGCCTTGCAACATCATTCAGGGCGGGCGCGCGCGCCCCCGTCAAGCGGTTTCAGAGGATGCTCGGTCTCATGGCCTCAGCATCGGCCGTACTCCAGCTAGGATTGTTGCATATGCGCCCTCTCCAACGCTGGCTCAAGAGCCGCGTCCCTACTCACGCGTGGCGTTCGGGCCACTTTTTAATCAGAGCGAACCACGGCTGTATAAAAGCCCTGACGCACTGGAAAGCCGCCGACTGGTACCAGTCAGGCGTGAGTCTGGGTGTGAACACAAGGAGAAAGATGATAACGACAGATGCCTCCAAAATAGGTTGGGGGGCCGATTACGAGGGCAGGCCTGTCTTCGGCTTTTGGTCAAACCCGGAGAAGCGCCTACACATAAACTGTCTGGAGATGAAAGCGGTCGCTTTGGCTCTCAGAGCCCTGCTTCCACATCTAAAAAACGAACACGTCCTGGTCCGAACGGACAACATGACGGTAGTGTCGTACATAAATCACCAGGGTGGACTCAGGTCGAGCTCCATGCATTCAATGGCCAGGAGACTCATTTTATGGTCCCAGCACAACTTGCGCTCGCTGAGAGCAGCGCATGTGCCAGGCGCCCTGAACCAGGGGGCAGACATGCTATCCAGAGACAAGATTCTCCCAGGAGAATGGGCTCTCAACCCGCTGACGATTCAATGGTTATGGAAAACCTTTGGCAAAGCGGAGATCGACCTCTTCGCCTCCAAGGAGAACGCGCACTGCTCTCTTTTCTTCACGAAGAGCACGGACGCGCTCGCCCAGAGCTGGCCGAGCCGCCCCTTATATGCCTTTCCCCCGATCGCGATGCTGCCACAGGTCATCAGTCGGGTCAGAGAGGAGAAAAACGCAGTGCTTCTGATAGCCCCACTCTGGAAGAACCAAACATGGTTTCCAGATCTGATGCAAATGTAATCTGCACCACGGCCGATTCCACTGAGGCCAGACCTCCTCAGTCAGGCCAGCGGGATGATATTTCATCCCCGCCCCGATCTGTGGGCCCTTCATGCATGGCCCCTCAACGGGTTCCCAGGAACCTCACGAGTGGAGCGCTAAAAACCATCGCTGAGGCGCGGGCGCCCTCCACGAGACGCTTATATGCCCAGAAATGGAAAGTGTTCAGTGACTGGTGTAATGCCAAGGGCCTGAACCCTGAGACATGCGAGATTACGAACGTACTCGCTTTTCTACAAGGGCTTCTGGAGGCGGGCCGCATCCCCTCCACGCTCAAAGTATATGTGGCGGCCATCACAGCGTCACACAACCCTGTAATGGAACGTCCATTGGGAAGAAACGACCTAATTATTCGTTTCCTAAGGGGCGCTAGGAGGATGAACCCTTCACGCCCCCCCTCAGTGCCGATCTGGGACCTAGCTACTGTCCTAGACGCTCTTAAAGGGCCCCCGTTCGAACCACTCCGAACCGTGCACCTTAAACAGCTCTCGCTCAAGACTGCGCTCTTGCTGGCACTCGCCTCGGTCAAGAGAGTGGGCGACCTGCACGCGCTTTCGACAAGCGCTGCCTGCCTAGAATTCGGACCTAACGACTGCAGGGTCGTCCTTAGACCGAAACATGGGTATATTCCTAAAGTGCTCACCACTCCCTTCAGAGCACAGGTTATCTCCCTAACTGCGCTATCGTCTCCAGCAGACGAACACGACGCTAATCTGCCGGCTAGTTGGATGATAACTTTGCTTTTCAGCTCAGGCACCTGCCTCTGGCTATCATAAGGCGAAGTTCAGCACGCACAGCGTTTTGCATGGTGTTCCCATAGCGTAAGCTACTTACGCAATAGGACCTCTCGAAAGGGAACGACTCGGTTACTAACGTAACCTCGGTTCCCTGAGAGGAGGGAACGAGTATTGCGTAAGCTGCCGTGCTTGTGCTTGGTTAGTTCGCTTCAGTCGTTTTAACCTAAAGAACTCTCATGACGGGGCGCCCAATAAATAGCTCTTGGCCACGCCCATCTTGGCGGGCTCTAACGTGCGCGGGCGCGAAGCGCGCTCATTGGTCGCGCATTCAGAGTCGCCCCGTCATTGGTTCGAGCAAGTTGCCGCAGCACAGCCAATGACCGAGCTTCCTTCGTTCATAGCTGTCAGCTGTGCAGCTGCAATGCGTTTTACATAAAGACTTCAATATTCTCGAGAAAAGGAGTTTTCCCATAGCGTAAGCTACTTACGCAATACTCGTTAGTAACCGAGTCGATTTCCCAAATGACATATCAAGCAACACCAAACAACACCTAGTACTTGCTTTATAAAACCAAACAACACCTTGTCTGTTCCAGTTCTGAACACCCAGCTCTTCATCTCTGGATGGGTCTGTTTATTTGCCTTCTTTTGAACTATGTTATTCATTGACTGTGACTGTGATTTGAGACCACCCATTTCTTGATGGATAACATGTCTTATGCTGTGTTACTGACTCTCATGGTGCCCAGAGACTCCAAATCATATAGGCACTTATACTTCATTTGTTTTATTTCCCTCTATCTGCTTATTTTGTCAATGAATATTTGTCTTGTCATAGTAATTATAAAGGAGAAATCTCTACATGAACCAATGTACATGTTCTTGTCTCATCTGTGTATAAATGGGGTTTATGGAGCCTCTGGATTCTACCCTAAAATTATGTCTGATTTAATATTGGATTCATATGTGATCAGTTCTTGTTGCGCCTCAGTTGCGCACGACTTGTCTATGCACTCGCGAGGTGTCTAGATTATGCGCATGACTTAAACGCTGGCAGACACAGCAGCAGTTGTTGGCAGGTATATTGATCATGAAATCAGAATTTTTTTGTCTTGAATTATTCATTCATTCATTTATTGTCACTTGTTTAAGTCATCTAAAAAAAAAAATGTAAACTCGATTGGGCAGCAACAAGCAGCCGCTTAGTTCACTTATGCCTTATGCCTGGTAAAAAAAAAAGTCACACTCAGTGCCTTTGGGGTCAATATGACCCCACATTGAAATGAATGGGAAAAATAAAAAAAATGTGTTCCCTTTCGTTGTCACTCCGAGTTACGTCGGATGACGACGAATGGGGTTTCGCTTAGAAAGCCTATCAACTTCGAGTATTACAAAACGAGCCAATGGCAAAGAAATGCCATGGGTCTGCGGAATTTGCATGGCGTAACTCCGCCCCACCTCGTGGGTATAAAAGGAGGAAGCCGGCAGCAAGCAGATATGTTTTCGCTTCGGAGCCAAGTGTATTCTTCTCTCCACAAGCCATCTCTGAATTGTCAGCTTTACAAACGAGTACCTCGAGTGTTGGTGTGACGGCGATCTACGGCGAGAGCGTGCTTCCTGCTGATCTGTTGCAGTGGTCTGCCAGTCGGTGCGTTTCTCCCCGGGTGCTTCAACACTTGAGTTTTCTCTCACTAAAAGAGCTTACACGTGGCACGTCTTTTTAAAGACGGCTCGCCCGTGCATTTCTGGTTGCAGCGGACTGGTATCGGACTCTGATGGGCACGAGCGCTGTCTCGTGTGTTTGGGCTTTGATCATGCTTGAACAGCGCTCGTGGGTGACTCATGTTCTCGCTGGGAACGTGATCATCGCGTCATATATAGGTCGAGACTCGGTGAACTCGCAAGAGTGAGAGTCCCCTCATCCACCCCCCGATCTTCGGCTGGTGGCCAGGGTGACCTGAGGGTTACGGTCTGGATCTAGGCGCCGACTATGTGTCCGTGACCCCAGCCCCCCTCTTCAATGACGGTGCCCGCTAGTGAACTGCTGATTCCCGCGAGTCTACCCTCTGGTGGCCCGCGTGTTTCAGTTGAAGCTACAGAGGAAGATGCCATGTCTGTTGCAGCATCACTAGGTGGGTTTGAGTCTTCTGGAAGTGAGGGCTCGTCACAGCTGCCACCTTCCGGTGTGCATACGGCTGTGCCTGAGTCTGATCCGGAGATGACGACCATGCTTTCCTGGGACGATGGGTTTTGGGTAAGGCCGCCGACCCTCGTCCACGGCAAACCCCAATACCTCTCTTCCCGGACGTGCATGATGAGATCTCGAAGTCCAAGAAGACCCCCTTGTCTTCTCGGGACCGCTCGCTGATCTCATCCGCCTTTCCTCCCCTCGATGGGGCCGCTGCCCATGGGTACACTGGGGTTCCCCCGGCTGAACGCTCTGTTGCGATGCTATGTGTCCTCAGAGTGCTTCTTCTCGGCGCAATCCTAAGCACCCGCCCGTGGCCTGTAGTTTTTCGTCTACGCTTGTGGCGAGATCCTATAGCGCCACGGGACTGGCAGCCGCCTCACTGCATGCCATGGTCATTCTGCTGGTCCACCTGACCCAGATGCTCATGGACCTGCACGAGGGCGGGACTGACCCAGGGCTCTTCACTGAGCTGCGCGCCGCCACTGACCTTGCTCTCTGAGCGACGAAAGTGGCCGTACGCTCCCTGGGTCAGGTGATGCTCACCAGTCTGTGGCTGAACCTGTCTGATGTGCTGGATGTCGCGCGGACCCGTCTGTCCGACATTCCCATATCCCAGGTCGGCCTCTTCGGCGGTGCGGTTGAGGGCTTGCCCAACAGCTCTCAGCCGCCCATGAGCAGAGTGAGGTTGATTCTGTCCCGACGGCCCCGCCGTCCGCTCAGATCCCTCGTCTGCCCACCGCCGAAGGCGCCCTCCCGCGGCTCCCACCCCGCCCGTTCACGGGCCGGCTCTGGGGGCCGCGGGCGGACGCCACAGCCCTCTCCAGCCCCGCCCCCCGCTACACGCCGGGTTAAGCGGCGCTCGTGAGACGGGTACCTCGGCGATGGAGCAGACTGAGGTTGATTCTGTCCCGACGGCCCCGCCGTCCGCTCAGATCCCTCAGTCTGCCCACTGCCGAGGGCGCCCCCCCGCGGCTCCCACCCCGCCCGTTCACCCGGGTCGGCTCTGGAGGCCGCGGTCGGACGCCACAGTCCTCTCCAGCCCCGCACCCCGCTACACGCCGGGTTAAGCGGCGCTCTTGAGTTGGGCTCCTTAGAGATGGGACTCAGTTCTTTCCAGGAGTTGGTAGCAGGACCACTCCTTTCCCCGGGGAGGGCCGGGGAAGAATCCTTATTCTCCAAAGAGCTGATTCTCCCGTCTCTGAGCACAGAGTTCTCGGACGTCACAGAGCGCCGCCCACAAGCCGTGCTCTCCTCGTCCCCCTCTGTCCCAGAGGTGGTTGACATGGCGTGCCGTCCACGGACCGCTTCGCCGCTGTCCCCCTCTGTCGCCAGACCCCTGGCAGAGCAGGCCCCCGCGGGACGACCAGCCTGGTCCTCCCCTGGCCCCCTCTGCCAGGGCGCGGTTGCTAACTGTGCCCCCTCTCCGGGCCGCTATGCCGTCCACATCTGGGCCAGTTACTCCGCTTCGCTGCCCCTCCGGGGGGACGCCTGTGGCTCGCATGATCCCGTTGGTTCAGCTCCTGGGAGCCTGGCTAGAGCTTCCCCGTCTGTCCCACTGGATCGTGCGTACCGTCAGGCTCGGCTATGCGATTCAGTTCGCACGGTCTCCTCCCCGCTTCAGGGGAGTCCGCTCCACTTTGGTCGGTGGCAATGCCCCTATCATGAGAGCAGAGATTGCCACCCTGCTGGCGAAGGGTGCAATCGAGACTGTCCCTCCAGCCGAGATGAGGTCCGGCTTCTACAGCGCCTACTTCATTGTCCCCAAGATAACCGGTGGGTTACGGCCAATCCTGGACTTGCGCGTGCTGAACCGCTCCCTTCACAGGATGCCGTTCAAGATGCTCACCGCCAAACGCGTTTTCGAATGCATACGGCCCCAGGATTGGTTTGCAGCGATCGACCTGAAGGACGCCTACTTTCATGTCTCCATTCTTCCTCGACACAGACCGTTCCTCCGGTTTGCTTTCGAGGGGCAGGCATACCAGTACGCGGTTCTCCCTTTCGGGCTAGCCCTGTCTCCTCGCATCTTCACGAAGGTCGTCGAGGCGGCCCTTGTTCCCCTTCGAGAGCAAGGGGTTCGCATCCTGAGTTATATCGACGACTGGCTGATCCTAGCTCACTCTCGAGATCAGGTTTGCGAACACAGGGACCTAGTGCTCCGGCACCTAGCCCGTCTGGGCCTTCGGGTCAACTGGGAGAAGAGCAAACTTTGCCCCGTGCAGAGGATCTCTTTTCTCGGTATGGACATCGACTCGGTCGCCATGTCCGCGCAGCTTACGAGCGAGCGTGCGCAGTCACTGCTGACTTGCCTAAGACAATTCGAGGGCAAGAGTGCGGTTCCACTGAAACTTTTTCAGAGGCTCCTGGGGCATATGGCATCTGCAGCCGCGGTCACGCCGCTCGGATTGCTTCATATGAGACCGCTTCAGCTTTGGCTTCGCGACCGAGTCCCGAGGTGGGCATGGCAACACGGCACGTTCCGAGTACCAGTTACTCCGACCTGCCGTCAGTTCTTCACCCCGTGGTCGAACCTCGATTTTCTCAGGGCCGGTGTCCCCCTGGCACGAGCTTCCCGGCATGTTGTTGTCTCAACAGATGCCTCCACCACGGGCTGGGGCGCCATGTGCAATGGACATGCTGCTGCGGGCTCCTGGACAGGACCCCAGCGGCTGTGGCATGTCAATTGCCTCGAGTTGTTGGCAGTACGCCTTGCCCTGCACCGCTTCCGGGCGTTGCTCAGGGGTCAACACGTACTAGTCCGCTCAGACAATACCGCCACTGTAGCGTACATCAACCATCAAGGTGGTCTACGCTCCCGCCGTATGTCACAACTCGCTCGCCACCTCCTCCTATGGAGTCAGAAGCATCTGAGGTCGCATCGAGCCATCTTCATTCCCGGAGCGCTGAACTGTGCAGCCGACGAGCTCTCACGGCTTCAGCCCCTCCCTGGAGAATGGCGACTCCATCCCCAGTCGGTTCAGCTGATTTGGGACCAGTTCGGGGACGCGCAGATAGATCTGTTTGCCTCTCACGACTCGACCCATTGCGCCCAGTTCTATTCCCTGACCGAGGGCACGCTCGGCACGGATGCTCTGGCGCACAGCTGGCCGCAGGGCCGCAAGTATGCGTTTCCCCCAGTGAGCCTTCTTGCGCACACTTTGCGCAAGGTCAGGGAGGACGAGGAGCAGGTCATTCTGGTTGCCCCTTACTGGCCCAACCGGACCTGGTTCCCCGAACTAGTACTCCTCGCGACAGCACCTCCCTGGCCGATCCCTCTGAGGAAGAACCTTCTTTCTCAGGGACGGGGCACCCTATGGCACCCTCGTCCCGATCTTTGGAACCTCCACGTGTGGCTCCTGGATGGGACGAGGCAGGTTTGAGTACCCTACCACCAGCGGTGGTGGCTACCATCACTTCCGCTAGAGCGTCGTCCACGAGATACGTCTATGCGTTGAAGTGGAACCTCTTCGTCAACTGGTGCTCTTCTCACCGAGAAGACCCCCGGAGATGCTCGATCAGTGTTTTGCTTTCCTTCCTTCAACAGGGGCTGGAGCGAAGGCTGTCTCCCTCCACCCTGAAGGTCTATGTTGCCGCCATTGCCGCACATCATGACCTCATCGAAGGTAAGTCGGTAGGGAAGCACGACCTGATCATCAGGTTCCTGAGAGGAGCGAGGAGACTAAATCCTCCTCGTCCTCCTCTCGTTCCCTCTTGGGACCTCTCAGTGGTTCTAACTGCCCTGGAGAGTGCTCCCTTTGAGCCCCTGCAATCAGTCGAGCTTAAGTTCCTGTCTATGAAGACAGCGCTCCTGGTTGCACTGGCCTCCATCAAGAGGGTTGGGGACCTGCACGCATTCTCCGTTGACGAAGCGTGCCTGGAATTTGGGCCGGCTTCCTCTCACGTGATCCTGAGACCCCGGCCTGGATATGTGCCCAAGGTTCCTACCACTCCCTTTCGGGACCAGGTGGTGAACCTGCAAGCGCTGCCCTCGGAGGAGGCAGACCCAGCTTTGGCACTGCTCTGTCCAGTACGCGCTCTCCGCGCCTATGTAGACAGAACGCAGTGTTTCAGGACCTCAGACCAGCTCTTTGTCTGTTATGGTGGGAAGCTGAAGGGAAAGGCTCTCTCCAAGCAAAGGTTGTCTCACTGGATAGTGGACACCATTGCTGGCTTACCAGCAGCAAGGTCGACCGTGCCCCCTTGGTGTGACTGCCCACTCCACCCGGAGTGTGGCGTCCTCTTGGGCTCTAGCGCATGGCGCCTCGCTAACAGACATCTGCAGAGCTGCAGGCTGGGCGACACCTAACACATTCGCCAGATTCTATAATCTCCGAGTGGAGCCTGTGTCCTCTCGTGTACTCGCTTCAACCAGCTAGTACCGGACCCGCTCAGGTGTCTTCGCTTGCTCGCCATTCCACTCCACGGACTGGATACGTGCGATATTTTCCTCAGGTGAGCTTCTCCGAAAGCCCTGAGCTCCTCCAGCACTCCTGACGTCGGCGCCAGTGTCTATTGCCTGTGCGTCGGCTAGGTGCCTCCCGTGTGCATGGTCCCTCCTCTGAGCGACCCCCACATGTGTATTTCCACTGTAAGCCTCTCTGAGCGTGTGTCTTTCCCTTGGCAAGCCACCTTGCCACCCCTGGGGTTGAAATATTCCACCTGCGGCTGGACACCCCAGTGTTTTCCATATGCTTCCTTCGGGTCATATGTGTATTCTCTAAGTCCCCCCCCTCCGGGCTGGCATTAATTGCATACTTCCCCTAAGCTTGGGATATGCTTCCCAGTGTACCTTGGTATTCCTGTGTTATATGGAGTCCTTTGTCCAGGCTGACAGGGATCTCGATTTACGCAGGGCACTGGAAGACAGCTGAGAAGGTGGCGTGATTAGACTGGTAACCCCATTCGTCGTCATCCGACGTAACTCGGAGTGACAACGAAAGGGAACGTCTACGGTTACGTATGTAACCCTCGTTCCCTGAGTAGGGAACGGAGACGTTACGTCTGCCTGCCACTTTCCGCTGTACCGCGGGGATCGCCTGAGCTCAGTCTTGGCTCCTCAGCGAAGAAACATATCTGCTTGCTGCCGGCTTCCTCCTTTTATACCCACGAGGTGGGGCGGAGTTACGCCATGCAAATTCCGCAGACCCATGGCATTTCTTTGCCATTGGCTCGTTTTGTAATACTCGAAGTTGATAGGCTTTCTAAGCGAAACCCCATTCGTCGTCATCCGACGTAACGTCTCCGTTCCCTACTCAGGGAACGAGGGTTACATACGTAACCGTAGACGTTTTTTATTTTTCATTTGTCAAAAAAAATCAATAAATCCAGAATAAATCTGAAAATATTGCAAATTTATTTGGTATTACTGCAAAATTTATATAGCATTATTGCAATAACAAGATACTTCAAAAGACCTCAAACAACAACAAAAATAATTCTAAACTTTGACAAAATACTGATTTAATGTATTTTAAACCTTTAAATATATATATATTCATTAAAAAAAGCTGTTATAAGAGCAGTAAGTCACATCCAGAAAAATGAATGGATCTCTATGGGGCCTCTGCTGGAGGTATATGGTAATTACACTTTAAGGCTAAAAATATATTATCTACAAAAAAAACATCTAACCAGCAGATGGCAGAATTATGCATCTAACACCTAGATCAATATCCAGAAACAATTCCTATTTAAATTGGATCATCATTAATGTGTTTTTTTCATAAAAATGTAATATTTCATTTTTATGCTAATGGTGTTGTTGAGGAATTTTGCAGTAAAAAGGTAAAAAAGTACTTCATATCCCCCAAAACACAGCATAAAAATATTGATGAGAAGTAAACAAAAAAATGATATATAATTTGTATTATTAAAATGTATATTTTTTTGTACAATAGCTCTATTTATGTCTGGGGTCATATAGACCCCAAATACACTGAGTGTAAACAGGAAACAAAGACCATATTAGGGTAAAGTTTGGAATTTAAAGATCCCTTTCAGGAACGTCGAGCTGCGTGAAACGCTGCGGTAACGCCTCTTGCGTTGTGCGTCATGAACGTACGGAATCACGTACGGAATCAGCCCAATGGCGAGACGGAACGTCACGAGTGACGTCATCGACCAGGAAACTATAAAGCACACCCCTGAACACAATGGCGACAGCTTCTGTTGTCTTCAGCAAGCGCTCTGTGTGTCAATCTGTCCCTGTGTTTTTGTCTGTTCTTAGTGATTGCTAGGCAGGAGTTTTTCACTTAAAAAAACTATATATATATTCACATATATCAGTATGACGAGCGAGCAGCAATACAGAAAGTGTGTTCCCCCCTGTACTCGTTTTCTCACGGGTGGGGATACACACGATCTGTGTGTTGTTTGTTTGGGAGTGCAGCATGCCCAGTCAGCTCTCGAGGGGGCTGATTGTGAGCAGTGCGAGCGTTTTCCATTAAGAACGCTCCACTCCCGCCGATCCCTCTTCGAGGAGAGTGGTTCGGTTCGCGCTCCCCACGGCTCGGGTCCCGCGCCTGTCGTGGGGATCGCAAATGGATCTGTCAGCGGGGTTTGAGACGGGCTCTGCCTTATCTCAGCCTTTACCTGCCAGTTCCAGTGCCTCAGTTCCGGGTGTGGAAGCACGCATTGTGGTTTCTTCCCCCCAGGCTGAGGCACCAATACTGCAGCTATCCAGTTCTGAGGAGCTGGATGTTGTCAGTATTGAGACAGGGGATGTTGAGGACTCGTCACCTCATTCCCCTGAACACGATGAGCTTATGGAGGTGCTCACTCGTGCTGTGTCAAAACTAAGCATTGAGTGGCCAGCTGTTAGGCAGGAATATGTTTCTAAAAGCAAGCTTGACGAACGATTTTTGCCTTCCCGCGTTCAGCCTCCACGGTGGTGCCTTCCGTTTCTTCCCGATCTCCACACCGAGGTGTCGAGGTCGTGGAAGAGACCCGCCTCTTATCGTGTGTTTAGCCCCCAGACTTCCACATATTCTAATATATCGGTGGCTAAGTTATATGGTTATGGGGCGATGCCCAAGGCGGAGGAGACTCTAGCTAGCCATCTTTCTGCTGAGTCTTCCTCGTCTCTTAAGAAACCAGCTTTACCCACCAAGCCTCTCAGAAATACTTCGGCTCTGGTGGGTAAGGGTTATTCGGCGGCTGGTCAGGCTTCGGCGTGTCTGCACACGATGTCAATATTGCAGGCATACCAAGCCGATCTTTTAAAAGATATGAGTGAGAGTGAGGAGGTCAGCACTGACGTGGTTCGAGAACTGCGTCAGGCTGCAGATTTATCTCTGCGTGCCACCAGGGAATCGGCTAAACCAATGGGCCGTTCTATGGCAGCCCTGGTGGCCGCAGAGAGACACTTGTGGCTTAATCTGTCTGATATGAAGGATAAAGAGAAAGCTTTTCTTTTGGATGCTCCACTTTCTCCATCTGGTTTATTCGGTGACGCGGTAAACACGGTCATAGATAAATTTCAGGAAGACAAGAAACAAGCTGCAGCTTTTCAAAAATTCCTCCCACTTAAAGTTCATGTCCCAGGGTCTGCTGGGCGAGGGCAGACCAAGCCGTCGACTAGCTCCTCACATTGGGCGCAACAAAGGCAGAGTGTCGCGTCTCGTGGCCCCCCTTCTAAACAGTGGGAACCGACGCGACAGTCTCAGGCGAAGCCTTCTAGTGGTAAGACTGATCTGAGGACAGTCATTATGGCTAGGAAGGCTTCGTCTAAGAAGTCCTGACGCCACTGGTGTCAGGATGCGGAGGGTGGTCCCCACCGTGAGAGGGAGGTGTTCACCGCTTCAGACGGTGCCCGTTCTCTCACGGTGCCCTCAGGGGTCCCTTCTGCCAACCCCGCCTTCGTGTCAGGGCGCAGACGGGCCCAGCGAGCGCTTTCCCGAGGGACGCTCGCCCCCTCTGAGGAGGGGTTTAGAGCAGTCAGACCAGTCGTCCCCTGCCGGTGCGCCGTTACAGGGCGCTGTGTCTGCTGCTCAAAATATTCCAGAGGCCAGCCTCGAGAGGCTGGTACCCTTAGTAGATTTTCTGGCAGAGTGGAAAAGTCTTCCAAAAATATCTCAGTGGGTTCTGCATTCGATAGAAAGGGGTTATGCCATTCAGTTCAGATCTCCTCCTCCTCGATTCAACGGGGTCCTGCCCACCGTGGTGGGCCCCGAGCAGGCTCTGGTAATGGAACAAGAGGTGAAAACGCTCCTTCAAAAGGAGGCTATAGTACGGGTTCCTCCTCCCAGAGAGGAGTCAGGTTATTACAGCCGATATTTCATCGTTCCAAAGAAGGATGGGGGGTTGCGTCCAATTTTAGATCTGCGCCTATTAAATCGTGCTGTAGCCAAGCTCAAATTCAAGATGCTTACGCTAAAGCAAATCGTGTCACAAATCAGGTCCGAGGACTGGTTTGTCACGATAGATCTGAAGGACGCATACTTCCACATCTCCATCCTTCCGCAACACAGGAAGTTCCTGAGGTTCGCTTTCGGGGGCGAAGCGTACCAATATCGTGTTCTTCCGTTTGGCCTAGCTTTATCTCCCCGCACGTACACGAAGTGCATGGACGCAGCGCTAGTCCCGCTGCAGCTCCAGGGCGTTCGTATATTGAACTACATAGACGATTGGTTGATTCTCGCTCAATCGCAGCAGCAAGCGGCTCGGCATCGAGATGTCGTCCTCGCACACATCAAAAAATTGGGGTTGAGGCTGAATGCCAAAAAGAGTGTTCTATCTCCATCACAGATAACATCCTTTCTGGGGGTACTATGGGATTCTGTGGCAATTCGGGCTCGCCTGTCGCCTGCCCGCATCGCTTCGATTCTCTCAGCTGTAAAAAGAGTAAAGCTAGGCCAGTTGCTCACTGTAAAGCAGTTCCAGAGACTGCTGGGTCTGATGGCAGCAGCGTCCAGTGTTATACCCTGCGGCCTGCTGTACAAGAGACCATTACAGTGGTGGCTCAGGACCAAGGGGTTCTCCCCGAGGGGAAACCCCCTCCGCGTGATCAAAGTTACACGGAGTTGTCTCCGTGCTCTGGTCATGTGGAGAGATCCTTGGTTTCTGTCCCAGGGACCTGTGTTGGGAGCTCTTTGTCGTCGTGTAACGCTAACGACAGATGCTTCCCTCACAGGCTGGGGGGCGATCATGAGTGGTCGCCCAGCCCAGGGTCTGTGGCAGGACCATCATCGATTTTGGCATATAAATTGTCTAGAGATGTTGGCAGGCTCTGAAGCGCTTCCTGCCAGACCTGAGACCAGACCGAGCCGTTATACAATCTGGCTCGCCGGATCCTTCTATGGTCCCAGGGGAAGCTTCTCTCATTGAGGGCGATTTATCTCCCGGGGTATTTAAATCGGGGAGCGGACATCCTGTCGAGGCAGGGGCCGAGGCCCGGGGAATGGAGACTCCACCCCAAGGTGGTGGAGCTCCTTTGGATGCAGTATGGTCGTGCCGAGGTAGACCTATTTGCGTCCAGGGAGACATCACACTGTCCACTGTGGTTTTCTCTCAGTCATCCAGCCCCGCTGGGGTTGGACGCTATGGTGCAGGCGTGGCCGAGGTCACGCCTGTACGCCTTTCCCCCGATTGCTCTCCTCCCAGGAGTTCTGGAGAGTGTTCGCCGGGACGGGGTCAGTATATTATTGGTAGCCCCGTTTTGGCCGGCCCGAGTATGGTTCACGGACCTAGTGTCTCTTCTAGATGGCTCTCCTCTGGAGATTCCGATCAGGAGGGACCTTCTCTCTCAGGCGAGCGGGTTGATACTTCACCCCCGCCCAGAGTTGTGGAAGCTATGGGCTTGGTCTCTGAGGGGGCCCAGCTCGTAGGGGCTGGTCTCTCAACCGAGGTTGTTGAGACCATCCTTCATTCCAGAGCTCCTTCCACGAGGAGGTTATATGCCTTGAAGTGGAGGCTCTTCACTTCTTGGTGTGGAGAACACCTGTTGGACCCAGTTAACTGCCCAGTGGGTGCAGTGCTGGAGTTCCTGCGGAGCGTTTCTCCTCAGGGCTATCCCCCTCCACACTAAAGGTGTATGTGGCGGCACTTGCTGCTTACCATGTCCCTTTCAGTGGAGTCTCTGTGGGGAGACACCCATTTATAACTCGCTTTCTTCGTGGTACTTTGAGGCTGAGGCCTGTAGTCCCCACGAGGGTGCCAGCATGGGACTTAGCTATCGCCCTAGAAGGTCTTTCCCTAGCTCCCTTTGAGCCTATTGAAGAAGTTGCTGATAAGTTTATTACTTTGAAGACTATTTTTCTCCTTGCCATTTCTTCTCTTAAGAGAATCTGAGATATTCAGGCTCTCTCGGTTGCTCCTTCGTGTTTGGAGTTTTCACCTGGGATGGTGAAGGCTTTTCTCCACCCCAGGCCAGGTTATGTCCCTAAGGTTACTACCAATGTGGCCAGACCTATAGTTCTGCAGGCCTTCTGTCCTCCTCCTTTTACATCATCTGATCAGGAAAAACTTAATCTGCTCTGCCCTGTTCGGGCTTTAGATGCTTACGTCCACAGAGCTGCCCTGTGGAGAAAATCAGAACAGCTGTTCGTTAGTTTTAAACCACCTAAGAAGGGGTCCCCAGTGTCTAAGCAGAGGATGAGCAAGTGGGTGATTGAGGCCATCTCACTTGCCTATGAGTCGGTTGGTCAGCCTTCACCTTTGGCTGTCCGAGCTCACTCTACCAGGAGTATGGCGGCTTCCAAAGCCTTATTGTCAGGAGTCTCCCTCCAGGACGTTTGTGATGCGGCAGGCTGGTCCTCACCGCATACTTTCGTCAGGTTTTATGACCTAGCCTCAGCTCCACCTCTGGGGCGCAGGTGCTTTCGGTTGAATTTAATCTTTGATTCACACAGTCGGTCACTTGCTCTTATGGCGACGTGGGTGTAAAGACTCTGGGGCGGATCTAATCCGTGGGGAATTTGCATATCATAATTAATAATTGGTAATTAATAATTATTCATACATGTTTGGATTAGATCAGTCTTACATGTTAATAAAACTCCCGATAAGGGATGATATGTAATTTTACCTGCATGCATGCTTGTGTATCCTTGCACTTAACCACAAGTTGATTGCAATTACCTGCACGGACCACGTTTTACAAAACAGGCAAAATTAATTAGCTCAATTGTCAGACTAATATCTGTGGGAATCCACAATATCATCTTACTTTATAGGATTTCAGGAAAAGCAATTCTGTGGCCACAAGAATTGGGTTTCCTGCCCTATAAACACATACTCTTTAAAGTATCTTTAATTTGTAAGCTTGTTGCTATAAGATCTTTTGGCACTTAAGGGACTTAAATGAGCAAAAAGGCAGTACATCAATCAGATGAATATAATGAATTTAATAAGGCAGAACTACTTATGTATTTACTACGGTTACATGGGCTATATGTATTTACAAACATAATAAACAACAATACACGATAAGGCATCGATGAATGAGAAATGCATAGAGTGTGGACAATGGAAACACGTGTGAGAGGGGAAGGGACAGAGAGAGAGAGAGAGAGAGAGAGAGAGAGAGAGAGAGAGAGAGCATTGGCAACATTCCCCTGACAGTCCCCTGCCTGTGACAACACGAAAACATCATCTTAATGCTTCTTAGAAGCTCTATAAAGAGATATACTTAAGTTTCTGGGTCTCTCTGTGTCGCGGCATTCCTGCGCGTGCGTGAGCGGAGTCCTTTAGGAAGCGTCACTGGGTGCTGCTTGGCGCGCGTTGAACGGAGTTTCCAAGTCTTTGGGGTAACATTACCAAAGGAAAATAGTTCGGCTAAGTTTGTTTCACTTTGTGGAAGTGAGCAGAGTCGACTACGGAAAACAAAACTTTGACTAACAAAGAAAAGAAATAAAGATCTCTACGGGGAAATCACGCGGAGTTAACGTCACATCTTCGCATGGCTGGTGAAGAAGCGTGTGTGCGTCTCTCGCCACGTGGTCACGTGCGCGTGTTTCTCCTTCAAAACGAGCGCGCGCTCGTTTAAAGGTCCCTTGTAGATGGATTTGCTGAAGAGATATGTCACGCGGTGTTCTTTTCACTCGTCGATTGGAATTAAACACGGAGACTTATCTAAGACTGAAAAACACAAACTAAACTAGAAACAAATAAAGGAAAGGCGAAGAGCTCGCCCGGAGGCGAGACCCTACATTTTGACAATCAAAAGTAACAGAGAGAGGAGCGGAGGGGGGAAGCGTCATTTATCACCTTGGAGAAATCCGGCCTCTTCCTGTTGACTTGGCCAATTAGAGGGTTGGAATTTCACAGGCGGGACTTTGGTTTTTATTGCTCTTTGTCTAAGAGAGAGACATTTGAAACCGACGAAATTAGGGTGTTTAAGAGCAGAATCTTCACAATTCTTATAATACTAATATGTCACAAGTTTAGCAAAATGTAATGTCAATTAACAAATGGGGAATGAAGATTGGAGTATATCAAGACCAAACTTGCCACAAATGGATTTGGTTAAACATCAGTTGGCCAAGTTTAAACATTATCGCATTAGAGTTGTCGAGAAACATAGACCAAACCACAAAAAGGCAACTCATGAAATAGGGAACTTAGATACATTGTTCATACAATTCTCAAGTGGATATATAATAGCATATACTGTATATATATGAATACAGGATTCATTTCTCCTCCTTGGTTAGAATTCAGAGAGGGTGGCAGTTCTGTGAACATTCCTTTGGGTCGTAAACGCCGTTATCTAAGAACACCAGTGATGTTAGTTTTGGTCTCTTTTCACTCCAAAGATGGAAAACATAGTAAACTATATTTTTCATTAACTTCTTACATATATTTGGCTCGAGCAAGTTGAGCGATTTCGTTTAATACCAATCACTCCGTGTTTGTTACGCATACAAGGATATATATAAACTCTTAGACCTTTATAGAAGTCCGCAAGGTTCAACTACATAACTAACAGTCCTAGATAGACAGGATACAGTATAAACTTCAAACATACAGGAATACATCATGTTTACATTTCATAATCACTCATTTCTGGGTTTTAATGTTATAGATGCATATATGTGTGTGTGTGTGTGTGTGTTGTCCATTTGCGCATCTGGCATTCCTTCCTCGCTGGGGGGGGGTTTGGAGATAACGGTCTTCTTGGATGTTGGCTCGCGAACAAATCAGGATCGCGCGAGGATCTCTGTGGGGACTCATTACGCTGTAAAGGTGTCACAAACTAATCTACCCTCCAGACTGCTGGCGCTAACGGAAGATTTAGAATTGGAAGAGTCATAGGTTGGGGCTTTAGAAACCCCTGTTAACGTGTGTTTATTGTGTTAAGGAATGCTGACTCCATGATTCTGCGCTCATACCCTACATGGGTATTAGTGTTCCCGCAGCGTTTCACGCAGCTCGACGTTCCTGAAATGGAACGTCCCGGGTTACGTATGTAACCCTAGTTCCCTGAAGGAACGAGACGCTGCGTGTCGTTGCCATACTCCCGGCATTCCCTTGATCGATTTGCTTCAGACTTTTTCCAGAAGCTGTCGCCATTGTGTTCAGGGGTGTGCTTTATAGTTTCCTGGTCGATGACGTCACTCGTGACGTTCCGTCTCGCCATTGGGCTGATTCCATACGTGCTTCATGACGCACAACGCAAGAGGCGTTCCCGCAGCGTTTCACGCAGCGTCTCGTTCCTTCAGGGAACTAGGGTTACATACGTAACCCGGGACGTTATGTTTGTCTTCATTAGTGAACAGATCAATGGACAGACAACAAGACACCTCAACCTATAGGTAGGCCTACTGCAATCTGAATTCTGCAATTCGCTCATTCTGAAATTCTGAATACAGATTTACTTTTTTTTTTAACTTTTTTTTTTTAAAGCGCCTCCATAACCATAACTCTCTGACCTGCTTGTGTTCACACGGTGAAGGATGAGGGAGAGAGGCTGACGACTCAGCATGCATGGGAATAAATTACAATTGAAGTTGGGCATTTACCCTGATTGGTCTGAATAAATCGCTGCTGCACTGTGCTGGCTGCCTTGTCATTGTCTGTATCCTCCTTTTGTTATTTTTTTCTTACTGCTGGAGAAAATGGATGTGTGACCTGAGAGTTTGCAGCCTTGATTTATGATATAAAATCTTAATATTAAATACAATATAATAGCCTACTACATAAATATAACACTTCATTCCTATGCATACTTACACACTAGTGAAATGCCGGAGAATTTGCGCAGTCATTAACTGTAATTGTTCGCTTTCGAGAGGTCTCTCCTATTGCGTAAGTAGCTTACGCTATGGGAAAACTCCTTTTCTCGAGAATATTGAAGTCTTTATGTAAAACGCATTGCAGCTGCACAGCAGACAGCAATGAGCGAAGGAGCTCGGTCATTGGCTGTGCTGCGGCACCTTGCTCGAACCAATGACGGGGCGAATGCGCGACCAATGAGCGCGCCTCGCGCCCGCGCGCGTCAGAGCCCGCCAAGATGGGCGTGGCCAAGAGCTATATATTGGGCGCCCCGTCATGAGAGTTCTTTAGATTTAATCTCCTTCAGCGAACACCTTCTTCGCTGGATCCTCCGGATTATTGAAAGCCTTCGCCGCCGTGGAAAAGCATACCAGCGGGATTGCTACGAGGACGTCGGCATCTTCAGCCGCCTTCGAATGCCATCCTACTGAGCATTCCGGCGCGCTACACGCAAGTATTTACATCTGTTCGCCCCGCGACATTTGTAAAAGAGCAATTTTCTGAGGCGTTGTTTCAAATGCCTTCCTGCGCGTCGTGCATAGACCTTCTTCCAGATGGGGATCGTCACATCATCTGCGCTCGCTGCCTGGGCCGGGACCACGCAGAAGCTGCTTTGACTCTCAGAGCCCTGCTTCCACATCTAAAAAACGAACACGTCCTGGTCCGAACGGACAACATGACGGTAGTGTCGTACATAAATCGCCAGGGTGGACTCAGGTCGAGCTCCATGCATTCAATGGCCAGGAGACTCATCTTATGGTCCCAGCACAACTTGCGCTCGCTGAGAGCAGCGAATGTGCCAGGCGCGCTGAACCAAGGGGCAGACATGCTATCCAGAGACAAGATTCTCCCAGCAGAATGGGCTCTCAACCTGCTGACGATTCAGTGGTTATGGAAAATCTTTGGCGAGGCGGAGGTCGACCTCTTCGCCTCCAAGGAGAATGCACACTGCTCTCTTTTCTTCACATAAAGCACGGACGCGCTCGCCCAGAGCTGGCTGAGCCGCCCCTTATATGCTTTTCCCCCGATCGCGATGCTGCCACAGGTCATCAGTCGAGTCAGAGAGGAGAAAAACCCAGTGCTCCTGATAGCCCCACTCTGGAAGAACCAAACATGGTTTCCAGAATTGATGCAAGTGCAATCTGCACCACGGCCGATTCCACTGAGGCCAGACCTCCTCAGTCAAGCCAGCGGGATGATATTTCATCCCCGCCCCGATCTGTGGGCCCTTCATGCATGGCCCCTCAACGGGTTCCCAGGAACCTCACGAGTGGAGCGCTAAAAACCATCGCTGAGGCGCGGGCGCCCTCCACGAGACGCTTATATTTCAGAAATGGAAAGTGTTCAGTGACTGGTGTAACGCCGAGGGCCTGAACCCTGAAACATGCGAGATTACGAACGTACTCGCTTTTCTACAAGGGCTTCTGGAGGCGGGCCGCTCCCCCTCCACGCTCAAAGTATATGTGGCGGCCATCACAGCGTCACACGACCCTGGGATGGAACGTCCTTTGGGAAGAAACTACCTAATTATTCGTTTCCTAAGGGGCGCTAGGAGGATGAACCCTTCACGCCCCCCCTCAGTGCCGATATGGGACCTAGCTACTGTCCTAGACGCTCTTAAAGGGCCCCCGTTCGAACCACTCCGAACCGTGCACCTTAAGCAGCTCTCGCTCAAAACTGCGCTCTTGCTGGCACTCGCCTCGGTCAAGAGAGTGGGCGATCTGCACGCGCTTTCGGCAAGCGCTGCTTGTTTGGAATTCGGACCTAACGACTGCAGGGTCGTCCTTAGGCCAAAACATGGGTGTATTCCTAAAGTGCTCACCACTCCCTTCAGAGCACAGGTTATCTCCCTAACTGCGCTATCGTCTCCAGCAGACGAACACGACGCTAACCTACTCTGCCCCGTTAGGGCTCTCAGAGTGTATTTGGAGCGTTCTGCCCTATTCAGACAGACAGAACAACTGTTTGTATGCTTTGCGATCGAGGATATTTGTGCGGCGGCAGGCTGGGCCTCACTGTCCACATTTATCAGGTTTTACAACCTACAGGTCCCGACATTGCATTCCAATGTACTATCAGCATGATGCTAGTAGAACTATGAGTTCGTATCTAGATTATGTATGTGCTTGTGTCACACTGAGCGCCTTCTAGCCGCTCTTTACTTATTCCCACATATAAAGCTCGCCTCTGCCGGCTAGTTGGATGATAACTTTGCTTTTTAGCTCAGGCACCTGCCTCTGGCTATCATAAGGCGAAGTTCAGCACGTACTGCGTTTTGCATGGTGTTCCCATAGCGTAAGCTACTTATGCAATAGGAGAGACCCCTCGAAAGGGAACGACTCGGTTACTAATGTAACCTCGGTTCCCTGAGAGGAGGGAACGAGTATTGCGTAAGCTGCCGTGCTTGTGCTTGGTTAGTTCGCTTCAGTTGTTTTAACCTAAAGAACTCTCATGACGGGGCGCCCAATATATAGCTCTTGGCCATGCCCATCTTGGCGGGCTCTGACGCGCGCGGGCGCGAGGCGTGCTCATTTGTCGCGCATTCACAGTCGCCCCGTCATTGGTTCGAGCAAGTTGCCGCAGCACAGCCAATGACCGAGCTCCTTCGCTCATTGCTGTCTGCTGTGCAGCTGCAATGCGTTTTACATAAAGACTTCAATATTCTCGAGAAAAGGAGTTTTCCCATAGCGTAAGCTACTTACGCAATACTTGTTCCCTCCTCTCAGGGAACCGAGGTTACGTTAGTAACCGAGTCGTTTCCAAGTTCTCCAAGATTTTGAAGTGGACGTTGGTCAAAATCAAAAAAAAAAACATCAGGGGGAAAAAATACATACTTCAAATTCATTAAAAATAATCATGCTTAATATTTCCTCCACAAGGCACAGCCTACCCAAGATTTTAACCCTTTCACACGTAAATTTAAAATATTCTAACTGACCCCCCAGCGCGAGTTTTTCAAGTCGACCGTTATTTAGAACTTGTCACTTTAATGTTTCCATGGTGACGCGTCATTGCTTGTCACGTGACACAGCGCAACCACAACACCGCTGAATGAATGATGATCTGCTTTAATGTCATTTTTCCTTTTTTATTAAAAATATCCACAAATGTATTAGCTATAGCATGAAACACTGATATTCAGATTGTCAAATATGTGCAAGTGGATGTGTTTTGTTGTTTAAACACCTTTATAACGATCGCGTTAGTTGAGCTGTATGCGCAATGGGCGGCGCCATCTTAGATTAGGCTTGTTCGAGATTTTTTTTTTATTTTTTTTTATTTTTTTATTGAACAATAGTATTAACAACCATAATTGGCCTGGTACAACATATGAAATGTCTTCTTAGACAACAGACAAGCACCTTCACATAGGAAGTAGAAAATACAGATACAAATAAGATAAAAAAAATAAATTTAAAAATTAAAAAAAATAAATAAATAAAAAAAATTAAAAAATAATAATTAATTAAATAAAAGACTAGGGGTTTTCAGAAGGATTCACATCCTCTATCAAAGTAGATAAGATTAAGGCATTCTTTTTCTTCATCAATTTTAGCGAAAAAAAGTAATGACACAGTTCTTTATGAAAAACGTAAAAGTTTGGTAGTGTTTTCAGGAATCTATTCTTGTGTAAAAAGAATTTCCCAAGAATAATAAATGTGTTTACTGCCAAGTCAAGTGTTTCATTTTTCGTAAAAATACCAAAAATTCTATTTTCCTTTGTTAATAGAGGTAAATCTTTAAATTTAGGAAATAACCAGTAATGCAAATCCTCACAAAAGGTATAAGAAAATTTACAATCATAAAACAGATGTTCTGTTGTTTCAATCTGATCAACACAAAAGGAGCAACTATTAGCATCAAGACCAAATCGACATCTTAAAAACTCTCTAGATGGATAAACTCCATTCAGAATTTTAAAGTGCACTTCCTTTGCTTTTGGAGCAACTGGGAATTTAAGATATTTTGTTCTTAAGTTCTTAACTTCAGCACTGGAAAAATATTGAGAGATTGAATTTTTATTTGAAGAATAAGGATATAATTCCTTCACAAAGGCTTTGCGAATTGTAATATTGGGTAAATTAATGTGAGAAACTCCATTCACCAAATGCTTAGGAAGACAGGGGGTTACATTACTTTGATATATATTGAAAGACATCTGAATTATAGATTGTGGGATTGCTTTGATAAAGTTATCATATTGTTTTTTGTCAAATAAATTAAATTTTAAACAGAAAGTGTCAAAAGACATAATGACTCCAGTATTATCTAAAATATGCATTACAGACCATATTCCTTTCTCCCACCAACTTTCGTAAAATAAAGACTTATTCCTAAATACCACATACCTACAGTTCCACAAAGGGATGTTGTGAGGACTGAAATTATGCTTGTAGATCATTTTCCAATAAAGTGGAACCTGTTGATGAAACACTGATAACTTAACAGGGAGTTTTTTTAAGGTCATAATCACATCTAAGGAGAAGATTGACACCTCCTAATTTCATAAAGATTTGACTGGGGATATGAAACCAAAAACTACTTTCATTTTTTAAAAAGGATCTTAGCCAATTTGTTTTAACAGTACCATTAATACATTCAATGTCGATTGCTTTTAGCCCTCCTTCTTCATACTCCTTAACCAAGATTCCTTTTCTAATGTAGTGTGTTTTTCTTTTCCAGATAAAATTGAAGTTGGCTTGATTTATAGCTTTTATTGCATTCTTAGGAAATGAGATTGAGTAAGCTGGGTAAATAAGTCTAGAAATGCATTCCATTTTTTTAAGAAAAATTCGGCCAATAATAGAGATGTCTCTTTGAGACCACAAATTCAAAAAAGATTTACATTTATCTATATTATTCCAAATGTTGAGATTATTAAGTGAGGCATTATCCTTTGTAATGTGTATACCTAGGTATTTAACAGTATCTTTAACAGGAATATTGCAAAAAGTCGAAAGAGTGAAGTTATGAATTGGTAATAATTCACATTTTTTCAGATTTAACTTTAAACCGGAAGCCCTGGAGAAAAGCTCTATAGTTTGGAGAATTTTTGGAATTTGGTTAATGTTTTTCATGAATATAGTCGTGTCATCAGCCAATTGGCTAATGACTAACTGTTTTGCCAAACACTATTAATTTTTCAAAATCAGAATTTTTTATAAGAATAGAAAGCATTTCCGCTGCAGCAATAAAGAGCAAAGGAGAAATGGGACAACCTTGTTTGATTCCTTTATCAATTGGAAATCTTGAAGATGTACCCTGAGGTAATATAACTGAGCTGTTAGTGTCCTTATAAATTAATTTGACAGAATTAATACAATTTTCTCCAAACCCAAATAATTCTAGAGTGCGAAACATAAAATTGTGTTTGATAGTGTCAAAAGCTTTAAAAAAATCTAAAAATAAAATAAAACCTTCATCTTCAATCAAATAATTATAATCCAATAAATCAAGCACAAGTCGTATATTATTATGAATTGAGCGCCCTTTTAAGAAACCGGACTGTGTCTCTGAAATAATCTGTGAGATTCCAATTTTTAATCTGTTTGCATAAATATGAGTTAAAATGTTATAGTCATTATTAAGCAGGGTTATGGGTCTAAGGTTGTCTATTAATTTAGGATTTTTCCCAGGTTTGGGGATAAGAATGATAATCCCTTGTTTCATAGTAGTTGTAATAATGCGGGATTCAGATATTTCTTTTAACATATGAAAAACAAGGTCTTTAATATATTCCCAAAAATGCCTATAGAAGTTACTCGTTAATCCATCTGAACCGGGTGATTTGTCTAATGATAAACATTTCATGGCTTTTTCCACTTCAACCATACTAATATCTGCATCACAAACATTTTTAAAACTCTCATCTACTTTGGGGATCCAATATTTAATAAGATCAAAGAATGCATAGGCATCTGTGTGTGAATAAGAGGAGGAATACAGTTTACTGTAGAAATTATAAATTTCTGTATAAAATTATAAAATCTCAACAGGATCTGTGCATTCTTGGTTATTAATTAGCAAAGACTTAATACCATTACGCTCTTGTCTCTTTTTCTCCAATCTACAAAAATATGCAGAGCTCCTTTCGCCCTCCTCTATCCACTTTGCCCTTGATCTTATATACGCTCCTTTGGCTTTATCAACATAAATGTTGTCTAGACAAGATTGTAGGAGAATAAGTTTTTGTTTGTCATTTTCATTTAAGGAAGGCCTAATACAAATACTATTTATTTCTTTATTAATTTCTAATTCTTTTTTTTCTATTCCTGCTTAATAATTTACCCGAAGATATAGAGATCTGACGCACCTTATATTTTAAATATTCCCATTTTTCTCTATAAGTTGCAAGATTTGAATCTCCAGTTATATTATTAATTGTAATTATAATTTCTTGACAAAAGGTTTCACTGTTCAGAAGATTTGAGTTAAATTTCCAGTACCCTTTTGTCCTTTGATATGTGTTTGCAGGTTTAATAATAAGTTTAACCATACAGTGGTCAGTTAAAGGTGCAGCAGAAACCATAGAGCTTGACTCCAGACAAGATCCAACTTCAGAGACCAGCCAGAAATCTAATCTAGATTTTGCTGAGCCATCAGTCTTAAACCAAGTGAAGACTTGGATACAAGGGTTTTTAGTCCGCCATACATCTATCAAATTAAACAGACTACAAAAGTTAAGCAATATGGGATTGTAATGATGTCTTGTATATTTTGAAGGAGACCTATCAAGCCAATAATCTATTACCATATTAAAATCACCTCCGAAAATAAAGTTTTCAGTAGGATACCTTTGACCTAAATCCTTTACAACTCTGATAACCTCATCAATCAATATTTTGTTTTGGTTTTGCTTATTATATCCATATATATTTCCCAAAATAAAAAAACTATCCTCTATTCCAAAAATGCATATTATCCAATGACCGCAACTGTCCCTAACAGTGGTTAATATCTTCCCAGGAAAATTATTTAAAAGTATAGTAACGCCTGCTGACCTATTAGAACCATGAGAGAAAAGTATTTTATCTCCCCACTGGTTTGACCAGAATTTTTCATCCATGTCAACAGAGTGAGTTTCTTGGAGAAGAAAGTATTGTGCCCTTTCATTTTTACAAAAAAGAAATACTGATTTTCTTTTAACAAAATGCAATATGCAAGGCCCCTATCAAGCATTATTAAATGTGATCAGAATAACTAATAAAACAAAGATTATCTTCCTTAAATTAAGGATCTAAATTGAACATACTTTAATCACTTAGTTTCAAGCTTCTCTACTTTTTTGAAAAAAGTGATTTTTTGTTGTTGTTGTTGTAAAGCTTTAAAGTAAACACTGATTTTGAATTAACAAGGGAACAAATAATTTTCTTTATTTTTTTCCTCCCTTTGTTACAAAGTGATTATTAACCTGAGAACTCACTAATCACTAATGTAATAACATAACTTTACCCTTTTAACAACAACAGTGTGATCAGGAAAGATGTTTATGTTAGAGCAGAACTTATTAATATAAAGCCTGAGGTCAAACTCAATCTGTTAGAGCGAGAGGTAAATGAGATGGTTTTGTCCAAAACTCTGTCTAATCCAGAATAACCCTGTTACCGTTGATGTAGCCCGCATGTCCTCTGTAATACACATTCTGGCCTGCCTCCCTGGCTTGCTCCATCTTCGGCCATGCAGCTGCGCGAGCCTCCCTGTCAGCTTTGCATAAGTCTTGCTTGAAGTGAATTCCCATATCTTTGCAAATCTTAGAGTTTTTGGACAACTTCCAGAAGGAATCCCGGTGGAATCTCATGGTGAACTGGATAATAACCTGACGGTCTCTCCCCTCTTCTTTTCTCCCGATGCGGTGCACAGTATCAACTACCGAATCCATCGATGTATCCCACTGCGGTGCTAATTTGGAAAGAATACTCTTGACAACATCTCGAGTGTTTTCGTCAACTTTTTCTTTCAACCCATGTATTTTAAGGTTCCAGCGTCTCTTGTAACGCTCCAGCTCCGTGACTTTATCTTTCAGCTCCTCGTTTTCCTTTACGAGACGGGGCATTTCTTTTTCTATCTCTTGAACCTTGACCTTGCATTCTTTAATCTCAGTGGCATTCAGCTCCACTAGTCTGGTGACATTAGCCACCATGACAGAGTTTTCTCTCAGCTGGTCAGCGAAGCGGTCAATTCTGGAGGTGAGCTTTTCTATAGCTTCAACAAGAGACGCCTTTGGAACTTCAGACGAATCCTGTGAGGTTTTTACCTTCGAAGGTGGCGCTGGAACTTTCGTTGGAGTAAGAGGGGAACTCTTTCTCTTTGTCCCACCACTGGTTGAAACATCCATATGAGTGTAACCATGGTCCATGTTTGCTTGGCCTGATGTAGCGGCTGATTTAGGTTCGTTCTGTTTGGCATGTTCAGTTAAAACTTCGATTGGGCTTTAATAAATTTCTGAAATAAAATGTTTCAATCACTTATTTAAATGATCGATTTACTTTTTATAAATCTTTTGAACAATCACATTGAACTTTGAAGTAAAAATTTCAGGGCAGGTGAACGAGAGCTCAGAAAGTGTTGCTTGCCCGTTCCGCCATCTTGCCGAATCCCCGGCTTGTTCGAGATGCGCCTTGCCTCGCCTGAAATGTAGTCGAGAGTATGCGGCTGCAGTGAGAGGAGGAGTGAAAAAAGTGCAGGCAAGCCGGACAGTTCTCGCTTCTCGTAGTGGATCCTTTCTTTGACTGTCTATGAGTGGATCTGACACCTGCGAGATCAATGATGGATATCGCGGGATTCACGGGATTCACGCTCGTGCAGTGTTGCTAATAAACTGGATGTAATTTAAGTTCTGTTGCTATTATATGAAAATACATATAATGAACAAGACACCCAAAGTACTTATTTAATTCCATTCCAAATAAGTGTTTATCAATCATTTTTTCTTTAATACAGACATAGGCTATGTTTTTTTTATTTTGTGTGTGTGTGTGTGTGTGTGTGTGTGTGTGTGTGTGTGTGTGTGTGTGTGTGTGTGTGTGTGTGTGTGTGTGTGTGTGTGTGTGTGTGTGTGTGTGTGTGTTTTAAAAAAAGATATATATATATATAATAAAACGACATTGCATAACCCATAGAGATCACACCGTCCGAGAGTTTGGGAATATTAACACATAACATATACACATAAAACATGATATCCGAGTTTTAAAATCAAACATTTTAAAAGAGAACAATACATCACGGTTGTTTAAACCAATCAACATTAAGCTGTGTCGTCAGCAAGTCGTTTCCCATCATGCTTTTGATCAGCACAGTCGGTGGAGAGCAACTGCGCGCGACTGCAGAATTCGACACGTGCGCCTTGCGCTCGCGAGAGTTTTTTGCCACACGTCAGCATGACATCAGAGCAAGGCGAACTGCACTCGGACACATTTCTAACCAGCATGCATTACGCGCTGATCACCGGTGATCGATTCTGCGCAGATTTTGCTCATCTCAAACAAGCCTATTGTTTCCCCGTTCAGAGAATCGGATCTGTTGGATTTACAACACATCAATTCCTCCACTTCTCACGAAATACATGAAAGTAAGTGGCCGGTGAACTGGGAGAAAAATAGGGTAAAATGTAAAGCTACTTACATAATGTGTATCTGATATCAATAAATGTGTTGTCTTATTATAATGGAAAGGATTATTATTGCCGCTTCCATAGACATCAGTGTGTATTTTACAAACTCAAAATCATTGTTTTGGTAGTACTTATGTGTATTTAAGTTTCTGAAACCTAAAATAAACATTATGTGGTTGAAAACGTCTATGGTTACTTTCGTAACCTCGGTTCACTGAAAGGCAAGGAACGGGACATTACGGATGTCGTATATGGGAACTCCTCTCATCCTTCACATCTGCTGAAATCTTATAGGCTAACGCCAGCAGAGCAAGCATCTGATAGGCCGAGATTGACCAATAGCGAACCTCTATTGCACTGTTGCAACCTGAAATTTGCACTGTCGAAAACAGGGCAATAACAACAGTAAGAGAAGGCCAAAGCATAGTGGTGACAACAGTACAAACACACAATATAGCACACAGAACAACTCATAAGCAAAGCGCAGAGCAGCTCTATTCAATGCTGTGTGTGCAATCAACTCACCGAAAGCACTCGAGACGCTACAGAGGGCAAATCCAACTTGTAAAATCTGGCAAACGTGTTCTGAAAAGACCAGCCAGCCGCAAGACATAAGTCCTGAATAGACATACCCTTAGTCCAAGCCCACGAGGAGGCAATCGCTCTAGTCGAATGGGCCTTGATGTTAAGGGGGCATTCCTGCCCCAGGCAATCATAAGCCAAAACAATAGTGTCCACAATCCAGTGAGCAAGCCTCTGTTTAGAGACCCCCCGTCCCTTGTTGCACCCACCAAAGCACACAAACAGCTGGTCCGATTGTCGAAAAGTGGCCGAGTGAGAAATGTATTCTCTGAGCACTCTGACTGGGCAAATAGCACTCTGAGCAACCGAATCCTGAGAGATTGATGGCTCAGTGGACAGGGCAGGCAGAGAAACAATCTGCGCTCTGAACGGGGTATTGAGCGATTTAACCCGGCCTCGGTCTGAGAATTACATTACGGTTTCCCGGTCCAAAGCGAATACAATCTTCACTTACAGAGAAAGCCTGTAAATCCCCATCCCGCTTCGCTGAAGCGAGAGCGAGAAGCAGTGCCGTTTTAATCGATAGCTCTTTAATGGCAATCGAAGCTAAGGGCTCGAAAGGCAGTCGCGACAAAGCCTCCAAGACCAACGTTAAATCCCACGGCAGCACCGAAGGCGGCCGTGCAGGGCATAATCTCCTAGCTCCCTTGAGGAACCGTGTCACCGACGCATGTCTACCGATAGACTGACCTTCAATAGGGGGGTGAAACGCTGCAACAGCGGCCACATATACCTTCAGAGTGGATGGTAGGCTCCCTTCATCCATCCTGTACCTAAGGAAGCGTAGAATATCCGACACAGAGCAGTTCGCTGGGTCTATACCGACATCCTGACACCATTTCGAGAACACACTCCACTTCAGAGCATACAGGCGCCTGGTGGACGGGGCTCGCGCCTCCGCAATGCTATTCAAAACTCACGAGTGCAGCGCGTCTTGCCCGCTCAGCGACCCTGCAGCGGCCACACATGGAAGCTCCACAGCCCGGGGTTGGGATGCTGGATCGTTCCGCTCGCCTGAGACAGAAGGTCCTTCCTGAGAGGAATCTCCCATGGCTGTCCTGCCAGTAACTCTACCAAAACCGCGAACCAGGACTGATTCGGCCAGTTCGGAACTACCAGAGTCACCGCCGCCTTCTCCTCCCAGATTTTGCACAACACCATGGGCAAAATTTTCACCGGAAGAAAAGCACAGAGACGGACTCTCGGCCATCGCGCAGTCAGCGGGTCCACCTCCCGGGGGGAACGAGACAGCGAGAAGAATATCTGACAATGCGCGTTCTCGCTCGTTGCAAAGAGGTCGACCTCCGCTCTGCCGAAACGATTCCATATCAGCTGAACCGTCCCGGGGTGAAGCCTCCACTCCGCTTGGGGAATCCCGCTTCTCGAGAGCATATCCGCCCCGTGATTCAGAACGCCGGGGATGTGAGCCGCTCTCAGCGAGAGGAAAAACCGGTCCGCCCACAGCAGAAGGGATTCCGCCTGCCTGAATAGGGTTCTGGAATGCACACCGCCGTGGCGATTTATGTACGAGACCACGGAAGTGTTGTCGGTCTGAATCAACACATGCTGCTGCTCCAGCCGAGACTGGAAGGCTTTGAGAGCTAGAGAGACCGCTTCTAGTTCCAAACGATTTATGTGCCACTCCATCTGCTTCCCTGACCACCGACCCGAGGCGGGCTTTCCCAAGCAGACGGGTCCACATCCGGTGGACGAAGCGTCCGTCAGGACTTCCACCCGCCGCGTCACTATGCCCATAGGGACCCCTGAGCTGAAGAGATCTGCGTTCCTCCACGGGGCCAGGGCGCGGGCGCATAGTGGAAATACCACTCGCTCGGGAGGACGCGCGTTTTCAGCCAGTGTTGCAGCGGTCTCATATGCAGCAGCCCCAGATGACACACCGAAGAAGCCGCTGCCATCCGTCCCAGTAGCCTCTGAAACTTTTTCAGTGGGACGAGCCTGCCAGGTCTGTAAAGACCGAGAGAAGAACTCAGAGCCTCTGCTCGCTCGGGGGAGAGGCGCGCTCTCATTCTCACTGAATCCAAGCAAACTCCCAGGAATGTTGTAGTCTGGCTCTGTGTGAGCACACTTTTCTGGACGTTCACCCTCAAACCGAGCATCTCCAAGTGTCGAAGGAGGGCTTCCACATGGCTGACCAGCGTTTCTCTCGACTGCGCGAGAACCAGCCAGTCGTCCAGATAGTTCAAGACGCGCATCCCGCTCGATCTGAAGGGTGAAAGTGCCGCGTCCACGCATTTCGAAAATGGTCGGGGAGCTAGGGCTAGTCCAAACGGAAGCACCGTATATTGGTACACCGAATTCTCGAATGCAAACCTCAGGAATCACCTGTGACGCTTTACTATCTGGATATGAAAGTAAGCGTCCTTTAAATCCACTGAAGCAAACCAATCCCCGGGGCGAATTTGCGCCAGGATTTGCTTCAGAGTAGTCATCCTGAAGGCGCGCTTGTGAAGCGCTTTATTGACGGGTCTCAGATCCAGAATGGGGCGGAGACCCCCTCCCTTCTTCGGCACAACGAAGTAGCGGCTGTAGAATCCGCTCTCCCGCTCCCTCAGGGGAACCGGTTCTATAGCCTTCTTTTCGAGCAGGCTGCACACTTCTTGCCTCAGCACATGAGCGTTTTGGGGCAAAGTTAAAGACTGAATTACGCTGCGGAAGCGGGGTGGTCTGCGTTTGAACTGAAGTGTGTACCCGCGCCGAATTATATTCAACACCCACAGCGAAATGCCCGGAATAGCTTCCCACGCTGCCTGAAAACGACTGAGCGTGGGCTGATCTAAACCTGCAGTCATCGCCGCTGCGGTCATAGCCGCTATGCGAGGGCTGGGAATATTTATTGACCGTGACTCTGCGCTGCTCAAAGGCAGGGCGGGTAACACAGTGTGTGGTGCAAGAGGAGAAAAAAGCTCTGTTTGTGAAGTAGTGATCTGCTTTATTTTTGAACAAGAAACAACATTGACAACATTCACAAAACAACTGCACGCGTCGCTCGCAGAACGCTGAGGGACCAAGTGCATTAGAGCGCGCCGCTTGGACGCGGGGCAGACCTGGCGCTCTCTTCTCCTCTTGCCCGAGCGGTCAGGATGACTGCTTGGGCCTCGCAGGGGACGCGGTGGGCTTTCTGCACGGGCTCTTTTGCGTCCTCTTGCTACCTGCTCCCTGCCACTGGCCGCTACGGCCTCTAAAGGGCATCCGGTCCCGGGCGGAATCACGTGGCTCATAGCCTTCGCCTTCTTCTGCGTCTCGGAGTAACGCTCGTGACTTTCTCCACGGCGTCTCCGAACAGGCCTGCAGGGGAGATCGGTGCGTTCAGCAGCGTCTTCATATCGGCCTCCTGCACGTCCGACAGGGTGAGCCACAGATGTCTGTGGAGGACCACCAGGAACCCCATTGAATGGCCAATCGCTTGGGCCGAACGCTTTGTGGCCAGGAGCGCGAGGTCCGTGGCCGAACGGAGATCTCGGATGGCGTCAGCGTCGATAGAGGCGGCGTCATCCAGAGACTTGAGCTGCTTAGCATGCAGCACTTGGAGAACGTGCGCGTAACGTGAGAGTGCATGAGAGAGTGCGCGCCGATTGCGGGGCCACCCACGACTTCACCACATCCTCTTGCACCACACACTGTGTTACCTGCCCGGCCTTTGAGCAGCGCAGAGTCACGGTATTCAGAGTAAATATTCCCAGGCAGTGTTCCTTTTTTCGAAGCAGCCTGACGGCGGCTCGATTGGAGGAACCACGTATCCAGTTTGCTCTTTGAAGGTTCATCGGGAGCCTTCCACGAGAGGTCCAGTTCCTCGACGGCCTTCGAGAGTATACGGAAGAGTTCGTCCTGCAGGTCCGCCGGGGTCTCTTGCTCCGCGGCTGCCCGCGGTGCGGCCTGCTCCGCACCCCAGTCGTTCTCGGAGGCAGACAGAGACATGGAGTCGTCTTCCTCACTCGCCCCGAAAGAAACTAAGTCAGCGACCTCGCGAGGGGGCTGAAAGGTGGGGTCGGGAAAGCTCACCGGGGGACGAACCTCGACTCCGCGGTTGGGGGGGGCTACCAGCGGCTCAGTGGCGGCGGTAGACCCGATCCCCGCTGCTGCGCGAGCCTCTTCCCTCCTGGCTTTGAGAGCTCGAAGAGACATGTCCGCGCAGAGGTCGCAGGACCCTCCGTCCCTGAGGGCTGACTCAGCATGGGCAAGCCCCATACACGCGACGCGGAACAGATGCGTGTCTGGGGGCACGATGGGGCCCGAACACAGGTTGCAGATAGTTGCCATCGGATGCAGGAGACAGTGCAAGTATCTCGGCGCAACTTCAACGACGGCGAAATAATCCTAAAGTTGTTAGTGGAGTATCAGCTTTCTAGCACACGATTTGAGCGTGTAGAGAGAGATTCTGAAGGGAATTGACGCTGCACTTGCTTATTACTGCTACGAGGTTTCAGTATTTGCATATTTTGCGTCAATTGGCCAGCTCTGCTGGTGTTAGCCTATAAGATTTCAGCAGAAGTGAAGGATGAGAGGAGTTCCCATATACGACATCCGTAATGTCGAAGTTCCGTAGCCTTGATAGGGAACACTCAATATTTGTGATATATGACAGCACTTAGTGCGTCTGTCTCTGGCTCAGCGCCAGTCAACGCGCGAAAGCACGTTTGAATTTAGCAGTTGATCACGTGATGCACTGACCGTTCTAATCACACCGGTGTGATCGTACCATAGACTGTAAAAAAATATGGACGTAGTGTCCGTGACGTCGGCCGTAGGTTCTGAAGAGCGTTTTTGAAGCCTAAAGTGGACGGGGCCAACCGATCGCCATCTTGGCAGCGCGTCATCTCTCGTCACTCCAAGATAAAAGAAAATGGGCAAAGAGGCGGGACGTGGGTGGAGCTGAGGTGCTAATGCTATGCTACTGGCCTCGCGCTAAAGTGACAGCTGAATGTAGAAGTAAAGCCAATAGTTAAAGTTCATGTTTTTGCCCTTCGAAATACTATAATAATTAAAAGACGTAACTAAAAGTGAGACTGTGTATCGTGATGCATTATTATTCTGCTAGTTAAAAATGTATTATCATGCAGTAACTTACAATATTGCTCTGAGCTTGTGCGTGTGACAGTGATTCATGCGCATACATGTCAGTCAGCGCGGCATCGCACGTCAAGTTCGTAAAGAGTTTTATTCAGTTCAGTCGATTTTAAAATTGATTTTGGCGCTGGTTGTTCTCAGCGCTGGTTGTTCTCTCCATACTCGACAAAGACGGAATCCAAAGGCGTGGCCAAAGGTAGGCCTAAAATGCATGTATTAAATTTTATGAAATAATCCCGAAAAAGCACTAACACTGCAGAGATGGCAAGTACAGCAGCTGCTGGAATTAGCTGAGGGTGACGTTAACAGACAGACAAACGTCGACTAGCAGTTACAGCAGCCTCAGTCCACCTGTCACTCAAGTGGCCACGCCCTTAATTATGCAGAACTTTAAGGCTTAATATAATTTAAACGGATGAGTTGTAAAAAAAATTCACCCCCCTCACAGTTGTCATGAAGGGCAAAATTAGCTGTATAGACCAAAACCACTTTTTGCTCCAGGCTGTAAACATATTTTTTTCTGCTGTAAAGTTGGTGATTTTAACATGGGGGAGATACAGATATGACTCACTTTTGCAGCCTGCCTCAAGCGGCCAGTCGATGAATTGCAGTTTAATTCACTTCCGTGTTGGTTTCAAGAGAGAGACGGGGAGGTTGCCGCTTGGATTGTACGCTCCAGGGACCAGCCAAGACTGATCACACCGGTGTGATCGTATGTGCCAAAGGGTTTTAAAGGTCCCCTGACATGAAATTTTCACTTACTGAGGTTTTTAACATTAATATTAGTTCCCCTAGCCTGTATTTGGTCCCCTCGTGTCTAGAAATTTCAGTCGGTGTAAACCGCGTTTTGGCTCACTTTCTCTGCCTGTGAGAAAATTAGATCTCAGACAGGCTGATCTTGAATCTCCCCCGTATGACGTCATATGGGGGAAAGGTTACCTCCCCCTTCTCTGCTTTGCCCGCCCAGAGAATTTGACCCGCCCATGAGAAAATGAGCTAGGAAGTACGAACGCGCGTGCGATTTTAGTTTATCCTCGAGAGATATCATGGCGTGTGACCGATCGAAGCACAAAAGTTGAATAGAGAGATATAATGGCTTGCAAACGAGCAAAGCATGGCAGTTGATCAGTGTTCGGATGTACAAATAAACACAAAAGTATTTTTTAGTTCCTTCATCCGAGCCTCTGAAGAAACAATGGGTTAATTTTAATTTCTCTGGAAATGCGCCGACACAACTTCCCAAAGTTTTGGATGGTCCAAACATTTCACCGACGACTGTTTCCTCAACTTTGGCCAATACAGAGCTGGCCTCGATGAACGTCTGAAAATAAATCGATCGAGCTACCAAGCAACAATTCAAGTTCAAGTTCAGAAAGGTAGGCTAATCTTTCTCTCAAAATCGTTCAATACTGTTAAGTGTTAATGCATCAGTAAGTCAAGCCAGTGACTAAAATATCACCTTCACATCGTTTCTTTAAGTAGGATAAAAATAATCTTATTTCAATTGTGAACAAATTAATTTTTTCATAACAACTCGTTATGAAATCAATGACGCACGTGACTGCACAACGAAACTCTTACTGTATGTACAGGTCCTTCTCAAAAAATTAGCATATTGTGATAAAGTTCATTATTTTCCATAATGTAATGATAAAAATCAAACTTTCATATATTTTAGATTCATTGCACACCGACTGAAATATTTCAGGTATTTTATTGTTTTAATACTGATGATTTTGGCATACAGCTCATGAAACCCAAAAATTCCTATCTCAAAAAATTAGCATATCATGAAAAGGGTCTCTAAACGAGCTATTAACCTAATCATCTGAATCAACTAATTAACTCTAAACACCTGCAAAAGATTCCTGAGGCTTTTAAAAACTCCCAGCCTGTTTCATTACTCAAAACCGCAATCATGGGTAAGACTGCCGACCTGACTGATGTCCAGAAGGCCATCATTGACACCCTCAAGCAAGAGGGTAAGACACAGAAAGAAATTTCTGAACAAATAGGCTGTTCCCAGAGTGCTGTATCAAGGCACCTCAGTTGGAAATCTGTGGGAAGGAAAAAGTGTGGCAAAAAACGCTGCACAACGAGAAGAGGTGACCGGACCCTGAGGAAGATTGTGGAGAAGGACCGATTCCAGACCTTGGGAGACCTGCGGAAGCAGTGGACTGAGTCTGGAGTAGAAACATCCAGAGCCACCCTGCACAGGCGTGTGCAGGAAATGGGCTACAGGTGCCGCATTCCCCAGGTCAAGCCACTTTTGAACCAGAAACAGCAGCAAAAGCGCCTGACCTGGACTGTTGCTCAGTGGTCCAAAGTACTTGTTTTCGGATGAAAGCAAATTTTGCATGTCATTCGGAAATCAAGGTGCCAGAGTCTGGAGGAAGACTGGGGAGAAGGAAATGCCAAAATGCCTGAAGTCCAGTGTCAAGTACCCACAGTCAGTGATGGTCTGGGGTGCCATGTCAGCTGCTGGTGTTGGTCCACAGTGTTTTATCAAGGGCAGGGTCAATGCAGATAGCTATCAGGAGATTATGGAGCACTTCATGCTTCCATCTGCTGAAAAGCTTTATGGAGATGAAGATTTCATTTTTCAGCACGACCTGGCAAGTTTAATTTTTATAATTACATTATGGAAAATAATTAACTTTATCACAAAATGCTAATTTTTTGAGAAGGACCGTACATCATCGTGTTTGCATTGGTGAAAGCATTAGAGAGAGTGCAGAAACTGCGTTGCAATGATAAGATCTTCAGTCTCGTGATCTACAGACTGTCATTGCTTGCTCAATGCTCATCACAGCAACATTTTATGTGATGGGAATAGATCTAAATACTTTAAAAACTTCTCACGATTCGTTAATCTCAATAGCTGTATTAGTAAAAACATATACTAGCAGTAGTAAAGGTATTCGAGAGACTTTGACATGTAATACGTAGCTATTTCATATGCACGCATGTCAGCCAATCACAGCAGTGGCCGCGTTTACACTGAATCAGAGCCATATAGAGAGAGAGTTGCGACAACGGAAGTTCTAAATGCTCGGTTGTCACGTGATTCGCATAGACCTCAGATAGTTCTAGGAAGTGCTTCGGCGCCAATTCAAATCGAAGGAGTTAGAGAGCAGAACTGTGATTTTTGGTAGTTTGTAGTCAATAAATGCGTTGGTTTGCAATATGTATATAATACATTGACATTTGGATGTAGTATGTGTATGTAGTTACAGCAATATTGTTTTTAAAAGATAAAAATCGGCTAATATTTAATGTTTATTGTGGTCAACCAGCGTTGCCTGCCATTGTTAACATATTTTCTGGCTAACTTTACCTTGGTTACAGACCGTTTTGCAGTTGTTTTGAAGTATTTTTGTGTTCTTAAACTTGTATGTTATTTAAGGGTTATCATGTAATGTTCACTATGGTTTCACAAGGACAGGAGACTTGCAGGAAACATGTGATTGTCTTAAAAAGCCATTGCAAACAAGTAAAATGTAAAATTGCATTCATCTTAATGTTTACAATGCTTACTTATTACTATATAAATGAATACATAATATATTTAATTTTAAAACAAAGCATGATTATACACACACACATTATTTCCTAAGTGTCCAAGTACATTATTTTCTTAACATAATTTGTTAAATTCATGACATGCATTACTTTAATCTATAAAACCTATTTAGTTTAAATTAATTTTTAGTACATTTAGGTAATACATATTTAATGTTTTGTTATCTTAAACCCCCCAAAATGTCAGGTTGTGCAACTGTCCGCACAAATGAACAGACTAAAATACTCATTTAAATGGTGTTTTAAGAATAAAAAAATAAAAATGAAATTCTATGGCATCATTTTAACCGTTCATATAAACAAATTTTATACATTTGAGTAGATTTATAGCTGTTGAGATAATTGAAAACCTTTTTTCTAGCAATTTGCATGTCAGGGTGGCACAACTGCAAACATGGCTCTCTTATTATGGTAATTGCAGTGTGCATGATAAAGCATTGTCCAGAGGAGCCTTAATGATCCTTGTAGATCTCTATCAAATACTGGTAAAAACTGCTTTCAAGTAGGTTGGTATACTTTCAGGTGAATTTAAACACTTAGAAATGTTCACAACTGAAACTTGTTTAAATACATTGTTCATGACACAAAAATAAAAATCAGTTTTGAAAAGATTTTAAAAAAACATTTATTTGTTTATTTGTCAATGACCTATATATATATATATATAGACTTTTGCACTGATTTAGCACAATGGGATTTATAAATGTCTAATAAACTGCACGTCAAGCATGTTATTTGCCCTTTCCTCTATGTTGTTCTTGTACTGTCCGACACAGAGAGCAGAAAATATGCTCGAGTCAGGAGCAATTTGAATAGAACTAAACATTTTGTGCTAATCATACTTTGTGAAAAAGTGCAGATACACCTAAGACCAACACTGGGAAGTTTAATGTTTATTAAAAATAAGGAGCAAGTAAAGTCTTGCAAAATCCAAGGATCTGAGACTGAAGGTGAGGGTACAGCGTCAGTGCAGGAGTCTTCAGGATCCACTGAATCCCCTTTGTGCTTCTTGTGTTGAAAGAGATAAAGGAAACAAAAACGGGATAAATTATATAGTAGTTAGTATATAATACAGTTATGGTATTTATAATACCACGGCTTGCTGCCGTTTTAAGCATGGTTTTTAATCTCTCTTTATAAACTTCCATCTCCCTTTCCCATCAATACAAATCAGCTGCGCTGAGACATAATATAGACAGGTAATAGTCAACAGAAACACAATTAATAAAAAACTCCAACGTTTTTGCTTACTTAAATATGAAATCTAAAATAAGGATTTTTTCCCGTTATTGCACATTTTTGGTTTCATTCCATATTAAATGTGCAATAACGGTATTATTGCTCTCTAAATTAGTTGTTTTAGGGGACGTTATCAGGTAAAATAAAGGTAATTGGATAAAGTTAGTACCGCATAATAAACCACGAACAGCCGTTCTATTAATGCATGTTTACGTTATCCTTTGTTGTGTAATAAGAGGGAAAGACTTCTAAACAACATTTATTTACATATTCAAGCATGAATATGGAATGAAACCATATTAAATGTGTAATAACGGGGGGAAAAAATCCTTATTTTAGATTTCATATTTAAGCAAAAACGTCTGGGTGGAGTTTTTTATTAATTGTGTTTCTGTTGACTCATTTTATCAATTACAACTATCACACTCCCCAATGTTATATTTAACCCCTGTTTAGAAGTCTTTCCCTCTTATTACACAACAAAGGATAAACATGCATTAATAAAACGGGTTTAACCATTAATAGGCTGTTCGTGGTATGTTATGCGGTACTAACTTTATCCAATGACCTTTATTTTACCTGATAACGTCCCCTAAAACTACTAATTTAGTGAGCAATAATCAACTAGCATGCTTTAATACATAAGTTAATTTGATTCAGATGTACTGATAATATACAATCTTATTCTTTAAACGTCTTACCTTTTAAAAGTGCATCACAAACGGTCTGTTCCCTTTCGAGAGGTCTCTCCTATTGCGTAAGTAGCTTACGCTATGGGAAAACTCCTTTTCTCGAGAATATTGAAGTCTTTATGTAAAACGCATGGCAGCTGCACAGCAGACAGCAATGAGCGAAGGAGCTCGGTCATTGGCTGTGCTGCGGCAACTTGCTCGAACCAATGACGGGGCGACTCTGAATGCGCGACCAATGAGCACGCCTCGCGCCCGCGCGCGTCAGAGCCCGCCAAGATGGGCGTGGCCAAGAGCTATATATTGGGCGCCCCGTCATGAGAGTTCTTTAGATTTAATCTCCTTCAGCGAACACCTTCTTCGCTGGATCCTCCGGATTATTGAAAGCCTTCGCCGCCGTGGAAAAGCGTACCAGCGGGATTGCTACGAGGACGTCGGCATCTTCAGCCGCCTTCGAACGCCATCCTACTGAGCCATCCGGCGCACTACACGCAAGTATTTACATCTGTTCGACCCGCGACATTTGTAAAAGAGCAATTTTCTGAGGCGTTGTTCCAAATGCCTTCCTGCGGGTCGTGCAGAGACCTTCTTCCGGACGGGGATCGTCACATCATCTTCATTCTCCCGAAGAACCAACCCGAAGACGACTGGACGAGTGGTTTCTGCAGGGGCGCCAGCAGGCCCCTCGGCCTTCTCCTTTCTTCCCGGAAGTTCACGACGAACTCACCAAGTCATGGAAAGCCCCCCACTCTGCGCGTCTGAAGCCTTCTTTTTCTTCGTCGCTCTCCTCTGTGGACGGCGCGAAGGAAAGAGGCTACGAGGGAACGCCGCCCCTCGAGCAGGCCGTGGCCAATCATATCTGCCCACCCTCCACCACCGGATGGAAAGCCAAGGCTTCCCACCCCTCGAAGCCCTGCCGCACTACTTCGGCTCTCGCTGGTCGCACCTACGCCGCCGCCGGCCAAGCTGGGTCAGCGCTTCACTCAATGGCGGTACTTCAAGTGTTCCAAGCCAAGCTTCTCCGCTCCCTGGACGAGTCTGGCCCCGAACCCGAAGCCTTCAAGGACCTACGCAGCGCGACTGACATAGCCCTGCGAGCCACGAAGGCCACTGCCCAGTCTATTGGCCGCGTCATGGCTAAATTGACTGTTCTCGAGCGCTATTTGTGGCTGACTCTGACGGAGATGAAAGACGCGGATAAGGCCCCGTTTCTCGACGCGCCTATCTCCACCAGCGGGCTGTTTGGACCGGCAGTTAAAAGTTTCGCCAAACGCTTCACTGAGGCCCAGAACGCTTCACAAGCTATGCGCCATTTCCTGCCTAAACGCTCCAGCTCATCGCAGAGCAGACAGAGGCCGCCACAGCCGCAGCGGGCTAGAGCAACCCCCACCGCCTCGCAGCCCGCGCCTCAGACTGACGCTCGACGCCGCTCGCGCTCCCACAACCGCAAGCCGCCTCCTGAGCGACGGGGTCCTCGGCCCAAGATCGTGCTGAACCCTGAGCCTCGAAAGCCTTCCTAGCCACAGGAATGAGAAGAGAGAGTGCGTGTCTCGCAAAAGCCGGACCACTCTCTCTGCAAAATCTCAAACATTACCCAGTCCCCGTACAGGCGGCTGGAAATGTCTATACAGCAGTCAATGGGCCAGTCACAGAGCTCGCTCACCTGCAAACAAATGCCGTTTTTACGGCGACACACAGAAAACACAAAAAGAGTCTTTTTCTGCCTGTGTCACTAAGGGTTCACATGTCCACAAAGTGTGCATTCCCAGATACTGTCAAAACAGTGCCAAATTCATTCCCAGCTCAGGCTGCACGCCCCATGAATGTAGATCACGTGCCTACGGTCATGTACGCACCACTACACACAAGCACTGTTCACACAATTATGAATTCATCCCCAGTAAAAGCGGGAAACATTATAAAAGTGACGCGTGTGCCTACCACTGTCTATGCACCCCCACTTATAAACACTGTCCCTACAGTGTCAAACACAACCCCAGCTCAGGCTGCGAGTCTTACAGACATAGCGCGCGCTGTTGTAATCACACACGCGCCCATTCACTCGGCTGCTCAGCCCACGCCCGCACCTCTGAGAGCTACGAGCTCAGGCAATTCGCTGGCCGGGTCCCTACGTCACAGCTGCCCGCCCCTAGCCTGTATTCAGCCCATATCTGTACACGCAGCGGCATGGGAGAACATTCCAGATATGCCGAAATGGGTGTTGAATATAATAAAACACGGATACTCTCTCCAGTTCGCTAGCAGACCACCACGTTTTACGACTGTGGTCGAGATGAAAGTGAGAAAGGAGTGTTCGCATGTTCTACGCACCGAGGTTCGCAAATTAATAGAAAAGGGCACTGTGGAAACTGTTTCCCCCTCTATGAGCGGGGCAGGTTTTTACAGCCGCTATTTTCTTGTCCCGAAAAAGGATGGCGGTCTCCGCCCCATCCTAGATCTCAGACACCTGAACAAAGCACTAATGATTCGCTCGTTCAGAATGTTAACAACCAAACATATCCTCGTGCAAGTACGCCCAGGAGATTGGTTTCTCTCAGTGGATCTGAAAGATGCTTACTTTCACATTCCAATAGCGCCTCATCACAGGCCTTTTCTGAGATTCGCTTTCGAGGGACAGTCTTACCAGTACACAGTACTCCCGTTCGGCCTGTCCCTGGCTCCCCGTACATTCACGAAATGTATGGATGCAGCACTTTCCCCCTTGAGACGAAGGGGAGTGCGAATACTGAATTATCTCGACGATTGGCTGGTCCTAGCACAATCAGAGAGTCAGTTAATAACACACAGATCTTGGATTATCAGCCATCTAGAATGCCTGGGTCTAAGAATCAATTTTGCAAAAAGTATACTATCTCCCAGCCAGAAGATTTCTTTCCTGGGAATAGTTCTAGACTCGATGCAAATGACAGCTCGTCTCTCATCAGAGCGCTCGCTCACCATCCGGCGCCTTGCAGCATCATTCAGGGCGGGCGCGCGCGCCCCCGTCAAGCGGTTTCAGAGGATGCTGGGTCTCATGGCCTCAGCATCGGCCGTACTCCAGCTAGGATTGTTGCATATGAGTCCTCTCCAACGCTGGCTCAAGAGCCGCGCCCCTGCTCACGCGTGGCGTTCGGGCCACTTTTTAATCAGAGCGAACCACGGCAGAATAAAAGCCCTGACGCACTGGAAAGCCGGCCGACTGGTACCAGTCAGGCGTGAGCCTGGGTGTGAACACAAGGAGAAAGATGATCACAACAGATGCCTCCAAAATAGGTTGGGGGGCCCTTTACGAGGGCAGGCCTGTCTCCGGCTTTTGGTCAAACCCGGAGAAGCGCCTACACATAAACTGTCTGGAGATGAAAGCGGTCGCTTTGGCTCTCAGAGCCCTGCTTCCACATCTAAAAAACGAACACGTCCTGGTCCGAACGGACAACATGACGGTAGTGTCGTACATAAATCGCCAGGGTGGACTCAGGTCGAGCTCCATGCATTCAATGGCCAGGAGACTAATCTTATGGTCCCAGCACAACTTGCGCTCGCTGAGAGCAGCGCATGTGCCAGGCGCACTGAACCAAGGGGCAGACATGCTATCCAGAGACAAGATTCTCCCAGGAGAATGGGCTCTCAACCAGCTGACGATTCAGTGGTTATGGAAAATCTTTGGCGAGGCGGAGGTCAACCTCTTCGCCTCCAAGGAGAATGCACACTGCTCTCTTTTCTTCACGAAAAGCACGGACGCGCTCGCCCAGAGCTGGCCGAGCCGCCCCTTATATGCTTTTCCCCCGATCGCGATGCTGCCACAGGTCATCAGTCGGGTCAGAGAGGAGAAAAACGCAGTGCTCCTGATAGCCCCACTCTGGAAGAACCAAACATGGTTTCCAGAATTGATGCAAATGCAATCTGTACCACGGCCGATTCCACTGAGGCCAGACCTCCTCAGTCAGGCCAGCGGGATGATATTTCATCCCCGCCCCGATCTGTGGGCCCTTCATGCATGGCCCCTCAACGGGTTCCCAGGAACCTCACGAGTGGAGCGCTAAAAACCATCGCTGAGGCGCGGGCGCCCTCCACGAGACGCTTATATGCCCAGAAATGGAAAGTGTTCAGTGACTGGTGTAACGCCGAGGGCCTGAACCCAGAAACATGCGAGATTACGAAGGTACTCGCTTTTCTACAAGGGCTTCTGGAGGCGGGTCGCTCCCCCTCCACGCTCAAAGTATATGTGGCGGACATCACAGTGTCACACGACCCTGTGATGGAACGTCCATTGGGAAGAAACTACCTAATTATTCGTTTCCTAAGGGCCGCTAGGAGGATGAACCCTTCACGCCCCCCCTCAGTGCCGATCTGGGACGTAGTTACTCTCCTAGACGCTCTTAAAGGGCCCCCGTTCGAACCACTCCGAACCGTGCACCTTAAGCAGCTCTCGCTCTTGCTGGCACTCGCCTCGGTCAAGAGAGTAGGCGATCTGCACGCGCTTTCGGCAAGCGCTGCCTGCTTGGAATTCGGACCTAACGACTGCAGGGTCGTCCTTAGGCCAAAACATGGGTATATTCCTAAAGTGCTCACCACTCCCTTCAGAGCACAGGTTATCTCCCTAACTGCGCTATCGTCTCCAGCAGACGAACACGACGCTAACCTACTCTGCCCCGTTAGGGCTCTCAGAATGTGTTTGGAGCGTTCTGCCCTATTCAGACAGACAGAACAACTGTTTGTATGCTTTGGCGGCCGTACGAAGGGTTCCGCCGTTTCAAAGCAGAGAATCTCTCACTGGATAGTTGAGGCTATAGCTCTGGCTTATGAAGCCAAGGGATTTCAATGCCCCTGGGGAGTCAAAGCACACTCCACCAGGAGTGTGGCTTCTTCCTGGGCGTGGTCGAGCGGGATACCGATCGAGGGTATTTGTGCGGCGGCAGGCTAGGCCTCACCGTCCACATTTATCAGGTTTTACAACCTACAGGTCCCGACATTGCATTCCAATGTACTATCAGCATGATGCTAGTAGAACTATGAGTTTGTATCTAGATTATGTATGTGCTTGTGTCACACTGAGCGCCTTCTGGCCGCTCTTTACTTTTTCCCACATATAAAGCTCGCCTCTGCCGGCTGGTTGGATGATAACTTTGCTTTTTAGCTCAGGCACCTGCCTCTGGCTATCATAAGGCGAAGTTCAGCACGCACGGCGTTTTGCATGGTGTTCCCATAGCGTAAGCTACTTACGCAATAGGAGAGACCTCTCGAAAGGGAACGACTCGGTTACTAACGTAACCTTGGTTCCCTGAGAGGAGGGAACGAGTATTGCGTAAGCTGCCGTGCTTGTGCTTGGTTAGTTCGCTTCAGTCGTTTTAACCTAAAGAACTCTCATGACGGGGTGCCCAATATATAGCTCTTGGCCACGCCCATCTTGGCGGGCTCTGACGCGCGTGGGCGCGAGGCGCGCTCATTGGTCGCGAAATCAGAGTCGCCCCGTCATTGGTTCGAGCAAGTTGCCACTGCACAGCCAATGACCGAGCTCCTTCGCTCATTGCTGTCTGCTGTGCAGCTGCAATGCGTTTTACATAACGACTTCAATATTCTCGAGAAAAGGAGTTTTCCCATAGCGTAAGCTACTTACGCAATACTCGTTCCCTCCTCTCAGGGAACCAAGGTTACGTTAGTAACCGAGTCGTTTTCCTGCATTGAATTTTTTTTGGCGGTTGCCAAAGCAAATTTTTGTCCCGCAAAGCCTTTTTTGATCGGTGAGTGATGTAGAATAGAATGACTGCTGCTCTTGACAGGGCGCAAACGAGCAGAGAGAGAGAGAGAGAGAGAGAGAGAGAAAGAGAGAGAACGCACCGGCCGCGCCCGCACTCTTCAAACAACACGAGGGCTGTGTTGCTCTCTCTCCCTCGCGCATATTAATCAAAATAAATTGACACAATAGTAAAAGGTCGGAAGACCGCAGTTTCACGTGGAGCATTTGGAGATTTTTTTTCTCCTGAATTACCGCGGTGTGTGAATTGTGCTAAAAAAACACGTTGCCCTATCTTCTCTAAAAAGCGTTCCGCCCATTCAGCTGACATAAACCACATTTCACTAAACGAAAAAACCTATCCAGTGATTAAATGTTTTCTGTATTGACGCAAATCTTATGCGATGTCCTAAACTGCCGAGATAATCAGACAAGCGTGCCGTATAGGCTGGACGTCCACTATGACACGTCCGATACGCAAACGACTCATTTTAACCACCTTAACATTTTAACTCACCTTAATGAATAGATAAAACAACTGACCAGTCCAACACTGAACTCACGAGACCTCTGAATCGGTGTATAAAAAATGGGTAACTTAATTAGATTAGTTAACATTTACTATTAATAAACTGCTCTTCTACAGCATTATTAATGTTAATTTCAATATTTAGAGAGTCTGTAGGTCCACTATCTATATATATATGTGTGTGTGTGTATATATATATATATATATATTAGTGCTGTCAAACGATTAAAATATTTAATCGCGATTAATCGCATTAATGCCATAGTTAACTCGCGATTAATCGCACATTTTTATCTATTCTAAATGTCCCTTGATTTCTATTTGTCTCATTATTTTTTCTAATTTTAATGCTCTTATCAACACGGAAAAGTGGATCAGCAGTAAGTTTGTTCTTAGCTGTGGTATCCATGTGCTTCTGTCTGAAGTCATCCATTGTAGAGCTTAGATCGGGCCCAAAAAATCAAGCCCGACCCGAGCCCGTGCGCATTGTGTCCGAGCCCGGCCCGGCCCGACACATAAACTGTAATTATGAGCCCGAGCCCGATTTAAACCCGTCCATTTTTTAATACGTGAGTCGTTATAACTGACGTTCTCAACTACTTTCTTTGTTACTTTCTCCCGCCCGCAACATTTTTGTCCCGCCCCCGCCCGCAAATAGACTCTTTTTTTGTAGGCTACCTCCAAATACTTTCGCCTACGTGTCGCCACCATACACATCAGCATAAATGCTCCGGATAAATTATTTGTTATTAAAGCATTAACACACAAACCACTGTTATAACATAAAAGCAAGCAGGCTACTGAGTGGTTTGGCATGACTGAATGCGCGCAAAGTGCGCTCCCTTAATAATTCCTAAAAAGCTGACATCAGTTCATCGCAATCTCACACATCTGTTATTATCAATGAAGCTGACTGCACAATGCATCTTCCATAATATATACACTTTGTTTGTTATAATTAGATGATTTGCCAGCATACAGAATTCAGCACTGAACAAAAAGTCTGCTTTGAGCGGTGAGGGGAGTCTATTTTAAATGCTTCTGATTGCCCATTGCGTTCAAAATCAACACATATGTCTGTGATTGGCTAAATCACTCAACGCTGCAAACATGTTATAAAAAGAAACTCTGGCCTGTAAATCGTTTCTATTTTGTTTTAGTTCGTGTTGCTTTTCTGCAACATATGAATAAAAATGTATAAGTTTTTATGTTTTATTCATAGACATTTCTAGTTTGCGGGAGTCCCGCGAATCGTTTTATTCTCCCGTATCCGCACACAGAGTGAGTGCATTACCGCTCGAGCCCACCCTCGCACTCGGCCATCAAATCTAGTCCCGCACCGCACTCCATTGCGTTGAGAGTGCACGTCTCTAGATCGGCGTCTCGCGCTCGCGCCATCCACTCAAAACGTAACGTTAGCCTACTACTCTTTTGCCGGCGCGCAAGCCCAAACAAGTACGTGCGGCGTGCCTGTTGTTTTGTTTCCGGTCTAGCTATCCGGTGTCATGTTGTAGTTTTCTAACGTTACTAGTTGTTGCTACAGCATGTGAAAAAAATACAAAGTTTGCTAGGCCAAAAAGAGCGTTAATCTCACGATAAAAAAATTGACGCCGTTAAAATGTGTTTGCGTTAACGCCGTTAATAACGGGTTTAACGCACAGCACTAATATATATATATATATATATATATATATATAATTGCGCAGCTCCCCCTGTCAATGACCTAGCACCCCCTCAGCACCTGCGTTAAAAATTATCTGGCGCCGCCCCTGCTTGTGCCGTAGGCTACCTGTTCTGTTCCCTTGGAATAATTACTCTCTTGGAGAGAGAAGGCTTGGGGTTTGGGAAAGGAGAACGAGACCAGAGAGTATGGAAACTGGGGAACATTCTGAACGTATATCTAGCCTACCAACGACCACGATTACAGCACAGAACCACAGCCCGCGTTTGTTGACTTGGTTCCGGAAGAAAACGAAAGTCTTCGCGAGGAAATCGTCCATGTGAGGCAGCAGCTGGAACTACTGTCAAACAGCGTTTTGGGCTACATCGATTTGCAGGTTCTGACAGTGACATTCTACACCAGGTATGTAGACATATTTAATTTAATAAAAACCCATTATACTGTAGGAACACGTTAAATATCTTGTATTTAAAGACTGATATTATACAGTGATCATACTATCTTTACTAGTGATATTAAAGGTACCGTTCTTCGCTATTCCATTTTTCAAACTTTAGTTCCCTTTCAGTCGATAACGTCAGACGTAGTCGACGGTCGACTGAATGGGGATTTCGCTAGGGAGCCTATCATCTTCGATTACTATTGAACGAGCTAATGTAATTTGGCGTGCGTGATTTGCATCACACACTCTGCCCCCGCGGCGCGGGTATAAATACGGAAGTGGATGCACGCACTAGTTGCCTTTCGCTTCGGAGCCGATCGTTTGATGTCTCTGAGAGTGCTGTTGTTTACAACGAGCGAGTGTGTCGGTGTTCTTCAGGAAGACTCTCCCAGTGCTGGTGTTCTACAGCGCGAGTGCAGCGGTGATCGCGAGCTTTGAGCTCTCACCTGCTGTTTTAACAGCAACAAATTTCTAAATGTTTGTGTGTGTTCATGGCTGGTTAGAGGGCGGAAAAGTGAGTGCTTCACTGTTTCAGTTCTCTGTTCAGTGTTGCCGCGGTCATTCCCCTGTGTGCTCCGGCACTGGTGACGGTCCTATTTTCTGAAAGAGCAACACGGGTGTGTTTGCGTCTTTTTCAAGATGTCATTCTGCCCGTGCGTTTCTGGGTGCGGGCGTTCCCTGACTCTCTCTGATGGTCACAACTGTTGTGTCACGTGTTTGGGCTTACAGCACGCTGAGACAGCTTTTGTGGACAGCTCGTGTTTTCACTGTGGGAACATGACTGTCGCAGTGTTGAGGGCGAGACTCGCCTTCGTTCGCGGAGAGCGAGTCCCCATTACCATGCCCCACCCTCGGGTGCTGTGTGGGATGGGTGACCGGAGGATAGTGTTGGATGTCCCGCCCGGTAACCATTCCCTGTGGGCTCCTCACTCCTCCCTTCCACTGCAACCACTGGAGCCTCCTGTGTTGTCTGCTGGTCCATCTGTAATGGGTGGGCCAGCGGTTTCACTCGGGGCTCCCCTGGAGGACAGGACGCCGATTGCAGCATCGGAGGGTGAGCTGACTTCTAGAGATGATGACTCGGCTGCATTGTCTCCCTTCGGGAGTTCAATGTTGCCCGAGCCGGATCCAGAATTATCAGCTATGCTGAAACGGGCCGCCGAGGCTGCCGGGCTCGAGTGGAACCTCCACCGTGTCCCGTTCAGTCTCGGTTGGAATCTGGAGTTTGGTATCTTGGGGCGGGCCGCGCTGGTTCTCAGCTCGCCGCCCCAGTGCCTTTCTTTCCCGAAATGCATGGAGAGCTTATCAGGTGGTGAACAGCATCTTTCTCTGCCAGAAACTGCCTGAATAGCTTTTCCCCCTCATTACCCTTGATGGAGGAACGGTGAAGGGTTACGAGGTGTCCCTCCATTGGAGCGGTCTGTCGACACAGGTGCACCTGTGTCCGGCGGCCGCTGCCTTTTGGGGGGATCCTCGTCTCCCCCCTAAGGCCTGTGAGGTTTTGTCCGTTCCGACGGGCAGAGCTTACAAAGCCTGTGGGCAAGCCGCTTCCTCTTGCGTGCCATGGCGTTGCTGCAGGCTAGGGCACCCATGGCATGCACGAGGGTAATCCCGACCGTGCGCTCATAGGTGAGCACCGCACTGCATCCGACCTCACCCTCCAGGGTACGGGTGTCGTAGCGTGCGTGATCGGTCTGGCGATGTCCACCTTGGTGGTCCAGTAGCGCCTTCGTTGGCTCAGCCTGGTTGGTATGGCGGATGCGGACAAGGTTCGGTTCCTGGTCTCCCCAATTTCCCAGGTTGGGCTGGTCGGCGACGCGGTGGAGAACTGCATCCAACAGTTCTCTGCCGCTCAAGCGCAGACGGAGGTCATCCGGCACATCCTGCCCCGGTGGCTAGCTGCTGCCTCCACCCGCCGCCGGTGGCAGCTCCTCCGCCTGCTCGTCGCCGTGGGCGTTCCCCGGCCGCCGCTCCTGCTGGCCCTCCGCAGCAGCCTCCACCCAGGCCTCAGCATGGAGCCGGCCGCAGTAGGGACGCCCAGCCCGCTCCAGGCGCTGCCAAGCCAGGTGGCAAGCGACAGCGAAAGCATTCCGGAGCGGGCCGCCCAGGAATGGATGAGATGCTCTTGGAGTGGCACGATCACTCCCTCCCCCCGGGTGAGGGCCGGGTGGAGCCTTTGTTTGTGTGTGTGTCTGTTCCGCCGCTGGCTCCCTAAAAAAAAAAAAAAAAGCGGAGCAAGCGGAGCAAGCGGTACCCACACTTCAAAGAGAGAGCAATTTCATCTGTTCCTGGGTCTCAAGAGGGCCAGTCTGGCGGGTGTGACCCTGTATAGCCTTACACCCCTCAGCTCCCCCTTGGTCGCCAGCAGGCAGCTTGGTGCGTTCGAGGACCCGGTCATCCGCCTTCTCACGCGCCCCCTGCCGCTTGTGGGGACAGGTACGTGTTGCACAGCACACTAACACCACTCTCTCTACTTTGCTGCCCCACCTCAGGCTCGGCTACCCCGCTCAAGTCAGTGATAGTCATCACATTAGGTGTTGAGCAGACGTGCTCCTGAAAATTCAGTGATATTCATCACACCGAGCGTTGAGCAGTGCTCCTGACTTGTGCGTGCTTATCTTATCCTGCTGGCGAAGGATTTGATATAGCTGCTCCTCCAGCCGGTACGAAGGCCAGTTGTAAACTCGTTCTTCGTGCTACTAGGTGGTGGGTCGTGACCATCTTGGCCCAGGATTGGTCTGCAGCTCCGACCTGAAAGACATGTGCTTAAAGACAGATCTCTACCTTCCGCACCGCAGGACATCCTGTGGGTTGCGTGTAAGGGTGGAGTATCAGTACAGTGTCCTTCCCTTCGAGTGCTCCAGAGCCCGTTGGGTCTTCAGGTCAACTGGAAGAGAGTGATCTCGCCCACGGGCTTAGTATCTCTTTTTCAGTTTTGGAGATGGACTCGGTCTAACACGTTTCTCCAATGAGAATGTGTTCAGCTGGTGTTTGAAGTGAGAAAGGGTCCCACTGGAAGAACTTTCAGAGGCTCCTGGGGTATATGGTAGTTGCAGCCATTGGCTTCCTCCATATGTGACCGCTTCAGCGCTAGCTTCATGATCGAGTCCCGAGGTGACCGTGGCAGAGCAGCTCACCCTGTGTGACTATAGTTCATCCCGGTCTGCTGCCAAACCCTCTTCAACAGAGGGGCCATGTACATGGGCGTGTTTTAACGGGGGCCTGGGCGACCCCCGACTACACGGGAATTCGTGCCTCGAGTTGTTAGACATTGTGACCGCTGCTGTCACAACTCACCCGTCACCTCCTCCTTGGAGTCAGAAGCTTCTGAGGACGCTTTGTTCCACTCTTCCCGCTTTACTCAATCGTGCCGCCATCGAGCCTCACGAGAGTTATAGCCAGGGCAAGTGGAGACTCCATCCCCTGGGTCCAGCTGGGTCATGACCATTCCGGGGCTGCTCAGTTGTCCCCCCGGTTTCGTCTTTCAGCCAGTGTTTGTGTAAACCTAGCGGACTACCCTTGGACAAACACTGGGTTTCAGCTGCCCCAGGGGCCCGCAGAAATGCGTTTAACCCCAGTGAGCCTTCTAAGAGTGACTGCGACTCATGGTCGCCTTGCGCCTGCTCAAGTCAGTGAAATCATCACACTTCATGTTGAGCAGAATTGCTCCCGAAACTCAGTGAAGTTCATCGCACTCAGGTGTTGAGCAGCAATGCTCCTGTAGCTCAGTGAGTTCATCACACTCAGGTGTTGAGCAGAAATGCTCCTGTAGCTCAGTGAATTCGTCACACGCAGTGCTGAGCAGAAATGCTCCTGGTGCTCAGTGTAGTTCTTCGCACTCAAGTGTTGAGCAAAAATGCTCCTGAAGCTCAGTGAGTTTATCACACTCAGGTGTTGAGCAGGAATGCTCCTGAAGCTCAGTGAACTTGTCACACTCAAGTGCTGAGCAGAAATGCTCCTGTCGCTCAGTGAAGTTCTTCGCACTCAAGTGTTGAGCAGAAATGCTCCTGAAGCTCAGTGAACTTGTCACACCCAAGTGCTGAGCAGAAAATGCTCCTGAAGCCCAGTGATCTTCACATGTTGTGTTGAGCAATGCTCCTGTCTTTTGCGCCCGTCGCTTGCACCTACGTGCCAAGTCAGGAGAGGAACAGGTCTTCATAGTTGCCCCTTATTGGCCCAACTGGACCTGGTTCCAATCAACAGCCTTCCTGACTTCCCCTGAAAACTCTTTCGGGGACGGGGCACGATGGCACACGCGTTCTGCCCCCGGAGATTCCGGGCGGTCTTATATCGGAACGCGGAGGTTCAGGTGGCTATCACAAGAACATGTGATAGATACCATCACTTCTGCGAGCACCCCCTAGAATGGGGTAGCGTGCTTACGCCTTTAGAAGTGGAACCTAGTCGTTGAGTGCGTCTTCTCTCCAGAGGAGATCCTGAAAGCTTTCGATCACTTCAGTCCTCTCTTTCCTGCAAGATGGGTTGCAGTAGGCTGTTTTCCTTCACCCTCAAAACGATGTTGCCTCGGTGTTTAAACGACGCTCATCGTGTTGCAGAAGTATGCAGAAGCACGTTCTGATCGTCAGGTTCCTGAGGAGCAAGGTCTTGTAAATCCTTGTGTCCCTCTTGATCCTCTTGGGCCTTGTCCCTGGTGCGACTGCACTGCAGAGACCGCCCCTGAGCCACTGCAGGCAGTGAGTTAAAAATCTGTTATATCAGTTCTCCTGCTCGCGTGGTCTCTACTAGAGGGTAGGGACTTGCTCGCTTTCGGTCAACGTATCGTGCCTGGAGTCTGGGCCGGCTAACTCTCACAAGCTGAGACCCCGGCTCGGATTGTGCCCAAGGTTCCTACCTCTCCCGTAATAGGAGCAGGTGGTGAGCCTGCAAGCGCTGCCCTGGAGGAGGCAGATCCAGCCCTGGCTTCTCTGTCCGTTCGCTTGGACGTGTACAGAATGCAAGTCATAGACCTCAGACCAGCTCTACAAAGATCTGTTGGAATTCAGCAGAGAGGGAAGGCTGTTTTCCTTGCAAAGTTGCACTTAGTGCTTGCCTTCATTTCGGTAAAGATCCGAGATGCAACATGTCCACTTAGGTGTTGAGCTCCTCTATGATGAGTGTAAAGGGCTCCGCCTGGGCGTTGACGATATGCTTTGCTAAAACAGATTCTAGAGTTGGGGGCTGGACGACACCTAGTTGAACCGCTGCTTCCCGTGGGCTCCCTTCTCATGAAGCCAGTTTCACCGTGAGCCCGGTTCAAGTGTCGGCTTGCTGCGCCATTCCCCTCCTATGGACTGGATGCGTGCGCCTTTCTACTCCAGTTGAGTTCCCTTAAAATTGAACCCTGTTGAGTTCCTCCACACCCCTCCGACGTCGGACGTGCGGAACGTCTGGTGTTAGGCCTACCACTCGTAAGCAGTGTGGAACCTGTGTTAGGCTGGGTCCATATGTTGCGGTCCCTACGGCGACCCCATATGTGTATTCTTCCACGATACGGCTCCCTGCGGCGAGCCCGTGTCTTCCCTCGGCAGAGTCTCTCTGCCGTCACTGTCCAGTGTGTCTCCCCCGTCTTAGGCTGGAGCCACCCCAGTGACATTCCATATGTTAGACTGCCCGGTTTCCGCCCAGTTCATATGTGTATTCTCCACGTTACCTCCCTCTGGGTTGGATGTGGCTTCCGCAGCGTCCCTTCCTTCCAATGTACGGGGAACGCTTTCGCAGTGGTCCTGTAGGAACAGCAGTGACTTCCCTGGCCTAAGCCCTGTCCTTCCCCGCCTTAAATTTGCGGGGGCATCAGGAGGCTTTTGTTCAGGCACTGGAAGGTGGCAGCTTTAGTGGCGTTTTCAAAGGTTATCCCCATTCAGTCGACCGTCGACTACGTCTGACGTTATCGACTGAAAGGGAACGTCCTGGTTGCGTATGCAACCCACCGTTCCCTGAAGGAGGGAACGGAGGACGTAGTCCCCTGCCACTACCGCTGGACCACCGCTGACCCCGGGTTACTCTCGGCTCCTCAGCGAAAAGCAACTAGTGCGTGCATCCACTTCCGTATTTATACCCGCGCCGCGGGGGCGGAGTGTGTGATGCAAATCACGCACGCCAAATTACATTGGCTCGTTCAATAGTAATCGAAGATGATAGGCTCCCTAGCGAGATCCCCATTCAGTCGACCGTCGACTACGTCCTCCGTTCCCTCCTTCAGGGAACGGTGGGTTGCATACGCAACCAGGACGTTAGTGTGTAATGTTGCTGTCAGTGCATAAATATATACCTCTAAAATTATAAAGCTCAAAGTTCAATGCCTAGCGAGATATTTTATTTAACAGAAGTCCCCTTTCAAAGCCTACAGCGAACGTCCGGTTTGGACTATCTCTCTACTTCCTTTTTTAATGACGTCATTAGAACAGTTTTTTGACTAATCTCCGCCCACTGGAATACACAAAAAAAGGGGGCGTGGTCTTGTTGAGCTCCCACGGAGAATAGGAAGAGTATCTTTTTTAGAGATTGTGTTTGTCACTATGTCGTCGAGACACTGTTATTTTCACTCCGGAGTCAATTCACCTCTGTTTGGCTTTCCCAGGGATGTTGTGCTTAGAGATCAGTGGTTAAAATTTATTTTTAATTCGGTTCCAGAAAAATGTAATCCTCATTTAAAATTATGTGCAGCACATTTTGCAGAGGACAGCTTCCTCAATCTATATCAGTTTAATGCAGGATTCGCACAAAGACTGTTCTTGAAAGATGGAGCAGTTCCCTCTTTGGTAAGTGTATTTTATTATTTAAGTTGTGCGTGACTCTGCTAAAGTCATTTCCAGTCTGACCTTGGCACACTTCAACACCTCGGTTAAAGCAGAGACTGGCAGCTGCAATACTCCTTTACTATAAAGTCCCACTCTGCTGAGGCAGCGTGGAACTCCCAACCATTTCCTGATGTATGAACTTATTAACGCTTCCAGCTTATCCACTGTTGTCAAAGAAACCTCGTACACAGTCAGTGGCCACAGCAACCTTGGCAGTAGACCAAACTGAAAGCACCAGAGTTTTAGTTTGCCTGGTAGAGCACAGCTGTTTATGCTCTTCAACCCTTCCATTGCTTGTCGTCTAACTTCTCCCACTCGAACTGTGTCCTTTAGATCCCCATCGTACCATCTCCCTAGACTCTTCACTGGCTTCTGAGAAACTGTTGGTATTGCCTCACCATTAATGAAGAATATTTTATCTACTACCTTGCCTTTAACTATTGAGATGCTCCTTGATTTAGAGGGCTTAAATTGCATTCGTGCCCATTCAATATTATCTGTTAACTTCCCCAATAACCGATTAGTGCAGGCTACCGTTGTAGTCATGGTTGTCATGTCATCCATGTATGCTCTGATTGGTGGTAGTCGCATCCCAGAAGCCAAGCGCTCTCCTCCTACTACCCATTTTGATGCCCTAATGATTACTTCCATTGCCATGGTAAAAGCCAGTGGAGAAATGGTGCATCCTGCCATTATTCAAACCTCTAAGCATTGCCATGTAGTGCTGAATTCTGGAGTTGAGAAACTAAATTGCAAATTTCCAAAATAGGCTTTCACTAAATTTGTTATCGACATCGGTACCCTAAAAAAATCAAATGATGCCCAAAGAAGCTCATGTGGCACTGAACCATATGCATTAGCCAAATCCAGGAATTTCACGTGGAGCTCCTTCCTCTCCTTTTTAGCTGATTGTATTCGTTGCCAGATAACACTGATATGTTCTAAGCATCCTGAGAATCCTGGAATTCCCGCTTTTTGAACTGAAGTGTCAATGAAGCCATTCTTTAATAGGTAGGTTGACAATCTCTGAGCAATAATGCTGAAGAAAATTTTGCCTTCGACGTTTAATAGTGAAATAGGGCGAAACTGACTGATGCTTGTAGCATCTTTTTCTTTGGGTATAAAGACTCCCCCTGCTCGGCGCCATGATCTAGGTACAACCTGCTTTTCCCAAGCCACTTTTATCAATTTCCACAGAATCCTTAGAACTCCTGAAGCACTCTTGTACACTCTGTACGGAACTCCATTAGGCCCTGGAGATGATGAAGCCCTTGCCTTTCTCACAACCTTCTCTATCTCTTTCCACTTAGGTGCACAGACCTCCATTTGGTATTCTGGTGGATTGACAGTTGGGATGTCTGACGGAATTGACATAGGCTCATGCCTTTTTGCATCTGTATGCGTTTCCTCCAAATATCTCTCTAGCTCAACCCTAGATGCTTTTAAAGTGTCATTCTTCTCACTGGTGAATAACTTCTTTATGAATTTGAATGGATCTTTATAGAAATTAACCCTCGCACGTTCCTTCTTTTTGTAGCGTTTCCGTAGGCGCTCAGCTCTGCGTAATGTTGCAAGCTTATCTTTTATGGCCCTTTGTAAGAGATTGAGTCCCTCCTTCTGACTTTGTTCCGCTCTTTTCCATTGCTTCCTCAGCTGTCTCCTTTCTCTAACTAACCCTTCAATTTTCTGCTGCCGTCTAGACAATCCAGGAGTAGTTTGTACTTTTTCCTTCCTTTTTTCCACACCAAACCTCTCACTTCCATATGCGTAAATGATGTCCCCAAATTTATCCAGCTTCTTTTCAACTGTACCAGTTAATCTTTCCAATGCAAAGCATAGATCTGTGTTCACCGTGTCCCATGCAGTTTTCTCACTAGCTCTTGGCCATCTAACTCCAGGCCTATGCCCGTTGAGGTTCTTTTCTCTCTTATGCTGGTTAGTCTGACCGGGTTCACAAGAATCAATGTGTTCATCGCTAACTGTGCAAACCCTCATCTCCTCTATGACAGGGGTGCTGATATCCTGCGAACTGTGGTTTGCTTCCTGTCGCTGGATTTCATTCGACTGACTTGACTGACTCCGTAAGAAGTACTGATCAATGCGAGGCCCTTGTCCCTTCTCCCTCAAGCATTTCATTTTCCCTTGATGAATCTTCAAACCCCTGACCGTTGTCGCCTTGCTCCAGCCACAGACACAAGCTTGGAGTTCTGCTTTGCTAACTGCTGAACCTGAACTAGTCTTTTGTGAAGTACTCTCCATACTCAGAGTTCAAGAGATTTCCACGACGCATGCGCGAGAACTGAGAAGAGGACGTTCTTCTTCTAATACTTCTTGTTCAGTTCTCGCGCATGCGTCGTGGAAATCTCTTGAACTCTCGTCTCAGGCCCACAAGGAAGAAAAGGAATAGTCGAATAAAGTCGTTATTTATGTTTTTTTTTTTCGGAAAAAAAGTATTCTCGTCGCTTGATAAACTTATAGTTGAGCCACTGTAGGCACATGGAATATTTAAACATGTTCTTTAATGACTTTCTGGGCCGTCAAGTTTCATTCCCTTAGGCAGCCTATGTAGCAGTGATCCACCTCTCAGATTTAATCAAAAATATCTTCATTTGTGTTCCGAAGATGAACGAAGTTCTTACAGGGTTGGTACAGAATTGGGGTGAGTAATTAATGACTTAATTTTCATTTTTGGGTGAACTAACCCTTTAATTGTGGATCTAGGGCTGTGACTGTATGGGATTTTTTCTTACCACGGTGAAGAAGCAACAAATGCTTCTCCCCAATGTTCTTCAAAATGTAATCAAATGTATATTTCTGCAAGCATGTTTAAACTGGTTAACTGACAGTGTCTAAGGCAGGCAAAGGCATTTTTTAAGTCAGGTTCGCACGCCACTGCGCAATATACACACACATTACCGCGGGTGGGGTTCATTTCATAAACTGTGGACAAGTTATTTAATGTAGCCTATAAATTAATGCATATGTCAAAAAAACGGATAATGTTATACTTTGTAGTAGCGCTATCGTCGCGTAATAATCTGTTTGGTTGTAAAATGTATTACCTGAATCAATTAAATGAAATCGATTGTCTCGTCCTGTGGAATCATTCATTCACAGACAGCTTACGAAGATGTTCAACTAATAAAGATCTTCATCGTTGGCAAAAATATGATGCATTTGCAGATTTGCTTTCACTATACTGTAAGTCCACGGCCACTTCATCCAACGCTCTTGATGTTTTTAAATCTTCCTGTTACGACTCCGAGTCGAGTGTGAATTGAAAGCGCTTCAGTGATTCAGTGCGTGCAGGAAACTGAACAGATCATTCAAACTGATTCGCGAACCGATTTAGACAGATCAGCCAACTTGTTTGATGAAGTCTTTAAACAGAATCGACTCAAAAGAGTGATTCATTTGTGAATTGAGCATCGCTCCTGCCCATAAAAAAGATACAGCGCACTTGGAATAAACATGTATTACATTAAAATAAAGTAACGAGAGGAACGTCGCCCAACGTAACGAAGAGGTACAGAAAACTTTCAGCAGAAAAAAAAAAAGTGCGGTGATGACATCACACCGCGGTAGGCATCTCATTCACGCGATATTGTGGTGATGCGGTTATAGTCACACCCCTATGTGGATCTTCAACTAATTCAGGTCAATGATTGAATAACATGTTTTAAACATATTACTTTTTAAAATATGTTAACATTTATGTATTATTATATGTGCTTTCTATGTGCCTATTGACAGAGCAATGAGGTAGGTGGTAGTTACCACATGGAAAAGGAGGGTTTAAAGCGATGTCTGGATAAGCTGGAATCCTCTGGTTTGGTGGTTGACTACATAGTCACTGATCGCCATCCAGAGATTAAAAAGTACCTGAGGGAACACAACATCACTCAGTACTATGATGTGTGGCACTTTGAGAAACGTTAACATCAATCTATTTTTCTTTAAATATTAAGTTGATAACGTCTCGGTTACATATGTAACCCTCGTTCCCCGAGTAGGGAACGGAGACGTTCCCTTTCGTAGTCACTCTGAGTTACGTCGGATGACGGAGAATGGGGGTCCCCGTGTAATCACGCCACCTTGCGGAAGTCTGATCTCCCTGTCGTGAAACTGGCACGGACGAAGGAGTCCTACTTAACACAGGAATACCAAGGTACACTGGGAAGCATATCTCAGAGGAAATATGCCGCAGCATGCCTACCCGTAGGGAGGACTTAGGAAAACACATATGACCCGAGGGGGCTTCATATGGACGAACACTGGAGTGACCAGCCCGAGGGGTGGCAACTTTCAACTCCAGGAGTGGCAAGGTGGCTTGCCGAGGGAAAGACACATGCTCGAAGAGGCTTACAGTGGAAATACACATGTGGGGGTTACTCAGGAGAGGAACAATGCACACGGAGGCACCTAGCCGACGCACAGGCAATAGACACTGGCGCCAGCGTCAACAGTGCTGGAGGAACTCAGGGCTTCAGAGAGGAAGGCTCACCTGAGGAAATATCGCATGTATCCAGTCCGTGGAGTGGAATGGCGAGCAAGCGAAGACACCTGAGCGGGTCCAGTACTAGCTGGCTGAAGCGAGTACACGAGAGGACACAGGCTCCACTCGGAGATTATAAAATCTGGCGAATGTGTTGGGTGTCGCCCAGCCTGCAGCTCTGCAGATGTCTGCCAGCGAGGCGCCATTCGCTAGCGCCCAAGAGGAAACCACACTCCGGGTGGAGTGCGCTGTCACACCAAGGGGGCACGGTCGGCCTTGCTGTTGGTAAGCCAAAGCAATGGTGTCCACTATCCAATGAGACAACCTCTGCTTTGAGAGAGCCTTTCCCTTCAGTCTCCCACCATAACAGACAAAGAGCTGGTCTGAGGTCCTGAAACACTGCATCCTGGCTACGTAAGCACGGAGAGCGCGTACTGTACAGAGCAGCGCCAAGGCTGGGTCTGCCTCCTCCAGGAGCAGTGCTTTCAGGTTCACCACCTAGTCCCGGAAGGGAGTGGTGGGAACCTTGGGCACATATCCGCAGCATATTGCATATTGCATGCAGCATATATCCGCAGCATATTGCGGCATATTGCTTTTGGCTTACCTTCAAAAACTGTACAGAATCTGGGAGTTTTGTTCGACCCCACGCTCTGCTTTCACTCACACATTAGTCAGACTGTCAAATCATGCTTCTTCCACCTGCGGAATATTGCTCGTATTCGCCCCTCTCTTACCTTTACAGATGCGGAAACTGTTATTCATGCTTTTATCACTTCCAGATTGGACTTCTGTAATTCATTATATAGCGGACTACCCACCAAAGCAATACACCGCCTCCAAATGGTTCAAAACTCTGCTGCACGCACCCTCACGTATAATAAAAAATCTGCTCACATCACTCCTATCCTTTACCAACTGCACTGGCATCCTGTTATACACCGCATCCAATTTAAACTGTTAATCCTAATATTTAAAGCCCTACATGGCCCAGCACCCAAATACCTTGTTGACTTGGTACAGCCATATGTTCCAACTCGGGCCCTCAGATCTAGCACGGCAAACCTTCTCGTGGTACCCCGGGTCAGACTCTCCACGGTGGGCGGAAGGGCTTTTAATGTTGCTGGCCCTACGCTCTGGAATAAGCTGCCCCCGAATCTTCGTGCGAACAACAACATCCGGTCCTTCAAAAAACTCCGCTTCGTCAACGGAGAATGCGTGCAGGTCCCCTACCCTCTTGATGGAGGCCAATGCAACCAGGAGCGCTGTCTTCATTGACAGGAACTTAAGCTCAACTGATTGCAGAGGCTCAAAGGGAGCCCTCTGCAGGGCATTTAACACCACTGAGAGGTCCCAAGAGGGAACGAGAGGAGGGCGAGGAGGATTCAGTCTCCTCGCTCCTGGAGACCTGATGATCAGGTCGTGCTTCCCCAGAGACTTACCTTCAACTGCTTCGTGATATGCGGCGATAGCGGCCACATACACCTTCAGGGTAGAGGGAGACAGCCTTTGCTCCAACCCATCTTGCAGGAAGGAAAGCACGACTCTGATCGAGCATCTCCTGGGGTCTTCTCGGTGAGAAGAGCACCAGTTGACGAAGAGGTTCCACTTCAACGCATAGGCATGTCTCGTGGACGATGGACTGCATTTATATGCGCTTTACATATTTGCCTCTCATTCACCCATTCACTCAGTCATTCATACACCGACGGCGGACGATGCTCTAGCGGAAGTGATGGTAGCCGCCACCCCTGGTGGCAGGGTACTCAAACCTGCTTCGTCCCGTCCAGGAGCCACACTTGGAGCCTCCAAAGATCGGGTCAAGGGTGCCAGAGGGTGCCCCGTCTCTGAGAAAGGAGATCCTTCCTCAGAGGAATTGGCCAAGGAGGTGCTGTCGCGAGGAGTATCTGTTCGGAGAACCAGGTCCGGGTGGGCCAGTACGGCGCAACCAGAATGATCTGCTCCTCGTCCTCCTTGATCTTGCACAGGGTCCGTGCGAGAAGGCTCACTGGGGGAAACGCATATTTGCATAGGCCCCGCGGCCAGCTGTGCGCCAGTTCATCCGTGCCGAGCGTGCCCTCGGTCAGGGAGTAATACAGGGTGCAATGGGATGAGTCGTGGGAGGCAATCAGGTCTACTTGTGCGTCCCCAAACTGGTCACAAGTCAGCTGGACCGACTGGGGATGGATTCGCCATTCGCCAGAGATGGGCCGAAACCGTGGCGGCTCGTTGGCTGCAAAGTTCCGATCTCCCGGAATGTAAATAGCACGAAGGGACCTCAGGTGCTTCTGATTCCATAAGAGGAGGTGGCGTTCGAGTTGCGACATACGGTGGAAGCGTAGACCACCCTGACGGTTGATGTATGCTACTGTCGCGGTATTGTCTGAACGAACTAGTACGTGTTGACCCTTGAGCAACGTGCGAAAACGGTGCAGGGCAAGGCATACTGCCAGCAACTCGAGGCAATTGACATGCAGAAGGCGCTGGGGTCCTGTCCAGGAGCCCGCGGCAGCATGTCCGTTGCACATGGCGCCCCAGCCCGTGGACGAGGCATCTGTGGATACAACAACATGCCTGGAAACTCGTTCTAGGGGAACTCCGGCCCGTAGAAAACTGAGGTTCCTCCACGGGGTGAAGGTCTGACGGCAGGTTGGAATCACTGGGACTCGGAGCGTGCCATTATGCCATGCCCACCTCGGGACTCGATCGTGAAGCCACAGCTGAAGCGGTCTCATATGAAGCAATCTGAGTGGCGTTGCAGCGGCTGCAGATGCCATATGCCCCAGGAGCCTCTGAAACAATTTCAGTGGGACCGCACTCTTGCCATCGAACTGTCGGAGACAAGTCAGCAGAGAGTGTGCGCGCTCGCTCGTAAGCTGCGCGGACATGGCGACCGAGTCGTTCTCCATACCAAGAAAAGAGATCCTCTGCACGGGGCAGAGTTTGCTCTTCTCCCCGTTGACCCTGAAGGCCCAGACGGGCTAGGTGCCGGAGCACTAGGTCTCTGTGTTCGCAAACCTGATCTCGAGAGTGAGCTAATATTAGCCAGTCGTCGAGGTAATTCAGGATGCGAACCCCGTGTTCGCGTAGGGCAACAAGGGCTGCCTAGACGACCTTCGTAAAGACGCGAGGAGACAGAGCCAGCCCGAATGGTAGAACCGCGTACTGGTATGCCTGCCCCTCGAAAGCAAACCGAAGAAACGGTCTGTGTCGAGGTAAAATGGAGACATGAAAGTAGGTGTCCTTCAGGTCTATCGCTGCAAACCAATCCTGTGGCTGCACGCATTCGAAAATGCGTTTGGCCGTGAGCATCTTGAACGGGAGCCCGTGAAGGGAGCGGTTCAAGACGCGCAGACCCAGGATTGGCCGTAACCCACCAGTCTTCTTGGGGACAATGAAGTACGGGCTGTACGGGACAGTCTCGATTGCACCCTTCACCAGCAGGGTAGCAACCTCCACTCTCATGATAGGGGCATTGCCACCGACCACAGTGAAGCGTACTCCCCTTAAGCGTGGAGGAGACCGTGCGAACTGAATCGCATAGCCGAGCCTGATAGTTCGGGCGACCCAGCGGGACAGGCTTGGAAGCTCTAACCAAGCTCCCAGAAACTAAACCAGCGGGGTCATGCGAACCACAAGACGTCCCCCCGGAGGGGCAGCGAAGCGGAGTGACCGGCCCAGGCGTGGGTGGCATAGCGGCCCGGTGCGGGGACGCGGTCATGCTCCGCATCCTGAGAGAGGAGACCAGGGAAGGACCAGCGTTCCAGGGGGGTCTGCTCTGCCAGGGGTCTGGCGACAGAGGGGGACGAGAGTGGTGAGGTCCGGAGACGGCACGCACTGTCGTCCGCGCCCTCTGGGACAGAGGGGGACGGGAGTGGCGAGGCCTGGGGGCGGTGCACACTGCGGTCCGAGAACTTTGTGACAGAGAAGGATGAGAGCGGCGAGGCCCGGGGGCGTCGCGCACTGTCGTCCGGTTCTGTGTGCTCAGAGACGGGAGAGGCAGTTCTTTGGAGAATAAGGATTCTTCCCCGGCCCTCTACCGGGGAAAGGAGTGGTCCTGCTACCAACTCCTGGAAAGAACTGAGTCCCATCTCTGAGGAGCCCGTCTAAGAGCGCCGCTTAACCCGGCGTATACCAGGGGGGCGGGGCTGGAGAGGGCTCCGGCCTTCGGCGGTGGGCAGACCGAGGGATCTGAGCAGACGGCGGGGCCGTCAGGACAGAATCAACGTCAGTCTGCTCATAGGCGGTTGAGAGCTGTTGGGCAAAGCCCTCAACCGCACCGCCGAAGAGTCCGACCTGGGATACGGGAATGTCGGACAGACGGGTCCGCGCGACATCCAGCACATCAGACAGGTTCAGCCACAGAATGGTGGGCATCACCTGACCCAGTGAGCGTATGGCCATTCTCGTCGCTCGGAGAGCAAAGACAGTGGCGGCGCGCAGCTCAGTGAAGAGCCCTGGGTCAGTCCTACCCTCCTGCATGTCCATGAGCACCTGGGCCAGGTAGACCAGCAGAATGGCCATGGCATGCAGTGAGGCGGCTGCCTGTCCTGGGCGCTATAGGATTTCGCCACAAGTGTAGACGAAAAACTACAGGCCACGGACGGGTGCTTAGGATTGCGCCGAGAAGAAGCACTCTGAGGACACATAGCATCGCACCAGAGCGTTCAGCCGGGGGGACCCCAGTGTACCCATGGGCAGCGGCCCCATCGAGGGGAGGAAAGGCGGATGAGATCAGGAAGCGTTCCCAAGAAGACAAGGGGTCTTCTAGGACTTCGAGATCTCATCATGCACGTCCGGGAAGAAAGGTATTGGGGTTTGCCGTGGACGAGGGTCGGCGGCCTTACCCAAAAACCAATCGTCCCGGGAAAGTGTGGCCGTCATCTCCGGATCAGACTCAGGCACAGCCGTATGCACACCAGTAAGTGGCAGCTGTGACGAGTCGTCACTTCCAGGAGAATCAAACCCACCTTGTGAAGCTGCTACAAACATAGTATTATCCTCTGTAGCTTCAAATGAAACACATGGGCCACCAGAGGGTAGACCCGTGGGAATCACCTGTTCACTAGCGGGCACCGTCATTGAGGAGGGGGGGCTGGGGTCGCGGACACAGAGTCGGCGCCTTGTTCCAGACCGTCACCCTCAGGTCACTCTGGCCACCAGCCAAAGATCGGGGGGTGGATGAGGGGACTCTCACTCTTGTGAGTTCACCGAGTCTCGACCTTAATGACGCGATGGTCATGTTCCCACAGAGAGAACATGAGTCATCCACGAGCGCTGCTCTAGGATGATAAAGCCCAAACATACTAGACAATGCTCGTGCCCATCAGAGTGCGATACCAAGCTGCCGCAACCATTCATTTTTTATTTTTTTTTTAAATGCACAGGCGAACCGTCTTTAAAAAGACGAGCGAGCTCTTTTGTGAGAGGAGAGAAAACTCCGCGATGTTGAAGCGAGCAGGGAGAAACACACTCACTGGCAGATCACTGCACAGATCAGCAGGAAATGTGAACTCGCTGCAGATCGCCATCACACCAACACCGGAGAATGGCTCGTCTCGTAGAGTGAAATCAGGAATGGCTGTGGAGTGAAGAGATACTCTTGGCTCCGAAGCGAAAACATGATCTGCCTTTGCCGGCGTATTTCCTTATATAGCCACGCGGTGGGGCGGAGATACGCTATGCAAATTCCGCAGACCCATGGCATTTCCTCGCCATTGGCTCGTTTTATAGTACTCGAAGATGATTGGCTTCTAGGCGAAACCCCCATTCTCCGTCATCCGACGTAACTCGGAGTGACTACGAAAGGGAACTGGTGTTTACAGTTTTATTACTATCCATCAATAAATATTTCCCTTCTGTTTTAAATTTTCATAGCTTTGTCTAAGAAACTTCTGAAGCTTTCCAAAAATAAGGACTGTGAGGTGCTGAAGAAATGGTTGAAAAGCATCCGAAATCATCTCTACTGGAGTGTGACTTCCTCTGTTTCGGGACCAGAAAAGGTGGCAAAGTGGACATCACTTCTTAATCACATGCAGAACATCCATGTTCACGTCAACCCCCTGTTCCCTAAATGCGAACACGAAGACGAGACTTCAAGGGATAACAAAAAATGGTTTGAAAAAGGTATGTCTACATAGAGGGTACATTCACGAACAGTTTATTGTTAAAATGAAAACAAAAATTTCGGTTTGATGTGTGTGTTGTTTACAGGGTCAGTGACACTCGGCAAAGTGGAGAAAATAACGTGCAACAACAGAGCTCTCAAGGACTTTGAGAAACTTAGTCACCACTTTCAAACATCGACACTAGAAGCATTCCACAGCCTGGTTATACGTATTGCACCCAAAAATGCAGTTTTCTTTTATATAGGAATGTTATGCAGGTAATTTTGTTTATTGCATCCAAATAACGTGAAGTTATATTTATTACGGTGAACTAATGATTTTACTTATTCTTCAATGATTGCAGGTTGTATCTCGCAGCCATGCACTACAATGAGAATGCCCAACGTCCACATGTAACAACAACACAAGGACACGCTGTTTTCAAATTTGCTTTTCCAAAGTCAAAAAAAGGGGAATGCACAGCCAAGCCTTTGAAAACAGACCCAACATTCAGTAAGTTATTAATTTTTATTTTAAAATATTAATAATTAACAAAATTACGAAATTATTTAATACAACATATTTGTAACAAATTGTAACAACACTAATGTAACATGAACAAAAGGAAGCTGGAGCGCTGCTGGTATCCCTTGTATCCTCTGGTGCTCTTGGAAGGGTTGAATGTTCATAAAAATTGGAAAAAAATCCAAGTCCAGGCAATTAGTAGGTTACAAAAGTAAAAAAGCCTTTATTATTGTTAGATCAAGGGCTAAACCATTAAATCACACACCAACGCATATCGGCCCACTGGCCTTCATCAGGGTGTTGGTAACAAACAGACAAAATCAAGCAATACTTATAGTTGCATTGGTTTCAGGTGTGCCACTCTGGCACTTGCAACACAAATTCTGGCCACTAGAGGCAATGGTTCAGGTCATGATGAATTATGATGCGTTACTAGCCTATTTCACATTTATTGACATTTGGTACGTATTGTGTGGAGTACACTAGATGTTTTTAGTGGTGTCACTCCTATTTTTCCACTGTGAGATCTCTTATCTTGCTTTGTACTTGCATGATTTAACTTCTGGTATTAGACATGACCTGAACCATTGCCTCTAATGGCCAAAATTTGTGTGTTTTTTTTTGTGTCAAAATCACCATTCCACCTCCCCTGTCATCAGACTTTGAAAAACCCTCCAAGGAAGATGTCATTGCCCGACATGTGTCTCGGTTTAATCAAGGGGTGGCCGGAATCCAACGTACTGTCCAGCTGGATCAGGAAAGTGCTGGCGGATCCGGCGAACAACACAAGACGGGATGACGACCCTCACATGTCGTCCTAAGTTGCTGACAAAGCTGCACCAGTTGACAAAGCACCAGCTGACAAAGCTATATGACACATAACGGAAACGCCTATGGCATTGAACCAAAAAGACAAGTAAACAAATGATTAATTAACATCATGTTTGTAAAAAATACATTGTTTTAAACATTATATCTTATTTTATTTCTTATATAATTAAAGTTATTTTGCATTGTTCAATTTTATTATATTTAATAAAAACATACTCTTGTTCAGTTCTTCGCCTGAAGACACTACTTCAGGTACAGACCTACTCGTCCGTAGTCAGCTCTGTAAATATTATTTATGTTTTGTAACGAATATGTTCATAATCTGTAAATCTGGAAATGTCTATTCTGACTAAACCTAACTGTGAACCTTTTTATTCTCATATATTTATATTTTTATTCTTTATTCTTATAATTTGTAGTATTATGTCTCATGTTTCTTGTTGTATTTGTATAGTCCACTGGAAGCCTCAGCACCAAAACAAATTCCTTGTGTGTGCAAGCACACTTGGCAATAAAGCTCTTTCTGATTCTGATTCTGATTCTGATATGGGTTTAAGCAGTTTGCTTCAAAGCCCGGGTGATGAACCATACATGTAGGAGGGTCTGCAAGCTGCATCATTCGTCGACAAACCTATACATTGATGTGTGGCATTAATAATTTAATATGCAGTCACGTAACAATCAACTTAAAAAAATTATTGTAATGCATGGCAATGATTTCTTTTACACAACATGGCAGCTTGTAAGTTTATATTCATGTTAAAAATGAAGTATTATCTATTTAAAGTTGTATGGATGAAAACAATTTCAAAAGAACTTTACACTACAAAAAAATGTGATTAATTTTATTGATTATCAAAAATTAAATGATGTGACAGTACTTTTGGTACATCTTTGCAGCCGATGTTTTCAACCTCTGTTGGCATTTTTTCACAGTTACCACATGTACACCTATAAAACATATATTACTAATCAAAACTCGTTTAAACGTGTAACTAAGGTAGGAATAAACAATGAACTTATTTTAAAAATTCAACATCACCATCGTTAATTCGACAGACGGAAAAAAAATTTTAACACAAGATTTTATAACAGTTAGTAACATTTAACATTAAAATTTAAACAATTAAAAGTATGACAACTACTAAATAAACAGCTTACCACTGTGAGTGAAACATCCTGCAAAAGTCGTGTTTGAACAGGACATGAATATAATTGATCATCTACGTTCTCAGGGGTCAGATTCAGGCTCAAATTGATAAGGTAATATGTTGGACATTTTTAAAATAACAATCAGCGCATGCATCTCCAAATTATGGTAAGAGGCGTGACCTTTCCGGGCAACGTGCGTTAAGCTGCTGTCGAATCACAACACAGGAACCACTGGCACAATCAGAACTTGTTACGTATTTCTGAAGGAGGGACTTCATAGAACAAGGAAGGTATCGGCCCGTTTTTTGCAAGGGGGTAATCCTTCAGCCGGAAGTTGAAGCATCGCGGGAGCCGCCATTGTAGCAGAACTTCACCTGCTGTTAGCATTCCATTGACTCCCATTCATTTTGGCGTCACTTCGACAGCGAATAACTTTACATCTGAGGTGTCCAAAGACGTTATTGTCCATTATTTATTTCTAAATAAACACGACAATGTATAAAAGGCTCCATTACTTTGTATCTTACGTTATGGCCCTGTAGAAGCCGTTTTTGTTAAAGGGTTAGTTCACCCAAAAATGAAAATGATGTCATTAATGACTCACCCTCATGTCACTCCAAGCCCGTAAGACATCCGTTCATCTTCAGAACACAGTTTAAGATATTTTAGATTTAGTCCGAGAGCTTTCCGAGAGCTCGGTGTGGAGCTCTCCAGCTATTGTGTTGTTTTTGTTCGTTTGTTCTGCGTTTAGTCATTCTTTTCCTATCAGTTTCACCAAAGACGAACTACTGGACATTAGGAAACACACACCAGAGACCTTTTCTACAGTTTTTGATTATTCGGACGTTTTGCTGGACATTCTCGTCGGAGGTGCAGCGTTGTTGTTCAAACGCGCGTTCAGACGCAAACGCGGGAAGCGAGCCGGCGCGCTGGTTAAACTCCGCGAGCGCGGCCTGCGCACATGCACTCCCCAGCATTCATCTCGCGAATCTCCGATCCCTTCCTAACAAAACGGATGAACTTCTTCTCCTCACCCACACTAACAAGGATTTTTTAAACTCTGCTGCTTTGTGCTTCACTGAAACCTGGCTGAGTGAAGCCATACCGGACAACGCAATACATCTGCCGGGCTTCCAGCTGTTCCGAGCGGATCGCATCGTGGAGCTAACGGGGAAAACGAGAGGTGGTGGATTGTGTTTCTACATTAACGAAAGTTGGTGTTCAGATGTAACAACACTGAAGAAGATGTGCTCTCCTAATTTAGAGGCACATTTCATAAACTGTAAACCCTTCTACTCGCCTCGGGAATTTTCCTCTTTCATTCTCGTGAATGTTTACATCCCTCCAGACGCGTGCGCGAGCGCGGCGCTACAACAGCTGGCTGAACAAATATCTGAAACGGAACAAAGGTACCCAGACTCTCTTTTAATCATTCTTGGGGATTTTAACAAAGCAAATCTTTCCCGTGAACTACCAAAATACAGACAGCACGTTACATGTCCCACCAGAGACAGTAATATACTGGACCACTGTTACACCACAATAAGAAATGCATATCACTCCGTCCCACGGGCAGCTTTGGGGCTCTCTGATCACTGTTTGGTTCATCTCATACCGACCTACAGGCAGAAACTGAAATCAGCTAAACCTGGAATAAGGACTGTGAAAAGATGGACTAATGAAGCAGAGCAGAATCTACAGGCCTGCTTTGATTGCACTGATTGGACTGTTTTTGAAGCTGCTACCAATGATCTGGATGAGCTCACAGATACTGTAACATCATATATAAGTTTCTGTGAGGATACATGCATTCCTACCAGGACATTCTTATCATTCACTAATGATAAACCATGGTTTACTGGGAAACTCAAACACCTTCGTCATGCCAAAGAGGATGCTTACAGAAGTGGGGATAAAATCTTGTATAACCAGGCCAGGAACAGATTGACATAGGAGATCAGAGTTGCTAAAAGGAACTACTCTGATAAACTGAAAAACCAGTTTTCATCCAACGGCCCATCATCAGTCTGGAATGGCCTGAGGAACATTACCAACTACAAGTCACCATCCCCTCGATCTGTGGACAATCAACACCTGGCTGACGATTTAAATTCATTTTACTGCCGGTTTGAAAAGCCCTCATTCACACCACACACCCGGTCTGATCTGCACTTCACACATTCAGCATCACCTCCTGTTCTCCAATTATCACTCCCCCCTCCTGCCATCCAACCTGAGCTTAAGGTCTGTGTGGAGGACGTGAGCCGAGTCTTCAAAAAACAGAAGACTAGGAAAGCCTCAGGCCCAGACGGCATCTCATCTGCTTGTTTAAAAGCCTGCGCTGACCAACTGGCCCCGGTCTTCACGCAGATCTTCAACAGATCATTGGAGCAGTGTGAAGTTCCCTGCTGCTTCAAACGCTCCACTATCATTCCTGTCCCCAAAAAACCCAAAATCACTGGACTTAATGACTACAGACCTGTCGCTCTCACGTCTGTGGTCATGAAGTCGTTTGAAAGGCTGGTGCTGGCCCACCTGAAGGACATCACTGGACCCCTGCTGGATCCCTTTCAGTTTGCTTACAGAGCAAACAGGTCTGTGGATGATGCAGTCAACATGGGACTGCATTATATCCTGCAACATCTCGACAGACCAGGGACTTATGCAAGGATCCTCTTTGTGGACTTCAGTTCGGCCTTCAATACCATCATGCCTGGTCTTCTCACAGCCAAACTGACCCAGCTCTCCATACCATCCTCGATCTGTCAGTGGATCACCAGCTTCCTGACGGACCGGCAGCAGCGAGTGAGACTGGGGAAACACACATCCAAGACACTCACAATCAGCACTGGTGCTCCCCAAGGGTGCGTTCTCTCCCCACTGCTCTTCTCCCTGTACACTAATGACTGCACTTCTAAAGACCCCACTGTCAAGCTCCTGAAATTTGCAGACGACACCACTGTCATCGGTCTCATCCGAAACGGTGACGAGTCTGCTTACAGACTGGAGGTTGAACAGCTGGCTGCCTGGTGCAGTTATAACAACCTTGAGCTGAACACGCTCAAAACAGTGGAGATGATCGTGGACTTCAGGAGGAACAGCTCAGCACTCCTCCCACTCACCATCATGAACAGCACTGTGGAAGCAGTGGAGTCATTCAGGTTCCTGGGCACTATCATCTCTCAGGACCTGAAGTGGGACAATCACATTGACTCCACTGTGAAAAAGGCCCAGCAGAGACTGTACTTCCTTCGCCAGCTGAGGAAGTTCAACCTGCCACAGGATCTGCTGATTCAGTTCTACTCAGCCGTCATTGAGTCTGTCTTGTGCGCTTCCATCACTGTCTGGTTTGGTTCAGCTACCAAATCAGACATCAGGAGACTACAACGGACAGTCCGGACTGCGGAGAGGATCATTGGTGCCCCCCTGCCAACCCTCCAGGACCTGTACTCTTCCAGAGTGAGGAAGAGAGCAGGTAAAATCATCACAGACTCCACTCACCCTGGACACCACCTGTTTGAACTGTTACCGTCAAGACGGAGACTCAGATCACTGGCCACAAGAACATCTCGGCACAGGAACAGTTTCTTCCCACAGGCCATTTCCCTCCTGAACAGTTAACACTCCTCCCAAGGCATATGCCTGTAAGTGCAATACTCCCACTGTTTAGTGCAATATCCCACAACTCAGGTGATACTTATATGTAGATTTATTTATTTATAATATTCAAAACACTGTAAATAGGTTCATAATCTGTAAATCTGAAAATGTCTATTCTGACTAAACCCAACTGTGATAGTTCCCTTACGAAGGGAACTCAACGATGCGTCCATCGACGCCATGGGAACGCCCCCAGCGTGACTGCGTCTGAAGCATCTATGTCAACTAGTCCAATGGAAAGAATGAGCGTCACGGGCGGGTGACGTCATGACCAGGATATGATAAAAGCACATCCGGTGCAAACCGGCATTAGCTTCTGTTGCCTCAGCAAGCGATCTGTGTTATACTGTCTCTGTCTATTTATTGTTGTCTGTTGCAATTTATTCGGAAACGTTATGGCGAAACAAGTGTACAAGCAGTGTGTTCCTCCCTGCCCGCGTTATTTAACGGGTGGGGACACACACGAGCTTTGTGTCATTTGTTTGGGAGTGGAGAATGCGGTCTCAGCCTTCGAGGGGGCTGAGTGTCAACACTGTGAAATGCTACCGCTCCGCATGCTCCGCTCTCGCCTGTCACTCTTTGATGAAAAGAGTGGGCAGGCTCGCGATCCTCAGGGATCAGGACCCGCGTCTGCCGAGGCGGCGCGGAGAATGCATTCCTGGGGATCGCAAAAGGATCTTTCGGAGGGGTTGGAGACGGGTCCGCGGGCCTTTTCTCCTTCCTTACCCGGAAGATCCAGCGCTCTCCCCCCGGTGTCGGAAGCACGCACTGCGGTTTCTTCCGCCCGGGGAGAGAGCCCTCCATTACTTCAATGCTCTTCCTCCGAGGAGGTCGATGTTATGAGTATGGAGAGTGAAAGCACACACATGGAGGAAAGAGATTCACAATTTATTTCCCCAGCATATGATGAGCTGGTGGATGTTATGTCACGGGCTGTAGAGAAATTAAATATTGAATGGCCATCTGAGAATAAAGGCGCTCGTCCTAAAAGTAAATTAGATGAGCGCTTTTTATCTTCCACGACATTATCTCCACCACGAGGGCTTCCCTTTTTTCCCGATCTTCATAATGAAATATCGAAATCGTGGAATAAACCTTACTCTTCACGACTTTTTAGCCCTCAAGTTAACACTTATTCGAGAATAAGAGGGCTAAAAGAGTATGGTTATGAGGCGATGCCCCAGGCGGAACAGAATTTAGCCAGCTATCTTTCGCCTGGTCCCGCATCGTCCCTGAAAGCCTCGGCTTTGCCCACTAGACCGCTTAAAGCCACCTCGGTTTTAGTGGGCAAAGCTTATACGGCAGCAGGTCAAGCTGGAGCATGTCTGCACACAATGGCAGTGCTTCAGGCTTATCAAGCTGACCTGCTGGGGGATCTGGATAGTAGTGAGGGAATTTCTCATGACGATATTCGAGAACTTCGTCGGGCTACCGATCTTTCTCTCAGGGCTACTAAGGAGACCGCCAGAGCAATTGGGCGGTCTATGGCAGCCTTGGTAGCTACTGAGAGACATTTATGGTTAAATCTGTCAGAGATTAAAGAAAAAGATCGAGCTTTTTTATTAGATGCTCCGCTTGAACCTTCTGGTCTCTTCGGCGACGCAGTCCACGCGGTCGTCGAGAGATTTCAGGAGTCTAAAAAACAAGCTGACGCTTTTAAAAAGTTTATCCCTCGCCGTGTCCAGCCCCCTGGGGCTGCTGGGCGTGAGCAGCCCCAGCCGTCGAGCTCATCATATCGTGTGCATCAGAAAGAGAGTGTTGGATCTCGTGCACCTCCACGTAGAGACTGGAGACAGACGCAACCCTCTCAATCGAAGTCTTCTAAGTCGAAGCCGGATCTGAGGACCGTTCTTCAGGCGAAGAAGACTTCGGTTCAAAAAAAAAAAAGGTCCTGATGTTCACGCATCAGGCCTGTGAGGACAGCCCCGACCGAAGTGGAGCGGTGTACACCTCATTTTACGGTGCCCGTTCCATTTCGGGGTCCTCACGAGACCGTTCTGCCAACCCTGCCACCCTCGGTGCTTCAGGGCGCAGCGGTCTCCAGCGAGTCGCTGATGCTATGCTGCGGCACAGCATCGGTTTCGCGCCCTCTGAGGGGGGCCTTAGAGCGGCCAGTTCAGGTAGTTCCTGCCATTATGTTTCAGGCTCCGGAATTGGCTGTCTCGATAACACCAGAGACCAGCCTCGAGAGGCTGGTTCCCTTAGTAAATTTTCTGGCAGCGTGGAAGCTTCTGCCGAATATTTCTCATTGGGTCCTGCAGATTGTAGAGAAAGGATACAGAATCCAGTTTGGTTCTCGTCCTCCTCGTTACAACGGGGTGCTGCCCACAGTGGTGCATCCCGAGCAGGCTCTGGTAATGGAGCAAGAGGTAAAGGCCCTGTTAGCAAAGGAAGCTATAGAACAGGTGTACTCACCCGACAGAGAGTCGGGTTTTTACAGCCGTTATTTCATTGTTCCAAAAAAGGATGGGGGGTTGCGTCCCATTTTAGATCTTCGTCTGTTGAATCGTTCAGTACAGAAACTCAAGTTCAAGATGCTGACACTCAAACAGATCGCGACTCAAATCAGATCCGAGGACTGGTTTGTCACGATAGATCTGAAGGACGCCTACTTCCATATCTCCATCCTCCCTCAGCACAGGAAGTTCCTAAGGTTTTCTTTCGGGGGCAAAGAATACCAATATCGGGTTCTTCCTTTCGGTCTAGCTTTATCACCCCGCACGTTCACGAAATGCGTGGATGCAGCTCTAGCCCCTCTCAGGCTTCAGGGCATACGTATTCTGAACTACATCGACGACTGGCTGGTTCTGGCGGAATCAGAGCAGTCGGCGGTTCGGCACCGAGGTGTCGTTCTCGCTCATATGCAGATGTTGGGGTTGAGGCTCAACGCCAAGAAGAGTGTTCTTTCTCCAGTACAGAGAACCACTTTCCTTGGTGTGGTATGGGATTCAGTGACGATGCGGGCCACTCTATCGCCCGTTCGTGTAGCTGCTATCCTGACAGCCACCAAAGAGCTAAAGCTAGGCCAGTCACGCACTGTGAAACAGTTCGAGAGACTGTTGGGTCTCTTGGCGGCAGCGTCCAACGTGATTCCTTTTGGCCTGCTGTACATGAGACCTTTACAGTGGTGGCTAAGGACCAGAGGGTTCTCCCCGAGGGGAAACCCACTTCGTATGATCAAGGTCACGCGGCGGTGCCTTCGTGCCTTAATTATATGGAGGAAACATTGGTTCTTAACCCAGGGTCCGGTATTGGGAGCTCTTTGCCATCGTGTTACGATCTCGACAGATGCTTCCCTCACCGGCTGGGGAGCGGTAATGGAAGGCCGCTCGGTTCAGGGTCTGTGGAAAAGTCATCATCTTTCGTGGCACATCAATTGCCTGGAGATGATGGCTGTCTTCAATGCGTTGAGACAGTTTCTCCCAGACCTGAGGGGCCATCATGTGCTTGTACGAACAGACAACACATCAGTGGTCTCTTATCTGAACCGTCAGGGGGGTCTGCGGTCGCGTCCGCTCTGCAAACTGGCGCACCAGATCCTCCTGTGGTCTCTGGGGAAGGTACTCTCCCTGAGGGCAGTGTATATTCCTGGGGACCAGAATGTGGGGGCAGACATCCTGTCGAGGCAGGAGCTGAGGCCAGGGGATTGGAGACTCCACCCCGAGGCGGTGGAGAAAATTTGGGAGTTTTACGGCCAAGCAGAGGTGGATCTGTTTGCGTCTCAGCACACGACGCACTGTCCACTTTGGTTCTCCCTTACTCACCCAGCCCCCCTGGGGCTGGATGCTATGGTGCAGACGTGGCCGAGGCTACGTCTGTACGCATTTCCCCCTGTTGCTCTGCTCCCAGGAGTTCTGGAACGAGTCCGCCAGTACGGAATAAGCCTACTGCTTGTAGCACCACGCTGGCCGAGTCGGATCTCGTTTGCGGACCTGATCCATCTCTTAGACGGTCCTCCCTTGGAGATCCCGATCAGGAGAGACCTTCTGTCTCAGGCCGGGGGCACAATATTTCACCCTCGGCCAGAGATTTGGAACCTGTGGGTTTGGCCTCTGAGGGGGCCCAACTCATAGGGAGTGGTCTCTCAGCTGAGGCTGCTGAGACCATCCTAAGCTCCAGAGCTCCAGCTACTAGGAAACTATATGCGCTGAAATGGAAAGTTTTTTCTGTATGGTGTCACCGACATCATTGGGATCCGGTTAACTGTTCTGTGAACACAGTACTCGAGTTCTTGCAGGAGCGCTTTACGTCAGGTTTATGTCCTTCCACACTTAAGGTTTACGTGGCGGCCATTGCGGCTTACCACGCCCTGGTTGGGGGTACATCGTTGGGTCGAGACCCCCTGATTACACGTTTCCTTCGTGGCACACTGAGGCTGAGGCCTGCAACTCGCACTAGGGTGCCAGCTTGGGATTTGGCATTAGTACTAGAAGGCCTGTCTAGGGCTCCATTCGAGCCCTTAGATTCGGTTTCAGAGAAATTTCTTACCCTTAAGACTATCTTTCTGCTAGCTATTTCGTCCCTTAAGAGAGTTGGAGACCTTCAGGCCCTTTCGGTTTCCCCCAATTGCCTTGAGTTTGCACCGGGGATGGTCAAGGCATTCTTATATCCAAAACAGGGATACGTCCCTAAGGTGCCGACCTTGATTCCGAGGCCTATCGGGCTGCAGGCTTTCTGTCCTCCTCCTTTTACATCTGCGGACCAGGAAAGGCTGAACCTCTTGTGTCCAGTGCGAGCACTGGATACTTATGTTCATCGGACATCTTCTATGAGGAAGTCCGACCAGTTATTTATTTGCTTTGGATCACCTAAGAAGGGTCTTCCTGCTTCTAAACAGACGGTTAGCAAGTGGATAGTCGAGGCTATTTCACTTGCATACGAGTACTCTGACCATCCGTGTCCCTTGGTGGTCAGAGCTCACTCAACGAGGGGTATGGCGGCCTCTAAAGCCTTGTTATTTGGGGTTTCCCTCCAAGACGTTTGTGATGCGGCAGGCTGGTCCTCACCGCTCACATTCGTTAGGTTTTACAGTTTGGACCTGGATGCTGCCCCAGGTTCTCAGGTGCTTAGTGCTTAGTTACAACAGACTGACACTCAGGTACTTGGAATTCTGGCGCTTTGGGTATTCTCGTTCCCATGGCGTCGATGGACGCATCGTTGAGTTCCCTTCGTAAGGGAACGTCTCAGGTTACTATTGTAACCATAGTTCCCTGAGAACAGGGAACGAGACGATGCGTCACCCTGCCATACTTCCTGCATCCCTGTGATCGGCTTGCTTCGGCAATTTTCGAAGCTAATGCCGGTTTGCACCGGATGTGCTTTTATCATATCCTGGTCATGACGTCACCCGCCCGTGACGCTCATTCTTTCCATTGGACTAGTTGACATAGATGCTTCAGACGCAGTCACGCTGGGGGCGTTCCCATGGCGTCTATGGACGCATCGTCTCGTTCCCTGTTCTCAGGGAACTATGGTTACAATAGTAACCTGAGACGTTTTACTCTCATATATTTATATTTTTATTTTTTATTCTTATAATTTGTAGTATTATGTTTCATGTTGTATTTGTATATGTCCACTGGAAGCCTCAGTACCAAAACAAATTCCTTGTGTGTGCAAGCACACTTGGCAATAAAGCTCTTTCTGATTCTGATTCTGATTCTGATTTCTGTCCCTCCATTGAAAATGTATGAACGGTATACTGTCCTTGTCCAGAAAGGAAATAAAGACATCAAAGTAGTCCATGTGACATCACTGGGTTAGTTAGAATGTTTTGAAGCATCGGAAATACATTGTGGTCCAAAAATAACCAAAACTAACTTAAAACTAAAAGAAAATAAAACTTCCAAAAAAGAAATGGCTGAATCGTGGTCAGTGGAGGTTCTCGTCCACTGACCACGATTCAGCCATTTCTTTTTTGGAAGTTTTATTTTATTTGCAGACGTTCCTCTTGTTAGTTGCCGAGGAGCGGATAAACTATAACGATCAGTCATAATCCCACCCACTTTGAAGCGGTACAAACTGCAGTGGAAAAGCAACCGAGCTAAAGCGAACCGAGCCGTGCCGCGCCGAGCCGAGTCGTACCACGCAGTGGAAAAGCAAAGCGAGCCGAACCGTACTGAGCCGTACCGAGCTGTACCATCCAGTGGAAAAGCGCCATAAGATTGTGCAATAAAGAAGTACTCCAAATAAAGTTTAATTATAATATTTATATCAGTAAGCTTCAAGCATTATGTCAGTATCGATTTGTAGTATACCTAGTATGAAATAAATATATTTTGGTTTAGGTTTTTTTTTTTTCACTGGGGTGTCCAAACCAAAAACATTGAAAATTAAATATAATCAGCATGTCAAATTGACCAGTGCAAGTTACTTCCTACTTCAGGTTCACCTTTGACCTTTGACAAATTGATGTGGACTGTCAAAATAAGAACCTGTAAATGTAATAACATGTATGGTGCTTAATGCAAGAAATGGCAATGCTTTGACATTTTCACTATTTACAGGTTTTCATCTTATGATCATCTGATGCGGTTTTGGCAGGTCATTGAACCATCACTGAAATTCATGGTTTGGGTTACCAGAACAGGAACTGCAAACATCGAATCTGAAAAGCAAAGTGCTTCCATGGTAGGTCTGTGCTATTATGACCAAACTCTACGGCTACAGAAATTATGCATCCAATATAGAATCCAAGAATCCATATACTTGTTCAATACATGGTTGGACTCCTTGTTCACCTTATGATCAACACTAGCACTTTTAGAACTGATTGTAGATGAACTGTATAGATGAATATAGATGAACTGTTCCTCTTCCTGAACTACCTTGCCCTTGGTCTGAAGCAGAGGGACCTCGCTTTGTGCTGTCTTTAGTTTACTTTAGCTCAATGATTTACATATTCTCATAAGAAAAGATGCTGCACTATCTGTGTTATTGGGAGTTGATGTGAGAACAAGAACAAAACTTACGTTACAAAGTACAATATGTAGGATACTACTATAATGTGTAAATTAACAATGAATTAATTGTGATAGTGTTGACCAGCCTCACCTGGGTCCTGGGTTTGTGCCATTGCTGCTCAGACCCTGTGCAGCTGTGAGTCGGGGGGACAGCTGCCACTACCTTTTGGCTGTAATGTGCTGTTTGGAAGAGCAATGGTGCAATATGATTACATAGAGCAAGCCCTGCCACACATGAGCACTGATAGGCCACCAGCTCAACAGGTTTAGTGTGCTTGAGGACAACCTGTAAACAAAGCAGATATCAATTGAATATATCCTGTGTTTTAGGATTCAGGCAATCATAGTCACTGTTATTACTGGAATAAATAATCATTAGTTGAATTATGTTGGTTTACACTGTAGCTAGTGTTTGAACCTTCCTTGGGCTACAGTGTCAAATGTTAGCAAGCTAACTAACTACTCTCTGGGAATCTTAATAGGTCATATTTTAATAAATGACTGTGTAAATACATGTTAGAATACCACAGAGTGCAATTAGTATAGTGGTCCAGTGAACTACTGTTCTGACAGCAAAAGTAGGCTATAAGCCGATAAGTGTCCAAACAGTGGTCTATTATAATCACTATCTGCATTAAAAAAACAAAAACAAAAACATAAATTTAATTCCCAGAGAGCAGACACTGTAAATCTTATTACATTGAATCTAATCTCATTCCCCTACACTCAAGTTGTGTGGTCTCTCATTTTTCCTCATAGATCTGAAGCATCTTGCCATCACAGAAACCTCTCCTACCTCGTTCTTGTCAGAAACTGAGAAAAAAATAATTACAATACATGGAATATCAATACACATGCACTTAGATGTTTCCTCAGCAGTGGAAACATCTTAATATAGCCTACTGTTATTTATGGTCATACAGATATGAGTCCATCGTTTACTTTGGCACTCTAGCGGTTAATAAACAGAACTGCATGCATCTTGCGGAAGAACATTGTAGCCGGAGCTACTTCTCTATGTTTATGTCCATGGCGAGTCACGCAGGTATGCCGTTAAGTTAACTTCCTCCAGTCCATAGTGGTTAGTCCCAACTAACCACTATGGACTTTGGGTTAGTCCCAACACGTATTATAGGTGTAACGTAGTGATTCAGAATAAGACAAAAACACGGTTTGAAAAATGGATCCATGATGTACTCGCTCATCATATAAATTGTGTACATTTTGGAAATAAAAAAAGTTACGGACAGCAGCTAAGTAACGATCGTGGTATTTGTTGACATGTTATTTAACAACATACTATTGTATATGTAGAGCCTGGTAATCACAGGAGAGTACCTACACGTAATCAGCGTTGGGGAGTAACGGAATACATGTACCGGCGTTACGTATTCAGAATACAAATTATGAGTAACTGTATTCCGTTACAGTTACTATTTAAATAGTTGGTATTTAGAATACAGTTACATTGTTGAAATCAATGGATTACATGACGATACTTCTCTGTTTTGTGAGTTTATTCACTCTCTAAATAAATTAAGGCAATTAAATGCATTTCCCAGAAGCCCCAATATGAAAACAAAAAAATGCGTGGTTTGCGTGATCAGTCACAATGGAGTCGGAAGAGGAGCAGCGGGAGCTAGATGTAGAGATGGAGCCGGAAAACAGAGACAGGGCAAGAATGCGTTTCTATCTTGGAAATTCAAACAGCATTTCACATTAAAGAAAGAGAAGGGAGAACAATTATAACTGTGTGCAACCTCTGCTTGCAAGCAAACATCCTCGATCCTTTCAGCGTCCAAAGTCTCCACCTCCAACCAGAAGAAGCATCTTAAAGTTTTTTTTTTTTTAATTAGCCAGGGATAGTCGTCTGCTGTAGTTTTACTGGTCACCTTGCTATTTTATAGTTGTATCAGGTAGGCTACTAGCTACAGGGCTGTAACAATATGCGATATGAAACCGAAATCGCGACACTCAGATCCACGAACCTGTATCGCATGCGAGAAGGCAAAATTGCGACACTCACCGTTTGTATATCCATACTCCCTTAATAAAGGAGTCCAGACATTAGAAAAATATCTGTCTACACATGCATTTTATATTTAATATGAGGGAAATAAACATGCGGGTACACAAAAAATATTTAACTTTTAGGCCAAATATTTTTTAGTACTTCTGTGAATTAGGCTACACGGCGCAAACCAAAAGTAAAACCCACCGGATGAAGAAGGGTTGGCTCTCCACAGAACATAAAATATTCATTTTATTTTATTTTTATTTTTCGCATTTATGAGGAAAAAACAATGTTACGGACGTGACCACTCTGAAAGCGGCACTAAAAGACTGCTTTAAAACTTTCACAGAGACATCAAACAGATGCACAAAGCCTTTCTTTAAAGTGAATTTCGATTTGTATTAATTGTATCTTAATTTTAATCAATGTTTCATCAACCAAAATGCCTGGAATTAATAAATAAGTAGTAAATATAACAGACAATAGATATCACGGCATGGAGGCGCTGGTGCGTGAACTGGGGCTCATCTCATAAATGAACCGAAACTTAGCATGTAAGGTAGGCTAGCCTACTTGCCTCACAGACATGTCTACTTTTAAACAGAACACTTAAAAACGAAAGAAAACAGACTGTTCTCTGTTTATGTAATCCGTATGAAATGTGCATTTCTCTCCGGCGCGTTCAGGCTGCTGCGAAGATCGCGAGTCAGCATCGTCAACTTCATCTTTGCATCCGACACTAACATAATTCAGTCATTACTTTTGCCGGTACTTTGTGACAGCTTTTAGGTGCTTTATTGGCAGCGCCACCTTTACATGTTACATGTACGAGTCACCACATCACCGCAGCGGTGACCGCAACATACACTTATAGTCTTTGTTCTTCTATAGCAAATTATAATATATTGCACTTTCAGGAAGACATGGGCCTAACACATTCAGCCAGTTGGAACAGAAAAACACACCAGAATAGGCCTGTTTAGTAAGCAGGATTTGATGGCCGCATTCCTAAACTTTTAAAATGCAATTCAATGTGGAAGTAATCCAAGTATTCAGAATACGTTACTCAGATTGAGTAACGTAACGGAATACGTTACAAATTACATTTTTGGGCATGTATTCTGTATTCTGTAACGAAATACGTTTTGAAAGTATCCTTCCCAACACTGCACGTAATTGTACATTTAAATGCTGACAAATAACGTTAAACACTAGTAACTTAACTGTTTGGATGTTTGCTAGCGATCTATCACATAAACGACATCATCATAACAGTAGTATTGATAATCGATAACTTACCTTCACAGTCATGAATATAACTGGATATGTGTACAACTTAAATCCTTTTTCCCGTTTACTGGACGAAGCCTTCGAGTTCTCCTGAATAGGGCGGTGTACATCATTGATGTTGACTTGAGGTAAATCCTGAAGGCAGCGAGTGTAGAAAGACATCTTCACGGCCGCCTGATTTTTGACAGTTAACCGGAAATGACTGAGCTGGCTTATCTAAAACCTGGAAGTGACCGTGCATATAAAGTCACATGACCCCTAGTGATGCGATAAAGGCCTATTTTGACAGCTACTCAGTGGCAATGGATCTATTATTAGGGGTGGGCCACCCCTTATAGATCCATTGCCGTGGGTAATATATATTATTAGTAGGCTATATTATTATACTAATAATATAATTACATAAAAACGTTTTGACATTGGGCCAAGTTACAGTGTGTTAGGTAAATGCATTTACCAGTAGTGACTCAGGCTCTCTTCTCTACTCTTTACTACTACTTTAATACTGTTTCTAGCTAATGTTGGTAGGGTTTTTTTTCACTGCTACAAAAAAAACGTAGTAAAATGTAGTCAACCCATACACTGTTAGAACCGTGAAAATAAAAAGCACAATAGTTCCATCATAAAGGGCGACAGCTAAACGTTTGATTAACAAATGATTTTCTGTTTAAAGCAACAACAAAATATATATATATTGGGAGCCTGATGACGTGTCCGGCTAAGACAAGCTTATGTTATGCTGAATGCTTGGTAGTGCACACAAACATTGCGGATTTCTATGGCAACAGTGGATATAACATTTGATCCCGAACTCAGAGAAATCATTCATTAGCCTTCGAGGAGACAACTTACCTGATCCAAAATGAAGACTGCAAAGCTGCGTGTTTTGAGTTTTGGATAAAAGATTCTGCCAAATGCATAAATGAGTTGGAAGCCAAACACCGCCATCAGCGTTTTGCCTGTTTATTACCACCAACCAGGGCCGGATTAAGAGTTCAGAGGCCCCTGGGCACAATGTCTTGTAGGCCCCCCCTTAGGCAGGCCAAATGTATATTTTGTCCAAGGACATTTTAATATGGCATTTACAGTTTTACTGACTTAAAAGGAACCTTGTTGTACTATGCTGGAGTAAAGTTCATAAATGGTTGTTCTTTCCCATAGGAATTTGTAAAACTATATGTTGGGTGGACCTCTGTGCCTCTAGGGGGGTTCGGGGGCATGCTCCCCCGCAAGAAAATTGTGTACATTTTAAGGTTAAATGCATCAATATCGTGCTCTTTGAGAGATCAAAATTAAGAGCTTCAACCCATGCACTGCTCGTTGAACAAAGAAAAAGCATTGATTTGTACCAGGAAAATAAAGAGGGTTCAAACATCTTTTTAGTTATGAGAGTCTCAGTCTACATTACATTATCAATGGTGTTTTAGGATGCCAAACAATTATAATAATAATGTAATAATGATTTATATAATTATTCCTATGACGTAAAATCCATATAGCCTATAAATGTAGGCCTACTATATAAATGAAAATGAATATTTCAAAAGTATATTTTAGTCTACATTACACTATAATACAGGAAAATTAAAATACTTTTGTTCTAATTTCTTCACTTGCAAGAAATAAACCCTTGAGCTTTTATTTAGGAGAAAACACCGGATAACCATGCTGATCGCGTGAGCAAAGAGCGCACTTTTCTTTAAATCACGCAGCACAAACAGGATGCTTATTCTTAAAGTCTTGTGCTGTTTTATAAAGGAACAAAGCCATATCATGGTTTCGATTTTAGTTCGTTGGCAAAATATAATGCTAGAGACCTTTATGTTAGGTAAGGTTATACATTTTACATCTCATATGTGTTGGGAAAAGGGAGAAGAGAGAGTTCGGCAAAAGGCGGATTCGAACTCGGGTCGAGCGCATCAAAAGCTGCATTCTAGCACTTCAAGCGCTTCGACCTGCGCCACTGTAGTTATTCCGTGAAAGGCACTTAGTGCAAATATACCCTCCGTTATCTAAAATATTTGTTTTCTTCCCCTCGCTTGCGCCACAAGTGCGCAAGGTGCGCATGTGCGCATTTTGGTGCGCATTTTATCAGACCGGCCCTCGCGGCCTCGAAACACTACCGGCCCACCGGGGAAACTCCCGATTGCCACTCCGCCCCTGGTGCCCAGGGCCCCTTAGATGTCGTGGGCCCCTGGGCAAGTGCCCAGTTGCCCTAATGGTTAATCCGGCCCTGCCACCAACCACTTGTTTCTCCGTTTGTTTCTTTTGGGATACGGTATAAAGACATTCCTTTTGTATGATCACGTATCTGAACGCATCCAACTGCACAGCATCGCTCGGGCATGATAGAAATAATTAGCGACGAGCTGTATTATCACCGGCGGTATAGCATTTTCTATTCTGTCAAGATGGCTGCTCCAAATGGCGTGACATCACGTCCCTATAGAGTGCCGAAGTTATGACGTCACTTTGTAGGACAATTTGGAAGTTAGCGGCGCATGGGTTCCCTCGATCAAAAAGCTATGCATTTTCCCCATAGACTTTTGGAAAATCGCAAAAAATAAGATCTGTGTTTAACAAAGAGTTGTGACCCTTACATGTTTTGTCTATCAAGATAATCTTTACAAGTTAATACAAAATGTATACATTTTGAAGCCTATATAAAGTTTAAAAAACCACAAGCAGACACAATAAAGTTTAAAAAACCACAAGCAGGTTATAACTGGTGTGTTTTATGTCATAGATCAAAACGTGAAAATATTTAGAGGCTTTGTTAACCACAGACCTTATTTCAGGCGATTTAGCAAAAACCCATTCAAAAAACCCTTAGACTTTAGGGCGAGGGAACTGGAAGTGCTAAAATGCTAACTCACTTCCGCGTTTTGGCCTACAAAGTGACGTTATAACTTCGGCACTCTATAGGCTCTATGCACGATCGCTTCCGCATTTTGTCTCAGCCCGCCCAGTTACATCCGGTGCTGCATCAGAAGCCGGTTTTGCATTAGGTGGAGATAATGGCAAATTACACTCGCTGTTTACAAAAACTTCCTGCGGTTAACGTGAATGATGTTAACAACACTGTGAGGCAGTTAGCTGTCACACATAAGAGTAAGAAAGAGAAGGGCTTTAAATTATATATTTCGACCTACATCGACAACTTTGAGGGTGAGTATTCTCTCATATCGTGCAAAATCCAACTAGCGAATCAGTTTCTAAAATTGTTGTCTCCGTTTCTGAGAAAATGAATTTTATTAAAGTTTTGCCGCTATACACTTCGCTATAGAACGCGCTATGCGGAAGTAAAGACGCTGGCTGAGATCCTACCGGAAATACGTCAGCAGCGTTCGTGCATAGAGCGTTTAGCCCATTGGACAAAGGAACTTCTTCTTCTTCAATTTTTAAATGGCGGTTGACAACTATTTGTTGCATTACCGCCACCGCTGGACTGGAGTGTATAACAGGAGTTACATATTTTCTATAAAATTACATTCTTTTTAAAAGCCCTGTATTCTTTAAAAACAAAAACGAAAAATGAAAAATCTTTGGACAAAGGAACTGAGGCAACACAGGGCTTAAATAACAGGAAGACCTAATGAGTTAACTAATAGAACAACAGGTGAACAAAATCAGTAATTAAGGGAACAAAATGGCACACACTAGGAAACAAGGTCAGAGAAACATTACACCACAATAAACAAAAAATAACTTTTCAATTACTCAAAAACTCAACTTTACAGAGAATATTGCCATAAAAGTTAAAGTCGGCAATGGCAGCCTGCCTAAACATTCAATAAAACATTTAGAGGTATATTTTAAAATCTTTTTTCCTGTCAAAATTATATTCGTAATCAAATCTCTAAAATCATTTTACTGCATTAAATATATAGTTAATTGTAGCAGGTGTTTTACTCTAAAGTGACTTATACATAAGGAATATCAGCAATTCAACAAAAAGCTACAAGACAGCAATAATGGAGTGACATCATCTTTTGTATATTATTTGCAGTCTAAAAGCATGAACGGCCTAATTATCAAAGGGCCGATAACCCATCCCATCCTCTGTCCCACTGTTATATAAACTTTACAGGTGATTCAGCCAGGATCACTCTCCCTCAGAGCACAGAGCGGTATAGCAAGAACTTTCGAGAGAACCTCAAGATTAACACTCTCTTTTTTTTCAGGTACAAACACAATTCAGTTTTTTGTTTTCTCATCAAAGGATTTCTCTGCTGCATGAAGTATTTGACTGTAAATATGTTATGTGTATGACCAAAATGTCTGTGTACAAAAAGAAAATGCATGTGAGGATGTGTAAAATAAGCATTGATTATGATTGTAATTTCCCTAAGATGCTTCTGTTTATGCATTTTTGTCTGGTCTGCATTAGTTTGTCAAGTGGAATGGACAACATCTCCTCCTTCTCCTTGTTCTCTCTCACAGCTCTAAATGACACCAACAGGATCACTATATTCTCTATTGCCCTCCCAGGATATTTTTTGACCATTTTTGTCAACGCAGTCTTGATTTTCATAATTGTTCTGGAGAAAGTCCTCCACCAGCCTATGTACATTTTTGTGTGCAATTTATGTATAAATGAATTATACGGAGCCACAGGATTTTATCCACCCCTACTGTATTATTTACTTAATGAAACCAATGTAATCTCTCTGGAAGAATGTGCCATACAAAGTTTTGCCATTTTCACCTATGCAATAGGGGAGTTTACTAATCTGAGCGTAATGGCATTTGATAGGTACTTAGCAATCTGCAGACCGCTATACTACCATACTGTCATGACAACTATCACTGTTTGGAAGCTGCTGACTTTCATATGGATGTTTCCCTGCTGCACTGCAATACTGATCATACTGATGACGCTCAGGTTTCCGATTTGCATGAATCAGATAAATAAACTGTACTGTGAAACCTGGGTCTTGGAGAGACTTGCCTGCAGGGTGGACACTGCTCAGTTTGTGGTCAATGGAATATTAACGTTTGCTGTTAATGCTCTGGTATGGTTTGTGTTTTTGTCATATATTAAAATAGTGATCGCTTGTAAGCACTCAGTTCAAAACCACAAGAAGTTCATAACCACATGTCTGCCACATTTGGTAGCTTTTTTGAATTATGTGGTGTGGTCACTTTTTAATGCCCTATATGAGGTCTTTGGAACTAGCAGTCTGCCTCGGGGTTTTAAAAACTTCTTGTCAGTTTCCTTTGTGATTGTTCCACCTCTGGTTAATCCTATAATATATGGAATTGTATTAACTCCTATTAGGACCAAAGCAAAGTGTATATTCCAAAAACTGAGCATTGCTAATTGATTCATAACACATCAGACCTGGAAAAACACCAGGGCTCGCAAGTATGGTTTGCATGCTCCCTGATTATTCATGACTGTTATGATAAATATCAAAATAAAAACCACTAGTTTGTGGTAAAACTGTATGAAATTAAATATGAATACAATAAATACATAAATATCAATAAAAAGATTGCAATGCAACTTATAACACTGATCCACTTGTCCTTCCCTAGAAAAGATAATTAATCAAATTAATGATCTACATTTACATTTGGAACGTTTATTTTATATAAACAAAAAGCAAAACATAAAAGAGGTAAGAGTCCATTCTAAAAAGGTATGTGTACATTTCTACATTCATTTCTGCATTCATCAAATTTTTCATTTTTGTGTGAACTATGCCTTTAAACTGTAGAGGTTATGATAAAGGCTGCTGTTTTGGAAAACATGAGGAACTATATAGCCCTTAGAATGAACAGTTGGCCTTTCAATTAATTGAGAATTTATTGTTTGCTTTACTAAACCTTTGGTGTTTATGATGAGACTTAATTTTAGCTAATGAGTTAAAGAGTTTCTGCTGGACCTCTATTTTCCTGAAATCATCAGAGTTGCTTCAGAATTATAGAAGGATAAAATCGAAGGGCGACTCTCTTAAAGAGGAGTTCGGTGGCCTTCTCGAAACCTCACAGCCCTAAGCCAAGACCTTTTGTTGATGTTGTTTTTTTTTTTTGATTGTTATTTTAAATGGCCTATACGTCTATTTTAAATGATTTTAAGTCTTCCAACTGTACAAGAAAAACAAAACAAGGGAAAACGAGAAATAGGTTGTTTGTGTCGGCCTTGTTTGATCTGGAGCCAGATATTTGAGAAGGAATGGCTAACATCTCCTCTTCCCTTATTCTGCTCTGAATAAATGAGACTGGACCAGCAGGATCATAGTTTTTTTTTCTTTTGTAATTGGCACTGCATATAACACATCTTTAATTCTATTAAAGTAAATAAAACGTCTCGGTTACGTATGTAACCCTAGTTCCCTGATAGGGAACGAGACGCTGCGTCAAACGCTGCGGGAACGCCCCTGCGTTGTGCGTCATGAAGCACGTATGGAATCAGCCCAATGGAGAGATGAAACGTCATAGGCGGGTGACGTCATCGACCAGGAAACTATAAAGCACCCCAAAAACACAAGCGCATTAGCTTCTGATAGGCTTGAAGGAAGCGCTAACGGGAGTGCCGGGAGTATGGCGGAGCGACGCAGCGTCTCGTTCCCTATCAGGGAACTAGGGTTACATACGTAACCGAGACGTTCCCTTTCAAGGGAACTTCGAGCTGCGTCAAACGCTGCGGGAACGCGAATACCCACGTCGCCATAGGACCAAATGACCGTCATGTGAGACTAGCGCACAGAGGACGAGAGCACCTGTGCCCCAGGGGTAGAGCTTAAGTCTAGGTCATAGAACTTAATAAAAGTATGCGGTGAAGACCATCCAGCCGCATCACAAACATCACTCAGGGAAACCCCCGACAAAAGAGCTTTAGAAGCAGCCATACTCCTGGTAGAGTGAGCTCGGACAACCAAAGGTGAAGGCTGGCCAGCCGACTCATAAGCAAGTGAGATAGCCTCAACCACCCACTTGCTCATTCTCTGTTTAGACGCCGGACACCCTTTCCTGGGTGGCCCGAAACATACAAAAAGTTGTTCTGATTTCCTCCACAGGGCAGCTCTGTGGACATAAGCGTCTAATGCCCTAACAGGGCAGAGTGAATTAAGTTTCTCCTGGCCCGATGACATAAATGGAGGAGGACAGAAAGCCTGCAGAACCGTAGGTCTAACAATATTAGTAGGAACCTTAGGAACGTAACCTGGTCTAGGATGCAGAAAAGCTTTAACCATGCCAGGTGCAAATTCCAGGCACGAGGGTGAAACCGACAGAGCCTGCAAATCTCCGATTCTTTTTAGTGAAGAGATAGCAAGCAAAAAGATAGTCTTAAAAGTGAGAAACTTCTCGGGAACTTCTTCGATAGGTTCAAAAGAAGCTAGGGAAAGACCTTCTAATACAATGGCCAGATCCCAAGTCGGCACCCTCGTACGAACTGCTGGCCTCAGCCTCAAAGTGCCACGGAGGAAACGAGTTATAAGCGGGTGTCTCCCAAGAGAAACTCCACTGAAAGGGACGTGGTAAGCAGCTAGTGCCGCCACATACACCTTTAGTGTGGAGGGGGATAACCCTGTGGAGAAGCGCTCCTGCAGGAATTCCAGCACTGCACCCACTGGGCAGTTAACTGGGTCCTGCAGGTGTTCTCCACACCAAGAAGTGAAAAGTTTCCACTTCAAGGCATAAAGCTTCCTCGTGGATGGAGCTCTGGAGTTAAGAATGGTCTCAACAACCTCGGTTGAGAGACCGGAGTCTATGAGCTGGGCCCCCTCAGAGGCCAAGCCCACAGTTTCCACAATTCTGGGCGGGGGTGAAGTATCGTGCCCCCCGCCTGGGAGAGTAGATCCCTCCTGACCGGGAGCTCCAAAGGAGAACCGTCCAGGAGAGAAATCAGGTCCGCAAACCATACTCGGGCCGGCCAGAACGGGGCTACTAGTAGTAGACTGACCCCGTCCCGGCGGACCCTCTCCAGAACTCCTGGTAACAGAGCAATCGGGGGAAAGGCGTACAGACGTGACCTCGGCCACGGCTGCACCATAGCATCCAACCCCAGGGGGGGCTGGAAGAGTGATGGAGAACCACCGATGACAATGAGTGGTCTCCTTGGAAGCGAATAGGTCCACCTCGGCGCGACCGAAACTCAACCAAAGGAGCTCCACCACCTCGGGGTGGAGTCTCCATTCCCCTGGCCTCGGCCCCTGCCTCGACAGGGAGTCTGCTACCACATTCAAATACCCAGGGAGATACATTGCTCTCAGAGATAGTAGCTTCCCTTGGGACCACAGGAGGATCTGACGGGCCAACTTGTAAAGCCGGCGAGACCGCAGGCCCCCCTGATGATTTATATAAGAGACCACCGACGTGTTGTCTGATTGAACTAACACATGATGGCCTCTCAGGTCTGTTAGGAAGTGTTTCAGAGCCTGAAACACAGCCAACATCTCTAGACAATTTATGTGCCACGAAAGATGATGATCCTGCCACAGACCTTGGGCTGGGCGACCACTCATGACCGCCCCCCACCCTGTGAGGGAAGCATCCGTCGTTAGCGTTATGCGACGACAAAGAGCCCCCAGCACAGGACCTTTGGATAGGAACCAAGTTTCTCTCCACATGACCAGAGCACGAAGGCAGCGCCGCGTGACTTTGAACGTGCGGAGCGGATTTCCCCTCGGGGAGAATCCCTTGGTCCTGAGCCACCACTGTAGCGGTCTCATGTACAACAGGCCGCAAGGTATAACGTTGGACGCTGCTGCCATCAGACCCAACAGTCTCTGAAACTGCTTGACAGTGAGTAGCTGGCCTAGCTTCACTTGTTTCACAGCTGAGAGAATCGAAGCGATGCGGGTCGGAGAGAGTCGCGCCCGCATCGATACCGAATCCCAAACGACACCCAGAAAAGTGGTCTTCTGGGAAGGAGATAATACACTTTTCTTTGCGTTCAGCCTCAACCCCAACTTTCTGATATGAGGGAGGACGACATCTCGATGCCGAACCGCCATCTGCTCGGTCTGAGCTAAAATCAACCAATCGTCGATGTAATTGAGAATACGAATGCCCTGAAGCCTCAGAGGCACTAGTGCTGCATCCATGCATTTCGTGAAAGTGCGGGGAGATAAAGCTAGGCCAAACGGAAGAACCCTGTACTGGTACGCCTCGCCCCCGAAGGCGAACCTCAGGAACTTCCTGTGTTGTGGAAGGATGGAGACATGGAAGTATGCGTCCTTCAGATCTATCGTGACAAACCAGTCCTCAGACCTGATTTGAGACACGATCTGCTTGATAGTGAGCATCTTGAATTTTAGCTTCCCTACCGAGCGATTCAATATGCGCAGGTCTAAAATTGGACGCAACCCCCCATCCTTCTTTGGAACGATGAAATATCGGCTGTAATAACCTGACTCCAAACTGGGAGGAGGAACCCGTTCTATAGCCTCTTTTTGAAGGAGCGTTTTCACCTCTTGTTCCAATACCAGAGCCTGCTCGGGGCCCACCACTGTGTGCAGCACCCCTCTGAATTTTGGTGGACGACACCTGAACTGGATAGCATAACCCTTTTCTACTGTCTGCAGGACCCAATGAGATATTTTTGGAAGGCTTTTCCACTCTGCCAGAAATTCTACTAAGGGTACCAGCCTCTCGAGACTGGCCTCTGGTGTAACTTGAGCAGCAGACGCAGCGCCCTGTAACGGCGCACCGGCAGGGAACAACTGGTCTGACCGCTCTGAGACCCTCCTCAGAGGGAGCGAGCGTCCCACGGGAAAGCGCTCGCTGGGATCGTCTGTGCCCCGGCATAAAGGCGGGGTTGGCAGAACGAGCCCCTGAGGGCACCGAGGAGGAATGGGCACCGTAAAAAGAGGTGAACACCTTTCCGCCTCGGTGGGGACCACCCTCAGCATCCTGAACGGCTTGGCGTCAGGACTTCTTCTTAGCCGAAGCCTTCTTAGCCAATATAACTGTCCTCAGATCAGTTCTACTGGGAGAAGGCTTCGGCTGAGAGTGTCGCGGCTGAGCCCACTGTCCAGCAGGGGGAGCACGAGACGCGACACTCTGCCTCTGCTGCGCTCTATGTGATGAGCTCGAAGACGGCCGGGGCTGCTCCCGCCCAGCAGCCCCAGGGACATGAACTTTAAGGGGAAGAAACTTTTTAAAAGCTGCAGTTTGTTTCTTTTCTTCTTGGAATTTATCGATAACTGAATTCACAGCATCACCAAACAACCCCATTAGAGAAAGAGGAGCATCTAAAAGAAAAGCTTTTTCTCTCTCTTTAATATTAGTCTGATTTAACCACAAATATCTTTCTACGGCCAACCGGGGCTGCCATAGAACGACCCATTAATTTGGCCAATTCTCTGGTGGCACGCAGGGATAAATCAGCAGCCTGACGCAGTTCGCGAACTACGTCAGTACTGACCTCCTCACTCTCACTCATGTCCCTTAGCAGATCAGCCTGGTATGCCTGCAAGATTGACATAGTATGCAGACATGACGCAGCCTGACCTGCTGCCGAATATGCTTTACCCACCAAAGCCGAAGTGTTTCTTAAAGGCTTGGTGGGTAATGCCGGTGCCTTAAAAGATGATGCTGCTTCGGGGGAGAGATGGCTCGCAAGCGTCTCTTCCACACGAGGCAAAGCACCATAACCATGAGCCTTGGCTCCCATAATATTAGCGTATGTTGAAGTCTGGGGACTAAACACTCTATATGACACCGGTTTTCTCCATGATTTCGACACCTCGGTGTGGAGATCATGGAAAAACGGCAGGCACCGGCGTGGAGGCTGCACACGTGACGGCAAAAATCTCTCATCCAACTTTGATTTAGAAACAGACTCCTGTCTAGTCACTGGCCATTCAATATTAAGTTTTTCAACAGCTCTTGTTAACACCTCCATAAGCTCATCACTCTCAGGAGTGTGGGGTGGCGAATCCTCCACATCTCCCTCAACACTAACAACATCAAGTTCCTCAGAACTGGATAGCTGCAGCATTGGTGCCTCAGCCCGAGCGGAAGAAACCGCAGCGCGTGCTTCCGAACCCGGGACTGAGGCACTGGATCTCACAGGTGAAGGGAGAGATAAGGCAGAGCCCGTCTCAAACCCCGCTGTGAGATCCATCTGCGATCCCCACGATAAGCGCCGCCGCTCTGCCTCGGCAGAAGCGGGACCCGAACCACGGGGAGCGCGCACCGAACCGCTCTCCTCAAAGAGCGATCGGCGGGAGCGGAGCGTCCTTAACGGCAAACGCTCGCAATGCTCACAGTCTGCTCCCTCGAGAGCAAACTGGGCATGCTGAACTCCCAAACAAACAACACAAAGATCATGTGTATCCCCGCTCGTTAAATAACGCGAGCAGGGAGGAACACACTTTCTAAACTGCTGTTCGTCCGCCATAATCTCTCAATATATATATATATATAGGGATAAATTGTTTGTGTGGTGCAGGGTATGTAAGACAGACAATATCACACAGGGACAGATTCACATGTAGCGCGACTGAAAGCACAGAAGCTAATGCGCTTGTGTTTTTGGGGTGCTTTATAGTTTCCTGGTCGATGACGTCACCCGCCTATGACGTTTCATCTCTCCATTGGGCTGATTCCATACGTGCTTCATGACGCACAACGCAGGGGCGTTCCCGCAGCGTTTGACGCAGCTCGAAGTTCCCTTGAAAGGGAAATGAATCAGGTCTGTATCACATGCTTTAACACAGTGGTTAGTTGTTTTATCTGGAACTGTATTGGATGCTATGAACAATGATAATACTGAATCTCAGACAAGAAAATGGATATTAATGTAACACTTTAATGCCATCTTCTGGTAAAAACCTAAATGCCACACAGGATATTTGTAAGATTATTGCCAAGCCATATTCTTTCCTCATGTTTTCACACCAGTTCTATTTCACTGCCTCCAACCGGAACACAACTATAGCCAAATGTAAAGATGTTAATGCAACATATATGAAGTAAAAAACTGTGGCTTATCAAAAGTTTTGAATATAGGTTGATCCATTATTCTAATTTGTTCATATTTCATTATCAGTAAACAGACCAAATCTGAAAATGTTATATTTCAAGAAGATATAAAATAAAATATACTTAACAATCAACGTAGCTTGCATGCAATGAATACAGGGCAATTTAAGAATATTTCTGAAGCGTTTCAGCAAAGCACATTTGCTTTGCACAAAGCACAATTATTATTATTATAAATGTTTAAAAACCGTTTTTGCTGCTTTACATTTATTTGTGGAAACAATGATTCCATTCAAACATGGTAAGAAAAAAAGAGAGAGAAATTAACACTTTTATTCATAAAGGATGCTTTACATTGACCAAAAGTGACAATGAAGACATTTATAATGTTACAAAAGATTTCTATTTGAAAAATGCTTTAATAAATGTAATAAATAAATTTAATAAATGCTGTTCAATGAACTTTCTATTCATCAAAAAAATCCTGGGAAAAGTATCACCATTTCCACAAAAATGTTAAGCTGCAAACACGGTTTTCAACATTGATAATAATAATAATAATAATAATAATAATAATAATAATAATAATAATAATAATAATAATAATAATAATAATAATAATAATAATAATAAATAAAGGTTTCTTGAGTATATCAAATCAGCATTTCTGAAGAATCATGTGATACTAAAGACTGGAGTAATGATGCTGAAAATTCAGCTTTGCCATCAGAGGAATAAATTACATTTTTAAATTTATTTAAATAGGAAACAATTATTTTAAATTGTATTACCATTTCAAAAAAATTCTGTTTTTACTGTATTTTTGATTAAATAAATGCAGCCTTGGTTGAGCATACAAGACGTCTTATAAAAACATTAAACAATTTAATGTCTCCAAACTTTTGACAGATACTGTCAAAGTGTGCGTGTCTTAGCATTTGACACTGCCTATCTTTTTTGATATTAAAACCAATAAAGCAGGCATGTACCAGATGAAAACAGTGGTTAGTTTTCAGAAATATTGCTCAATATAGATTGTCATGATCAATGATAACACTGAAAAAGTATCAAAGTAACACTTTAGTGCCATCTTCTGGCTAAAAACCTACATGCATATGATTTTTGCAAAAATACTGACAAGCCAAAATTAAACGGTTTGAATATCATTCTAGTTGTTCCATTACTATATTGTTATTTGCTGACTCCCATCACTGATTAAAATTAATCTGAAAAATGCTATAGTGCACGAAGATGATGTTCCAAATCATACTTTAAATAATATATGGGTATTGCATGCAAGATATCTTTGAGAGGATCTCTGCCAGCGTAGCTGATAAAAATATTAAAACTTTCCCTATATATATATATATATATATATATATGAAGACCTCCAATGCAGGTCTCCGATGAAGACCTCCGATGAAGACCTCCGATGAAGACCTCTGATATACAGTATATATATGAAGACCTCCGATGAAGACCTCCGATATATATATATATATATATATATATATATATATATATATATATATATATACACAGTAAAAAACGTTGGGTTATTTGTTTAAGCCAACCGATGGGTTAAACATATTGGGTCAATGTGTTGGGTTATTTTTAACCCAACATTTTTAAGTGAGTATATATATATATATATATATAATATTTAATTACAAATGATAACTAAATTGATGATATACTTTTAAAATATATTTCTAATTTAAAGTTTACATTATTTCACTTTAGTTAAATTTGATTACACTTTTCTGAATTTTCTTGTTTTAATATTCTGTAAGACAACTGTGCTATATTGTTTGCCAACTAACTTTTTACATTTTGCAACATGAACCTACATTTAAAATTAAATACATTAAGGAATTTACTGGACATTATTGGAAATATTATTTATTATAGAAATTAGCCTAGTGTCATGTAAAAAAGCAACTAATACAATGGCCATAACTATAAGGTTTTAGCAAACATCTATCTGTTTCAAACAACTATTTTGTGAATTCTTTCCTCCAAACTAAAATTCCAAGTTAGCGTTGTGTACTGAAGTGAACACAATAAAACCATATTGGCATATCAAATAGAGCGGGTCTCAGCAATGTCAGGATCCTCAAAATTAAGACACATAAAAATTAAAGCCATCTGGATAAGCATGTGTTTCGGATCAGGTGATGATTTTCTTACGTTGATAATTTGCTGCAGCCTCAAACATGTGATGATGTGAATGCCTCTTGGTATTTTCTGATTACACCAAATAAGATTAAAAACAGTACGTCTATTCATTCTGCTGCATAATTCAATTTTTAACTAAAAGTCTGATTGGAGTGTTTTCAGATGAATTACTCCTCCTTCTAGAGACACATGGAAAATAAGACCCAGCCTGACCAGAGTACTGCAAACGTCTCAGGAGTGCCATCATCCGAAGAAACCAACATGAAACCTCAGAGTATATTTGTCTTGCTTGTCCTTGCTGTCTTAGCATTGCACTGTAAGTTTTGTATGTCTTCTCTTTTTTTAATCATTTTGGAATTGCAGTGCTAAAACATTTCATTTCTGTCTAAGGCAAAGAGAACGAAGCTGCATCATTTCCCTGGAGCTGTGCAAGTCTCAGTGGAGTTTGCAGACAAGGAGTGTGTCTGCCTTCAGAGCTTTACTTTGGACCCTTAGGCTGTGGCAAGGGATTCTTGTAAGTACATTTATGCCTATAATAGCAATAATCTCTTAGAATAAAGGCTCAATGAGGTTTAATATTTACCCTATGGGTTCTTGAATCAATTTTAAAGAACGCTTTATGCCAAAAAGGTTCTATATAGGAAGACATGTCTTAAATGACTACATAATACTTTCAATTTTATTGGATTATTTTGATTTTTCTAGTGATAAAGTATGTTTACGAGCTTTTTCATTTATCAAATTTGATGGATCCCATGAAACCCCCTATGACTGACAGAACCCTGTATAACCATTTCATAGTGTCTGTTACTTCAGTTAAAACCTAATACTTGTATTTTCTTCTTCTTTTCAGATGCTGTGTATCACACTTTCTTTGATAATTGAAAATGATGTGGCAGAAGTTCCTCAAAAGTCAACCATGTGAATTCAGTCTTACCTATGACAATTCTCTGTATTTTAACTCATCACACGCCTACATATTTAATTTGTAATAATGTACATGAAGAGATGTGTCAGAGATAGGTTGGTATATAACACTGATTATCATCGAAATAGCATCAGATGATCAAGGATGGATTTCAAATCATCACGTTAAGAGGAACCTTATAAACTGTTATCTTGTCTGCATATTTAACAGCACTGATGGAATAAAACTAATAAACTATTGTTTAGCTTTCTATGAAATTGTTTTTTTTTTTTGTTGTAATAGTCCTTGAAGACAAGACGTGTTTGAAATAAGTATGTGTCCTAGGGGCTATAATAATAATAAAAAATAAATAAATCTGTGGTTGTCAACTGTCAACTTGAACTGAAAACAAAGGTGGAAAGACTAGTTAGGCCTATATTGTGTGCACAGGTAATATCATTCATTTGAGAAAGAAACTACACTAATGAGTTTAGTTATAGCCTATAACTATTTAATTTTGGCAAATTAAACCATTTTAAACAATGCCATAGAAAAATCTACCACTGTAACAACAGTTTTTGGCAAAATACCTATAACTTTAAATAATTAACATTAATAGCCTAATAATAATAATAATACATTCTTAAATAAAGTTATAACTTAACATAAATTATAAAATGTGATTAAATGAAATGAAACTATAAATACCTCTCAATAAATGAAATATAAATATAATAAAATAATAGTTACAACAGTTCTTGTTGCTACAATAAAATGTTGAAACTTATAATAGGCACCACTGTCATAGCCTACTTATAGAACTCCCACTGCGTGTTGCATTGGTATTAACATTAAGTTATTCATTGGCATTACTAAAGAGCATCCGAAAATTTTGTAAGGGTTAACGTATTATGAGCTCCAGAAATATTGTATAAACAAAAGTCGCACAAACATACAAAAAACTGCAAGTAAATTAAATCGGTACAAACGTAGTCGTACTAGCCAAGTGTGCCGCACAAGCCTTGAAAAGTGAAGCCAAAGCGTCTCGATCGCCCCCCGGTGACTGGTCCTAGTATAGCTCATAAACTCCGCCTCCCCGTGTTATTCAATGGGACGTGAGACCAACTAAACAATTAAATTACACTTCACATATATTTTTTCCAAAGATAGTTTCTGTCATTTACTGTAGTTTTCATCGCGCTGATGTAATTTCAAGTGTTTGTTTTTAAAATAAGTTCGTTTTTAGTTAGTTATTTGATGCTATAAAACGGTGCTGTGGCGTACATGATTGACAGCTGTGATTGACAGGTTCTCTGAGCAAAGTAGTCACTGAAGGAACAACGGACTTTTTATCGGGATCTTTGGAGGACTGAGGAGATTGGAGCTTTAAATTTAATGTATACATTTCTATAATTAATTATTTCACACCGACATAGCGGTTTGTTCTGCAGACTGCAGCAGAGGCGCGTGCTTACGTTTGATTCAGCGAGGGCGGGACCAGCATAGACATCATATGGGGACCAGAGCGGGACGTTGATTTCGCTGCTTTACTTACTCCTCACTACTGCGCATGTCTGGTCCCGAAATCGCAACTGCGCAGACTCAAGTCCCAAGATGTCAGCGCCATATCGGGACAAAGGCGGCTTCACTTCTCGCCAATGGAAGAGAACGAAGGGGCGTCGTCCATCTTTTTTTACAGTCTGGTACTAGCATAATAAAATGCGAATGCACATGTTTTGTTGTAAAGTGTCTATAAGACTACACTACAGTAGTACCTCTGGCTGCTATTGGACGCTCTAGCCCACATGACCGGAAGTAAATACGGTCAAGCAGCAGTTCCCGCGTTTGGCAGCTCTTTCAATAACATCTTGGACTAGCAGCATCCATTCATTCCGGATATGGATGACCTGTATTTAGACAATATTGATGAATTTGTGAATGATCAAAATAAGATCGTGAGTCATTCTTCACAACGATATCGCTATTGTCATTTTAAATGTGAAATTTCAGTTAAGATACCAACATGTGGTTGAATGCTTGTTTACTTGACTGGCCAGAGTTGGGAACCAATACAAATAACGTTAACGTTACCGTTACCCTGAACGACTGATTTTATGACCTTCGGTTCCGTTAACGGGGTTTTTCAGTGCAGTCTTATTTCCGAAAGAATTACACTTATGAATCGAAACCGTAACGTTATGTTCCATTTAGGTACCATGAGAAACATAACGTTACGACTACAAGTCAGCATTTATATTTTGTTTTTTCAGGTCACTTACAAATGGCTCAGTTTAACTCTTGGAGTCCACGTGAACACAGCTAAACAGTAAGTACTGTTATTTCCATTCATGCTACTTTCAATGTATTTAAGCATACATTTGCTTCTTGATAATCTGTTGGTGTTCATGTCACTTTGTTGCAGAATGTTGTATCATTACTTGGAGCAGAAACGCAGGGAAAGTTCAGGGACTCCCCTTCATGCCACCTACCTTGTATCTGGCAAGTTAGTTGAAAATGGTAGTACGGTAAGGCCTGAGATCTGATCATTGCTTCAAATGATTTAACATTATTTTAAGATCTGCCATTGAATATTTCCCTTTCTTTTTAGTGCCATAAAGTATCAGTAGTACGTGAGGACAAGCTTGACGGTAAGATTATCATATTTGTATCTGTAAATTACAACAAATAACATTTTATAAATTCAATAATTCTTGGCTCAGAAATGTCCCTGTCTCCCACATCTCATCTGGGGTTTTTAAAATTATGTTTTGTGGTAGCTTACATATATTTTAATTGTTTGAGGGGGTGATTTTATATCAAATAAATTAATTTAAAATGTTAATATACATGTTTTTGAGGGTGATTTATATTACTTAAATTTGTATTTATATTGTTTTATTTAAATATTATCAGGAGCAAAATAAAAATAAATATAATTTAAATCTGTGTTTTCTATTTAAATTTTTCAGTTGAGGAGAATCTTTTTTTTAAATTTTTTTTTACAGCTGTTAAAGCAAAGATGGATGTGACAATCAGTGTGCATGTCTACAGTGTGCAGAGAGCGGAGCTGAAGGATAGTTCGCCACTTTACAGTACAGATTACGATGCTGTTAAGGAGCACCTAAAGAACTGCAACAAGTAAGTGATCCTCATATAACCTGTATGCATGCATCATATGAGTGATACCTCCACTAAAGTACTGACACGTCCGATATTTATCATCTTTCGTCAGGTACAGTGCTATACGTTGTTCTGCGGCGGTCCCCATGCCACCTGTAGAGCTGCAGAGAGCTCAGGAAGTGGCTTTGGTCCCTCCAGTGGAGAAGGAAATCAATAAACCTCGCTTGAATGAAAACACTTCTGCTACCTCAAAACCTAGTGCTAAGCAGCCAGCAAGCATCATGGGAATGTTTGCAAGCAAAAATGCTTCTAAGAGTCAAGAATCCAGCAAGGAAGTGAAAACAGAGCAGAAAGATGATTCTTCCCTGGTAAGTGTGTAACTCTATACTAGTTTAAGGTTGTAGACACAAGATTGTGTGTAAAAATGTATAATGGTTTCATATGTCGTAGGTTGAAGCTTCAAAAACCAAACCGGCCTCCAAAGCGAACACTATGAGTAACTTCTTTGGGAAGCCTGCCCAAAGTGAGTGTTTTTTTTGTTTTTTTGTCTTCAACTATCAAAAAACCTAATAAAGCATAATGTACAGCAATAAACAAAACGTTTTCCTGTAAAATTTAGAAAAGGTAGATGAAAAACCCAACAAAAGCATCAAAGAGGAGACAGACGGCGACCCGGCAGCATCGAGTTCTGCAAGTGTGAAACTGTCACAACCGTCTCCCAAATCTGAGTTTGCCATTAAAGAGGAACAATCTAAGGTGTCCAGTGCTTTGAAAGTTGAAACAAAAGACATTCGGAAGTAAGCTTTACGAGTTTTTTTTTGCTAAAATATACATGCATAAAGACACACACACAACGCTGGAAAAAATTAAGAGACCACTGCAAAATTAGCAGTGTCTCTGGATTTACTATTTATATGTATGGGTTTGTTTCTATATTCCTGGAAAAAACTTGCTTCCTTCTGCTTTGACAATGTTTTACCGCAGGACATTGTTCCATGCCATCGTGGCATGTGTGTGAAGTGGTAAAGTTTCCTCCAGTGCAGAGCATGACTTTCTGAAGATTATGCTCCACTCGCTCAGTCTGCACACTCAACCCAGAATGCTCTCTGTGAGATGCTGGTTCGAGAATATGTGAAATAAGCAATAGGTCTAAGATTCTGGAGTTCAAATATTGAAGTTGCAAACCTTATACATCGCCTATATGCACAGTAAACATCACAGTTAAGAGCAAAGGAGTGTGGAGAAACTGAGTTTGCAAAGATTAATTTTGTAATATACTAACAGCAAAGTTTTTTTTATTGTGGATAAAAAGAAGTTTGAAATACCTTTGCAGTGATACACTGTTAACGAACATCCCGCAGCCACACTAATGAGAGCGACTTTTAATCGAAAATGTAAATATGTGCTGCACGCTGTCCTCTCAATAGCAAAAAAAAAACAATACAACAAAATTAACAGCGGTGAGAAAACGGCAGTTAAAAAATCATTGGCATTATCCAGTCAAATTGTCACGTTTATTTATAGCCTGCTACTTTATAAAATATAGCTTTAAAGCCACAAATATCATAACTGCTCTGTATTGGCCTTCTGTAATCGAGACATTTATTCAAGTGTTACAAACAGAAAGACATATAGTACAGAAAAATTGAATGAGGGAGGTTTTGAACAAATGTCATTTACCGGTGAGCGTGAGCAGGTGAATGAGTGGAGTGTTCGCTCGGGCCGTGAGCCTTGGCATAGAGCCGAATATTGAGTGGAGTGTCACACCACTTTGCTCATATTCTCTGTAATCTACACAGCCAGGCAAATCAAGGTGTCAAACAAAACCAAGCTGCTTACATTTTTGCACCAGGAGTGGCATAAAGTCACCCAAAAGCAATGTGACCGACTGATAGAGAGCATGCCAAGACACATGAAAGCTGTGATTGGACATCAGGATTATTCCACCAAATATTGATTTCTCAATACTTCTAAAGTTAAAACATTAGTATTGTGTTTTTGCAATATTCTTTAAGGTCTGAAAACATGGCATCATCTTTTCTTTTTTGACCAGTTGTCATTTTCTGCAAATAAATGCTCTAAATGTTTGTTCGTAAAATTTGTAAAAACTAAAAATGTTGTCAGTAGTTTATAGAATAAAATATAATTTTTAATTTTAATCAAACGCATACATATAAATAGTAAATCCAAAAAAACTGCTAATTTTACAGTGGTCTCTTTTTTTCCAGAGCCGTATGCGTGTATAAATATGTGTGTGGTTGTGTAGTAGGCTATATATATACAAAATAAATATACAGTGCAAACACAGCCATTATTTTGCAAATAATGCAACATTTAATCAATTTCCTTAAAGAGTGAATTATATGGCATGTGTTATATTTGTCCTCAAAAATGTGAGCTAAAATATGTTTGTTTTCTCTAAGTAAATCAAAGCGTCCTGAGGTTGTGGACAGTGATGATGAGAAAATGGAGAACCAGCAGAAGAAGAGACGGCGTATAAAGAAGCCCCAGCCAGACAGCAGTGATGATGAAGGTACGAAAGAGATAGGGGGAAAAAAGAGAAAAAAAAAAAGAAAGAAAGAAAAAAAGGCTCACGTCATACTTGGTGGATTTGAATCAATCCAGATGAGGTGTTCTGTGACCAATGAAGAAAAACAAAGAAATAGGTTCTCCCTTTTGCCAGAGTGCTGAATAAAATATCAAAATTGTTCTCTGACAAACAAAAGCTAATTGATAACATTCATTGTCTTTCTTCTCTCATTCTCTCTTTTCCTGTTTGTATGTGTATGTATGTATGTATGGGATCTGTCTTTTCTTCTTTTCCTCTTCCAGTTGTGCCAGATTCTCCACCTGTGTTAACCAAACAGACTCCCAGCCCCAAAAAACAAGTGAAGAGAGAGCCTGTTTCACACCAAGTAAGCATCACCAACACGTTTATTCCTTCTTTTTTTTGGTATTTGTTGACCTAGACATGCCAAGCCACTCAAACAAGACGGTCAAGGTTTGCCTGGTTAGCATGGGTATTAAGCTCCTGCTGATAGATAACCAAACTCATTGATTGTCAATCAAAGTTAGCTATTGAACAAAATGTATTTTTTGCAAGAAAAAGAAAACGTAAGGTGTGCCATTTCCTTGTGACTGACCTGTATTGAAATACAGGTCACATTAATTTACAACACAAACATCACACTTGTATTTTACATAAAGTAATATTGTCGTTTAATTATGTTCAGGAGAGCTCAGATGTGAAGAGGAGGAAAAGGAGGCGTGTTTTGAAGTCTCACACATTTGTTGATGAAGACGGTTCCTTTGGTAAGTAAAATTTCAGTTGACATTATCCATTGTCTTGATTAGTGGTTGACCTGTATGGATTTGTTTTTTTATGGCGGATGCCTATATCTTAGAGAGCATTGTGTCCAATGGCTGATATATATGATGATTCTGATTCTGTAATTCTATTATTTTATTTTTCACAAATAACAAAATAGTTAAAAACATTAATGAAGGAACTAAACACTAGCCAACAGTGCATTCAGAAAACTGGTAAGTTTGTGCTGGACATAGTGCATAAGTTTTAAATCAAGGAATTAAAGTGAGGATGCTCATAAACTGGGTTACCGTTAACAACAGTTTTTGACAGATTAATACTATCAGTTAAATGGTTAAAAAAGTAATTTAAGTTATGCTTAAGGTAATTTTACAAGATGTTTTAAAACATTTGCTGCACAGTAAAAAAAAAAAGTATATTTGTATTTTATTTTGATAATGAACAGGCTGTGATGTCAAGTTAGCAATGCTAGAACTGATACGTTGTGTGTGTCTGCACGAGGCGTCTGTGCGATCATTTAAATTTTTTCCTTATAACAGCGGAAACAACTTTAAAAAATCCGTAATTTATGGTCATACAGATAAGAGTAAGACATCATCATCTGTAGTAGGGATGGGTATCATTAAGGTTTTAATGGCATTACTACTCTTACGATACTGCTTATTAATCCGATACTTTAACGAAATTCTTATATTCTTTTAAGATCTAATGCCATTATGATATATTTCCTCCCAATTATTTACGCCCATTTAAAGCATAAACTGTCTAATTTGGCATTATGCTTACTAGGGGTGACCCCGAATAGTTGAAGATTAGATGCTTTGATAAGAGGAGCCTGATTCGATTACCAATCTCACAGTTGAATCTTCGCAGAGGTGTTATGAAACAATTTATGATTTCACATAGAACTACCGGTTTTCTGCCAGCAAGTTAATATGATATTATATTATATTACTTTCCATGATCCGTGACCGACAGAGGAGCATCTTGGGAGCAGGGATTTAAATCTTTAACCATGTCTGGGATAGAAAATCTAAAGTGTGGATGCACACCATCAGAAAGGATATTCTCCAAGGCTGAATTTAGCATCAGTAAAACCATGATCGCACTTCTGCCGGCCAACACTAACAAGTTGGTTTTCCTCGGGACGTTCTAAAACGCTTAACGTGAAAAACGCTTAACGTGGCTTAATGTATTAAGACAGTGAAATTAAAAGACCGAAATAAACACCATACTAATTAAGCAAACTATGTACAGAAAAGCAGATGAGCGCAGAATATGAATGAAACACATTTAATTACATTATCCTTCCAAGAAAACACTTGACGTGGTTTAATTGGGTACTAGGACAGTGGTATTAAAAGATCAAATTATGTACATAGTACACACTTTATTAAGAAACCATACTATGTGCAGATAAGCATATTAACCCAGTATATGAACGCAACGTGTTCCTTCTATAGAAAGCCACGTTAAATTATACTTGTAAATACGTTACAGAAGCTTCTGGAGACGTTTTTGTGGGAAATTTTACTTCCGCGTCTGAAAATGGGCGTGGTGGGTGTGACGTAACTGGCGGGAGAGCGGTCGATTCAGACGACAGGAAAACAATGGATCGCAATGACATTTCGGACGCTGAGGAAATACTTACTCGTATGACGGACCACAGCCGTACAATTATGAGCCTGCTATGCTGCCAAGAGAGCAGGGACAGGCCAGGATTAATGTTAGACAGAACGGTCAGAGACAAATTGAGTTGTGGTGTGAGGAGAACCAGTGGAGAACAGGAGAGGTGTCTTGGTGAGAGAGACCAGTGTTAGCTTATAACTTAGATATACACGTTCGCTAACGATATACACTGTGCTCACAATATTGTACAGATTATTACCATCGTATATCAGGCCAGCAGACAGGAGTATGTTTAGGGTAAATACTATTAAACGTATAAAAACTATACTTGAGTATGTTTGTATTGTACTAAAAACATACTCAAGTACATTTTTAACACATATTTTTCACCTGGGTTGTAACATAAACAGAAAATTAAAGATTTGAATATTTAAACAACCTAGTAATTTTCTTTTTCAATTACAAGTTGCCTCTATTAAGGGTATGACTACCTATATCACACTATTTGATGCCATTGGTACAGTATAAGACGATCAATATTCTTGCTTCGGCATCCCATGTTAAACTCCATCATATCGCCGGGATGATAATCCTACGATCTGAAGTGAATGCTACACACGACCGCGTTTTTCGAAGCCGATGCGGAAGAGAAATCCCGTCTCTTCACCTGCACAACCCGCACCAGGCACGAAAGATATATAGCACCGTCCTTTTTCTTGTTATGGAAACCTGTGGACTCGATGTCCTGACGGGCCAAAGTTTTTTTAACCTCCACAAACACAATAATTTACCATGATGAGGATAAATTAAAATACAAAAACTACTGAAACCACACTGACTCACGATAGCTCTTACTTAATACCAGCCTACTCTGCAGTCTGCACTGAGCTGAGGCTCCCTGTCGTGACATAAAATGACGCGATATTGAAAAAAAAAAGCCTACTAAATCTACTAAATTAGTGCCCTTATGTCGTTTTAAAACATTTTATATCCAGCATTAACTTTTCATATGGTATTTTCATACAAGGTTATATATTAATTTTGATTTTTTTTTTTACCTGCAATATGCTCTTTAACGTGTAATTAAACGCATTGTTTATATTCTGTGCTCATCTACTTGTCTGTAGGCTATATAGTATGCTTTATCAATAAGATGTGTACAGAATTTGATCTTTTAAAATGACTAGCCTACATTAAGTGATTAAGTGTTTTTCATGTTAAGTGTTTTTTTCACGTTAAGTGTTTTAGAATGTCCTTTTTCCACACTTTGTAAAGATTCAAATAGACACAGGCAGTATGAAAGACTGGATTTTTTTCAGGTAGGGTACAAGTGATTTCAAAACATTTCTCCCGATTTTAATTAAATTTTTGGTTAGATGCTGCGAAAACTTTAGCTAAAAAGACTGCCTCTCCAGTTTAGCATTTGTCTCCAGTTAAAAAGACAAAGTTGACGATTCTGGCTATATTTTCGTTTTTTTTTTAAATAATTTCTTTATTTAAATTTTATTTATTGATCACTCAGGGTTATCTAATTTAACTATTTTTGGGTTGTGTTTTGAATATATGTTCCCCTGCACTTTTTGCACACATTTGTTCTGCACGGTTCGATGTTGCGCTGTACTTCTAGAACGTGCTCACACAGGCAATTTAGCCGATTTAATTTGATTTGTCAACATGTGAAATGCAAATCCTGTCTGCAGTGTAGCATTTTTGCAGTTATTTTATTTCTTAGTTTTATTGGTCCAAAATGTTTTTACATTTTCTTCCATATCTCTGTGGGAGGGCGCCCCTCCCCCACATGCACAATTCGACTGTTAGTCGACTATAGGCAAAACTTGACGATTCTGATTTGACTATGTAAATCCTTAGTGGCGGACACCCCTAATGCTTAACCCTTTCTTTCCTATTTAACCAGGAAGATCCCTTTAAATAGCCGTGAATGTACTGAACTCTCTCCTTTTACAAGCAATTAATTGTATGCGTCCTGACAGAAACTCTTGAATCATTGAGTAAATCATAAGTTATATGAAAGAAATAGAAAGTGCTGACAAACTGTTTGTGCTGAAACTATTTATTCCAGATTACTTGTGTCTTTTTTCATGCGAAGGAAATCTTTGTATTTGAAGACCAAAAGCTTCAATGTTTGTGTTCGATTCCTAGAACTTCGAGGCACTTCGCACAGTGTCTAATATTACACATTCCTTAATGCCAGTTTTCTGTTCAGCACATTAACTCTTTGAAGTGGATATTTTTATTGTATGGTCGGTGGTGAAACTCGTTGCATATGTTTGTTTGTTTTATTATTTGTCTGCTGGTGCAAACATGGTTGACCAGATGAAGGTTTAGAGAATCCAGTCAGAAATGTGTATGGTTGTAAATGGTATGATGCTGTCTACAGATGCAGTATTTAAATGCATAAGCACAGTAACAATGAGAAGGGTGTTAATATTAATTATGCCACCTAAGGAACTTTCTTTAGGCAAAAAATGTATGGCAACATCTCTTGTAAAAAATAAATAAAAAAATTCTAGATCTAGATCACCACATGCTTCTTGACAGTGTCTCTGACAATAAATATCAAATGTATCTGTTTCCTAGTGACCGAGAAGGGTTATGTGAGCGAGTCTTACTCTGAGAGTGAAGAGGAGCCTGAACCCAAAAGTCAAGCCAAGGACTCGAGCTCACTCAAGCAGTCGTTTGGAAAAAGGGAGGAAGAGAAAAAAGAAAAGAGTCAGAAGAAGACCTCTGCCACTAACAAATCTACAAAGCAGCCATCCATTATGGGATTTTTCCAGAAGAAATGAATTAGATTTCTTATTCTTTCATGGACTTTTAAAGGAATAGTTCACCTGTAAATGAAAATCGTTGTTAACTTTCATGTTGTTCCTAAACACACGCGCACACACACAAACACACCCACATATATATATATATATATATATATAGATAAAGAAGGGGGGAAAAATAACAAGGGTGAAGAAATGAGGACAATTTTTATTTTTGGGTGAACTATATTCCTTTTAATCACTTAAATTTCAGTAGTGACTTTCCTATGAACCACATGATGCTATAAGGAGGAAGTATATCTTGTTTGTCACTGAAAGGCCCCTCATAGACATTGAAATGGAGTAGATTTCTGCTTCTACATGAACAACATTTATGTGCTGAGATCACTTAACTTTACATGCTGGATGTCTTTACCGAAAAAATAGCCAACCTCCATTACTGGACTATTTCTTTGCAAGTTTATTTTGTCACTGGCCATTTTTTAGAATGTTGCTGGATAATAAATAAAAGTTCGAAATCATTTTTCTTTTTGTTTGTATTAATGTTCTTGTAACAGAAATATTAGTGCTTTCGCCAGAAATTACTCTGACATTCATGAGTTATTAAGTCCATTAAAAAGCTGCTCAATGGTCAAGACATTTTTTTTCACTTGCCGACTTGTTTGGTTTCTTGCGAGTCGAGTTGTTTTCTCCTCCAAGCTTCATATTTCTAAATGACATCAGTTTCTGGCTCCGTAGTTGTGTTGATCTTGGACATTTCCATTTATCAAAACTAAACTTACTGTGTGGAATGGCATGCCTCTGGAAATGCACATCAAAATCAGTCCAAGCTCTTCTGATCCAGTGCCACAGACATGAAATTGAGCGTTTTGTGCCAAGACATCATTCCCCATAAACTCACTTTTTTTTTCCCTGAGGAAAGGCTTCTAAACTTAGACCTGAGCGGGTGTGTGCAACCGAACACAAGAACAGTGTTCTTTATATTGTTGTAAAACATTTGTAATTGTGCATTCAAACATGAGGACAAGCAAAGTGAGAATTTCTGGCTATTTTTTGTATTAAATATTCAGATTTTGTCACTTTGTGATCATTTTATATGCAAAAAAAAGTGTTTTGACATTAATTACCTTGCCCAGCTGCATGCTGTGAAGGAAAACCATTTGGTTGTGTTTGTTTTGTGAAGTTAGGTGTTTGCACATTCCCTTAGCTCACCCTGTGCTGGCCTCTCATTGATGTAGAGTGGGGTAAGGTGCCCATTCTGGATGCCTTATCAAACAGCCGTTTAAAATGTTAGGTGCCTCGTTGTCTGAGAAAATCCTTTGCTCGATTGCATAGCTGGTGTTGGAAAAATGCGGCAATGCTTTTGGCTCGCCGACGCTTCAGGAGAGTGCGGGTAACTGTTTCCAGGTTCACCTTCAGTCTTCAAAGGTACACTTGTTCAGCTACCTGTTTGGATCCTTTTGGTTTCCATTTAAACCACTAATACATAGCAATAATTGAACATTTGAAAGTTAATTAAATGAAAAAGTCCAATTTCCAACCTGATTGCTGGTGAGAATACAGGCTGCATTGTTAGATAATTCTGTCATGATTTACTCACCCTCATGTCATTTTTAAACCTGCATGACTTTATTTTTTCTGAACATAGACAATATATTTTCTGAATATATACAATAAAATAAGGGAGTTTTAGTCTGTGCAATGTACATCAACCGGGTCCATAACAACCATTCTATTTTTTTTTTTCCGTCAATTATGTAAAACAGACATCTTCCATAATATCTTTTATGTTCAACAGAAGTCATACAGGTTTGGACAAACGTAAGGGTGAGTAAATCATGACAGAATTTTCAGTTGAGTTCGCTCAAAAATAAAAAGGTTGGTGAACTTTCCCTTTAAGGGCTAATTTAAGGCTCTAATCTGGTGAGATGCTTTTATAAAATATAATAACGGTTTATTTTCCATAAAATAATTAATTATTCCATAAGTTAAACTACATCCATTTGTGTAACACTTCAGTTTTTCACATCTCCTTATCTTGTTCTGTCCATCCATGTGATTTAACGGTCTTGGCCACCGAACGATTTCAATTAGATTCCTCTTGCATAGCTGCTCAGAAGAATGCATTTTTTAGCCCAGGTGGAATAAATCAATAGACATTTTCAAAATATATAAAAAGTGAACCCACATTATTAAATTTAAAATGGCCTTGGGCACTCTGCAAAGCCATTAAATATTGTTTTGAGTGCTTCATATTTTGCTCCACTGTCTTTTCTGCTTTCTACAGTGCTTTTGGAGGTTTAATGTTTTTCTATCCTAACTCAGGTATTTGACGAACATAACCCCTCAATACCGAATATTTAAATCTTAATTAGTTACATATTTACCCATGTGACCCCTCCCTCTTTCCTTTTGCACACTGACCCTGACTGTGTTTGCAATAATCTATCAAGCATATTCCTCTGAATAACTTAAACTCAGGATATTTAGTCATTTTTTTAAGTTCCTTTTGAATTTTTTACAGACCCTCATAAAAGTTTATTATGTGTAAAACAATTAATACAGAGAATCTGCATCTATGAAGATGCCTTCTAAGTGCGGGCAGACCTCACAGGCACGAGAGAGTCTTGCTTTGTAGATCAACGCCAACAAAAAACATCAAACAGCAATAACTCAAACATTCAGCAGTGATTTATTTTTCTAATCCCCCTCACTGTTCTCATGCAGAGCTCTTAAAGAATAAATCATTGTGAATTAATTGAAAGCAGATTTTTACACACGCTCGCCTGACTGGATGATATAAGTGCATTTGGCTGAAGGATCACTGTTCTTTGTCAAAACAGGAAAATATGCAGAACATGATTGGGAAAGGCAGAGTATGCATCACCTTTTGGGGATATGATGTCTTTGGGGTTATTTTTGGGGTGTGAGGTGCCTCACATCTGGATTTGTCTTGTTGAAATCAAGCAAAAAAAAAAATGTATTTTGATGATTACCAAATGGAACCTGTGCTCTCTTTGCAAATGTCATTGAATGATTCGAAACATACCCATGTGCTACAGTTGGCATGAATCCAAGCCCTGATTATCTCTAAAACACTTCACCTCATCATTCATCATTGTGTCACATTAGTTAAGTGGCCATATGACACCCATCCATCATTGGTTGATGTGGCTTAATTACTGTTTTCTGTGCCAAAGGCTATGCAGTCTGTTCTCACTCAATTTAGTGCCTTTTAGAAGTACATTTAAGTTATATTCTAAATACTTTCATTTTGGCAGACATTTAAGTATCTAATACCATTAAAGTTTCAGTTAAGCGTTAATCGTAAAGGGATAGTTCACCCAAAAATGACCCAAAAGTTTTCAAACTTTTTGAAACGCATATGACTTCCTTTCTTCCGTGAAACATGAAAAGGAATTATTTATTGAGAAATCCAAGCAGCTTTTCCATACAAAGAAAGTAAATGATGACCACGGCAGTCAAGCTATAAAGGCATAAAAAACTTTGAGTAAATTTCAGTCTGTTCCTCACACAAAAATATCCGATTTAGGATTTTAGTGCACTTTTATTGTGGTGTGACTTTTTGGAGCTCGAAAGCCCCTGGTCCCCATTCACTTTTGTTGTATGGAGAAGCACAGCATGGACATTCGCAAATTTATTTATAGCATATTATACAGTTAAGAAGCATCACACGACCAGAGTGCTGTTTTCCTGAATACCATTCACGATTGAAAAAGAGACACTGATTTCATAACAGTTCAATAAACAAATAGTTCAAATTAAGTCAATTACAACATGACTGTTTTCTGTTTCAGCAGCGAAAATAGTTCAAAACAAAGATCACAGCAGAACCATACCACATCTCACAGGAACTACACTCAGTCGTGTTTCAATGATTCAGCGCTTTGAACGAATCGGTTGAGTCAAAGATTCAATTACCCATTACCCATGCCTCATCCTGAATGAATCAGCCGTAATGACTCAATAACTCATTCATTAAGACGGTCGCCTGCCGCCACCTACTGGCGGTTTAGTTTCAAAGTATTATTATTTCCAACATTCCTTATTTGTATCTTCAAAAAATATTTAAAACAATCTCATTTAATACAGTTGTAATTAAAAAAAAATGATTTAATTTGATTGTTAACATCCCTATAGTGTCTTATTATTCTAATTGAATGCATTGATGAAATTTGAGAATTTGAAATGAAAGATGGAAGGATACATTTAATAAAATTAGGGGGAAAATGCCCTTTATAAAGGTAAAAAAATATTCTGACAAGAGTGTTTTCCAACAGTGATGTAATGAAACACTGACAATTTAAGTTTGAAGGGAGTAAAGCCTCTGTTTAGGCTATTAAAGAAATGTAATTTTTGCCAAAAGAAGAACTTTTATTTTAAATTCATTTTAAAGGACATCTTGCAGGAAAAAAAAAATCAAAATGAATACATAACCTTGTATGAAAATACCATATGAAAAGTTAATGCAGGATTTAAAATGTTTTAAAACGACATAAGGGCACCAATTTAATAGATAAAGTGAGCGTTTCTTTTTTTCAGCTTTTTTTCAGCATCGCGTCATTTTACGTCACGCGAGGGAGTTGTGTGTGTGCTCTGCGTCAGCTCAGTGCAGAGTAGGTTGGCAGCGTAGCAGGCTTGTAATTGTATTGTATGGCTGTGGTCCGTCATACGAGTAAGTATGAACAGTTTCCTCAGCGTCTGAAATGTCATTGCGATCCAATTTTTTCATGTTGTTTGAATAGACCGCTCTCCCGCCTGTTACGTCACGCCCGTCACTCCCATTTTCAGATGCGGATGTAAAATGTTCTCACAAAAACGACTCCAGAAGCCAATGTAGCGTATTTATAAGTATATTTTAAAGAAAATCTGTTCCTACATTATTTTTCTATACATTGAATCGTTGGGTCCTCTAACCTGCAAGATGCCCTTTAAATCAGCCTACTTCAGTGTGATATGTTACCATATTATCATGCATAACACTGAGAATTTGAATAATTGTAATGTGATGATCAGGTGCAGATATCTAAATCAATGAATATCATATAGGTTCGGGCGGTTGGCGGGTGGATTATTTATTTTTAACAGCAGATTCGGGTGACTCAAAGTACACCAGATTAATGAATTTATCTTTAAAATGTAAAAGTATTTCTTACGGGGGTGTATCACCGGAACCCCTAGAGTTACAGAGGTCCACCAGGAAACACAGTATATGATGGTCTACGAAAAATACAAATTTAATTATCTTGTTATTAAAATATGTACATGATCTGGATTTTTCCACCTCTGCCTTGTTTTGAGTCAGGAAAAACCCTGACTAGGCATCAGGAAATACAGATCCATGACTGGATTGTTCATGACAGGCCGCTCAGTGCTTGCTTAACATGATTCAGATCATTGGCTGAAATGATCAGGGCCAACTTAAGAAAGCAGAGAGGGTGTACAAAACAAAAAAGTGCATATTTCTGAAGTATTTGGATGGCGCATTAATTCACAGTTTACATGAACACCTTAATCAGCTACGAAAGCTAATCAATCCATCAAGAGTTAATTACCTTAACCCAGTTTAGCTCCCTTTGAATCTTGTTTCAGTTGCTTAGAGACTGTGAATCTGTAGGCGCCGTGCAGAGCAGCAGTTCAGAGGCAGAAACATAACGTATTCGCAGTGGTGGACATTAACTAGTAATTTTTACTTCATTACTGAACTTAAGTACATTTTTCAAGTATCTCTACTTTATTATTTATCTTTAACTTTATTTTCTTTCAGAAAAGTTTTTCTTCGTTATTTCATACTTTACTCCACTACATTTGATAAAAAACATTCAGTTTGATCTGAGGAAATGGTCACCCTCTCTGAGACGAAATAGATTCTGATTTGCCAACAAGCTGATTCTTTTAATGAACCTGTTGAATCATTTTTGCAAATCGCGCTCAACAATTGCGAAATGGACTGAAACGATTGCAGCTGTTCTTAAACATTCCATGATCTGGTCAGAGCAAGTCTACATAATTCACGTAATTGTTCGTTCCTGACTCAAAATGTGTAAGAACATGTAAAAACTAAAAATAACATTAATTAATGCATCTATAAAATTGGTATGTTTGCATACTGTTCTTGAACCATATTTTAACCATACCATGTAACCAAATTTTGTACTGCTTGACAGTTCAGGCATGAAACTCTAACTGAACGCTGATTGGTTCTTCCAACGCCATGGCACCAGCCAATCAGAAGTACTTTCAAAACCACGTAACCATATACTGTATATTAAACACTAGCCTGAGATTGGCACATTGTGCGATTATAAAAGCTTCAGTTATTCCTCCTCCTCCCCAGCACCACCTGTAGAGATCTGTGTAGCAATGTTCAGGGAAGAAGGAGGCGGGAACCGGCGAACATTCAAATAAACTTTATTAAAATAAAACAAAACAAACTAAAATACAGCCAGCACCGGCATCGCGCCGTTCTCTCACGTCCCTCGGCTGTCCTGTTCGCCACAATCTGCTATGGGGGTTCTACCATTTTTTTGCAGCAGGCTTTCCTTTTGTTTGTTATTTTGACTGAGCTGAACAAATGATTGTACTTGCTCAGCAGCAGCAGAGTAGCAGATCTCGTCCGCCAAAATCAAGCCATGGATGTTCCATAACATGACGGATCTGTTTTAATTTTGGATGTTTATACTCATTTACAAGCATTTTGTTTTTCATCTTTTTTAAATACTATTATATATTTTCATATTTTGTTATTTTCACTTGTTGTCATACTTACATTTTCTGTAACCTAAATTGAATATTCTAGTATACTGAAGTTTAATGTTTTTATAATGTATATTTTGGTAATAAAATAAAATGTTATTTGCAGATCAATACAAATGAGTCATTACCACATCCAATATACGAATCAATTTCTTCATCCACTAATTTTTCTTATTGTAAGATGGAATATATAAATGGGCAAAAATATATAGACATGGTTCATCTATTAGTACTTTCTACGTTTAATACAATTTAATTAAAATAGGTCAAATTAAAAAGGAGTACTTGTACTTTTACTGGAGTAATATTTTATTAGGTTATCTGTACTTTTACTCAAGTGTACATTGTTCACCACTGCATATTTGTTTAGTTTTATCACCTGCCCTCACTCAGGATGTGCTACAACATAGCTTACTCAGACAAGAGTAAAATTTCAAGAGTAATACAGCAAATAGCACTAAATGCCTTTCAAATAGCTGCAGAACATCACAGCGATTTAAAATGCAACTCATTTACACTTTTATGTGCAACAATGGGAAGCAAAGCTGAGCAGGAAAACTCACACAGAGAACTGACCCATTCACCTGATTTATACCCAGTGACTGCCCCCAGCTGTTCAGATTGCCAGAGCCAAGACTAAGCATGCATAGCTGAATGCTATTTATTGGGAATTCACAACCATTAGCCAAAAGCCAAGTTGCCAATAGGGCTATGTTTAAAGTCAAATTCGCAAGTGTTGAACCCCGGGGAGCTGAAGCCATTTCAGACTTCATCAAATCAAGGTTCTCAACCTAACAAAAGGCTCTTATTGTGAAACGACGGCCAGCGTATTGATCAAACGGGATGTCTGACCATCTCCTTAAACTAACATATACAAAGAGAGAAAATGAAATAAGAGCACAGTAAAATCCCCTTTGTCCTCCCTCCAAAGCCGTTCAAAGAGAACAAATTGCCAGAAACTGTTAGATCCAACAGCCAGCGGAAATAATTCACAGCTTCATTGTGTGACTATTAAGGTCTGCAACTGAGGGGCTTCTGTTTCAAAATATTTTGTCAGGCCTTCAGTGAGAGATGAGCAGCACCGTCTGGCACTTTGTGTGCGGCCAGCACAATGACTCATTGTGGCAGTAGAGGAAAGTGGGCTTTTTGGGATCTGGAGAGAAGAGATATTAGTCACAACTCCCTGAACTGCCCCAATCTGGGTTCGGCGGCCCGTCTCGGTTCATTGTGATTAGCACGACCGAAGAACAAATGATGTCAGGAGCTTGTCATGTTCACTGGCCGCAACAGGTTTCTACTCATTTATGCCGCAACGGATTTTTCGTTTCAGCTCAAAGTAAAGATCTCATCATGTCTGCTGCTCATTTACAACATAATGAAAATAGTCTCATAAGTATCAGTGATCATGTGAACTAATGACCTGCTTTAGTACATGGTTGCTTTGACACCTAAAAGCCTGTTAAAAACTACATGTAAAAAACCCTATGATCCCCTTTTATAGTTATTGCATTTATCCATAATTATTTTTGAAAACAAGAGTCTATAAACTAATAGAAAGAGAAATCTTTCAGCTCCTAAATACGATTTTATACTGTTTAGTCAGGGTCATCAGCCCAATATATTTGTCATGATTTTAAGTGTATACGAGTTATACATAACCAGATCAATATACACGCTACATACATTACAATGCAAAACATTTTCTGCATAGAAGATAGGCAGAAAAAACATCTATTGAAATAATGATGATGTTGGCTGCTTTGACATTACAATAAATAGTGTATTTTTAGTTTAACCATGTTACATAAATGAGTAGTGAATAAGCAAGTACGGGGGAGGGGGGTTGTGGCCAGACGTCAACTTTATAAAAGCATTCCGGCCAATAAGCTGTCTATATCATCCTTTTTTTCCCTCTTATGTACATACAGTGGATGCCTGCTAAAATTACATACATCATTTCCTTTATTAATGATGAGGATTGCTTTAAACCTTTTGTTCCTCATAATTCCAGCCCAAATAGCATATATTCACCCACTTTTTCTTACCAAACGTGCATTTTTATCAAAGCAAGAAAAATGTCTGACCTCAAGGCTTCTGAAAAAAAGAAAGAATTCTGAGATGTTAAACTCATAAAGACTTGTGATAAACCGACTCAAGGTAATAAACGAGATCTTTAGACTACCTGCTGCCAGCATCTGGTTTTGTACTACATGCACATTGTATGAGTGTGGGTGTGTGTTCTTCTTGTAATAAAATGAGTGTAAGACTGGGATGGCACAGTGTTAGAGTGGGGAGGAGACTAAGAAGTGCAAAGACTGTCCAGCTGTTCAGGGTTTAAGTACTTCACCACTTCCTTGATCCCGTCTTTACAGCTCCTAATCTTACTGAAGTCCTTCTGCTTGTCCTCTTCTTCTTTGAACTTTCTCCAAGTGTCTATGCAAACAGAACAAGGACAGTTTATTCAGATTGCTTTATCGTACAGTGTAAATCAGGCCTGTCTCTCTGTCTGTCTGGGACTTCAGAATTTAAGCTGAAACAGCCAATGCACAGAAAATGTATCAAGAGTGACTTGCTGAAATAGTTAGACCAGTGGTGGGCCGTCAGGGCCAGCAAGGCCTTCTCTGCTGGCCTTAACACTATCAGAATCACTGACTTGCACTTTAATATATTTTTTCCTTGAATGATTATTAAAAAATGCACAGATAACATGTACAACAGAGTAATTGAAGTCTTTCAAAGTCTTTGAGGAAAGAAATTAGGATGATTTTGTGTAAAAAATAATCAGTAGTTTTGGTGAATATAATGCTTTTTTTGCACCCGGTTTTCCAGGGGTGAATATATTTTCTTTTACATTTTTCTTGGAAATGTATGATCAAAATGTTTTTTTTGTTTTTTTTTCTAAAACATTCATACTATTGTAATGTCTCACAAGGGATTATTGTAACCCTTGAAGGACAAGACAAGGGAGGCTCCGTTGCTGAACTTATAATTGGAACGCAAGAACCACTGTACACTAACGCACAAGCCGAACTCACTCGCTTGTTTCTCTCTACCCGGCCTTCTCCGAACTCACCGCATTAACCCTACAACTGCCGGTGCAAAATATAAACAGCAACATATTTAATTTAAATATTTCACAACAATTATAGAGAGTCTGTGCACTGCTACAATATTAAAAGTTATTAATTCAGGTAGGACACCACTGAAGGCCTAGGTGTGAAATGCACGGCCCGCCACTGAGTTAGACGGAAAATTTGTAAAAAGGAAACCAAAAATGTACATGTTAGACATTCAATTTCCTCTGGTCTCCTCTACCTTATCATATTTCCTGGCAGCTGAAAATACTCCTAGCTCAAATATTTAGTGTTGTCCCTAGTCTCTTTTCATGGCTGTTTAAAACACATATTAGGAGAGGAATAAGCTTACATTTTATTCAGCTAAAATGTTCAGTGTGTTCAATTCAAACTTAATTTTAACTATCAAAATACACATTTGAATGTCTACATGTCACATTTTGCAAACTAATGCGAAACTAATTTGGTGAAATGCAAAAAATTAAACAAACCCTCATCTAATGTGGTCAGCAAGATGTAATTTTCCGGATGCTCTATAAGGTCTTTCTTCTGAACATCACCTGTCTCCATCAGATGCAAAACACCTGCAAAGATTAGAAGAAAGTTTTAAAGGAATAACACTACAATAATAAACATAATAAATGGAGCGATTCCAAGAGCTAAAATAAACAACCTTATCTTGCAGCTGAGAGCCGGCAAAGATTTATAAAATTGCATTTCTAGGTCAGTGACTAAGAATTTGGATGAAATCTAGAAAAGTGAAAGAATCTCTATTTTTGCTCTCCAACAATAGTTTGTTCCAGGGGTGATAGAAATGATGTGCTTAACACGATAATAGCCTCGAATTACCAAACAAATGTAACAACCGCATAATTATCTATATTATAACTTTTTTACATCACCAACATCACCTTCGACAGTTTTCCAGACTTGCACCTCAACTTCAGTGGCTCCTTGTCTCTCGATGGCAATCATCCGTACTTTATCTTCCAACTGTGCAGCTGATGAGGGTTCGACTTTATAAACCAGGAGACTGTTATTGTCCTGAGCAAGATAGCACTCAGTCGTGTTGCTCTCTGCTTTGAGCTCTGGAAATGCAAGTTAAAAAAAACAACACACACTGATAAAACATTAGTTAAATCATTGCAAATATGATAACACTGATATGCCTACCTGGACAAATCTTACAGCATTTCCCCTCTATCTTTATGGGATGTTGGCATGGATACTGGTTGGGACATGTGATGCGCCTGCATTCTTGAAAGCCGTCCCTGCAGGAGCACAGAATGCACTCCAAGACCTTCCCTAGCGCCGGGTGCCACACGTCACCATGAGAATAGGTCTTGCCACTGTACACACAAGCTTAGACAAAGTCAGAAACCCTACATTACTTTGAAGGATATGACTTTATTGGATTTTGATAAGCAATTCCTCACATTTCCAATCAGTGGTGCATTAAAAGGTATTTTCATACTGTGCTTAAGCCTGGGTTATCGTCGTTCTAAACCTCGCTTTTAACCCTGGCTAAAGGAATGCTTCACACTTTAAATTTATTACCGGGGTTATATGCAAAGTTAGTATCGCTTTTGCGGTGTTAACCCCACATTGCGGTGCCAAACCTGTAAAATGGTGATGCGGTTACAGCTAAATGCTTAACAACAGACAGCCAATCGCATTCCTCATATTCACATGCTTTGTGCATCACAGAAACTCTATGTGTTCTATAAACAGTAGGCTATGTTTCAGCGTTTAAGGGGGAATATGTGAAATGGTGACATAAAACGTGACAATTGGAGTGAAGAGGAGGCCATTTTCTTCTTACCCTTAGTTCGAAAAGTCAATTCAGTATAAATTTGATAGTACAGTCGGGAATATATATGAGGATGCTCAATGCTAGAGCATTTATGTAAACAGATCGCATGATGTGCTCGTCCAATCAAAGACACTGACACCGCAAATATGCATATAAGAACGTTAACCTAGGGTTTAGGAATGTACAGTGTGAAACAGCAGCTTATAAATACCCAGGATTAGTTGTTAACCTGGGTTTATAAAGTGCATGACGTCAAAACCTGGAAGACACCAGTGGTTCACGTAAAATTTTCCAATGGGGTTTTTCAATCTATAAGTAAAATAAGGTCTGTTGTTTTTTATTAAATTAACATACCAGCTTCAAAATCCACGCTTTCGATATGGGTGTGTGTAATTTAAGTTGGAGAGCAAAGTGTATTCATGTTTTGTTTACCATAGACCTTATTTTACTTATAAATCCAAAAACCCCATTATAGTAAACACTAATGCTCAAAATAATTAATTGTTTAATTTAATAAAATAAGTTTACCCTACTCAAACCAATTTAGTTTAATCAAATTAACTTTAGAGCTTTCTTTTTCTGTCGAGTTCACAAAACGGACACATTTTAAGTAATCTGAATAGTTTTATTGTTTTGAGTTTCATACACTCTTAAAACAAAGATTAAGGTTATTTTCACCTGTATCCAAGGCTTTTCCATAGAAACTACTGCTTCTTGTTTGCATTCCATTGATGTGGTCTACAACAGTCTTTGCCGTTTTGTTCTCCGTTGTCCCTTCAAGACACACCACTGTGTGTTGTACAGACAGTTGTCCTGTTTGGCCCCTTCTGCCAGGAGACAGTCTCACTGGTTACAGTTTATTTTTAAAAGTTTTTACTTGGATTATCCAGTTTATCTCAAGCAACACTTAGTGCTTTATAATTCGCTATACAGCCTGCGATACAATGATCAGATCTTTTTTGTTGTTCCTTGAGTTAAAAGACAAGTAGGGAAGCATGCATTTTGTTTTAAGGCCCCATATGATTGGAACAATCTTCCTCTTTTTATCCGTTCTTTAACTTCATTTACAGCGTTTCGAAGGGCCCCCGTGGAATATCTTCGGAATATTTGTCTTTGTTTTTAGTTTTGTTTGTTTGACCATGCGCTTCATTGGTCATGTGTTCACTATTTCTAATTTTAATGTCTTCATTTTTATTCATTTATTTATTATTATTGTAATTTGTTTTTTTTGTTTTTTGTTTTTGTGTTACTCTTATTCCTTGACCTTGTGCAATGCTAGTTATGTGGTTGTTTTTCTGTCATGTTATCTATGTGGATTGTGTTGGGTGGGGTGGGGTTGAGCATTGTGAGCTGGTGTGTGTGTGTGTGTGTGTGTTGTTGTGTTTTGTTGTGCTGTTTTTGACAGTGAAATTGTCTCTGCTGGGGTTTTTTTGTTTGTTTTTTTGCTTTGATGTATTGGAGGACCCCCTCGAAAACGAGATGTTTCATCTCAAGGGGTTACTCCTCATAATAAAGATATGTTTAAATGAAATAAAATAAAATAAATAAAATAAATAAAGGCAGGGTAGGTAAGTCTGAGAAACTAGCAGAAAACTGCTGGATTTTGAAAGTATCCAACCGAGAAACTCCCACCCCCTTCCTTCTGAGCTCATTCCAAAGCCAGGCCCCCAAAACACATGAACGCGTGATGCCGACTGCTCAGCTGGAGGACGCGTTTACGCGTTTACCAGTGTTTAGCAGTGTTGGTTTCAGGAGAGTTACCATCGTGCATGTGGCTTGGTTTGAGAGTAAGAATGTTAAAAGTTTTATATTGCTGTACCCATAAAGAAAGTGCCATACCATGCTATTGTTAACATGCTAGTAAAATAGCAAGTTAGCAATTATTAAACTAGCTTGTTATAGCTAGCTAAGTTTATGCTAATAAAAATGTTCGCAATGAGGTTACATGAAAATTTAAATTAAATGTATGGATTAGTGTACTCAAACCTTTCAATTTAAGAACAAGTCAAATGTATGAGTACAAAATGAAAGAATCTCTTAAAAATGTTGAGGCAACTGATTGCCTTATATTTTTTTAGTTTTGCCAACTTATTCGGGTTTACAGTGTACTCATTCAGAAATTGCTATGCTATGTTATTAAAGCATTGTTTTACTAATTAGCAAGATAACATTACTGAATTAGCTAGTTCAAGCTAGCCAGGTTACACTACGAACAATATTTCATTTGAGATTACATGATAATTTTCAGTTAAATTTATAAATTAGCTAAATTAAATATTTCAAGTAAAGATCAATTAAAATGTATGAGTACAAAAAAAAATCTGCCGTTTATGTTTACCTAAACTGTGAATTTCTTCAATCTTACAATTTTACTGAATCTTACAATTTTTTGACCGATTACCTCAAATTTTTTGAGTTTTGCCAACTTATTCAGGTTTACAGTGTAAAAACCCATAGGAAAATCTTGAGGGAACCACTAGCGAACTAGTCCTCTGAGTTTTGACATCATGCCTGCAGCATTCTTTTTACCTAGGGTCAACTACTATATTCCATCTTCCGTATACGCAGGGTGTAGTAAGACCCAGGGTTAACTAGTTAAAGTGTGAAAAGCCCTATTGTTTACCTCTCTGATGTTTGCGCTGCAGAAGAATTTTAACAGTAGTTTCAGCAGCTCCTTTGAGGTGTAGTGTCTGCAGGTTGAGGCCTCTGGGAGACCCCCGGAGTGTCGATGGCGTGGCCCTGACTGAGCGACCCCTGACATGTTCCGGGCCACACTGATCCACAGAATGCCTCTTATGTTTCAAGACACATAAAATCAAATGTTGTAACTGCACTTGTTTAAATGTCATCCTATTAAAGAGTAGCATGAATGAAACAATAAAACACATTTTAAAGAGTCTCTTGAAAAAGAAAACACATACAACTCCTCTGTTCAATTGTTGTCCTCCATCCTCAAATGATGCAGAATGGATATCAATTGCACTTTCTGTTTATTAAAAGGAGACAGTGGCATTTATTTATTTTTTACCACAATAAGGGGCTTAAAATACGAATACAGCTTCTAACATCCAATTCTGTCTAAAATAAATCAATTCCAGCAGCCTTTGCATCCTATAATATAACTGAAATTGGCTACAATACTCTAAATTGGATAAAAGAAATTGCAAATATATTGTTACCTTTGCACACCAAGCAGCAGGTATCCGGGACTGACACTGGTGAGGAGCATGTAATGGGCTGACAGGTTTTCAATCCACAGAATATATTTCCATTCTTTAATGAAAAAGAATAAAAAATGTAAAATAATGTTAATTATGATGCATGATTTCATTTATTGTACATAAAATTGCAACCATAAACACAACATTTCTTAATGAAGACATTATTACTTGAAATGCTTTGTTGTTGTTTTAAATGTCTGTGTGTCTGTTACTGAAACTATGTAGTTATTTAGGGAATAGCTAGGAAATGAATGTGCAGTTACAGTATGACTATGGTGAACGCATTATGGTTTATTGAGCATTATATTAAGAAGCAGACAATTTTATCCAAAAGAGCATTACACTACTGTCTGAGCTACAGACATTCTGCAATTTTACCTTCTCTCTCACACTATCTTTTAGGACACTATACAAAATAATAAACTGTTTGAAGTTAGATTCCCATGTTTGCAGGTGCCATTCTGTTACTCCTGAGAGATGTACTATGGTGAATGGAACAACAATGAATGCAAAAAAATACTTACAGAGCAAGTACACATGACACACTGGTTTGACTGACGGGATGGGAAGAGCTCATGGTTGGCAAATGTTTCCCCTGTTTGATAAATGCTTCCATTATACCAACAGGTTTTAATGGGTGCCCGCAGACCAGCAGGAGTTCTGTGCTCATCTGATTATGACAATAACAATAATATGCATAAGTCAGACGGTTCAAATAAAAATGTACCACAATCATGCATTTAAATTAAATTCATTGAACTCCCACATAAAAAAAAAAAGTGTTGTAATAATACCTGCACAACGAGGACAGCACTGCTGTGAGTTAGTCACTGGATTTTCACATTGCAGAACAGGGCATCTGATGCTGTTGCATTTCACATGACCAGACTATACATACACCCACATGAGAGTAGACAGAAACACTGACACATTACACATAGTATGTGCATCTGACAAGTGCATGCACACAATAACAACATTAAAAGTAATGGGTAATTCATTAATGATCAGCTAAAAAGCTATGGCATATTAAAACTTAAAACAGTAAATTAGGCTTGAAAGGTGGATACATACTTCTGTGCATGTACAGCGCATGCAGAACATGAATCCAAAGGGCTCCAAATAGGGATGCCAGCTATCACCTGGCCTGTATGACTTCTCTTTAAAAGTGCATAACACACCTGACACAGCATGCAACACAAACACGTGATCATGTGATTACTGGGATTTACATCAACAATGTTGTCTATTATAAATGTTTTAATTTCAGTAATATTATGTATTCTGTAAATCATAGCTTTAGGTCATGACACTAATAGATATTTATTAAAAAGGCAATTCAAGAGAGTACAAATCAGTTGTATTGTAAAAAACAACTTCCCCCTTTGATAAAAAAGATGGAAATTCTTCTGATAGGATGATAATGTCATTAACACAGTTTTATTTGAATTAAATTGTACATCAAGGGGGAGTTATGATCATAACTGATTTGACCCATAAAACCTGGAAAGTCTTTTCACTGAACTGAAATGTTCACTTAAACCTACAAATATAGTGAGGGAGAATAAATACATAATTAGCAAACATGGATGGGGAGACCAAAACGACGTTTCACTGGTTACTGTATTTTTGTTGTTTTCCTTAAAAAAAACATAAATAATAATGTCATTGTTTACACATATGCTAATGTAGGATACAATGTCAGGGTTTAACGGGATGACCTATAATTTGCATTACTTTAAAAATACTGAAAGGCCCGTTAAACGGGAACTTATATTATATAACTTAATCACCGCATTTTCAATACAGCCACATCGCTGGCAGAATGATGCATCGAAGGGTGATGCCCATTTACTAATAAAATAACGTTATTCTTTGATGGAGTCACTTGCCTTTTCCTGGTCGTATAGCATCTGTTTCACCCTGAACGACGCATCGCATTGTGACCAAAATGAAAAGATGCCTCAAGTAGGTCATACTTTTCTTCATATTCCAGAAAACCGTGGACATGCAGGACTTGTCTTCTCAAACTTCTCCGCACTTTATAACTACGATGGTCTGTGGGAGTTTCTGAAGCGCCTTTAGGTTTGATCAAAAGCGCCTCCTACAGGAAAACCGACTTGTACAACCGTCTTGTACAAACATTATTTTAACACTTTACAATGAATGTTTAGTTATGAAAAAATGCGAACTTCTGGATATTATCAGGATATATGCGCATGAAATCAGATATTTAAAAAAATGTATTTTATATACTAAATAATAAAAGCTTTTATATAATAAAGAAACAAAACAAGCATGGCACATTTACATGTAAATTCTTTTTTAATTATGTAATTATTTTCTCGAGCAGCTTACCCGTTGTTAATGTTAGTCCTATTGTAAATATATTAAAATGAAAAGTGTGTAATGACAGTAATATATATATTTTTTTAAACTACACGTTGAGTTCCTACTCCTTTTTTCCTTTTTTTTTTAAATGCAAACGGTTGCAAACTATCAGTATAATGCAAATTTGGAGTTAATCACATGAAATCTATTATCCTGATATATGTTATGATATATGTTAAACAATATACTGTATATTATATATACTAACGTTATATATAAATGTTTTATTGTTGGTCCTGTTGTAAATATATTAACATTAAAATTGACAATGGTATAAAATAAACTACTCACTGAGTTACAATCAATTTTCAAAAATTATTTTCATTTTAATTTGTTCCTATTTCTTTTCTTCACTTTTCAAAACATTAACATTCCATAATGACAAATGCTAAAATATTCAGGTAAAAATATGAGATATTTTTTTAAAGTATACTTTCTGCAAATTACCAATCATTTATTGTATTGTGTCAAAACATTCAAAAGACCTAACAGCCCAACTCTTGCCATATAAAAAAAAAAGTAAAGGTTAAAAAAGGGTGACAAAATCTTGATGTGAAAAAGGATTCTTTGATGGAATCCCTCGAAAGGAATATACCGTTTATTGTCAGAGAAGAATATGAGATAAAACAAATGCCTCTAAGTTTTCAGCACATGATGAAAATAAATTTAACCTAAACTTTATATTTCTGACAGCAATGACATATACTGTTTATTTGTATTCAATACAAAAGATCACATTTTGTCGCCATCTTTCCAATATCTCTCTTAATAGTGATTTGTTGCAGTCTCTCTAGTAAAAGCAGATAGTAAAGCACCTGTTAATTTAGATTACACGTCTTCTCAGTTTCAATCTGTGCTGCTTGTTCCACTCTTTTCAAATGAGCCGTCCTGTACTTCCTTTTCATGTCCTTCAGAAGAGTTAGTGCTTCTTCATATTCTCTCTTACAAATATAATTCCCTCCTTTGAGTACATTACCTGCATAGAGAATATATGAAGTTGCATTTAATATCGTTTTATGAGCAATGCTGCATTGAATGTCAATGTATTCATATTAACAGTATTCTGGAGGTTCCCATGGCATATCCACAATCATTGCACTGAAGTTCATTTATGCCGCACAGCCCAACACACTAGAAATCTGTTAAGTGTTGAAATAATAGAGGAACAGCTGCAGAGCCAAAGAGAGCATTTCAAAGTAAACAGTGCCGCACAATCACTATAACATCTCAGTAGTGTTCTTGATAGTTGACCTGCTAGTTGATGATAACATTTAAATGCTGCTCCTGATGAAATAGCATCTTGACTTGCTTAATTACACTGGGTTCCATCTTGGTTTCCTCATTTTAATACATCCCCATTTCCAGAGAAATTGGGACATTTTGTAAAATGCAATAAAATCAAGAATCTGTGATTTGTTCATTCTATTTAACCTTTTTTTTAACTGACAAAAGTTCAAAGAAAAGTTTTCCAATGTTTTCACTGACCAACATAATTGTATTTTGTAAATATGAACAAATTTTGATTTTGATGGCTGCAACACACCACAAAAAATTTGGGACAGAGGCATGTTTACCACTGTGTCACTTCACCTTTCCTTTTAATTACACTTTTTAATCATTTGGGAGTTGAGGATACTAATTGTTGGAGTTTTGCAAGTGGAATATTTGCCCAATCTTGTCTGATACAAGATAGCCGCTCAACAGTCTGTGGTCATCGTTGCCTGATTCTCCTTTCATGATGGGTCATACATTTTCCATAAGAGACATATCTGGACTGCAGTAAACAGGCAGGCAAATCCCTTCTATGGTGCAGAGTGTCTAGAAACCACTCAGTTGTAGCACTTGCAGAATGAGGCCTGGCATTGTCTTGCTTCCCAGGAAAGATGTCATCTTGATGGGAGATTATGTCTCTGTACAATCCAAATATATGCCATGAACCATCTTTGCTTAAAAAGACTGAGAAGCACTTTTACACCCAAACACGATACCCTCAACTATTACCAATTCACCTGCTCATTGTGGACTGTTTCAAAAGAGTTGGATAATCTAATTTGGATAATCTTTTCACTTTTATTTTGTCTCTGTCCCAACTTTTTTGGGTTGTGTTGCAGCCATCAAAATCAAAATTTGTTCATATTTACAAAATACAAGTATGTTGGTCAGTGAAAACATTGGAAAACTTTTCTTTGTACTTTTGTCAGTTAAAAAAAGGTTAAATAGAATTAACGAATCACAGATTCTTGATTTTATTGCATTTTTCAAAATGTCCCAACTTCTCTGGAAATGGGGTTGTAAATAAGTGACATTTCAAAGGCTGCCATAAAATGACAAAGGAAGCATCGTTTACCTAAGGGAACTTTGCTTATTGTTTTCGTCTCCTTTATTTGGGCAAGAAGTTCTTCAACTTTTTCTCCCTTTGACTTCTTTGGTCTCAAAGGTGGCAGATTTCTAATCTGAGAAAAAAGAATGTTCCTGCTGTGTTATTCATAACAGATGACCCAGGATTCAATAATGGCATTAATATCTTATTCGGCGTAGATGATGACTGCACCGTATAGAGCCGATGAAAGACCACAAACCCTTTTCTCTCTTTCGGCGTACGGCTTCTGAGGAAGGTCCAGATTTGCTTTAGAATCTCTATACACAAGCAGGTTCTTGAGCGTGTGCTCCAAAACCCTTACAGCATGTTGAATTCCTGCGTTGAGAGAAATCAATGGCAACACGAACAAACAAAACGGCACTGAGTCAAACAAAGAGTTCAGGAAAATTCTTACCAGAAATCTTAGGCATTTCTGGCTCAGATGTGTCATCAAATAAGATTTCGTAACCAATCATTTTTTCTGGACATGCTTTACTGGCTTTCATTTCCAGGCTGGTTTGCTTTGGATCCTCCAGCTCTTCTTGGTATTCAGATTGATTTAGGCCATTAATCTGGAAAATAAAACAAAACAAAAAAGTTTTCTAACATGTATATCATACAAGTTTTGCTATGTAGATTTAGGTACAAAAAATTACCTCTGTCACAAAGAACGGCTCTGCATTTTGATTCGCCTCAAAGGATATGTCTGCACTTGACAAGTCTAAATGCCCCTGGCCCATGGCAATGTCTTCCTCATCTTCAATGCTCGTTTGAGACGATAAGCCAAATAAATTCATTAACCCATACTCTGAGGGTTGAGGACTATCTTCTCCAGTATATTTCTTTGGGCAGAGTGGTTCTGTAGCATGTTGATTTTCCATGATCGAAGGAAATTTTGGTATGTTTGGAATTGTAGTTCTCACCTGAAAATGTAAATTGAAGGTAAACTGCTTCTGAAAAGACTTTGAAAACATTAAGTGCTAAATCCAAACTTCTAAATTTGTGACACCTTTCTTTTAGGATTGACAGGGAGTTTAATAAGTCGCTTGATGTGATCCGTTGTATTTTTGCGCGTTATCTTAATACCCAGCTTGTCTTGAAGAAAACAGGTCAGCATTGGTGGGTCGCCTGTATTGAAAAACACAGAAAGAAGATGTGTTGGATTTTTTGTTGTTGTCAGATTTAGTTCATTTAATGCCCTAGCAATAAGCCTGCCTGAGGATGTGTGAGCTTACCACTTCTCTGTGTTGTCAAGGGGTTTGAGTGAATAACAAGCTCATTGAGCTTTGGAAACAATGCCACAGGCAACAATGCCTCTTCCTCAGCTATCTAGAGGGAAAATTGTCAAAAAGTTCTGCTGTCAATGACTTAATTCAGCTGTCAACGTTTGTAAAAAATCAAAGACACAGATACAAATACACAGACCTTATTGTTGGCCAAATTCAGATGACGAAGTTCCTGAAAAGGTAGACAGAGATCCATAGAGCATCCATCCTCCTTTCTCTGATCATCACAGTATTTTAAGGGACCAGAATGTATTTTAAGACGTGATTTGTCCTTCTATTGCATATACAAGTTACATTATAAAATGCTGATGATTTTGCATATACAAGTTACATTATAAAATGCTGATTAATATCAATTATAATATTGAGGAAAAAATGGATATGATTTATATAGAGATTCTGGAATCCTACTTCCAATGTTTTTTCTGTTTTTTGCTGGCTCCTGGTGATTTCAGAGACTTTTTTGCAAAGAAAGGGAAAAAAATGAGCAGAGAAACAATTAGTTTTCCAACCTAAAATGATTTATTATTATTATTATTATTATTAAATATACTAATTACTAACACTTTATCCTTTTGTCATTCGTCAGACTCTGTCCGATGTTCTGTGGCATAATGACTGTCTGGTCATCTTGTAATGTTGCCATTTGTTCCAAGAATGGGACTCCTGAGATACAATTTCCTTGTAAGTTTAGATGACAAAGCCTAAATGCACAAAAAGTAAGATAAAAACGAATTTAAGAAAGAATGTGAAAATCACTTAATTGGTTCCTAAACAATAAAATGCCAAATGTAAGCATCATACTTTTGCAGTTTCCTTATTTATTAGTTAATACGTTTATAAATTATAAATGTAAAAACAAAACAGAGCCCTCTAATCACTTAGACACATCTATGTTTACAGCGTGGGTAATTTCCTTGGGCTTAAAATTCTAAAAGGCTGTGCCTCAAGGGGTCAGTCTCCACCAAGAAGAATTAAATAAACTGAGACTGATTTGATGGGCTACCTAATGTTACTAATAACTGATTGCAATGAGTGCACATTTTGAAAATTAGATTTATTTAAATTTTATTCTTGTAAGAGAGATTTTGTGGTAAATTTTGGTATGTTTGGAATTGTAGTTCTCACCTGAAAATGTAAATTGAAGGTAAACTGCTTCTGAAAAGACTTCGAAAACATTAAGTGCTAAATCCAAACTTCTAAATTTGTGACACCTTTCTTTTAGGATTGAAAGGGAGTTTAATATGTCGCTTGATGTTACTAATAACTGATTGTAATGAGTGCACATTTTGTTTAGAAAATTAGCATTATTTAAATTGTTATTCTTGTAAGAGAGATTTTGTGGTAAATAATATTGCTATTTTGGCTAATTATTATTATATAGAAAAATGTAGATTATAAACTCAAATGTTCTTGCATATATATATATATATATATATATATATATATATATATATATATATATATATATATGATAAAGATTCCACTACATATACAAAGCACCTGCCACATGCAATCCAGGACTTGTCAAATGATCGGTCTTGTTGCATGAAATGAATTCATTTGAACTCTCCAGAAAGTTAATTTATGCCACATATTTCTCTAGAAAAAGCTTACTAACCTTCGTAAGTTAGCAAGACTGATAAACACTCCTGGAGATGATAATTTGTTCTCATCAAGCATCAATACTTCAAGTTTTTGAAATAGCAAGGAACCCTGTTGTGTGCTCCTGAGAAAAGGGAAAAATGTTCCAAGGTCATTTCAAACATTCAAAACTGCACTGAATCTTCTTGTGAAAACTTTAGGCAAAAAGTCACTTGTGACTTAATGCTCCATACTTTTAAAATAAAGGGTAAGCATAGCATTTCTAAGCACATATGCTACTTAGATAAAGTCTTTAAAATAAATGTTAAAGTCTCTTTTACTTTTTTTCTCCAGGGCAGGTACAAGGTCCAGCCATATTAAGTGGAAGCATCTGCAGTTGGTTTCCAGTTAGATGGAGCACCTTCAGACGTGCTAACAGGCCTAGATTTAATATACTTTCTCCTGATATGTTATTGAAAGATAAATCCAAAACCTGAAAGTAATAATGTCAAGCTTTTAAAAAAATAATCATCACAATATTCACATCTGCTTTAATCGTTCAAGAGCAGAATACGATCACAACCCAATATTTAAGCAAACTCACCTCCAATCTCTGGAATTCTTCAGCATGAATCTCAAAATTATGGAGACTGTTCAATGATAGTTCCAATTCACTTAGTGCAGGAAACCTGTCAAAAGGCTCTAGAAAAAAGAAAAGAAAAAATACATATATATATAATACATACACACTACTGTTACACAAGAAATATCAAAAGAATATAAAAAATATTTGATTACCTAAAGTTAAATGGTTATCAGAGGCATTTATGTAAGTAATGTGATCAAATTTTTCCAAACCCTCAAGTTTGACCTGTTTAAAAAAAAGAAAAATACTTTTATGATGTAATGGCAGATGGCTTAAACCATTGGTTCTTAAACAGTCCCCCTGTTAAAGAACCACTAAACTAACAAATGAACTTTAAATAATGTGTTTTATACTGGGCTTACCATTTGCAAATGCTGGCCACTGATGTTAACAGAACAGAGGTCGGAGGGCTTATCCACACAATGCAATGTAATCTGAAGTAAAGTGGAAGTGTGTGTTAGTAAGATATATTGACCATCAGAGTCACATGTGAAACCAATGAATGAAATAATGAATATCAGACCCAGTTACTAATGTGAAAGCATTCTTACTAAAAGTTGAGCATCTAAAGCGCTGCTTGCACTCTCTGGTCTTCCCTTTTCATGTTTCCCAGAGTGCACTTCGAACCATGATCCTGAAACGTTTTTCCTTTTTGATATTCCCTCTTCCAATGCATTTCTGTGTGCTACGAGCCAGTGTCCTGCCCCTTTAAAAATAAATAATACCACAGTGCACTGTTTAATAGATGCAATTATTTATTTTAAATGTTAAAAATATATAGGCATAGGTTTTCACCATAGTCCGTAATATTTTTAAATATATATATATTAATATTTTAATTTAGCAAGGGTGCATTAAATGGATTAAAAATGACAGTAAATAAGCTACTTTCACATTGTTAAAATAATTTCTATTTAAAATAAATGCTGTTCTTTTAAACATGAATAATAATCACCTTCGTTTCTTGGATGAAAATATGATCTTGTTGGGAAGCAATTTGATGGGTAACTTTCTCCATTTTCAAATTTGTAAATCCCCAGTCCTGTCATTTCCAGTGAGCTGTTATCTCCTAGAAAACAATAATGTAATAATGAACCATTAACGTTACACAGCAAAATAAAGACCAACCAAGCCGTTAACCAGATACGTTAAGATGAAGAACTATGTATTAACTCTGGAAACGTAATTTACATTAACTCGGAACCACTTCTAACGTTAGCATGTCTCTCGAATAAACATGAAGTCTGTTTCTTAGCAACCGTGGTTAAGCGATATGGGAAAAGTAGTACTTATTTTGCAGCGTTTACTGACATCTTTGCGATTTTAACTCTATAAAAACAGTTTGAAAATCTTAAATTAATAGAACAAAAACGTATTCAAGATCCCACTGAATTCATACAAGTGAATGAAACAAGTTCCACCGTGCTTATTGGTTCGGAACTACATATACCACAATGCACAGCGTGTATTTAGTTTCCTCTTTCGTCATATAATACCCAGCTCTGTCTGGAGGAAGCGAAGCATAGATACGAGATGACTTGAACGCACCAGGAGAGCTGCCTTACACACGAATTGAATTAAATTCAAACGGATTGCTAATGAGATGCAATGCACGGACGGTGAACTGTACAGACTGTATTTAATATTTTAATTTTAAAAAAGGTTTGTGGTGGTTGTATCGTTTGATTGAACAATGCATACAAGCGACCACTGAATCTTGACTAAATATGTCCCGTTCAGGACGTTTAAGTCGACTTAAATGGTTATTATGTTTATATTAATTAAGCAGGACCAGTATTTCCTCAAGAGGTCTCAAATCGAAGAAGTGTCTATATATATATATATATTCATGAACACTCCAAAAGTTAAAAGTCTTCTGCATTACAACGTGTCATACACCTATATGTTTTCCTACTTGTTTTTCTAGGAATGATTGATAGAATGGCGTCAAAAAGCTACCCAGAAGAACCCCAGCAAGCTCCACCTGCACGAACAGCATTATTCCAGCAGAGGGATGGTAAAACATACAGAATTCCTGCTCTGATCTACATCAGTGATGGTCAGACTTTGCTTGCTTTTGCTGAAGAGCGCAGCTCTCCACGTGACAGTGATGCAAAAGTGTTGGTCATGAGGAGGGGATTACTGCTAAATGGATCTCTACAAGTAATTAAAATATTCCCAGTACAATATATTTAAATGTATTCATATATAATAATATACTCTACTGTAAAAAAGTTTGGGGTCAATACGATTTTTGGTGTTGGTGGGGGTGGGAGGGGGTAAATAAGAAATTACTTTTAGTCAGCAAGGACGCATTTGATCAAAGGTGACAGTAAAGGCTTTTACATTGTTAAAGAGATTTTATTTCAAAGTAAATGCTATTTTTTTACTTCTTTTCTTTTGAAAAAAATGGTTTTCACAAAAATAATAAAAACTAAATCAGAATATTAGAATGAGTATCATGTGACTGAAATCTGCTGAAAATTCAGCTTTGCCATCACAGGAATAAATTACATTTTAAATGTTAAAACGTGTTCAAATGCAATCAAATAGAAGTAATTTTATAGTGTAATAATATTTCACAATATTTTGAAAAAATAAATGCAAGCTCGGTGAGCATCAGAGACTTCTTTTAAAAACATTTTTAAAAAATCTTACCAACCCCAAGCTTTTGAATAATAATGTATGATTTCTTAATTCGATATTTATATGCAATTGAATGAATTTTCATTGTGTGCAGTGGTCTCCTGTTCAAACACTCGCTTCTGCCTGTTTGCCGGATCATCGCACTATGAATCCTTGTCCAGTCTATGAGAGGAAATCCAAAACCATCTATCTGTTTTTTGTCTGCATATTGGGCAATACCACAGAGTGTCACCAGATTGCTACTTGTAGGAACCAAGCCCGACTGTGTTACATCTCTAGTACAGACTATGGCCAGAGCTGGAGCAAGTTAACAGATTTATCAAATAGCGTTATTGGAGATGAGATTTGCAACTGGGCTACTTTTGCAGTAGGACCAGGACATGGGATTCAGATGAAAAGCGGAAGACTAATCATTCCAGCTTATGTTTATTACATACACTGTAGGTGTTTTCCCTTTCATCCACTCAAAGTCAGGCCTCATTCTCTATCATTCTATAGTGACGATTGTGGCGTCACCTGGCAGATGGGGGAGAAAATCCAAATGAAATCCTGTGAATGTGAGATGGCTGAGATAATAGACTATGCTGATCAGAGTTATTTGTACTGCAATGCCCGTAGTACATGTGGCCACAGAGTAGAGGCTTTAAGTAAAAGCAGCGGGGCAGATTTTGACAACCCTCACGTTGCAAAGAAACTAGTGGAGCCCCATCACGGCTGCCAGGGTAGCGTGTTGAGCTTCCCCGTGCCCGAGCCATCGGAAGAAGGGGAGCAGAAACCAAGTGATTGTTTGACACAGTTGGACACAAAAACTTGGTTACTCTACTCCCATCCAACTAATAAAAAGAAAAGGAAGGATCTTGGAGTTTACTTGAATAAATCACCCTTGAATTCTTCTGGTTGGGGCCGTCCATGGATCATCCGTAATGGTCCCAGTGGATACTCAGACTTGACGCAGTGTGAGGAGCGGTTTGCCTGCCTCATGGAGTGTGGAGAGAAAAGTGAGATTGAGGAGATAGCCTTTGTGGAATTCAAGCTCAGTGATGTATTGTGTACTTGAAATGATAAAAGAGCAAATTAAATTCATTAGGACTTACTGTGGGATCTTTTAACATTTGCTTCTGGGTTAGATTTACATCTTTCTGCAGGATAAAAAAAATAGCATTTTGAAATCAGATTCAGCTCTTGAAATCATGAAACTGTCATGATATAAAAAAACTAAGCTGTTATTGTGATAATTTAAGTATGCCTTTTTTTGTACTGGCTTGACATGCTTTACCTTGTATTTATTTATTGTAAGACGAATGCCTTTTATATACATTGACTAGTTGTAGGAGTGAATGGTGGTCACAGCTCATTTGTATGTCAAATCTTTTTTGAGGGCATTCACTGAAATGAAGTGTAAAACTGTGCATGCTAAAATACTGATTATGCATGGAAAATAAAAACATAGGTTATTTATATACTTGAATATACATATATACTGATTTTAAAAATTGCCATTTGCTAGGTAACTCCTTAAAGCACTTTTTTTTATTGAATCTAAAACGAACGATGCCGTTCTAGTCTGATTGATTTTTATGTTAAACTGTTTTTTCTAGACCTTTTTTAACTGATTCACTTGGTTGGTTGAATGTAAAAATGTTTAAAAAAAATACATTTTCAAAAATGAAGATATTTCTCAATACCAACTGCTACTTGTGGTGCATTAGTTACTTTAGCTCGTATAGTTTACTTTTTTCTTTTCATTTTAATAGCTGTGTTGCATCTGTATTTGCCATACAGATTAATTTCAACCATCTGGTTTAGTTCAAATAAACTAGTGTTTTCATTTAAAGGACTGCACTGTTTTAGACTGGTGTCATCAGTTTCCATGAAACTTTTGGAATGATATAGATAATTTTAGGGTGGTCATCATTTTAATAAAAATTGACTGATTGTGTTAGATATAATCTGCAGCCAAATAGTACAATTATATAAGGTGGACATTATATTTTACTAATATATATGAAACGATTCTAAGTTTTCTCCCAGCTTGTGCATTGTTCAGTATCATTTCAGGGTGTGAACTCTTCAAGAAAGTGTCTCATTTTACAATTATATATTTTGTTATGTCTAGGGGGTGATCTTGTCAACCCTGTTACCATGATGTTGTACAGTAAACTGAAAACTGGATATTTGTAGAAATCATAGACCGTAAAAAAAATGAACACGTAAGCACACGGATAGGAGTGACTAAATAGGGGAGAGCGGGGCACATCCTAACACATTTTGGTTTTGGCTCAATCTTAAAAAAAATAATTAAGTTAGATTCATCTTTTTTTTACACAAGCAACATACACATCTCTGCTACAAATGAACACTTAAAGTTTTTTTCTACCTACCATTTTCGTACAGTTGCACTGAAAGTGACAGAAGTGCAAATGTTACAACTTAACCATGCAGGGTTAATTGTAACAGACAGAGGGGTTACTTGTAACACTTGTGTGTAACACATAATTCAGTACTATTTTATCTGTATAGTTTGATATTGTTTGTGCATCTGTATAGATAGATATCCATGCATCCATACCTCATCCAATCATCCTTCTATTATGCATCAATATCATGGATAGGGTTTTTTTTTAAATAGTTTTGCAATAATAAATAAATAAAATCATCAAATATTGTAATTGCAATTTAATTATATTTGTGTGTGGCATATGCATGCAAAATTATTATTATTAATAAAATTAACAGTAATAATAATAAAAACAAGCTTAAAATCACATTTTAAAGGGTTTATTGCATGAAAAACAGGCTATTTTTAAATAAATAAGTATCAATGCATAATAAAACATTTTTTAATTAATTCCAACATTGTTTGTGAAAGTCCAACAAAGTTAAATATATAAATAAATACTGAAACCTGAAAAAAGTTGTGTGGCTCCCTGTTTTCATTTCATTATCATTGTACACTCGGCGGCTTAGTTGTAACACTGTGCTACAACTAACCCTGCTGTGTAAAACATATTGTAAGCCTAGCTAACAGTTGCTAGGAGTTGCTGATATGTTTCAAAATTTAAAATATATATATATGTTTTAGCCAACAAGACAGTGATTAAGGTAATATAAAGTTCGATTTACACACCCAACAGAAACCAAAAAAATGTATGATGAAAAAATTTCTATATCCACAGTAAAAAACGCAGTGTCAAATTAACACTTAAAGTGTTAATTTTAACACTACTCCAGATCATATATGGTCCCACTCTATCTAGAGTAAAAAGTACACTGTTTGTAGTGTTTAATTTACAGTGTTAATATAGCACCGTACAGTGTAGAAAAATTACACTGCGAGTGTCAAGTGTTACACTTACAATTTTTACACTATGGGGTTTTAACACCCCTGCTGTTGGTTTAAATCCATTGGATTACACTATAAGTGTCATTTACAAAGTATTCTGTTCAGTGCAAAATCAATTTACATTATTATAGTGTTAATGTACAAGATCAGACATAAAATCAAGAGTCTTCAGACAGATGTGCAAATCCAAAGTTTATTCAACAAATGGGCAAAGTGGCTCCTTTAAAACATATGCCAGATGTGAAAAGGTCAAATTATCACATTCATGAGGAGTTGCAAAGAAAAGCAAAAAAAAAAAAAAAAAGATTTAAAAAAGCATAACATCATCCAATTAGCCAAGACATGAACAAATGTGACAGGTAGATTTGAACAAGATTGCAGTAAACTACTTGTCGACAGTTGTGTACCATCCATGAATGCAGTTCCTCTTTGTCCCATCAGTGAGCAGGTAGTAGTAGTAGTAGTAGTAGTATTTGAGTTTATTGCCACCGGCAGCGAGCAGGGATGCTGTGTGGTGGTCGGTTCAATGCAATCAAGGTGTTTTTGTATGCTGGTCTCTGCCAAAGACAAAAATAACAAATCAAAGTCAGCTCTCCAATTGGCCGTCTTTATAGTTTTCCACAATACAGTCAACCCAAATTGCAATATTTTGAGGCAGACAATAAATTCTCCTCTTCTATTCTATTTAAAAAAAAATAAAAAAACTGCACTAAAATTAAACTGAGAGGGGTTATAGCACGTACGTATTGTTGTCCTACTGTTAGTTTAACTGCTTCTATTGTTCTTATTTGTAAGTCGCTTTGGATAAAAGCGTCTGCTAAATGAATAAATGTAATGTAAATAGTGACAGAAATGCCCAAATTTACCTTTTTGAAGACAACCAGGTGTTTTTCAGCTTGATATGAGCACATCTTTCCAGGTCTCTTGCAGCCTTGTGGTGATGGTGGAATCAAATCAAGGAGGAGACAAATTGATGCAAGATTGCTGCCCCATTCTAAATTACAGATGTGACAACTTCAGCAAAAAATGCATGTGCGCATATAGATAATCTTATTCTGAATTATAGTCTAACCTGAATCATCAGTTTCTTCATCTTTCACAACAGATTCTGCAGAGTCAATCAGGTCCTTGAAGCTCTTGGTAGAAGCCTTTCCAGGAACTTAGTTGAGGTCTTCTAACCAAAAATCAAAAAAACATCAACAGTTACATAGCATAATGACAACCCAATCTCTCTCAGTGCCGGGCAGAGTAGTGCCGTTCACACCTGGCATTAACATTCGTCTTGGGTGACGCACAAATGAACAACTCGAAGTACAGGTGTAAACGCCCCCAAGACGCATTGAGATTCGATCGTTCAGATGAGGTCTAGGCCACATTCTTTTAATAGAGGGTTAGCTCACCCAAAAAATTTAATTCTGTAATTTACTCACCCTCATGTCGTTCCAAACCCGCAAGACTTTCTTTTGTCTTTGAAACACAAATGAAGATCTTTTTAATGAAATCTGAGAGCTTTCTGTCCCTCCACTGACAGCTACACAACTACCACTTTGACGCTTTTAAAAGTTCATAAAGACATCTTAAAACTAATCCATATGAACCAAGCAGTTTAGTCCAAATTTTATTTTTCTTCTGTTTATGTTTTTTGATTAATGTTTATATGTGAATAAAAGTCTAAATTCAATCTATTTATCACAAAGCGATTGAGTCTCTTCAGACAAATTGGACTAAACCGCTCAATTCATATAGGTTAGCTTTATGAACCATTTATGACCTTTTTGAAGCGTCAAAATGGTAGTTGCGTGGACTGTCAATGGAGGGACAGAAATCACTCAGATTTAAAATACATTCATTTGAGTTTCGAAGATGAACGAAAGTCTTTCCGGGTTTGGAATGACATGAGGTTGAGAAAAGACAATTTTACACTTTTGGGTCAACTAACCCTTTAACTTTTTGCAGTTTAATATCTTGAATTTACACAATTCATGATGACACATCAATCACTATGCCATTTTGACAATCAAGACAAATCAATCACCAACGACACATGTAAATTCCAGGTCTGAACAAAGGGATTGTGTGGTTGCCCAGTTAGGTTTAGATTTTTCATGTTCATTTGTCATGTATTAAAATTTGTACATAGAATAAAATATAATGATACTCACAATTATGGATTAATCTTCAGCATTCTGTTGCTTTCTTCACTTCTGTTGCAATCTCATAAGAGGAGCTTCCTTCATTCGATTTAAAGACATGTTGTTTAGAATTTATTTGACCCATAATTTGTCAGAAAATACAGATTCATATTAATAAAAAACAGACAGATAAATAGTTAGTACATAATTTATAATAACATGCAGTATGAATTGATAAAGACTGATTTCAATCTAAAATACCTGTATGCTCTGCCAGTGCTCACGCAAATACCTGTAGACTGAACTGGAAGACAGACGGATATATAGATTAGCTTCAACTCACTTTTACAATGTTTGAATTTAACTGTCATAAAAAAAACTTGATGGTAGGAAGTTTTTGTCTTGACGCAGATATGACGACATGATATTCAATGCTGCTAAGAACAAGCAACATTGAGATTAAGTTATGTCATTCACTCCTAACGTTTAACATTGACTGCGTTAATAATGCGCATGCGTCACGAAAACGGAATGGTTAACGTTTTAATGTATAACACAGCTACTTTTATACACACAAAAAAATATATGAAATGTATTACCATTTTAAGAATTCTCTCATCTGCGCAGAATAAAAGCCCAAATAGTGCTGCTTCAGACCTCCTCATCAGCTTCAGTGCCAGGCTCGTCGTAAACCCAGGCCTCGGCGAGACTTGAGGCGGGAATGCTTACTTTCATGAAGGCTGTCAACAAACCAAAATGAAAGAAGCTAAATATATATATATATTTGTATATATATATACATAAAAAATTGTAAGCACATTCCAACAAATGCATTTTAAAAGTTTGAATTAAATCGGCATGAGAAATGTTTTCTTCTTTTTTCTTCTGTACATCTCTGCATCTCATGAACTTGACGAGCTTCCTTAATCCATACAAAAACGCGCAATTACTCATTTCTAAATGTGTTCACCACCATAGTTTACTAAAAATGTTAATAAATGCATTTACTATTTAATTTTAGAAAGAGAAAAGCGATTCAACCTACCGTCTCGGTCGCATTAAGATAAAATAGCCGTGTCGTCTTGCGAGGCAGCAGTCATCGAGGGGCGGAGTCAATATAATTCGGCGCGGTTCTCCAATAGCACCTCAATGCAGTACATGAGATCCACGGGGAGGAGTCGGATCAAGATCCAAGGGGTGGAGATGGATAGGATTAGGGTTGGGTTTAGGGATTAGGGGTGTGTTTAGGGATCAGGGGGCGGAGTTGGCTAGGTTTAGGTGTATGTAAGGTGGGAGGAGTTGGATCTGGATCCGACTCCTCCCCGTGGATTTCATGTTCCGCAGTTTTTTGCACTTTCAGTGCAACATTGTAGATTGTTAATTTAACTCTTTAGGAATTTATAACTTTTAACACTGGAATTTTTACACTGCCGATGTTACTGTACTTGAATGGTGTCAAAACGCTCTTTTTCCAGTAGCCTATCTTCACGAAATCTTAATAAAACTTTACACAAATTTGCGTGAGACCGTCTTCTGGCAGTGAGAGAAAAAGAGCAGAAACACAACCTGCTTGATCCTGACTAACTAGTCAAAATTAGAATATCGTGCAAAAGTTAATTTATTTCAGTAATTCAACTTAAAAGGTGAAACTAATATATTATATAGACTTATTACATGCAAAGTGAGATATTTCAAGCCTTTATTTGTAATAAATTTGGCTTACAGCTTATGAAAGCCTCCAAATTCAAAATCACAGAAAATTAGAATATTACATGAAATCAATAAAAAAAAAAGGATTTTAAATACAGGTGAAACTTGAAAAATGGTAATATCATGCAAAACTTCATGTATTTCAGTAATTCAGATTAAAAGGTGAAACTAATATATTGAACTAATATGATTATACTTTTCAGAGGGCCGACATTTCTGTATTTAAAATCCTTTTTTTATTGATTTCATGTAATATTCTAATTTTTTGAGATTTTGAATTTGGGGTTTTCATAAGCTGTAAGCCATTATCATCAAAATTATAACTTTTGCATGATAATCTAATTTTTCGAGTTTCACCTGTACAGAAATGTCGGCCCTCTGAAAAGTATAATCATGCACTCAGTACTTGTTTTGGGCCCCTTTTGCATGAATTACTGCCTCAATGCGGCATGGCATGGATGCTATCAGACTGTGGCACTGCTGAGGTGTTAAAGGTGCGTTCACACCGCCGCCGACTTGAGCTTCCAAAGCGGCCGGAAGTCATTCATTTTCAATGGAAGCTGGCTTCTCTCAGCTGCAAGGAGCGTCAAATCCCTCGGCGTCGCGTTTTGGGCGTTTTGAGCGTTTTGAGCGTCAATCAGAAAGTTGAAAGAAGCTCAACTTTATGGTAATGAGCTATGACGCGGTTCAGCGGCAAGCAGCGGCAAAACGCCAGAAACCAATCAGAATAAAGACGTCCTTCACTCTGGCTGATTCCGGAGAAACATACGATGTGAACTTTCCTTCCTACCAAAACATTAGTTCCGACAAAATGGAGGAGAAGCTGATAATCGCTGTTGCTGGGTTTCCTAACATATATGATATGACGTTGTTTGCTTACAGGGACCAGTTACAAAAGAACGAGGCATGGGAATGCAATTCATTTGCTCACCGTGACAAAGATTTGACCAATTGCACTAATGCAAATAATAGCCTAATGCAAATAATAATAATAATAATAGCTAATTATTATTTTATTCCCCGACCAAAAGTGACCAAAACAGTTATAAAAATGCTGTCATTATAAAAGGTTTCTTCAATGTATTGCTTGTTTTTTTCTGTTTATTACATTTCATGTTGTGACACTTCTCCTTTCCCTGCTACGTCAGAGCGTCCAAAGTGTCAACGAGCTTCCCCGTGCTTTTTGACAAGCGTCCTTGACAGAGCGGCCAGAGCTTCTTTGACGCTCAAGTCGGCGGCGGTGTGAACGTACAGTTATGGAAGACCAGGATGCTTCAATAGTGGCCTTCAGCTCTTCTGCATTGTTCGATATCATGTCTCTCATCTCTCTCTTGGCAATGCCCCATCTCTATAGGGTTCAGTTCAGGCGAGTTTTCTGGCCAATAAAGCCCAGTAATCCCATGGTCATTGAACCAGATTTTGGTACTTTTGGCAGTGTGCGCAGGTGCCAATTCCTGCTGGAAAATGAAGTCAGCATCTTGTTGTGTCCTATACTGTAATTCATAATGCTACCTTTAGAGACGCTGTGTTGGAATAGGATAGAGGTGTGGGTGGAAGAAGAAGAGGACGAGGGGTTAGACATGGGAAGTTACGGTCAACACATTAGATTAGATTAGATTAGATTCAACTTTATTGTCATTACACAAGTACAGGTAAGGCAACGAAATGCAGTTTGGGTCTAACCAGAAGTGCAATAGCAGCAAGTGCAGGATATACAATGGTTCCGTAAGTGCAGTACATGGATATGTACTGAATAAATATAGAGTTGAATACTATTATAAACAGAATTTTCCAGATAGATTAGTCCTATGAATATGATATACAGATACCTATTATTGTGAACAGAATTTAAAGCTAGATATGTACTGAATATAATATACATGTAGGGTCTGGACCAATCAGACACACACTAATTATTCATATTCACTATATTTAATGAATATAAAGGTCTATGAAACTCTCCCCCAAAACTAACCTCACAAATGAAGTTACTTTGTCAGCCGGGTGTCCGGTTACAGAACACTTTAAGACTGATAACAGACTTTACGACCTCAAAGGAATGTGGCCACATGCGCCACATGCTTAAGAGAGAGAGACCATCTTTAATTAAATAAACTTTGCGGTGTTACTCTGATCTATGAAGGAACATGCCTCACAGAAACTGTGATGATTTACTGTCTCGTGTACTATTAGGTATAACAACATGGTATGTTTGATTGGGGTGTATTTGGTTGAACAACCACCCAACGGTCAATATAACCTCACCTGTATCATGCTTCCTAGCAAATTAATCCTCATTTAATGACACACACTTTGATGTACATCACCTTCTCTTAGAATGCAATGTGAATTTGTTATGTCTATTTGAGCTTGAATGAACAGTCTAAGCATGCTGGGGACAAAGACCATAAATCAACTAAGAGCCGCTTCCCCTCTCGGACATGTCACCTTACTCATAGGTCCATTCAAACCTTAGGGGTTGGTTCTTTTCTCAGGGTATATCAGAGGCAGGCAACAGTGACCGCCCTCTCTTAGTTTTTTCATCCAGCCGCAACACTGTTCTGGTGAGACTGGGGAGCCCCCTCCCCCTCCACGGGGGCCCCAGGGCCCAGCAGGCCTCGATTCCAACCAGATCCGGCCTCATGGAAAAGAGAGGTGACTCTCTCACAAAGAACCAAGGACAATCTCAAGAGTTTTGGAACAAAGACTCCAACCAACAACGACTCCAATCAGGCATCCTTCTGACTTCCTCACTTCTCCTGGGTGCTCGGCGTGGCCTCAACAGAGTCCCAGGCCTTGCCCAAACCAGCCATGCGGTCCTGGAGAAAGAGAACGCTCAACCAACTTCCACTTGACACTGCCGGAACCATCAACGACTTCAATTTTCAACAACTTCAAGAATTGTTCCCATTACAAATGCAAGTATTCAATTCAATGAAATGTGAAAATGAAATTCTGATGGTTCTTCTCATAGACCCTCTTCCGTTTTCCAATTTCATCCTATCACTAACCTATTTATGTATTCATGTGTGTATGTTGTTTAGTTTATTTATATTCATATAAATATCTATATTTAGTTAATAAAACTTGTACATAATATGTATTTGGTTCTGTTTTGCTTGCAATACAAGTCACTTTACGATCACGGTTTTTGCTACTGGCTCAAAGTACTGTACAGGCGAAGAAATAATTATTCTTCGGTGGCCATGGAAGATACCCTTTTCTTAGAATAAATTAATAATCAAAAGAGTTCGTTGGAAGAACTGATTAATTGATTGTAATATTAATTCAGCCACATCAAGTTAATCCAATTAACTGACCCAAATATTTATAATTAATAATAACAAGATATTATTGATTGTTAATATTTCCAAAAAGCTGAGTTCCTTACATACAGATGGCTATTACTATAAACAGAATTTTTACAGATATGTACAATGAACATAATATACAGATGATTATTACTATAAACAGAGTTTACAGGTGAATGTGTACTATGAATATATATATACAGATGGCTATTACTATAAACAGAATGTGAGCTTAGTATACTATGTGATATACATAGAATGTGGGTGGTGATGGCGCAGTGGATAAGACTCATGCCTTTGGTGTGAGAGACCCGGGTTCGAATCCACTGTGAGACACCAATGTGTCCCTGAGCAAGACACTTAACCCCTAGTTGCTTCAGAGGCGTGCGACCTCTGACATGCAGTATATAGCAATTGTAAGTCGCTTTGGACAAAAGCGTCAGCTAAATGAATAAATGTAAATGTAAATATATAGAATGTGATAATATACAGAATGTGAGCATAATAAACAGATGGTTATTACTATAAACAGGATTGTCAGATAGATATATGTAATAAGTAAGGCTAAATGAACATTATAACAATGGATTTAAAGTAGTGCAAATTAAGTTGGACAGAAGCTATCCGAGTAAAAGTGCAATGGAAAGTAATTGCATATTACAGTTAAAGTACGGTATTGCAAATGTATATGTAAACAATTGGTACTGTAAATAAACAGTCGGCAGTGCAAATTGATATTCTAGTCAGGTGAGTAGTGCAAGATGCATATGTAAACAGTTGTTACTATGATAATAGTCAGCAGTGCAAATTAACATTATAGCATTGCAAATAACAAATAACCAATAACAAAATGGAGTTAGGTGTGAGGAGGGAGAGGAGAGATTATCAGTATATGAGGGGAGTGGGATCAGTGAGGGTTAGAGTTCAGTAAAGTGACAGTTCTGGGGAAAAAGCTGTTCTTTAGTCTGCTGGTCCTGGTCCGGAGGCACCTGAAACGCCTGCCGGAGGGCAGTAGAGAAAACAGTCTGTGGGCTGCATGAGAGGAGTCCTTAAGGATGCTGCGAGCTCGGTGCAGACAGCGTTTACTCTGGATGTGCTCGATGGCAGGTAGTTGAGTCCCAGTGATGCGCTGGGCGGTTTTCACCACCCGCTGCAGTGCCTTGCGCTCTGCAACAGAACAGCTCCCATACCACACTGTAGCACAGTTGGTCAGGATGCTTTCTATTGCACAGCGTATGTGAAGTTGAGATGGAAATAAATACGAGTCATTGAAGATATACGGTGTCGTGCTTACTATCCACCCAGAACATAACACATCTCCATAAAACTTGTCTGCTGAAGGAAGCATGAAGTGCTCTAAAATGTCCTGGTAGACAGCTGTGTTGACTCTGGACTTAATAAAGCATAGTGAACCAACACCATGCAGCCGATGACATGGCTCCCCAAACAAACACAGACTGTGGAAACTTCACACTGCATGGACTTGAAGCATCTTGGATTCTGTGCCTATCCTCTCTTCCTCCAGACCTTGATTTCCAAATGAGATGCAAAATTTGCTCTCATCAGAAAAGAGGACTTTGGACCAATGAGCAACAGACCAGTTATTTTTTTCTTTAGCCCAGGTAAGAAGCTTCTGACGTTAATTGTTGTTCTGGAGCGGCTTGACAAGAGGAATACGACATTTGAAGCCCATTACCAGGATCCGTCTGTGTGTGGTGGCTCTTGATGCAGTAACTCCAGCCTCAGTCCAGTCCTTGTGAAGCTCCCACACACATTTGAATGGCCTTTTCCTAACAATCCTCTCCAGGCTGCGTCCAGGTACATTTAACCCTGCGTTAGGTTGTGCCCCGCGCCCCCCCCCCTAATCTACTCATCTTGTTGTCGCAGTAAAAAAAAAAAAAACCCAGCACCTGTTTGGTTCTCGTTGGAAGTCAGGTGAAAGTAGTCTGCAACTCAGTTTTCTTTTTGTTGCAAAAAAGACAATAACATTTCTGCAAGTATGTCGTTCAATTATGCTGTATCATATTAGCTTGTTTTGCGTTGTTATTTAGTACGCTTTAGTAGCCTACTGCAATACGCTTTAAAAGGCAACTACAGCTAGTCAGTGGAAAACAACGGGAACAAGTTTGGCTAAAAGTAGCTAACACTCAAGGCGGCAAGCGTCGAACCGTCACTTTTACTTTCATGTTGTTTACTTGTAGGCTACTTATTACTTTCATTTACTTGCATTATTTGTCGTGCACGTGCTTCGTGGTATGGTTTGCTTTATGACTGCTTGTAATTTGATCTAAGTAGGGGAAATGCACACTCTCCAACTCCAAACCCATACATTGAACAGTGCATTCTCTCTGTGAATAGTTTACCAGGAGATGAAGGATAGGAAGGACAGGGTACAGCAAAATATTCTATGCAGTATTCTTTCATAAATATAGCTTAAACAAGCCCTATATAAGACTCCACCACGTGAATGTTAATATAAAACTGCTTATTCTATTTTTAGAACTTACATTTAATAATGGACAAAACACAACCAGGAAGCAAATCAAGACCCTTTCCACTAACAACATTATTCAAACAGGAGAAACACAACTCTGAAAGAGAGCAGGTGATGTACAGAATTCCAGCTCTCATCTATATCAGGGACAATCAAACCTTCCTTGCTTTTGCTGAAAAGAGAAAAACTGCTGATGACACAGATGCAGATGTCCTTGTGATGAGAAAAGGAATATGGAAAGATGAAGGAGTTGAGGTGAGACTTTACATTAATATTTAGTTAGTCTTGTACATTATTTTAGTTCTCTGGAATTTCAGTATTAATATTAGGCCTGTAGCCTAAAAGTAAAATTATCAAATCATTTAAACTCAAATCAATATTTCATGTCCATTTATTTATTCGGTGAGTAATAAGCATAAACTTTGTATTTCAATAGAAGATTTTTAATAAGACATGAATACTATCACAATGTTTATTCTTATTATTTTCTCTTTTTTTCAGTGGAATAGTGATCATGAGTTGCTCACTTCAGCTTGTCTACCAAACTGCCGCAGCATGAATCCATGTCCGGTCTATGAGAGAGATTCCAAGACCCTCTTTCTGTTTTTCATCACTGTTCCTGCTGGGGTCTCTGAACACAAACAAATACATAAAAATAAGAATCAGGCACAACTTTGTTACATAACCAGTAAGGACACTGGCAAGACCTGGAGCCATATTACAGACTTGACAGCAGATGTAATTGGTGAGCAGGGGAAGGACTGGGCCACCTTTGCTGTTGGACCAGGACATGGTGTTCAAATGAAGAGCGGGAGACTGATTATCCCGGCCTATGTGTATCCTTGCCACCCACTCAACTGTAAGCCCACAGCGCGTGCATTTGCATTCTACAGTGATAATAAAGGAAGCACTTGGCATGTAGGAAAACTTATAGATGGTGAGTCTTGTGAGTGTCAGATGGCTGAGATCATAGACGACAAAGGTAACAGTACACTGTACTGCAATGCTCGAAGTACATCCGGCCATAGAGTCGAGGCTCTAAGTAAGAGTGATGGAGAAAATTCTGATAAACTTTTATCTGAACATAAGCTGGCAGAGACTGGACATGGTTGCCAAGGAAGTGTGTTGAGTTTTGCTCCTGATCAAGCTCCTGAAAACACATGGCTACTCTATTGCCATCCAACCAGTCCAAGCAAGAGAACGTGCCTTGGCGTCTACTGGAATAAAACCCATTTGGATGCCTCTGGATGGGAGGATCATAAATTAATCATCCATTTTGTTCCAAGCGGATACTCAGATCTGGCTCAGTGTGGGGATGGAAAACACGTTGCCTGTCTCATAGAATGTGGAGAGATAAGTTATGTTGAAGGCATAGCTTTTGCCCTTTTTAAACTCAGTGATGTCATCCAGGCCAAAGGCGCTGAATGAGACCGCAAAACTAGTCAACATTTTCTTTTAGATTGCAAATGATTATAATACTACTAAAAGAATGGACATGTACTAAAAAAAACTGAAATTAGACATTTTAGATCTTCAAAATATGAAGATCTTATAAAAAACTGTTCAAAAGTTTGGGTTCAGTAAAATTTTTGATTTTAGAAATGAATACTTTTATTCAGAAAAGATGCATTAAATGAATAACTAATCAAAAGACTTTTACATTGCAAATAAATGCTGTTGTTTACATCTTGCTGTTCCCTATTCATCAAAGAAACTATTAATATCATATTTTCGCAAAATGTTAGCAGCACACTGCTCAGCTGTCTTTAACCTTGATAATAATAAGAAATATTACTTGAGCACCAAATCTGCATATTAAAATGATTTCTGAAAGATCATGTGACACTAAAGACTGGAGTTATGATGCTAAAAACTTCAGATTTGCCATTGAAATAAATTAATTTTTTTGATGGCAATAATATTTCACAGTATTGCAGTACTGTATTTAAAAAAAAAAATCAGACTAACCCTAAACTTTTGAATGGTAATGTAGGTCATTGAAATACTTTCTAATGTATCATTTTTATCTAGCCAAAAATATCCATTAATAATAATGCAAAGCAGTTTTGTGCTATTATTCAATTTTTGTTGTTAATGTCAGTTTTTTTCTATTGCAAAAGTATATAGCCAGCTGCTTTCCTCACCACCGCAACAGTTCTTCCTCCAACCCTACACTGCTCTTATGCTTTATTTCTTTTCATTTGTTACAAACTTCTTTAAGTAGTCCTTTAGTGCTTGAGTTGTATCTAAAAATATTAAAGTGAATGCAACCCTTCAATGCCTCTGGTTGAAATTTGTCATAATTGAGCATCCATTATGATCCCAATGTAAAATTTGCAAGCTGTAGGTTTTCTGTAGCTGTAGACTCTTGAAATCACTGAATATATTTAGAAAATAAAAACCCTATAGGGTATTAGTATTGTGTTGCACATTCTGTTGCTTCTGCTGTATCACACCTTATACTTTTCACTTACTGTTACTTTTATTTGAGTGCTCAGTAAAGATAAGGGCCTAGTGTTCTGATCAATTTGTGCAGAGGTGTGACTGTCAACATATGGGGTGGAGAGACCATTAATCATTTTTGACATGAGATAATGTTAATGAACTAAGTTAGCAGCATTTATAGTTCATGCATGTAACATGCATTTGACAAGGCTCTTATTTATTTAATAATTCTCCTACACCAAATGTTGCCATTACAAGCTCATTACACAGACTGGAGTGAAAAATGAAGTCTTAAACTCATTTAGCTCTTAGTGATAAAAGATATTCTCATCTGTCAATGATTTGCCTATACCCAGTTCGGTAAACATGATGGGTCCGTCTGAGAGTACAAATCACAATGGATGGGCGTTAACTTGGAAGATCACCAGATTTTTGCCCAGCGATAGCCATATGACATATGCTAGATAATTGAATGTAATAAATAACAGTTATATAAAACCATATTTTTTATCCAACATAGCCATTTAAGATTGTGTCAAACAGGAGAACTAATGCAATCTATCTCTATTTTGCATTGCAGTCTTTTTCAAACGATTTCCAGAAATAAAACATACTGTATATTTCACATTCCAGGAGAGTATTTCTCAAAAGACTAATGCCCTGAAGTTAAAAAGCAAGAACATCACACTCTTCACAGAGAGAGAGAGAGAGAGAGAGAGAGAGAGAGAGAGAGAGAGAGAGAGAGAGAGAGAGAGAGAGAGAGAGATAAACATGTGTTGAGTGTCTTTTAGTTGAGAAAAAAATGTCAAGAATTTATTTAAAATAAGTACATACTTTCGGTTTTCCATGTTTGTTGTTGACTATGAATCACCTTGTCCCAGTGTGGTGAGAAATATAAAAAGAAAAAGAAAAAATATTTTTGTGCAGTGGAAAGGTTCCATGGATGTTAATGCTTGTTCTTGTATGGCAATAAAGAACCTTTGTTTTATGTGTGTAGTTTGTCAAATCAATAATTATATAATTATCAATATATAACCAGATGCTAACTGTTACTTATCGTGATCTTTAATGTTTAACCTAGGGTCTGAAAATTCCTGTGTTGATATATTATAAATACAGGATGCTCAGCATGTTTTGATTAGACCTGATGAGAGGCTCCTGTAGTGTCTGTGGTGACAAACCTGATGTGAGAATCATTTGCTGCTCTCTGTGAGTATCAGTCTAATGGAGAATTATCAACAAGGACAGAAACCATGGAAGTTCCCCATATAGGTTACGGTAAACCAAAATGTTGTCATTTACTTATTTTTAAGTATAAATTAGATAATAAATAATAGTAATAATAAAGCACCCCTGTTTAAAAAGGTCAAAAACCTTCTTGTGTAGTTTTGGACGTGAGACAGTGCTATATGATTCCTGTATACTTTGTCCTATACCTGTGAAGGAAGGCATGACATTTTCATTCGGGCTGAGTCTCTCTTGACTGTTTTGATTATTGAGTATTGTGTATTTTGGAAGGAGCAATGATAATGTGGCAGTAGAAGCTATATACAGTATACTATATTATATATACTGTATATATTCACCTCATAATGAAAAAGCAAAAACAAGAATCATGACTTTTTTGCAAATCAAAAAAATAATTACTATAAAAATGCACTACTTGCATAAGTCATGCGAGGAGATACAGTCAGATGATAAAATCAATTTTTATTTCTTAGCAGCAGATGATCAAATAATAAATGAGAAATAATAATATTTCATCCATAATCATGAGTAAAGAAGCATAACATGAACAGATAAAAATCACTTCTAATATTTCTAAATAAAATATGTCACACTCTGGGTATAATATTCTTGCCTATAGAAAAGCAAAATTGTCGAGAGATCTCTCTTTCCGTAAGACAAATTGCAAAAGAGCAAAAGTCTGAGTCCAAGAGTATACAGTAGACTGACCTCCTTTTTTATACAGTTAAAGATGAGCAAAGCCAAGTTCCTCTTTTAATTGCCTACTGAAACAAGCCTCACCAGACACAGCTGCAAGATTAGATATCTGGCTTTTGTGGTTCAGATGCGCCTTTGGTGAAAGGACAGTTTGTCATTTTATTCTAGACCATATGCAACAGAAATACAGAAATTAGTCTCAATACACACTACACACTGGTATCTAAAGAAACTGCAGCTGTACACCTTTCCTCTACTTGCTAGATGTTTTTTTTTTCTGAAAACATGTTACAAACTTATACAGTGCCTAGCATAAGTGAACACACCCATGCTAAAATAGAGAGATTGGCATGGGACTCTTTCCATAAGATCATCTCTCAATGCAAATCATACCAGCTATTAGCCTAACTGAAATAACACCATGCCAATCTTTAGGTATGGTGAAGGGAACTTGATGATGTGGGGCTTTTTTAATTCCAAAGGCCAAGGGAACTTTATCAGGATGCATAGTATCCTGGATCCATGAAACAACTGGCCCTTAAAAATAAAGATCTGCCTGCCTCTATGGGAATTTAACATAGGGGTGTCCTGACTTACGCAACCCGTATTTTAAGGAAGAACATTTATTTGTTTACGATACATTATTCATTCACAAAGAAAATTGGTGTCCTTAAAGGTTGGATTTTTCCTCATTTTTTAAATTAAGGCATTAAGATCAATTTCCAAAAGATGATTTTTTTATTCCTCTTTTTAGTCAACTTTAGCATGGGTGTGTGCATTTATACTATCCACTGTATATATATTTAAAATAAACATTTGTTTCAGCTGTGTTCTGGCTGTTAGACTTCTGCACACATCTACAGAAAAGAACAAAAGGTTAACCAAGTCAACTACGGAGAGACATCAAGGATAATAGATGAAAAGAGCATTAAACATACTGTACATTTCAAATGATATTAAGAATAAACACAACAAACTATATTATTTCTCAAGATATGATTGTTAGATTTGATTAAATGATAAAACATAAACAAGATATAAAAAAAATATTTTCTACTTCAATAAGTATTCAAACCCTTTTCTGACTACTGTCTTGTTAATGATACTGATGCTGTTTATTCTTTTTCTAGAGCTCAACTTTAACAATGGGTAACAAGACACCATCAAGAAGCAATTTAGATTGTCTTAAAAACATAAACACAACTACATTATACAAACAGGAACAGCCTCAAAGTTGGTGTTGCTGTTGTAAAAAACAAGTGACATACAGAATTCCAGCTCTCGTGTATCACAATGACGATCAACCTTCCTTGCCTTTGCTGAAAAGAGAAAAACATTAAGTGACACAAGTGCAGAAGTGCTTGTGATGAGAAGAGGAACATGGAATAATGGCAAGAAGATTAAAGAAGTTGAGGTACAAATACTTTTTTTAACAAATTCGCTATTTCATACTTTACACAACCTGGCATGAAAACAGTCATGATGCTTTTTTATTTCAATGGGTCAATTGTCATCAGTTGCTCACTTCAGCTTGTCTACCAAACCACCGCAGCATGAATCCATGTCCGGTCTATGAGAGAGATTCCAAGACACTTTTGCTGTTTTTTGTGTGTGTTCCCAATGGGGTCTCTGAATACGAACAAATACGGACAAATAAGAGCCAAGGACGACTTTGTTATGTAACCAGTAAGGATGCTGGCAAAACCTGGAGCCATATTACAGACTTGACAGCAGATGTAATTGGTGAGCAGGTGAAGGACTGGGCCCCCTTTGTTGTTGGACCAGGACATGGTGTTCAAATGAAAAGCGGGAGACTGATTATACCAGCCTATGCATATCGATACACTGGCCAAACTGATTGCACATCATGTTTCTGCTTATCATTTTGCTGTTTCACACCTTATGCTTTAGCGTTCAACAGCGATGATAAAGGAGGCACATGGAAAACGGGAAAACAAATGTCTGTTGAGTCATGTGAGTGTCAGATGGCTGAGATCATAGATGACAAAGGTACCAGTACGCTGTATTGCAATGCCAGAACCCGCCTTGGCTACAGAACGGAGGCACTAAGCTACAACTCTGGAGAGGATTTTGACAAAGTTTTAACCTCAAACAAACTAATAGAGACTGGAAAATGTTGCCAAGGCAGTGTGTTGCATTTTCTTGAACAGAGTAGTCCTTCAAAGACATGGCTGCTCTACTCTCATCCATCCAATCCTAAAAAGAGAGTGGATCTTGGCCTCTACTTGAATAAATCCCCTTTGGATTCCTCTGGGTGGCCGAATTAACCTTTACTTATATTACATGATGGTCCCAGTGCATATTTAGATCTGGTTGAGTATGAGCCTGGATACTTTGCTTGTCTCTTGGAGTGTGGGAAGGAACATGAGAATGAAGAAATAGCCTTTTTGCTGTTCGAACTCCCTGAGAAATAAATGTGAATGTGTATATTTAGTATTAATTGAATACTCAAGAGTCACGTACTTTCAAATGAATTGTTGATCTGTATTCTTTTCTTTTTTTTCTTTTATAGCATTACATAGTCTACTTTATAGAGCTATTACAAAATATGTATTTTATGTTAATTTCTTCAATGCGAGTATCTCCTTAATTTGTTCATTCATAACATTATGTAAGCTGAAAAACTTCTAGAAAATATAATTTCCTCTAATTCATGCATAATTAATGTCATAAAAAAACACAAAAAAACCCAGCAGAAATCCTTTACATACTTTTTTCCCCACTCGGTTTGTTGCTGCAAACCGCTTCTTTTAATAATGTTCTGGACACTATCTATTTGGAACCAGAGATTCAACATAATAGTCACTGTCAGCAATTTGCAGTAAATGATGTGTTGTATATAATTCTTGAACTGATCTATTACACACTAAATTCATATAATGGACAATTTAAAGCATATATTTCATGTTTCATCTTTAATTAGTGCGAAATGCAACTGACTTCTAAATGCAACATATTGTGGCAGAGATCTTAATATACAATCAAATGTAACATGAATAAACATTCAAATGTAACCTGAACATGGTTTCCTCATTTTTAAACATCATACATAATGGGTTCTCTTCTGTTTTGTATACTTGACAATGAAGTCCGTTGCCAACACAGCAACAAAAACAGTCCAAAACGTCAAAACAGTCACTGGACAAACACTGAAACAATATTACATAATATGAACACTGACGTCCTCTGAGGTCATTTTCACTACTATCGATAATTGACACGCAGGATGACGCCAGCTGTTTTAATGAAGCAGAATAAAGTATTCCAGAGAGCCGTGTAATAATATAGTTTATTGACTTAACAGTCACTGTAAAAGCTCAAAGACATTATTTTTGAATTGTTTGATATTAATTCATATACTTGTAAAGAAATATAGTATGCAAATCTGTTAAAAACATGTATATGGTTTATTGCATGCATCACAGATAAGTATTATCTAATGATCAGCAACATCATCTGTCAGTGATTATGTCCACCCAGTCCCATACATGTAGAGATCCATCCATAGCTGCTGAGAGAAGAGTGTTTGGTCGTGAATGATGCCAAGAATGGGTGGTGATTACAGCTGGGGAACCACTGTATTTTGCATCATGTGACATTACATGACCTCTGTGAGAAAAAATGGGCTGAGGGCTCTGGGCCTTTGTGCTCCAATCTGTTGTGTTATAAATGTGTACTATTCCATCAAACCCTTGAAAAAAGAAAATTGTCATGTCATTGAAGAGTAATCAATGGTCTTCACACAGGTTCACATTATGAAATACATATACAACAATTTGTATTAATTCAACCTTACAAGACATTTCAGAAAGGAAAAAGCTCTACTTACCAGACACAGACAGACAACTGTTGAGAACAGGAGCCCAGGAAATGTTCAGAAAGTCATTGTTTGGTGGACTGTGTTGGACATTTAGTTGGGTTTGACAAATTGGACTCCGTAAATCTCTTAGGTCTGACAGCAGAATGTGAGCGGAGGATGAGAGTCTTGCTACAACAGAAGGTTCGGACTGGGAGATGTCACTCCTCAACCCAAATGACCAGTGCAAACCACTCTTACTCTCTTCCAGAGGATAATGAGCAGTTGAGGGATCTCTTGTGTCACCCATGAGCAGAGTGCCATTCCTCGCACAAATGAGAAACGCATGAGCATTCACAAACTGTAAGCCACTCACTGAATCTAAGGACTCATTTCCTGTAAAACATTTTTTTTTAAAATCATATGAAATATATATATATATATACACACACACACATATAGGTCCTTCTCAAAAAATTAGCATATTGTGTTAAAGTTCATTATTGTCCATAATGTAATGATAAAAATTAAACTTTCATATATTTTAGATTCATTGCACACCAACTGAAATATTTCAGGTCTTTTATTGTTTTAATACTGATGATTTTGGCATACAGCTCATGAAAAAATGATGATTAGGTTAATAGCTCGTTTAGAGACCCTTTTCATGATATGCTATTTTTTTTCTCTCAAAAAATTAGCATATCATGAAAAGGGTCTCTAAACGAGCTATTAACCTAATCATCTGAATCAACTAATTAACTCTAAACACCTGCAAAAGATTCCTGAGGCTTTTAAAAACTCCCAGCCTGTTTCATTACTCAAAACCGCAATCATGGGTTAGACTGCCGACCTGACTGCTGTCCAGAAGACCATCATTGACACCCTCAAGCAAGAGGGTAAGACACATAAAGACATTTCTGAACAAATAGGCTGTTCCCAGAGTGCTGTATCAAGGCACCTCAGTGGGAAGTCTGTGGGAAGGAAAAAGTGTGGCAAAAAACTCTGCACAACGAGAAGAGGTGACCGGACCCTGAGGAAGATTGTGGAGAAGGACTGATTCCAGACCTTGGGAGACCTGCGGAAGCAGTGGACTGAGTCTGGAGTAGAAACATCCAGAGCCACCGTGCACAGGCGTGTGCAGGAAATGGGCTACAGGTGCCGCATTCCCCAGGTCAAGCCACTTTTGAACCAGAAACAGCGGCAGAAGCGCCTGACCTGGGCTACAGAGAAGCAGCACTGGACTGTTGCTCAGTGGTCCAAAGTACTTTTTTCGGATGAAAGCAAATTTTGCATGTCATTCGGAAATCAAGGTGCCAGAGTCTGGAGGAAGACTGGGGAGAAGGAAATGCCAAAATGCCTGAAGTCCAGTGTCAAGTACCCACAGTCAGTGATGGTCTGGGGTGCCATGTCAGCTGCTGGTGTTGGTCCACTGTGTTTTATCAAGGGCAGGGTCAATGCAGCTAGCTATCAGGAGATTTTGGAGCACTTCATGCTTCCATCTGCTGAAAAGCTTTATGGAGATAAATATTTCATTTTTCAGCACGACCTGGCACCTGCTCACAGTGCCAAAACCACTGGTAAATGGTTTACTGACCATGGTATTACTGTGCTCAATTGGCCTGCCAACTCTCCTGACCTGAACCCCATAGAGAATCTGTGGGATGTTGTGAAGAGAAAGTTGAGAGACGCAAGACCCAACATTCTAGATGAGCTTAAGGCCGCTATCGAAGCATCCTGGGCCTCCATAACACCTCAGCAGTGCCACAGGCTGATTGCCTCCATGCCACGCCGCATTGAAGCAGTCATTTCTGCAAAAGGATTCCCGACCAAGTATTGAGTGCATAACTGAACATAATTATTTGAAGGTTGACTTTTTTTGTATTAAAAACACTTCTTTTATTGGTCGGATGAAATATGCTAATTTTTTGAGATTTTTGGCCTCTTTTTTATCATTACATTATGGAAAATAATGAACTTTATCACAATATGCTAATTTTTTGAGAAGGACCTGTAGTACATATACTAATATTTCAATTAAAACTCATTAACTGATGTAAATAAAATGGGTTTTAATATTTAATAAATACATAAATATCTAATATTTCAACTAAAACACATTGAAAACAACAGTAAAAAAGGTTAAAGGTAATGGGTTTTGATATTACCTACTGTATACAGAACCCGTCCTGTTGCTATCTCTGTCAGCTGAGCATCACTTATACAAGAACCATGAAGAACTGTTGGATCATCTGTAAATCCAGGTGCTATTTTAATGCCTTTTGTTGATCTGCTCTTGAGGTTTATGACTCCAGTCCTTTTTATAACATCTGTATTGAAAAATGGTAAGATAAAATGCAACACATATTCCATGAATCCAAAAATATAAGAATATTTTATAATAATAATTAAAATAAAATAAAAATAAATAAATAAAATAATGATAATAATTTAGTAGTTTGTAGACAATTACACAGGGCTCAAAATATACATAATTATTTTCTTATTGTGTAATTAACTACACAGACATAAATCCTACCACTATCATCGACTCCAATATCCCAAATCTGCAATGTCGAGCTAGAACTTCCACTAGTCACCACACATCTGTAAAGAACAGCTGATATTACGAAAGAAAAAGAAGTCTCGACCAGTGGTTCCAAACTAGTTAACTGCAGGCAGCCAGGGAATGTATGTGTAATCATGCATACATAGCAAAGTATATAGGCTTATACGTTTTTAAACTGAGAAGACTTCAACATTTCTCAATATCTTGCTGTTGTAGACAGTCAAATCAAACTGCAGTTTGAACTAGATAGTTACAATAGACAAGATTTGATAAATGCATTATCAACTATCCCATTAGCAGATGACATTAATGTCCACTTCTGTTCTGAACATATCTAATTCTTACCTCGTTCCAGGGATATGTATCAAACACTCAACAGGTTCCTCTGAAAAGCCACCACGCTGTACTTTGAAGTCTCTTTCTGCACAAAGACCCTAAAGTTGTGAACAATATGCAGTTAAATGAATTGCACATTCAAAATACATGGGTTACCAGAATTGCATTTCTGATGTCTTTATTCACCTGGTTGTCGCCTGCATATAACTTAAGAGGCAGAAGTAACTCTAAGATTTCACTTTTTGCTCCAGTGTATCCTGCAACACAAATACCTGGAATATAAAAAAGAAAACTGCCTTTAACGAAATTGATATTTTAACGGTCAACAATATGTTTCAGGGATTCAGAGATGTTTTACTTTTATCACCCGTCCACTCAATTACTTTTGTCGGATGCTCCAGTTGAAATACATGCAGGTCTTTGTATCTGAAATCAAGAAGACGCAGAGTTAGCAGATGATGAAACGAGCCCCTGATGCCCAAACATGCCGTCTAGGCAGAAAACACAGTGAATGTTGAGGCACAACCACTATACAGCAATTAAATGCAAGTATAGTCTGCTGCTGTCAGACTCACGTGTTTAAAGACTCCATAAACCAGTCATCAGCTTCATCAGAGGATATGTCCATGCTCAATGAGTGCTCACTTCCAAAACAAAGTAATAATATATAAATCTCTCAGGCCTCCATATTCATCGGGAGATATTTTAAAAAAGGGTTAATATTTCCGGGACATGTTCTTCTGTAGCCTACTCCTGATGTGTTTTTAAAGTCCGTGTTGCCTTGTCGCCATCTGGCGGCACGAGGTGAATGTCGCTCATTCCCAACGCGTTCTCATCCCAATGCGTCATATACGACGCTTTTGCCAAAGCGTACATATCCTACGCAAATGGCACCCTTTGGCGTAAATATAACACGCACAGTTAGGACCTTACGTCCACTACATACAGAGGTGTCAATTCCAGGGGTCAGAAAGTAAAAGTCCTGCCATATGTTTATTCCACCCATGAACTCAGCCAGCTGATTTCACTATTAGTTCTATCTCCTGACTGAAAAACTGTGCTAATTAGCAAAACCAGGTGATTGGAACAAAATACTGATAAGGAATTTTACTTTCTGAACCTGGGCTTGACACCTCTGACTACAAAGAGGATTTTTAAGCAACATAAAGTTCAAAATAATCATCATTCATTCTACTTTTGTTTAGGCTTAAAATAAACTTTGTGTTGTAATTTCATTGACATTCATTGGTCTGATATAAGTTGATAGGTTCGGGCCTCTTCAGTCTGTCAGGAAATCAACATATGATTGGATAGAGATGGCTGATATCTTGAATTCTTTATTTATAATTGTTTAATAGAGGAAAAATGTTAATAACTTGAATATCTCTAACAGCGCAAACAAAATGCACCTACCTCTATCTTGGCTACAAACAAGCTGTTAGATATGTTCACTATTGCCCAAGAAAATATAGGCATAGTTTATTGAACAATAAAAGCTGATTTTAGCACACAGGAAATGGCAACTGACTTTTTGTAAACCACATAATCTGGTTTATTGTGTCGTATAAAGAAACAAAGTAGATAAATAAAACAGAAAAGCCTGGGATAGTAAACAAGAGTAAAAACTGTTGGCATTTCATTTAGAAAAGCAGCAGTGCATTTGGTTCAGACCCTTTATTGGATGTGTTATTGTCTCTATAGTGGCTGTACAATGCCAAGCAAAGCCAGCGCCACTTAAACCAGACCATCCTTTGACTAAACACAGTCTGAATAGAGTTGAATGTTGGCAATGTTTGGCATGCCTCTCTTGAAAAAGAACCATTTATTAATTGTAATCCAGGATTTGCAGAGGTGGCATGCTTTAGCTCTCCCATCAGCTTTACTCACTTTATGTTTTATGCTAAAATACCATTACCTTGTGCAACTGCACTGCTCCACACCTCATTACTTCATCTGCTTCTTATTCTGCATGTCTCACAATTTTCAGATGATTTTTTTTGTTTTTCAAACAAGAATTTTTTTTACAAGAACATTATTTTCATCTCTTTAAAATCCTTGTTAAATGTCAAAAGACTCACTACTTTGAATGATAAAGAAATAGTTTCTTTCACCACATATCAGCATTAAACCTAAATAAAGATTTCTTTGGTGATGACATTGTTCTTCTGAGTATGTAGCTTTTAAATGAATCATCAGTTGAGGTCTAAGATTATGTTATTTTTCCAACCGCACAGCACAGCATCTGAAAATAATGGATAAATCAATGTTAGGAATTACGACCTTTACATTTGTTTAATGAATCCTAAAGTATTATATACAATACGGTTTGGGTTTTAAAAAAATACATTAAGAAATCAATAACTAAATTTAGCAATGATGCATTAAACTGATCAAAAGTGAAAGCAAATAATGTTTGCAAAAGCTTTCTATTTCAAATAAATGCTGTTCTTTTGAACTTTCTATTCATCAAAGAATAAAATGAAAGATGTATCACGGTTCCACAAAAAAACAATTCCAACATTGATAATAATGAGAAATGTTTCTTGAGCATGCAAGTTATCATTTTTTCTCTGAAATTCAGCTTTGTCATCATAGAATTAAATCACAATTTTAAAATATATTTACCATAGAAAACACTTATTTTAAATTGTAATATTTTACAATATTGCTGTTTTCACTGAGTTTTTGATCAAATAAATGCAGCCTTGGTTAGTATTTATAAACGATATTATATATTACATATCTATATACTATTTCACATAAATATAAAATATATTTTCAGTTATTTATTGTAATCTTATATCAACATACCTGTATCTGCGTGGACAACCATGGTGACCAACAAAGTATTCTTGGTCAAAACAGAACCGACGGCAGAGTCCTCCATAGTCACAAGTCCAATTCTGAATCTGCACTTCAGCATTATGCACTATATACAAAATCATATCCAAAATGTATTGTTGTGCATGTATAAAATGTTAGTATCATCTGTGCACACAAGTTTTAATGCTATTGGTTAAAACAAACAAATGTTATGACTAAAAATCCAAGATATCCTGAAAAATAATATGTGTGTCAAATAAGCAACACTTTTACAAACTCATTAAGAAATATTATTATAATACATTTATAAAATCAATCTTCTCTGTATTCTAAATTAATATTTCTCATCCTTCACTTTAATCCACAGAGATACACATGCAAACACCAAAAAAAGCCAGCAAAAAAAAAGAAAGAAATTCCTACCATTCCCTGCAAAGAGTGCAAGCAATGAAACAAACAGAATCATGGCAAGTTTCTTCATAGCTGTACAGTCTCAGTCTCTTCAGCTGTGTTGATGGCAGTGTCAGTGTTTCATTTATACAACATTGAGGCAAAGGGGAGGAGCTTTAGAGCTTTACACTTTCCAGAAAATATCTTAAAATTAGGAGAACAGATTTTGTCCAGGAAAACTGCTGGCCTGAACATTTACCAGAGTAATTTTAGTCTGCAACTGAGGTCTATAGCATCTAAAAAAGCAGTGTCATTCAAAGTACAGGATTGTCAGAAGGATTTATCATTCTGACAAGGAATGGTAAAGATAGTCTTCTCTATTCTAAATGATATGGTGTAAAATATTTAGAGACAATATTCATGCTGCCAGTAAACTTAAGTCCCTCATATAGCATACTTAACCACACAGGCTTATAATGTATCATTCATTGTATATATTGTTTGATTTTAAGGATAAATCAATTACTGAAATTAATATTGTGTCAACCTTTCTTGTATAATCTCAGTTTAGCCTGAAAAATGTGTTTTATGAAATAACCAGCAGATGTCACTGCAGCATTAAAAGTCAAGGAGCAAATATGAACGTGACTAAATTGATGATGGCTAAAAAACTTTTCTCAATTCACTTTATGTCTCAGTATGTTTGTATATTGGAATTCAAATTATATGAGGTCAATAATATGTTACTTAATAAAGCTGCATTGTTTTATTTAAATCAAATCTTAGCACACCTCCCATTTCCTTTTCTGCAGGAATTTTAGCTTGCTTCCTTGATGTGTTCATGATAGCAATCAAACAGTCTTATCTGTTATTACAGCAGATTATTCATGGTTCTCACATTGTTCAGTGAAATGAGGGTAAAACCACATTCTTTTGAAGACAGAGCTCAGCTTATGGGGAATTGTATTGTATGAGTTAAAGCGAGTTAAGTTGCTAAAAAGAGTGAAAATGGGTCACGGCATTATTAGCCGTTTTCTAATGTGCGTCATCTAATGCATCACAAGGTCATTATGGAGCGACCAAATACAAAAACATTCCCCCTGGAGACAGAAGGGAACATTAGAGAGATTTGAAATTAATCTCACTGTAGTTGTTTTTGGGTCTAAGGACTGAAACAGATTCAGGTTGGGAAAAATATATACTGGTTTAAAACTTCTCTAAGGTGCACATGCACGCATGTGGTTACAGACACTTTGTTTCTGACTTTGCCTTACTGCTGAGGAAAATTATACATAATAGACAATTATGCTATGTGACAGGCTTTTAAGCTTTCTGTGTCTGCTAATGGTCACATTTCCCTGTTTTTAGTCTACTTTTATTTCAGCTAGAAACCATGGCGACTGGATCTCCCACATTCTGCCCGACATAAAAGAAGGAAAAAAATGGAGTCAACGGCTTCCTGATATACCATGGTGAAGGTTGAAGTGCCTCGAGTCGTGACAATGAGAGCACAACTGACCTTGCTTTCAAACTCGTAAGTCCCCTTCAAATCTGATAGTAAAGGATAGTCCGATGCAAATGAGGACATTTAAATGTCAATTCATGCCAAAGAGGATGCTTACAGAAGTGGGGATAAAATCTTGTATAACCAGGCCAGAAAAAGATTGACAAAGGAGATCAGAGTTGCTAAAAGGAACTACTCTGATAAACTGAAAAACCAGTTTTCATTCAACGACCCATCATCAGTCTGGAATGGCCTGAGGAACATCACCAACTACAAGTCACCATCCCCTCGATCTGTGGACAATCAACACCTGGCTGACGATTTAAGTTCATTTTACTGCCGGTTTGAAAAGCCCTCATTCACACCACACACCCGGTCTGATCTGCACTTCACACTTTCACCATCACCTCCTGCACTCCAATTATCACTCCCCCCTCCTGCCATCCAACCTGAGCTTAAGGTCTGTGTGGAGGACGTGAGCCGAGTCTTCAAAAAACAGAAGACTAGGAAAGCCTCAGGCCCAGACGGCATCTCATCTGCTTGTTTAAAAGCCTGCGCTGACCAACTGGCCCCGGTCTTCACGCAGATCTTCAACAGATCATTGGAGCAGTGTGAAGTTCCCTGCTGCTTCAAACGCTCCACTATCATTCCTGTCCCCAAAAAACCCAAAATCACTGGACTTAATGACTACAGACCTGTCGCTCTCACGTCTGTGGTCATGAAGTCGTTTGAAAGACTGGTGCTGGCCCACCTGAAGGACCTCACTGGACCCTTGCTGGATCCCTTTCAGATTGCTTACAGAGCAAACAGGTCTGTGGATGATGCAGTCAACATGGGACTGCATTATATCCTGCAACATCTCGACAGACCAGGGACTTATGCAAGGATCCTCTTTGTGGACTTCAGTTCGGCCTTCAATACCATCATGCCTGGTCTTCTTACAGCCAAACTGACACAGCTCTCCATACCATCCTCGATCTGTCAGTGGATCACCAGCTTCCTGACGGACCGGCAGCAGCGAGTGAGACTGGGGAAACACACATCCAAGACACTCACAATCAGCACCGGAGCCCCCCAAGGGTGCGTTCTCTCCCCACTGCTCTTCTCCCTGTACACTAATGACTGCACTTCTAAAGACCCCACTGTCAAGCTCCTGAAATTTGCAGACGACACCACTGTCATCGGTCTCATCCAAAACGGTGACGAGTCTGCTTACAGACTGGAGGTTGAACAGCTGGCTGCCTGGTGCAGTTATAACAACCTTGAGCTGAACACGCTCAAAACAGTGGAGATGATCGTGGACTTCAGGAGGAACAGCCCAACACTCCCCCCACTCACAATCATGAACAGCACTGTGGAAGCAGTGGAGTCATTCAGGTTCCTGGGCACTATCATCTCTCAGGACCTGAAGTGGGACAATCACATTGACTCCACTGTGAAAAAGGCCCAGCAGAGACTGTACTTCCTTCGCCAGCTGAGGAAATTCAACCTGCCCCAGGATCTGCTGATTCAGTTCTACTCAGCCGTCATTGAGTCTGTCTTGTGCGCTTCCATCACTGTCTGGTTTGGTTCAGCTACCAAATCAGACATCAGGAGACTACAACGGACAGTCCGGACTGCGGAGAGGATCATTGGTGCCCCCCTGCCAAACCTCCAGGACCTGTACTCTTCCAGAGTGAGGAAGAGAGCAGGTAAAATCATCACAGACTCCACTCACCCTGGACACCACCTGTTTGAACTGTTACCGTCAAGACGGCGACTCAGATCACTGGCCACAAGAACATCTCGGCACAGGAACAGTTTCTTCCCACAGGCCATTTCCCTCCTGAACAGTTAACACTCCTCCCAAGGCATATGCCTGTAAGTGCAATACTCCCACTGTTTAGTGCAACAACTCAGGTGATACTTATATGTAGATTTATTTATTTATAATATTCAAAACACTGTAAATAGGTTCATAACCTGTAAATCTGAAAATGTCTATTCTGACTAAACCCAACTGTGATAGTTTTATTCTCATATATTTATATTTTTATTTTTTTTATTCTTATAATTTGTGGTATTATGTTTCATGTTGTATTTGTATTTGTATATGTCCACTGGAAGCCTCAGTACCAAAACAAATTCCTTGTGTGTGCAAGCACACTTGGCAATAAAGCTCTTTCTGATTCTGATTCTGATAAAAAACAAAATAAAGACACAAAGATTTTCTGCAAATGTCACAAATGTAGTTTTTTAAAACACCAGGATGGATTTAACACACACACACACACACACACACACACACACACACACACACACACACACACACACACACACACACACACACACACACACACACACACACACACACACACACACACACACACACACACACACTGAAAAGAGACATCCCTGTCAGTCATGCTGTAATTATAACCATTGAATGATGTAACAGAATGGTTTTGTTATATATTGTAGGTTTGAGGTGGCTCTTAAGGTGGCTCTTAGCCAGTGTTGGGCAAGCTACTTAGAAAATGTAGTGAGCTAAGCTAGCAGTTACTCTACATTACTGTAAATGTAGCTTCACTACACTGAAGCTACCACCCTGGGAAATGTAGCAAGCTAAGCTACAGAAATATGGCAAAAGTAGTTTACTACATCTAAAGCTACTTATTCAAATTTAATTGTTATATTGAACCAACTTAATTCCAAGTCAGTGCTATCTCAGTGATCAATAAAATTGTCAATCAAACATATAGGCAGGCATAATTTGTCAGTTCAATTGTTTATTCAACAACTGTTCCAAACCAATTTGGCCAAAAAAAAAACATAACTATATAAAACCATATAACTATATAAAACTATACCAAAACCAGGTGTCAAGAGTGTGTGCATCTTTTTCCATTTCTCACGTGTCAGCCCAAGGGTTGATACTGGTACGTGATGTCACACCATACGGAGCAGAAGGTGATGGTAATGCACCAAAAAGCTGGTTTGTAGGGCACTATGAAATCCGTTTTATTTTTTCCCACATTCCAAATTCAGTTTTATTTTGTTTTCATTTTTCTGGACCACCATTTTAACGGTTAAATAACATTTTAGTAATCAAAAACATGTAATTAATTGAAATCATGAAACGTATATAATTTAACAATAATTTGTTAACATTTTTAAATAAATTACATTTTAAGGGCTCTATAAAATAGTTTTTTTTAATGGTTTATTGTAATGACCAATTATTTAAAATGTAGGCCTAATGATTTAAGCAAAACTTTCTTCAAAGGTTAAAACCAACCTTTTATTTTAACAGGTTGCCATGTAGCTAGACCTTTGAGTCTCTGTTTTTTTTTTTTTTTTGATATGACGATAGTTTTTCTCAAATCAAGCTAAAATGCTGCTAAAGTGACTCTCAGAGCGGCTGTGTAGATGAAGTTTATCGATCCATTACTGAAAACATCGCAAGCGTCATGGGTGCTTAGTGTGTGGTAAATGAATCCGCGCGTCTGAGCCATTCATTCACAGAGACACGCAGAACATGCATGATTCCTTTTTAAACAGTCTTTAAGCGGTTTAATATTCACAGACACAGTCTATATCGCGATTTAATTTAAGTTTAGGCTACTTACCTTCTTTTCATCCAAGATCTGACAAATTCCGTGAAATTCTGCGTTATACAGTAAATTTTGTTTTTATGCATGGATATCGCAATTCAGTCCATGTTTTCCGTATTGCGGTAACTTAATGAAATCATATGGCCCTATGGTTGCCAACCACCGTAAAACAAGAAGAAGAAGAAGAAGTCACCGTCACTAACTGATCCAGCATCAGTGATACTTAGCAGTTGTATTTCCGATTTGAGCTTGAGCTTTAGAAATGCTTGGAAAAATGTAACGTTAGCTTGTGTGGACGCTACCGCACTACTTGATCAAAAAAAGAGCTTCGCTACTGAAAAGCTATTTGATTCAGAAAACAGCGACGCTACCACCACGCTTCTGAGAAATGTAGTTAAACTAGTAGCGTCTACTTGTAGCGGCGCTACTGCCCAACACTGCTCTTAGCCAAGGTCGGTTTACTTGGCGCCATGACCAAGTATTGCGATGTTTGGCTTTAGCATTGGAAGGCAAGCGTAGTATGACCAATAAGTTACCGCCTGTTCTAGCAAAACATTACACACAGAAGACAATATTCCTCCGCCCAGGGGAGCAACCACGAAGAAAAGGTGCTAACACCAATTTTTGCATATTAATGCACCAGTGGGGCTCGAAAGCCTTAGTCAAACGGGTTGGCGCGTATGGTTGGGTTGCGGAGAGATTGTGAGATTGTGGTTAGGTCTCAGCAGCAGGAGGGATGTAAAGGTCAGTAAGCTGGGCTGAGTTGAGTGGGGGACGGAGGGGGTGACTCTGGGATGCCAGAGTCACTGTCGAGCCCTCTTGAGGTGTCGTGGGCTAGTCGACGAAACACTGAGGACGGAAGGTGCCCACTTGAAGACCCTAGAGATGTCCCCTACTCAGCTCAATCCAGACGGTTGTCATGGGGGGACAGCACTGTGGTTGCAGCCGTTGTTTGTGCTGATGCGTGTTAACACTAGACAGAAGGAGATTTACATCACCAGATGGAAAGAAGCGTAAATGGATGGAGAAGCATAGGTTACTGTAAAGCTATGTCTTAGTTGGTGCTTATCTTGGCGAAAGCCGAGTCGGATCAGCATGAAGTTTTAACATCTACTCTCGTGTAATGGAAATCTTGGCTCCAGAGCTTTTTTTCCTGCGACACTTGTTAAATGTCAAAACAATGAGGATTGGGTTACAGTTCAAAGTTCTCTGAAAACGTACTTTTATGCAACACAAAATAACAAAGTTGTTCTGACGTGTCCTCTCATGATGACTGTCTCTATTGCTAATTTTCAGTCTTCCTACGTCTCTTCATAGGGTTCATGTCATAAATAATCAAATATTCATTGATCTTTTCAGATTAGATCGTTTGAGTCATTCTTTTTTTTTCTGTTGATAAAGTCCGGGTTTGCTATTGCTGTGATGTCATGTGAGTGACAGGTTGTCCCGAAGTGCAGAGGCATTGTGTGTAAACATGATGGTTATTGTAGTTCTACCAGAAAGACTCAGGAGATATAGTGATGTAGCAAGCATTCATTTATTGACAGCCCAGCAAGCAATTATTTATAAAGTTCTTTGGCGTAGGCCACGTCCATAGTTAATCCGAGGGTAGCGGATCTGCATTTCCTCCCTGAAGACGACCCCCCCCATGTGTGAGTACGGATAAAATGACTATAGGTTTTTTTGTTTTTATTGGTAAAGTAAGTGTTACATTTTTTTCTCCTGCATCCTATTATTCCGTTATCCAGAATGGCAGCACAGCTGAAAGGTTTGACAAAGTGGTACTTGCTTAGAGTGTCAATGGAGGGACAGAAATCTCTCAGATTTCATTCAAATATCTTTATCTGTGTTTGAAGATGAATGAAAGTCCTACAGGTTTTGATACGACATAAAGGCGAGTAATTGATTACATTTCTCACTATATAATTTATATATTTTTATATATATCAGTGCAGGCTTGAAGGCTTAAATGTGTATTTGGATGTTTTTCCACTAGTCTGAAAGAAAAGAAAAACAAAATCTCAATTTGCCAGTGCATGAAACACAATAAACAATGGTGTTGCCTGTAGTGTCTTGATTTCAATTCTAAAGGGAAAAAGAGGTCTTAAAGTTGTCATGTAAAGCTTAATTGCATCTATTTTTGATGCAAAAAACAACCCTTGACTAGCATGTTGACCTAAGGTGAAAAATAAAATGATAAAAAAATATTATATGTTCCCTTTAATTGTGTCAGAACTCCAATATCATCTTAAAAATCACTCTATCAACAGGACATAACTTATTCCTTCAATTGGGTCATCTAACGTGTAGCCTAAAGCTGAAATTTCTACATTTGGATTTTGCATGGGGTTGCATCCATCCTTGCTATGTTATGTCATTTTAAAATGTAATTTCAATATTAATTTTCGAACACAGTCATATTGGACTTTCATAATACTGAAATGACACATTGAGGTGCCATATGCTGTCCTTGCCATATAATTCATTTAGAGAACTAGAACTCAAGGGTCAAACTTATTAAAACTGGTCACATGATTATCTAATGGACTGCCTCAAACCTGTACAGAAAATGTTCTTCATAGAATAAAATGTCAAGTGTCAATCACACTACTGGAAACCTAAAACTACGCTCAGGAACATTGAAACGACTTCTAAAAGGTCTGTATGTTTGTATTCTACCAGCAATTATGATTCGCTAAATTTCAGTTAGGGTCTTCATATAATTTCAGTTAGGGGCCTTTATAAATTGCACAGAAGAAAATGAAATGGCCCTCTAGGACACACATACTTTGGGAAACGCTGGTTACATTTGTAGCATGAATATTTAGAACACAGTTGATAAATCTGTTTGGCTCTCACTGCAGACCTTTTCACAAGTAATTTGTAAGATTAACAATTAGATTAGCTGTGACTTCATCAATTCATCAATTTCTTCATCAAATGTGATATATAAAATAATATTTTTCTAGATTTAACAGTAACAGCATAAATGTTATAGAATAAGAAGTGTTGCCCGTGTGCAAACTCATTCACAAATCAAAGGGAAGGTCTCTGAAAAAAAATTAATATTGCTCCACTTTGATCTCTCTCTCTCTCTCTCTCTCTCTCTCTCTCTCTCTCTCTCTCTCTCTCTCTCTCTCTCTCTCTCTCTCTCTCTCTCTCTCTCTCTCTCTCTCTCTCTCTCTCTCTCTCTCTCTCTCTCTCTCTCTCTCTCTCTCTCTCTCTCTCTCTCTCTCTCTCTCTCTCCTTCATTAAATGCGGGTGTATTAACAAAGTGAAACTTCCATTCCTTCAGCTGAGATTAGCCAGCAAACTAATTCCCTCTCTAACCCTGCTACTTTGAAGTGTTCAAGGGAGCCAAGAGCTTTTGTGCATGATTTACATAATCTGACAACTGCATCCCATCATATAGATGTCTATTAACAGGAAAGTGTTCTAATTTCTTACCAAGATAGCATCATCATCATCATCCCTACTGTTATCTTTTTTTTTTTTTGGTTCTCTAAATCTGTTTGACACTTTCATATTGCATCCAAGGATCACATTATCTATCTATCTATCTATCTATCTATCTGCCTATCTATCTATCTATCTATCTATCTATCTATCTATCTATCTATCTATCTATCTATCTATCTATCTATCTATCTATCTATCTATCTATCTATCTATCTGTCTGTCTGTCTGTCTGTCTGTCTGTCTGTCTGTCTGTCTGTCTGTCTGTCTGTCTATCTATCTATCTATCTATCTATCATTGCATTTAGACATTGGGTCTCATTTACTAAGCATGTGTGTATGCACAAATTTGTGCGTGAATTGTGCGTAATGATTTTAAGAACAAATGTGCGTGAATTAGGTAGAGATTTTTCTTGAGAAGTTCACCTGTGCGTACAAATACAAAATAATCCACGCAATTATTACTGTAGTGAATGAGACCCATTGTCTTTACAGTTTTTTGTAAAGCATGCAATTTCTCATTCTTTTTAACAAACTGCAAATGCTTTGGTACATACATGCAATTATGTACAATTAGACTATCTACAAGTGTCTGCTGTTTTCCTACATTATCAGTATTGCTTATGTCATGTTGATCAAAATATATTAGTTCGCTGTTGAATAGTCTTAGCCCTTAAAACATATTAGTTCCTTGCATAAGTCATTAAATGCAAAATGGTTAAACTACAGTAGTTGTCATAAACTTTTTGTAATGTGTCTTGAATTGATGAATTGCAGAGGTGAATTTTGAATTTACAGTAACTAATGAAGGGAAATGCAAAGGGCTAGATCTATGATCAACCAGTTCTTTATAATAGCTCGGAGCTTAATGTCATGGAGCTTCATTTGGCAAGCATATAGAAAGAGCACAACACAAAGTTACAAATTCTGACAATGGAGGAATAAACAAACAAACAAATAGGGTCAACAGCCGACAAAAAGAAGAGGAGGAAGGATGTGTGGTGGAAGATTAGGGTGGCAGAACAGAGGAAGCGGTAGAAGAGGCCAAGATTGTAGACATGTTTGTGATGAAATAAGGACCATGTTCTCAGTCGTGACCTTATTGCTGAATTGGGTCGAAAGGTGCAGTCGGATGTTGGGAGAACAATCATTCAAGCGTAGACAGAACTGTATGTAGTCAGACAATGTTCACTATACTGTGATACTGTATACTTACTGTAATGCTATATTACTTGCATCTAACATTATACAGTAAATATACTTCATAGAGACAAAATCAATGTAACACACACGTAGTTATACAGTGTGTGCGAGAGAGTATATATATATATATATATATATATATATATATATATATATATATATATATATATATATAATTATAGTCTTTTCTAGTCTTGTATAGACTTGAGTACACAGTTATATTGACAACATGAATTTTGACTATCTTGTTTGTGAACAATGATACAAGGACTTTTCATTCTGATGGCACAATATGTTCATTGACATAAATACTTACCGTTGAGAGATTTTGAGCAAGTTACAGGCTTTGCAGGTAATCTATTGTGTGGTGCTGTTTTGAGTAATGCACACTGGTCTGAAAAAAACTGTATTAGCAATATAAGGTGGAGTTGGGGGAAACACCCTCTAGGGGGTAATTTTTCACACTAATAGTTTATAATTTATGTCATTGTCACCGAAAAATATCGTAACTTCTAGGCACATTTAACGTTTGTTTCACAGAAAAATATTACACAGTCCTTAAGCAGGGCATTTTCCCCCAATCTACCCTGCCCTGCCCTGGTGGCAGGGGCGCATAAGACACCCAGTACAAATGAAATCACTTTTACCTTTCTAATCTACTGCTCTGCCAGGTCAGTGCTGTTGAGTCTCAAGAATGTTCAACAAACTTCAATTTATGGCTAATTTGAAATAAACGTTCAGTCCATTTTACGCTTTAAGCAATTTAAGTATGGAGAAATTAGTTTCGGGTTCTCAGAGGGCAGAAGAGAGCTTTGATGTTTCTTAGTGAGCTGTCATTCTTTTTCCTCTCTCACAAATTAAAGAGGGAGTTTGTAACACACAATATGGAGTTCAAGGTGTCAAGGGACATTAGTCAGAATACTGGCTCTTCAGGAGGGAGATACTGAAGGAATTTAAGCTGTGCTTGGGTTCAGAAATTCAGCCAATATAGATATGCTCAGAGGTATTTATGGGAATCTGCCATAAGGCAAAAAAAAAAAAAAAAAAGATTGCAAGTCAGAACAAAGTACTGGGATCATTTAAGGATTGATTTTACTAAAGACAAATTATGGTTTGATATAGTGCCAATTAATAATACAGAACTAAGTCATTCTTTAAATAAAAATATGAAGGGCAACCCTATAAAAAATTCAAAATCAGAGAAACTAATGAGTGTGAATTCAAATTGAATGGGCCAACGCTACACAGGAAGTTGAATTAAATTGCACACACATAATGCATTCTGGGAAATTAAATGTTCTTGGTCTAAAAATATTATATAAATGTATACTATAAAGTTTCAATAGGTGTAATTTCAAACATAATTAATAATTTTATATTTTAAAGGTGACATGTAATTGAAGTAGCAACAAATAATTTCTTTCATATCATATTTCATATTGTGATACGTCCAAGTGAAACAGACTTTTGGAATTGGAATTTTGTGATTTGAAAAGCCTTGATATTTGAAGGTATTTTGATAAAAAAGTATGAGGTCTATTTTTTTTTTTAATGAAACAAATGCAAGGATGACTTGTTCACATAAGATTATTAAGATGCATTTAGTACATAGATTAGATGAATATCCATTTCATACAGATTTTAAAGATTATGTCAGGGGCATGATAAATTACATTGTATCCATGTGATTATTAATTACATTTAATTAATCACAAAAATAACACACTGTAAATTGACAGCGTTTATTTCAACATATTTCAAACAACTGCAATAGCCTATATAAAGCATTATGTTCACACTAGTCCCATATGCTTGCTTCTTACTTAACCTTCATAAATAAAAATGCGATCATCACTCCATTTGACAAAATGCATCTCTGACTGTTCTTTTGAAGTGAATCCGCTCCAAACAACAATTCAATGAAAATGTTCATTGTCTCCCTGGCCCTATAAAGAGCCGTGTTTGTAAAATGGAATGCAGCTAGTAGCGTGTCCAATGCAGAGGGCACAGCTCATCTCTGGCTTCACCAAACGCTACCTGGTGTTTGATAAACCCCGGATTTGTTGGAAGACATGCTTTGCATTTCTAATCAGGCCTCCAGCACTATGTCCTGATTGCTAATTGTATCCTTTGGGCCCTGCATGCTTCCTGCATGGTTATTACTGTCCTTACTTCCCTCTCCTCTCTCTCTATCTCTTACATGTGTTACTTTTGACTCTTACAACCACACATTCCCCACACCCCCCACTAGGCTTTTTTATTCAAGTAATTCTCGCCTATTTAACAAACCACCATGTGTGCTGCCAGTCACACTGGGCAATCCCCATTCAGTAATCAGAGCGGTTCAGCTGCACATGAGTTTTTACTGATGTGCTGTAATGGTGAGCTCTCAGCAGTATCCGATTCTTTCGGTAAGGTGCTAAATCCTCATGTGTCCCCTGGAAGTCTCAGCAAAATAAAGGCGGCAAATTGTGGTTAAAAGGTGCTGCAGTTTTATTGACATAGCGTTTATTTATTTGCAACCACGCGCATGCATATTCAATGTCAATGTCAATTTTATTTATATAGCACCATTAATCCCAACCGAGGTTGTCCAATGTGCTGCACATATTGTAGTAGACATTATAAGACAATACAATAAAATTAAAACAAAAATACCATAAAAAACGTATAATAAAAAACGTACAATAGGCCTACAACTTCATCATTATAAGCCAATTCAAAAAGATGCGTTTTTATCTTAGATTTAAAAACAGACAAAGATGATGCAGACAGGGCCGGACTGGGACCAAAATTCGGCCCTGGCATTTGTGGTTTTCAACCGGCCCAACTAATTGATGACGTTAAAAAGAATCCCCAGAATCTGAAATTTTTTCCCACTGAGACACACCATACAAGGCAGCAATGACTTTCACACTGTAGGCATACACGTCAGGATATAAGACTGAGGCGCATAGACCTTAGTCCATACACATTCACAGCACGAGCATGGCACAGCGGCCAAAAACACACACACACACACACGAGTATGGCACAGCGGCCAAAAACACACGCACACACGAGCATGGCACGGCGGCCCGACGCACACAACACAACTGCTTAATAAAGAAAAAGTACCATGACCAAACCACAATAGAATATATATGATAAAAAGAAGCATGACCTACCTTATTAAATCAGCAGCCGTTGCATTAGCGCGCTCTTCTCCGCTACCCTTTCAATGATCGGCCACTGACATGCTAGCAAGATTTGTTTTACTCTTTCCCCGCTTTTGGTTGCGTACTCTTGACGTGGAGCATATTACCTTGGGCAGAGGGGAAGGCCTCTGCCTATCACGTCCTCATGCACGTCCTGCAATATCACTTGCCAGTAGCTAGGGGGAGAAACCCCCCTATAAATATGGGCCTGCCCATCTCGTTTTTTCCAGGTTTCTCACGTATTTTAGCTCTTTTCCCGCTGTCTTCCCGTTTTAGTATTTTCCCGTAAATATCCCGTATTTTTACGCTCTGATTGTGTTAACTCAGAACACGCAACTATCTGTGTCTGTGAAGTGGCGGCTTGCACTTGGGTGCTAGACCTCCAGTAAAGCAGGTGGCAGTATACAGACAGTAGCTTAGGCTACTATCGAAGAAGAAGAAGAAGAAGACAGTAGCAGCGGCGCGAGCGCGAGGAACATAGCGAGGAAGAGGGAAAAAGCATGGGAAAAAGTAGCGGGAAGTGAATTTGAAATGATCAAGGAAAGCAACGTGGTCAGCTCGGCCCAAAACAATAGAAAATAACACCGGCCCTTCTGGCATGTGCCAGAATTGCCAGATGGCCAATCCGGGCCTGGATGCAGAGCGAATACACAAAGGTAGAGCATTCCAAAGTCTGGGGGCAGCTACTGAAAAAGCCCGGTCACCCCTACAACTCAGCTTCGACTTTGGAACACATAACAATATTAGAAGACCGGAGAGACAGAACTGGACGATATTCAGTTAGTAATTCCGAGAGGTAAGGAGGGGCCAGACCGTTTAATTATTTAAACACCAAAAGAAGAATTTTAAAATTCACTCGGTAACGCACGGGCAACCAGTGCAGAGTACGTAAAACTGGCGTAATGTGGTCTCGTTTTTTAATTCTGCTTAAAAGTCTTGCAGCTGCATTTTGAACTGTAACCGCGAAAAAGCTGAATGGCTAATTCCAAAATATAGGAATTAGGAATATTCACTCATTGTTACCTGTTCATTTGCATATTTTTCTTGCAAGTCATTTGAATTAACTGAACCAATTGATTCGCAAAATGTTTTATTTTCGAGGGCTTAAAGGATGATGCAGTTTTATCGACATAGCATTTCTATCATGACAACTCTCAAGAGTGTTTGGCATGGATACCAATGTTTGGTCTTGGTGGAATAGATCTGCTACCCTGCTGCTGCTGCTGTTGATTATTGCTGCCGCAGAGTTATCCGATTGTGAAAATATCAGGTGTAAACAGCCGTCCTGCTGCTAGACTAACGATACGTGAATTACGAGGCACCCAGAGAAGGAAATGAATAGTTGAAATAAAGTCGTTATTTTTGTTTTTTTGCGCACAAAAAGTGTTCTCGTCGTTTGATAAACATAAGATTGAGCCACTGTAGTCACTTGGACCTTTTAACGATGTCTGTAATAACTTTTCGGGGCCTGCAAGTTCAATCCCTCAAGAAGCCTATGGACTAGTATTGAGGAGTGATCCAGCTCTCAGATTTCATCAAAAATATCTTAATTCGTGTTCCGAAGATGAACGAAGGTATCACGGGGTTGGAACAACATGAGGGTGAGTAAATACTGACAGAATTTTCATTTTTGGGTGAACTAACCCTTTAATCCAGCACTTGCGTGTAGTTCGGTGGAATGAAATGTCATTATTCTTTTATATCCGCGGGAGTCGCGTTGTGTGTGGCGCTGGTATACGTCTAGCAATCGCGCCCTGCTTCATACCACAGTCATGTCAAAAACATTAATGTATTCCCTCATCCATAAATGATCCATCAGCTTGACGACAAGATCCATAATTCAGCTTAATGTGGAATATACGCCATCAGTATACGCCTTTGTTATTGTAAGAGGTTAGAGACCCCTGGTGGCGAAAAACGTACTCGGTTACTAACGTAACCTCGGTTCTCTCTAGAGAGGGAACGAGTACTGCGTAATATCTTACGCTATGGGGAAACCTCTTTTCCACGAGATATTGAAGCCAAAAATTATCCTTTAATTTTGATTAATGTAAAACGCTGTGCGGCAGCGTGCAGACATAGGCAAGACGGCTCGCACGCCTATTGGCTGCCCTGCGGCAACAGCAGCAAGCCTATCGAGGGAGGCCCTGCGTGACGTGACATCCAATGGGGGCGCTTCGCGCCCATTTCGTCACGTCCCGCCAGAATAGGCGTGGCCTTGGCCTGTAAATACACTCGACAGGCTGATACAAACTGGTTTTCATCACTGAAGCGAACCAGCGCTGTTGTATGCACGGCAAGATACGCAGTACTCGTTCCTTCTCTAGGGAGAACCGAGGTTACGTTAGTAACCGAGTACGTTCTCTTACGAGAGTATCTCTCGTACTGCGTAATATCTTACGCTATGGGGAACACAATGTAAGACGCCGTGCGTACTGGGATCCCACACTAAAGTCCCAAGGGCAGTAGCCCGGGGCTCATATAGTGCATTATCACCGTAGACTCACAGAGAGTCGGAGAAGAGAGGCTACAAGCATTATTCCCCATGAAATAGCATCCCACAGGAGCTAGTTATGTTAACAGTATTTCCCGCAGACAGGGTGAACGCGTTCAGCCTGAACTGGGCAAAAGTACGGGTTATTCAACACCCATGGAGCTGTTCTATCGATCAGTGAGCGATACTCAAGCAAAACTCAGTATTCTGCGCCGGCGCAGCGGGACAGATAGCACTGAATTCTAGACCGACAGCAGCTTGGCCTGTAAGGCGGGAACCTCTAGGTTATAGAACCTTATAAATGTAGACGGCGAGGCCCAACCTGCCGCCATACAGATATCATGCATGGAAATCCCACTAGACCACGCCCACGAAGAGGCCACGCCTCTCGTGGAGTGCGCTCTGACACCCAAAGGACACTGCAGGCCCTTAGAAGTGTAAGCCAGTGCTATGGCATCGACTATCCATCTGGATAGGCTCTGTTTTGATGCGGCCAGTCCCTTGGAGCGTCCGCCAAACAAAAGAAAGAGCTTATGGGACACATAAGCTCTCAGCGCCCTGATGGGGCAAAGGAGATTAGCATCCGCCTCCTCATTGTTCACCGGGAGGGCGCACAGGGAAATAACCTGGGGCCTGAACGGTGTGTTGAGGGATTTGGGCACGTACCCGTGCCTTGGTTTGAGTATGACTTTTGAGTCATTAGGCCCAAACTCCATACAGGACGCGCTTACTGAAAGCGCTTCTAAGTCCCCCACGCGCTTCATTGAAGCAAGAGCCACAAGAAATACCGTTTTGAAAGACAGGTGCTTCATGTCTGACAAATGGATTGGCTCAAATGGGGCACCTTTCAGGGCTTCCAGAACCGTAGAAAGGTCCCACATAGGGACTGAGGGAGGTCTGGGAGGATTCAGCCTCCGAGCTCCCCTGAGGAATCACACGACTAGGTCGTTTTTCCCCAGTGACTGCCCAGACGTCAGTTTTGCAAACGCCGTTATGGCCGCCACGTATAGTTTGAGCGTGGACGGGGTTTTACCCTTATCCAGCAGCTCCTGAAGGAACGAGAGCACTTCCGTAACCCCGCAGTCTACGGGTGAAAAGCCCTGACCTTGACACCAGGTAGAGAACACTGACCATTTCGAGGAGTAGAGCCGTCTAGTAGACGGGGCCCTAGCCTGCGTGATCGTGTTTAACACTCCCTCCGGGAGGTTAGCGGGTACCCGTTGATGGCCCACACATGTAGGGACCATAATTCCGGGCGAGGATGCCAAATCGAGCCCTTTGCCTGAGAGAGGAGGTCTCTCCTCACCGGTATCGGCCACGGGGCAGTGCTGGTCAGCTGCATCAGGACTGGGAACCAAGTCTGGTTCGTCCATAGCGGAGCCACGAGCAGCACTGGGCATCCATTTTCCCTGATTCGTTCTAGCACTTGAGGCAGGAGCGAGATGGGGGGGGAAGCATAGAGGGGGCGTCGGGGCCATACGTGGGCCAGCGCATCCCTGCTCTTGGAGAAAAAGTTCGGACAGTGAGCGTTTTCCTGGGACGCGAACAGGTCCACCTGCGCTCTGCCGAATGTCTCCCACAGCAGTTGGATCGTCTGCGGGTGCAGCGACCATTCCCCTGCTGGGACATTGTTTCTGGACAGTCTGTCTGGTCCCAGATTCAGGTGACCAGGCACATGCGCTGCTTTCAGTGAAAGCAGGTTGTGCTGAGCCCAGTCCAGGAGGGGTTTCGTCAGCCTGTAAAGGCTTCGGGACCTGACGCCGCCCTGGTGATTTATGTACGCCACCACTGACATGTTGTCCGACCGGACTAAGACGTGGCGGCCTTTTATCTGGGGACAAAAGCGCCTTAGCGCGTTGTCTACTGCCAGCATTTCTAGACAGTTTATGTGTAGGAGCTTCTCCCGTTCTGACCACTGGCCAAAGAACGGTCTGCCCTCGAGCAACGCTCCCCATCCCGAGGTGGAGGCGTCCGTGGAGACCACCGTCACACTCGAGGGAGTCCCCAGACTCACGCCTGACTGGTACCAGTCGGCTTTTTTCCAAGGTTTCAGAGCCGAGACGCATTTCCTGTCGACCCTGAGGCGAAACAGACCAGCGGCCCATGCCCCGGGCGGAACTCGCGCTTTCAGCCATAACTGCAGTGGGCGCATGCGAAGCAGGCCCAGCTGAAGTACCGAAGATGCTGAGGCCATGAGACCCAGGATTTTCTGAAACCGTTTGAGCGGGACTATAGAGCCGCGGCGGAAGGATTTCACGGCGCGCTGAATGTCCAGTCATAGGCAGCGAGTCTATCACTGTTCCCGGAAAATAAATTTTTTGGCTGGGAGACAGTGAACTCTTTGCCCAATTGACTGTGAGACCCAGATTCTCGAGATGTTCGAGTAATGTGGTCTTGTGTTCTATGAGCTCTGATCGAGCTAGAATCAACCAATCGTCCAAGTAGTTCAAAATTTGCATGCCCTGAAGTCTCAGGGGTGCGAGAGCCACGTCCATGCACTTCGTGAATATACGGGGTGCTGGTGACAGACCGAACGGTAGGACTGTGTATTGATATGCCTGGCCCTCGAAGGCGAATCTCAAAAATCGCCTTTGACGTGACGCAATCTGTATTTGGAAATAGGCGTCTTTCAGATCTATTGACATGAACCAGTCTCCCTGGCGCACTTGCGCGAGGATTTTGCTGGTTGTCAGCATTTTGAACTTGCGTTTCAGAAGCGCTTTGTTCAACTGTCGCAGATCTAGAATGGGTCTGAGACCCCCATCTTTTTTCGGTACCAGAAAATATCTGCTGTAAACACCCCCTCTGCTCTGAGCCTGAGATAAAGGTTCTATGGCCCCTTTGCTCAGTAGTTTCGCTATTTCGGTTCGAAGTAGATGAGATACTTCGTTGTCTACCGTGGTTTCGACACGCGCCGTGTAACGGCGGGGACGTCGAGCGAACTGTAGCGAATAGCCTCTTTTTATAGTGTTCAACACCCATTCTGATACCCCGGGAAGCTTTGCCCACGCATTTGCGTGAATAGCTAGAGGCAGAATGAGATCCGGGCTCTAGCCACGGCATAGCGGCGGCTGCAGAGCTTCGGTGTGCTGAGACATAAACACTGTGTTTAAAGTGTGCGAGGCGGGGGGCGCGCCGATCACGGCAGGCAGCCTGGTCGCGCTCTTTTTCTCTATGACAGATTGTAGAGAGAGAGCGAGCGGGACAATCCTCGTAGGGTTCAGCGTGTCTGTGAGCGAATGTGGGCGCGGGACAGCGGGCACATTTACTGCACTGAAAACACCGTCGGCTTGCGCTGACTGAGTATGTGTTGGTTTCGTTTTTTACTGAAACCGTGGGACACGCATCGTGTAGTGTTTGTGGGCACTGTGTCGTGGGCACATTCACTACATTTAATGCACAATTGACATGAGTCGATTTCATATGTGCGAGCCCTGCACTGTGGCGGGCTGTGTTTGTGTGTAGAAATGAACACTGGGCTGTGGGCATTTTTATTACACTCATAACACCATCGGCTGTGGCCGGAATACCAGAAAATACATTGCTTATATGATTTTTCTGGGTCGCCGTGGAAACGGCATTTGTGTGCAGGCAAGCGGGCTATGGTACCGGCTTGTTTACTGCAAAATACACTGGAACAGTCACATTTTCTTGGAACTGAACGAGCGAAAAGTTTCAGTGCAAGTCTGGCCGCGGCGAGACCAAATTTTATCTGCTGCGAGAGCTGGGATCGAACACGGGTCTCCCGTGCGAAGGCTGTAGGTTTCGCCAGTGAGCCACAGGGGGAAACGACAAAAGCCTAAAATAGCTCGAGCACATAATAGAGCGTCATCACAGTTTTGTGTGTGTTGGCGTTTGTTTGCAGGCGTGCGTGTTATACAACAGGCTCATTGCTGCAATATTGACATTTTCAGCCGCTCAAACTAAGAGGAGCTGAGAAATGTTTGAGAAATGGAGATTTGTCCGGCCTCGGCGGGACTAAAAATAAACTCTTTCCTCATTTCGCCGGTGACGCATGCCCACGGGGGGCGGGGGCGGGGTAGCTTTCTTATAACGTAAAGAAAGCTAGCCGCGGTTTTGATGCTGGCCCGTTTCCCTGATGACTCGCGGCCAGAAGGGGGAGGTCCACAGAGCAGCTGGCCTCCTCTACAGATGCAGTTATCTCGTCGTCATTAATGGCGGAAGCGGCGGCCCGCGGCGGCCGTTGTCCATCACTGAGCGACTCGATTGAAGCCGGTGAACCTGGTGGGCGAACCGGCGAGCTTTCACGGCTGGAGAAGGATCAAGGACCCGCTGAGTACGGCGCTTTGCGGCGCGGCACTACAGCGGGCGGGAGTCTCACTCACAATGGCAATAGCTGGCCTCCTCTACCGATGCAGCTATCTCGTCATCACTAATGGCGGAAGCGGCGGCGCGCGGCGGCCGCTGTCCGTCAGTGAGCGACTCGATTGAAGCTGGTGAAGCTGGCGGGCGAACCGGCGAGCTTTCATGGGCTGGAGAAGGGTCGAGGACCTGTTGAGTACGGCGCTTTGCGGCACTACAGCGGGCGGGAGTGCAGACTCGGAGAAAAAATGCCAGGCAATGCTCTTTTAGATAGAGAGAGAGAGAGAGAGTGTGAGTCGCGACGGCGAACACACACTCTAGCAGTGAAAAAGGATATTAACGCCGGAAAGCGTAGCAGGTAAGGCGGCGAGGTGAAGGCCACACACTCAGGCTCGAAGGCTCGTCCCGCAGAAGGCTTACTATCAGACGGCGCGGCTTCTCACTCCGGATCCAGCGATGCAGTAGTGCTTCGCTGAAGAGATGAAACTCAGTTTGTATCAGCCTGTCGAGTGTATTTACAGACCAAGGCCACGCCTATTCTGGCGGGACGTGACGAAATGGGCGCGAAGCGCCCCCATTGGATGTCACGTCACGCAGGGCCTCCCTCGATAGGCTTGCTGCTGTTGCCGCAGGGCAGCCAATAGGCGCGCGAGCCGTCTTGCCTATGTCTGCACGCTGCCGTACAGCGTTTTACATTAATCAAAATTAAAGGATAATTTTTGGCTTCAATATCTCGTGGAAAAGAGGTTTCCCCATAGCGTAAGATATTACGCAGTACGAGAGATACTCTCGTAAGAGAATCCTTGCATATTGTACCATTAAAGGGGTCATGACATGAGAAATCCAATTTTTTCTAATCTTCTAACATAAGAGGTATTTGAACCATTAAAGCATCCAGCAAGTTTCAAAGCTTAAAACGTCCTTCTCATTATGAACAAAGCATTTATTTAATTAAGCTACAAAAACAGCAAGTTTTTATATTGCAGGATCTGTGACGACACACAAGCAAATTAATTTGCAAATGACTGCCTCCAGAGCAAGACATCGATGAATAGTTATACATCATCGTTCCATAGGCCCCGCCCACTGTTGCTTAACGGCTGACACTGGCCTACACTGGATGTGTGCGTCGTGTCAAAAGCAAATAGAACCCATTATAATCAATCATTGACATTGTGTACACTGAGTACTGTATACAGTGCGTGTTCAGTTTCTGACATGTTATACGCACTTGAGTCTGTCGACAGGATCAAATGGAAGAGTGAAAGAACATTTGCTTTGATGCGTCCAGTTTAAACAGCTTATCTCTGTACAGACTTAGAAGAATCCCAGTGTTGGAAACAAGTGGATGATTTATTTTAATGGCGTCCTGGATCGCGTCGGAGGATTATACATTTTTACGGAACATTTTGTTTTGTAAACGAGGCACAGTGTAGTTAGCAAGAGTTTGCAAAGAAACTTTTGTTGAAAAATGAAGCAGTCAACTGTATTGGATCTGACAGCAGCTGCATCACAAACTGTAAGAATATTTTGTTGTATGAATATCTGAATATGCAATGTATCAAAAGAAAGAACAGACACACTGCTTTAAAAAAATAATAACAAATGTATTCTAGCTTCATGCTTCTTTGCATATGTTTTGATCAAGAGATTCAATACTCTTTCAGAAGATGTGGAATAGCGCTCCCTGTAGAACAGTGAAAACATGGAAAGCTGGAAATTTCCATCAATAGCGGGGAAAGAGTTCAAATAATTAAAAAAATCGGTCATGACTCCTTTTAAAAGACAGGAAAAGGAGAAACGCTTAGAGCGAAAGCATGTTGCAGTTACACTATAGTGCCGCTTATAGGCTGTATACATGCGGTGAGAAACGGGCCTAAACGTTGTTCAGTGATTAAATTAATAAGGAGCTGAATGTGGATGGGATCCATCTAGGCTACTGTGGAAAACAGCTTATGACTGTATGTGCTGATGCCCTGTCTTTTATACTTACCCTCCTCCTTTAATCAGGAGAACATCCAGAAGAAGCATGACAGGTTGGTGGAAACAGCTCCGGACTGCTCAGGGACTGTGTCAGTGTCTCCAAAAGGGCACACTGTGCATTTCCGACGGCCATGCTGTGAAACCGTCGCTCAGGCCTGCTCCTTCAAAGTCTTACATGACATTTCTGTAAGACACTGATGTTGTTTGATGGCCCATCAAATCTAACAGAAGCCTCTTTGTCCCTCATTTGAATATCAATGGGCTATCTTTTCACCACACCTCCTTTAGGAAAGTGGGGATGATTTAAATGAATGACATGAACCCTGTGAGGTTTCTTATATGCCATAGAGCTTTTGTGTGGTGACATGGTCATAATGATAAATCATATCTCATCTCCATAGGGGTGGGTGTATGACCAAATCTTACACCATGCACGGTATGAGTATTATCATATGTGTGTATAGTTATTTTATGCAGAATATTAATATTATTCATTACAAATTTTTGAGTCAAGCATCATTCAAAAAAGCTTCATGTTAAAGGGGGCATATCGTGAAAATCTGAATTTTTCAGTGTTTAAGTGCTATGATCTGGTCCCCGGTGCATCTACAAACCCAGAAAAGTGACAACCCATTAACTTTGTTTTGGTAAGCCTTTCTCTGCAAGCATGTCAAAAATTATGCTGATAAGATTTTGCTCCCCTTCTGACGTAGGAAGGGGATCTTATTATAATATTACTGTCCCTTAATCTGCACGTTTCCCCCCACAGCGCCGCCATTTGGTTTTCGTAAGCGACAACAGTGTAACCAGTTCTAACACAATGGCAAAAGTTTGGGCTAAGCATGCAAACGTACTCGGTTACTAACGTAACCTCGGTTCTCTCTAGAGAGGGAACGAGTACTGCGTAATATCTTACGCTATAGGGAAAACCTCTTTTCCACGACATATTGAAGCCAAAAATTATCCCTAATTTTGAATCAATGTAAAACGCGTTGCGACAGCATGCAGACATAGGCAAGGCGGCTCGTGTGCCTATTTGCTGACCTGTGGCAACAGCAGCAGCCTATAGAGAGAGGCTCTGCGTGACGTGATACCCAATGGGGGCGCTTCGCGCCCATTTACGTCACGTCCCGCCAGAATAGGTGTGGCCTCGGCCTATAAAAGTAGCTCGACAGGCTGATACAAACTGGTTTTCATCGTTGAAGTGAACCAGAGCTGTTGTATGCACGGCAAGATACGTAGTACTCGTTCCCTCTCTAGAGAGAACCGAGGTTATGTTAGTAACCGAGTACGTTCTCTTACAAGAGTATCTCTAGTAGCCTACTGCGTAATATCTTACGCTATGGGGAACACAATGCAACACGCCGTGCGTACTGGTATCCGACACCAAAGTCCCAAGGGCAGTAGCCCGGGGCTCATTTAGTGCATAATCACCATAGACTCACAGAGAGTCGGAGAAGAGAGGCTGCAAGCATCATTCCCATGAAATAGCATCCTACAGGAGCTAGTTATGTTAACAGTGTTTCACGCAGGCAGGGTGAACATGTTCAGCCTGAACTGGGTAACAGTACGGGCTATTCAACACCCATGGAGCTGTTCTATCGATCAGTTGAGCGATGCACAAGCAAAACTCAGTATTCTGCGCCGGTGGAGCGGGGCAGATAGTACTGAATTCTAGACCGACAGCAGCTTGGCCTGTAAGGCGGGAACCTCTAGGTTATAAAACCTTATAAATGTAGACGGCGCGGCCCAGCCTGCCGCCATACAGATATCTTGCAAGGAAGTCCCGCTGGGCCGCTAGACGAGGAGCCTCTCGTGGAGTGCGCTCTGACACCCAAAGGACACTGCAGGCTCTTAGAAGTGTAAGCCAGCGCTATGGCAAAGACTATCCATCTGGATAGGCTCTGTTTTGATGCCACCAGTCCCTTGGAGCGTCCGCCAAACAAAACGAAGAGCTGCTCGGTCTGTCTGAAGACAGACGAGCGGAACACATAAGCTCTCAGTGCCCTGACAGGGCAAAGGAGACTCGCATCCTCCTCCTCATCGTGAACCGGGAGGGCGCACAGGGAAATAACCTGGGCCCTGAACGGTGTGTTGAGGGATTTGGGCCCGTACCCGTGCCTTGGTTTGAGTATGGCTTTTGAGTCATTAGGCCCAAACTCCATACATGACGCGCTTACGGAAAGCGCCTGTAAGTTCCCTATGCGCTTCACTGAAGCGAGAGCCATAAGAAACACCGTCTTGAAAGACAGATATTTCATGTCTGACAAATGGATTGACTCAAATGGGGCACCTTTCATGGCTTCCAAAACCGTAGAAAGGTCCCACACAGGGACTGAGGGGGGTCTGGAAGGATTCAGCCTCCGAGCTCCCCTGAGGAATCGCACGACCAGGTCGTATTTCCCCAGTGATTGGCCAGACGTCGGTTTTGCAAACGCCGCTATGGCCGCCACGTATACTTTGAGCGTGGATACCTTTGCCCTTATCCAGCAGCTCCTGAAGGAAGGAAAGGACTTCCGTAACCCCGCAGTCTACGGGTGAAAAGCCCTGAGCTTGACACCAGGCAGAGAACACCGACCATTTCGAGGAATAGAGCCGTCTAGTAGACGGGGCTCTAGCCTGCGTGATCGTGTTTAACACTCCCTCCGGGAGATTAGCGGGTACCCGTTGATGGATGTAGGGACCATAATCCATGTAGGGACCATGCATGTAGGGACCATAAATCCGGGCGAGGATGCCAAATCGAGCCCTTTGCCTGAGAGAGGATGCTGGTCAGCCGCATCAGGACTGGGAACCAAGTCTGGTTCGTCCAGAGCGGAGCCACGAGCAGCACTGAGCATCTGTTTTCCCTGATCCGTTCCAACACTTGAGGCAGGAGCGAGACGGGGGGAAAAGCATAGAAGGGGCAGCGGGGCCATTCATGAGCCAGCGCATCCCTGCTCTTGGAGAAAAAGTTCGGACAGTGAGCGTTTTCTTGGGACGCGAACAGGTCCACCTGCACTCTGCCGAATGTCTCACACAGCAGTTGGATCGTCTGCGGGTGCAGCGACCATTCTCCTGCTGGGAAATTGTTTCTGGACAGTCTGTCTGGTCCCAGATTCAGGTGACCAGGCACATGCGCTGCTCTCAGTGAAAGCAGGTTGTGCATAGCCCAGACCAGGAGGCGTTCCGTCAGCCTGTAAAGGTTTCGGGACCTGATGCCGCCCTGGTGATTTATGTATGCCACCACTGACATGTTGTCCGACCGGACCAAGACATGGTGGCCTTTTATCTGGGGACAAAAGCGTTGTAGCGCGTTGTCGACTGCCAGCATCTCTAGACAGTTTATGTGTAGAGGCCTTTCCCGTTCTGTCCCCTGGCCAAAGAAAGGTCTGCCCTCGAGCAGAGCTCCCCATCCCGAGGTGGAGGCGTCCGTGGACACCACCTTCACACTCGACGGAGTCCCCAGACTCACGCCTGACTGATACCAGTCGGCTATTTTCCAAGGTTCCAGAGCCGAAACTCATTTCATGTCGACCTTGAGGCGAAACAGACCAGAGATCCATGCCCGGGGTGGAACTCGCGCTTTCAGCCACAACTGCAGTGGGAGTATGCGAAGCAGGCCCAGCTGAAGTACTGAAGATGCTGATGCCATCAGGCCCAGCATTTTCTGAAACCTTTTGAGCGGGACTATAGAGCCGCGGCGGAAGGATTTCGCGGCACGCTGAATGTCCAGTCCGCGCTCAGGCGATAGACATGCTGTCATAGACAGCGAGTCCAGCACTGTTCCCAGAAAAGAAATTTTCTGGCTGGGAAACAGCGAACTCTTCGCCCAATTGACTGTGAGACCCAGATTCTCGAGATGCTCGAGTATTGTGGTTCTGTGTTCTATGAGCTCTGAGTGCGATCGAGCTAGAATCATCCAATCGTCCAAGTAGTTCAAAACTCGCATGCCCTGAAGTTTCAGGGGTGCGAGAGCCACGTCCATGCGCTAGGGACAGGCCGAACGGTAGGACTGTGTATTGATATGCCTGGCCCTCGAAGGCGAATCTCAAAAATCGCCTGTGACGTGACGATATTTGCTATTTGTAAACCAGTCTTTCTGGCGAACTTGCGCAAGGATTTTCCTGGCTGTCAGCAGCCTGAACTGGCGCTTCAAAAGCACTCTGTTCAGCTGTCGCAGATCTAGAATGGGTCTGAGACCCCTGTCTTTTTTCGGTACCAGAAAATATCTGCTGTATAGCCCCACTTCGCTCTGAGCCTGAGATAAAGGTTCTATGGCCCCTTTGCTCAGTAGTTTCGCAATTTCGGCTCGAAGTAGATGAGATACTTCGTTGTTTACCGTGGTTTCGACTCGTGCCGTGTAACGGCGGGGACGTCGAGCGAACTGTAGCGAATAGCCTCTTTTTATTGTGTTCAACACCCATTCTGATACCCCAGGAAGCTTTGCCCACGCATCTGCGTGAATAGCTAGAGGTAGAATGAAATCTGGGCTCTGGCCGCGGCATAGCGGCGGCCGCAGAGCTTCGGTGTGCTGAGACATAAACACTGTGTTTTCAGCGTGCGAGGCGAGGGCCGCGCCGATCACGGCGGGCAGCCTGGTCGCGCTCGGTTTCTCTATAACAGATTGTGGAGAGAGAGTGAGCAGGACAAACCCCGTGGGGTTGAGCGTGTTTGTGAGGGAATCTGGGCGCGGGACAGCGGGCACACTCACTGCACTGAGAACACCGTCGGCTTTTGCTGACTGAATGTGTGCTGGTTTCGTTTTTACAGAAACTGTGGGACACGCATCATGTAGTGTTTGTGGGCACTGTGACGTGGGCACATTCACTACATTTTTCGCATAATCGACATGAGTCGATTTTATTTGTGCTAGCCCTGAACTGAGGCGGGCTGTGTCTGTGTGTGGGAATGGGCACTGAGACGTGGGCATTCTTACAACACTCAGAAATTACACTCTTTATTCGATTTATCTGGGTAGCCGTAAAAACGGCTTTTGTGTGCAGGCAAGCGGGCAAACGAACTGGCTTGTTGACTGCTAAATATGCTGGAACAGTCACATTGCATGGAACTGGACGAGCGAATCGTTTCGGTGAAAATCGGGCCGCAGCGGGATCTGAACACTGTCGCTTTCCTAGGAGGGCTAGGAAGGCTTTGGAACCTCGGGCATGATCTGAATCCTCGGCCGGGGCCCGCGCTGAGGGGGGCGGCGTGCGGCAGAGCGAGAGCGCGGTCTTTGTTCTCGGCCCTGGCGGTGCTGAGAGGCGGCGGCGGTAGGTGCAGGCTGGGAGCTCCGGGCAGACGGCAGTTTTGAGCTACAATCTGCGGAACTAGAGTGCTTCAGGAGGAAGTGCTTCATCGCCTGTGATGTCTTTTGAACCTCTTGGTATCTGTCCGCGAAATCCTTGACGGCAGATCCGAAGAGGCCAGTTGACGAAATGGGCGCGTCGAGAAACACAGCACGCTCTGAATCCGTCATCTCAGACAGTGTCAACCAAAGGTGTCTCTCAGCCACGGTGAGAGAGTCCATGTTCCGCCCCATCGCCTGTGCAGGAGATTTCGCAGCGCGTAGAGCCAGGTCCGTAGCGCTCCTTAAATCCGCGACGCTGATCGATTCCACGCCTTCCTCATCCATTTTACGGAGAAGGTCGGCCTGGAAGATCTGCAAGATGGCCATTGTGTGCAGCGCTGACACAGCTTGTCCGGCGGCGGTGTAAGCGCGACCATGCATGGCTGACGTCACTCGGCAGGCCTTGGATGGCAGCACTGTCTGAGCTCGCAGTCCAGCAGAGGGCGGGCAGAGATGTGATGCTACCGCTGCTTCCACTGGAGGAAGAGAAAGGTACCCTCTATCTTTCGCACCGTCCACAGTGGAGAATGCAGCAGAGACAGAGGTACGTATCCTGGCCGAGAAGGGGGCGTTCCAAGACCTCGCGACTTCTTCGTGAAGCTCAGGAAGAAAAGGCGCGGGTCTGGAGTGTGACGGCTCGTGGTCCTTTTTGAGGAAGCATCCGTCCAGTCCGTTGCGCGCGGGCTGCGCGGGCGCCTCCCAGTCGAGGCCGAGGTTGTCGACGGCTTGAGAGAGCAGACGCATCAGCTCTGATTCAATGCCAGCCCATTTCCCAGAAGGCTCGCAGGCAGTGGGGGGGAGGTCCACGGGGCTCGCCCAATCCTCACTGTCTGATGCCAGGATAGAACAGGCCTCGGCTGTTTCGTCAATCTCAATGGCGGAAGCGGCGGCAGACGGCGGCCTTTGTCCGTCGGTAAGCGACTCTAGCGATGCCGTTGAAGCTGGCGGGCAAACCGGCGAGCTTTGGCGGGCAGGAGAAGGCTCGGGACCGCGCTGAGCACGCCGCTTTTTACGGCGCAGCGCTACAGCGGGCTGGAGTGCAGGCTCTGAGAATGATGCCAGGCGAGTCCTCAGAGTCACCATAGGCAATGGCTCACAGTGAGGGCATCCGCCGTCGACGAGAGCGAGAGCCGCATGATCCTCACCCAGGCAGGAAACGCAGATGACGTGACGGTCCCAGTCGCTGAGTGTGGCTCGGCACGAGCCGCAGGATCTTTGCATCTTTAAAAAGACGCAGCTCTTTTAGGAGAGAGAGATAAACAGTGAGAGTGTGAGTCGCAGCGGCGAACACACACTCTAGCAATAAAAGGATATGGACGCCGGAAAGCGTAGCAGGTACGGCGGCTGAAGGCGGCGAGTTGAAGGCCAGCGTCTTCAGGCTCGAAGGCTCGTACCGCAGAAGGTTTTCTGTCAACGGCGCGGCTTCTCACTCCGGATCCACCGATGCAGTAGTGCTTCGCTGAAGAGATGAAAAATCAGTTTGTATCAGCCTGTCGAGCTACTTTTATAGGCCGAGGCCACGCCTATTCTGGCGGGACGTGACATAGGCCGCCTTGCCTATGTCTGCATGCTGTCGCAACGTGTTTTACATTGATTCAAAATTAAGGATCATTTTTGGCTTCAATATCTCGTGGAAAAGAGGTTTTCCCCATAGCGTAAGATATTACGCAGTACGAGAGATACTCTCGTAAGAGAACTCTTCTGTCGTTGGCTGGACAGATGAGCACAGAACACTATTTGACTAAAAAATGTCACAGCTGTCTTATACGGACCTCAGGGAACTGTCAACTTGTGTAAAAATTAAACATGACGGTACAGTACATTCAAGTCGATGAGATGAATCAATGTAACTCCACAACAACTACATAAATGTATCCAATAACCATTCAGAAAGGTCCAGGTGCAGTCTAAAAGTTGCAGCCTCTTCCTGAGTCTCTCTGTAAAGCCTGGAACACACCAAGCCAACGGTCGGCCATCTGGCAGTTTTTGTGTGTCGGCCAACTAAGTTTTCTCAGTGTGTTCCGTACCGTCAGCTGAAATTTGTCCTCGTCGGCTTTGTTTCGACCGATTCGACATGTTGAATCGGCGTCGGGCCGTCGGTGAAAGAGGGAACTCTGATTGGCTGTTCAGAGTCAGTGCATGAGAATAATAACAAAACGGCGAGCAATGAAGTCAACACGCTACAGATAAAAGGCTGTTTTTATTTTACATCATCTTACTTAGTGTTCCTTGGCAAATATTTAAATATTAACATGAGCGGAGTGGAATAAAGAAAGCGTTTAGCAGGATTGATATTCAAAACGGTAAGCACACACTGCTTTGTTTACGGTATATGTATCTGCAGCCTGCAGCGTCGGTTTCCCTTTTTGAATGACGAATATAGACGCATATATCTGCAGAAATAGACAGCTGTCTCATTTACACGCAGGCGCCGAACGTGCATTCTAGCTAACAGTCGGCAGTAGTTCTCTCGGTGTGTTCAATGCAGCTTTTTACCCCAACGCGAGGCGACAACACAGTCGGCTTTCATCAGCGCTAGTTGGTCGCCGTCGGTTTGGTGTGTTCCAGGCTTAAGGCTGCACTCCGCTACTGGTTATTTCTGAGATTTTGGATGTGTAAAGCTGCTTCTGAACAGAGGTGGGGAGCAGCAGCTCATTTGCATTTAAAGGGATACACACAAAAACTTTTTTGCTCACACCCAGAAAGGGGCAAATTTGACAAGCTATAATAAATGATCTGGAGGATATTTTGAGCTGAAATTTCACAGACACATTCTGGGGACACCATAGATTTATATTACATCTTGTGAAAAGGGGCATAATATGTCACCTTTAAGTAACACCATAGCTAGAAAGTCTAAATAAAACAATGATCAATTATAATTGTCTGGGCCACATTTGATAGGTCTTGATACCCTCCTACCTCCATATACTGCTTGCAGATGACACATTTTCAGCTTTTAAATGTAACCTCTAGAAACATCACGTGTGGCACAGCTCAACTGAATTGCTCCCATTATAATCAACAAAGTAGTCTGCACACGAAGTGCCCATCTGCAGCAGCTTGGAGAATAATTTACTGTAGGTTTGCTTAGTGTTGATTTTTAAAATCATCCCATGGATATCACAGTATAAACAGCAGATTTTTGAATGTTTGATTCATTTTTTCCCAGCGCACAGCATATAGTGTCACACAACCTAGCCCCACTTTGGATGTAGCATCACATAATAAAAGCAGCAAGAAGTATCTGGATGGAAGAAAAACATTGAGTTGATGTCTCACTTGATGTGCACTGCCAAGAGCCTAATGTGTAATTTATTATCCTCGACTAATGAAATATTTTCTTTAAGGGGTTCAGGTTGAACAGAAACAGAAATGTCGGTCATGTTGAACCCCTGTTTTGGCACGCATTTGCACCTCCTCACATGCTTCTGATTTCCCTCTACTGGAGCAAACCAGCTTTTGTTGACAAGCTCTTTGCTGAATCACAAACAGACAAGAATACTAGGCTCTTTTGCATACTGATTCTTCTTACCTTCAAGTTCTGATTCTTTTTTATACTCTGCCTCATGGGGGATCATTATGAGAGAAGAGCACAGAAACATAGCAGAGAAAGGAGGGTGGAACTGAAAGGAATGAGAGGGCATTGTGTTTGCCCTCGAAGACAATTTTACAGTCTTGCAGCCAGGTTTGAGCTGTAATATAATTGTAAAGATCTGATTTGAGAAGGAAATATTTAATAGAATTTTTTAAAATAAAATACTTCTAAAAAAACTGTATTTTAACAGGCTACACATGTCATACAACGAGTCAGCAACAAAACTAATTTATAAAGGGGTATTTCACCCAAAAATGAACATTCTGTCATCATCATTTACTCCTACTCATGTCATCCGAAACCCATAAGGCTTTGGTTAATCTTCAAAACACAAATTTAGATATATTTTATGAAACCTGAAATTGGCCCAATCAGCTGTGAGCAAAGTGACACATCTCTGACGAAATAAAGTGAATCGCAGGTTCTTTATGTTTCAAGGCATGTGATTGGCTGTTCGCTACTGATGTCACACATGTGCAAGCGCTGCATGAACTCAGGATTAAATGGTGTGCGTATGGTACGGTGTGTTTCTCTCATATGGAATACCTGCCTTTACTTTGTTTATTAAAACGAAGCTTTAACTTGATCTTCTCTCGTCTTCATTGAACTCAAAGCATTACACCAACAAAGCCTGATTGAGTTTGTTCAACAACTATGGTATAGGCCCAAGGTAATCCAAAACGGTTATACATTTTCGTTAAAACCAATCAAAGAATCAAGTTGTTAATCCAAGTCTAGTGAAAAGAACCAAGTCGTTCATTTAAGAAACGGACCCCATAATGGTAGTGCTGTTTGATTCACTAAAAAGAACCAGTACTGTATGCACTGAAGTTTCATGTAGAAGGCACAAAAAATGTGCAGTGCTACCGCTGACTCTGAGTAGTTCAGGAAGCACTCTGTCTGACTATTTCCATCTGCATCAGAGGACACAAATTGAGTACTTGAGTAAAAGTACAGATCGTACCGTAATAAAATAAGACTCCAGTAAAAGTATTAAGTAGGGCCTACTACTATTCAATTGTAGTAAAAGTACAAAAGTACTTGATTTTTAGTGTACTTCAATATTAAAAGTAAAAATGTGTACTATTGAGGGTGCTCATGGCAAGGGTTGGAAACCACTGTTTTAGGAATACAGTTTATAACCTGCCAGGTTTACCTGGATACAAAGGAGGATTGTTTTCCTCGAATTCCGGTTCCCCTCTTTACCTTTAGATGATTATTAAATCAGCTCCTGAATAATGGATCTAATCTCATGCAAATTAAGTGACAGCCAGAATCCCCTCAGTTTAGGCATGATGAATGTTTAAGTGAATCCACGAATGTACTAAGAGACTGGGTAGAAAAGGAACAGATAAAGAAGCAAGCCTACAGCAATTTAGAAGTAGCCATGTTTAATTTAAAATGTGTGCTACCATGAAATCAGTTCAGTTGCGGTGGTGAACAAGCTTAGAGAACCAGCATTAATCAAGCCAGAGTTGGTGTGCCCTGCCAGCCATAGTGTTCCACAGCAGCTGGAACCTGGTGCAAGAAACTGATAAGGTCACGAAAAAGCTGATAATAATTTCAAGCAAATCAGCGAGTAATCAGTGTTGCTAGCTAGGATGAAATGCCACTGCAATTTTACAATTTAAAACATTTTGAAAGGTTAGATATAGCACATTTCTCATGAATCTCGCTGATCGTATGACTCAAGAGTAGATTATTGGATGCTTTGATCACACATATAAAATGAACAATTCACACTATTAGCTGACACTGGAACCTTCCAGGTGGTTTGACTAAATCCAGGAGGTAATATGCATTGAAATTGATGAAACTGATTTAAACAAATCACACAATATGCTCCCTCTAAATAATTAGCAAGCTCTCTTATTATGAGTTAATCCTTCCAGCCACTGGCTTATTGAGTGAGGAATCTGACTTGGCATTATAACATCTGGCTGTTAGACCCAGAATCAATCCATTTGAGCTGAGTCAGAGGTGCCAACAGCAAACCCCACTGCCATCACAACCAGCATTGTAGAAAACAAGCTAGTGATAGAGAAATGAAATGTGCTAAATTAATTTTCTTGCATTTAATCATGAAATACATCTCTAAAATATATTGGTATGTTATTTGACTCTATGATTAATGTATTGTGAGTGCAGATTTGTGAAAACTCCACTAGTCTCTGGTCTGAAATAGATGTTTTTTGTTATGAAAAAGAATGGTTTCAATTAGGATTGTTCAGCGACACCATTATCTCTATCTGTTTTTGGGTTGGTTGCAATGACAAAATGATTTGTTTCTGTATTCAGATAGCATACAAGGAAAGTGCGTTGAAACAGAATGAAGAGCCTATTTATTTAACTCTGTTCCATTTATAATTTGCATCAAATATGACTTGTATAAAAAAAAATCTGGAAAACAAAATCTGACAAAGCTTCTTAATGGCATAATAGTATGGTTTTTCTTTGCGGGTGACTTCAAATTATTTTAGAAAGAAATCGCTCCTATTCTTTGTCAGACATTTATTTTTTGGTATTTAATATCCGTCTTTATGTGATTATTAATCTCTTTTTGAATAAGGTATTCAGGTTCTGGCACAGGCTTTGTTTCGATAAATAATTGATTTGCCGGTTTTTAAGTATAGGTAAAGTATTAGAATACAGCCTATACATTATTGATTATGGTACTTGCAGATATAACGTGTCTATCAAGAAACTATGTCTCCAGAAATAAAGGCAAAACGCTTTGTGGTCTAACTCACAGCTGGGGTTTTCATCCTGATCTTGCCGTTCATACTAATTATATTGCTTTTAAATATCCAACATTTATTAAGCTTGAACCATCATTGAATCACTACAGAGGACTACTAAGAAAATATTCACTTTTTCCTTCGCCCATGCATTAACATAGAGAGCAACTTTGCTTAAAATTGTTGTTCTGATTTTCTAATGAACTCCACAGCTGTGCAGCGAGTTCAGCTCAACCTGCGTGCATCTGCAGACCGTGGAAGTGATGATTTCTCCAGGCTACAGTTACTCAATCATTACCCATACTGCCACGGTTTTAACGAGGTTGGGATTGTCGGTTTTCTCAGAAGTGTACATCCCCTTGAGGCAGTATAAACCTTTCCAACAGTTTTGTTTTCTCGGGAGACACCGAGGCACAGCTGTTTTATCTCAACAACATGAGCAGAGCAGCAAGTGCAACTAAGCTCAGAATAATCAAGGTCTGACTTACACGGTGAGTCTGGTGCCTCCTCCAGAGAGAGATACATTTTTAACTATTACTGATCTTTCGGAGGGACAGTTTGCACCTCCCTGTAGAGATTTAATTCTGGGCTGTAAGTTGTGATGGCTCACCTGATCTGTCGGTTCCCCCTTTGTGAGCACTGTCGGCGTGTAATCGGTCCATCTGCTCGGTGTGTTTGAGGTATTGCCTCACCTGGCAGGAGGCTCAAAGTTAGTTTTTCCCTACACTCAGCTGGGCCTATTTGACTGACAGTAATGGGAACGTTTTGGGACCGTTTAGGACTGTAATCGCACTGTTTTTGAAAGTTACCTATATTTAGAGAATGTAGAAAATATGTATAACCACTTTAAATCTATACTGTATGTTTATTTCTATGCACTTGAATCTATGTTCTTAATCGAATAGATATGGAAAACATCCATCCATCCATCCATTCTCAGAAAGGCTGCATTTGTTTGATGAAAAATACAGTGAACACTTCTGAGTGTATATAAGCATTTTTTAGAAAGGAAAATTTAAAAGATAAAAAAGTAGTATAGGAAGAATCAATGACCTATGAATAATTTACTGTCAACGTGAGAATAACATGTAATCAAAAAAAAGTAAATGTTGTCTGATTACGAGTATTTTAAAATAAAGTATAATCTAATTACAAGTAGCCTACTCCATAGCTCTGCGGGGAACTCGGGGAAGGGAACTCGAGCTGCGTTGAGACGCGGTGGGGAACGCTCTGCGTGATTGCGTCGTGAAGCACGTGTATAATCAGTCCAATGGAAGAGCTAGACGTCATAGGCGGGTGACGTCATAGACCAGGAAGCTATAAAGCACACCTGAAAACAGACCGCGACAGCTTCTGTGCCTTCAGCAAGCGATCAGTGTATTCTGTCCTTGTCATATTTATTGTTGTCTGTCAAGTTGCAATATATATATATATATATATTATGGCAAAAGAGAGCAAGCAGCTTCATGTTGTTCCCTGCCCACGTTATATCACAGGTGGGGACACACACATCAGCTTTCTGGTACTATTTGGGAGTGGAGCATGCCACAGTCAGTTCTCGAGTGGGCTGACTGTGAGCATTGCGAGAAGCTGCTCCGCTCCCGCCGGGCGTTCTTCGAGGAGGACGGTTCGGTTTGCGCTCCCCACGTGGGTCCCGCTATTGCGGAATGCACGGCGGCGACTTGCATTTTGGGGTTCGCAAACGGATCTGACAGCGGGGGCTGGGACGGGCCCCGCCCTATCTCAGCTTTCACCTGCCAGATCCAGTGCTGGCGATTCCAGTTCCGAGGAATTGGTATCGTTAGTGTTTTGTTTAAAAAAAGAGAACAAAACAAATAAAGATATTAAGAAAAAGACAGATGTTTGAGTTTTCAATAAATGAATAAATAAGTCAGCTCATAACTCTGTTGAATAAAGAGGAGCTTTAAAAGGAGGTTTATCTAGTGCTGTTGCTAGTTAAATATTTTCTGGCCAGCTGAACATTATGAGAGTGAAAAAGAGAGTTTATTAGATGAAATATATCTAAAAACAGAAAAACTCTGTATCTCAGCTTCCTCGTCGGGGACTGCCGTTTTTCCCTATCTCCACACCACACTGAGGTGTCGAGATCGTGGAATAAGCCGGTTTCTATTTTATGTGTTTAATGCCCAAACGTCTAACTATAGTAATGCTATGGGTATTAAGTATTATGGTATGACAGTTCCTCGGGTTAAAGAGACGCTTGCTAGCTTTCTCTCTCCCGAGTCGGCGTCATCATTTTTAACCCCGACGTTACCCACCAGGCATCTTAAATAAATAAAGAAACATTTTATTAGGCAGCGCTGGTGGGTGAATTATAAAGACATGGATGAATGTGAGGTTGTCAGCACTGACGCTATTCGAGAATTACGTCGTGCAAAAACAGATAAACTTTACTGGGGAGGGACAGTTTTGAGAAATCGTTTCTCCTCTGCGTCCTCTGGGGGGCGACTCTCTGAGGAGGGTTGCAGCACGGCCAGTTCTGTTTTTTTCCTGCTGGTGGCCACGGATTGATATATTTATATATATATATATATATATATATATATATATATATATGTTTTTTTCTGATTTAAAAATAAAGAAAAATAAGATAAAATTATGTCTGTTCTTCTGGACGCTCCCCTTTCAAAAAACTAAGAAATAAACCATTCAGCGACGTTCCAGAGGTTTCTTCCTCACCAATCTAATGTTCCTGAGTCTGCTGGGCGGAGCAGTCTCGGTCTACTAAGCCCCTCGCAGCACAGAGTGCAAAACGAGCATCGCCATTTGGGTCCTCCACAATCGAGGGGGACTTGGGTGGCGGTAGCAGTCTAGCCAGTTAGAGATATGCAAGATCTGAGGACTATTTTATCTCTAAAAAAGCTTGGACAAATAGGAAGCCCTGACGCCGAGGCTATCAGGCGTCTAAAGGGTGGTCCCCTCCGGGGTAGGGATGGTTTTGAGAAATCGTTTCTCCTCTGCGCCCTCTGGGGTGCGACTCTCTGAGGAGGGTCGCAGTGCTGGCAGTTCGGTTGTTCCCTGCCGGTTCGCCGTTCAGGGCACCGGGGTTTCAGCGCCCCCATACGATCCTCCGAGGAGGGTCGTAGGAACTAAGTTATTAGTTCTGAGGACTGTCGTCATCTCTAATAAAGCTTAGACAGGAAGTCCTGTCGTAAAAACGAGGCTATCAGGCTTCTAAAGGGTGGTCCCCTACGGGGTAGGGATGGTTTTGAGAAACCGTTTCTCCTCGGCGTCCTCTGGGGTGCGACTCTCTGAGGAGGGTCGCAGCGTTGCCAGTTCGGTTGTTCCCTGCCGGTTCGCCGTTCAGGGCACCGAGGTGTCAGCGTCCCCATACGATCCTCCGAGGAGGGTCGTAGAACGGTCAGTTCGGTTGTTCCCTGCCAGTTCGCCGCTTCAGGGTACCGTAGTGACTGTTCAACCAAATCCGGAGGCCAGTCTTGAGAGACTGGTTTCCCTAGTAGAATTTCTGCCAGCTTGGAAACTACTGCCACATATTTCTCGGTGGGTCCGGCACACTATAGAAAAGGGTTCAGAATTCAGTTCTTGTCCGCCCAGATTTCTAGGGGTCCTCCCCACTGTGGTGGACCCCGAGCAGGCTTTGGTTATGGAGCAGGAAGTACTGACACTTCTGCAAAAGGAGCTGTAGAAGGGGTTCGTCCTCCCGGCAGACAGTCAGGGTTTTACTGCCATTACTTCATTGTTCCTAAAGAGGATGAGGGGTTGCGTCCTACTCTAGACCTGCGTCAATTAAACAGCAGGTTTCAGAATCTTAAGTTGAAAGTAAGCAAAAAATGCTTACGCTAAATATGATTGTGTCACAGACTCAGTCCGAGGACTGGTTTGTCACAATAGACTCAAAGGACGCTTACTTATCTATCCATCCTCATCACAGGAGATTCCTGAGGTTTGCTTTCAGGGGCGAAGCATGCCAGTATCGGGTTCTTCCTTTCGGCCTAGGTTATCACCCCGGACCTTTTATAATATGCGTGGATGCAGCTCTGGCTCCCCTGAGATTCCAGGGCATTCGCGTATTAAATTATATCGACAATTGGTTGATTTTAGCTCAGTCCGAGCTTTTGGCAGTTCAACATCGAGATGTCGTTCTGTCCCACATAAGGGGGTTGGGGTTGCGGCTCAACACCAAAAAGAGTGTACTCCTCCCAGCTCAGAGGACCACTTTTCTTGGTGTATTATGGGATTCGACAACAATGCAAGCACGCCTGTCTCCTGCACGTATTTCTGCGATTCTCACAGCCGTAAAGAATGTAAAACTAGGTCAGTCACTCACTGCAAAACAGTCTCTGAGACTGTTGGGGCTCATGGTAGTTGCGTCCAACGTAGTTACTTTTGGCCTTCTGTACATGAGACCCCTGCAGTGGTGGCTCGGGACCAAGGGGTTTTCTCCGAGGGGAAATCCGTTTTCCCATGATCAAGGTCACGCGGCTATGCCTTCATGCCTCGGTCATGTGGAAGAAACCTTGGTTCCTCGCCCAGTGCCCAGTGCTGGGGGCTTCTTGTCGACGCGTCACGCTATCGACGGATGCTTCCCTCACAGGATGGGGAGCGGTCATGAGTGGCCGCTCGGTGAAAGGTCTTTGGCTGGGGCTCATGGGAGTTGCTTCCATCGTAGTTACTTTTGGCCTTCTGTACATGAGACCCCTGCTGTGGTGGCTCAGGACCAAGGGGTTTTCTCCGAGGGGAAATCTGTTTTCGCATGATCAAGTTCATGTTCATGTTCATGTTCATTTCGCATGATCATGTTCTTCGTCATGTGGAAGAACCTTGGTTCCTCGCCCAGGCCCAGTGTTGGGGGCTTCTTGTCGACGCATAATGCTATCGACGGATGCTTCCCTCACAAGTCGGGGGCAATCATGAGTGGTTGCTCGGCGAAGGGTCCGGACAACACACTGATGGTCTCGTTTATCAGAGCAGATATCCTGTTGAGGCAGGGGCTGTGGCCCGGGGAATGGAGACTTCACCCCGAGGTGGTGGAGTTTCTTATGGGAACTTCGGTCAAACTACAAGTCGACCTTTCGCATCGCTTGTACAATGAAATGCCCTTGCGGTTCTCCCTCACGCATCCAGCTCCGCTTGGACTGGATGTGATGTAATAGGTGTGGTTGCCGCTACACCTATACGCTTTTCCCGATATCTTTGCTCCTGGTAGCTCTGGAGTTCTGGATACTGTGGGCTCAGCCTCTGAGGGGGCCCAGCTCATAGATTCAGGTCTCTCGACCGAGGTCGTGGAGACCATACTCCAGTCTATAGCTTCCTCCACGAGAAGACTAAATATGCTGTTCTCTGCCTGGTGCAGAGAACGCCTTCTGAATCTTGTTTCTGCCCCGTGGGTACAGTACTTGATTTCTGTATGAATGTTTCTTTACTGGGTTATCTCTGAGGAGAGATCCTTAATTTCGTCTTCTCCGTGGTACATGAGGCTGAGGCCTACACGTACTTGGATTTGCACCTGCTATGGTGATAGTATTTCTTCACCCCAGGTCGGGTTGTATTTCTAGGTCCCTACTAAATGTGCAGGTCATTTGTGCAGCAGGCCTTCTGTCCTCCACCTTTAATACCCCAGATCAGGAAAAACTTAATCTGTTACGCCCTGTCCGGGCTTTGGCTGCGTATGTTCACAGAGCTGCTCAGTGGCGTATATCAGAACAATTATGTGTCTGCTTCGGCATCTAAACAGATGATGAGCAAGTGGGTAGTTGAGGCTACCTTCACCTATGGCTGTTCAGGCCCATTCTACAGGAGTATGGCTGCCTCTAGGCTTTAATTTCGGGTGTTCCCCTTCAGGACATTTGTAATGCGGCAGGCTGGTCCTCACCACATACATTGTCAGATTTTATGACTTACACCTCTCCACTCCTGGGGCTAGGTTGCTTGCTTCTTAATGTGCGCAAGGACTTCACACAGAACGGGCATTTGTCTTTATGGCGTCGTGGGTATGGGGTTCCCACCGCGTCTCAACGCAGCTCGAGTTCCCTTGAAAGGGAACGTCTCAGGTTACATATGTAACCCTGGTTCCCTGAGAGGGAACAAGACGCTGCGTTTTCCTGCCATACTTCCTGCATGCCCTGATCGACTTGCTTCAGGCTTTTTCAGAAGCTGGCGCAGTCTGTTTTCAGGTGTGCTTTATAGCTTCCTGGTCTATGACGTCACCCGCCTATGACGTCTAGCTCTTCCATTGGACTGATTATACACGTGCTTCACGACGCAATCACGCAGAGCGTTCCCACCGCGTCTTAACGCAGCGTCTCGTTCCCTCTCAGGGAACCAGGGTTACATACATAACCTGAGACGTTTCTCTGGATTTCTATGTCTGTGTTTGAGTAAAATTAACATTTTTGTTTTAATTCTATAAACTAAAACTACTGACAACATTTCTTCCAAATTTCAAATAAAAACATTGTCATTTAGAATGTTATTTGCAGAAAATGGTTCGGCTTGATTCCAGCCTTGCTAAAGAACCCCCAGATCATCACCAATCCTCCACCAAATTTCACAGCAGGACATTGTGTAGGTTGTAGGTCTCTCCAGGTCTCTGTCTAAGCATAGAGGACCAGGTGATTGGCAAACCTGAAAGCTGGACTCATCAAAAGAGATCAGAATAGTGCAGATCTGTCTTTTTGAAGGACACTTGACTCAAGCCACATACAAGGTTATCCTAGAAGAAAACTTGCTCCAACATTAATGTGACCAACTTTTTTTCGTTGAGTGTTTATTGAGTAATTTTTAGACATGTAAAGCACTTTGGCCAACTTGTGTTTGTTTATAAATGTGCTTAACAAATAAATGTTGATTGATTGATTGAAATAGGGAGCATGCCAAGACACATGAAAGCTGTGATTGGAAATCAGGGTTATTCCACCAAATATTGATTTCTGAACACTTCTGAAGTTAAAACATTAGCATTGTGTCGTTAAATTAATACAAACTTTATATTAGCATTATTCAAGGTCTGAAAACATGTATCGTTTTTTGTTAGTTTGACTAGTTGTCATTTTCTGCTAACAAATGTTCATATTGACAATATTTTAATTGGAAATTTGGAAGAAATGTTGTCAGTAGTTTATAGAATAAAATAAATGTTAATTTTACTCAAACACATACATATAAATAGTAAATCCAGAGAAACTGCTAATTTTGCAGTGGTCTCGTGTGTGTGTGTGTGTGTGTGTGTGTGTGTGTGTGTGTGTGTGTGTGTGTGTGTGTGTGTGTGTGTGTGTGTGTGTGTGTGTGTGTGTGTGTGTGTGTGTGTGTGTGTGTGTGTGTGTGTGTGTGTGTGTTGTGTGTGTGTGTGCGTGCGTGCGTGTGTGTGTGTGTGTGTGTGTGTATTGTATACTTGTATGTACAATGTGGCTCTGTGTTTTAGGTAATCAACCATCCCTGACTAGAGCACTGTGAAAGAACCCGCAGGTAACAGATCGATTTTGCCTTCGCTGTTTTTCCCAAGGTCTGTTGCTGTACAGTCATAAAATGCTGTCAGTTTTGTTACACTGTCATTCATAAAAGATTGTTGCTGTCAATGTCACATTTTCTCCACAGGCATTGTGATGTTTGAAAGCAACATGACACTTTGATAACTGGTGTCACTCTCTTCATTTAGTGCAAAAGATGAAATTTCAGATGAAAGAATGTAGACTACAGTATCTTGCATCTTCGTTACTTTCCTATCTGAGTTGCTTCTCTGAAACGTCCATCTGTTCCAAGCTCAGGGTTTTTTTTCCTGAGATGTGAGCCTGGGAGAGCATCATACCAGCAGTCAGCCGCTTGTTCATTGCTGATTACACAACACAGGCCTCGGACCCCCTCCACAAGAGCTGTATGTCTGCTCATCAAACTGCAACATCTGCTTGCTGTTGTTCCAATCATGCTGGGAATGAATGAAGGCTCTGTATGTGGAAAAAGAAAAAAACTTCATTTTTGTTTAATTTAGCTCTTTATACAGTTGTTTTACAAAGCGTTTTTTACGGGCATAATAAATCTCCTAGTCTACGTCATATTGAAGTCAGCTTGCTGTAGATGTACTCAAACAAATGCATTTCGTATTTTAAGATGAATTTGCCTCTACTCAATATTGCATGACCGAGACTGCACTTTTAGCTATTTTTGATTAAACTATTTAAATTAATCTCTTTGTAATCTCACAGTTATGTTCTGGATAAAGCATTTGAAAGTGAGATTTATTAGAAGATGAAAGTTAAATAACCTTTCAGTCATGCTTAGATTAATCAAATGTGAGCCCTGAATCCAGAGACATTAAATTAGGCCTACATAGAAAGTTTGCATTAGCATTAAGTCAGCACCTCTGTTATCTGATTCAGGAGAATATGGTTTGAAAGGCTTTCTCAGCTGTGTTACCGTTACCCAGGGCCAACTGCAGTCACAGCTCTATTTAAAGAGTGGCACAGTGCCCTGGCAGCGACTATTGATTTATGCCCTTGAAAACCAGTGCATTCGCAAGGAATTACTGCATGTGACAAGTGAGCAGGATTAGTGTTATGAGTCATCGTGTGAATGTGCAATTTTAATAAAAGAAATCTAAAAAGATAGCATACTCTGTGTGACAAAACGAGGTTGAGGACGAGAACTGTCTAAATCAGGTTGCAATGGTTAAACAAAATTAACAGCTTTCAAATAAAGGACTTATAAAGTGCTCAAAAACGAAAACCTTCATCAGTCATTTGAAACTTGTAAGATTTTATTTACATGATTTCGAGCTGTCGAGCTCCATACATCAAAAAGCAGATTTCTGTGCTGTATTTGTAGTCTTCTAAGCTAAGGGATAGTTCACCCATAACTCACTGAAAATTCTGTCCTCAATCACTGGCCCCCGTCCTGTTTGCCGGAGTGATGAGATAGTTAGTAGACTGTCCTCACTCAATGGCTGGCTGTTCTAAGTGGTGTCCGCAAAATAATATAGAATTCATAGACAATTGGAGTTTTTGGGGCAGACCAGACCTGCTGAAAAGAGATGGTATTCATCCCTCCTGGGATGGTTCTGCTCTTCTCTCTATTAATATGGTACTTAGTCTTAGAGCTCAAACATGACAATCTGGGGCTCAGGTCAGGAAGCAGACAGACTGGCTAAACCGACCGTCTGCTAGCTGTCTCACGTCACTGAGGTCAGATAAATCCCATCACACAGAGACTCTTTCACCTAGATATCATCATATAGAGACTGTCTGTTCCCCGAATTAGGAAATACAAAACACTTTCAAACCCATCTAAGGGTAAAAATTGTATTGACATTCAACAAATAAATAACAGAAATAATACAAATGAACAAATGATAAAGCTTGGGTTGCTGACTATTCGATCCCTTACTTCAAAATAACTTATTGTTAATTATATGATTACAGACTATAACCTAAATGTGCTGTGTTTGACAGAAACCTGGCTAAAACCAAACAATTACATTACTTTAATGGTCCACCCCCCAAGATTACGGTTATAAACACTAACCTCGCCCGAAAGGCAAAGAGGGAGGTGTTGCTGTAATTTATAGTAAAATTTTCAGAATTACTTAGAAGTCTAGTTTCAAATATAATTCCTTTGAAGTGTTGGTGCTAAATGATAAATCACGTTTGAGATTTGTGCTGGCTACTGTATACAGGCCACCAGGGCACCATACAAACTTTATCAAAGAATTTACTGAATTTCTATCAGAGTTATACTGGCTGCAGATAAGGTCCTAAGTGTTGGTGATTTTAATATACATGTAGATAACGAAAAAGATGCATTGGGATTGGCATTTAAATAATAATAATAATAATACATTATAGCGCCTTTCAGAATACTTAAGGTCGCTTTACAATAAAGTACAAATAAACAGACAAAGCTGACTCCGTGTTACAAATATGTTAGATCTATCACTTCTGCCACTAAAAAATGCTTTATTAATAATCTTTCTGATCAGGTTCATCAACTCAGCATCCCAGCTTAGAGGAACTCGATATTGCGACAGAAACTTTTAACTCTCTCTTTTCCAGCACTTTAGACAGTTGCTCCTTTGTGCTTAAAGGAAATAGTCCAACGCCATGGTACAACGAGCACACTCGGGCCCTTAAGAGAGCGGCCAGAAAAATGGAGCGCAACTGGAAGAAACAAAACGTCTCGGTTACGTATTTAACCCTCGTTCCCTGAGTAGGGAACGGAGACGTTACGTCGGATGACGACGAATGGGGGTTTCGCTTAGAACACCTATCGACTTCGAGTATTACAAAACGAGCCAATGGCGATGAAATGCCATGGGTCTGCGGAATTTGCATAGCGTATCCCCGCCCCACCGCGTGGGTATAAAAGGAGGATGCCGGCAACATGCAGGTATGTCTTCGCTGAGGAGCCGAGACTGAACTCAGGCGTCTGCCCAGCGTTACAGCGGAAGTGGCAGGGAGACGTAACGTCTCCGTTCCCTACTCAGGGAACGAGGGTTACATAAGTAACCGAGACGTTCCCTTTCGTAGTCACTCCGAGTTACGTCGGATGACGACGAATGGGGGTCCCCGTGTATTCACGCCACCTTCACAGCTGTCTTCCAGTGCCCTGTGAAAGTCTGATCCCCCTGTCGTGATACTGGCACGGACGAAGGAGTCCTACTTAACACAGGAATACCAAGGTACACTGGGAAGCATATCTCAGAGGAAATATGCCGCAGCATGCCTACCCGTAGGGAGGACTTAAGAACACACATATGGCCGGAGGTACTCATATGGAGGAACACTGGAGTGATCAGCCCGAGGGGTGGCAACTTTCAACTCCAGGAGTGGCAAGGTGGCTTGCCAAGGGAAAGACACATGCTCAAGGAGGCTTACAGTGGAAATACACATGTGGGGGTTACTCAGGGAGGAACCATGCACACGGAGGCACCTAGCCGACGCACAGGCAATAGACAATGGCGCCAGCGTCAACAGTGCTGGAGGAACTCAGGGCTTCAGAGAGGAAGGCTCACCTGAGGAATAATCGCACGTATCCAGTCCGTGGAGTGGAATGGCGAGCAAGCGAAGACACCTGAGTGGGTCCAGTACTAGCTGACTGAAGCGAGTACACGAAAGGACACAGGCTCCACTCGGAGATTATAAAATCTGGCGAATGTGTTGGGTGTCGCCCAGCCTGCAGCTCTACAGATGTCTGCCAGCGAGGCGCCATGCGCTAGAGCCCAAGGGGAAACCACACTCCGGTGGAGTGGGCTGTCACACCAAGGGGGCACGGTCGGCCTTGCTGTTGGTAAGCCAAAGCAATGGCGTCCTCTATCCAGTGGGACAACCTCTGCTTTGAGAGAGCCTTTCCCTTCAGTCTCCCACCATAACAGACAAAGAGCTGGTCTGAGGTCCTGAAACACTGCGTCCTGTCTACGTAGGCACGGAGAGAGCGTACTGGACAGAGCAGCGCCAAGGCTGGGTCTGCCTCCTCCAGGGGCAGCGCTAGCAGGTTCACCACCTGGTCCCGGAAGGGAGTGGTGGGAACCTTGGGCACATATCCAGGCCAGGGTCTCAGGATCACGTGAGAGTGACCGGGCCCGAATTCCAGGCACGCTTCGTCAACGGCGTGCAGGTCCCCTACCCTCTTGATGGAGGCCAATGCAACCAGGAGCGCTGTCTTTATAGACAGCAATTTAGCTCAACTGATTTGAGAAGCTCAAAGGGGGGCCTCTGTAAGGCATTTAACACCACAGAGAGGTCCCAAGAGGGAAAGAGAGGAGGGCGAGGAGGATTCACTCTCCTCGCTCCTCTCAGGAACCTGACGATCAGGTTGTGCTTCCCCAGAGACTTACCTTCAACTGATTCGTGATATGCGGCGATAGCGGCCACATACACCTTCAGGGTGGAGGGAGACAGCCTTTGCTCCAGCCCATCTTGCAGGAAGGAAAGCACGACGGTGATCGGGCATCTCCTGGGGTCTTCTCGGCGAGAAGAGCACCAGTTGACGAAGAGGTTCCACTTCGACGCATAGACATGTCTCATGCACGATGCTCTAGCGGAAGTGATGGTAGCTGCCACCACAGGTGGCAGGGTACTCAAACCTGCCTCGTCCCGTCCAGGAGCCACACGTGGAGCCTCCAAAGATCGGGTCGAGGGTGCCAGAGGGTGCCCCGTCTCTGAGAAAGGAGATCCTTCCTCAGAGGAATTGGCCGAGGAGGTGCTGTCGCGAGGAGTATCAGTTCGGAGAACCAGGTCCGGGCGGGCCAGTACGGCGCGACCAGAATGACCTGTTCCTCGTCCTCCTTGATTTTACACAGGGTCCATGCGAGGAGGCTCACTGGGGGAAACGCATATTTGCGTAGGTCCCGCGGCCAGCTGTGCGCCAGTGCATCCGTGCCGAGGGTACCCTCGGACAGGGAGTAATACAGGGCGCAATGGGATGAGTCGTGGGAGGCGAACAGGTCTATCTGTGCATCCCCGAACTGGTCCCAGGTCAGCTGGACCGACTTGGGATGGAGTCGCCATTCGCCGGGGACGGGTCGAAACCGTGACAGCTCGTCGGCTGCAAAGTTCCGATCTCCCGGAATGTAGATAGCACGAAGGAACCTCAGGTGCTTCTGACTCCATAAGAGGAGGTGGCGTGCGAGTTGCGACATACGGCGGAGGCGTAGACCACCCTGACGGTTGATGTACGCTACTGTCGCGGTATTGTCTGAACGGACTAGTACGTGTTGACCCTTGAGCAACGTGCGGAAACGGTGCAGGGCAAGGTGTACTGCGAGCAACTCGAGGCAATTGACATGCAGAAGGCGCTGGGGTCCTGTCCAGGAGGAGCAGAGTTTGCTCTTCTCCCAGTTGACCCGAAGGCCCAGACGGGCTAGGTGCCGGAGCACTAGGTCTCTGTGTTCGCAAACCTGATCTCGAGAGTGAGGTAATATTAGCCAGTCGAGATAATTCAGGATGCGAACCCCGTGTTCGCGCAGGGGAACAAGGGCTGCCTCGACGACCTTCGTAAAGACGCGAGGAGACAGAGCCAGCCCGAATGGGAGAACCGCATACTGGTATGCCTGCCCCTCGAAAGCAAACCGAAGAAACGGTCTGTGTCGAGGTAAGATGGGGACATGAAAGTAAGCTTCCTTCAGGTCTATCGCTGCAAACCAATCCTGTGGCAGCACGCATTCGAAAATGCGTTTGGCCGTGAGCATCTTGAACGGCATTCTGTGAAGGGAGTGGTTCAAGACGCGCAGATCCAGGATCGGCCGTAACCCACCGGTCTTCTTGGGGACAATGAAGTACGGGCTGTAAAACCCTGACTTCATCTCGGCTGGAGGGACAGTCTCGATTGCACCCTTCGCCAGCAGGGTAGCAACCTCCGCTCTCATGATAGGGGCATTGCCACCGACCATAGTGAAGCGAACTCCCCTGAAGCGGGGAGGAGACCGTGCGAACTGAATCGCATAGCCGAGCCTGATAGTTCGGGCGACCCAGCGGGACAGGCTGGGAGCTCTAACCAAGCTGCCAGAACTGAACCAGCGGGGTCATGCGAACCACAGACGTCCCCCGGAGGGGCAGCGAAGCGGAGTGACCGGCCCAGGCGAGGGTGGCATAGCGGCCCGGTGCGGGGGCGCGGTCATACTCCGCGTCCTGACAGAGGAGACCAGGGAAGGACCAGCGTTCCACGGGGGTCTGCTCTGCCAGGGGTCTGGCGACAGAGGGGGACAGGGGCGAAGCGGTCCGTGGACGGCACGCCGTGTCAACCGCCTCTGGGACAGAGGGGGACGAGGAGAGCACGGCTTGTGGGCGGCGCTCTGTGTCGTCCGAGAACTCTGTATGCTCAGAGACGAAAGAGTCAGTTCTTCTGAATAAGAATTCTTCCCCAGCCCTCCACCGGGGAAAGGAGTGGCCTGCTACCAACTACTGGAAAGAACTGAGTCTTATCTCTGAGCAGCCCATCTCAAAAGTGCCGCTTAACCGGCGTTTAGCGGGTGGCGGGGCTGGAGAGGGCTGTGGCATCCCCCCTACGGTCTTCTAGAGCCAGGCCCGGTGAACGGGCGGGGTTGGAACCGTGGGAGGGAGCCTTCGGCGGTGGGCAGACTGAGGGATCTGAGCGGACAGCGGGGCCGTCGTGCAGAAACCTCAATCTGCTCACGGGCGGTTGAGAACTGTTGGGCAGAAGCACTCAACCGCACCGCCGAAGAGGCCGACCTGGGAGATGGGGGTGTCGAGCAGACGGGTCCGCCCGACATCGTGCACATCAGATCATTCAGCCCCAGACTGGTGAACATCACCTGACTCCAAGAGCGTACGGCCACTTTCGTCGCTCGGAGAGCAAGGTCAGTGGCGGCGCGCAGCTCACTGAAGAGCCTCGGGTCAGTCCCGCCCTCCTGCATGTCCATGAGCATCTGGGTCAGGTAGACCAGCAGAACGGTCATGGAATGCAGTGAGGCAGCTGCCTGTCCTGAGGCACAATAGGATTTCGCCACAGATAGTGTAAACGAAAAGAACTACAGGCTTTGGACGGGTGCTTAGGATTGCGCCGGGAAGCACTCTGAGGACATGGTAGCATGGCAACAGAGCCTTCAACCAGGGGAACCCCAGTGTACCCATGGGCAGCAGCCCCTGAGGGGAGGAAAGGTGGATGAGACCAACGAGAGAACCCGTGATCTCATCATGCACGTCCGGGAGGAAAGATATTGGGGTTTGCCGTGGGCGCGTCGGCGGCCTTACCCAAAACCAATCGTCCCGGGAAAGCATGGCCGTCATCTCCGGATCAGACTCAGGCACAGCCATAGGCACACCAGAGGGTGGCAGCTGTGACGAGTCATCATTTCCAGAAGAATCAAGCCTACCTAGTGATGCTGCTACAGACACAGCATCATCCTCTGTAGCTTCAAATGAAAACACACGGGCCACCCGAGGGTAGACTCATGGAATCATCAGTTCGCTAGCGGGGACCGTCATTAAAGAGGGGGGGCTGGGGCGTGGACACAGAGTCGGCGCCTTGTTCCAGACCAACACCCTCAGGTCACCCTGGCCACCAGCCGAAGATCGGGTGGTGGATGAGGGGACTCTCACTCTTGCGAGTTCACCGAGTCTCGACCTATATATGACGCGATGATCACGTTCCCAGAGAGAACATGAGTCATCCACGAGCGCTGTTCAAGCATGATCAAAGCCCAACACACTTGACAGCGCTCGTGCCCATCAGAGTCCGATACCAGTCCGCTGCAACCAGAAATGCACGGGCGAGCCGTCTTTAAAAAGAGGTGCCGCTTGCGAGCTCTTTTATGAGAGGAGAAAAAACTCCGCGATGTTGAAGCGCACAGGGAGACACACACACTGGCAGATCACTGCACAGATCAGCAGGCACTGTGAGCTCGCTGCAGATCGCCGTCACACCAACACCGGAGAGAGAAGCTCGTCTCGTAGAGCGAAGTCAGAGATGATTGTGGAGTGAAGAAATATTCTTGGCTCCGAAGCGAAAACATACCTGCATGTTGCCGGCGTCCTCCTTTTATACCCACGTGGTGGGGCGGAGATACGCTATGCAAATTCCGCAGACCCATGGCATTTCATCGCCATTGGCTCGTTTTGTAATATTCGAAGTCGATAGGTGTTCTAAGCGAAACCCCCATTCGTCGTCATCCGACGTAACTCGGAGTGACTACGAAAGGGAACTAGAGGTATTTCGCATTTCATGGAAAGAGAGCACGGTTGCATACAGAAAGGCCTTAAAAGCTGCTAGATCTACTTATTTTTCAACCCTATTAGAAGAAAATAAACAAAACCCTAGGTTTATTTATTGGACATGTATTTAACAATGGCTAAACTAACAAAAAATAAAGCTTCTAGCCATACGTTTCCAAGCAGCACAGCAGTACTGACTTCATGAACTTCTATTCTTACAAGATTAAGTATAGACAAAAAAAGTTTATTAAGCATGCAGAGCAACCACCCATAATAGCATTACAATAATCTAGCCTTGATGTCATGAACGCATGAATTAATTGCTCTGCATTTTTCATTGAGATCATATGACGTAATTTAGATATTTTTAAAATGAAAAAATGCGGTTTTACAGAAACTAGACACGTGACTTTCAAATGAAAGATTGGTATCAAAGAGCACACCCAGACACACCCACCCACACACACACACACACACACACACACACACACACACACGCGCACACATATATATATATGGTGCATGAAAAACATGCTGTTAGAATATGTGGCTAAGTTTTAATGGAAGTCAATGGAATAAGATCCTTTTTCCTGTCAGACTTTGTAGTTACAATATTTACCAGCTGGGCTTTCAACAATTAGCCATGTTAACCAATCAAACCCTGACCACTTAAAGGGATAGTTCACCCAGAAATGAAAGCTTTAGCTTAAGTTCTGCCGGGAAGACTTAATTACTACGTCACTTAGTACCTTCACATCTATCCAATCACGTCCTTATACTCGGGGTATAAAAGATTGGTACTTTCACACGTTTGAGTTTGCAGATGCTGACGCGACAACTACCTCCACCCTCCCCCATAACCACCAGGATGGTCCTGACCATGCCTCCCAGGGGGGTCAGCTGCGCCCTTGCCTTCATCTTCAAGCAGGAAATGCAGATCCGCTACCCTCGGATTTATACCCCTAAACCCTTTTTTTCCCAAACAAATAAAACTTTCAAGCATCTTCAAAACACAAATGAAGATATTTTTAATGAAACCTGAGAGAATACTGTCCCTCCATTGAAACTTATTGCAACCAAAACTCATAAAGACATAGTAAACCTAATCAATGCGAATCAAGCAGTTCAATCGATTTCTTCTAAAGAGACATGAACACTTTACATGATGACCAGATTTTATTCAGATATAAACATTGATCAACGTACATACATAGAGCAAATGAATGAAAGAGAACAAACCCCATTGGTTCTTGCGTAAGTCAAGTCAAGTCACCTTAATTTATGAAGCGCTTTTAACAGTATGGATTGTTTCAAAGCAGCTTTACAGTGATAATAGAAATTACCGTAACAGATTGTTTAAGCTTTACCACAGCTCTAGGATAAAGTTATTGTCCAGCTAAAGTTAGTTTTAATTTATTTACTTCCGTTGCGAAGATCATTAGATATTAATTTAGGGGCCGCTAACACGACACCGTTCTAACAGAAAACCCCTTAACACGCTCCGGCCGCCCCATCCGCATAAAACAGTGCCTGGTGTCTGGAGAACGCACTCCCTGAAATAGGTTTGCAGGTGCAAACCATTATCCGTTATCTCTGCGCAAACCTCAAAAAACGCAAACCTGTGAAAACGCAGATGCTGTGTACATGCGCATCACTTGTTCAGTCGATAGGTATGTGTGTTTGAATATATATGTGCGCAGGCATGTAGTCCTTCTTCACAAATCAACCATCAACAAACTACTTGTCTGGCTTTAAAAATCTATAATACATACATTTTTGTAGCGTCTGCGTAGCCACGCGAACCGGAATTATCCCGACAACGTTTTATCTGTACAGAGGTAAAAGGAAGGAGGCCTTCACAGTGGAGAGACTAGTTGACACTTCAGGACTGCCTTGTCGTTGTGTCCAGGCGCTGGTCCTTGATCAGATCTGGATACGGCCTGGATCCAGCTGACTGCGGTAAACCTCGGGATAAACAGAGAGACTAATATTAGCGTAGATGCCATCCTTTTTATGATGTACCAAGTACATCAGGATTTATGGGAAGTTTTCCTGGTTCCGGCTGATCTAAATTATGCAGCCTAACATTGAATTATAGAAGTCTATAATGTGTTATGTGTATGCTAGGCTAAAGAGATTTTTTCCAAAGAGTGTTTTTAGTCTAGATTTGAACTGACAGAGTGTGTCTGCTTTGCAGACAATGTTAGGAAGATTGTTCCAAAGTTTTGGTGCTAAATAGGAAAAGGATCTACCGCCAGCAGTCGATTTTGATATTCTAGAAATTATCAACTGTCCGGAATTTTGAGATTGCAAGAGACGTGAAGGACTATAATGCGTTAAGAGCTCGCTCAAGTACTGGGGAGCTAAACCATTTAAATCTTTGTAAGTGATCAGCAATATTTTAAAATGTATACGATGTTTAATAGGGAGCCAATGCAGTGTTGACAGAACCGGGCTAATATGGTCATACTTCCTAGTTCTAGTAAGAACTCTAGCGGCTGCATTTTGGACCAGCTGTAGTTTGTTTATTAAGCGTGCAGGGCAACCACACATAATAGCATTACAATAATCTAGCCTGGATGTCATGAACGCATTAACTAATTGTTCTGCATTTTTCATTGAGAGCATATGACAAAATTTAGATATATTTTTAAGATGAAAAAATTTGGGGTTTTTTGTATAGCCTTGCATCACGCCAAAATATCCAGAGGCAGTGACAATCAATCTTTTTAAGCTTAGAATAGAATGGCTCGGCGGGCTCTTAAGATCCGTGAGAAGAATCTGTTCTTGGCTTAAACTGTAAAAATGAATGGCTTAAATGGTTACTGTCTCGGGGGATGATAGACCTGGAAGATGTATTAGCGAAAAGAAGAGAGGGCTCTTATAGTGTTACAAACACAGTCTTAAATGTGATGTTGACTCTGCCTGTCTTTTTGAGGAACTGAACTGTTCATAGCTGTCATCATGTCTCTGTCTAAATCCTTTTCCTCCTCTCGGTGAGTATACAAAAACTTTGAGGATAAACAGAAGAGAAGGCAACAGCAAAGTTACCGAAGTCCCCTGATAAGCTGAAATCGGTCCTCAGAATGGACAGGCACCGGTCTCAGAGCCTTTAGGTTATTAGAGGCTTTTGATTCTGTTAGAAGATAGTGTAACTGAACCTGAAGAAAGCTAGCTGTTCTACATTACACTCTGCCATTCTCCAACACCTTATCCTCAAGCAGGTGATGGCACAACTGTTATTGACTTTAGTTGTGGTCACTGGAAAAGTGCTTATCCTTTTTTAGTTTTTAGAGAAGAAGGATCTGCAGTTTATGTGTTATGTCCCTGATTGTGTGATGTAACCAATAAACAGTCTTTGTTTCTTTTATGGTACATGTTCAGACGGTCATTGTGAAACTGAAGGAGTTCAACAAAGGACACAGACATATCCTTTTGTGCTGTGACTATAAAAACTGTTTCATTATGAAACACAGCATAGCTGTGTATTACGTTTTGGTTTATGTATTTGAATGTAGTACGCAGCACATTGCAATGTGATTTTCTCACAATGAGAATGTTTGCTAATGGAAACTCAGTCTTTTATTACAGTACAATAGTCCTGTCTTGTATTTTGCATGAAATAGACTACAATTCAAAGGTTTGGGATCAGGAAGATTTTTTTTTTAATGTTTTGGAAGTCATGTTGAATAGGTGGGCACATTGTCCTTTTTTGTTCTTAGCTGATTAACAAGGATTGGCAATAAGACATCAAAAGACCTAAAACTATATTCTCCACCAAACAAGATTTGCCTGTTTTTATAACTTGTGAGATATCACAGCTTATGAAACTACTGCAGTGTTTTTATAATCTTATTACGATCAATAAGGTCTTTGGGGACAGCTGTTTGGGACAACAGAAAACAGTTTTGTTCATTTAATGAGGCATCACTCTCATCATTTCACCTTCTCCAGAGAATTTTATAAAGCAGATCTCCAGAACAATTACAACAACAAAGTAGAGACAAAAACAGAAAAATAAATCATGTTATCGCCTCTCTAATTGCACATCGATTTTGAGTAATGATGCACTTCTGCATGTTTGTTCCTTGAGTTCTTAAGAAACAGACAATTATTCGACTACTCTTGCCAAGCTCTAATCCCAGGGCATTGCGGATTTATGCATTTACCGCTTTCAAAGCAACAGAAGAAAAACTTAAACCACAATCTTTTTGTTTCAAGGCCCTTTCAGAAGTATGCAAAAATAAAAGATAGGGAAATGTCACATTCTAGTTTTCAACAGTTTTATATTATTTTGATTTTTTCTTCCTATATTTATGTAGCACCTTTAGATGTAACACATCAGCAGATCCTGTTTGTTACACCAAAGGCTTCAATGGAAAGAGCTGAGGTATCTCTCTCTCTCTCTCTCTCTCTCTCTCTCTCTCTCTCTCTCTCTCTCTCTCTCTCTCTCTCTCTCTGTTATTATTTTCTAAGGACATGGCTTGGGGTTTTAACCATTTTAAGGCAAAAATAATTATGTGATACGAGGGGTGTAAAGTCTTGCATTTTAGCTGCAAGTGGGGAATATCTTATGGGTAGAGAGCAATTTAAGTGACAATGAAATATTAAACAATGCACATTTAGCTTTCCCACTTTAATACTTTGTTTTATTAATTAAGAGGGTTCCCAGGCTTCTTAACTGCACAATGATAATTACCTCCAGACAAATTAAAAAAGACCTGGTAAAAGGGACCAGCTGGTACAGCAAGTCAGAATGAAAATATTCTATTTTAAAAAAGTGAATTTTTTGATAAAGTAAATTACTTGATAACATAGTGGGTCTCACTGAGGAGTGTAGATGTAGAAATATTTTAGTAACCAAAAAATGAATGAAAAACGTTTGTCAATGCAATAAATAGAGGTCCACTAACAGTCTACCACTCAAACACTTTCAGATCAGTGTTGGACCCTGTATAGGAACCTAAACGGGAAATACAATGGAAATTAAATTAGACAAACCGTGCCCTAGCTGTTTTCATATTTTCCCTATAAAACTTATTCCAGAAAATGAAAAATAAAAACCTAAGAAGAGCCCAAAATATTCACGCAAATCCCGAAACAGAACAGGCTCCATTAAATCCCTAATAAATGATTCTGTGGAACAACGAAACTCCCTGCATGCTTGCACATCAGCATAAAGAAAGTAAACAATATTCTCATTTCTTATTCTCAGAGAAATGTGCACTGCTTTGAGGTCAGCAGATTTAAGATTTATATTATCAAGAGATAGCTTAAGTTTTATTAAGATAGAGCTGTGTAAATCAAAGATATTGTGAAAGATCAATAAAATCTAAATATCTGTACTATAAGCATTTTACCAGCTACCATTGCTCTGTACTAATCTCTCTGTTCTTGTTGCAAAAGGGCAGGGAACTTTATAAAGAGGTCATCCAGGTCAATAATATTTCCTGCCGTGGCCAATAGATACTTCTCTTTATTGGCTTTTCCTTCACTGTTTGTCCAACTCCATATGTCTAGCCCATAGGTTCTCCTCTCTCTGTTCCATCCATCATTTACTCAGTGAAGTCAATTTTGCTAACCCTGCCCAATTCACACAGACCAGACATTCTCTCATACAGTTGCTCTCTCTCTCTCTCTCTCTCTCTCTCTCTCTCTCTCTCTCTCTCTCTCTCTCTCTCTCTCTCTCTCTCTCTCACACACACACACACACACACACACACACACACACACACACACACACACACACACACAGAAAAGCAATGTTATTCCTTACCTTTAGTTATTTACAGAATTGTGTCACAGCATTAATACATACAAGTGAATGTGCATTTAATCCTTTTTTTTATTGACCGAACTAGTTCCTCAGACCAGTTGATGTTTTATGTCTACGCTTCTGCTTTTCTACAGGTATCCAGCTATAGTGATCTTTTTAGGTTTTTGAAAAAATAAAATAAAATATTTCCATGAATATTTAGATTCAGGATCACTATTTGCCTCTTTCCTTTCATGTGAATGTGAAATGTGTACTCAATACATATACCTATAGAATGAATTTTCCTATGCAAACAGGATGCGTAAATCCTAGGAGAGAAAACCTAAAGAAAATGTTATTTATGACTTACAAAGACTGTCAATCCACACAATTCATGCCATACATATTTATCTTCTGTATTGTATTTAGAATGCATTGAGAGTGAACAATTCTATTTCAATGCAAATTAAGGCTCCTCTTAAAGGAGGTTTATGGAAAATTACAAATGGACACTGCGTCAAACAAATGTCTAGGGATGTTTGCATATTTTAAAGCAGTGTTATTGTCAATTTGAAATAGGTATTTTAATACAGAAAAGAGAGGAACACAAATACAAACTGGAAAAGAGGCTCTAGTGTTATCTGAAATGGATGGCTTCTTCATTTTTTGCAGTAGTAGTCCACTATAGATCCGCAAGACTCAATTTTGTCCCCTCAGCTTCGTTCCTGACACAGACACACATAAACCTCTGCAGTGTGTGACAGCTCCCATTTTTTTAGCCAAATTCTAAAAATTAGCCATTCTAAAAAAATTAACTTAAGGTACTCCTGTTATGCTATTTTAAGGGTTTCTAATTTGGTTTATGAGGTCTCCTATAATAGGTTTACATGCATCCAAGGTCAAAAAACCTTCAATTTTTTTCATAATATACATTGCACATCACCTCATTTCTCAAAGAGTCTGAAATGATTCATTGGAAGATTCAGTCTCTAAACCTGTCCTTTCTGAGAGCCTACTCTGCTCTGATTGGTCAGATGGCCCAGTCTGTTGTGATTGGTCTACCGCTTACAGCACGTGTCAGAAACGAAACGGCCATTACTATATCTGAATTTCAGCCCCGGAGACCTCCTCCTCATTTCTCAGCTATTGTTCACACTGTAAGGACAGTACAGATGGCATCAGTTTTAACATATCATTGCAGTCCGATGATGAAACATTGAAAGAACTAATTGATCAACCCGAACCTCGATTTGCAAGTATACCTTCATTGCATATCTATATTATTATTTATATATTAGGGCTGGGCAAAATTGTAAATTTTTCGAATAATAGTTTTTTTTTTAAAGGCGGTTGATTCAATATCTCAAGAGCCATGAATTGATATTTTTTCCGTATTTATTTCCGCAAACATTGAACATAATATCTGATTGACGTTAATCGTATTACTAGTCTTCTCCACTAGATGTAATCCTCTTATTTACCTTGCACGATGTTACATTGTGGACCCTGTCATTAATTCAGTGCTTAACATTGAAGATACAGGTGTGCCTTTCAGCGTGACCAACGTTCCAGACAGTTAAAGGAACTGTCACTGTCCCAATCGGGCCAATGCTGCATGGTCACGCAAGTTTATCACTTGGACGCATTTTCAAGCCTGTCCAATTTCGCATTCAAGCGCAAGGAGACGCGAAAGAGAACTTGTGTGCACGGAGAAGTTTTGTGTGCACACACATTAGAAGCACATATAGAAAGCTGCAAGTCTCAGTCAGACAGCGTGCAAATAATAAAATTAATTATCTTTCACATTTCCTTGCCCTTAAACAAACAAATTCAAACAAATGTATCTCAAAATGCCAGCCTTGGCGAATATCCTAGTTACCATAGTTGGTTATGGCTTAAATGAGCGTAAACAGTAGAGAAAGACAACGCATGTGTATCATCATATTGGATCCGTGCATTAGCCTTAAAGTAACAGCAGCCTAATATTCTTGCTGCTGTCTGTGTTTTTAATGCTTTAATTTTCTTGGAATTGTATTATATATATTATATTATATTATATTATATTATATTATATTATATTATATTATATGTTTTAAACATAAAGACTTTGTTACAAACGCTTACATCTGTCATTGTCGTTTATAAGAGTTAAGAGAGTGTTGGTATCAATCTAATTAGAGCGGTAGTTAAATTAAGCTCCGCACCTGCACGATTGGATTGGTAGAGTGTGTGATGAAAATGTGATAAAACCAGAGTTGATCATTTAAAAGGAAATCTGGCTAAATTTATTTAATCATCACATTTCTGTGATTTTTGACATAACACTCTATCTCCTTAGCCGAACCTAACCAAACTGGTCAAAATTGATATACTGAGTTACTTTAGTAACCAAGTAACAATTGAAATAGATGTACAGTAACAAAAGCATTGAAAGATCAATTCAAGCCCTGCATTGGTGTAGTAAAGCACTCTTACTTCAGTGAGAAGAAGAAAAGTAATTAGCTTTCATTTGAATCTGCCCATGATTATTCAGTCAAGGAGGAGTGGATTATCTGAGGGAAAGGGATATATGCGTTTGTGTGTTAGCGCGTCTAGCTGTGCAGATGGTCTGAATATTAATGCAGTAGTGGTGGTGGTGAGGAGCATAAACCCATCCTTTATTGACCTATTTGGATCTCATATACTTCCCATTGTTGGCCTAAGAATGAGAAAAGAGTAAGAAGAATGAGTGCAGGGCTGAATTCCCTCTGAGCAGGACCACCCCCTGTACAGGGAGCATGTTAAGGATAATGTAGAATAAAACATTTTTGTTTCGTTTGGTAGGATAAAGAGCTTGTTTGTGCATCTCCTCTGAGTCATTTCTTACTGTATTTCATCTTAAATGAAATTACCTCATCTAGTCCCAATTGTTAGGTCATAAATGAGCAATTTTTTAAAATTAGTTTTAACAGTCAGCAGACAGCATTGTAATAAGTGCTGAGTGTGAATTCTGCCTATACGTAGATAGACTATTTTAAGATGAGTGCCTTATATGTTCTTTTTCATCGTTTTTTGTAGCATTTTGTAATACCATTGCAGATCTAGAAGATATGCAGAGCTAAAACTGTGCTCGCCACCTTCGCAGGGATTTGATTGAATCAGCAAAATTCCTTTGAATTTGAAATGAACACGACAAATCCCCCTCAATTTCACTGCATTTCTCCCTGTGTGCATCCACAATGTATTTTCATATGACTGTAGTTCATGTTTTGAACATGAAAGGAAAGAAAAGTGTCTTTGCAAGCACATTTCAGTGTAGAGTGCTAATAAAGTGAGTGAATAGCAATGAGTGATTAAAAAAGATAAAGTATATTAGAGGGTATTGAGGTCAGAAATACAAGGAGAGAAAGAGAATGTAAGAAAAAGACACTAATGATAACAATAGGAGAACTTTAATGGATGCTGACCAACTAAGCAGCCAGTCAAACTACTGGTGGATAATGTCTGGATAATGAATGGTCTTCTATCGCCCTAAAGGGGTTTAATTTGCGTTAATGCCTGTCTGTGTGTACGTTATTAATCAGATTTCATGGTTATTTGAATTATTTTGAAATGATTTTATTGTCTTATTATATTATCTTAAATCGACACTACAGCGCATAAAGTAAAAATACTGCAACATTTTTACAGTAATATGAATACCAAAGTTCTCTAAGGTCATTTTCAATACATACAATAATTGAGATGTAAGATGACAGCAGTTGAAACAAGAGCAAGTCTGTGGTGTGTTAGTAGAGATATGAAAGTATAGTGTTCAAAGTATACTTTGGTTTTTGAGCATACTATGTAAATTTTGTGAGAGTATGCGAGTGCTGTACGCACATAGCCCTGTTTTTCTTCAAGTCAGTATGACAGAAATATTCAACACTCGTGGATCGTAACCATTTTACATTTTGGGATACATAATGGCTAATTCCTATGAATTTGAAGAATCTCATTTGTACATTTTCGTACACAATCTACTACTCCCACAGTTAGGTTTAGAGGTCTTTCACAAAAGATGAATCATACGCAAACTAGGATATCGTTATTGACTATGAAGATAAAGGTTAGAATCAGTGTTAGGGAAAATTTACAAGTAATGCAAGTTACGTCATCAGATTATTTTTTTCAAGGAAATAAGTAATGTGTTACTGGTATGTTTTGTGTATTGTGAAGAACGGGACAGCAGTCGGCAGTATCACTGATCTTTTATTAGTCTCTGATACAAAACAAATTAAAGCAGCCTCTTAGTGTGAGTCGCCCCTTGTTTTCTATCTCCAGTGCATCACCAATGCAAAGAGCGAAGATAAATCACATTAAAGAAGAAAATACATGTAAAAGAAAACATACCTGATATAAAACAAATCAAAGCAGCCTCTTAGTGTGAGAGTCGCCCTTGTTTGTTCTATAAAACAAATGTGATGTACACTTGTCGCATGTGCTCTCATTTCCACATTTAGGCCCAGAAGCAAAAATATAACTTAAACGAGATGAAATTACAAAAATAACCACACCGATAGGTAAAATAATAAATATAGACATCAAAGCAACAATTAAAATTAAGATTAAAAAAAGATTATCAGGAGCCCAAAATAATCTCACCTCTCCAGTGCATCACCAATGCAAAGAGGAAGAGGAGGGGACAGAACAGGAAATTATATTGACTCATGATGTCATCACCACAATTAAAGGGGAAGGCACACACACTTCAATTAGGCAGTCATATCAGTTGTATGTACAATTTTGTGTGATTTCTAATAATCAATATATGCATTTAACAGGAAACTTTCTGTACCTGTTACACATTACTTTTAAATTTACAACAAAATATCTGAATTACTTTTTTCAAATAAGTAGCGCAATTTACTTTGTATTCTCTTTTATTCCTGTCCTCATGTTGAGAGAAATTGGGAGGGTCGTGCAGAGGTGTTGTGTGCATTTACTCATCTCACTTGCACAAAAACATTCAGTATTCTTAAAAATGAATAAAAACAGTTAAACGCAAACTCAGATTATTACAAAAACCTGCAATAGTTAAATGTTAAATAATACATATATATTTTATGTATTTAATCTCACTTTATAAACCAATGTCTTTGCTGCTCACATTCGATGATCCAATTCAACCATACCAATTAGCAAAAATAACTTCATATGATCAAACATCACATTTGTGCATATCTAGATCCAGAATGGCAGCACAGCAGAAAGGTTTTGAGCTGCGCCCTCTACTGGGGCATTAATAAAAAAAAAACAAGGAAGCCCAGTCCAGGTGACAAAAAGTAACGCATTACATTCCATAAAAAGTAACAAAGTAACGCAATTAGTTTTCCCAGCATTGGTTAGGATCATGATTTCTTTCAGTTGTTTTGCAGCACACCGTGAGTGTACGTTTGTTTGCTTTTGGGTTCTGATAGAGCGTTTGGACTGGGAAACCATGACGCGTGACATCAGGATTGACAAGCGGATAGATTCGACATGTTTTCTTTTTTGATAATCTATTTCCCTCAAATATAGCTACATCGGTGTGGAAGAAAAGATCTGTCGCTGTATAATCAATTTAAGCTCAAATGAGTGGAAGGACATGTTGCCATTGATGACAGTGAGTATCAGCCTACATTTTCAGACCGATGGATGACGCGATTGAGCAATGAGAATCAAGTATTCTAGATAGCTGTGTAATCAATAGTGCTATAATATTATTTAATGAAATGGGTCGAAAAATAACCTTAATTAAATTTAAAAAAAATCATCATGAACAATCTGTCCATTTTCCATCAGTTTCCTTTGGTTTCTTGAAATTTTCACTACACTTTATCCATTTTTTTGCCCAGTCTGTCACTGTTAACACGGCCACAGTGATCAAAATAAGTTGTAACAGAAAACATATAAGGTTCAGTTAGAAGAGAAGGTTGAGGCGAAGAGAAAGCCCCACTGAACTGTCTACTAACCTGGCAGCAGAGTCGGCGAGCCAGCTGCCCGCTGATAAGAAAAACTCTTAAAAACATGGAATTGAAGTAGCGCCAGCAGATATCAGGATTATTCTCATCTTCATCCACCCTGCGTTGTGTTTGGCAGTCTTGGGAGATATGACAACAGAAATACATGTTTAAAGGAACTGATTCGAGAATCACATGTGAAACAGTCCTGCATGCTTGCTGATTATGTTGTCTCACCCTTTGAAGGTCATTTTGGAATTTTACAGTATTGCAGTGTGCCAAATGGAGATACTTTTTAGTCTTGCAAGAAGTCCTGATTTGTTATCAGAGAGATAGAAAGGAAATAAGAGAAAAAGTGACAAGGAGGGAGAGAGAAAGAAGCTTGCCTTTGCTGCGCCCAATGACTTGCAGAGGTTAATGCGTCTCAGCTGCGTTCTGACACACGGCTACCTCATTCTCTTTTGCGCATTATCTCCTGTCTTCAGAGGCGACAAAGCTAGTAAGCTTCCATGTCAGGCAGCAAAGGTAAGGCCTTATTTCCTTTCATTGTAAAACAAGGCCGCAGATTCGTCTGGAAATGGAAATCTGTGAATGAGGAACTCGGGAGCTGACGGACAACAGTGGCTTTCTGTAGTTAGTGTGAGAAAGAGAGTGCAAGAGTCTAAAAGACACACACTAAGACTTCAATTAAAATGTTACGCTTCACAGAAGAACACTGCCTGTATAGCAGGTGTTAGCCTGTGGGTGCAAGACTGAAGCAATCAATCAGTCAGTCAGTCAATAAATCGTTAAGTATGCCAAGCAAGTGCTAAGTTAACTCTCCTCATACACTCACTCGGAGATCCAGAGATGAGAAGGGGTTAGACATCAGTACAATGAAGATGAACGTTTGATTTTTGTTTCATTCTGCAAATTTTTTTTTTAGCTTTGATGTTTCTGCTGAGAAGAAATGAATAGGTATGAATGCCGAAATCATTTTAGCTGCAAAAAAAAACACTGCTTTGATATAAGTTTCTTCAATGATTTCCTTTTATAATGTTCATACCTGAAACATGCTGTCACGTTTCAGTATGTTTTGTTTTGTGATCTTGGTTTCTCCTGTGTTTGTGATTTTGGTTCAGTCCTGTTAGTTTTCCCGCTCTGTCTGATTAGTAATTCCCTTCACCTGTGTTTTGTTAATTATCATATTAGTCCCTGTTCATTTAAGCCTTGTGTTTTCCCTCAGTGTTTGTTGGACGTCGTCCGTGTATGGTTGTGTTTACCCTGAATTCCTGGAGTGTATTTTGTTCTTGTATGTTTATGGAAGTTTAAGTTTGTAAAATAAATCTCCTAAACTGTAGCTACCGTGTCCTCGTCTTCAGCTACCTGCACACAACCTGACACAAGGTTTATTTATTTAATATAATAAATACATGAATAAATTGTTAATTATATACTATTATATGTAATATTCATTATATGAAATATTGTGATATTTAAAAAAATATTAGCCTACGTGTAAAAAAATTCAAAAATAATGATTGTTTATTGATGAATATTCTTTATACATTCATTTTTTATATAATTTTAAGAAATAATAACACTATTAATTTCTCAATATATGTCTATGCACTGGAAAAAGAAATCTACCTATTTCTACTAAATATTTAAGTTCAGCTGCTTCCTTTATTTTTAAGTATAATCAAATTTTCTGTACTACTCATTTTCAACTTTTTTTAAATTGTCTATTAACCTTGTCTAATTTTGTATAACTTAAAATAAGTTGAAATTGGTTAAATTATTTTGGTGAGGTAACAGTAACAGAAAGTAATGATAAAACATATTTTGCCATGACTTAGATGATCACAGCATTTTTTACAGTGTACAAGACAAAAATAGGTTCATGAGGTAACGACCACTTGTGTCTCTGATAAGGTGAGCAGATTGCCCTAATGTCCTCGTCTCTTTTTCAGAGATAGTGTATTAGATTAGTGTTCTCAATGTATGAATTGCTGTTCAATAAGGCCTTTAATTGTCCTCTGCACCTCCCATCCCACCTAATTATACATTCTGTTATTTTTTACCCTTGCCTGCACATTATTCCGTTCTTTGTTTATTTGACTGATTACTGCTCCTCCTTTCATATGCATCAATGTTTATATTTCCTACCATGCAGGTGCTGATCCCTGAGTGGGGTGGGAAAATGGTAAATGCCATCTAAAAATACCCCACTCCCCAATCCCTCCCCTTTCCTCGTCTGACTCAGCTCGTCACTTGGAGTAACCAGCAAAAATGAGCGAGAAAATGGAAGAGTGACGACACTGGTACAATAACACATTCCCAGGGAAAATGTCATGTGTTTGAAATACTGCTTGGCCAGCCTGGCTCTCTAAACAGAAGGGATCCGTGGAGTTATTGTTTATGAAAAGGGGCGAAAGAGCAGATGTGAACACACCCACATGCATATACACACATTTTTATAGACATAGAAATCAGGTGCTGGTTTACTGAGAGATTGGCTTATATGATGCAGCAAAACAACTGATGGCTGAAAACGTTTCTCGTTGGCAGTTGTGACAAAAAGTTTATTTTGGACCCAGTGTCTGAGAATCAGTAGTGGGTTACAGTGGATCAATGCATGAAATGAGTACGTTTGCCCTTTTCCCTATATTAATCTGCCCTATGTCCTAGAGAAGACCCCTGAGCACCGATTGCAGATCAAAAGCCCCTCGCTCCCCCACTGGCCCCAGGGGGGCCGCACAATAGACCTACCGCAGCATTTCTCATTCAAGCCATCTGCACTGAGAAAACCCTCAACAATCATTGATTTACCTTAGTGACGGTAATTCCAAAGAATCTGTTGACGGATATGAATTCACATCAGCTTACTAACATTGCGTTTTTGGGTTTTTTTTTGCATCTATCAGTTGCAGGTTGGTAAAAATCCATTTGTATTATACATCTCGAGTCCATAAGGCTTGTGCCTTCTGTTGTGCGGTAACTATTTCTGCATCAATACTTTCTGCAGCAAAAGGATTTATTTGAGATAGAGCAGGCAGACTTTTCCATTCTCCCTTCAGCACCAGAAGTCCTTGTTTCAGACTAAAGCACACTTGACATTGCACATATGCCCATAACAAGCTCCCAACCGATCATGCATTCACAATAGGGTGCCGTCAATAAAATTACCCCTGAATTTTTAAAGACATTCCTCAAAAATGCAAGGAAATTCAATTAATCATTGATCCATCCCTGACTGATCTCATTTCAGTTCTGGGTTTGTCCGCAAACTAAATATTATGACTATGAGGATGTTTAAGATATAGACTCATTGCGCTCAGTGTCACTTGATCTCTCTTGGCTTTGCACTCTAAATGCCTTGATTTTCAGACAAAGATGTATGTCCTTGAAAACAGTGATTCATAATATATCAATTGTTTAGATTCTTTGTCTCTGTGTCGCAGCGCAGCTTTCGTGCGAGAGTCAGTGTCAAGATCAAACAAAATCGTGATGCTAAGCCATTACAGAGCCCATACGAATAGCTCCAAAATGAAACAGACTCCTCAGTCCGAGGAAGCCAATGGGATGCCAGTTAGTCAACAAAACTGAGGAATATAATATGAACCTTCAGCAGTCTCTGTGATGTTGCATTGACCCAATCTCATGACCCAGTCGAGCCAATTTAATTTTGTACTTCAACCAAACAGGCGATGCAATTGACTTCCTGAGAGTTGCTGAGATACCAGCATCTGGGTATATGAAAAAAGCAGAGAGACTAATGATTTTGGACACCTCATTTACCACCAGTCTGATAAAGAAAAAAATGTTGTGTCCATGATCTTTAACTGCGAACAAATATAATTTAACCTATCATGGGAAAAAATATTATGATGACCTGCAGGGAATGTGGTCACAATACATACATACATACATACGTACATAAATGTGTGTGTATATATTTTTCCCTGTTTAGGAAAATGTGTGTCTGTTAATGAGATGTTTTGCTGTGCTTCAGTTAAGTCAATTTTGAGAGCCGCTCCATAATTGCTAATTAAATGTTGTGAAATGTTATTTGGAGCATATACATACAATATGAAACCACAGCTTTTTAAAATATAAAAGCGTGTCAAAAATTTTAACACGTAAGCTTCTTTATAGAGATAACTTGGAGGTTGAAGTTGAAGAATTGTTTGCACATGCTCTGTTGAATTTCAGTGGGGCTGCATAGATTCAGGACCTTGGACAGAGACACTGCAGTTGACGCCACTCATGTCTGTTCACGCACAGTGAATGCCATGGTTGGTTAAAGCTGCGTAATTGATTCAGTCGTTCAAATCTGATAGAGGACAAACAACAAAGTGACATTTAAAAGTCACTTTTGCAAGTATTTACTCATTTAAAGCCATCATAGACAATATTTGAGAGAGTACAATCAGAGGGTCATTGGGTCAACAACATTCACCTGTAAAAGAAATAGTTCATATTTTTTGTTCTCCAAATTACCGTATTGGCTTCTGGGTTCTCTAAAACATCAGTAAATAGTTTTCTAAAGAACTCTAGAACTTAACAAGTTGTGACATTAAACTCCTTTTTGTTTTAATTGTAATCTATATTTTTAAAAGTGTCGCTTGTTGACAGCAGTAGGCCTACAATCAATACATTTGTACAAAACCAAATGTCACTAACCCACTGCTCATTTTTCACAGACAGCGTTCCTTAAACTTAAAGACTAGATACTGAAGCCGTAGAGTGATATAGAAAAGGAGGAAATTGAGATTGTGATGAACAGTATGATTAATGGCGCTGAACAGAATGGGAGTTAAAGACCAGAAAATGAAAACTCAGCGGTCATTCATTAAATGTCAACAAAATGTGTTAAATGTCTTAAGTCTCTTTCAAAGACTCATGTCTGGCATTTGCTTTTTTCCCCTTTAAAATTTTGTTTCAGTGCACATTTAGGATTTGTGCCTCAAACGTTGATATATTGTCTACTAGTAGAAATACACTGGAAAGTGCCACAAACCTCCTTTATGGTCAGCCATGATTTTTCTAGTTTTTTTTAACATGTAAATGAAAAGCTTGTGTGGAGGTTGGGATATCAATATTAAAAAGAACCTCCTAATTCAGATTATTTAATAACATCCATGAACATGATCACACATCTATGTGAAATTATATGCTAGGCTACTATCTTACCACAGAATAGTTTTTTTGTTCCATAAATCCTGTTTTGCAAAATCTCTCAACTACCTCATGGGTTGTATGATAGTGTTTTCCCCTTAACTGTAATTTGTTTAACTGGCGGTATTTTTCTCCTGTTAATATTATTAGCCAATGTTGTTAGACACTTGTTAAAGACTTGTTTGCAAATTTCAAGCCAAAATAGCGTACTAAAACATTCTGGACTGCACATATGACAGCAAAAATAGCACATATCATTCACCTGTATGAACCAATCTAGTTGCTATTCTAACTAGTCCAACTTAGCTTTTGTTTCAATGGGATAGTCCAATAGAAAGGGTGGTCGCCATATAAATGAGCTTCCACTCGGCTGAGGAGAAGTATGCTGTCTCGGAATACGGCATTGAAAGAGAAAGAACACACGAACCCCGGCGAGAAAGAGTGTGTGTGATGGTGTAGAGAAGGCGCATGTGTGATGAGTGTGTGTGTGTATGCAGACACTGCCCACCGCTGTCGCGCTCCCCCCATCTTGCATGTGGACCGTCTACCGCCGGACTGAGTCGCACCAGGGTTCGTGCCACTGCAGGGGAAAAACCCGGCAAGAATGGATTTCTAACAACGTTTCTCCTTTCTGTCCTTTACCCAACTGACGTCATCCTCAATGTCTCTCACAAATTTGAACTAACAAAATGAGGATTTCTTGTAATCAGCTCTTACTGCTATTCTCTTGCGTTTGGGGACTCACTATGGGTGCTTTTCCGAGCAGCGTTCAAATCGGTAAGTACGGCGATGTTTGTCAAAGACATGAGCTCCACGTTAAGACAGAGTCAAATGAATGACAAAAATAAGACGGTCTGCAGTGGGGGTCAACTGCGAATGTCAGTGCGCAAATAATGCGGTTGGAAGTAGATTTGTTGTATGACAGCAAAGGATAATTTTAGAGGCAAATAGTGTTTTTTGTATACTTTTTGATTGTTTGTTTTTAGCTGTCAGACAGATCAGTGTGCCACGTTTTGGTTATGGCACCACTGCAGTGCTCTCCGTGGCTCTAACGGGATGTTGTTCTGAAGATGAATCATTCTGAACAAGGGCAGAAACGCAATGAAAGTTTATTTATTTATTAATGAATGCTTTGTGAAATCAAAATAGTACGGATAAATGATCACAAAGCGACTTAAATATTAATTCACCACCTCGTGAATAGAAAGTGACTTAATTTATTCCAATACTGCATCAAGCCCTGTGTCACAAGCTCTGAGACTCCTGGTGCCTGTGAGATACATGATATCTCTCTCTTAGCCTATTATTTTACCGAAATGATGTAAAGCGTAGCCTACCGTTGTCTAAGGAATGTAATGCCTTAAAAACACTGTAAAAATTCCATAAAAATTTACAGTAAAAAAGCATCTACTAGCAGCTGTGATTTTGTGATTCAATATGGTGACGTTTCAGTCATTAAGGGAGGAGTTTTGTTGCCGTTTACATTTTGTATAGGCTTCATTATTAAGTTATCATTGAAACTATTTAATTAATATTGAGTAGCTTGGAAAGCAAATAGACAATTAGCTGTCTACATATATTTATTTTTAGCCAACAAAAATAGTTCCAAAAGTAGCCAAAGTGTCAAGTCTTGCGCCTCACCAAGCAATGCACAGACTAAAATCCAGAATGGAGCTGCATATATATAGTGGAATGGAGCAATAGATATTTCCTTGCTCAAAGCATACTGTAATCACTAGCTAGCTCCACTCTGGGTTTTACATTTCACGCTTCCCGCCCACTAGTGAGAGAAACCCACAAATGTTGAATAACAAAAATCTTTTTATTTTATTTATTATACCACCAGAAACTAAAAGTCAACAGAAAGGCAAATAAATCATATTTTTACTTTCCATCCTGAAAAAAATTAGAAACTGTGCAGTGTTATCAAAACAATATATATATACACACACACAGTATCAGGGTAACACATTTCCAATTTGGCGTTTTAGAATGCCCCCATATTAGTTACATTTTATTAACATACTGCCGAATGTTCTCCTTCAAATAATATGTAGCCTTAAAATGTTGGCTGTGTTGCATTTTAGAAAAATCGTAAAAATATAAACGATACACCATAAAACAACTACTGCTTATTCATTGTTTAAAAGCAGGACAGTGAACACTAAAAAGCTGCAGTCCTTTATAATGTTTTATAAAGGACTAAAAAAAAGTAGAATGTTTTGCAGGAACTCACACAGTCCCTCCTCTGAACCTTGTAACGCTCTAACCGTTTTACCCCCAGGAAAACGGTTAGAGCGTTACAAAGTTCAGAGGAGGGACTGTGTGGGGAAGTGGGTAAGATAACCCAGTGGGTTGAGCCTGTATCTTGACAACTGTACACTTGTATTGTCATGTGACCATATATTTTGGAACCACCCATTATTTCTGCCACACTGTGAAAAGGAGAAGCACATGTGAGGAGTGGAAAGCACCCATTTACTTTAAAAACTGTTTTTGGCTTGTCAAAGTAAAATTGAGCATAGAAGATTTAATGGCTGTTACATCAAAGCAAATTTGTCCAGGTCTTAAAATATTTATGATGCATATTGGCGATTTAGCAACGTATAAAACCATGCAAATCATTTAGCTAAATATAAGCCTGAATTAGTAAGCTATACTAGTTTTCTTTTCCCTCCCAAAAAATGTCAGCTTTGGGGCAAAGTGAGTCAAATGCTGCTGTGGGGTAAGTTGAGCCAGCGTTTTAACCTACCCCACCATTAGGCACTGAAGTTAAATTAAATCTCTAAAATGTAAACTTGGTAGAATTTCAATGTTGAATTACGCAACTGTATTAGTTTATTATATATAGCCTATATATTGTATTAGTTTATTTGATAGGGACAGTGTACAAGTACACCAAATCATTTTCTGATGAGAACCAGATTATGCTTTTCACCATAACCATATATATCTTTCCACCTGTAGTCTCTAATGGCCTAACATGTTCGACATTGCCAAAAAGCTACAATAATCTTTTGACCGTTTCAGTGACATTCATTTATTCATTCTAATTAATTTTTTATTTAATTTTACTCAACAAACTCTCTAATTAGTCTGCATGTTTTTGGGAAAGGTTACAACTTTGGTGTTCAAGATATTGTTTCAGAAATGCAAACAATTGAAGATATTGAAATTGAAACTTAATTTGGTTGGTTTTATGTTAAGTAGCATTAAGAAAATAAATATGACTATTTGTAAAAGGAAATTTGATTATTAAATTATATTTTAAAAGAGGTAAATTCTTTCAATTTCCACAATAGTGTGAATCAGATTCATTTAGATGATCAGCTTACACCCAAATGGTACTACTTACACTGACTCTAACCCTAACTTGGGGCAAATTGATCCAAAGGAACACTTTTTTATAAGAAGACATAGTTTTAGAATCCGTTGTCATATATGCATTCTGATAATTTAAAATGTTAGGAAACATCCTGAAATCACTGTAGATACTTTCATTGTACTTCTTCCTCATTTCCCCTTATTTTGAGGACCACATACGTAAAAATGGCTCATCTTACCCCACTCTCCCCTAAATGTAATCAAGGGAATTTTTCAGATCTCATTAAATATTGCATGTTATAAAACCATTAAAGTTACTGTTCTCATTAAAATATAATTTTCTACATGAGTTACCTGTAGGATTTCAATTAGTACAGTATTGTGCACGCCATTTGGTTTATGTGCATATTTTCATGCGTTCGCGGGCTTCGCGCTGAGAAGCCCGAAGTTTAACTGTGTCGCGTTTGTTCTCAGGACAGAAGCAAAACAAAAATACACTTTTTTTTCTGAATCTGACATCTACAGAAAATTATATAATCTTAAATGACAAGTTATGCGCAGGGGAAGACAACTCTCGAGTCAGGTTACAGCACCATATTTGCCAAATACTTGTTACATCAACTTGTGTTTATGAGCTTGAAATCGTTTAATATAAAGTTCTCTAGTGCTTTGGATAACAGGTCGTGCGCTTGCCACACAGCGGATTGCTTGCTTTGCAGCTTCTTCTGCCATTTATTTTTAAATGCATTTTTGTATAAAATGCGTTCTTGTAAAGTGACGTCACTGAAGGAGTTTCTCCAAGCACAACGCGCAGACGGCGGCAATCAATGGAATTTGTCAATTATTTTCATTATGGATTAGTCATAAAGGCAGGCCTAAAGGGCCTCAATGACTAATCCATAATGTAAATAACTGACAAATTTCATTAAGGTTAACCAGTTTTTTACTCCGCCCTCTCTCTCTCTCTCTCTCTCTCTATATATATATATATATATATATATGTTTTTTTTGTTTTTGTTTTTTTTTTGTAAAAATTACAAGTATGTTTATAGTCCAAAACATACATTTTAATATTCCAGAGACGCGTCATATATGTGCATAATGGGGTTATTCGCCTGTGAAAGCTCACTAGAGTGTGCCCTTGACTCATCTGATGTGGCATGTTACTTGAATCTCAATATCCTTGAACCATGTGTATTTTTGTACCCATATATCTTTTTCCTCTTAATCAAATAACCTGTTTCCTATTTGACGTCTTTGGTGCAATGTGTTATTTTTCTTCTCCTGACTTCTTTCTTTCTCGCTACGGCTCTCCCTCTTTCCTGCAGGCGGGCTGTTCATCAGGAACACAGATCAGGAGTACACTGCCTTTCGGTTGGCCATTTTTCTTCACAACACAAGCCCTAATGCATCCGAGGCCCCTTTTAACCTGATACCCCACGTGGACAACATTGAGACAGCCAACAGCTTTGCCGTGACCAATGCCTGTGAGTTCAACCTGCTTATCCTGGCTATTTACATGAATGCTGCTTTATTAGCAACAGAAATAGGGTTGTGAGAGGATAGTGAGTGATTGCTTATGTTGATGGAATTACAGTTGGTTCAGATCAAGTCCCACTTCCAATATGAATAGTAAACAATTTTGGCTAATGAGAAGCATACTGGCTACATAAACTGAACAGAAGCACTGAAGGCCTTCCATCCAGTCAGCACTGGTGTGTCTTTGTGAAATCTGTCCTCCGGCTCTCAACTGGCACAAATAGGCTAAGTGCATGTAGGGAGTGTATGGTATATTTGTGTGTGCACCCTTCCCCCACTGCTGTGAGCTGGGTATTCTCACTGTGTGTTCATGTGTGTGAATGTTTGAATCCATTTGTGTGCATTCTGCTGACATATGTGCTGGCATTGCATAAATTGTGTTTGGATTTTGCAATAATACAGTCTAGGTCTGCCATAGTTTGTTAATAAACCCCTTCTGGTATTTCTTCTGTGTGGTCCCATGCTTAGGCCTGTGGGCCAGAGTGGTGGTTGTGCTTTAAACCAGTACCAATAAGGTGATGATGTCACATTGAGGTACTCCATACGTTCAGAATTTTTTTTGTCACTTCCGATCATGATCATCATTTTTTGACATGGGGTCAGAGGGTAATCGTGCAGCTCAGCCACATTGTGCCTGGACTTCTGGTACTTCCTCTTTGTGCCCAGTTCACTTGTTATTTCCTTCACGTAATTTTCAGTGCTCGGCTCTAACCACAGCATACAGTGTTCCTTATTTTCTAGTTCCTTATCTACTGTGCTGTGATGAAGTGATATGACGACCTGTGCTTCCCAGGTATTTGTGCTTTGTGGAAAGTTTGAAATTATGCTACACAAGAAATGTTTCTCTTTAATTTCTTGCAGAGACAGCATCATAAACCCCATGAAATCAAAATTGGAGAATTGCAGCTTTCCTGTTAGTTTGAAAGCCTTTTAAAAACTGATTGAAGCAGATGCACACATTTAAAATTTACAGTCTCTTTCAGGTAAATTGGAGGAATATTTTGATGACTCCTATTTCACTTCACAGTTTTTGTCCAATTAAATTAGGCTATCTCTGGAGAAAATGACCCTCCCTCTAATATCACCTGCAGAGCTCAACAATAAGGATGTCAGAAGTGTTTTGAACTGTATGCCTCTGTTTTTCAGTTGGATACGAATATGAAGTAAAGGTTTTTGCTGTATAATTTTGTATAATGCTGTATAATTGTAATCAAAATTATTCAACCCCCATAATTGTGAATCAGGTTTATTAGCAAAATTTACTGACATTCAGCTCTTTGCAATGAACAAATCAAACAAAAGTAATTGAAATAGCTGGTAAGTGGTTCCCCAAATTCAACTGAAAATGCAACTTTTAATGACTTCTGCAGTCCCAAAATTATTCAACTCCCTGAATAGAATCCCTCAAAACAGCACAAATCTGCAAAACAGGTGTTGTCTTAAGCACATCTCATGCAACTAATCAAGGGCTTCATTAGTTGCGCCAGGTTTGCTTGAGCTAGAACACGTGAAATACTTGAAATAGCTAGGTTTATAGTGTCCCGTTTAACTGCATGTTAGAAATATGGCAAAGTCAAAATAATTGTCCAAAAAGCAAAGAGAAGATATCATCGTATCAAATAACATGATACAAAAAGATAGCGAAGGTACTAAATGTTCATAGAGACACCGTTGGAAACTTAGTTTGCAAGTTCAAAGTTAAAGGAACAGTGGGTACACTACCTGGATGGGGCAGAAAATGAAGCTATCAATGGCTTCAACCAGTTTTCTGAGAAGGCAGGTTCAGAAAAAATACTCGAGTGGCTGCAGGTACTGAGGTTTTACCTTACACAGTAAGGCACGTACTAAACTCAGATGGTTTCCATGCCAGAACACCAAGACTTACACCACTACTGACCCAAGAGCACAAGAAAATTTGGCTCCAATTTGCTCAAAATCATATAAATAAGCCACAGAAGTTTTTGGATTCTGTTTGTGGAGTGATGAAACAAAACTGGAACTTTTCTGTACTATGTATCAGTGGTATGTTTGGAGGAAGAAGAATGAAGCATTTGCTGAAAAGAACACTGTCTACAGTTAAACATTATGGCTGGGATGATACACTTATCTCCCGATTCGATACTATCACAATACTTTAGTGTCGATATGATATGTATTGCGATTTTTTTAAGAATTGCAATTCTACAAGTATTGCGATTCAATTTGGCAATATATTAAGATTTTTTTTTTTAACACAAGACCATGGGGAAAAGTTAAATAATACAAATACAGACTGTACATGATGTATAAGATGAGTCATATTAGGGCTGGACGATTTTGGCTAAAATCATAATCGCGATTAATCGAACAAGTTACCTCGATTACGATTATTGAATGATTATTCAAAAAAAAATCTTTCTCATGTGTCACTGGCAAGGCTTATACTGTAAATATGTTCACAGTTATTTTTTTTTAATGAAAGAATGCATAATCCTATCTTTGTGATTCTAAAATAAGGAAACGCACAGATAGCTTTTAATGCTTACTTATTAAATATTTCAAACAATTGAATCAAACAAAGCATACAATGCTTGAAATAAAAACGTCTTATAAAAAAGTGATTAAGTTTTAATGCAAAAAGAAAGTTTCCTAAAAATGTAGAAAGTAGTTCTTTTTGTAAACAAAATAAATTATTGTAAATATTTCCATCTTAAAAGTAAAATATAACTTGTATACAGCTAAAAAAACTAATCCTTTTCATATTGCGTAGCATTTGTAAATGCTAGTGTTATCGAAACCTGCTTTGTGGAGTGGAGGCTTCTTGTTGCTGGGCGTTTGTCAGTCTCTCTCTTTTTTTGCGTGTTTCTTTGGTACAAGCAGCTCCTGTTGCTGAGTTGACTCAGTGTTTGAGTTCCCTTTCACACAGAGATTCCGGAAAATACACGGATAAAGTGGCCCGGGATTTGACCCGGGTTCGTTTGACTTTGGTTCATTCACACTGCCAGTGATTTTCCGGAATCAAGAGAGTGCGTTCACACAGACACACACAACCCGCAAAGACACGTGGCATGTCCCAGCGGCGTCTATAGTTTGCTTATGAGCTGCGATTTCTCTTGAGCAACCACGCTTGTGCATTTTTTTTCTCTGATTTGAGAATGTCCCCAACCTGGCATCAATCCTGGGTCGTGTTTTCGTTCACACAGAAGGTGTTTGTTCTGGCAATTTCCCGGGATCAACGCGAAAGGGGCTCATGTTGCTTCAATGTCGCAGACTGGACGGGGCGGAGTTACGTGACTACACACGCGGTAATATGTTTTAAGGGGAAAGTACATTAACACACAGTGGGCGGAAATATTAATAGGATTAAAAAACCGAAATAACCGACATAGTAAAATTACGTCGGTTATAGGCTCTGAATTTCGGTTTCGATTATTTTTCGATTAATCATCCAGCCCTAAGTCATATTTACAAAAACAATTAAACACATCTTTCTGACTTATTTCAGGAGCATCATACAGTACTAGGCTACAATCTTTAATAAATGATTCAATAACAAATACATTTTTTAACAGGCACTTGTCACCACCCAGTGGCGTATTACGTGTTCAATCTATAGACGCGTAGTGTTTCTTTACCAAGTGACATCGCCAACTACTGGCCTAACATCCATAATACAGCGGTTCTAGTCATTTTCGCGGATCCGTGTGAATGGCGATCGTTTTGGCAACATTGTCGCCTATACGCGAATAACGCAAAGGAAGAACTTTTCAGTTTTTAGCCCAGCCCAGCTTGTATAGTAGTCAGACTACCAGCGATCTGACATGGTGTGTCACATCCTCGCCATCTCATCCTTTCCTTCCTTCCTTTGTGGCTGTCTGCAGTGTGTTGCACATGATGGCTTCTATTCCTCGCTGGAGAGCCATCGCTGCCACGGGAGGATGAGTAGAGGACAGATAATTCACTCCCAATGATCTTTCTGCCTTCAGCCACCTGTTTCTTTCCCTCCATCCTCTCAGTTCTGCAGTGTTATTTTACACAGTCAATGGTTAAATTAAGCGGGGAATGACAAATGCTTGTTTTTGGGGAGGGTGAAGGGCAATTTTGCATAGTTGGGATTTGAGTGACCTCTAGGACAGTCATGCAATTGGGCATGTTTTCAGCTTCTCAGCAGTGGGTATGTCAACTCAGCAGTGTAGTGCTGATACAAGCCTCTTTTTGTGTAATTCAGTCATAGCCGAGACAAGTTTGTTTCCTACTGTCGTATCAGTGTGCATGATAGCATCGCCACATGGGCATATGCCCCTCTCCACAGAGCTACACTCAACCTATTTACACACAGCGCCACATGAGTGAACGCTGTTTTAAAATAGGAGCACGGCAGCTGGATGAAGTGTTGGTGCTTTTAAACCATTTTTTAAGATGTCAGCAAGTAAAACATTTGTGATGTTTACTTTTCAAGTTGTTCTAGCCCCAGAGAGTCTCTTGTTGTATCCGTTATCTTAAATATGTCTGAAATATTGTTGTGCCACTAGAGCAGGACTCAGAGTAAAATGGTCACAAATGCGACAATTGACTTTTATAAACTGGTTCAGGTTCGTGACTTAGTGGTTTGAATTAGACTGATTCTGTAATTTGTAAACTAGCGATGCACCAAATTTCGGCAACCGAAAATATTAGTCTGAAACAGCACAAATAATGAATTTTTTATTTCTGCCGAAATATTTTTGGAGGGCTGACATATTGAGTCTGAAATATCAGGTCATCATATTGAGAGCTAGTTTATCACCTCTAACATGATAAACTACATGACAACGTGAACATCATATCGAGAACAGTTACCCAAAATTAATGTCCGGAATAACCAAAACTTAGAAGATCTAAAAAGGTATTTAGATGTAAATAAAAGCCCTAATTAAATATGGTCATTATATAAAGCAATTGCAATTCTAAATGAAAACTCTAATTTCAATTCCAGTGTTTCTGTAAAAAAATTATTTCAGTTCATCACTATTGAAACTTTGGAAAATAAAAATGTCATTTTGACAATTTTTCGTTTTAGAAGCGTGTGGCTCCCTATTTTTCATTAACCTTTATTTTTGTCAAAAAATGTAACATCTGCAACACAGCAGCACTACAAGCTAGCTACCTGACTCTGGCTCATCCAGTGGTGTGAGTTTATGGTGCGAACTATAGGACATTCTTTTTCAGACCCCCGTGACAGCCTCTGTGTGCCTTTGAATTCACCCTTTTGCCCAGCATATACTTATTATATTTGCAGTTCCGTTTGGTGTTGCTAGTGGTACAATGTATTTTAAACTGCACTTTTAAAATACTGTGTTCAAACTTATGCTCTTTCATTCACTGTACTCTTTAATTTTTATTAGCACGGATCAGAGACAGGATGCTCAGAACAGATTTGAGAGAATTACGGCCGTTTCACACCGCAAGCGTCAGCGGCGCGTGAGCAGCGCGTATTTTTTTCGGCGTGCATGTTAATCAATGAGTGCGTTCACACCGCGAGCAGGAGCAGCGCGTGAGCGTCAAGCAGGAGCGTCGCGTGAGCAGCAGTGAAGCGGGGGTTTCGGCTTCGAGTCTATTTTTGCTGCGCTGCCCACGATCAATTAAAGTGAAAGCACACTTTTTATGGACACAATTAATATGATTTCACACAAAAAGTGCCCAAAACGCATAGAATTTGCATGTGTAGTGTGTTTTAACAAGAACTGCAGTATGTCAGAAAAGGAAATGAAGACTAACATAAAGAAAATAAAATTTTATAGAAAATGTACCCCTCTGGGGTTCTTCGGACCAAATGGTCCCGAAGAATTTAAATAAAAAAATGTGTAAAATCATAGCTTCATCGGAATGGTCCGAAATTTGGTGACTTTGTTGGTACTTTGTATATGAACACCCCAAAAAATTGGGGACAGGATTTGAATAGTCTAAGTGGTTGTAAAAAAAATGGTCACACTCAGGGCCTTCGGGACCAAATGGTCCCACCATTATGGCGGCGCCATAGGAAATGAATGGGAAATTGGCAAAAATGTGACAATACAGAGTTTTTTTGTGCGTACAATCTACAAATCAGCCACGATGCAGAAAAAAAGCACACAACAGTGAAGGGGTGAATCTATAAAACATCAAGAGTGCAAAACAGACACATCCACACACACACACACACACACACACACACACACACACACACACACACACACACACACACACACACACACACACACACACACACAAACACACTTTTATACATAAACAAACGAATAAATTCAGATTACATATGGGTTTTGCATTTTTAAAATGCTGAGTTTGTCCACCAGATGGCATCCATCTAATTTCAAAAATTGCTTTTATGAGGTCTAGGCTTGACTCTAAAATGAAATACAGCTTAAAAAAAATATATATATATATTTTTTTATTTTCTATTATATTCAATGGGGGGAAAATGGGGGGAAAATGGGTCATATTTATTGCATAAATATTAATTATAAATCTTAAATTATCTCAAAACACCAAAAAAGAAAAGAAAAATATTATAAAAAACAAGTAAAAAAAAAAAAAAAAGATTTTCTTTTAATAAATATGAATCAAACCCTTCCGGACCATTTGGTCCCGAAGACCCTGAGTGTGACCCTGAAATGAAGGACCCCAGAGGGAAACTTGTTTTTAATTATTCAGTTTGGGCTTTGAACAAACTTCAAATGTGTTTATGACCAACTTCTAAAAAATTTTTTTACAAAAGTCTTTGTAAAGAAATGCTTGCTTATATGTAGCCTTATATGTAGCCTGGGAGCTGCTGTTGTGACGCTGTACAAATGCTTCCAGTGTGAATAGTCGCGCGCGTCTGCAGCTTCAGTGACGATGTAGTTGCGCTGACGTGCTGCTCATGCGCCGCTCATGCTTGCTGTGTGAAACGGCCGTTATGCTGTATGGAAACAGTGTGCAAAATAATGTCTTCAGATAGTGCCTTTGTTCTGTTCCATCTGGTTTTCAAATGTATGAAACTTTCAATCAGGCCCCTATGAACACCGCAAGAGTCTCTTTGCTTTGTTTGGTCTGTCAACAGAGAAGATTATGTGGCAAACAGATAGGGCTGTGTCCATATGTGTGTTTAAAGACGCAATGTCCCTCTGTCCCCATCATTCTCTCAGAAGGCTTTCTCTTCCAAGGGGTTTGGCTATCCAAAAAGAAAAAAAGAAAAAGAGAGAGAAAACCGCACAAGCCAAGCGGTGACGAAAATAGCCAGGGGCTTGTGGGGACTGTTTCTCCAGATTGGATCCCTCTGTGAACAGAATCCATCCCGTATCGCTGTTTCTCCCTCTGCCTCACTCTTTCTATCTCATGGATAGAGTATTTCAACACGGTAACTTTCTATCTGTCTTTCCTCCAACTTGCTCATTAATGCGTGGGTCTGATGTTTGCCTAAGTCTCACTGTAATTCCTGAATCAATAGTTGTTTCCGGCAGCCATCTGCATTGAGAGTGAAAAGAGAGTGAAAACCTCCAGTGATCTCGAGTTGTTTGATGGAGAGTCATGCTTCCTACTTGCAGCTCCAATTCTCCTTTTATTGACAGAATGATATTTGTATTGACAAAGATTCGACAATAATTTGAAGCTGTGACAAAATAAGAAAATCTCCTTTTGTCTATATTAGGGGTTTTCAAACTTTGTGATGCTACGGAGCCCCAAATATGAGGATCTCCTTGCGAAGGACCTCTTTACTAAAATATGTTAAATATAAATTTACTAATATAAAGGCCCGTTTATACTGTCAAAATATGTGTTTATAAATATTTTAATATTATAAATCTGTGCAATATTATCTGAAAAATATTTACTTTTTATTACTATTAAATTATTTATTATTATCTTTATTTTATCAACTGTAAGTTTTTCTACCCAGTACCCTCCATTAGTGTACATGTATAAACCTGAAATGAAAAACAAAATGTTTGCTGTCAGTAGAATAAAATAATTGTGATTTAATCTTATGATAACCAAGCAGTCATTCGAAAACAGTTCATGTCAAATTTGTCAAGTTTGATGTAATGCAAACTTATTTAGAGAAAAGGTGTATAAATAAAATAAATGTATCCAATTTGTACCCATTTGCTGCCCCCTGGGGGGGTTCCGAACCCCAGTTTGAAAACCTTTGGTCCATGTTGTTGTTTAGATATCTACATTGTGTATTCATGACTTATTTTGTCCTCATCAAAAGTCTGCAGTGTGCCGACATGTTTTAGTAAATGCGTGGCAGACTGTCTTTTTGCACTCTGCTGAGCCATTTCCTCTCTTCTCCCCTGGAGGCAGGGCTCTGGACACCCTTTGAGTGGTTGGGATTCACCTTTTGATTGAAAGTCTCGGGCGACTGGCTCTCTGAGGATCTTGGGGTGTATTTTTGGGTTATATCCGATCCTCCTGCCTCTGAATGAGTTCCGGTTAGGATCTGTAAATCATGAAGGGATGGAGGGGACTGTTTGGGCTATTGGGAAGGAGGGGTGTGTTGGTGCAGGGTTTCCTTAAACAAGACATTAATATGGCCAGACAGTGCAGAGAAAACACAGGGATGTCCAAGACATCACAAACTACTAAATAAAAAAAATGCTAACTATACTGAAGCTATTTAATGGCACAATGACTAAATATGTATTAATATAGATATTGTGATTTAAATAAGGGTATTTTTTCTAAATTTATTTAAAAAATACAATGAATCTAGAACACTCGAAAAGTGATGAATGGCAGATTTTTTTTAGATATATTGTCTCAAAAAGAAGATGCAAGAACTTAAATGAGTCAGTGAATCATTTATTTGATCAGTAAATTGTTTAGATTGTTAAGTTGTTTATTTACACTGACTATGCACATGAACTGGTTCAATACAGTGAATAGAACTTCTTGGCTCTAAATAAACTACTTTTTTATTTTTAAAGAAATGTTTGGTTTTAATCAGCAAGGAGACATTTAATTGCTCAAAAATGAGAGGAAAGACATTTACAATACAATAGAGTATATCTGTTTCCAGTATCACTGTTTCCACAAAAATATGAAGCAGCACAACTGTTTTCAATGTTGATAATAATTAATCATATTAGAATGATTTCTGAAGGATCATGTCACACAAAAGACTGGGGTAATGATGCTGACAATTCAGCTTTGCCATTGCAATAATAAATAAAAATATTTTAAAAGTGAAAACAATTATTTTATATTGTAAAATTCAATTTTCCCCATGTTTAAAAAAAATGCTTGGCTATCCGAGAAATTCTTTAACTAGTGCAGAGGCCGGATATTTTCTATGGATTCTTTTCAATAGGCTCTGCTGCATCTGTCGTAACGCTGCGCCAATATCTCCACAGATTAGAACCTTTGTATCCGCCTCAAAGTGTTCGCTTCACTGAGCAACTGTCTCCGTCGAGGCCAGGTAGAGCCGATAGATTGGAAATCCTCTGAACCTCTTTCAAAGTCCCTTTCTCTCCCCGTGGGATTCTTACCTATGGCGTCTTCCTCTGTCCTTCAAGCTGTGCTTCAGAAACACGACGGGGCTGAAGTGATGGATCACCTTAGACCCATGCACAAGGACAACAGGCAGGGAGGGATAGGCTGATGCTGGGGAAGGGGTGGCTGTCCCTCAACTCTCCTCTGGCAGGCTTTGTCAGCCTTCTTTCATATTTTTTTGCCAGTGGATCAGACCACCGCTATATGGGAAATACAGACGTGGTTGTGGATGTTAGGATGGGCCATAGCAGTCTCATGCAATAATAACCAACTGCAGAACCGCAGAGCAATACGTCACAGCAGTGTGAGGACAGCAGCGCCAGGCCAGCAGTCTCAGACCGGTTTTGGGGTGGAGCTTATAGCGTCATTAAGGGTAGGGTTAGTGGTTGGGTGGGGTTGGTCATGCATTAATACACACTATAAGATATTCAGCGCGAGTTTGGATCGATTTCTCCCCTTCTGACAATTGTAGGTAAAGTCTCGATTATCTTGATGGTTCTACAGATCATCGTATTAGATTTTCCTGTGGTGTAAGGTTTGTTAAGAGTGACTGAATCTAATTTTGTCGAACGTCTAAGCCGCCCCGATCTCGAATCGTAAATATTCAACATGTTGAAACGAAACAATATCCAATCAGAAAGCGAGCTGATGGAAGACTCACCTCTAGCTCGTGCTGTAACATGTAAAGTCCATGTTCACACCTTCTCCATGACTTCATCCTCGTCTTTTTCCCCCCGCAAATTTTCTGTAAAAAGCAGTCGATACACTAAGTGCCATTTCTTCTTGTCAGTTGGTCCGCCATGTTTATTTAATTTAAAGTCACGTTTGATGCGAGAGATTTTGCAAGATTTCTCGTGTTCACAGTGGATGGAGCAGGATATGAAATTTACTATAAAGAAAACTAGTATATTAGCATATTTCACACCAATGCACGATAACGTTCTGTTTATTTTAAGGGTATTTACTTTAAAAAAATGTTTTTATTAAGAAAAGCATCTCAAGCACAGTACAAGCATCAGATGGTTACATAATTAAATAAAGGGAAAAAATCAAAAATTAAACAAGCATAGTAAATGCTCACATACGAATGAACATGTAATCACAGTAACATATACATATAAACAACTAAATAAACCAGAAAAAAAAGTTTATCCAGAGCTCATCTCCTTAAAATAATCTAAAAATGGGCTCCAAGATTTCAAGAAAAAATCAGGTTTCATTCTAATTCCAAATTTGATCTTTTCAAGTTTGAGGGCAAAAGGTAGGTCAAAAACCCACTGACGGTAGTAAGGAGGAGTTTGCCTATCATCTAGCCAACAGTGTGCAAAGTGCAATATTATCCATATCTAAAGATGTAAGTTTAACATTTCCGGAAGAACCCCAAATGAAGCTGTCAATGGGTTGGTGTGTATTACTGTGGTAAGAATTTTTGAGAAACAACTAAAAATTCCCCCCCAAAACCTTAATAACTTAGGACAGGACCGTAAGCATATTTACATTGCAATGCAAGCATGGACAAGTCTGCCACTTAAATGCCCCCTCTTAAATGCACTCTTTAAAAAAAGACTGGATTCTGATTTTATTAACTGGAAAAAGTATTCTGAAAGTGAATCCAATGATATCTTTCCTCTTTGATGTTATCATCATCCATGTAATTTTTCATGTACATGGTCAAGTACAATGTCAGTAAGCTATTTCTTGTGAATGTGTGAGATTTCTGATTCATTAGCTACTACAAGTAAATACCTCGGTTTAACGTCTCATTCGAAGGAAGGTGCTCTTTGACAGTATAGTGTCCCTATCAATACTGGGGCGTTAGGACCCACACAGACCATAGGACGAGCGCCCCCTGCTGGCCTCACCAACACCTCTTCCAGCAGCACCCTGGTTTTCTCAGGAGATCTCCCATTCAGGTACTGACCCGGCTTAGCCCTGCTTAGCTTCAGTGGGCAACCAGTCTTGGGCTAAAAGGTGATATGGCTGCTGCTTAGTGTGGACTCAAACAATTATAATGATTATTACAACTTTATAGTTACAGTTATCATCCTTAATGTGAACAGGCCTTTATAAGCAATGGAATCCTATATAACACAATGTAAAGAGTGTCATTTTGCTAATGCTGGATAAAAGTTGCTAAAGTGACGCTTCCTTAGTCATTAGCTCCTTAATGAGTCTTTGTCCTTCCTTGCAAGTTATACACCAGGAAGCTTGGGAGAATCAGTATAAAGAGATTGGTTAAATTAAGTTTGATGAGGTCTCTGGATTGTCATCAATGCAATTAAGAATTCTGATTATGAATACATTTTCCATGACTAAAGATGACTTTGAACAAGATGGAGTCACAAAGATGTAGTCAAAAATTTCCACAAAATATGGCCTCTGCTGGCTTATCTCCATTTGAGTCACTTTTCTTTAAAGGATTAAGAAAAGAATATGATCTCCTTATTCCCAGCTGTTCCGATTTGCCTTGTGCTTCTGATAGCAGCAATTGATAAGTAAGATATATGCATCATATCTGATTCTTTTTTAGCACTGAATCACATTTCTCAGGTAATGAGATAACAGCTTGACACATATGCAGCAATTTTTCCTATGAAGCAAGATTGCTCTTATTTGTTTGTTAGATTTGTCATTTGCTATATGGCACAGCCAAAACGTTTGATCGGTAATGGTCTGTAGCCCAACCTCGTCTCCAATGACTGTATCAGCACTACACACCTCCATCTTGATAAGTCAGTCAGCCACCTCTGTGTATGAGCGACTCAGAATGATGGAGAGGTGTAGACAGCGAAATGAAAAGCCATGGATGGAAGGATGGATAATGCAACAAAGAGCTGACACAGGAGAAAAGATGAAGAAGTGCCTGGTGGTGAGGAATGGCACAGAGTACAAGACCAGACAGGTTTATTATTCCAGGAATTGTTTAGATTTCCCTGTTATGTACACTGGAATTTTTATATTTTCTTGACCAACAAAGAGTAACAACAAACAAGGATGTGACATTGACTTCTAATGAGTGTAAATATGGAAGGAGAAAATGTAGAAATTTGAATGAGTGAAGCCGTAGCGCTTAATGTGTCGGCTATATGCTTATTTCACGCAGCCGTTATTTTGAAATCGAAAGCGAGGCTCCGGTGGGAAGAACCCCGCAAGTAAAGATAAACAACAATGCCTTGGACTACCAACCTGAAGCTGCTGCCGTGATTTACACTATTGGATGTTAATATCCAATATAGGATGTGTATATAGTTCGTTCCTGCTTCTTTTTTTACTTTCTGAATTATATATAAAAAATATTTTATTTATAAATTAATTTCACTGTATATAGTCTAAAGTATGAAAGACATGTATGTACAGTTTTAGAATAACTCATTTCTACATTAAACACAACAATATACTATCGCATTCGCGATCTCCTGTGATTAAAGGCGGCACTTCCGGTTTTCTTCCCTAGGGAGCCTCGCTTTCTATTTCAAAATAACGGCTGCGTGAAATAGCGTATAGGAATACAGTGTTATATACTATTATACACTGCCCAGCCAAAAAAAAGTCACTGTGAATTTAAATTGGCAAATGCTTAAGAGTTTATGATTGGATCATTATTGCAGTGATTATTATGTTTCTAGCATGTTATATGTTTGGCAACAGTTCTTCTAACCCTAATCAATGGAGTGTTTAGCTTTTCATTTTTTAAACAACCATGTAGGAAGACACATCATGGCCATATTCCAGGATGACAAAGCCAAGATTCATCAGGCTTAAAATTAAGAATCATTTTCACACATGAATTGGTAAATCTGAGTCCAGACCTTAAATTCATTGAAAGTCTTTGAAATGTGTGGAGTGCTTGACTCTTGCATCGTCAATACAAGATCTTGACCAAAAATTGAGGCACCTCTTGAAGGAAATAATATCACAACATTTATTTCAATCAAGAGGTGCATCCATTTTTGGTCAAGATCAGTGTAGTATTTATTAATATTTGAATCAGTTCATTATTTTTTATTATTTTTTATTTTTGTTTTATTAATTGTATGGTCTTTTGTCATTTTTATTCGTTTTTTATTTCTATTTAAAGTACTGGTCAAAAGTGATGTCTGGAGAAAATTGACATTTTTATTCAAATTAAAGAATTTGTAAGCATATTGAGCTTGGTGTCAATGGTTTTATTTGTTATAATAATGCAATGAAACATGCTAAATTGTCCACACATATTCAGGCTGCAAAACACATGCAAAAACAAGAGAGAACAAATAAATGATTGTTTACTCTTTTTTTTGTCTGTCAGATAAATACCACAACCAAGTTTAGTGTTTTGTTTCCCTCTGATATTTAAAGGATTTTAAAATTTACAATATATTTTTGTCTTATTTTGATGGTTTAATCAAACTTGGGTCTTTAAAAACAAATATATTCTTTTTTTCAGTTTTATTTTTATTTTATTAGTTCATCTTATTTCAGTTATTTACAAAAAGACAACATTTCAAATTTTATACATTTTTAAGTTTTTCATCTAATGTTTATATTTTATTATAGTAAGTGTTACGGTAATGTGATTTAAAAAAATAGAAAACAGATTTCTGTACCCTTTAACATTAAATCATATTTTTTTATTTTTTTTATTTACAACCTTTAAAATAATTTGCAGATTATTTTTTCCATTTTATCGATTGCTTTTGCCTGTGCACTTCTCTCTGCTTCTATTAACCTTTTTAACTCCAATTTTGACTTGCACTTTTTTAGGCATTCTGATTAAATGTTAAACTGCTGTCCACTCTGTGTTTATTTTAGGGAAGAAGTGTTTAATTTATTTTTTTTATGCTGTATTTTTTATCCCACCTTGCCGAGTTGGTTATGTAACTACCCTTTCCCTTGACACTCTTAATGGGGGAGGTGTAAGACGGGAGGAGGACTTGTGTGAACTCTGTTGCTTACTGTTAATTACTTGGATAGTTAGACTAGAAGCCTCTCTTGTGTACTGCCCCAATCTTTCTCATTGCTGTTTCTAATTTTTTCCCCCCCTTGGCAGCATCATTTCTTGAACAAATTAGACAGGAAGATGCAATGAAACAGTAATCTAAAAAGGGGTACAAAGAGGTTGACACATAATGTGGAGCCTTTAATTGAAAGGAGCGTAGCAATAGAGATGCAAGATGGGATTTGGTGAATTTTCGTGTTCAAAGATCAGGCTGAACAGAAGTTCCTGTTCCTGTCGGCTCTCTATACCTCATTGAACATGGCCCTTTCTGAATTGCTAGTGAAAAATAATCTATTAGTTCCAGTCCTTAAATCTGATTGTTTGAGCACCTTTCCAAAAGATCTGCATTCTGTTTGCATGCATTCAAGTATGTTTCTTTGCTCAGTTGTGAGTTAAGGCTCATTCACACCTAGAACGAAATCTATAAAGATAACTATAATGATAACCATATTAGCTTCCACACCAATGCACACTAACATTCTGTTTTTTGTAAGTGGCTAAGCTCATGCTTCAGTTATGTCATCTGCCTATTTAAATGATTGAGCTGGGTGGATTCTGATTGGCTGTCAATGTTTTTATCATTCATCGGCTGGAAAAATTCTTTCTGAAAGTAATTCAAATGGTATCTTTCCTATGTCGTTATTAGGGCTGTTTAAAAAAAATCACGATATGATGATGTATCGTCACATACTCCTTGCCGATATGAATATTGATACAGCTGCTTTTGCAAACCAACCCCTCTCTTAATTGCTCCGCCTTCAAAACTGAGTCGGTCTCAAACCTCCCATGCACTAACAAGGACGCTAAACACCAAAATCACAAATCTTCCTTTTGCTCACTCTCTCTCTCCTCCACCATCATACTGCTAATGCTGATTGGCTACACGTTTGTTGTGGTGCTTGGTCTGACAACTTTTCCTTAGCGTTTTTGAAAAATTGCTTACTGCAGCTATAATTAAAGTAAAGCCTTAAAGCTCTTGTCTGTTCATAACCCTTCTTTTTCCAGTGATATCCCTCTGACCCTTTCCCTTTTGTAATGTCTCTCAGCCATCTCTTTTTCTACAGTTTTTCTTCAAATCTCCCTCTTGCTTACTCTCTCTGCACCCCCATCATGAGTGAGTCACGAGTATTGCTGATTGCTTTCAATCAATTGTAGCAATTTTCAACTTTCAACAGTGTTTCTTAGAAATGGCTTATTGCACCTTAAAGCTGCGAAAGAGTTCTCACACTGTTCCCCAGGCGGCTTTCTGTGTGCGCAGTCTGAGACAGAGCAACAAGCAAGCTTACTTTGAACTTCAGGTGCGCACCTAAACAGTCAGTTTCACGCAAACACAAAAAATAATGCCCAGCTTGGCGAGTTTTCACATGTCTTAAATGAACATAAAAAGTTGGGAAAATTTAATGTGTCAGTATATTAGATTAGTAGGTTAGATCTTAAAGTGACGGCAGCCTAATATACTTGCTGCAGTCTCTGTTAATAGTGTTAATTAAAAAAAAGAACAAGAGAAAATCACTCTCTGCTCTTGACTGAATAACTTTCAATTTCTGTAGTAAAGTATTAGCTGAATTTGCCTTTACTTCTTGTTTAATGAATTATTATATAAAAGCAATATCATATTGCTTAAAAACAGCCAAATGTGGCTGGTTGATTTGGGTTTAAGGACATTATAATATAGTTATTTCAGTCCATCCACCAAGTTGTCTTTTATCCAAACTTTGGCTGTATTGATCCAGGCATTAATAGACACACCCTGTAGACATTATAAGGCCAGCCAGGGTTATTCCTCTGGCGTCTTCAGGGAAGTGGGGTTCCTAATTATCCATCTTGGCTTATTATGACTTAAAATACACTAGATTAGCTCAAATAGACCTTAGGAGAATGTACATTTATAGCCTACGCTCAAGAGTTGGCTAAATAAGCTATCAGGGGAGAAGCTTGTTTTGCTGTGTCATCTTGTACACAAAGCAACCATCTCTTCTGCACGGTAATCACTTCTGTAATAATGCTGCATTGGCAATCCTAAATATAGGCATATTAAGGCATCGTCTGTCTCTTTTATTTATGATTTCTCTTGGAACATCTGCAGTGGAAAACTCAGATGTTTCCTAATCCATTCCGCGGTCATCGTGGTTTGTCCCTTTATTGAGCGATATGAATTCATTTGTACTTTTGAAGATCCCACAAATTGCACCCCTAAATCATTACGCTACATTGATAAACGACCACAGTCTATGGTTTAATCTCATGACATTCCGAATGACTGACGGGATGTCTTCAGTGGCCTGTGGAGATCCCAAGTGTCCCTCTCTCACTAAATCCAGCCAATAAATAGAGACACTGTAGTAAATGAGTGTGAGGTCTGAACTTTGACCTCGGTCCCTGTGCAGCCATTTTCTACCCTTGGCCTTTTATTATAACTCGTTTATCATTGGGGGGTTTTCAGGGCATAATGTAATGCAAGGTTTTTTTTTTTTAAATGTGGTAAAATAAGCACACAAAAAATCACACAGCATCTTAAAAATATGGCACTTCTGAAATGAGATGCTGAAAAACGTCTCGGTTACGTATGTAACCCTAGTTCCCTGATAGGGAACGAGACGCTGCGTCAAACGCTGCGGGAACGCCCCTGCGTTGTGCGTCATGAAGCACGTATGGAATCAGCCCAATGGAGAGATGAAACGTCATAGGCGGGTGACGTCATCGACCAGGAAACTATAAAGCACCCCAAAAACACAAGCGCATTAGCTTCTGATAGGCTTGAAGGAAGCGCTAACGGGAGTGCCGGGAGTATGGCGGAGCGACGCAGCGTCTCGTTCCCTATCAGGGAACTAGGGTTACATACGTAACCGAGACGTTCCCTTTCAAGGGAACTTCGAGCTGCGTCAAACGCTGCGGGAACGCGAATACCCACGTCGCCATAGGACCAAATGACCGTCATGTGAGACTAGCGCACAGAGGACGAGAGCACCTGTGCCCCAGGGGTAGAGCTTAAGTCTAGGTCATAGAACTTAATAAAAGTATGCGGTGAAGACCATCCAGCCGCATCACAAACATCACTCAGGGAAACCCCCGACAAAAGAGCTTTAGAAGCAGCCATACTCCTGGTAGAGTGAGCTCGGACAACCAAAGGTGAAGGCTGGCCAGCCGACTCATAAGCAAGTGAGATAGCCTCAACCACCCACTTGCTCATTCTCTGTTTAGACGCCGGACACCCTTTCCTGGGTGGCCCGAAACATACAAAAAGTTGTTCTGATTTCCTCCACAGGGCAGCTCTGTGGACATAAGCGTCTAATGCCCTAACAGGGCAGAGTGAATTAAGTTTCTCCTGGTCCGATGACATAAATGGAGGAGGACAGAAAGCCTGCAGAACCGTAGGTCTAACAATATTAGTAGGAACCTTAGGAACGTAACCTGGTCTAGGATGCAGAAAAGCTTTAACCATGCCAGGTGCAAATTCCAGGCACGAGGGTGAAACCGACAGAGCCTGCAAATCTCCGATTCTTTTTAGTGAAGAGATAGCAAGCAAAAAGATAGTCTTAAAAGTGAGAAACTTCTCGGGAACTTCTTCGATAGGTTCAAAAGGAGCTAGGGAAAGACCTTCTAATACAATGGCCAGATCCCAAGTCGGCACCCTCGTACGAACTGCTGGCCTCAGCCTCAAAGTGCCACGGAGGAAACGAGTTATAAGCGGGTGTCTCCCAAGAGAAACTCCACTGAAAGGGACGTGGTAAGCAGCTAGTGCCGCCACATACACCTTTAGTGTGGAGGGGGATAACCCTGTGGAGAAGCGCTCCTGCAGGAATTCCAGCACTGCACCCACTGGGCAGTTAACTGGGTCCTGCAGGTGTTCTCCACACCAAGAAGTGAAAAGTTTCCACTTCAAGGCATAAAGCTTCCTCGTGGATGGAGCTCTGGAGTTAAGAATGGTCTCAACAACCTCGGTTGAGAGACCGGAGTCTATGAGCTGGGCCCCCTCAGAGGCCAAGCCCACAGTTTCCACAATTCTGGGCGGGGGTGAAGTATCGTGCCCCCCGCCTGGGAGAGTAGATCCCTCCTGACCGGGAGCTCCAAAGGAGAACCGTCCAGGAGAGAAATCAGGTCCGCAAACCATACTCGGGCCGGCCAGAACGGGGCTACTAGTAGTAGACTGACCCCGTCCCGGCGGACCCTCTCCAGAACTCCTGGTAACAGAGCAATCGGGGGAAAGGCGTACAGACGTGACCTCGGCCACGGCTGCACCATAGCATCCAACCCCAGGGGGGCTGGAAGAGTGATGGAGAACCACCGATGACAATGAGTGGTCTCCTAGGAAGCGAATAGGTCCACCTCGGCGCGACCGAAACTCAACCAAAGGAGCTCCACCACCTCGGGGTGGAGTCTCCATTCCCCTGGCCTCGGCCCCTGCCTCGACAGGGAGTCTGCTACCACATTCAAATACCCAGGGAGATACATTGCTCTCAGAGATAGTAGCTTCCCTTGGGACCACAGGAGGATCTGACGGGCCAACTTGTAAAGCCGGCGAGACCGCAGGCCCCCCTGATGATTTATATAAGAGACCACCGACGTGTTGTCTGATTGAACTAACACATGATGGCCTCTCAGGTCTGTTAGGAAGTGTTTCAGAGCCTGAAACACAGCCAACATCTCTAGACAATTTATGTGCCACGAAAGATGATGATCCTGCCACAGACCTTGGGCTGGGCGACCACTCATGACCGCCCCCCACCCTGTGAGGGAAGCATCCGTCGTTAGCGTTATGCGACGACAAAGAGCCCCCAGCACAGGACCTTTGGATAGGAACCAAGTTTCTCTCCACATGACCAGAGCACGAAGGCAGCGCCGCGTGACTTTGAACGTGCGGAGCGGATTTCCCCTCGGGGAGAATCCCTTGGTCCTGAGCCACCACTGTAGCGGTCTCATGTACAACAGGCCGCAAGGTATAACGTTGGACGCTGCTGCCATCAGACCCAACAGTCTCTGAAACTGCTTGACAGTGAGTAGCTGGCCTAGCTTCACTTGTTTCACAGCTGAGAGAATCGAAGCGATGCGGGTCGGAGAGAGTCGCGCCCGCATCGATACCGAATCCCAAACGACACCCAGAAAAGTGGTCTTCTGGGAAGGAGATAATACACTTTTCTTTGCGTTCAGCCTCAACCCCAACTTTCTGATATGAGCGAGGACGACATCTCGATGCCGAACCGCCATCTGCTCGGTCTGAGCTAAAATCAACCAATCGTCGATGTAATTGAGAATACGAATGCCCTGAAGCCTCAGAGGCACTAGTGCTGCATCCATGCATTTCGTGAAAGTGCGGGGAGATAAAGCTAGGCCAAACGGAAGAACCCTGTACTGGTACGCCTCGCCCCCGAAGGCGAACCTCAGGAACTTCCTGTGTTGTGGAAGGATGGACACATGGAAGTATGCGTCCTTCAGATCTATCGTGACAAACCAGTCCTCGGACCTGATTTGAGACACGATCTGCTTGATAGTGAGCATCTTGAATTTTAGCTTCCCTACCGAGCGATTCAATATGCGCAGGTCTAAAATTGGACGCAACCCCCCATCCTTCTTTGGAACGATGAAATATCGGCTGTAATAACCTGACTCCAAACTGGGAGGAGGAACCCGTTCTATAGCCTCTTTTTGAAGGAGCGTTTTCACCTCTTGTTCCAATACCAGAGCCTGCTCGGGGCCCACCACTGTGTGCAGAACCCCTCTGAATTTTGGTGGACGACACCTGAACTGGATAGCATAACCCTTTTCTACTGTCTGCAGGACCCAATGAGATATTTTTGGAAGGCTTTTCCACTCTGCCAGAAATTCTACTAAGGGTACCAGCCTCTCGAGACTGGCCTCTGGTGTAACTTGAGCAGCAGACGCAGCGCCCTGTAACGGCGCACCGGCAGGGAACAACTGGTCTGACCGCTCTGAGACCCTCCTCAGAGGGAGCGAGCGTCCCTCGGGAAAGCGCTCGCTGGGATCGTCTGTGCCCCGGCATAAAGGCGGGGTTGGCAGAACGAGCCCCTGAGGGCACCGAGGAGGAATGGGCACCGTAAAAAGAGGTGAACACCTTTCCGCCTCGGTGGGGACCACCCTCAGCATCCTGAACGGCTTGGCGTCAGGACTTCTTCTTAGCCGAAGCCTTCTTAGCCAATATAACTGTCCTCAGATCAGTTCTACTGGGAGAAGGCTTCGGCTGAGAGTGTCGCGGCTGAGCCCACTGTCCAGCAGGGGGAGCACGAGACGCGACACTCTGCCTCTGCTGCGCTCTATGTGATGAGCTCGAAGACGGCCGGGGCTGCTCCCGCCCAGCAGCCCCAGGGACATGAACTTTAAGGGGAAGAAACTTTTTAAAAGCTGCAGTTTGTTTCTTTTCTTCTTGGAATTTATCGATAACTGAATTCACAGCATCACCAAACAACCCCATGGGAGAAAGAGGAGCATCTAAAAGAAAAGCTTTTTCTCTCTCTTTAATATTAGTCTGATTTAACCACAAATGTCTTTCTGCGGCCACCAGAGCTGCCATAGAACGACCCATTAATTTGGCCGATTCTCTGGTGGCACGCAGGGATAAATCAGCAGCCTGACGCAGTTCACGAACTACGTCAGTACTGACCTCCTCACTCTCACTCATGTCCCTTAGCAGATCAGCCTGGTATGCCTGCAAGATTGACATAGTATGCAGACATGACGCAGCCTGACCTGCTGCCGAATATGCTTTACCCACTAAAGCCGAAGTGTTTCTTAAAGGCTTGGTGGGTAATGCCGGTGCCTTAAAAGATGATGCTGCTTCGGGGGAGAGATGGCTCGCAAGCGTCTCTTCCACACGAGGCAAAGCACCATAACCATGAGCCTTGGCTCCCATAATATTAGCGTATGTTGAAGTCTGGGGACTAAACACTCTATATGACACCGGTTTTCTCCATGATTTCGACACCTCGGTGTGGAGATCATGGAAAAACGGCAGGCACCGGCGTGGAGGCTGCACACGTGACGGCAAAAATCTCTCATCCAACTTTGATTTAGAAACAGACTCCTGTCTAGTCACTGGCCATTCAATATTAAGTTTTTCAACAGCTCTTGTTAACACCTCCATAAGCTCATCACTCTCAGGAGTGTGGGGTGGCGAATCCTCCACATCTCCCTCAACACTAACAACATCAAGTTCCTCAGAACTGGATAGCTGCAGCATTGGTGCCTCAGCCCGAGCGGAAGAAACCGCAGCGCGTGCTTCCGAACCCGGGACTGAGGCACTGGATCTCACAGGTGAAGGGAGAGATAAGGCAGAGCCCGTCTCAAACCCCGCTGTGAGATCCATCTGCGATCCCCACGATAAGCGCCGCCGCTCTGCCTCGGCAGAAGCGGGACCCGAACCGCGGGGAGCGCGCACCGAACCGCTCTCCTCAAAGAGCGACCGGCGGGAGCGGAGCGTCCTTAACGGCAAACGCTCGCAATGCTCACAGTCTGCTCCCTCGAGAGCAAACTGGGCATGCTGAACTCCCAAACAAACAACACAAAGATCATGTGTATCCCCGCTCGTTAAATAACGCGAGCAGGGAGGAACACACTTTCTAAACTGCTGTTCGTCCGCCATAATCTCTCAATATATAGGGATAAATTGTTTGTGTGGTGCAGGGTATGTAAGACAGACAATATCACACAGGGACAGATTCACATGTAGCGCGACTGAAAGCACAGAAGCTAATGCGCTTGTGTTTTTGGGGTGCTTTATAGTTTCCTGGTCGATGACGTCACCCGCCTATGACGTTTCATCTCTCCATTGGGCTGATTCCATACGTGCTTCATGACGCACAACGCAGGGGCGTTCCCGCAGCGTTTGACGCAGCTCGAAGTTCCCTTGAAAGGGAACAAAAATGCAATGCGACAATTAAAAAATACTGCAAACTTGACTGGAAAGTGGAAAAGAAAAATATAATATTTTATATTATAAAATTTTAGGTCTAAATGTATAAAAAAATATCTGTCACAATCAAATAATGCCTTTGAATTATCTTAATTTTCAAGCAAATATTGATAAAAGCAATTTCAACAATTAATCTGCATGTCATAATTAAGCTGCATTTATTATCAGACAATTAGAGCTTTTGATCAATTGCATTACATTGTAAAGTATGCCTTGTTTTTATGATCTGTTTAATAGTTACAGTGTTATGAGGACTTAAGTATAAAGATAATGATGTTATGTTAAGACAATATTATGATAAAGATAATAACAGTATGTAATGTGTGTATATAAGGCAGAACTATATGACTCTAGACTGCTGAGTTTATGAGTCCACACATCAACAGGAAAAGGAACCGCATCCATGTGCTTCTGTTCCACAATGCTTTGTCATTACGGTGCAGGTAGACGAACAGCTGCTGTGGGAGGCCTGTGTTCCACAGCCACGCTGGACTTACGACACACAGCACACTTTCAATTATATGGGCCGTGGGCAGGGCGCCAGGCTGTGTAGAGATGGGTGCTTTCCAATTACACGGCAGGACTCGGCTGCAAAGTGAATGAGCTGCGGCCGAATACACAGACACACTTACGTTTTTAGCCCACACACAGGCTTGCGTGCGAGGGTGCCGTGACCGATCGCACAACTGGCTTTATAGGGATGTGTTTAACATCAGGAATAGCTTTCAGTGTAATAAATCACTTTCTCAGCTAATAAAGTGTATGTGTCAAATGATGGTTCTGTGTTTGAGAATTTTAAAGCCGGTATGATTCTCTACTGAGGTTTGTTAGCCTGCCTAGGGAGAAACTTTATAGAGTGCTTATTGATTCGTTTTACACAAGGTTCTTGCTCCCTGCATCCTATGAAAGGTGAAAATTACTGGTGGTTTTAAATGGATTTCAAAAGTCGACTTAGCACTGGTTACTCGTTTTGTCAGAATTAAAAAATGTTATTAATGGGGGCGTCATGCTTTCTTTTTTTAAATCTTTTTTTTTAATGTGTTTTGTGCACTAGGTGAGATAAAACATGGCCTAAAGGAAAGAAAATGATTTGTTGCATTTATATATAATCTATTTGTTGTTATATACTGTATACAGTATTTTGTACTTTCTGACCTTATATATAAAATATTTTTTATACAGTATATTTGAAATATACACTACTATTCAAAAGTTTGGGGAACGGTAGGGTAGATTAAAAAAAACGTTTTTGAAATAAGTCTCTTATGCTCAACAAGGCTGCATTTTTTGGGGGATTATAAAATAATAAATTACACACATAAAACACACACACACACACACACACACACACACACACACACACACACACACACACACACACACACACACACACACACACACGCACACACACACACACACACACACACACACGTACAGTAAATAATACTTCAGGGTACATTAAAGGCAACATAAAAATAAACCATGGTAGCAAATTATCACATTTAAAATAATTATTTAAAAGCTTGGGCTATTTTACTCCAGTAGGTAACAGTATGTATTCTGACTCCATTAATCCTTAAAGTGTTGCATTCTAAACAAACTTTATTATAAAATGAAAACAGACAGAATCTTTTAAGGTCCATGTCAGTTGTAAATGATTGCTGTAATATTGTTTTTTTAGCAGCAGTGAAGCCAGATATTAACGGTCTTCTCTGAACTAATGTAAACTTATATGAATCATCATCATTGAGCAACAAAAGACAAGGATCGAGGTCAGACTGCATCTTTGTGAAGTAGTTTAGCACTTGAACTACAAAGGTACCTTTAGAATAAGTATTACATTGACTACATTAGGACTTGATGAGAGTTTCATCAGGTATCACCTATATGGGGTACAATACATTTTGTGTACAGTTTTGTAATGCATAAGAATGTGCGAGGGGTTTTTGGAGGTGAGGCAGAGATTTTACCAAAGTATTCCAATCAGAACTGTAACTCAACCAGGAGAGTTCTGTCTCCCATACAGCTAGTGCCTTCAAGGATTTATATGAACAAGTAGTAGTTGCTTATAGATCAAAGAGACTGTGCCACAAAGTTTCTAGTGTGTTTGATTCACTTTAACAATGGGTGATCATCCAAGCCAGAGTTCTAGGGCACACACCATACACTTTCACTGCAGACCTTAACTTCAAAGTAGTAGTCTATTTGAATATCCTGAAATGTGCGCAGTCCGCTACCATTGAATATATCACCCAAAGTGAGTAACGGCTGCATTTATTTGATACATTTCCATGTATTATCAATGCTGAAAACGGTTGTGCTTCCTAATACTTTTGTGGAAACTGTGATAGTTTTTTCAGGATTCTTTGATGTATAGAAAGTTCATACATTTCACATTTATTTATTGATAGAGCACAGTTTAAAAAATATTTAGCCTATTTGAAATAAAACTTTTGCAACTTTATATATTTCTTTATTGTCAGTTTTGTTCAATTGAATGCGTCCTTGCTGAATAAAAGTATTAAAGGGGTGGTATAATGCCCTTTTCAAAAGATGTAAAAGAAGTCTCTGATGTGTGTATGTGAAGTTTTAGCTCCAAATACCCCACAGATATTTTTATATAGCATGTTAAAATTGTCACTTTTTAAGGGTGAGCCCCTTTAAAGGGTCAGTCCCTTTAAGTACAAATAAGCTGCTGCTCCTGGCACAGAGGGCGGGTTCGTGTATTAGGGTTTGTGATGTCACTAACCCGGGAGGAATGTTGTGTAGTCCCTACCAGCCGTTTGTTGTCCTTAAAAAGCAATTTCTTTAAAAGGAAATTTCTCCCTTTGCTTTGAACTTTGAGCGTCGTAACTTTGCTGATGCTGTTTGTGCTCAAAGAGCAACATTACACACTAACTAAAGTCAGAAAAGTGAAATCATAATCAACCACCCCTTTAATTTTTTTTAAATCAAACCAACTCCAAACCTTTGTAAAGTATTGTATATAAAAATAAAATTACATTATAAGTAAACATTATATTTAGCAAGTGTATTAATTATTTTAATATGAAATTATTAATTCTTAAAATTATTCAAAAAATACTATATTATACTATATAAGGTCATACTTTGGATAATCAGAGGGTTGCTAGATAGGACAACTCAATTATACAAGCCAAATTTAAACACATGAACTTGATTTCTTTCGCAACATTTTAGAAAACACCATTTAAAATTAGTAAAATTGAGCTTAGTTAAACATAATTTTCAAAGACACTTTTTAAAAAATAAATTTGCTTTCAAAGTTTATTTGTCTCAGAAAATTTGTAGGGGCATGTGGTTCACATCCTTCAGTTTGAACGGACATGACACTTCTGGTTACTCAGAACACAGTGAGGTCATAATCGGGCTTCGTTCTATTTCAGTATTCTGTTCCATTCTGCCCTTAGAAAAGAGCTGTCAATCAAAGCCTCCCTGACACACATTTGTACAAAAAGACTCGACCTGTGGGACAAATGACCCTGACAGATCGCTCTATGACTCACAGTCATTCTCCTGCTTCTAAGTGTTGACCTGCAGATCACAGCAAGGAACAAAACCCTTCAAATTTAAAGGCCCACTGAAGGCCCTTGGAACACGCAGCTTTGTATGATTGTAATTTCCACTTAAACAGGAACCTAAGGCGGGACATTGATTGGCTCCTCCCCCTTTTCAAATAGCCAATAGCGTTTAGTTTACCTCACAGACTGAAACTCTTACTTGACAGCGCCATGGAAGCGAATCCGAGCACTGATGATACGTTGGATTCAATATAGAGGTGAATACATTTTAGCCATTTAATTCTTAACCAACGTACAGTTAGAAAACGGAATAAAACTTGAGCGTTTGAGCAACCAAACACACATCTCCAACCCATATTGCTCCGTGATGTGTCAACGGTCCCTTTGTTTGGCCAGGTTGTATTTATAGCATAAGGGGGCGGGAGTTGCGGGACGCTTTAGATTTTAGAGAGCATTTGACTGGACAGAAGATGTGATGAGAAGCTGAAGTCCGCGGTATTGTCATAAAAATCCGTGATCCATTTTAGCAGAAATGAGAGACTAAGTTTTGAATGCTAATCTCCTAAAAAATGCGAATTTTGTCATTGTTTTGGAACACAACAGCTTTTTCATAACCTTAAGGATAACATATTCATACTAAAAGCTAAAAAAACTTAAATTTTATTTTCAGGGGGCCTTTAAGGGAAGAAGATATAATTTGGTGACAGATCGCAATGTTTTTCATGACATTTATTAGCATAATAATAAATGAGAGTTTTTCTTTATATAAAAATAATTCCAAACAATTACATTTGAAATTTGATCTATTCCTACTAGGGCTGGGTAAAAAATATTGATTTCTCGATTTTAATCGATTCTCATTTTTACGAATCTATATCGATTCGTAAATCCCAAGAATCGATAAGGCTAGTCATACTGTTTTCAGTTGATGAATGAATAGAACATTGTAGCGCGCATTCCGTCCAATAAATCATAAGAACATTTGTGTTTTGTTAAAAGGTAACTAAACCCCTGGTCAGAGCCTGACTCCACCCACTGGCAATATTTGAAAAATGCTGGAAAAGTGGGCAGAGCCCAGCGGAGGGGGGCGTGCACCTGAGATGCATCTCTTTTTACGGAACCTGCCTACGTCACCAACGAACCACCGCAAACATCCAATAGGAAAATACAACTGCATTAGCCACCGTTCAACCTGAAGAGGGCAGCACTCAGACGTTTTTATACCATATATTGTAGAATTAAAACACTTTAAACCCAAATGTCAAAAAATTTACTATAATCAATGAACAGCATTTATGAAGCTCCATTCTAACAGATCATTAACTAAAAAAAGTTGTTTTAGTGTTTAGTTACCCTTTAATATTGATATGAAACAAAGTCTCAGATTTAAAATTACGTCCATTTTCTTACGAAATTCAAAAACATAAATACCGTTTTGGCACTGTGGCTTGAGATCGCTCTGGCACAGCTCAGCTCAAGAGAAGCACATGATCTTCTCTTCCTCTTAATAATACCAGTTACTGTACAGCGTGAAATAAACAAGAATGAGCATCTGAAAGTGTGTTAAAAGATAGAGTACAACTTATCGAAATCCTTATCGTCACTTGGAATCGCTCAGTCAGTGTTTCAACCGTGGAAAGACGTCAGTAAAACAGCTTGCAAACAATGTCATGTAACGTCACATTTACCTCAGAAAAAGCATATCCAGTGACCATGAACTCGTTAGTCAGCTAGAAAAATTAACTCTAGAGAGCATTTTGCTAAATATATCCACCATATAACATATTCATTATAATTTTTAGTGTTCTTCAATATTTAATGATTGTTTGAATAAATCTGGCAAGTTTTTATGACAGCCAACATTTAAATGTTTATTTTTTATACAACTGTATTATTATAAAATAAATCAAATTGTAATTTAAGTGTTTGTATACAAATCAGTTAATTTTTACCTTCAATATTATAGTAGGCTTATGAAGCCTAGTAGGCTACAACTGACTCCCATAGTTTACAGCATTAGTTAAGACATTTGTTTTCCTTGAGAATTTGCCATGTATTGTTGCCTACCTGATATCCAAAATAATCAATGTTGAAACGAATCGAATCGGAATCGAAATCGAATTGAATTGTGAAATTTGTGTCAATACCCAGCCCTAATCCCTGCAAATTTTTTAAAAAAAAATTCCAAACAAAGATCATTGCCTGCCTCTCTCAATTACTCAAACTCAGCCTTTGCTACTCAGATGTTGCTTCTTGTTAGATGTGCATGTAAGAGCTCATTTGGCAAAAATGCGCTGGAAAACGTATGGCAAGCAGAGAGATTTTTCTATATTAAGACAGTGTTGTGTGTATGTGTGAGAGAGAGTAGCTGAACGTGAATAATGATGTGAGTGTTCAAGTGTGAATCTATGTGTTGTGTGTGCTGTGGGTCGGTCGCATACACGTGGGGCAATTACAGGTACAAAAAGCACTCATTTTAGAGACGTAAAGAGTGTTTCCATGGTGATGTGATCATCCCGTCAGGACCAAAGAGGGAGGAGAACTCTAATAGTTTGAGTCGGTCACCTCTCGCCAGCCAGGGGGGTAAAGTGCAGGTGTTAAGACAAGAGGATCCCTAGGTATTGCATCTCTGTATGAATGCGATTTTCACTCTTTCTTGTCTTCTTTCAACCCCAGTTGTTGTAAAGCATGACTCGAAACTAAAAGGAAGCGGAAATGCTGCGTGGGCCTCCCGTTTCTTCCATTCCAGAGCGGCAGGAGTCTCGCCATGCTTCATGTAATCAATGTTTATTTTTAGCCCAGCTCGCTCGGTTTTCGAAAGAGAAAAGGCCATTCGGATAAATGGGGTTTTTATCATTAGTCACAGACAAAAGAATAGGCAACAGCAGGGCTAGTCTCATTGTGCTGGGTCCGTGAATGGTCGTCGCACAGTTAGGGGTTGACATAGTGCTTTACTGGCTCAGTGGAGTTCCAGTAAAGGCTGACTTACACTCCTCGGTCTTTGTAAAGCCCTGGCGTTGTGTGTGTTTATGAGCTTAGGCCAGCGGTACAGAGAGAGATAAATTCCGGGCCCAAACGGTGTCGATAATGCTCGTTACAGTCCATAATGAGGTCACAGGCGCACTGTCTATATGATAAAGATTTATAGAGGCTCATTGGAGTATCCTGGGCCGTGCTGTGCAGCACTGCCACCGCTGGACACAGGAAGTGCTGTGCAGCACTGCCACCGCTGGACACAGGAAGCTACATTTCATGCAGCTTGTTTTGAACATTTATTTATATAAATTATTATTATAATGTAAAATGTTCAAAAGTTTGGGTGCAGTAAAATGATTATAAAAAATATATATATAAGAAGTCTCTTCTGCTCACCAAGTTGCATCTATTTGATTACAAATACAGTAAAAACAGTAATATTGTCAAATATTATTACAATGTAAAATAATTGTTTCTGTCAATACATTTTAAAATGTAATGTTTTCCTGTGATGGTAACGCTGAATTTTCAAATACTTAAAAATAAAATACTCAAATAATTTTCATCAATACTCCAGTCAAATATAATACATAACATAATATATAAAATAAATAATAATTTAATGAATATAAAATTATTTATATAAAAATAATATTATAAATATAATAGATTTATATTATACAACTTTTATCTTTTTAATTTTAATGTATATTGCTAAAAATTGGAATCTGTATGTGAAATCTGTATCTGTAGGTTTCAGAAATGGCAAATATCATATAAAATTCATATGAAAACAGCTCATGTAATATTTAGTTTGACCTCCTGTGGTTGATTATTGAGATTTTCTGAAGGTTAAGGGCCTCCTTTCACTGACAATTTGAAAACATAAGTTTCAGGCCCTATTTATACCCTATTCATGGAAAATGTTGAAAATGTACACCACTGAGTTGTAGTGTAAGAGTGCTGTTTCCTCAGACTTGTGCTTAAGGGCAGTCTGCTTGGTTGAGACAGCTGTCCTTGACCATAAAATGTTTTCAGCTAGTGATCTGTACAGAAGCTGCACAAGGTTCAGTCCTCATCTGTGACACAGACAGAGATGTGATGGAACAATGCGTCCGCATGAAATCTGTCGCAAGTATCTGAACAGCTTGCCAGTGCGCCAGCCCAGTGTCTTTTTAGTTTCTGTCAAACATTCTTAATTCATTCTTAATTTTGATTTCAACAACCAATTGTAAATTATGGTAAATAAATACAGCTTAGTAGCTGTACATTTCTATTTTCTGCTCTAGCTTTTGAATTTCTCATGTTTATTCTTTATTTTCAGTATTGCGCTTCTGCCAATATTATTGGATCCTATAAAATAAATTGCTTTTCCTCATTATGCTTGGAAAAAAGCTGCAGGATTAACATCAAGCCAGTGTGATTTCCTTCTCAGACATTTTTGCAGTGGGACGTATTCATGTTTGTGCAAATGCTTTGTTTTTATGTAGGAAATGCCCTGAGCCCTTCTTTTAGAGGTGATCAGCAGTGTACACTGCCAGGAGATGCTGCTGCTCCCCACCTTCTCCTGCACATGTACTACACACAGGGCCAACATCAGCAGGAGGAAACACACATAGTTATTCAGCCATGGGGCAAACCTGTTGGCGCGTGCTAGAATCAATCATATTAATGCCATATCCTCAGACTCGCATACACACAAGTGTACTACACAACCTATTATTTACACACAGTGCACAATACACACATACATAAGCAAATACTAAAATACAGAAGGCACTGCTCTGAAAAACCAAACCCATGAGGGCTTCTTATTTTAAGTTTTAAAAAAGAGAAACAATGAAGCAAAAATGATTTTGGGGGGTGTTGCTCTCATTAGGTCTTTGCTGTGGCCTAATTTGGTGTTCCAGCCACACCTGATTTATTCTCATTCTTCGCCTCAGATTGCCAGTAGCTAGGAGCCCCACATCGACTTTAGTTATGCTGTGGTGCCACAGACAAACGAAAAATCTCTGTTTTCTCCTGTAGAGCTGCTACATAATTAAATCCTGTGGAGATCATGTAGATAATTAGACACACATGCAGTGTGTTTAACTGAATGATGAGAGGAAAAATCAGGGCAACGACTATTTGAGTTTAAATCCATGTGTTTAGGAGCTTTTTATTTTAGTATATGGAGTGATATAGTCTAATATACCACTAGTATTAAGAGTAAACTGTATGGATGGATACCAGGCCAGTTTGAGGCCAGTTGATGGTGACTTGCTCTGTTGATATTTATTAAACTTGTTACTAATTGTTACTTGTTACTAATTCTGATGATTTAAATTTGTTTTCAAGGTAAATCTAGCTAAATGTTTTTGCTGAACTTGCTAACATACAATATAAATGGTTATAAATGAGTAACATTTTTTGGTCCCACTTTATATTAAGTGGCTTTACGTATTATGTACTTACATTGAAAAAATATGTACAATGTACTTATTGTGTTCATGTTGTATTGTAAAACACTTTTGCTGCTATTGAGGTGTGGTATGGGTAGGTTTAAGGGTGGGTTAAGGTGTAAGGGAAGGGTCAACAGTGTAATTACAAATGTAATTACATACATTAATTACAGCTGTAATTACATGCAGGTGTTTTTAAAATATAAGTACAATGTAAAAACATGTATGTACACAATAAGTCCATTGTATCAAATGATTAGTTTCAATGTAAGTACATAGTACTTAAAGCCACTTAATATAAAGTGGGTCCCATTTTTTCATTTCGAAATTGCAACTTTTGAAGCTTGAGTTTTTTCAGTAATTCAAAGTGCTTTACACAGAAAGGAATTAAAATAATCACAAAATAAAAGCAAGGAAAATTAAAACAGTTATAAAAGGAATTAAAAGAGTAAAAAGATGATACATAGATAAAGTTTTCATCTGGTAAAAAAAAATGGTGTATCATTTTTTTTTTACAGCTGATTGTTTTACTGTGAGATTTTCCCATGTTGATTGTACTGTGTCTGTGGTGTTCTTACTCATCAGCCAATCACATGGCATCAACTAGGGCTCTAATCTCCCAGTCGACTAGTCGATTTATTGGTCGATACGTTCTAGCTCAACCAAAATTCTGATTGGTCGATTTTTCGATGTGTTAATTTCATCAGGTGGAAAGCGCTAATTGCTAATGGGGATGTTTTCAGACCATTTACAGTCAGTCCTCCTTTACCATGTCAAAGACATTGGCAATGTGGCAGAATTTTACAAAAATAGATAACGGAAAAAAAGTTGAATGCAAAGTTTGCAAGCAACAGCTCGACTACAAACATGGCATATCACCTAAAAACAGTAAGCTAACTTGTCTGCGTTAGGTTGCCCCGTCTGTTTTGAGTAGGCTATATGAACATATCAGAATTGGCATATTTCAATGTTTTAGTCTAATAACTTAATCGTTTTATAACTGCAGGCGCACCTGGTCGCAACGACGGGCTGGATGTAAAGCCTCCTCTATCATCCACCGCAAAAATAATATCACGGAAGGACTTTTTTTTTTAAAGTGGACGTGCCTTGTGTGTTTAAGAGTAAAAGCTTTAAGTTAATGCTCTATTTTTGTCTCAGCCGCGAAGCTGAGCTTCAGCCTCGCTCTGTGCGAGGACATGCACAGAGCGGCTGAAATGATAGTGTCTGTTAGTTATTATAACTAATGAAAAAAAACAATTGTCTAAATTGTTGCATATTCCTCAACAGTTCTTGTGCTGATATCACTAGTTGACATAGGCTATTATATTGCGGAGGTGCACGTGATGCAACGCTGTCAGAGCCTACAGAGTGTGTCATTTCAGTGCAAAATAATTAGGTCAAAAAACTATTTAATATACTACAAATAGCCTACTATTTTTTTATCTTTTGGCGGACAAGGCTACCAAGTACTGCGCAGCTAATAATTGAGGTATGAAGAAGAGCATCTCGGAACGCTCAACACGTCAAACCTTCAAGCAGATGGCCTACAGCAGCAGAAGACCACACTAGTGTCACACCTATCAGCTTAGAACAGGATACTGAGGATACAATTTGCACAGACTCACCAAAATTGGACAATAGAAGATTTGAAAAATGTTGCCTGGTCTGATTGAGTCTCAATTTCTGCTGCGACATTCAAATGGTATGGCCAGAATTCCATGTAACAACAACATGAAAGCATTGCTCAATCCTGCCTTGTATAAACGGTTCAGGCTGGTGGTGTAATGGTGTGGGGGATATTTTCTTGGCACACTTTGGGCCCCTAAGTACCAACTGAGCATCATTTAAATGCCACAGCCTACCTGAGTATTGTTGCTGGCCATGTCCATCCCTTTATGACCACAGTGTATCATCTTCCGATGCATACTTCCAGCAGGATAACACGCCATGTCACACAGCTCAAATCATCTCAAACTGGTTTCTTGAACATGACAATGAGTAAACTATATTTAAAAGACCTCCACAGTTATTAGATCTCGATCCAATAGAGCTCCTTTGGGATGTGGTGGAACAGGAGATTCACATCATGGATGTGCAGACGCCAAATCTGCAGCAACTGCGTGATGCGGTCATGTCAATATGGACCAAAATCTCTGAGGAATGTTTTCAGCTCCCTGTTGAATCCTTGCCACAAAGAATTAAGGCAGTTCTGAAGGCAAAAATGGGTCCAACTCGGTACTAGCAAGGTGTGCCTAATAATGTGGCCTGTGAGTGTATATAAAATGTTGACAGGGCAAGAAATCCAGATTCATCTCATAAATGATGCACTCTTTTCTGGTTATTCATTTGAAGCTTTTTTTCTCCCCCTGCTACCTTGAGTGCACCCCTGTGCTTGTAACCGAAACGCAAAGGAATCTCAAACCTTTATCTCTGCGCTGACTGAGAGAAGTTCCCACCACTTTGATGTAATAACAAACATGATACAGACATATCTTTCTTTAACATGTTGTTCCTTCAACAATTTTACAGAGCATAACATATTGGAGTCAGGCATTAAATCATTGAGTCAGAAAGAGGAAATGTTAGATATTAGTGCCTGTTTGGGCTCTTTATTGAGAGGGGTTTTCTGCTTTAAATGTATTCAAAACATCCTCAACAATACCTCTGTCTAATGTGGTAATCTGGAGAATGCAGGAGTGCATATTGTTGTACAAAGGCTCCTATGAATCAGAAAGAGAGCTGTCAAGGGATGCAGCTCTCTCTCACTCTCTCTCTCTTGTGTCTGTGTACGATGTGTTATTGGTCATGCTCATTCAATAGGCTTCATTCAATGTTCCCTCACTGACTGGGATCAAATGATGTGGGAGTCTGTTCAGTCAGTAGCACTAAAGTCTGTGCAGTATCAGAGGCTGGTGTCAGGCTGTGGTCACAGTTCTTTAGTCATTCGGCTCAGTCCAAACATTGGGTCTTCTTTCTTCCCACTTTATTTCTAACAGAAAGACTCGGGAGATATAATGATGTAACAAAGCATTACTTTATTGACAGCCCAGCAAGCAATTATTTATAAAGTTCTTTGGCGTAGGCCCCGTCCGTAGTTCATAATCCGAGGTTAGCGGATCTGCATTTCCTGCCTGAAGACGAAGGCAGGGGCGCAGCTGACCCCCCCGGGAGGTATGGACAGGACCATCCTGGTGGTGGTGGGGGAGGGTGGAGGTAGTTGTCGCGTCGGCATCTGCGAACTCAAACGTGTGTAAGTACCAATCTTTTATACAGCGAGTATAAGGACGTGATTGGATAGATGTGAAGGTAATAAGTGACGTAGTAATTAAGTCTTCCTGGCAGAACTTTATGCTAAAGCTTTCATGGAAATTATGTATTTATTTTAATATTTAAATATACATTTAATACATTATACATATAGCTTCTTACAAAATATTTAGCTTTTCCCATTATATTCAATTTTGACACCAAGAAGTAACATTATTTAGTCCCTTTCCACCTTCTTTAAATATTACACAATCTCATTGATCAAATTTGAAGCCCAATCAAATTGATCAGTGACTGCAAAGTGCCACCATTTGGTATCAAAATATAGCTAGGGCCCACTGTGGGAGTGATTTGATTGGTCTAAATTTGTAACTACGTTATCCATTCATTTTTATAATTTTTTAGTTATTTCTTGCTTATTTCTATACTTACTTAGAAAAAATAAAATAAACGAATCAGTATCTGATTGTTAAACTGTACTGAGATTTCCAAGAACTGTATTTGCGTTTCCTTAACATTGATTCTCTGTTACTCGTTACTGTTTTATTTTGACAAATGATCTTACTTATTGTCTATCTGTCTCTTTCTATCGGTCTATCTTTTTGTCGTAATGTCATATCCTTCTTTATGTCTGTAAATCTATTATATTGTTATATTATTCTTTCTAACATTATATCTATTGTTTTACTGTTCCATCATTTTATCATTCTGTCTATTTTTTATCATTCTTATATCTATCATCTTATCTTTTGTTCTATCGTTCATTCGTTTTATTGTTAGGGTTAGTTCTATCTGTCTTGTTCTATTCTATTCGACATTGAATGGTTCTATTGTTCTGTCTATCATTCTATCTAATGTTCTATGTATCATTCTATTATTTTATCATTCTTTCATTCTATCTATCATTCTTTCATTCTTTCGTTCTATCTATGATTATATGGATGTATCTGTCATTCTAACTGTCATTCATTCTGTCCACCATTCTGTCTGTCTGCAAGGCATATACTTCAAGACTTTTTGCTGTAAATATCTGTAAACTCTTGACATTATTCTGCCTCAAACTCTTTTCCAGTTACAATTACATATACAGCAGTTATGTGAATTATCGAATCGGATTTCATTTGAATTCTGCTGTTGTGTCTTGTTGCAGTGCTTACTCAATTGAAATCCAATTGTAAATGACGCACAACTCTCATATGTATCTGTAAGTGTTGGCACAGTGTAGTAACAGTCAACTCCTAAATAGCCTAATATCTGGATCAGTCGTGTAATCCCTAGCACTTGATTGTGACGCATCACAGTTTACAGTTTGAGCTGGATAAACTGAGGCAGGAGGTGTATCGCTACCCCTCTTCCTGCGCTAATTAGAACAGGCAGTTCTAATCAAGCTAAGTGTGACCGACTGCGTTGAGTGCTTGTGTGCCTCTGTACATCAGTAGGTCGGGATGGTGTGTGTCAATGGGGCCTTAATGATCCACACAGAGCGAGACAGGGCTGGATCTCTCTGTTTCCACTGCCATTACAATGTTCTCTCTGAGAGGACCATTGAATGGTTGAAGTTTATAAGAGGGTTGCTAGCGAGTGCTGACATGAATTGTCACGTTTATCTAAACTTGAGAGGCAGAAATGGAAAACAAGAGAGGGAAAGTGCCGAAAGAAAAGATGACAGGAACAAAAAAGAGAATATAGAGGGAGGCAAGGCCAAGAGGAAGCACAGAGATAGATGTGAAAGGAAATATATACAATCTCAGAAATGTTTTATAGAAGACTAGCAGACTGGACAGAAATAGGCTAGAAATTCATCCTGATAGCTGAGGAAAGCAGCATCGCTGTGTGCCAGTGTCAAAAAATGCCATGCGTCCCTTTGTTCTCCTTTCTGTGGCTTTGTAAATATCGCAGCCTTGTGATGTTTGTATTCCGAGCTAATTACTGTGACTGTAATTAGCAAGGATTAAAATAAAATATCATGGATTTATTTGAATTAGTGACACAAGCGCAAATTAGTTTTGCATTGCTGTTCACGATTAAAAATGGGTTAGACATAACCTGCTGTTTTTTATTTAATGACTGAAATAATCCTAAAATATGAATCTTTCTTATTATGAAGTAAGATTTTGCTCAGACGTTTGCACTAATTGAATCAAACAAAGCCTTTGATTGAATTTGAACATTTTAATAATACCTAATAATAACAAAAGTATAATAAAATAATAAATATGATAAAATATTATATATCTTAATAACATCTCGGTTACGTATGCTAACCCTCATTCCCTGAAGGAGGGAACGGATACGTACGTCGTAACCGACGAATAGGAATCTTGCTAGAGAGGCCAATCTACTTCAAGTGAAACTAAACGAGCCAATTCACATTGGCGTGCAATCATTTGCAGACCTGCCAACCTGTACGCATTTTGTGTAGCGTATACGCATTTTGACTTCAAAGTACGCTAGTACGATTTGTCACTCTAAACTACGCAAAAACCTGGTGACGCACCTCTCTGTTCACATGCAGTCCTCAAATCAAGCATCAGCAAAAGAAGAAGAGTTTGACCGATCCTAGCGCTAGGTTCATTCCCCAAATAGCAAGCGAGGATGATTGACTGTTGTAGCAATGTTCAGGGAAGAAGGAGGCGGGAACCGGCGAACAATCAAAGAAACTTTATTTAAAATAAAACAAACAAACCAAAATACCGCCAGCAGCCCCTCGCGGACGACTGCTGGCTATCTAAAATAAATATAACTGCCAGCAGCCCCTCGCGGACGACTGCTGGCTAAAATAAAATACAAATACAAAAACCAAAACACAACGTAAAAACCAGGGCTGTTGCTCTCTCCATCATCAACGTCGTCGCTCCTCCTTTATGCTTCCGCTCCTCCGTGAGGGATGCAAGACCGGTGTGCTACACAGGTGTTGGTCATTAGCAATCGCACCACCGGCCTCGCGCCGTTCTCTCACGTCCCTCGGCCGTCCTTCGCCACAACTGTCATTAAAAAGAGACTGAAAATCGGCGGTAATAAAGAATCTTCTTACAGTCACGCTGCCCGCCGTCTGACTGATTTCATAGGCGAGGATAGTACAGTAGTCACAGTACTTCTGACTCCTGAAGGTAAACGGGCTGAGGTGGAAGTGGAAAGTTGAAATATTGTATTGAGTTAATCCTCTGGATTCGGTGATCACACGGGAGTGATCGCAGTCGCATGGATTATCGTAAAATACTCCGTCATTCGTAGTCACTCAGATAAGAGGAAAACATCATTCAGCCATGCAAATTATAAAATGCTTAAGTAATGCTGAACATTAAATCTAAAAAAATTTAAATTGCTGTGGCTTAATGATTATGAAAGTTCTGTGATTTGTGGATTACTGATTAGCGTGAGTCTGGAGAAACAGACGTTTATTTATTCATTCTAAGTGTTGAGAAACGTAGTCTGCATGTGTTACGTTATTGTGTTAATAATAACTAAAGTACCTAATTATGTTACATATTTATTTTGTATGAAAACTAGTGTGTTAGTTACTTATGGATTAAAAAGTACCGTTGTATCAGTGCTGCGTGAGCTCTCTCTCACAAACACAGACGCGCACACAGAGAGAGAAGATAATTGTAAAATGAAAAAATTGACTGGCTAAGTTTAAGTTTTGTTCTTGGTTGTGTTTTTTCTGTCAAAATATCAGAAAGCATTTTGTAATATCCATCCGTGTTTTTAAAATTCGTTAAATGACGGACGTTTTACTGTTAACACAGCCCTCATTATATGTCGGATTCGTCTAACTTATACTTGATATTATTTTTTTTTAGAATAAGAATAAGTGCAAGTGAAAATATGGATTTGGGTCGAATTCAAAACTAGAGTTATGAAGATAGACATGTGTTTGTGTGTGTCTTGCATTCTCAAAAAATATGACAAACCCCCCCACCTGCATTTGCATCAGCTGTTCTGCCACGCAGCGCGGGTATATAATGAGCAGTAGGTGCGATTGCACTTCAGTTTTTTGCGATTAGCTGGCTGCCTCGGGGTGTCTCAGCAGATGTGGCGACGGGACGTACGTCTCCGTTCCCTCCTTCAGGGAACGAAGGTTACCATATGTAACCGAGACGTTCCCTTTCAGTCGGTCACTCTCGGCGTACGTTGTGACCGACGCATAGAAATCCCTACCAAAGCGCCACAGCTGCTGACCTCATCAAGCGCCCTATGCGAGTCTCTTGCCCCTTCTTGCCTGGGAGGACGATAGGAGAGGGCTTACACAGAGTGTATCTGCATTGTTGTTCCGTGATAACCCATACAGTGAGATTATTGGATAACACTGGGAAAGCCCGCCCTTTCTGTTAGGAAGGAGAACGCTGCGGAACCCACATTCTTCTCCGAAGGAGTTATGTGGAGATATACATATGGACTAACCCGAAGGTTGTACTTCATATGAAATACTGGGTGACTTAGCCCAAGGGAAAGTCACCGGCTTCCATTTAAGAGCAGCTGTAGAAGAAATACATAAATTGGATCCCCACAGGGTCACACATATGGGGACCCAGCCTAGACCTGGTTCTCAAGGATTCAACGGATAAAGGCCTGGCGCCGGACGCTCCGTCACATCCGGGCCAAGAGTGTCGTAGGACTCGACAGGTTTTTCACACTTGAGTAATAAGGGTGCACAGTACGGTGCAGCAAGCCGACAGAGCCGGGCCTCTCAGGGATTGTACCCGTTTAGGGTACCACGGGAGAGACCGGCTCTACACGTAGGCTATAATATCTAGCAAATGTATTAGGTGTCGCCCAGCCCGCAGCTCTACAGATATCTGTTAGCGAGGAGCCACATGCCAGCGCCCAGGAGGATGCAACGCCTCTCGTGGAGTGAGCATGCAACCTGAGAGGGCAGTGCATGCCTTGTGCTTGGTAAGTATGGCTGGGGCGGTATGGATTTTTTGTTACCGCGGTTGAAAAGCAAGAAATTCCGGCGGTATAGCGGTAAACCGCTTTAAATACCCCACCCCCCGCCAGACTTCCACGCACACACCTGCGCACACACCGGAGGTTTTTGCTAGACAGACTTTGTTAAATACTGTTACCTACATCTGAAACGAACGAGCACAATTTTAAATAGTCCAATTTTCATCAGGCAGTAATTTGGCATGGACCAATCACTGAATAGATTTCCTTATTTAAGAATATTCTCAGATACATTTGCATTGAATGTGAAATTCCTAAGAGGAGTTTACATTCAGCACACATTTGACAATACATAATTTTTTTGAGAATTCATTATGATGTTCACATTGGAAATGAAAGATAAACACCTTTTCCAACATCTCTTAATTACAAAAAATTTATTCCATATTTATCTTTACATAATATAATGTTATTTTTTAATTTAATCTATGTTGATTATGTGAAAAGTGAACAGCATAAGATAGGATCATATGACAGGTGAGACATGATTTTGACCACTTTATTAAGTTTTGTTTTGTAGAAAGCCTTTCTTTAAAGTGAATTTCGATTTTTTTTTAATTGTATCTTAATTTTAATGACTGTTTCATCAACCAATTGCCTGGAATGAATAAATAAGAAGCAAATATAGCAGACATATAATCAGGACATGGAGGCGTCGGTGCGATCTCTTGTGCGTGAACTGGAGCTCGTCTCACAAATGAACCGAAACTCAGCGTATAGACTACTTGCCTCACAGACATGAGAAATAAATAGAAAGCTTGAAATCTTTTAAAGATTTTCTACTTTCAAACAAAATTAAAAACAAAATGATAAAATTGTAGGCTACAGTAGCCTAGTCAGGTTAAGGTCAGGTTTGCCGATGTGCGTTTTATTTAGGCTATTTATTTATTTATTTATTTTTGTCCATGTGCGCCGATCGTAATTTTGGGGATACAAAATAGCCAATAGGCTATACTAGGGGATTTAGCCTTTAAATATCTTTGCTGCATTGGATCAGTTTCCTTTCTATCTGATTTATCAAAACAATTCCATTCACACCTTGTCACATAAATGTGTTTTCGCGAAACGGATATAAATCTGATCTTCAATTCCCGCGCTATATGCAGATTTAATGGAGTTCACGTCACCGAAAGCAACAGATATGAGCTGCATTTTATTGATCATCAGCTAAAATTTAAATCAAAGACCGCAATAAGAGAGAGGGGCAACAACCCTGGTAAGATAATTTAGTTTCTTTACTTTTAATGATGATAATTGGGTGTTAAGCATCTGCGACTTAATTTCACTTTGATTTGCGATAGTTTGCTCGTTGGCTTGATGAAAATAGATGCTCAGCTGCTCATCTGCGGTGATGCTGCAGTAGCGTCGTCATATCTATAACACTACATATACCCTATAACACGCTCTCACATGTTTATTTTTTAGCATTTTTGGGAGGAGTAAAATTTACATATGTGGTTTCAACAACCAGATGCATTTACACTTGTCCAGTTTCGTCTGGAATGCGGGCCAGACCTCCTCTTGAAGTGGTTTGAGCGATCGGATTCAAATCCATCTCGAATGCGTTTCGGAGGGCATTTACACCTGGTCTTTTCACGATCGGATAACTATCCGATCACAGAAAACGCATGAAGTGGCCAAGTGTAAACAGCCCCTATTGTGTCATGGAACATTGCGCCCCCCGACTCACGAAAGGTCGGATTTGCTCCATCTTTTGATAAGTTTTGTTTAGAAAACCTTGAATCCATGTAAGACACAATGTCATCACCAAACTGGAGAGGTCCCATTGAGAGCTCGCTCGTCGTAACACTCTAGATGTAGAGAACACAGCATCGAAGTGCTCCGCATCGAAGTGCTCGGCTCCGAAGCAAAAAGCTGAAGTGGAATCGCACCTGCTGCTCATTATATACCCGCACTGCTTGGCTGAACAGCTGATGCAAATGATTGCAAGCCAATGTTTCACTCAAAGTAGATTGGCCTCTCTAGCGAGATTCCTATTCGTCGGTCACGACGTAGGCAGAGAGTGACCGACTGATAGGGAACTGAATATTTTCAGTCCCCTTCCTGATTATGAACCTATGTAGCTCAGAGGAATATTTCTTGCCTTAAGATGTATCATGTTTGAATCTTGCATGACTGACTTTTTTTGTCTTTTTTTAAGACATGTATCACTTAAAGTATGTTGGGATATTTGGTTGCAGTTTATTAAAATTTTTCTTTTAAACTATTTTTAAAAAAAATTCTTAGCTATATATACTCGCCTAAAAACTAGTTCCCTTTCGAGGGAACTCAACACTGCGTCGAGAACTCGACACTTTGGGGACGCTCCCTTAGCGTGCGCCTCTGAAGTAAGAATGAAACTATTCCAATCCTGATTGGCGTTGCGTCCTGACGTAACATGTGACGGCATAACCGGAAGTATAAAGGTGACACTGAAACACACACATACCAGCTATCGCTCTTCAGCAAGGGCTCTATGTTGAAACTGTCTGTCCTATTTATTGTTGTCTGTCCTTGAAAGTATGGCGAGTGAACAATTTACGAGATGTGTGCACCCCTGTCCTAGATTAATTACGGGTAGAGACACGCATCCGTTATGTGTAAATTGTTTGGTAGTGCAGCACGCACAGGCAGCTCTCGAGGGAGCCGCTTGTGAGCCCTGTGAACACTGTGAAGCACTCCCACTAAGAGTGCTGCGCTCCCGCTTGGCTATTTTTTCTAAAGATGGCCAAGCTCGCGATCCTTGCGGTTCAGGTCCTTCGTCTGTTGAGGCGGCGTGGAGGCTTAGATCGTGGGGATCGCAGAAGGATCTAGCAGATGAGAACGAGACTGCCAAGGCACTTTCTCGTTCGTCATCTGCGGATTCTATAACGCTCGCTCATGGTGCAGAAGCCCGCGCTGCGGCTTCTTCTGCCCGTGACGAGTGCCCGGTGCTTGAGCTGTCTGCTTCCGAGGAAGTGGATGTGCTCAGCATCGGGAGCGCGGAACATGAGTCACACTCGCCAGCTCATGTTTCCGCTTATGAGGAACTGGTGGAGGTTGTAACGCGTGCTATGGCCAGACTCAACATCAGCTGGCCACAAGATAAGCAGGAGGAATCTCGTCAGAGTAAATTAGACGAGAGATTCCTGAAGCACCATTTACAACCTCAGCGCCGGGGCTTGCCTTTTTACCCAGATCTCCATAAAGAAATAGTTAGATCCTGGGAAAAGCCCCACTCGTCTCGCACCTCACATAATACATCGTGTGATTATAGTAATATATATATAATATAAAGATTATAGGGTGCGAGAGAGGCGGGGTATGGCAGGATGCCGCGTGTGGAGGAAGCTTTAGCGAGCTATCTTTCTCCCGAAGCGGCATCCTTGCTTTAAGCCCCGGCGCTGCCCAGCAAACCATGTAGGGACACCTCTGCATTGGTGAGCAGGGCGTGAAAGGCGGCTGGTCGAGCTGGTGCGTCCCTGCACTCGATGGCTATTTTGCAGGCGTAACAAGCCGATATTCTCAAAGATCTAGATGAGGGGGAGGGACCAACACCTGCTGATATTGCTGAGCTAAGAAGAGCCACAGATTTATCTCTCCGTGCCACTAAAGAGACGGCCCGTGCTATTAGCCGCTCCAGGTCAGCTTTGGTGGCCACGGAGAGGCATTTGTGGTTACATTTGTCGGGCATGAAAGATAAAGATCGTTCCTTTTTGTTAGATGCTCCGATATCGCCTTCTGGCCTGTTCGGCGATGCAGTATCTACTGTCGTCGACAGGTTTCAGGAGGCGAAAAAACAGTCGGTAGCTTTTCAGCAGTACCTCCCCCGCCGTTCTAGATCTAGGAGGGCTGGTCCAAGTGGCCAGCCTCAGCCGTCAGCCAGCTCCTCTCATCGCCTGGAGCAAAAGGAGAGCGTTTCCTCTCGAGCCCCTCCTACGGGAGCTTGGCAACAGAGAAAACGCTCTCATTCTAAATCCGCTGGCCAGAAGGGCGACTTGAGGGCCGTCATTCAGGCTAAGAGGGCTTCAGGAAAGAGGTCCTAGCCAGAGTAATAGGGCCTCTAAGGGCTGTCACCCCCGCTGTGAGGCAACCGAGGTTGTTTTCCCAGCGGAGCCCTTCGGAAAAAGATGTTGTCCCGCCGTCACTGACGCTTCGGGTCGCATCGCATACGCACACCGTGGCGCTCGCCCCAAGAGCTTGCAAAAGAGCACCACCTATGGTCGAAAAATCATTCTCGTCCGCTTCCTGCCAGTTCGCTGCTTCAGAAGGTCGAGAACAGTGCTCAAGAAACACCCGAAGCCAGGCTCGAGAGGCTGGTTCCCTTAGTAAATTTTTTGGAGTGGTGGCGCCTTCTTCCAAATATTTCTATATGGGTCCTGAATATAATAGAAAAAGGGTACAGACTGCAGTTCGGTCACCAACCTCCCAGGTTTGCAGGGGTGTTACCAACTACAGTGGTTCCAGAACAGGCTCGGGTTATGGAACAAGAAGTACAGGCTCTACTGGTCAAAGGGGCCATAGAATGTGTTCCCCTACCAGACAGAGAGTCAGGATTTTACAGCCGATACTTTATAGTTCCAAAGAAGGATGGCGGCCTCAGGCCGATTTTGGACTTGAGGTACTTGAATCAGTCTCTGCGGAGGTTCAGGTTCAAGATGCTGACGATTCCCATCATTGTGAACCAAATCAGGTCCGAGGACTGGTTTGTCACAATAGACCTAAAAGACGCCTATTTTCATGTCTGAATCCTTCCATGTCACAGGAGGTACCTAAGGTTTGCTTTCGGGGGCGAAGCATATCAATATCGGGTTCTTCCGTTCGGCCTAGCACTCCCTCCCTGCACGTTCACGAAGTGTATGGATGCAGCTCTGGCTCCTCTCAGACTCCAGGGCATTCGTATACTGAATTATATCGACGACTGGCTTATATTGGCTCAATCTCGGGAAATGGCAGTTCGGCATCGAGATGTCGTCCTTGGCCACATTCAGAATTTGGGGTTGAGACTCAACACTAAAAAGAGCGTGTTAGAACCAGCTCAGGAAACAACGTTTCTGGGTGTGTTATGGAATTCGATTACGATGCGGGCACACATGTCTCCCGCACGTGTCCAGTCCATCCTAAATATGGTTTCAGGAGTAAAGCTAGGTCAGGCCATCACTGTGAAGCAATTTCAAAGAATGCTGGGCCTCATGGCAGCGGCATCCAACATTTTACGTTTGGGCCTTCTACATATGAGGCCCCTTCAGTGGTGGCTAAAAGCCAAGGGGTTTTCTCCCAAGGGAATCCGTTTCGTATGCTCAGAGTAACGCGCAGATGCCTTTGTTCTCTACAAATATGGAAGAAACCTTGGTTCCTGTCCCAAGGGCCAGTGTTGGGAGCGTCATGTCGCCGGAAAGCCGTTTCGACAGACGCCTCCCTCACTGGCTGGGGCGCGGTCATGGACGGCCGCTTTGCCAGGGGTCTGTGGCAGGACCATCATCATTCTTGGCACATAAACTGCCTAGAGATGATGGCTGTGTTCAGGGCTTTGAGGAGCTTCCTTCCAGACATCAGAGGTTACCACGTCTTAGTACGATCAGACAATACATCAGTGGTAGCTTATCTGAACCGACAAGGGGGACTCAGATCGCGCCCTCTGTGCAGACTGGCGCATCAGATTATTCTTTGGTCCCAGGGGATAATACTGTCTATCACATCAATATATATTCCGGGGGTTCAGAATCAGGGAGCAGACATCCTGTCGAGGCAGGGGCTGAGGCCAGGGGAATGGAGACTTCATCCAGATGAGGTGAAGTTGATATGGGAGAGGTTTGGACCAATGGAAGTGGATCTATTTGCGTCTCGAGAGACGTCCCACTGCCCACTTTGGTTCTCCTTTTCACATCCAGCCCCACTGGGGTTGGATGCTATGGTACAGGCCTGGCCGAGGCTTCGCCTGTACGCATTTCCCCCTATCGCTCTGCTTCCGGAAGTCCTGGATAGGGTCCGTCAAGAGGGCATCAGTCTACTTTTGGTTGCCCCAATGTGGCCGACCCGAGTGTGGTTTTCAGACATGATATCACTCCTGATAGCTCCGCCATGGCAGATTCCTCTGAGGAGGGATCTGTTGTCTCAGGCGTAGGGCACAATCTTCCACCCTCACCTGGAGCTGTGGACACTGTGGGTCTGGCCTCTGAGGGGGTTCAGTACCTAAATGCTGGTCTATCAGCTGGGGGTGGTTGAAACCATACTTAGCTCTAGGGCTCCGTCTACTAGGATATTATATGGCCTCAAGTGGAATGTATTTGTCACTTGGTGTAGAGAACAGGAGTTAGATCCAGTAAACTGCCCGGTGGCTTCAGTTCTGGAGTTTTTGCAAGATCGTTTCTCTGCGGGTCTCTCCCCTTCCATGCTTAAAGTGTACGTGGCTGCTATTGCGGCTTTCCACGCACCATTAAGTGATGGGCCTCTGGGGAGGCACCAGTTGGTCATACGTTTTCTCTGTGGTATTTGGAGGATGAGACCGACAACCAGGTCCAGGGTTCCTGTCTGGGACCTGGCGGTGGTTCTCGAAGGGTTATCCCTGGCCCCCTTCGAACCTCTGCAGTCGGCTTCGCCTAGGGATCTTACGCTAAAAATGGTATTTCTCGTAGCTATTACCTCTCTTAAGAGGGTGGGAGATCTCCAAGCCCTGGCAGTGACACCAGCTTGCTTGGAGTTTGCCCCTGGCAGAGTTAAAGCCTTTTTGCACCCGAGTCCGGGCTACGTGCCTAAGGTTTCTATGAATACGTCTCGGTCCACGGTCCTTCAGGCATTCCATCCTCCACCTCATGTGTCGGTAGAAGAAGAGAAGCTTAATTTGCTCTGCCCCGTCAGAGCTTTGAGCGTGTACCTCGAGAGGTCCTCTTCTTGGAGGAGGTCGGACCAATTATTGGTGTGTTTTGGGTCACCTAAGAAGGGGCTCCCGGCATCCAAGCAAACTATTAGTAATTGGATTGTTCAGGCTATTACCTCGGCTTACAAGGTGCGCGACTTGCCTTCACCTTTAGCTGTTAGGGCTCATTCGACTAGAGGTGTGGCTTCCTCTAGGGCCCTCCTTTCGGGAGTGCCCCTCCAGGAGATCTGTGAGGCAGCCGGCTGGGCTACCCCGCACACTTTTATTAGGTTTTACAGTTTACACCTCCCTAGTACACCTGGCGCACACGTGCTTTCGTCCTAGTTGAGTGCCTGAATCAGTTTCACTCCGGGACAGGCCTTTTTCGGTGCGTGGCCTTGTGGACGTTCCCCAAAGTGTCGAGTTCTCGACGCAGTGTTGAGTTCCCTCGAAAGGGAACGTCTCGGGTTATGACTATAACCCTTGTTCCCTGAGAAGGGAACGAGACACTGCGTCGCTTTGCCACGCCCCTCGAGGCCTTAGAGCGTCTTGCTTCATCGCGAGGCTGGTATGTGTGTGTTTCAGCATCACCTTTATACTTCCGGTTATGCCGTCACATGTTACGTCAGGACGCAACGCCAATCAGGATTGGAATAGTTTCATTCTTACTTCAGAGACGCACGCTAAGGGAGCGTCCCCAAAGTGTCGAGTTTTCTACGCAGTGTCTCATTCCCTTCTCAGGGAACAAGGGTTATAGTCATAACCCGAGACGTTTTATATGTGTCCACCAAAATGTTTTTAGCTTTCAGACAGTTTAGCAAAATGATGTGATCTGAAGGTTTGATTCCTTCACCACCTGAAAGTCTTAATGTTTGCGTGTTTCACGTTTGCCTCTGTAAAATAACAAGGTCCTGACTGTATATGCAGCATAATGCAGTTCTGATTGACAGGTTGAAAAGAATGACATCGTGTGACTCAGGGGAATGAGGGTGGGTGATTGGCTGGTTGAGGAGGGCTGGGAATCATGATGGCTGGTATAATTAGTTCTTCACTCTCTGATCGCTGTTATGGAACACTGCCTGTGTATGAGGTTAAAAGATTATCACACTAGATCTGATTTGTGACACTGAAGCCTTAACTTCTCCATGTTTCTTCTGAAAAGCAGCACCTTATACTGCAATAGATACTGCTGGTGTAATTTAATGCTTATACTTAAACCATCTATTCCATTTTGATTGTCAGTTTGGCTGTTTTGGAACACTGACAGAGATTAACATATACTGTGTATGTTAACATAATGCTAACATATTACTGTTAAAGGCATAAATAAACTGGCTGGAAATTAGTAGAAAACCAACATATGTATATTAATTGATATGCACTAATAGTTTCGGACTATTTTATATGAAGTATAGTTTAACTATGATGTTTTATTTGGAGATGTTTCTCCTACAGTGCTCTGGGAAAGTTTGTGTGTGTGTGTGTGTGTGTGTGTGTGTGTGTGTGTGTGTGTGTGTGTGTGTGTGTGTGTGTGTGTGTGTGTGTGTGTGTGTGTGTGTGTGTGTGTGTGTGTGTAAGAGGAGTTGCACCTTTGAGGATGAATTGGTCTGACAGTTTGTGTTGTAAAAACCCAACGTCCTCGGACAGAGGAGTGTGTGTGTGTGTGTGTGTGTGTGTGTGTGTGTGTGTGTGTGTGTGTGTGTGTGTGTGTGTGTGTGTGTGTGTGTGTGTGTGTGTGTGTGTGTGTGTGTGTGTGTGTGTGTGTGTGTGTGTGTGTGTGTGTGTGTGTGTGTGTGTGTGTGTGTGTGTGTGTGTGTGTGTCTAGACCCAAATCCAAGAGCATTGCAGACTAACATCATCCTCCTCCACTATTTTGTGCTGATTTAATTTAAAAGTGGGTTGAATTACTAACGTCCCAAAGGCGCACAGGGCATCCTAAAAGAACCTTTCTCATATTTACTCACCAATAATATTCATATGCAGTTCTTTTACATCCCACCTGTGTCTTGCCAAACACTGCAACATGCAAATTTTTAAGGAGCGGCGTAGTTTAATTAATATTGAGAAGTTGACATCAAGGTGGTCACTTTGTTTTAAAAGTCTTTGTCTTATAAATATGAATTAAGTCATGCATCATTTAACATGATATTTTACCATTTTGATAACTAAATGGTTGGTAGTAAATAGGTTAGTAGGTGATGTATTGAAACCTCTGTCTACTTTCTAATTTAATTATAATAATTTAAATAATTCAGAATTTACACTCCATGTTAGTGGATAAATATCTGAATTAGGGGTGTCCATGGTTAACCGATTAACCATTAAAAATTGCGTAACCGAGTGAAACATTTTGCTCGGTTAAGTTGCGTCAATGGCGTGCATTGAATTTAGTTGTAATACATTTTTGCACCGCCAGAGCGCTCCCAGACATTTGAATTGTCCACAAGAAGTTCACTTTTCATAATTTTAAGGCCGTAAATCGGCTTTCATTTCTCAAATAGTGTAATGTCTTAATTTTAGTTTGAATAGGTCTTAAATTAAGGAAAGACGAGGTGTATTCACCTTGCTGAGGGGGATGTGATCAAAGCCTGGAGTGGAGCGAAAGCACGTTCCTCTCTCCACTCTAAGCATTCTGTAATCACTTCGCTAATAGTCCACTCCTGGTTTTCAATTCCCGCTCACAGAAAAAAACTAACATGTAAAAAGACCGCTTACAAGTAAAAAAATGTTTAATAGTTGGTTGGGATGAGTAGCCTAACTGAGTAGCCTATTTAATTGGAATATCAAATAGGTTGTGCGATTATTTTAAAAAAATCTCCATCTCCATGTTTTCGGTGCTGACGCGTTCATGTAATGTAGCCTGGTTGCGCTGCCAATAACCTAAAAGCTGTCAAAAAGAACAGGCAAAAGTAATGATTATAAATATGTCAAATATAGCAAGGAGACATTTTAATTGTTTGCAGGCTCACTCAGCTGGAAAGATGAAGTTGACAATGCTGATTCGCGATCTTCGCAGTGAACGCGCCAGAGAGAAATGCACTTTTCATACGGATTACATAAGCAGAGAGCAGTCTGTTTTCTTTCGTTTTGAATTGTTGTGTTTAAAAGTAGACATTTCCATATAGATTTATTTATCAGGTCTGTGAGACAACTAGGCTACCTTATAGCCTACGCTGAGTTTCGGAATTCGTTTATGAGATGAGCTCCAGTTCACGCGCCGGCGGCTCCGTATTATCTAATGTCTGCTATATTTACTTCTTATTTCCAGGTAATTGGTTGATGAAACATTGATTAAAATTAAGATACAATTAATACAAAACGAAATTCACTTTAAAGAAAGGCTTTGTGCATTCTGTTTGAGGTCTCTGTGAAAGTTTTAGTGCCGCTTCCAGAACTGCCACGTCCCATTGTTTGTTCCATATAAATGTGAACACGAAAAATAAAATAAAAAGAATATTTTATGTTCTGGGGAGAACTGACCCTTCTTCATTTGGCAGTATACTTTAGGTTTGTGCAGTGTAATTCACAGAATTAGGTAGCCTAAAACAATATTTTGCCACCTAATAGTTAAAGATGTTTTGTGCAGTTATTAAAGGTGTTAAAAATGAACTAGCCTACCCCTTTCTCGTGTGTCTGTATCTCGGGGTTGCGGCGCGTACACTATGGTTAACCGAGTATTAACCGCTAAGGGCCTCGGTTAACGGTTAATGAAAAACCCTAATCTGAATTGTTTTCTTTTTGTCTCATGATTTATGCTAACTGGAACTGTGAAGTCTTATACTTTGGAGCACACATTTGTGAAAGCAATTTGTGAATTATTATGCATGCAGCTTTATTACATGGAATCTTTGTTTTTGTAAAATTTAGTTTGTTACATTGCAGGACCATTCGGACAATTTCAGTTGTTGATTAAATTATTTGTGAGTGACAAAGCAAATATTTTTACAATGCTGTCAGTACCCGAACTTGCTATTACGTGAGGCGGCAGTAGCCTATATATCCATGTCCAACAAAACAATATTATTAATGTCAATTTAATCTTTATTACCAACAAACTAAGGAAAAAATTCGATTATTCAGGATTTTTTAACCTGCCCCTATTATGCTTTTTCAAGTATTACTTTCATCTAGTGTAATATATCTGTTTGTGAATGTAAACGGTCTCTAAAGTTTTAAAGATCAAAGTGCACCACAATTAAGTTATTGTTTCCTAAAAGAAAAAACTTAATTGGTCTTCATTGGCTGCCTATAAACAACATCTACTTTGACCCACCCTCAAGCACTGTATTGTAGCTTAGATTTTGGTTGTGTTGTCGACATGTCGAGAAGATGCCATTTTCATTACTGCATATCCACTTCAAGACTTGCGCTGGAATTGATACGGACAAATTGACGCCATCTTTTATGTTCATACCACTGTTGAATTATTGTTCAATTATTGAAAAATAATGCACACTTGGTAGTTGGTATGCATTATTTTTCTGTCTAATAATTCAACAGCCGTCGTCAATTATTCCTTTTGTGTAATAGGCCTTTCCTTACCAAAACGAGCTATAAGCGGTAGACCAATCAACAGACTGGGCCATCTGACCAATCAGAGCAGAGTAGGCCCTTGGAAAGGAGGGGTTTAGAGAGACTGAATTTTCGAACAAACAGTTGTTAGGCTCTGAGAAATGAGGTCATGTGCAATATATATTATGAGAAAATGAATACCCCCAATACCAAATTAGGAACCTTTAAAATAGCATAATGGATGCACTTTAAAATAAATCTTTTTTATAGAGAGAATTAAGCGAATTGAAATCTTTCCAAATCTGATCGGGAAATTAATTTTTACATTTAATTTTTAATCTAAATTTAAAATGAACATAATTCCATTTTTAATTAATTTTAATATTTAATGCATATAAAATTTTTAAGTTTATGTTAAATAGCTGATGCTTAACATGTCCATGGATTTTTTTTCTATGCATCAGCTGACTAACTTTTGATTTGACCTGTTCCAAGAAAAGTAGTATTATCTGGGGAAATGTTTCCTTTTTCATTATAATGGTTATGGTTCTATGTTTTTTTTTCTTTCATTCATTGACAGATAATCCTGCATCTGGTCACCGATATTGTGTTTTGTGTTTGTAAATGGACTCAATGTTAAAATAGAGGCCAGACTAGGTGGAATCTTTTTGTCGACTGCTCTCCGCTCTCTTTTATGCTCCTCGTACAGTTTAAGGCTGTATGAATGAGTAAATAAAGAGAGAGAATTCTCTGAGGAAGTGAATGCGAACATGAGAGAGTGAGAGTGAAAAAGGGAGAGGAGGAGGAGGAGCAGTCGGGCACAAAGGAAAAGACAGAAAGAACACAAAGATAGCAGACAAAAAATGGAGTCACAAAGGATACAGAGAGTTACAACAAAAGAATAGGAGTGAGGGATATATACACAAGACAGGCAACAAAAGGGACAAGAGAGGCGTCAACCATGGCTGAGACCAGAACGAGGGACAGAAGAGGAAAAGAGAGAGAGAGAAATGGGCCAGCTCTCCCCTGCAAGGCACACCCTGGCATTCAGCCGTAGAGGAGAGCAGGAGAAATGTTGAAAGAGAGAGAACTGTAATTGTCAAGAACCGAGGAAACAGCGTCTGTGCTGTGTTAGGAAAAGAGACAGAGAGACGACACGTCTCAGAGACTCCGTACAGGAAGTGACTTTTAGGAATAAGCTGTGATGTGTAGATGCCAACCTTTGCTATCATCTCAGGCATATTTGCTTCTGTTATGTCATCATTGCAAGGATATGAATATGTATCGTTCGATTGCTTAGAATAGATAAACATCAGCGTGCCAATGATTTACCGATGTCTAGATCTGGCGGAACAGAGGAAGAACTATATTGTGCAGCACAAGCACACACAGTTCCAAAAGTATTCACAGCTGTTTTACTGGTGTATGCTACCATAAAACAGACTGAATTATGGGAAAGCCATTCTCTCTTTTAGTAGGGTAGATGGTTGCTGAATTGTATTTTAGGCTTATACAGTTATACAGTCATGCTCAAAAATGTACACTTGCAAAATCTGCAAAATGTTTATTATTTTTAACATATTCTGTCGGTTCTCTAACTGAACTAAATTATTTTTATTACTATAAAAAAATCAAAACTGCGGTGGGCAAGTGACGGAACATGTAACACCGGCAACACCAACTATCTCAGCAAGCCTATAGGATACTTGACTTAATATTTGCGTGCTGTCCGTGTGCGCGCTTGGGATGAGCGGACACAAATCTTCTCACACTCTTTAAGAATTTGTCTAAAACAAGGTTTCTTGCATAGCAGCTTCATCACACTTGTGTTTTTACAAATAGCAGATGTGAGGTCATGGGATTAAAACGCAGTGCTTAATGTTACAGGTGTACACCTCAAGCTTTATTGATGTGATTCCCGTTGCTTCCAGAACAGACTGCACAAAGGTTTTCTCTCTCTTTCGCCTCACCATTAATGCCTGTGATGACGAATTTTGTAAATGTCACTGACAAGTGTTAGTTTATTCATTTGCCACAAAGCATTAGTCACAGTGCACATTTGAGTGTGTGAATGACGCCGACACTCTCTCTTGTCTCTGTCTGTACAGTTGTGCTTCAACGTCTCCCATAAAAAAAAAAAATCATTTTTTTTCTATAAATATAGAACACGCCAATCTCGGGAGAGAAATTCATCTTTTTACCAGGTGGATGCAACTAAGTAACAGAAGATAGGATTTCTATTCAACTTGGATTTTTAGCATGTACATGAAAAGCTTATGTGGATGTTTTATATCAAATCAAACAAGAGACTCGTATTATTCAAATGACTATTGTTCTGACTTTTAACATCCATTTATACGTGTGAAAATACATTTTCTTTCATCAAAATGTTTATTTACACAGACTTTCACCTTCTACTGTCATGTCATTTCACTCCTGTGGCTCATTTCTAAAAAGACTAAAAGCGACTTCTGTGTGAACTTTGCTTTATACATTGCTATGCTGTTGACAACAGACAATGGATCGTGTTTGCCCACAAAACTTCCTTAATTTGATGGTAACTTAATTCTTTAAACTGATAATGTTACAGGTCATCCCATGTTACATCAATTCCAAGTCACCCGACAATAAAATAAGGGGGAAAAGAACAGATTGTAGTGGGAATATCCTTATGCTACAGATATGCTCTCCATGGCCTCCACACTGAAATAAGAGCCATTAACCTCAAACTAAACCACCTTTAAAATGTTATGAAATCAAGATCCTCCCTCACCTTTCTACAGTTTTCTCAATTATTGAATGGTTACTTCTTTTTTGCCATATTTCCCATATTTGTGTCATAATCTTTAAGGTTCTGGTCTGAAGAAGAGAGACTGGGCAGACAGGGACAACTAATCCATCTTTTCTGTCCCAGAGGCATTGTGGGAGATGAAGTCAAGCGCACTGCGAGTGAAGCTGTCAGCGGCGGTGAAGCGTGAAGCGGAAAGTGGGATCTGTTTTTCTGCAGTTCATGGTTTACATAGAATCAGAAGCCAGTCGAGCCTCACTTATTCCCCGCCCCTCGCCCACTTATGTATGCTAGGGTTTTAGGTGTCCATCTAGGGGGGTCAGAAGGCAAGACCTGCAAGCCGTTATTGCATCATAAATCCCTTCTTTTGAGAATCATGTATAGATCAAATGAATTAAAGCAAAGCAGGTTTATTTCGCCTTTGGGGAACATTAATTTCGCAGATGCACAGATGTTAACCTGAAACCCTCCTATAAAATATCCATGCAAGCTATTGGTGATGTTAAAAATCTGGCTATAAGCCTGAACAGAGTTAAGCATGTCCTAAATGCTCTTTCTGGTTGGGTTGTTTAAAAAAAAAATGCTATGGAAAAAGGTGGCAAGGTCAGATTAAAGGGACAATTAAAAAATGGTCATTATTTACTCACCTTCATGTCGTTCTATACCTATATGTTTTTTTTTTCTTCTTCTGTGGAACTGAACATAAAGAATAGATATTTTGTAAATGCTTTTTTTTTCAGACCATACAATAAAAGTCCAATGTTGTTTTGGACCCCATTGACTTTCACACTATGGACAAAAACTTTCTTCTGAATCTGTTCTTTTGTTCTCTGCAGAAGAAAGTAAGTTATACTGGTTTGGAATGACATGATGGTAAGAAATTAATGGCATAATTATGACTATTGGGTGAACCTCCCCTTTAAATGTGCTTGATGTTATATAAAACAGAATGGAGATTTTGCTATCCACACACACAGAGACATGCATCGATTATATAGAAGTGCGGGATAACTGCACTGACCTGCTTGTTCATTTGTGTGGAATGTTGGTAGAGGCGCTTTAGGGGTCATTGTTAGCGTGGGCCGTAGCGAAATGGACCTTTGCAGTGGGGAAACTGCCAATCACGAGCTGCATCATCAGAAACGGAACTCTAATAGAACAGTTGATCAAATCTAGCCTATTAAATACCAACCATTCTTTTCACTCCTAATGGGAAACATACAGCTCTGCTTGAAACGCTGTGTGTTTACAGTATCTTGAGTACACACAAAGGGCATGTGAGCTGTGGCTTTTTGAAAATGTCAAATAAAACCTTCCTTGGGCTGTTTTCCTAAACAGACGTGGTCTCTTTAAAAAGGTCGGGCTGACAGAGAAAACAACTAATCTGGAGTTTCAGTTGTTTCGAGGGGGTTGCTGGATTGGAGGAGCGTTTGGTGCGAATCTTGCTTGCATAATTTGCGACTTGATTGCTACAAGCAGTCTCCATGTTCCCTTTAGCGCAACTACTGTACCTCCACCCCACCCCCACTTCCTTTCTCCCCAGGGATGTATGTCATGACTTTGGAAGATAGCCAGCCCTGCAGAAAGAAGAAGTGTGACTGTAACACTTTTATGTAGTCTCAAGACCAAGACGAGATCAAAAGATCTAACTGCAGTTTCCTCCAAAGGCCTGTCTGGTCACGAAACTACTACTTTTACAAAAACATTGAATTCCCATTGTCGTTGATGATGCACTTGACACTATGGTGAGAAGACATCTCTATTTTTGTTGGCCTTTCTCTTGGCTGGAGCTGTCCTTGGAAATTCCTCTGGTTTTTTTTGTGCTTTTAAAAACAGGAATATCCAAAAACCTATTAGGCTTATGGAAAAGACAAAAATATTGGTAAACTTTAATTCTAGAAAAGGTCTCATATATATTTATTATTTATTTCTATTTTTCTCTTTTGTTTATTTGATTATTGTTATTGATTTAATTTCGTGGTTTTATATAGCAGTTCAGTGCAGCAGCTGATTTTTAATTTCGCTGATTTAATGCATTGTTTCGGATGTGTGCTCGTGTCTCGTTCGGTCAATAAGAATTAGTTTGAGCATTTGTTTTATATATATATAGGTGTATTTTGAATGTACAATATTGCTACAATACCAATTATCAACTCATATCATAGAATTTCAGAACTTAAAACTTATTTTATAGGTAGATATTAAATAAATATCAGACAATTTTAATATTGTTTGTATTTAGTTATTAGAGATATTTTTGCCATAATCCAATGCTTTCTTAAAGTTAATCTTTGGGTAAAAATGTTTTAATAACACTGGTAAATGCACTCTTTAGCAAATATCAAATTGAATATCCAGAATGTCAAAAATAATATCAGTTCCCTTGCGTAGTCACTCCGAGTTACGTCGGATGACGACGAATGGGGGTTTCGCCTAGAAAGCCAATCATCTTCGTGTATTACAAAATGAGCCAATGGCGATGAAATGCCATGGGTCTGCGGAATTTGCATAGCGTATCTCCGCCCCACCGCGTGGGTATAAAAGGAGGACGCCAGCAACATGCAGATATGTTTTCGCTTCGGAGCCAAGAGCTTCTCTTCACTCCACAAGCCAAATCCTGAGTTTTAGTGACATCATCTTCTCTTCGAGACGAGCGAACTCTCCGGTGTTGGTGTGACAGTGATCTGCAGCGAGCTCACAGTGCCTGCTGATCTGTGCAGTGATCTGCCAGTGTGTGTGTGTGTCCCTGTGCGCTTCAACATCGCAGAGTTTTTTCTCCTCTCATAAAAGAGCTCGCACGCGGCACCTCTTTTTAAAGACGGCTCGCCCGTGCATTTCTGGTTGCAGCGGACTGGTATCGGACTCTGATGGGCACGAGCGCTGTGTAGTGTGTTTGGGCTTTGATCATGCTTGAACAGCGCTCGTGGATGACTCATGTTCTCTCTCAGAACGTGATCATCGCGTCATATATAGGTCGAGACTCGGTGAACTCGCAAGAGTGAGAGTCCCCTCCTCCACCACCCGATCTTCGGCTGGTGGCCAGGGTGACCTGAGGGTGTTGGTCTGGAACAAGGCGCCGACTCTTTGTCCACTCCCCAGCCCCCCCTCTTTAATGACGGTGCCCGCTAGCGAACTGATGATTCCACGAGTTTACCCTCGGGTGGCCCGTGTGTTTTCATTTGAAGCTACAGAGGATGATGCTGTGTCTGTAGCAGCATCACTAGGTGGGCTTGATTCTTCTGGGAATGATGACTCGTCACAGCTGCCACCCTCTGGTGTGCATATGGCTGTGCCTGAGTCTGATCCGGAGATGACGGCCATGCTTTCCCGGGACGATTGGTTTTGGGTAAGGCCGCCGACGCGTCCACGGCAAACCCCAATATCTTTCCTCCCGGACGTGCATGATGAGATCACGGGTCCTCTTGTTGGTCTCATCCGCCTTTCCTCCCCTCAGGGGCTGCTGCCCATGGGTACACTGGGGTTCCCCCGGTTGAACGCTCTGTTGCCATGCTACCATGTCCTCAGAGTGCTTCCCGGCGCAATCCTAAGCACCCGTCCAAAGCCTGTAGTTCTTTTCGTCTACACTATCTGTGGCGAAATCCTATTGTGCCTCAGGACAGGCTGCTGCCTCACTGCATCCCATGACCGTTCTGCTGGTCTACCTGACCCAGATGCTCATGGACATGCAGGAGGGTGGGACTCACCCGAGGCTCTTCAGTGAGCTGCGTGCCGCCACTGACCTTGCTCTCCGAGCGACGAAGGTGGCCGTACGCTCTCGGAGTCAGGTGATGTTCACCAGTCTGGGGCTGACTGGTCTGATGTGCACGGTGTCGGGCGGACCCGTCTGCTCGACACCCCCATCTCCCAGGTCAGCCTCTTCGGCAGTGCGGTTGAGTGCTTCTGCCCAACAGTTCTCAACCGCCGGTGAGCAGATTGAGGTTTCTGCCCGACGGCCCCGCCGTCCGCTCAGATCCCTCAGTCTGCCCACAGCCGAAGGCTCCCTCCCACGGTTCCAACCCCGCCCGTTCACCGGGCCTGGCTCTGGAAGACCGTAGGGGGGATGCCACAGCCCTCTCCAGCCCCGCCACCTGCTAAAACGCCGGTTAAGCGGCACTTTTGAGATGGGCTGCTCAGAGATGAGTCTCAGTTCTTTCTAGGAGTTGGTAGCAGGGCCACTCTTTTCCCCGGTGGAGGGCTGGGGAAGAATCCTTATTCAGAAAGAACAGACTCTTCGTCTCTGAGCATACAGAGTTCTCGGACGACACAGAGCGCCGCCCACAAGCCGTGCTTTCCTCGTCCCCCTCTGACCCAGAGGCGGTTGACACGGCGTGCCGTCCAAGGACCGCTTCGCCCCTGTCCCCCTCTGTCGCCAGACCCCAGGCAGAGCAGACCCCCGTGGAACGCTGGTCCTTCCCTGGTCTCCTCTGTCAGGACGCGGAGCATGACCGCGCCCCCGCACCGGGCCGCTATGCCACCCTCGCCTGGGCCGGTCACTCCGCTTCGCTGCCCCTCTGGGGGACGCCTGTGGTTCGCATGACCCCGCTGGTTCAGTTCTGGCAGCTTGGTTAGCTCCCAGCCTGTCCCTCTGGGTCGCCTGAACCATCAGGCTCGGCTATGCGATTCAGTTCGCACGGTCTCCTCCCCGCTTCAGCGGAGTTCGCTTCACTATGGTCTGTGGCAATGCCCCTATCTGAGAGCGGAGGTTGCTACCCTGCTGGCGAAGGGTGCAATCGAGACTGTCCCTCCAGCCGAGATGAAGTCAGGGTTTTACAGCCGTACTTCATTGTCCCCAAGAAGACCGGTGGGTTACGGCCGATCCTGGATCTGCACGTCTTGAACCGCTCCCTTCACAGGCTGCCGTTCAAGATGCTCTCGGCCAAACTCATTTTCCAATGCGTGCGGCCACAGGATTGGTTTGCAGCGATAGACCTGAAGGGTCTTTCATTACTTTCATGTCTCCATTTTACCTCGACACAGACCGTTTCTCCGGTTTGCTTTCGAGGGGCAGGCATACCAGTACGCGGTTCTCCCAATCGGGTTGGCTCTGTCCCCTCGCGTCTTTACGAAAGTCGTCGAGGCAGCCCTTGTTCCCCTACGCGAACACGGGGTTTGCATCCTGAATTACCTCGACGACTGGCTAATATTGGCTCACTCTCGAGATCAGGTTTGCGAACACAGAGACTTAGTGCTCCGGCACCTAGCCCGTCTGGGCCATCGGGTCAACTAGGAGAAGAGCAAACTCTGCCCCGCGCAGAGGATCTCTTTTCTCGGTATGGAGATCGACTCGGTCGCTATGTCCGCGCAGCTTACGAGTGAGCGCGCACACTCACTGCTGACTTGTCTTCGACAGTTCGATGGCAAGAGTGCGGTCCCACTGAAATTGTTTCAGAGGCTCCTGGGGCATATGGCATCTGCATATGAGACCGCTTCAGCTGTGGCTTCGCGATCGAGTCCCGAGGTGGGCATGGCATCATGGCACGTATCATGGCATCATGGCATTACAGTAACTCCGACCTGCCGTCAGACCTTCACCCCGTGGTGGAACCTCAGTTTTCTACGGGCCGGTGTTCCCCTAGAACGAGTTTCCAGGCATGTTGTTGTCTCCACAGATGCCTCCTCCACGGGCTGAGGCGCCATGTGCAACGGACATGCTGCCGCGGGCACCTGGACAGGACCCCAGCGCCTTCTGCATGTCAATTGCCTCGAGTTGCTGGCAGTACGCCTTGCCCTGCGCCGTTTTCGCACGTTGCTCAAGGGTCAACACGTACTAGTCCGTTCAGACAATACCGCGACTGTAGCGTACATCAACCGTCAGGGTGGTCTACGCTCCCGCCGTATGTCGCAACTCGCACGCCACCTCCTCTTATGGAGTCAGAAGCACCTGAGGTCCCTTCGTGCTATCTATTTTCCGGGAGATCGGAACTTTGCAGCCGACGAGCTGTCACGGTTTCGGCCCGTTCCCGGCGAATGGCGACTCCATCCCCAGTCGGACCAGCTATCTGGGACCAGTTCGGGGACGCACAGATAGACCTGTTTGCCTCCCACGACTCATCCCATTGCGCCCTGTATTACTCCCTGTCCGAGGGCTCTCTCGGCACGGATGCACTGGTGCACAGCTGGCCGCGGGGCCCACGCAAATATGCGTTTCCCCCAGTGAGCCTTCTCGCACGGACCTTGTGCAAGATCAAGGAGGACGAGGAGCAGGTCATTCTGGTTGCGCCGTTCTGGCCCGCGACAGCACCTCCTTGGGCAATTCCTCTGAGGAAGGACCTCCTTTCTCAGAGACGGGGCACCCTCTGGCACCCTCGACCCGATCTGTGGAGCCTCCACGTGTGGCTCCTGGACGGGACAAGGCAGGTTGAGTACCCTGCCACCTGCGGTTGCGGCTACCATCACTTCCGTTAGAGCATCGTCCATGAAACATGTCTATGCGTTGAAGTGGAACCTCTTCGTCAACTGGTGCTCTTCTCGCCTAGAAGACTCCAGGAGATGCCCGATCACTGTCGTGCTTTCCTTCCTGCAAGATGGGCTGGAGCGAAGGCTCTCTCCCTCCACCCTGAACGTGTATGGGGCCGCTATCGCCGCTTATCACGAAGCAGTTGAAGGTAAGTCTCTGGGGAAGCACGACCTGATCGTCAGGTTCCTGAGAGGAGCTAGGAGACTGAACCCTCCTCGCCCTCCTCTCTTTCCCTCTTGGGACCTCTCTGTGGTGTTAAATGCCTTACAGAGGCCTCCCTTTGAGCCTCTGCAATCAGTTGAGCTTAATTCCTGTCTATAAAGACAGCGCTCCTGGTTGCATTGGCCTCCATCAAGAGGGTAGGGGACCTGCACGCATTCTCCGTTGACGAAGCGTGCCTGGAATTCGGTCCCGGTCACTCTCACGTGATCCTGAGACCCCGGCCTGGATATGTGCCCAAGGTTCCCACCACCCCCTTCCGGGACCAGGTGGTGAACCTGCGAGCGCTGCCCCGGGAGGAGGCAGACCCAGCCTTGGCACTGCTCTGTCCAGTACGCACCCTCCGTGCCTACGTAGACAGGACGCAGTGTTTCAGGACCTCAGACCAGCTCTTTGTCTGTTATGGTGGGAGACTGAAGGGAAAGGCTCTCTCAAAGCAGAGGTTGTTCCACTGGATAGTGGACGCCATTGCTTTGGCTTACCAACAGCAAGGCCGACCGTGCCCCCTTGGTGTGACAGCCCACTCCACCCGGAGTGTGGCTTCCTCTTGGGCTCTAGTGCATGGCGCTTCGCTGGCAGACATCTGTAGAGCTGCAGGCTGGGCGACACCCAGCACATTCGCCAGATTTTTTAATCTCCGAGTGGAGCCTGTGTCCTCTCGTGTACTCGCTTCAGTCAGCTAGTACTGGACCTGCTCAGGTGTCTTCGCTTGCTCGCCATTCCACTCCAAGGACTGGATACGTGTGATTTTTCCTCAGGTGAGCCTTCCTCTCTGAAGCCCTGAGTTCCTCCAGCACTGTTGACGCTGGCGCCAGTGTCTATTGCCTATGCGTCGGCTAGGTGCCTCCGTGTGCATGTTTCCTCCCCTGAGTAACCCCCACATGTGTATTTCCACTGTAAGCCTCCTTGAGCATGTGTCTTTCCCTTGGCAAGCCACCTTGCCACTCCTGGAGTTGAAAGTTGCCACCCCTCGGGCTGGTCATTCCAGCGTTCCTCCATATGAAGCCCTCCGGCCATATGTGTGTTCTTAAGCCCTCCCTACGGGTAGGCATGCTGCGGCATATCTCCTCTGAGATATGCTTCCCAGTGTACCTTAGTATTCCTGTGTTAAGTAAGACTCCTTCGTCCGTGCCAGTATCACGACAGGGGGATCAGACTTTCGCAGGGCACTGGAAGACAGCTGTGAAGGTGGCGTGATTTCACGGGGACCCCCATTCGTCGTCATCCGACGTAACTCGTAGTGACTACGAAAGGGAACGTCTCGGTTACGTATGTAACCCTCGTTCCCTGAGTAGGGAACGGAGACGTTACGTCTCCCTGCCACTTCCGCTGTACCGCTGGGTAGACGCCTGAGTTCAGCCTCGGCTCCTCAGCGAAGACATATCTGCATGTTGCTGGCGTCCTCCTTTTATACCCACGCAGTGGGGCGGAGATACGCTATGCAAATTCCGCAGACCCATGGCATTTCATCGCCATTGGCTCGTTTTGTAATACACGAAGATGATTGGCTTTCTAGGCGAAACCCCCATTCGTCGTCATCCGACGTAACGTCTCCGTTCCCTACTCAGGGAACGAGGGTTACATACGTAACCGAGACGTTTTCTTACTTTACATTGTAATATTTTGATGCCTATTTTTTTTAAAAACATTTTATTTCTTAAAGTGTAGAATTTTAAAACTTTGCATTTATTGCTCATCAAGCATAACGTGAAAATAATTATCAGGTTATTGTATTGGCCAGGATTTTAATATCTTATTATTTTTTATAATCAATGTTGTCACCATGTCATTTTCGAGTAGCCCCAGATTAATTAGTCTTATGGCAAATATGCATAGTCCCTATGAAGATAAGCAATTTCAAATATGTGTTAGATAGCAATTCAGTGTAGCAACAGTACTGTCAGCGGTCCTGCATTGTTCTGAATGCTCGTAATGTCATGATCAGTTGACAAGCATTAATTTAAAGCAACAAGGGTGCCAATTAAGTAGTGTGATGTATTTTAGTGTAGTCTGAAACTATTATATACAATACATAATCACAGTTCTACGTTCATAATGGTCAAAATACAGACTTTGTCATTAATAACAATAGACCTTTCAATTATATATTGGCCACAGAACTATATTTAATTTCTGAAATAGGGTTGGCTTATACACATAGCCTACATTTAAAAAAAACTTATCAATTCAGTGATGTGAGTGGTGGAATACAGTTTTTGTGTTCTATTGCTGTGTGGATTATAGGAAGACAGGAAACCGACAGGAAAATTCTTTGTGCCCAATTTTGTGGCAGATATTAATTTGGGATGTGTGGTGTGACATGCACTGTGAGAGAATGTATTCAGCAGCATTCAAAAGAGGGTTTACTGTGCAAATCAGGTGGAACAGAATGACTGCAGGATGAAAAATCTGCCGCAATCTTGTTTCTCTCCCTGATTGGATCAACATCTAGCCTATGGCGTTGTGACTTGGTATGCAGGTCTCAGACAAAATTGTTTAAGTGGAGTTCAGATGTTGAAGGGCATGATGATGTGTGAGCTGATTGTGTGAGTGTGTGGATTCCACTGGTGGGTAAATATAATAAGGACACCAAACATCAATGTTCTTAAAGCGGTGATTCCCAACCAGGTAAATAATAATAATATATAATTAAGAAACAATAAATTGAATTATTTAAAACTGAATGGTAGTAGATTAAAATAATATTAATTTAATGATTTTTCTGTTCTTTTTTGAGGAAAGAGAAAATAATGTACAAATGTATTTTAAAACTTGTTTGTATAGCATAGCATTTGTGGGAGAATACATTTCTATTTCCACAAAAATATTATGCAGCTCGACTGTTTTCAACATTGATTAAAATAAGAAATGTTCCCTTTCAGTCGAGAACATCAGTCGTAGTCGTCGTCGACTGAAATGGGATCACGCCAGGGAGCCAGTCATCTTCGAGTACTATTAAACGAGCCAATGGAATTGGCGTGCGCGACTTACATCACACACTCCGCCCCTGTGGTGTGGGTATAAATACGGAAGTGGATGCACGCACTAGTTGCTTCGCTTCGGAGCCGATCATTTGATGTCTCTGAAGAGTGCTGATGTTTACAACGAGCGAGTGTGTCGTGTTCTTCTGGAAGACTCTCCCAGTGCTGGTGGTTCTACAGCACGAGTGCAGCGGTGATCGCAAGGTTCTGAGCTCTCAACTGCTGTTTTAACAGCATCATTTTTGTGTGTTTGTTGACAGTTGGTTAGAGGGCAAAGAAGTGAGTGCTTCACTGTTTCAGTTCACTGTTCCGTGTTGCCGTGGTCATTTCCATGTGTGCTCCGGCATTGGTGACAAGAACAACATGGGTGTGTTTGCGTGTTCTCAAGATGTCATTCCATCCGTGTGTTTTTGGATGCGGTCGTTGCCTTTCCCCCTCTGACGGTCACAATGGTTGCATCACGTGTAAAAAAAAAGAATGTATTTATATATGTATATAAAAAATTTTCTATATTTATATGTTCAGCATGCTCAAGCAGCTTTTGTGGATAGTTCATGTTCTCATTGCGAGAACATGACTATCGTGGTGTTGAGATCAAGACTCGCCTCCATGCTCCATGACGGTGGAGTCCTCATTACCACGCCACGCTACGGCACCATGTGGGATGGGTGATCAGAGGATCATAGTGAGGCTTCCCCGCCCAGTAACCAATCCCTGTGGGTCCCTCACTCCTCTATCACACCACAGCCGGTGGAGCCCCTGTTAAGCGTGCTGGTCGTTAAGTGAGCCTTCTTTCACACAACTGTGCTAAAGTCAGGGAGGAGATGCAGCAGGTCTTGCTAGTTGAGCCTTATTGGCCCAACCAGACCTCTTCTATCGACAGCCCTTCCTGACTCATTCCTCAGAATACATTCCCTGGGATGGGGCATGATGGCACCCGCGTTTAGACCTTGGAGAATTCCAGGTCTGGTTCTAAAAGAACGGGACGCGGAGGCTCTGGTTACTACCGCAAGAATTTTTATGCCGTAGAGACTACTTCTGTGAGAGCACCTTCTCAAAATGAGGCATGCTCCCCCTTTGAAGTGGAACCTATTCGTTGATATGAGTCTTCTCTCTGTGAGGAGATCCCGAAGGTGTTTGATCACTTCAGTGCTTCTTTCCTGCTAATGGGCTGGAGTGAAGGGCAGTCTCCTCCACCTCAAAATGTTGTTGCCTCTGTATTGACGCACATCATGATGCAGTGGATATGGGATCCATGGGAAGCACGACTTGATTGTCAGGTTCCTGAGGGAAGCAAGGAATCTGCCTAACTCTCTGAACTCTTTACCCTCTTGGGACTTAGCTCTGGTGCTACTGCACTGCAGAGTCCTCCCTTGAGCCCTGCAGACTGAGTTAAAAACCCTGTTTTTAGAGAAACAGTTCTCCTGCTTGCTTAGTCTTACTTGAGGGTAGGGACTTGCACGCATTTTTGGTCAACAAATCGTGCCTGGAATTCGGGCCGGCTAACTCTCACGAAATCTGAGACCCCGGCCTGGATATGTGCCCAAGGCTCCTACCTCTCCTACGGGACCAGGTGGTGAGCCTGCAAGCGCTGCCCCACAGGAGGCAGACCCAGCCCTGGCTTTTCTCTGTCCCTCCACTCCATTACAGTTATATGTGCTCAGAATGCAAAGCCTGGACCTCAGACCAGCTCTTGTCTGTTACGGAGAGCAGCAGAAGGGAAGGCTTTTTTCCAAGCAGAGGTTTGCCCACTACATGTGGTTGACTTCATCTTGGTGATTTCCCAAGATGCACATTGCTGGGTGGTGAGCTCCTCCTAAGTGAGAGTATTGCTCCCTCCTAGGCGTTGACACAGTGTGTCTCGCTGAACAGATGTTAATAGAGTTGGGGGCTGGGCAATACCTATCACGTTCGTTAGAGAACTAGCCTATGTGTCGAACCGCTGCTTCCCATGGTCTCCCTTCACATGAAGCCAGTTCCACTGTAAGCCCGGTTCGAAGTGTCGGCTTGCTGCGCCATTCCCATCCTATAGACTGGATACGTGCGCAATTTTTGCTCCAGTAGAGTTCCCCTTATTATCCGAACCCTGTCGAGTTCCTTCATACCCTTCGGCAACGAACGTGGTGGAACGTCCGAAGCCAGGCCTATCACTCGTATGCACTGGTGGAACCTGTGTTAGGCTGGGTTCATATATTGTGATCTCTACGGCGATCCTATATGTGTATTCTTCGACAGTACAGCTCCCTGCGGCGAGCCTGTGTCTTCCCTTGGCAAAAGCTGCTCTGCCGTCACTGTCCAGTTGAGTATCCCTCCTGTCATAGGCTGGAGCCTCCTTTGCGTTCCGGCTACTTCAACTCCGTCAGAGCACATTTTCTCAAAAGCTGGCTACATCGTTAATAAGACCTGAAGTTCCCTTTTACCTGAAAATGTGGACAAACTCATCTTTCTCACACACAACATGAAGAGAGTGTAGTTAGACTAAGTAGCTTGCAACCTGATTGTGATTCATTTGAAAGTTTATTTGACTTTGTAAATAAATTGTTTGTTTATTAAAATGTGAGCTGTGCTAATTGCACTAGCCAGCCTAACGTTACCTTGTTCTATTTAGCCTATTACAGTTTGTTTTATTTTATATAAGGGAATTAATTTAATTATATTTAAACTGTTCATTAATTGAAATATGTCATGCTGTTATTGAAAGTACGCTACCGAGTTCCTTATTACAGTTTGTTCATTTATTTTTCATTTTTCTTTTATTTAAATAGCCTACCCTTTGTGTCAGTAATTACTGCTAATTTCTGATTTGGGAGTGACTTGTTTGTCAGAAAAATGTTAGGCTACCTTATTAAAAGTATTCCTCTTAACAGACATGTTTGTTTTGTATCACTAGTGCAGTGTCCGTTCTTTACGCGTTCTTTAAAATGGCAGTGAATGGAACCTTAGATATTGATACTCAAAAAAGCGCATCCATCCATCGTAAAAGTAATAGGATTTTTAATAGGAAAAATTTTGGTAGGAGTTTTATACATAATCTTCACACAGATTGTGTTGGAATTGGATTTTGACTTCCTGAATCTTAAAACGAATGGAATCGTGAGGTCTCTATAATGAACTTTTTTAAGAGACTTGTGGATTCTCTCTGTGGTTTCCATTTCGAGTTTAACCAATTTCACCCACGCCCAGTTAAACTGTTTCGCTCTGGCAGGTTTTATGCTTTGACTGTAATGACTGGTCATTAGCTAAAGGAATTGGTCACATTTGTACCAAAAAGTTTGTTGTCTGTGTCTGTGATTTTTTTTGTCAATGAAGAAGTTCTTGTAATAATAGGGCTTTACATATACGCGTGTGAGTGTGTGTGTGTGTGTGTGTGTGTGTGTGTGTGTGTGTGTGTGTCTGTGTGTGAGACTGGCCTCTGCTTCTTTGCGGGAATGATGCTCCCCACCATCAGATCCAGGTGTCTTTCCGTTCCCTGCCCCCAATCTGAGGCAGATGTAGTCTGTGCAGTCATGGAGATAGTGCTTTTAGCACATCCATGATCAAAGAACCTATACTTATGGCACAATAAGATCCTGCTTATAATCCACAATTACTTTCAGACACATGCTAATGCCAATCAGAATCATATAAAAATAACTTGTGTACAATGACAAAAATGCCCTCATTGCCGTGAGTGTACAAAACGTGTTGTTAGTTTTGACATGCAGTTGTCTTTTTGGCTGTTTGTTCGGAACAGAAACAGGAAAGCAAAAATCATCAAAGCCAATTGGTTTTTCCATTTAGCGTAACGCAGTTAAGCTTCAAAGCTGAGAAGTTGGACTTGGTGCAAGAAAGAAATATGAAAAAAAACTGACAATAACTGCAAGACTGTCAGACATGAGAGACATTTTCAGAGAAGGGCCTGCTTAACTACTCACTTCAGACTGAGGCAGTAGATCAGACGTTTCGTTCAGCAGCGAGTTTCTCAGTATTGCAAAAACACAAGGAGAAGCAGCGTGGAGCTCATTATCATACAGCATATAAAGTGTATATTGGAAACTGCTGGCACTTACAGCTTAAGCTCTGACTCAATAATGAGCAAGTCCACATAGAACTGATCCAATTGTCCATTTTTCTTTTTTTTCCTGAAAAGTCCATTTAGAAAGCAAGCACCCTGTTGCTTTTCCAATGTTAAATCAAGGGGCAAGGCTTAGCTGTTTAACATGGTCCCGTTAGCAGATATATACAGTATATGCATGGGGTTGGTAAGATTTTTTCAATGTTTTTGAAAAAAGTCTCTTATGCTAACCGTGTTTGCTTGATCAAAAATACAGTGAAGCAGTAATTTTAGGAAATAATATTACAGTTTTACAACTGATTTATATCGGAATATATTTAAAAATATAATTTATTCCTCTGATTTTTCAGCATCCATTACACGAGTCCTTCAGAAATAATTCTAATATGCTGATTTAGTGCTCCAAGAAACTTTTTTTAATCAAAATTGATAAAATGCACTGCTTAATATCTTTGTGAAAACCGTTAAAGTTCAAAAAGACAGCATTTATTTGAAATATAAATATTTTGTAAAATAAGTCTTTATTATGCATTCTTGCTGAATAAAAGTAGGCCTATTAATGTATTTAAACTTTTGAACTGTATTTGTGTGTTTGTGTGTAAAAAAAAAAAAAATTATATATATATATATATATATATTTACCTACAGTACCATACAGGTTATTGACCAATATTGCAGAATTTTATTTTATCAGTACATATTGGATTTATATTGGCCAATATTACATACTTATAAAATTGTACTTAGATGTTAGTGACATTTTTCTGTCCTGTAATGCTCTCTTAAAGTTAATCTTTAAAAACTATAATAATTTAATAATACTTTTAATGTAATCTTTAGCATTCTCAAAATGAATATTAATTTGTCATACTTTATATCATAATGTTGTGATATCTAAGTATACTTGGAGCAAAAACGTATTATTTATTATTTACTTATGATTTAACTTTTTTAATGAATTTATTTATTTATACACATACATGTTTTATTGTATTTGTTAAAAAAGTAGAATTTGAATATTGTCCGTTACTGGTTGTCAGCTATAACATGAAAATAATTATCGGGTTATTGTATTGGTCAGGTTTTTAATGTCTAATAATTAATATAATCAGTGTTATTGGGCATTAATTACCCCAGAGTAATTACTCACATGATATTTACAGCTCATGTGATTGGCTCAAAAATAACCTTGGTCTTATTGTCCCAATAAAGATAGCAGATTTCAAATCACAAACTTCCAGGGTTTCTATGCCAGCTGAGAAACTGCCTTTGAGATTGAGATGAGGCAAAATGCTGACAAATAACTTTCTCCAGATATCATTGCCCTCCTTGTTTTGTATTTTGTTTTCTTAATCAGTCATTCTTGTGTAGCAATCAAAACTATGATGCACAAATGAGCTGATCTGGTAATATAATTAATGTAGACAATAAATGTACTTGTTCAGGTGGTGGAAGGGTCTCCCAGGCCGTTTCATTAATGTTTCAAAAACCCACAGAAAAGCCCTGTACCAGAACACTAACGTCAGCTGGGTCCTAATGCTCTAAAGTCAATTAAATGTTCAGTACTCCCTCAGGTTTTTTGTAATTAAAGTTTTAAGCATCTAACTCTTTTTCTCTTCCTCTTTGTTGTTGTGCTTTGCAGTCTGCTCGCAGTATTCACGGGGCGTGTTCGCCATTTTCGGACTGTACGACAAGAGGTCGGTTCACACGCTAACTTCCTTCTGCGGCGCACTGCACATCTCTCTCATCACGCCCAGTTTCCCCACCGAGGGCGAGAGCCAGTTTGTCTTACAGCTGCGGCCATCCATACGAGGAGCCCTTCTCAGCCTGCTAGACCACTACGACTGGAACCGCTTCGTCTTTCTCTACGATACCGACAGGGGTAAGACCCTTAATAAAAAGCTCAGAAACACGCCTTCTCATGCTAATACACATGTCCATTTGCTAGTTAGATCAGAGAAATGTTATTAAGTGCCAGTGTTTAATAGGTGTCTATACATATTCTGCATAATGTCTTGAAGGAATAGTTTTCCCAAAAATGAATATGCTAATCTCATGTTCTTCCAATCTTCCATGACTTTCTATCTTCTATGAAACAAATTAAGAGAAATTTAAAAGAATCTTCACAGACCTATTTTACATACAGCAAAAGCACTATAAAAAAACGCTATAGTATACACGTCTGCAGCTATACAATTTTTGTATACAACAGAGTGAAATTTAGTTTTTTTTTAGTTAGTGAGCCATACTTGAGAGGCGAATCAATCTGTTTTGAAACCAAATCGTTCTTTTAATGAACCATTCTTTTTTCATGCTGTTACAATGAATAAGGACTGGAGATTTCAAGCTTTAAATAGGATACAAAAGCATCGTAAAGTTATCCTAAATGTGGTCCATATGAATTATCCACTTTATTAAAAGTCTTCTAGCTCCATACAATAACATATATTAACAGACCAAAATGTAAGTACTTATTTACTGATAGTCTTCCTCACCAACAGCTGTTAATGATAAGTGAGTCAGTGTCTGTGAGTCAGTTAAGCTGAATTTGAGAACAGAATCATGGAGGATTCATTCAGAACTGGAGTAAATGTTTCATTAAAAAGATATGATTTCTTGAATCAGTCATTGCAAGTTATCTAAAGTCTTTAACTTTATAAAAAACATATAGGGCAAGATATTTTTAAAGAAAATGTTGGCCTGTTCCTCACATAAAGCTTTCATATGATTTCAGAGAACGTGAAATTTAGTGTTTAAGTCTTATAAATCCATTTTATGATATGTGATGTTTTTTCACAGAAGAAAGAAAGTCACGCAGGTTTGGATCAACATGTAAGTGAGCATATTGAATATGCAATGTAAATGTAGAAGTTGTCACACAGAAGAAAGAAAGTCATGCGGGTTTCGATCAACATGTAAGTGAGCATATTGAATATGCAATGTAAATGTAGAAGTTGTCACACAGAAGAAAGAAAGTCATGCGGGTTTCGATCAACATGTAAGTGAGCATATTGAATATGCAATGTAAATGTAGAAGTTGTCAGCTATGTTGAGGAGCATTTGTCTCCTAAATCAATGTAACTACTACTTTATTGGTTGTCTCATGGAGTCGGGTGACTAAGAATGATCCAAATTTTATTTCCAGAGAGCTAGTTATTAAAAGAGAGCCTTATTCTCTGGAGATGGGGCCAGGTCTTAAACTCACAGATACTCTAATGAGCAGTTTGTTGGCCAGAAACAGCCACTCTCTTTTTTGCTTGCATGTCTCTCTCCCCTATCCTCTCCATCAATGTCTTTTCTTTTCTCGTCTTGTTCTGCTGTGTTAGACTGAGACTATCCCAGGAGCCTCGGAGGTGAGCTGTGACTTTAGGTCTGAAACACTTCTGAAATGCATGCACCGACTTCCTTTGAAAGATGAGCACAATTTCCTACTGTCATCTGAGACTGTAATTCATAAGGGCTCATTGCAAAATATTGTATAAATAACACAACTGATCTGTGTTGTCCCGTGCAAGTATAAGATGCGCTGTTCTCTGTCATATCACGGATGTTCCTGACATGCAGATTTCTTGGAGTTTCTATGATTGATCCTCTCACATCTCACATCTGCCACAGGCATGTTTTTTTTTTCTTTCATTTACCATATGCCACTTATTTGCAAAGTTTCCATATGGTGAGCTAAATTAAGTTTTTCTTTTTAAAATGTTAGCAAAATCAGAGCATTCAAGATCCTTGTATCTACTTCATCAAGTGTTTATACAGTAAATAAGACACTTTTTTAGCCACAAGAGAGCCTCCACGTTACAGTGATTTTTTTTTACAGATAGGCCTTAGTGACGTTTACCCATCCACTTTTATGCTGTGCCTGTAAACACTCTAAAATCCATAGTCGGAGGATGGACCAACTGCAAATTGCAGTTTATGTCCTCCTCCACACATCCATATACTTTATTTATTTTAAAAACATGTTTAAAATAGATTTTGTGTCATCTGGAAAAATACATTCCGTTCAAGTTATTGTTGATACTTACTGTAATGCACAGCCTTGAGAGGCTTATTGCACTATTGCAGCAACAGCAATATTATAAAAGAAGGCAAACATGTATTATTATTTAAATTATTATTAAATCATTGTTGTTGTTTGTAATAATAATAATTAAAAAAGTATTATTGTTATTCTTATTTATAAATAAGTATATACTCACACACATTACAACCTGTCCTGAACTTACAAACAAATATTTATTATAATAATAATATATATTATTATTTTATTAGTATTAATATTAACAATCATTTATTATTGTAAATTAATAGTATTATTAACAATTTTGTTATTCTTATATTTTTTATTATTATTATTTATTTATTTTTTATAAATATATACATACAAATTAATAATCATTTATATTTTCAATGTTTAAAAATGGCAAGCACTGAAAACAGTTTATAAGCTTATAACAGCTTATTCAGTCATAATTTAGAGACGGAGAACTATACTTATAAAAGAGTGCATTTGAGTGAGGCATAAACCCAAGACTGATAGATGAAGGTGTTTGAAAAGTACTGGAGTGATTATATAGTGTAATATGTATTAATTCAGTTACTTTTGGGGTGAACTATTCCTTTAAGAAAAAGAGAAAATGATTTTCCAAAACATGGCCAGTGCCCCCATCACTTCTGAAATGATTGCAACAACTGCCAGAAAAGAAATTCAGATTATCATTTTACATGTCCTACCGGTTGGCCAATATTAGTGCTTTTGTGGTCTTGAAAACCACAGATTTGTCCTGATGGTCCTTGTTTAGACTACTGGCTGAGTTGCTTTAGATTCAGTCTGTTGTGAGAGCTTCTGAGCAGACAATCTGACTGGGATGTGGACATGATGAATGGTTTAGTGTAAAAGGTTGGCAATTCACTATATTTTCATGGTCTGTTGTCCTTCTCTTCTCTCTGTCTATGCCTACCCCATATGCGCGCACACACACACACAAACACGCACACACACACACACACACACACACACACACACACACACACACACGCACACACACACACACACACACACGGCTGCTTCCCCCTGCTGGGCTGGATGGAAGATGAGGGGGGAAGGGTGGATGCTGGCAGCTGATTTTGGATCTCGTTGGTTCTTGCACACACATGGATATTTCACATATGCACATGATGACACCCCAAGCTACTGATTTATCAGCTATTAATCAGAGCTTGATTCTTTACTGGGGGCTTGAATTATTAGCAGCAGAGGCTGAGATTTGAAATTGATGGCAGATGAATTTTAGCTCAGAGTTCGTGGTCGATACTGCAGGTGTCTGCAGATATTGAGTGCAGAGCAGGTTTAGTGTGTTGCTTGTGAATGTGTATGTAATCAGGCTACTTGACTGATTGCTGTTTGTTTAACACACTGGCATGTTAAAATGTCCACATCAGCCATCATGCACAGTGCTTTGATATGTTAATTCATGACTCTATGTGTTACACGTGTCCCGAGAGCATCAGGGCATTGGTAAACACCATGGTTGCTCAACCAGCATTTAATGCATAATGTTTCTGAAGCTTAACTGGTACAAGCATGATGCTGCAACACCAAGGTTGTGGATTTGATTTCACACATGCCGATAAAACGCATACCTTGAAATGCTATGGATAAAAGCATCTGCCAGTTGCATGAATGGATTAAATACACATTTTTAACACGTCCTACTGCCTCTTTTTTTTACTTGCATTAAAAGTGCATGTTTTTAATTTCTGAAATAAAATTTTATATATATTATTATTGTAAATATATTTATATGTTTGTTTTTTAGTTCAGGTTGTAATGCAACTAATGCATTTAATAAAATTTGCAAATATACTTTTTTACCTTATAAAATAATGATTCATTCTGTCATCATTTACTCACCCACCCTCATGTCATTCCTAACCTCTATATCTTTCTTCCTTCTGCAGAATGCAAAACAAAGATATTAAAAAACTGTTTTTGTCTATACAATGAAAGTCAGTTTGGCCCAAAATAAAACTAAATTGAAGAAAAAGGGGGGAAAAAACACTTATCAGACTTTTTCAAATGATCTTATTTGGTGTTCCACAGAATAAGGAAAGTCATGCAGGTTTGAAACAATGTGAGGGTGAATAAATTATGACAGAATTTTCATTTTTGGGTAAACTATCACTTTGAGATGTGTGAAAATATATATAGGGGTAAGGAAAATATTTTAATTTTTACTGGGTAAGATTAAAAAATAAGATTTTAGATTTTTTTTTTCTTTATTGTCATCTGTGATAGACCCATATACTAACATAAATACCTCCCCATTTAACATTTAGGCTACAAACAGACACGACACCCGAATGAGCTAAAGAGTTGCCAGATCAAGCACAGGTTAATCTATTAAATAGTGGAATCGAGTAAGCTGCATTGCCAAATTCTGATTGTGACCATAAGGGTCCGTTTTACAGGGACATCTGCTCATCTTGGAGTCAAGTGGGCCTCAGCGGCTCCGAGTGCCTATTTCAAACAGCTAGATTAACATATCCAACACCATCCCTGTCTGATTAGTACAAGCAGCACTGAGGACTGTAGCTGGAATCACAAGCACTGTAATGGAGCTCTCAGGAAGCCTCAATCACACCTTGGAGAAGGTGACAAAAAGCAGCTCTTTCTGACTTCCAATTTTACCGGCACGCCTGCATGATATTGGCTTCTATTTTAGGGATGCAGGAGATTAGTTTCATGAAGAAGGGTGTTTTGTCCATTTCTCTGAGCACTGTTGAGGCTTCTGGGACTGTAAGCTTCATGGGATTGAGGCCTAAAATGAATTTGCATGAAAGGACAGGAGGTTGGTATCAGCGCCCTACGATCTGTGCCACGTGATCGCTCACAGGCCTGCAGTTGCAGATGAGAGTACCGCACTGGTGCAGGAATGACTCACTGACAATGCCACAAATCACATTCTTTCTGATAAATTGGAGCCGTGGCTCAATGGTTCAAGCCTTCGGTGGTTTGATGCACATGCTGATCAAATGCCTCACTGTCCCTTTTTTGTCTCATAGGTTATTCTATACTACAGGCCATCATGGAAAAGGCTGGCCAGAACGGTTGGCAGGTCAGCGCTATATGTGTTGAGAACTTTAATGATGCCAGTTACCGACAGCTTCTCGAAGACCTGGACCGTAGGCAGGAAAAGACGTTTGTCATAGACCTGGAAGCAGAGAGACTGAACAACATGCTGGAACAGGTGAGATAAGGGGACGTTTTCAGGTCGATATAAAAAGTGTCCCGTTTTGCCCTCTGATGCATGCATTATTGTAAAATAACTTGAAATATATTAATGTTTTATATATAGTCAAACCAAAAATTATTCAGACGCCAGATATCATTTGTGATAGTTTTTTACTAGTGGGTGCAGGTCACTATAATTAATTTATGTAAGTGAGGATAGCAAAATAAAGTAAACTGTGACATATTGTACTCAAAAATTCTTCATACAGTTGACTACCAGTAACATTTATAAAAAATTTGGGGCCGAAAATTATTCTGACACTTCGACCTGACCATGTTTTGCTCAAAGGTTTTTTTCTTTAATTGCTAATGCAACCTTTTAACACCACAGTCTGAACAATTGGTTGACCTTAATTGGTATTATCTAATTGTGTATTTAAATTCAACAGTTGACAGCTATTCAACCTAATTCATTTGTGAATCTCTAACAGAAGGATGACCAAAACCAGTGAAATATCAGCGGATTTGATAACTCTTGAGTTCTTGTCATATTTTATTACCGTTTTCTGAACTATAGCGAATAAACTGTGATAATCTGAGACATGTTGATCTCAAAAAATTTGCATATCATGAAAAGGGTCTCTAAACGAGCTATTAACCTAATCATCTGAATCAACTAATTAACTCTAAACACCTGCAAAAGATTCCTGAGGCTTTTAAAAACTCCCAGCCTGTTTCATTACTCAAAACCGCAATCATGGGTAAGACTGCCGACCTGACTGCTGTCCAGAAGACCATCATTGACACCCTCAAGCAAGAGGGTATTTCTGAACAAATAGGCTGTTCCCAGAGTGCTGTATCAAGGCACCACAGTGGGAAGTCTTTGGAAGCAGCACTGGACTGTTGCTCAGTGGTCCAAAGTACTTTTTTCGGATGAAAGCAAATTTTGCATGTCATTCGGAAATCAAGGTGCCAGAGTCTGGAGGAAGACTGGGGAGAAGGAAATGCCAAAATGCCTGAAGTCCAGTGCTGCTTCTTTGTTGCCCAGGTCAGGCGCTTCTGCCGCTGTTTCTGGTTCAAAAGTGGCTTGACCTGGGGAATGCGGCACCTGTAGCCCATTTCCTGCACACACCTGTGCACGGTGGCTCTGGAAGTTTCTACTCCAGACTCAGTCCACTGCTTCCGCAGGTCCCCAAAGGTCTGGAATCGGTCCTTCTCCACAATCTTCCTCAGGGTCCGGTCACCTCTTCTCGTTTTGCAGCGTTTTTTGCCACACTTTTTCCTTCCTACAGACTTCCACTGAGGTGCCTTGATACAGCACTCTGGGAACAGCCTATTTGTTCAGAAATTTCTTTATGTGTCTTACCCTCTTGCTTGAGGGTGTCAATAGCCAGGTTTCCATCCAAGGGTTTTTTGCGAAAAAAGGTTTAGCGCATCAAAATGTTTACCGATATAGCTGATGGAAATGCCAATTATCGATATTTTTTTCCAAATTTCGACACAATCCTTTTCCGTTTAACTTTAGCGCATAAATTCTATGTCGATACTTTAATTGTCGCGAAAAACTAGTTTGGAAACACTTTTTGTCGAGAAAAGGGGCTTTAACGCAAATAAATGTGGTGTCACATGATATTTTCATCACGTGCAAGATGCAGTCGTCACAACAAAAACCATGGCCGGTTGTTTTACTAACCCCGGAAGTTTCGCCCATCACTCTATACTCGGTGCAGGTTGCCAGCTTGTACAGGGCAATGGCAATCCGCTTTAGTGTCGAAACCGGTGGTCGGTGGCAGTGGCGTAACTTTGCTTTGAAAAGTGGTGGACACCGCACAACTCGTTTTGCTATTTGTTTATTTAATAACCAACTTTACTTGGGGACTCTTTCGTTTTGAATTGTTCTGTTTACAAGTAGAAATTTCAAGCTTTCTATATATTTCTCAGGTCTGTGCAAGTAGGCCTACATTATACGCTGAGTTTCGGTTCATTTATGGGACGAGAGTCCAGTTCACGCGCCAGCGCCTCCGTGATATTTTATTTAACCTTTATTTAACCAGGAGAGTCAGCAGTAGTACAAACACATAGGTACAGACAAATAACACAGAAGACTAAAGCTAACATTTCATATAAGCATTTAAAATAATGTTTACAGTCTAAGAGCATTTATCCTACATTAAGGCATCTGCCTCTAAGTCTTTCATTTTGGATTTAAAAGCATTTAGCGAGATTAACTCAATGAGTTTCAAGTCCTTTTGCAAAGTAGCCTATTTCATGCTGAAGGTGAAGAATACAGAAATGCCTTCTTTCCCATTTCCGTACGGGCCTTGATGATCTCTTTTCTACTATATTTACTTCTTATTTATTGCAATTGGTTGATAAAACATTGATTAAAATTAAGATACAATTAATAAAAAACGAAATTCTCTTTAAAGAAAGGCTTTGTGCTTTCTGTTTGAGGTCTCTTTGAAAGTTTTAAAGTCGCTTTCAGAACGGTCATGTCCGCAACAGAGAACTGTCACGTCCGTAACATTGTTTTTTTCCTCATAAATGCGAACACGAAAAATTAAATAAAAATAATATTTGATGTTCTATGGAGGCTGACCATTCTTCATCGGGTTAGTATTAGGCTACTTTTGTTTTGCGCTGTATAATTCATAGAATTACAAAAAAATATTTTGCCACCTAAAAGTTAAAGATTTTTTGTGTCATGTCTCATGTGTATTTCTCTCATATTAAATATAAAACGCATGTCTAGACTGATATTTTTCTAATGTCTGGACTCCTTTATTTAAGGAGTATGGATATATAAACAGACGTTTCAGTATTAAATGCATTTTCTGAGAATTTATATTTCAAGTTTTGACTGCAAATGTCACGTCCATAGTGCTGGAATTGCCCAATTTTAAAGAATTTATCCTCAACCAGTTTTTTTGTGTAGTGTAATATCGAGCCTGGCAAAAAGTTGCAAAAAAAAAAAAAAAACTTTCTGTAAAGTGTCTCCACAACTTCCTCCCAAAACGCCTTATTGTGTGGTCTCTCCCAGACCCTTGGGCTTTGTTGCATTTAAAGGGTAGTTACTTCGAGCCATATCAGATGAGCAACTGCTTCATTCTGCCATCGTCTTCTGATATTTCGGACACTTGCAATTATTTGTGAAATTGAAATGACAGTAAGCTGGCAAATTTCAATTAACTGCCTGAATACTCTCTCCATTTTTTTTTGTTTGTTTGTTTTTGGTTTGTTTGTTTGTTTGGTGTTGGGGGTGCTGACTGGAACCTCAAAAGGTAGAATTTGTGATAAAAAAATGTAGGCCTATGGAAACGGCTCAAGGGCACTTTTTTTTGCGATACACCAAAACATATGCGACAAATCGCTTTCGGCATTCGTGACGTCATCACGCACACAATCTTATCGGTAAAAGGCCAATTGAATGGAAACAGTCTGGAGACGGAAAATTACGTAATGTTTTTTTTCGCATATTCACTTTGTCGATAACATAACAGCGCAAAAAGTGGATGGAAACGAGGCTAATGATGGCCTTCTGAACAGCAGTAAGGTCGGCAGTCTTACCCATGATTGCGGTTTTGAGTAATGAAACAGGCTGGGAGTTTTTAAAAGCCTCAGGAATCTTTTGCAAGTGTTTAGAGTTAATTAGTTGTTTCAGATGATTAGGTTAATAGCTCGTTTAGAGACCCTTTTCATGATATGCTAATTTTTTGAGATAGGAATTTTGGGTTCCCTTTCGTTGTCACTCCGAGTTACGTCGGATGACGACGAATGGGGGTTTCGCTTAGAAAGCCTATCAACTTCGAGTATTACAAAACGAGCCAATGGCAAAGAAATGCCATGGGTCTGCGGAATTTGCATGGCGTAACTCCGCCCCACCTCGTGGGTATAAAAGGAGGACGCCGGCAACAGGCAGATATGTTTTCGCTTCGGAGCCAAGTGTAATTCTTCACTCCTTATGCTATCTCTGATTGTCAGCTTCTTACGAGACGAGCAACTTGTTGGTGTTGGTGTGACGGCGATCTCCCGGCGAGTGCACACTTCCTGCTTATCTGAGCGTGGTTTGCCAGCGAGTGTGTTCTCCGCGGGCGCTTCAGCACTGAGTTTCTCTCACAAAAAGAGCTTGCACGCGGCACGTCTTTTTAAAGATGCCTCGCCCGTGCACTTCTGGTTGCGGTCTACTGGTGTCTGACTCTGATGGGCACGAGCGCTGCTTGGTGTGTTTGGGCTTTGATCACGCTAAAGCAGCGCTCGTGGATGAGTCATGTTCTTTCTGTGGGAACATGACCATCGCAACACTTAGATCGAGACTCAAGGATCTCGCAAGAGTGAGAGTCCCCTCATCCACACCCCGATCTAGCGCCTCCTCGAGAGGCTCTACTTCGGCTGGTGGCCAGGGTGATCTGAGGGTGACTGTGTGGAACAAAGCGCCGACTATGTGTCCGTGCCCCGCAGCACCTTCTCCAGTGTTGCAACCCGCGAGCGTTCAGGGGATCCCCGCGGGACCGTCCTTTCAGGTCCCGCAGGTGTCCTTTGGCGCTCCAGAGGAAGATGCGATGTCAATCGCAGCATCACTAGACGGGTCTGATTCGTCTGGAAGTGACGACTCGTCACAGCTGCCACCCTCGGATGTGAATACGGCTGTGGCTCAGTCCGATCCAGAGATGACGGCCATGCTTTCCCGGGCGGCCGCGAGCATTGGTTTGGAGTGGAACCCTCCACCCTGCCCTGAGCGCTCGCGGCTGGACGATTGGTTTTTGGGTGCAGCTGCGGCTTCCCGTCCTCAGCCTGCCCCAATACCTTTCTTCCCGGACGTGCATGATGAAATCTCGAAGTCCTGGAAGACTCCCATGTCTTCCCGCGACCGCTCGTTGATTTCATCCGCCTTTCCTCCCCTCGATGGGGCAGCCGCCCGTGGGTACACTGGGCTCCCCCCGGTTGAGCGCTCTGTTGCGATGCAGCTGTGGCCTCAGACTGCTTCTTCTCGCGGCGAGCCTAAGCACCCATCCAAGGCCTGTAGGTTCTCGTCTACCCTAGTGGCGAAGTCCTACAGAGCGGCGGGACAGGCGGCTGCCTCTTTGCATGCCATGGCCACTCTGCAGGTCTATCAGGCGCAGATGCTAAGGGACATGCACGAGGGTAGGACGGACCCAGGGCTCTTCGATGAGCTGCGCGCCACCACCGACCTCGCCCTCCGGGCGACGAAGGTGACCGCACGCTCCCTGGGTCTGGTGATGTCCACAGCTGTGGTCCAGGAGAGACACCTATGGCTGAACCTGGCTGACATGCGGGACGCTGAGCGCTCTCGCCTGCTCGACTCCCCCATGTCCCAGGCCGGCCTATTCGGCGGTGCGGTGGAGGACATAGCCCAACAGTTCTCCACCGCCCAGAAACAGACTGAGGCCATTAAGCATATTCTGCCCCGACGGCCCGCTGCTGCCTCCACCCAGCCGACCGGGCAGGTCCCTCAGTCTGTTCGCCGCCGAGGGCGCCCTCCTGCGGCTCCCGCCCCTCCCGCCCGGCCCAAGCAGCAGCCTCCACCCAGGCCCGGTCGCGGGGGAAGTCGTAAGAAGGCGCCCCAGCCCTCTCCAGCCCCGCCCCCCGCTAAACGCCGGGCCAAGCGGCGCTCCTGAGACGGGCTGCTCAGGGATGCTGAAAATTACTTCTCAGGAGATGGTAGCAGGACCACTCCTTCCCCCGGTGGAGGGGCGGGGGAGAATCTTTTGTTCTCCACTCCCCGCTGCTCACCCACGGGTGGGCAGCACCCTAATGTGGTTAAAGAAAGAAGTAACATTCCTATCCCTGAGCACACAGAGTTCTCGGACGACACGGTGCGCCGCCTCCGAGCCGTGCACCCCTCGTCCCCCTCTGTCCCAGAGCCGGTTGACAGTGCGCGCCGTCCCCGGACCGTGTCGCTCTCTTCCGCCTCTGTCGCCAGCCCCCTGGCAGAGCAGACCCCCGTGGAACGCTCTTCCTTCCCTGGTCTCCTCTGTCAGGGCGCGGTTAATGACTGTGCCCCCACACCGGGCCGCTATGCCGTCCACGTCCGGGCCAGTCATTCCGCCCTGCTGCACCATCGGTGGGAAGTCTGTGGTCCGTATGACCCCGCTGGTACAGTTCTTGGGAGCCTGACTAGAGCTCCCCTCCTGTCTCGCTGGGTCGCACGGACGATCAGGCTCGGCTACGCGATTCAGTTCGCGCGGTCTCCTCCCCGCTTCAGGGGAGTCCGCTCCACTTTGGTCGGTGGCAACGCCCCTATCATGAGAGCATAGATCGCCACCCTGTTGGCGAAGGGTGCGATCGAGACCGTCCCTCCGGCCGAGATGAGGACCGGCTTCTACAGCCCGTACTTCATTGTCCCCAAGAAAACCGGTGGGTTACGGCCAATCCTGGACCTGCGTGTGCTGAACCGTTCCCTTCACAGGCTGCCGTTCAAGATGCTCACTGCCAAACACATTCTCGGATGTGTGCGGACCCAGGATTGGTTTGCAGCAATCGACCTGAAGGACGCCTACTTTCATGTCTCCATTCTCCCTAGACACAGACCGTTCCTTCGGTTTGCCTTCGAGGGGCAGGCATACCAGTACGCGGTTCTCCCTTTCGGGCTAGCCCTGTCTCCTCGCGTCTTCTCGAAGGTCGTCGAGGCAGCCCTTGTTCCCCTTCGGGAACACGGGTTTCGCATCCTGAACTACATCGACGACTGGCTGATCCTAGCTCACTCTCGAGACCAGGTATGCGAACACAGGGACCTAGTGCTCCGGCACCTAGCTCGTCTGGGCCTTCGGGTCAACTGGGAAAAGAGCAAACTTTGCCCCGTGCAGAGGATCTCTTTTCTCGGTATGGATATCGACTCGGTCGCCATGTCCGTGCAGCTTACGAGCGAGCGCGCGCAGTCACTGCTGACTTGCCTGAGACAGTTCGAGGGCAAGAGTACGGTTCCACTGAAACTCTTTCAGAGGCTCCTGGGGCATATGGCATCTGCAGCCGTGGCAACGCCGCTCGGATTGCTTCATATGAGACCGCTTCAGCGTTGGCTTCGCGACCGAGTCCCGAGGTGGGCATGGCAACACGGCACCTTCCGAGTAACAGTTACTCCGTCTTGCCGTCAGACCTTCACCCCGTGGTCGGACCTCAGTTTTCTACGGGCCGGAGTGCCCCTGGAACGAGCTTCGCGGCATGTTGTTGTAACGACAGATGCCTCCTCCACGGGCTGGGGTGCCATGTGCAATGGACGTGCTGCCGCGGGCTCCTGGACAGGACCCCGCCGCCTCTGGCACATCAATTGCCTCGAGTTGCTGGCCGTACGTCTTGCTATGCGCCGCTTCCGGGCCGTGCTCAAGAACCAGCACGTACTAGTCCGTTCAGACAATACCGCCACTGTAGCGTACATCAACCATCAAGGTGGTCTACGCTCCCACCGTATGTCGCAACTCGCCCGCCACCTCCTCATATGGAGTCAGAAGCATCTGAGGTCGCTTCATGCCATTTATATCCCCGAAGCCCTGAACTGTGCAGCCGACAAGCTCTCACGGCTTCAGCCCCTCCCGGGAGATTGGCGACTCCATCCCCAGTCGGTCCAGCTGATTTGGGACCAGTTCGGGGACGCACAGATAGATCTGTTTACCTCTCACGGCTCGACCCATTGCGCCCTGTATTATTCCCTGACCGAGGGCACGCTCGGCACGGATGCACTGGCGCACAGCTGGCCGCGGGGCCGCAAATATGCGTTTCCCCCAGTGAGCCTTCTTGCGCAGACCCTGCGCAAGGTCAGGGAGGACGAGGAGCAGGTCATTCTGGTCGCGCCATACTGGCCCGCCCGGACCTGGTTCTCCGAACTAGTACTCCTCGCGACAGCACCTCCCTGGCCGATTCCCCTGAGGAAGGACCTCCTTTCTCAGGGACGGGGCACCCTATGGCACCCTCGTCCCGATCTCTGGAACCTCCACGTGTGGCTCCTGGACGGGACGAAGCAGGTTTGAGTACCCTTCCACCTACAGTGGCGGCTACCATCACTTCCGCTAGAGCGTCGTCCACGAGACACGTCTACACGTTGAAGTGGAACCTCTTCGTCAACTGGTGCTCTTCTCACCGAGAAGACCCCCGGAGATGTTCGATTAGTGTCGTGCTTTCCTTCCTTCAAGATAGGCTGGAGCGAAGGCTGTCTCCCTCCACCCTGAATGTCTATGTTGCCGCTATTGCCGCACACCATGACCCAGTCGAAGGTAAGTCTGTTGGAAGGCACGACCTGATCATCAGGTTCCTGAGAGGAGCGAGGAGACTGAATCCTCCTCGCCCTCCTCTCGTTCCCTCTTGGGACCTCTCAGTGGTTCTAACTGCCCTGCGGAGTGCTCCCTTTGAGCCTTTGCAATCAGTGGAGCTTAAGTTCCTGTCTATGAAGACAGCGCTCCTGGTTGCATTGGCCTCCATCAAGAGGGTGGGGGACTTGCATGCATTCTCTGTTGACGAAGCGTGCCTGGAATTTGGGCCGGCTTACTCTCACGTGATCCTGAGACCCCGGCCTGGATATGTGCCCAAGGTTCCTACCACTCCCTTCCGGGACCAGGTGGTGAATCTGCAAGCGCTGCCCCCGGAGGAGGCAGACCCAGCCTTGGCACTGCTCTGTCCAGTACGCGCCCTCCGCGCCTATGTAGACAGGACGCAGTGTTTCAGGACCTCAGACCAGCTCTTTGTCTGTTATGGTGGGAAGCTGAATGGTAAGGCTCTCTCCAAGCAAAGGTTGTCTCACTGGATAGTGGACGCCATTGCCTTGGCATACCAGCAGCAAGGTCGACCGTGCCCCCTTGGTGTGACTGCCCACTCCACCCGGAGTGTGGCATCCTATTGGGCTCTAGCGCATGGCGCCTCGCTAACAGACATCTGCAGAGCTGCAGGCTGGGCGACACCTAACACATTCGCCAGATTCTACAATCTCCGAGTGGAGCCATTGACCTCTCATGTACTCGCTTCAACCAGCTAGTACTGGACCCGCTCAGGTGTCTTCGCTTGCTCGCCATTCCACTCCACGGACTGGATACGTGCGATATTCTCCTCAGGTGAGCTTCCCCGAAAAGCCCTGAGTTCCTCCAGCACTCCTGACGTTGGCGCCAGTGTCTATTGCCTGTGCGTCGGCTAGGTGCCTCCCGTGTGCATGGTCCCTCCCCTGAGCGACCCCCACATGTGTATTTCCACTGTAAGCCTCCCGAGCATGTGTCTTTCCCTTGGCAAGCCACCTTGCCACCCCTGGGGTTGAAATGTTCCACCTGCGGCTGGACACCCCAGTGTTCTCCATGTCTCCTTCGGGTCACATGTGTATTCTCTAAGTCCCCCCCTCTGGGTTGGCAGTAATTGCATATTTCCCCTGAACTTGGGATATGCTCCCCAGTGTACCTTGGTATTCCTGTGCTAAATAGGAGTCCTTCGTCCGTGCCAGTCTCACGACAGGGATCTCAGATTTACGCAGGGCACTGGAAGACAGCTGAGAAGGTGGCGTGATTAGACTGGTAACCCCATCCGTCGTCATCCGACGTAACTCGGAGTGACAACGAAAGGGAACGTCTCGGTTACGTATGTAACCCTCGTTCCCTGAGTAGGGAACGGAGACGTTACGTCTGCCTGCCACTTTCCGCTGTACCGCGGGGATCGCCTGAGCTCAGTCTTGGCTCCTCAGCGAAGAAACATATCTGCCTGTTGCCGGCGTCCTCCTTTTATACCCACGAGGTGGGGCGGAGTTACGCCATGCAAATTCCGCAGACCCATGGCATTTCTTTGCCATTGGCTCGTTTTGTAATACTCGAAGTTGATAGGCTTTCTAAGCGAAACCCCCATTCGTCATCATCCGACGTAACGTCTCCGTTCCCTACTCAGGGAACGAGGGTTACATACGTAACCGAGACGTTTTCATGAGCTGTATGCCAAAATCATCAGTATTAAAACAATAAAGACCTGATATATTTCAGTTGGTGTGCAATGAATCTAAAATATATGAAAGTTAAATTTTTATCATTACATTATGGAAAATAATGAACTTTATCACAATATGCTATTTTTTTGAGAAGGACCTGTATATATATATATATATATATATATATATATATATATATATATATTATTATTATTTTTTACTTTATATAATTAAAGTAGACATGTATTTTCACTTATGGGTAAACTACAAAAATATGTTAATTCCTGGATGAAAGTGTTTCTTTTAATCTCCTGAAATTATTTGGGGTTGACAACATTATTGATGTAAATTTGTTTTATTTTATTTAAAATTTATTTTTTAAATTTCATTATAAAAATAGCACAATGCTACATAAAAACCACAGTCAGAGAGAATTGTAAGAAAGAGGTAAAGGTAATTCAACACTATACCCTGAATGGTTAAAAATGTTTTTGAAGGTCTGTACACTGTACTGAACACTGTGCATCAAAGTTCACTAAAGAGAATTAAATATGCTCAAGGTCCTGAGGGAACAAAGAACACATTTTCTCAAGTAACTCTGTTGCAGAAATGAATGGCACATTAGACGGGTATATTTCTTTATTCCTACAAACTGTTTCCTTGATATTTTATTTTGTAGCTGTCAAAGTCATTTTAAGATATTCTAGCTGGTGTTTGCGTTAATATTCATCAAATTTCAGTGTGGTATTGGAAAAGGCAGTGTGTTTGATTAGAAATAATTAATAACAGTGGAATTCTGCTTTCCCAATGGCTTACGGCTCTGCTGTACATTCATATGCTGGGTGAATGCTGACAAATGTATTTGCTTTTAGAATTTGCCCTCACTACAAATGTCTGGTTTATCTACACAGATTGTGAGTGTCGGCAAGCATGTCAAAGGCTACCATTACATCATGGCAAATTTGGTGAGCTAAATTTTATTCCTTTATCGCCTTATTCTCCCTGTCAGCTTGTCTGCCTTTCATATTCTGTTTTATCTCTTACTTTCTACATATTCCACTCTACTGGTCTCTCCTTCTCTCTCTCTCTCTCTCTCTCTCTCTCTCTCTCTTTCTCTCTCTCTCTCTCTCTCTCTCTCTCTCTCTCTCTCTCTCTCTCTCTCTCTCTCTTTAGTTGTCTTGGCCTTGCTGTCTCCTGCCCTCCCTCATTCTTCTTCTTTCTTAATCCTCGCCTTTCTTTAAGAAAGATACATCAATTTGAGAGACTAATTCGTATTCCAGTGAGCGGTTGTGACAGTGTTTTAATGATGCTGGGCGCTGCAGAGCATGCTCTGTCTCTCTCTGCTCTCTGGCTGGGCACGGAATTGGCTCACAGAGGCGAGCAGGATATGAATGTTTGTGGAATTTCTCTTATCGTAGCGCTGCATTGCCAACTACATTTTAATAATCTCTCTCTCTCTCTCTCTCTCTCTCTCTCTCTCTCCCTCTCTCTCTCTCCCTCTCTCTCCCTCTCTATCTTTATTTCTTACCATTTCCCCTTCTTTGCTCTGGCAGGGTTTTAAGGACATCAATCTGGAGCGTTTCATGCATGGGGGAGCCAATGTGACAGGCTTTCAGCTGGTGGACTTCAGCAATCCCATGGTTATTAAACTCATGCAGCGCTGGAACAAGTTGGACCAGCGCGAGTACCCCGGCTCTGACGCACCTCCCAAGGTACTCTTGCATGGCCCAGTCCAGTATGGAACCACTTAGAAACTAGATACATTAGCATAAATGCATAAACCTCCCATTTGAATCCCTCCAGACACTTTGAGAGAACTCCAAATCTCCAAATCAAATCTCCAGAAAGAGTCTGATGATCAAACCCAATGCTTTTATATGCGTTTGTCATGGTTGAGTAAGGCAGAAAGATTTAATTTTCATTTTGGATGGGTAGGAGAATGGGTGGGTGGAAGAAAGGAAATATGGATGGATGGATTGGTGGGTGGCAGAAAAGGAAAGATGGATGGATGGGTGGGTGGTTGGTTAGAAAAAGATGGATGGATGGAAGAAAGGAAACATGAATGGATGGATGGATGGGAGTATGGATGAATGGATGGAAGAAAGGAAACATGGATGGATGGATGGATGGATGGATGGATGGAAGGATGGAAGAAAGGAAACATGGATAGATGGATGGATGGATGGGTGAGAGAGTGGGTGGAAGAAAGGAAACATAGATGGATAGATACAATTAGAAAAGAATAAAAAATGTAATAACATTATACACAGTGGTCAAAGGAAGTATGAATTGCTCATTTTATACCATAACTGGAATAAATGTCAAAGACAGAACCTTAAGAAATTGTGCCGATGTATTATAATATGCATTCTTACATAGAAAACACTGTGAAACAACTCAACCGGTACTGTAAATTATACACCTACATCATCATAAGCTGTTTCATTCATTCTAGTCTCACTAGCCGAATCCTGCTCGTGATTTGATATGTCTGTTCATGTCTGCGCCCTGAAAGCAAGGTTTTTGTTGATCCATTTTCACTGGGACTCACTTTCCCCTTGGGCCTGATGAGGATGACATTCTTTGAAGGGCGGTTACATTGATCCCCTCCTGGTGATGCGGTGCGGTAAAGGCAATCCCTTTGGCGTGGCCTGAGGGGACATCGCTTTAACATACGGCTGCTCCTCACTGCACACCGCTAGCAAGAGCAGGAGGATGGGGAGCGACATCCATGGACTAGCAAATGAGATGCTGTGGTCCAACCATGTCAACACACGCACAGATCCACATATAGGCTCTCACAGGCCGCCCTCTGGTATTTAGACTGGGCTGCTCCATCTCTTTCTTCCCAAGTACAAGCTACTCCCATAAGCCCTTCTCAGACAGCAGCACAACCGACACCCCAAAACCTTTTTTTAAAAGCTGTTAGCCTTTTCCTGCTGAGGCGATTGGAAAAGTCCTGAAGGCACCATCTAGTGACGACACACTTTCTCCTGGGATCAATCCAGGTGTTTTAGGGCTTTAGCCGATATATTAAACTGCACCTATTGTAATTCTTCCTTTCTGTCCTGCGGGAGTCAGTAACCTAACACATTCTTTGACAATTAATGTTGGACCATGAAACTGTGGTAGACTAAATATAAACACATTGCCTGAAAGGGATAGTTCACTCAAAAAATTACTTATCTATTTCAATATTTTAAACTGTATTACTTTTTTACTGTATTTTTGATTGAATAAATGCAGCCTTGTTGAACATAAGAGACGTCTTTTAAATACATTAAAAAATGTTACCGACCCTAAACTTTTGAACGGTGGTGCTTATTCGGAAGAACAATAACATGCAGGTTTGGAATGACATGAGGGTGGGTAAATTACAGAATTTTAATTTTTAGATGAACTATCTCTTTAAATACATTCTTCAATCTCTTGTTGTTACCGCTCTCTTGATTTCTATCTAGCTCTGTCATTCCATCTTTTGCTCCTTGAATGCAGTTGTAGCCCAGGGGTCTTTCTGTGTGTTTTGTATTGTGTTTGTAACGGTCTGAGTCTCAGCTCTTGTCTTAGAGATATGCTGAAAACCATCCCAGCACTGCAAGAGTGGCTTCTTTCAACCATAAAGCAAGCAGGACAGTCTGAACACACAGGGGTACTTTTTTTTTAACATTGTGCTTGTATATACGAGCAGCTCAGGTGACCCTCGTCTAACTCAAACTACATCATACTCTCTAAAATAGCAATGATAAACACAACAGTAGACTAAAAACAAGGGCATGAAGCGCCATGCCTCTAAAGGACAAACGTGCTTGCAGAGCTGCGGTTTGTTTCCTTTGTCAAAATACCGTGCGTTGTCTGCAGTGATTCATTCTGTGCCGTTTTATCTCAGCGAGGCAAAGAGAAAAAGCACAAGCCACTTATTGGTGCAATCAGGCCAGCCTCCGATAGCAGCTGACGGGCCCTCCCCCACTCGCCCCACTCCCACCCACCAGAATCTGAACACTACTGTGTCAGAGCTCACTGATTTCACATGCTCTGCCCACTCCTAATATGTGGAAGGACAACCATGTGTGTTTCTGTTTTTTGTTTGTCCCTTGCTCTCTTTTTTAGTTTTTTTTTACCCCCCTAGATGCAGCTGCAAAACATGGACCTTGGTTGTCCTCTGCTCATGAGGACACCTAACCTCATTTTGGTTATTCAACCCTTACAAATAGCTTTCATTGGTGTAAACCTAATGTAATCATGTTGACTCACTGACTGATATTAAATAAACAGCATTTTGTTATTGTACAGACACTGAAGTGAATATGCAAGGCACTTATAAACAACAGTGCACATGAATACTTGATTCTGATTGGTCAATCGCAGCATTCTGCAGTCTTTTCTTTTTTTTTAATGCAGCAGTAAGCGCTTTCCTGGATGTGTATAAAAAGTTTATGGTTGGTAAGACTTTTAAATGTTTTTGAAGGAAGTCTCTTCTGCTCACCAAGGAAGTCTCTTCTGCTCACCAATTTTTGACCAAAAATACAGCAAAAACTGTCCTATTGTAAAATATTACAAATTAAAATAACTTTTTTATTTTAATATTTCTTTATATTTCTTTAAAGGGAGAGCTGAATTTCAATACTCCAGTCTTCAGTGTCACATGATCCTTCAGAAAACATTATAATATACTGATTTGGTGCTCAAGAAACATTTGTTATTATTAACAATATAACATTATATTATTATATGAAAATAGTGTTGCTTAATATTTGTTCAGAATTCTTTGAAAGTTCAAAACAACAGTATTTTTTTGAAATGGAAAACATTATAAATGTCTTTACTGTGACTTTTGGTCAATGAAATGTGTCCTTGCTGAATTGTTTTTTTCCTTCTGACCCCAAACATAAAATCCTGAAAGGTAGTAATTAAGATAATAATATATATATATATATATATATATATATATATATATATATATATATATATATATATATATATATATATATATATATATATATGGTAACATCTTACAATAATATGTTAACATCAGTGAAAGCAAATAGTTAATTCATGTTAAATTAATCATACACTCAAATATTTTTATCTTTTCAAATTTGATCAATTAACATTATTTAATATTACAATTCAATCCAAGGTCCATGCACAGTCTGGTTAGGTGCAGGTAGATAGCAGGAACGAACAGTTCGCGCTGAATAAAATAAAGTCAATAGTGTGCGGTAGAGTGTTCTTATTATTATTGTCATAACATTATTTAATGATTTATGAACAAACAGGATATAACAACGATTAATAGTATTTATTTAGAGATTAACCTTAACTAGATTAATAAATGCTGTAAAATGTGTTGTCATTTCATGATACCTAATGCACTAACTAATGTTAACAAACTGAACCCTTAAAACCCCATTAAAGCATTACTGTGTATGTATATGTTGACCTTTCCATGACCCTCTGTTTCTGTAGTACACTTCCGCTCTGACATACGATGGAGTGATGGTGATGGCAGAAGCCTTCCGGAACCTTCGCAGGCAGAAGGTGGACATCTCCCGCAGGGGCAACGCCGGAGACTGCCTGGCCAACCCCGCTGCACCATGGAACCAGGGCATCGACATGGAGCGCACACTCAAACAGGTCACATGCACAGATGAGCAAATGCAGGCTTTATATTAGATGGGAAACAAGTTCTTTGTGTAGTATTTCCATGGGAGGAAGACAGACAGCTGAAATAAATGTCTTATAAAAAAAAACAAGGCAGTGAGGTGATTGAGGGCCAAGGCTGAACAGAACAATAATCGGCGATCTGAAAAATGCGAAATGTCCAAATTTGAACTGATGGAAAGTGGAAAATGACAGGGGAATTGAAAAGGGAAATACAAGGATGGGGAGAGCGTGAACCAAAGCAGAAAACAAGACGGATAGTGAAACAGTGAGAGCAAGAGAGAGAAGTGTGATGTTGTGTAGGGCAGGGTTTCTCAAACTTGTTTTAATCCAAGTACCCCTTTTTGTAACACCATACTGTTCTCAGACTCCAACACCCCATCTCCCAAACAAATATATATATATATATATATATATATATATATTAAACAGTGTATAAAAAAACAATTGTGTATCTTGCTGAGTAATTAAAACTAGCTATTTACAGTACTTTATGAAAACTGTCGCTTATTTATGCGTCAGTCATCACAACGTGCATGTCAAACATGTAAAAATACTATGAATAACTGAATCTTAAGTGTTTTATCAGCAGGAAATTTCTTAATTGCTTTTAATTATACACAGATTAATAAGAAATACATTTTGATTTGTCTCTCCCACGTTTTCATTACTAAAAGAGTCCGAGCAGAATATATGAGCCTTTAGTATATTTATACTTAGTCCTGATGTGAGCTCAACAATTTAGAGAATAATGTCGCTGATTATTTGGCTCTGTATCGCTTGCAGTGGTTTTCAGATTTTTATTCACAGTTCAAAGAATTTTCTGGTTATGTTAGATGGATCCCCGTTTGAGAAACACTGATGTGGGGTAATACTTCCAGAAGAAAGTGATGTTAAAGTTCAAGAAAGTAAGCGAATGTGTAAATGAAAGTGTTTCGAGGTGCTTTGCAGTGGTTGGATAAGCTGTCATGACATTGTTTATCACTGTAATCCAGGTGCGCCTCCAGGGATTAACAGGAAATGTCCAATTCGACCACTACGGGCGCAGAGTCAACTACACAATGGATGTTTTCGAATTAAAAAGTAACGGCCCCAGAAGGGTAAGATATCATTCTTGTCGTGAGCATTCCAGAGGTCACCGCAGACATTTCTTTTTTTTGTAATACGTCCACTTTGATATTGTATATCTGACTTAAAAATGAGCTTGTTAGGGTGTTTCTGTCTGTATTCATCTTTGATTCTGAGAAAGTGTAACCATGCTTTGCTTTTGCTCTGTCTCTCTACATCTGTCGAGTGTCATTTCAATCTAATTCATTGTCTTTCTCGATGTGCTTAATGCTCTGTGCTTCACTTGATGCAGCTTTTTCTGTGAGAACAATCCCAGGAGACCCTGATGAGTCTTTATTATTTTATAGTCAGCGTTTTCTTTCTGTACAATGTAACATCTTTCACTTCTCTTACAATACTTCACCGCATACTCATTTCACGCATATGTGCATCTCTTTAAATTGTGAAAACAGCCATTTTAGATGCCTTATAAACCCATATGAATCATTGGCCACGTACACACTGCAGTTAAATTCGGTTGTCAATTCCCCTTTTAGTGTTTAATCCTTTTCTGTACATACACACTTCAGTAATTTTAAGTATCTACAAACAAATTAACCACCGAAAAATGCAGGTACTGAAAACCGCATTTACAAAAATGAAATGCAGTGTGTTCGGAACCAAACTAAACTGTCTGAGATGTTTCTCTGAGAATTCCCAGGGAAAGCAGCACCAGCTTTGACTCATTCTTGTTGCCAGATCTTGCTAGAAAAACGGCGAACAAGAACAAGCCCATAATAAATCGAAATGCTGTATGAAAATAATAATACCGAAATGTCATGATCCATAACTACTCACTTTAAAAACTACGAAAACACGATCGCTTTGAGCCAAGCTTAAACAACAAGCCTAAAAACGCTTATAATAAGTGGACATGGCAACACTGCAAGAGCGTGCTCTGTGAAGCAGCCTTTACAAGCGTAAACAAAACACAAGCTAACTTTGCTAAACATAACGAGTCTTTCTTTGGTCAGAATAGCAGATTCCAAACACGTGAGACGCCAGATCGTTGATATATCTCAATTTTGGGAGTGAGTCGTGTTCCGATACACACGCAAGAACGATAATTTGTATTTAAAAAAAGTACATAAATAAGTCCCAACTGGATTAAAATTTTATATTGATAATTTAAATTGATTGTATGCTATTAAATTGTGACAAAATTGTCTGAGAAGTTTGCAGTTATTTAGGCCTACAACCAAATGTACAGTTTTTAAAATAATACACAAAGGTCTGCCTTGAATGGTCTGGTGGTTTTAGCAGCAGAGCTATGTACGTACCATAAGGTCTCGTGTCACACACCTTCTTCTAAAGTTATGAGGAGCCCTCTGCCTCTGGCGTGCTTTATGGAGTGTGGCGGCTCCTGGCTGCTGTTGAGCAGTGCACCGGGGGAAGAATGATGGGAAAAGGAGAAGGAGGGGAGCACAGCAACGAGCCGCCAGGGTTTGGCAGTCATTTATCAGGCAGTCGTGAGCCCCGCTCTAGGCGGATGCTGGAGCCTGGCTCTTCTTTCTCCCGCTCATCGAGGTTTCATGAGGACACGGGCACACCCCGCTGCTTGTGTCTCTTCTGCATGGCCGTTTTTCATCCCACAGTTACACGCAGCAACACAGTTTTCTTAAGCCACCAAAATTACAACATTCATGTTTAGCATCTACATAATCACTTACAGTATAAATTTGAACTACCGTTCAAAGGTTTTTGAAAGAAGTCATTTATTTGATTAAAAATATCAACTATTTTAATATATTTTAAAATGTAATTTATTCCTTTAATGGCAAAGCTCATTTTCAACAGTCATTACTCCAGTCTTCAGTGTCACATGATCCTTCAGAAATCATTCTAGTATGCTGATTTGGTGCTCAAGAAATATTTATTATTATTATCGATGTTGAGGTTTTTTTTCCCGAATTCTTCGATGAATGAAAGTATAAAAGAATAGTATTTATTTAAAAAATAAATTTTGGAAAACGTCTCGGTTACGTATGTAACCCTAGTTCCCTGATAGGGAACGAGACGCTGCGTCAAACGCTGTGGGAATGCCCCTGCGTTGTGCGTCATGAAGCACGTATGGAATCAGCCCAATGGAGAGATGGAACGTCATAGGCGGGTGACGGCATCGACCAGGAAACTATAAAGCACCCCATAAACACAAGCGCAACAGCTTCTGATAGGCCTGAAGGAAGCGCTAGCGGGAATGCCGGGAGTATGGTGGAATGACGCAGCGTCTCGTTCCCTATCAGGGAACTAGGGTTACATACGTAACCAAGACCTTCCCTTTCAAGGGAACTCGAGCTGCGTCAAACGCTGTGGGAACGCTAATACCCACGTCGCCATAGGACCAAGTGACCGCCATGTGAGAACTAGCGCACAGAGGACGAGAGCACCTGTGCCCCAGGGGTAGAACTTAAGTCTAGGTCGTAGAACTTAATGAAAGTATGCGGTGAAGACCATCCATCACAAGACCATCCATCACAAACGTCACTGAGGGAAACTCCTGACAGTAAGGCTTTAGAAGCCGCCATACTCCTGGTAGAGTGGGCTCGTACAGGCAAAGGTGAAGGCTGACCAGCCGACTCATAGGCAAGTGAGATAGCCTCGACCACCCACTTGCTCATTCTCTGTTTAGACGCGGGACACCCCTTCTTGGGTGGCCCAAAGCACACAAATAGTTGTTCTGACTTCCTCCACAGGGCAGTTCTGTGGACATAGGCGTCTAACGCCCTAACAGGGCAGAGTAAATTAAGTTTCTCCTGGTCAGACGACAGAATTGGAGGAGGACAAAAGGCCTGCAGAACTGTAGGTCTAACAACATTAGTAGGGACCTTGGGAACGTAACCTGGTCTAGGATGCAGAAAAGCCTTAACCATGCCAGGCGAAATTCCAGCCACGAGGGTGAAACCGACAGAGCCTGCAAATCTCCGATTCTCTTTAGTGAGGAGATTGCAAGAAGAAAGATAGTCTTAAACTTCTCAGGAACTTCTTCGATAGGTTCAAGAGGAGCTAGGGAAAGACCTTCTAATACGATGGCCAGATCCCAGGCCGGCACCCTCGTACGAACTGCTGGCCTCAGCCTCAGTGTGCCACGAAGGAAACGAGTTATAAGCGGGTGTCTCCCAAGAGAAACTCCACTGAAAGGGACGTGGTAAGCAGCCAGTGCCGCCACATATACCTTTAGTGTGGAGGGGGATAGCCCTGTGGAGAAGCGCTCCTGCAGGAATTCCAGCACTGCACCCACTGGGCAGTTAACTGGGTCCTGCAGGTGCTCTCCACACCAAGAAGTGAAGAGTTTCCACTTCAAGGCATAAAGCTTCCTCGCGGATGGAGCTCTGGAGTGAAGAATGGTCTCAACCACCTCGGTTGAGAGACCACAGTTCATGAGCTGGGCCCCCTCAGAGGCCAAGCCCACAATACTGGGCGGGGGTGAAATATCATGCTGCCCGCCTGAGAGAGTATATCCCTCCTGACCGGGAGCTCCAAGGGAGAGCCGTCCAGGAGAGAAATCAGGTCCGCAAACAATACTCGGGCCGGCCAGAACAGGGCTACTAATAGTAGGCTGACCCCGTCCCGGCGAACCCTCTCCAGAACTCCAGGTAGCAGAGCAATCGGGGGAAAGGCGAACAGATGTGACCTCGGCCACGGCTGCACCATAGCGTCCAGCCCCTGAGGGGCAGGACGGCTGATTGAAAACCACAGATGACAATGCGTGGTCTCCTTGGAAGCGAATAGGTCCACCTCTGCGCGACCGAAACTCAACCAAAGGAGCTCCACCACCTCGGGATGGAGTCTCCAATCCCCCGGCCTCGGCCCCTGTCTCGACAGGGAGTCTGCTACCACATTCAAATACCCAGGAAGATACATTGCTCTCAGAAATAGTAACCTCCCTTGGGACCACAGGAGGATCTGACGGGCCAACTTGTAAAGCCGGCGAAACCGCATGCCCCCCTGATGATTTATATAAGAGACCACCGACGTGTTGTCTGACTGAACTAACACATGATGACCTCCCAGGTCTGCTAGGGAGTGTTTCAGAGCCTGGAACACCACCAACATCTCTAGACAATTTATAAGCCGTGATAGATGATGGTCCTGCGACAGCCCTTGGGCTGGACGACCACTCGTGACCGCCCCCCCACCCTGTGAGGGAAGCGTCCGTCGTTAGCGTTACGCGACGACAAAGAGCCCCCAACACAGGCCCTTTGAATAGGAACCAAGTTTCTTTCCACATGACCAGAGCACGAAGGCAGCGCCGCGTGACTTTGACCGTGCGGAGCGGATTTCCCCTCGGGGAGAATCCCTTGGTCCTGAGCCACCACTGTAGCGATCTCATGTACAACAGGCCGCAAGGTATAACGTCGGACGCTGCTGCCATCAGACCCGACAGTCTCTAAAACTGTTTTACAGTAAGTAGCTGGCCTAGCTTAACTTGTTTCACAGCTGAGAGAATCGAAACGATGCGGGTCGGAGCGAGTCGCGCCTGCATCGAAACCGAAACCCAAACGACGATAATACACTTTTCTTTGCGTTCAGCCTCAACCCCAACTTCCTTATATGAACGAGAACGACATCTCAATGTCGAACCGCCATCTGCTCTGTCTGAGCTAAAATCAACCAAACGTTGATGTAATTGAGGACACGAACACCCTGAAGCCTCAGGGGCACTAGTGCTGCGTCCATGCATTTCGTGAAAGTGCGGGGAGATAAAGCTAGGCCAAACGGAAGAACCCTGTGCTGGTACACCTCGTCCCCGAAGGCGAACCTCAGGAACTTCCTGTGTTGTGGAAGGATGGAAATGTGGAAGTACGCGTCCCTTAGATCTATCGTGACAGACCAGTCCTCGGATCTGATTTGTGACACGATCTGCTTGATAGTGAGAATCTTGAATTTTGGCTTCCCTACCGAGCGATTCAATAGGCGCAGGTCTAAAATTGGACGCAACCCCCCATCCTATTTTGGAACGATGAAATATCGGCTGTAATAGCCTGACTCCACACTGGGAGGAGGAACCCGTTCTATAGCCTCCTTTTGAAGGAGTGCTTTCACCCCTTGTTTCATAACCAGAGCCTGCTCGGGGCCCACCACTGTAGGCAGAACCCCTCTAAATCTTGGTGGACGACACCTGAATTGAATAGCATAATCCCTTTCTATTGTCTGCAGGACCCAATGAGATATTTTTGGAAGACTTTTCCACTCTGCCAGAAATTCTACTAAGGGTACCAGTCTCTCGAGACTGGCCTCTGGTGTAACTTGCGCAGCAAACGCAGCGCCCTGTAACGGCACACCGGCAGGGAACAACTGGTCTAACCGCTCTGAAACCCTCCTCAGAGGGAGCGAGCGTCCCTCGGGAAATCGCTCGCTGGGATCGTCTGCGCCCCGGCATGAAGGCGGGGTTGGCAGAACGGGCCCCTGAGGGCACAGAGGAAGAATGGAGACCGTAGAAAGAGGTGAACACCTTTCCGCCTCGGTGGGGACCACCCTCAGTGTCCTGCGCGCCGTGGCGCCAGGACTTCTTCTTAGCCGAAGCCTTCTTAGCTAATATAACTGTCCTCAGATCAGTTCTATTACTGGGAGATTTCGGCTGAGAGTGCCGCGGCTGAGCCCACTGTCCAGCAGGGGGAGCACGAGACGCGACACTCTGCTTCAGCGCCCTATATGATGAGCTCGCAGACGGCCGGGGCTGCTCCGCCCAGCAGCCCCAGGGACATGAATTGTTTGCTTTTCCTTCTCCTGGAATTTATCGATGACAGAATTTACAGCATCGCCAAATAAACCCAAGGGGGAGAGAGGAGTGTCTAAAAGGAAAGCTTTTTCTTTTTCTTTTATATTTGTCTGATTTAACCACAGATGTCTTTCTGCGGCCACCAGAGCTGCCATAGATCGACCCACTAGCTTGGCCGACTCTCTGGTTGCGCGCAGGGATAAATCAGCAGCCTGACGCAGTTCGCGAACCACGTCAGCACTGACCTCCTCACTCTCACTCACGTCCCTCAGCAGGTCAGCCTGGTATGCCTGCATAATAGACATAGTATGCAGACATGACACAGCCTGACCCGCCGCCGAATACGCTTTACCCACAAAAACCGAAATATTTCTAAGAGGCTTGGTGGGTAATGCCGGTGCCTTAACAGATGACGCAGCCTCGAGGGAGAGAAAACTCGCAAGCGTCTCTTCCACACGAGGCATAGCCAAATAACCATATGATTTTGCCCCCACAATATTAGAATATGTTGAAGTCTGGGGACTAAACACTCTATATGACACCAGTTTTTTTCCACGATTTCGACACCTCAGTGTGGAGATCGGGAAAAAAAGGCAAGCACCGGCGTGGAGGTTGCACTCGTGACGGCTAAAATCTCTCATCTAATTTTGATTTAGAAACAGACTCCTGTCTAGTCACTGGCCATGCAATGCTGAGTTTTTCTACAGCTCTTGTTAATACCTCCACTAGCTCATCACTTTCGGGAGTGTAAGGTGGCGAATCCTCCACATCTCCCTCATTTATAACTGGTGCCTCAGCCCGAGCGGAAGGAACCGCAGCGCGTGCTTCCGAACACGGGACTGAGGCACTGGAACTCACAGGTGAAGGGAGAGAGAAGGCAGAGCCCGTCTCTAACCCCGCTGAGAGATCCATATGCGATCCCCACGATACGCGTCGTCGCTCTGCCTCGGCAAGAGCGGGACCCGAACCGCGGGGAGCGCGCACAGAACCGCTCTCCTCGAAGAGCGCCCAGCGGGAGCGGAGCGTCCTTAATGGCAGACGCTCGCAATGCTCACAATCAGCTCCCTCGAGAGCTGCACTCCCAAACAAACAACACAAAGAACGTGTGTATCCCCACTCGTAAAATAACGCGAGCAGGGAGGGACACACTTCCTAAACTGCTGTTCGTTCGCCATATCTCTCTTAATATATATATATATATATATAAATTGTTTGTGTGGGGCAGAGTATGTAAAGACAGACAATATTCACATATAGCGCGACTGAAGGCACAGAAAGCTGTTGCGCTTGTGTTTATGGGGTGCTTTATAGTTTCCTGGTCGATGACGTCACCCGCCTATGACGTTCCATCTCTCCATTGGGCTGATTCCATACGTGCTTCATGACGCACAACGCAGGGGCGTTCCCACAGCGTTTGACGCAGCTCGAGTTCCCTTGAAAGGGAATTACAAATGTCTTTACTGCCACTTTTGATGCATGCTGAAATAAAGTATGTTTCTTTAAAAAAAACAAAAAAACTTGCTAACCCCAAACTTTTGAACGGTAGTTTATTTTCTCTGAAAGTCTTAAAGGATAGTTTGTCCAAAAATGATAGTTAAAAAACCCATATGACTTTTCCCTCTGTGAAACAAAATAAGATATTTTAAATGTATTTTGAGCTGTTTTTTGTTTGTTTTTTGACCCCATTGACTTTTATCGTATGGACAGTTTGTAAGATAAAGGATGAATAGTTAGCCCGGTTTAGACATCAAATTATTTCTGCTCATTTACACACACTTATCCAATTGGGCAGGCTTGAATGTATTCACTCGCTCTCTGTTGGGTCTGGAGTCTCATTCTCATCACTGTCACATCCCCAGATCGGATATTGGAATGATGCTGATAAGTTGGTTCTGACCCAGGATCAAGCCTTACTTCCCAATGAAACATCTGGCATGGAGAACAGAACCGTGATTGTGACTACTATTATGGTGAGTAGCAGCATTTCCTGAGACTTTGATACATTTTACAATTTTTGTTTGTCCTTCATCTGAAAGCTTCCATATACCAAAAGTCCCTCTCATACACATGGTGAAAAAATGAATTTCTGCGATGAATTTTTTCATAACGTCCACACACAAATATTATGATCTGCAAAGACTGCAGAAATTCACAGCTGTGCTGCGCTGTTCATCAAAGCACATTTTCTCTCTGTGACCTGTCAGTCATACTGCTGTCCATCTAGATAACCCAAATGTGTTTACGTGTACTGAATAGCGTCTCTCAACATTGCTGTGTAAATGTGTGCTGCCATGGCATTGTGAATACGCCGTGTGTGCATCATGTGCCTTCTCACGTACTGTCAAAAAGTTACCAGGACTGGTATCTTGGACTGTATTTTGTTTTGCAAATTTTGTCAAATGTAATCTTATGTGTGAGTCAAAACACTGCATGAATGGGATGCATTCTGTATTTTGTGTTTCCTATACATTTTGGAGATCGTAAATTACAGTATTGTCAATGTTTATGCACTGACTCAAGGATGTAGTGGACATTCAGACACATAATTGGTAAATGCTTAGGTTTTGGAGTGTAGCACCTGAAGCCAAATCCTCCTCTTTTCAGCCCCTGGTGAGGAACCCCTTATTAAGAAACTGAACAGATGATGGACTCTGCAGAGGTGAAATCAGGCACTTACTGAAGCACGGACAGGCAGAGAGACAAATCAGGAGTGAAGGCAAAAACATGGATACTACCACCTGAGGCAAAATGAAAGGAACAATGAGAAATCGAGCTGTGGACGAAAACAAAGACAAGCTCTAATAAGCAACTCAATCATGAATGGAGAAGATGTGATGCCAGAATTGGAAAACTGGATGGACACATGGAAGCCAAATTAAGTCTTTTCTTTACCATTTATATCACGTATATCGAAAAAGATGAACCAGGTTTTTAGAGCATGCAGGTTTTGCATATAGCAAACTGTACATAAAACCATCATTACTGTCCATTTGCATTTAATAAGCATATCATGGATATCCATCAGGAATTCTGATTTTCCCATTGTGCTGTGTACTTCGTATTTATAACATCAAAAAAGAAAATGATCGTGATCCTCATGTCTTTCCAAACCTGTATGGCCTTCTTCTGTGGAATTCAAAAGAAGTTTTGAAGAATGTTCATGCTGCTTATTTTCCACACAATGAATGTGGATGGGGATCAAAAAAAGCACCATGAAAGTATATGTGATATCTGAAAGTTTTTTGAAGTTATACAACGAAATTTAAATCGCTATTTGTATTCAATGGAATATCTTGCCCTGACAATTTTGGTTGACGGCCAACCATTCACCATTCACCTTCATAAAGGTGGAAAAATAAGGTGAAAAATGAAAGCATCATAAAGGCCTTCCCAATGACTTTAAACAATAGAATGAAATTTAACTTGGTCACCATTCACTTTCATTGTGTGAAAAAGAGCAGCTTGCTATTCTTCCTAACTATATTCTTTTGTGTTCCACAGAGGAGAGAAAGTCATGGGTTTCGAAACTCAGATGGTGAATAAATGGTTTTCATTTTTAGGGTGAATTATTCCTTAAGTTTAGAAGTTGTGCGTGATGAAGGATTTTTATGTGGTCGTTGTAAGAACATGGTTTTGTATACCTGCCTATACACCTCATGACGCAATACAGATCGCCCATCCTTGAGGTGCTACCAGCGACAAACGCTAGATTCCTTTTTTTTAATTTTTTTTTTTTATTACCTGTAGAAATACACTGCCTAGGAACATCACTGCCCTGTGCTTGTGAAAAAAGATTTGAAGAGAAGGCTGCATTCTCATACATCAAACAAATTTGAGATGAAACGGATCTTCCGTTGACATTCAGTTCGGAGAGCTCTATTTGCTGTGTGTGAAATATTTAATTCTCCCTACTGGGCTTTCTGCCTTTCATCATTTTAGGGTAGCCATATGGCTTAGAAAATATTTGTAAAAAGGGAAGCAGGTTTTTAGGATTTTTATGTAAATGTTCTGCTGTTTCCTTGCAAGTAAACATTTCTATTTGCTGCTGTACAGTACCTGTATTGTTTTAGGAATTGTTTGGTATGACAGTACATCATACTGATGACTAAGAAGGACTGTTTGTGTTTGTGGTGTTACTTTTTTCTCTGAACTGTAATCCTTTATAGGCTTCAGCAATGTAAATTTTAAAGTTACGAGCAAAGTTCTGCATCATTGTGTGTAACAGATTTGCAATAGCAGTTTGAAGGCATGCAATGCAACTGTAATAAATCGTAGTCATGAATTTTATGGGTCCGTTATCATTGCTTGAATCATGTACAGTACATAGTGCACATTTCTTGTGCTGTTTTATGATATTTTAATGCTTAAATGAACCCTATTGTTATGGTTTCATACACATTTACCCTGACTGAAAATCTTTATTGTTTTTATTAAGGAATGTGGAGAATATTGACTCATGATCATTTATAAAAGCAATATATCCTTATTTCAATAGTTTCTTTATGGCTAAAATTTGATTAGTAAATCAATCATCTACATCCGAACATAAGGGCTGTAATTATCTTTTATAACTCTTCTGAAACAGCTATATTTGTCTATAACTCCACAATATATCATTTAGAATATAGAATGCAGATGAAATATAACGGCATGGCTAAATTTCAGCACTTTAAACATTTTGCTGGTTTACAAAGTGTAACATCTTGCCCATTGAAAGTACTTTGTTGTTTTGTTTGTTCAGGAAGGGCCGTATGTAATGCAGAAGAAGAACTGGGAGTTGTACGAGGGGAACGAGCAATATGAGGGATACTGCGTGGATCTGGCATTTGAAATTGCTAAACACATTGGTTTCAAGTACAAGATATCCATTGTGCCTGATGGAAAATATGGAGCTCGGGACCCAGAGACAAAGATCTGGAACGGGATGGTTGGGGAGCTGGTGTACGGGGTAAATTATTTTTCTCTTACTTTTTGCAATCTTCTGACTATGAGTTTCTTTCTTCTGTTGATATTTTAAAGAGTGTTGGTTAATAGACAGTTGACAGTAGCCATTGACTTCCATAGTATTTTTCCTACTAAGGAAGTCAACGGCTACCATCAACTGTAGCCATTTTTGAGTAAACGTTTAAGTTCTGTGTCTGGTGAAGAGGGGGAAAAAAGAAAGACAACAACCTTTCAGAGGCTGATGTTTATTAATGAACACTGCATACAGCCAATGCTTGTCATCTTGTAGATTTTTGCTGAGCCCATTTTTCTTCCTCTTGAAAGTGTCGGGCAGTTATGAGAAACTTTTAATTTCTTTTTTGGATTAGTCTTACGCAGCCCTGCCAAGGTCTAAAGTGTCACTAAGTCACCAACAATAATCTATTTTAATCTATTTACCATGCAGCAAAACGTGCAGCCAGACTTTAGACTCTACAGTTTTTTCTCTCTAGTCCTGTAAGCATTTTTTTTGCTTACATTGATTAGTTTATCCCTCTCCCCAAAAACTAAACCTCAGTATTAAGCCTCTTGGATTAACTGCTTGGATTTTTTGACATTAATATGCAGAGCCATGTTCAATTAGAGAAGTTGTAAAATGTGATGCAAGGAGAGGTGGAAATCAGTAGATTATGCTTTATTTTCTCTTTTTATACAGAATATAATATTCAAATATGAGATCTCAGCTTTGAATATAAAAACTGCAAATATTTAGTGTTGCATCGGCTTATCCAGTCAAATGGCTTAGTTAATAAACTTAGCAATGTCATTACGTCTGTTTTGTTTTTAAACAAGTGTGCACAGGATGTAATTAAAAGCAAAGCTTTTCTTTTGTTCTAGAAAGCGGAAATCGCTGTGGCCCCATTGACTATCACTTTGGTCCGGGAGGAGGTCATAGACTTCTCGAAACCCTTCATGAGCTTGGGCATCTCCATCATGATTAAAAAGCCCCAGAAATCCAAGCCCGGTGTCTTCTCCTTCCTGGATCCGCTGGCCTACGAGATCTGGATGTGCATTGTGTTCGCCTACATAGGCGTGAGCGTAGTGCTCTTCCTGGTCAGCCGCTTCAGCCCGTACGAGTGGCACACCGAGGAGCCCGAGGAGGGCACTGACGGTCTGCCTAGCGACCAGCCCCCCAATGAGTTTGGGATCTTCAACAGTCTCTGGTTCTCCCTGGGAGCCTTCATGCAGCAGGGTTGTGACATCTCGCCCAGGTCAGCAAACTTAAAACACCAAAGAAAAAATTCTTGAGGACAAAATAAAAAGCATAAATACTGCAGTGGAAATGAACACAGTTAATGTTTCTGGTATGGTCATATCTGATACCTGAAATAGAGTCATTGCTGTAGTTTCCATAGTGATTTGATGACGAGTTTTGTCCGAGTCTGAATTAAAGAACATACAGGCAAGCCAAGTGGGAGAGCTTGCATTAACACTCAGTGTTTATTCATTGTATCGGCTTTGGATCTTTGGGGAGCTGGAAAACAACCAATCACAACCGGCATCACTAAGAACATTTACATGCATAGTTATAATCCAGCTACTGTGTTTTTTGTAGTTGAGCTGCTGTCTTTCCAAGTATACACTACCATTCAAAAAGATTGTACTTTTTATTGAGATTAATACTTTCATTCAGCTAGGATGCATTAAATTGATCAAAAGTGACAAAGACTTTTATAATGTTTCAAAAGATTTCTATTTAAAAAAAAGATTTTTGTTCATCAAAGAATGCAAAACAAAAGTGTCGGTTTCCACAAAAAAAAATATTAAGCAGTACTTTGTTGTTATTTTTTTAAACTGTTTTCAACTGATTTTTTAAGAAATGTTTCTTAAGCACCAAGTCAACCTATTAGAATGATTTCTGAAGGATCATGTGACACTGACGTAAAAATTCAGCTCTGTCATCAATAGGGAATAAATTATTTTTAAAGTATGTTCAAATAGAAAAGTTATTTTAATTTGTAGTAACATTTCACAATGTTACTGTTTTTATTGTATTTTGATCAAATAAAGGCAGCCTTGGTGAGCAGAAGAGAGACTTCTTTCAAAAACATTAAAACAACTTTTGAATGGTAGTGTACATGACACAATATTTGAGGGATTAAATACATGACAAATTATTGTTGTTGTACTTCAATTGAAATCGAATAGAGTGCATGTAAACGTGTTTACTGATGTGGTCATATTCCATTTGTATTTAGCAAGTGTCAGTCTAAAAAGGGCAGTTCACCCAAAAATGATGTTAAGTTCTAAAACAAGATATTTTGGGGAATATCCATTATCCATTTAAAGAAGTTTAGTGGAGTTCAATATTGTTTTGGACCCCATTGACTTTCATTGTATGGACAAAATCAGTTGAAACATTCCTCAAAATATCTTCTTTTGTGTTCCACAGAAGAAAGTCAAACAGGTTTTGAATTTTCATTTTTGGGTGAATTATCTCTTGAAACGTACTCTGTATTTACTGAATTCATCACCCTTGTCTCGCCTGTTCCTCAGTAAGTTATTGAGGTGTCACCCCACTTTGCACCTTGATGAATTTCACCGTTAGTGAAGCCAGTGGGCGGTCCGGTTTGCTCCGGAATAATGCGATTGTTCATTGCCCCATTGCTATGTCCCGTTGATGTCCACATATCGCCCGTCTGTCCTGCCGGCTACTTCTCAAATCTCACGGGAAATGTGCTAGTCATTCATCGTTACTCTGTGTGGCAGTTTGTTTTTGTTATTTGTCTCTTGCTCCTTCCTTCGCCTGCGGGTTTAAAACATTGGGCTCGCTGCTGTGCTGGCTCTCACACACACCCTCTCTTTTCTCTGTGTAATAAGCACCTGCATGACCACGATAGAGCTCTTTAAGAAGTGTTATCAAGAGAAGAGAGAAAAAAACAGGCTTTATTTTTCAGCCCCCACCAGATAAGAAATCACTCATGACAGGCCAAGGGGAAGAGAAGAGCAGTAAAAAGCACAGCACATGGAGGAAGACAGCAGGTACTTAGAGAGCCGTCAAAACCATAGTGTCTATCTTCACTGCTCTATAGCCTGAACATCACAGTGCTGTAGAGGGCCTATGGTTTTAGATTTGGTTTAAGAGGACCCATTTAGGACTTATAAGAATCATGCACTTCATCGTTTTTGCATACAACTAATAAGGATTCATGAATTGGATAGGAGCTAATAAGTGGTGAAAAACAGCAGAAAAAAGCACTTCCACTCATTTTCTTTAGTACATGCCATTAATTCTCCTTTGTCAGCATGTGCCTTTACCTCAGTGTTCTTGATTTAGACAAGATGACGCAGTTGCACAGCAGCGTTGCACGGGTGCCGGTACTCGTCCTTTCCTTCTCCTCCTCCTCTTCCCTATCTAATAGCCTACTGGTTATTCAAATGTGCAGATTTGCTTTCTTTTTCTCAAGCACTTTATAGCTTTATGCATATTTAACAGCTAGAGTGTGTAATTTTTTGATGGTAAAATACTTTTCTGTCCTATCCCACAGTACTGTACTGATTGATTTGATGTTCATTTTCACATTGCATTTTCTTGGAGCATAATGGAGCCAAACCCATCTGTCACAGGACAGTTTATAGTCTATGACAGCGGTTTTCAAACTGGGCTCTGTGAACTTTCCTAGCAGTTGGCAAGAGGGCAAGTTTTTAACCGTAAGAAATAAAAACCAAAGTAGCACATATTTTTTGTGGAAAACGTTTGTAGTTTTTCATCATCCTGTTAGTGTAGAAAAAAGATACACATTTAATATAATGAAAAGTACATGTTTTCCAGATTCAGTTTTGTAATCATGATGTTGTCTTTATAATATCACAGTTAATATTAATAAGTGTTAAGTAGCTTTATACAGGAAAACAATGTTTAATTGTTGTTGTTGATGTTATTACTATTATTATCACTATATCACTATATTAATATTATTATTATTAGTTTCAGATTTAGTAATAATAATACTGGTACTACTACTAATAATAATGATAATACTATTTTGTTGTTGTTGTAGTTATTGTTATTTGTTTTTGATTTAGTAGAATGACAAACCGTTTATTAAAATTTGCAATCATCATGCTGTCTGTCTTCATAGTATCACACTTAAAAAAAATTCTCACAGTATTAATTAAACTTTATACAGGGAGGTGCCTTTATATTTTAGCAAGTGGATCATCATATTTGGTTTAAGAAAAGTTTGTTATACGTTTTTATGTTCTATTTTTGTGATGCTCGAAGTGCAGAAATGATACATTTCAGCTTTGGTGATTTGCACAGTTTGAGCTTGAATCATTTACCATTGAAATATTGATTCACTGCACTGGTAGATTGAGGCATTGATTTTGTCATTTTGAGGCATTTTATTTTATTATAATAGTTTTTTACACTCAATCCGCATGTAATTAATTCAGTTTCATTCAGCGCCACTCTATTACTTGTATACTTCTTGTTCACATTTTGTAGGGGAGATGATTGATGAGAATGATGTGGGAATGATGGGATATGAAAATGCTGAGGGTGTGTTGTGTGATGGGGCCGGACAGGGTCATAACTCTTGCCTTTTTTCCCTGTCGTGTTTTTGGCTCAGGCGGGCTGGCAGGTGTCATCAGCAGACAGGTAGAGCATCTTACTGGGCCTCGGAAACAGCCAGCATCTGGCGTGTGCGCTATTGCGCTGATTTTGTAGTTGTAATGCATGTGGGCAGTGGACCCTATCAGACATGGGAAGATTAAAAAAAAACTAATTTTCAGATTCAAACACATGCAGCCTCGGAGAATGGAATTGCATCACGGGATGAGCAGGGAATTAAGATATGCTAATGATAGTCATAGGTTCGGTATGCTGCTTGTAAGATTGTGTTGCAAGTTATAAAACCCTTCGATAAGCCTTTTCTTGAAGTGTCAAGTCCTTGAAGTGCTTCGGTTGCACTGGCTGGGTAACATTTATTGAAGTGTGTGTGAAGCTGATGAATGTTTTTAAGTATGCTTGTGTTTGCAGGTGTGGTATGTACTTAACAGTATATAAAAGGATGGGATCTATGGAAAATGTGAGGTTGCTGTTGGTCAAAAAAAAATTTTTTTTTTTTCTCAGCACCTATGACAGGATTTCATCTCTCGTTTTACAAACATGTTTTTTTTTCTGGTATGTCAAAGAACACTTTTCTTTTTTCCCTTCTTTGTCTCTCTCTATCCCCCTCTCTCTCTTGTTTTCTTCTTCTGTCCCTACTTTTGTGTTTTATGGTCGATCTTGCTCCAGTAATTGCCTCTATTCACTGACTTCTTTTATTCCTCAGATGGCTTGGGAACGATTGTAGGGCTAGAAGGAAAGAGAGATCATGGGAGTGATGTAAGGATATGATTGACTCACCAGGCCAGTGCTGTAACAGTGACTGAAAGGAGAGAAAGGAGATTATGCTACAGCAGAGGAAGCTTTGCCCCAGGTTTTCTCCATGCCAAAATGATCGTTTCAGCCCACAAATCATTTATCTACATTAGACACTCTGGGATAAAAGTTGATACCCTTGAACTTTAATTTCCTTTTCGGATTTATGACTATATACAGATGAAACGCATCCCTGAAGTAGCATGTGATATGCGCTGCATTACAAGTAATGCATGTGACGTAGTCAGATGATGCCGCAAGTAATGCCATTAAATCTGACCTTTTCAAACAAGATAACGTTATTTTTTTCATAATTATTTTTTTTACAGACAAGTGCAGTTTAATACCTCTCTTTTCTCCATGTTAGAAGCAATAGGGGCATTGTGTGCATGACATGCATTGTAGGAGCAGGCCATGATGTGTATTGTTCTAGACTAGAGAGTCTGTGTCATGGTTATCAGTGACGTTTGGATTAATTTTCTAAAAGCTTTAGAAAATAAATGCTTTAGTGGAATCCAGTCAAACTAGGTTTTTGTAGTGGACAATATTTTGTCTGTTGTCTCAGAGCAGCGGTGGATTTCTCTGCCCATGAACTCACAGGTGCAACCGCCCTAAATTCAGCTGTTGTCATGACAATAGACCCTTTCACATTTACGGTTTCTCAGAAGCTGAAGTCATCATAGTTGGGTAAACTTTTATAGCTGTGAATGAGAGAACACAATATATCTTTTGTGTTCCATTTGCTTTAACCTGCTAAAGTAAAACTCCACAATAGTGTTTTCACAACTTTCAAAAAGAGGAAAAAATTAGAGAGAGATTGATAATGGCAGTCAGAAGAGAGAAAGATCATCACTCCCACAGCCGCTGTATTAGAAACACCCCTCACAGCAGCGTTAACTGTTTTTTTTTATTATTATTTTTTATACAAAGGTAATATAATACAAAGTATATGGTTATAAATGTATAATGTGAGTCTTGTTTTTTTGTTTGTTGTGCATAAGATAGAGAATAAAAAGAACAGCTGTTAAAACAGTTTGGTCACACTTTAGTTTAGGGTCCAATTCTCACTATTAACTATGACTTTTGCCTCAATAAAATTCTAATTACTGCTTAATAGTAAGTAAAGTAGTTGTTAAGTTTGGGTATTAGGTAGGATTAAGGGATGTAGAATAAGATCATGCAGAATAAGGCATTAATATGTGCTTTATAAGCACTAATAAACTGCCAATATCCTAGTAATGTTCATGCTAATAAGCAACTTGTTAAGTGAGAATAAGCTCCTAAACTAAAGTGTTACCGATCATTTTTGTCAGAAATGGAACACTTCATGGGAGAGAAGCATTGTTTCCAGCGGTTTTGATCCTTGAGTAATACACTGATTCCACATTAAAAAATCATGAATGCAAAAGTGAGTGATATAGCTTAGGGGCCCCAGGCCACCACGAAGGGAATGCTGGAAGTTCCACAGATTTTTTTAAGGAAAAGAAAAAGATCTTACAAAGTGTATTTTTATGTTGTTGTTTTTTTCATTATTGCATTAATATTGATATTAAATATTATACAGTATATAGTTCAAATTATAATTCCTCATACAGATACGTATAAATGGGTTCTGCATATAAAAATGTATACTATAACATTCAAAAGTCTGGGGTCAGTAACATGTTTTTAAAAGGAAATTAATACTTTTATTCAGCAAGGATGTATTAAATTGATTAAAATAAATACTGTTCTTTTAAAATTTATATTCATCAAAGAATCCTGAAAAAAAATCTATTAAGCAGCACAGCTGTTTTCAACATTGATAATAATTAGAAAAGTATCTTGAGCAGCAAATCGGCATATTAGAATGATTTCTGTTGGATCATGTGACACTGAAGACTGGAGTAATGAGTGATGACGAGTAATGAAAATTCAGCTATGCTAACACAGGAAAAAATAACATTAATCAAACATTTATATTTTAAATTACAGTAATATTTCATAATGTTGTCCTATTTTTTATCAAATAAATGCAGCCTTGGTGAGATTCCTTTTAAAAACATTAAAAGACCCCAAGTTTTTGAACAGTAGTGTAGATACTTTTTTATTTTATTTTAGAAAGTGGATCATCATATTTGAGGATTCTTGACATCAAAACGTTTGAAAATCTCTGGTATAGCCTTTGTAAATGCATACAAACTATGAGGATAAATACTTGACCACTTCCAATGTAAAAAATACCTTCTATTCTCAACGAGAAACCGTTTCAGGCTAGCGCAATTTACAAGTAACGCATTAAAGTTTCTGTAATGTTTAGGCCATACTGAGACATTCAGGTGTTTGAAGACGCAACATGCTGTATATGACAATGCCAAGAGACAGAAATTGCTTCCAAATAGGAATGGATGTATTTTTAATGAGCTAATGCAAGAGCTTGCTTTTTTATTTTTCCAATTTGCCAGTGGAAGCGGAGATCAGTAATCTGGAGTATGATTGTGAATGACTCTAGTCTCATGCATGGAGAAATTGATTTGCAGGTATTAAATCTTAATCAGAGCAGTAGAGAGGAAGCCATGAATAAATAAAATACTGGAGGCTCACTGCGGCTGCGGGCAGTGACCTTTCCATTTATCTACGGCATGTCAAGGTCTCTCCATTCCTTTCTCTCCCGACATCTCGCTCTCTCTCTCTCTCTCTTTGACTCCCTCCACAAGTCTACCCGGGTATACCTCTACAAACCTTTCAGAATGTAATTTAAATTCACCAAGCATTCTTTTGCTCAAATACACACATGCTGATGTGTTCTTCTCGACGAGAAATCTGCATGAAAGCGGCGTAGTGAGTAATGCGCAGAGTCTCACTGACAGTAACACGTCCCGTTTCTCAGCTCTAATGGCACTGCTTTGATAATGAGCTGCTTTGAGGGATACACTGGTAATAGTTTGCTTATTTTGTGCTTGTGAGTATGTGTGAAATCCACAGAGACGGTTTGATTCTTATCATTGAGCTGTGATCAGAGGGTCTTTATTACAAGAAATGACATTATGAGGTCCAGAGAGAATTCCTATTTGTTCATGGATCATATGTCTTTATGAATGATACTGTATGCCAAGCGGCAGGGCATCAGAGCAGGCCGAGGGGTGACTCACTGGTTTCGCGTCCACTCAATTTAGGCTCTTATTAAATTGCCTTTGTCTCATGAAGTCAAATCGATTAGCCACTGTTAGCGTGAGCCCCGCCGCATCTGATAGCCGGACGTCACCGGGCCTGAATGGTGCGTCTGCATGCGGTTTAGTGTTTAGCAGTGACTAATTCTCTTGGATTTTAAGTTACACAGTGTTCTCTAATTCAAACCTCAGGAGGGTGACTGTCACGACTAGGCAGATGAAGTGTTAGCATTCACACAAACACACGAACAATAACCGACAAGGGACAGAACTGAACGGGAGAATATATATACAGGGTAAACAAGGGAACTAACTAGACACAGGTGGATGAAGGTTAACTACTCAGGGACTAACAAGAACAGGTGCAGACAAGACAGAACATGATTGTGACAGTGACGGCCCACCTTGAGTCCATTCTTAAAAGCTAATTATTATAATAAGCACTGCGTCTAAACACTGGAATGTTTCCTTGACAGCGGAAAAAGGAACACAGGCCTGCATAAATTCACAATGAAATCCTGTAAACTGAAATGCATGGTGAGGTGAGAATTTAAACAGCGTTGGGATTTAGCACTTCACCCCCTTCATGGCTGACGTTCCTGCCAGCCCACTCTAAATAGCCAATCTGTCTTCATGGCAACCGGTCGGAGAGATCTCCCTTTTAGCGGAGGAGACCCTCACCTACACAGAGTCAATTAAAAGATCTCTGCACTGAAAGACTGTTTTGACACACTGAGTTTTATACTATAATCTACTGAAGATCTACAGTACCTTCTGTAGGGTCACTATAGAGGAACTACTGGTTACCTGATTTTTATGGAAGCTTGTTTCCGCCACAGAATAAAACATTTTAAAAGTTAATTGCAAAGTTTTATCTTTATATTAGATTTAAAGGTTTACATCTCGCAATTCTGACTTTATTTCTCTTTATTTTTATTTTTATTTATTTCTTTATTTCTTTTAGGTCAGAATTGCTAGATATAAACTCAGAATTGTGAGTTGTGCAATTGCACAATTCTGACTTTTTTCTCGCAATTGCGACTTGACATCTCGCAAATTCTAACTTTTTGTCTCGGAATTGTGATATATGAACTACAATTGCGAGTTATAAAGTCCATTTCAAGGAAAAAAAACTTTATATAAAAAAAGAATTAAAAAAAGGTAATTGCGACTTTTCTCACATTTCTGACTATATCTCACAATTCTGACTTTATAACAAACAATTGTGACTATTACACACAATTGCGATTTTATATCACGCAATTCTGACTTTATAACTCGCAATTGCGTGTTATAAAGTCGCAATTGCGTGTTATAAAGTCGCAATTGCATGTTATAAATTCGCAATTGCGTGTTATAAAGTCGCAGTTGCGAGTTATAAAGTAAGAATTGCGTGTTGTAAAGTCACAATTGTGAGAAGTGGCAATTACCTTTTTTATTTTTTATTCTGCTGCGGAAACAAGCTTCCATACATTTTAAAAAGAAACATTCAACAAAAGAGTTTTGTTATTTATTAACTTACCATCATGTCTTAATTTTGTTTTTCAGGATTTTTTATGGATAGAAAGAATAACAACATTTATTAGAAATAGAAATATTTTGTAACTTTGTAAATGTCTTTACTGTCACTTTTGGGGTCTGTTTACTTGACACCGTTTACAACTAAAAACAGAAAACTTTTTTATTTGTTTTAGCTGTTCGTTTACATGACAACAAACATTTTAGAACAGGTTTCAAAGTGCAAGTTTTTGAAAACGATACCGTTATGATCTCAGTGTAAACCACAAAAACGTGAATCTGTGAAAACGGTGACAGCATGCACATGCGTTGTACGTGTTTAGTCTATAGGCGGGCGTGTTTGAATGCGAATGTGCGCAGGCGCGTATTCGTTCTTTACAAAGTGACATCGCCAACAACTTGTCTGGCATGCATAATACAGCGTTTTTAGTCATTTTCGCGTATCCGTGTGAATGGGGATAATTTTTATAACGTTGTCATCTGTACAAAGAAAAAACGTTTCTGTTTTTAGCACATCGTTGTCATGTAAACGTACCCTTGGTCAATTTAATGTGTCTGCTGAAGAAAAGTATTAATTTCTTTAAAAAACAACAACTTTTGAACGATAGTGTACCTGGAAGAAATAACATCATACATGTTTGAAACTATTAACAAACAATTGCTTTACATTTTATTTTTAATGTATTTCTTTTTAAAATGGTTAAAAGTTAATAAATGTTTCTGACAAAACATTTCTCAACTTTTCTCCAACCACCCCACCCCCACCTCCCCCACCTCCTCACCTCCTTGTGTTTTTCTCCTTTACCCTTCTTTCTTTCCAATGTTATCCTATCTTTAATTCCACTGTCATTAACCGCTCCTTCAAACTCTCCTTGAATGGTCATTTTCCTCTCCACTCTCTCCCTTTCCGGCGGTGTAGGTCTCTATCTGGACGCATCGTGGGTGGAGTGTGGTGGTTTTTCACCCTCATCATCATCTCCTCCTACACAGCCAACCTGGCTGCTTTCCTCACTGTGGAGAGGATGGTGTCACCCATTGAGAGCGCTGAGGACCTGGCCAAGCAGACAGACATAGCGTATGGTACTCTTGACTCAGGCTCCACCAAAGAGTTCTTCAGGGTGAGTGGGCAAAGCTAATGGGTTGAGGGGAGGGCGGCAGTGTTTTGTAAAGGGGGGTGAAAGGAATAAATTACTCCAAAACGAGATGTCTTCAAGTGCTGGCTTAGAAGAAAAAAGAGATTCATTGAAAACCCACAGATTAATAAACCAAGTTTAAAAAATATGTTTTTAATTATAAAGTACACCAGGGGTTCTCAGTCCACTACTTTTTTGGTCCACAACTCATATTTTTATTCTTGTAACCCCACATCCACATCACAGAATTAAACTTTAATGATATATCTTATATGTATAATTACAAAACTGGCAAACAAGAACAGGCTTTACTACTTTACATACATCTTTCATTTTCAATTAAGGTCTCTTTTAAGGTTCAGATAATGAAGCCTACATTTGACAATATTTTATGTAAAAAATTATATATAAATAAATATATATGGCCTATCAACATAAAAATGACACTTGAAAAACCTATAAACATTAATAAGTTATTTGTTGTTTATAGGATGTATATATTCATATATACGGCCATTCAAAAATTGGGGTCTGTAATTTTTTGGTGTTTTAAAGAAGTCTCAAGAAATGCTCACCAAGGCTGCTTTTATTACATCAACAAATACAGTAAAATATTATTTAAATATAAAATAAATGTAATTTATTCATGTGATCTTCAGTGTCACATGATCCTTCAGAAATCATTCTAATATGCTGATTTGCTGCTCAAAAAATATTTTTTATCAATGTTGAAAAGGATTGTTTGATTAATAGAAAGTTCAAGAGCAGCATTTATATGAAATGGAAATATTTTGTAATATTATAAATGTTATACTGTCACTTTTGATCAATGTAACGTGCCCTTGCTGAATAACCTTATTCAAAACAATCTTAGTGACCTAAACATTTTTAACTGTATATTAATTGAAGTGTATATTAATTTATAATTCATAGATGAGTTTTTTAATTTATAAATGTTAAATGAGATACATTCATGAAAATCTCCCACGATCCCACAAGGCTGAGAACCCCTGATCTGTAATTAAATGTCTAATTAAATAATCGGCACCCTACACACTTCCCCTGCACACTTCTATACCTTTCCCTCCAACTTTCAGAGGTCAAAGATCGCTGTTTATGAGAAAATGTGGAGCTACATGAAGTCGGCCGAGCCCACAGTGTTCACGAAGACCACGGGAGAGGGCGTGGCACGGGTGAGAAAGTCCAAAGGGAAGTACGCCTTCCTGCTGGAGTCCACAATGAACGAGTACACGGAGCAGCGCAAACCCTGCGACACCATGAAAGTGGGAGGCAACCTGGACTCCAAAGGATACGGGGTGGCCACGCCCAAGGGCTCACAGTTAAGGTGGGTGGAGTAGTATAACAATATGTCACGTGTTGTTATGGTATTCCACCTTCCCTGGCGTGCCTATTTCTATTTTTCTCTCCTTTCGTTTTGCTTTTCTCATGTATCATTGTGTGCAGTTAAAGGTCTTGAATATGTAGTGCTATATGTTTATTGTTTTTTTTTTATGTAGCCTCACGCAGGTAATTTCAAACTAATGCATGCATGTTAATGCCACTGACTTGCCACTGACAATGTCTGGATGTTTAACAAAGAATGAGAATTTCGGACAAGCCTGTGAATATTCTGCCTAGTCTGACGCTACCTAAATCTCTTGAAAAGTAATGATTATAGCATTATTGAATGAATAGAATATAATGAGGCATTTATATAGCGCTTTCATATGTACTACTGTATACCCAAAGCGCTTTACAATCATGTCGGTATCTCTCCTCAACCACCACCAGCGTGCACCGTCCACTTGGATGATGCGACGGCAGCCACAGTACAACGGCGCCAGTGCGCTCACCACACACCAGCTAGGTGGAGAGAGTGATAGAGCCAATTCAATGGATGGGGATTATTAGGAGGCCATGATTGGCAAGGGCCAATGGAGGAAATTTGGCCAGGGCACCGGGGTTACACCCGTACTCTTTACGAGAAATGCCATGGGATTTTTAATGACGACGGAGAGTCAGGACCTCGGTTTTACGTCTCATCCGAAGGACAGGTTTTTATACCGGACGGGAATTATATTTAGATCTATTCCCAACACATGAAAGGTTGCAGTGATAAGCATTGAGCAGATGAAAGATGGTCTGTTGATCGCGTGAATGAAGTGATCTCATCACTGCAACGCAATTTCTGCACTCTCACGAATGCTTTCACCAAATAACATTGCGAACACGATGTAAATACAGTAAGAGCTTCAATGTGCAGTGTAACAGCATCATTGATTTCATAACGAGTTTTGGCAAGTGTCCAGATAAACTCGCACTGTGTGATTGACAGCGATGGGAAAGGGAGTGTTCTTTGATCGCTTTCTGTATATAATTTAATCACAGTTTAAATAAGATTATTTTCATCCTACTAAGAGAAACGGTGTGAAGTTGATCACTTAGTCACTAGCTTGATTTGCTGATGCATAAACAGTATTGAATGATTTTGAGAGAAAGTTAATCTATCTGAACTTGAATAATTACACATCAGAAATCACTGATCACAGATCAGGCATTAGAATAAACATGGTTACTTACATGTTTGTGGAGTTGCTGGCCAACCCATATTGTAAACGTCTATTTGCAAAGCCTGCTTCGAAATTGTGTCTACCAAATAATCCACAGTGAAATGCACCGAATTCAAACAAATAATGCCCTGCTGAGACATTCGCATTGTTGAAAAAAAAAAAACACTTTCCTAACATTAGGATCCTTTGGAAGGTAATAGTATTGATCCTGTGTCGATCTTTTCTTGTTCTCATGTAACTATTCAAACGCTCCAGTGGGCGGAGCAAAGACATGGTGATGTAAACGTAGGCGTTGATATTCTTCTGCAAAGGCGGTCTTTCGTTGTCCTATCCTGTCGTTTTGAGATCCTGTCGTTTTCTAGCAAAGTTTTCTAGGCTTGGTTTCAATAAAAGCTGTTTTTGGAATAACAAGGACGTTATTAGTTTTGAAACTTACAGAATATTTTTCTAGTATAACGACCTCTTAAATGTCAAAAGATCAAGGAAAATTTTAATTCTCAATTCATGCCCGCTTTAAAAAAGCACTAAAGTATAGCATAAAGCATGTAAGGCTGAGAAGAGTCAATGACAGAAGACGGTAGCTCCCATGATCAGCCATTTTGTTGAGGAGTTACCGTGGTCTGTCTGACTCTTCTCCTGATACCGGGGGGAAGAACATCCAATGGCGTAGCAGCTTTTCTCCTGCTGTTGTGATGTCAGACCAGTGCAGGAGATTCACAAGGCTTCAGATCTACGAGACAGTGCCCTTAATGCTCTTCTTTCTCTTCCCCTCCTCAGCTCAGATGTGTCTCACTACATTCTTTCCCTGTCCCGTTCTTTGTTCATGTGGGCTGTGTGTTTATTAATGTTGCATTCAGGATAAACTGCATTCAGGATAAACCTCTCTTGAATCATTCACATCATATACATTTGACTCTTAACTAGATCATAGATCAGACTTATACAATGGAGTGCAAAAAGTCCACATCATAAAAATGTATTCATTTATTTATTGAAATATAAAGTTTTAGGATTTTAATGTTTAAAACAGATTTTAATAATATTATTAATATGATTCAATATTTAAATATGTATTAATGTTTTAGGTTTGTGTAAATATATATATTTTATTATATTAAACCTATTTATTAATTTATTCATATTTTATAGTTTCTAGTTCACAATTGTTTTTTTGTTTGTTTGCTTGTTGATTAATTGATATTCAAATTATCCTAAAGTAGTAGGATTTTGACATTTAATACAATTATTATTACTATTGATTTAAATTTAAATTATTATTATTATTATTTATCTAAATGTATTAATTTAGTTAATACTTTAGTAATTGCACTTTTATTTTTCAGATAGTTATTCTAATTTACAATGATTTTCTTTTTACAAAATTAGAAAATGCAAAAAAAGCATTTTCACTGGTCTTTTGGACGGCATTGTATGTGACATAGCAAGTTTGTAAAATGACAGAAATGAATAGTCTATGCTTATATTTATAGAACATTACCTATAGAAACTATAAGCATTCTAAGAACTGCAGGGAAAGGTGCAATCTGGTGTTTAGGAGCAGAATTGCATTGCCAGCTCCCATGTGGCTGAGCCAAAGGTGAGAATCCAGGGGTTTGGGGAAAAGGATCAAACTCATTCAGCACTTTCAGAGGCTTAAACCCTCAGTGCTCATTTAAAGTCTGTAAGCAGCATATAGGGAAAGTAACAGGCATTCAATATCGTGAGGTCCCTCTGCGCATCTCACAGCAATATTGAGTACATAGTAAAGCGGTCTAGTGAGGACGGGAAATAAGGATAGCTTGGGTTGGGGAGGAGGGGTTCAAAGCGAAGAACAGATATTGATTTTTCCATTCCTCCATCTGGAGGTGTGTATTATGGGTAGACAAATAAGGCTGGTGTGAATTAACAGGAAAAGAGAGGTTTGTCCTCCGTGGTTTTGTGATTTCTAAGGGGAAGTGGGGAGGGAACTTGCAACTAATCTCTAGAGCTTTCCACCCCTTTCTTTCTTTACTTAACCTGATTGGATTCTGCTCAACTATGACAAACTGCTGCTACTGACAAACTATGTTTTATCGTTTCAAGAAGTGCCGTTAACCTGGCAGTTTTAAAACTGAATGAACAAGGCCTGTTGGACAAATTGAAAAACAAGTGGTGGTACGACAAAGGAGAGTGTGGCAGCGGAGGAGGTGGTGAGAAGGTTAGCCACTATGTCAACCAACGCGGGTAAACAGTTTCCTCTGTAATGGGAGCATCTGCCGGGGCGCAATCGCATACCTGACCTTCATCCTGACCCTATTTAGCCTGAAGAGAGAGGAACGCAATTACTGTCAGAGCACAAATATTCGCCGTGGATACTAGGCACAGATTCCCTCGCCGATCTCATGTCATTCATAACGTTTCCCGTCAAGGAAACTTTTTCCTCCTTTAAAGTAGTTGTGTTCTTCAGTTGCTGTTATTCTCCTCCTGAGGCGCATTCGCTGCATTTTTTATAGGAATGCAGAGAACATTTATTGTTCTTTTGAAAGAGGCTGCAGTGTCGCATTATGATTATGTATTAAATCATGATCTAAAATCAGAGGCAGATTTAACAAAATACTTGCAAAATTGAAACTAAATTAAAATAAATGTATACAGTACAAGTAACGACTAAAACTGATTGGAATGAAACCAAATAATCCTAACTATAACGACCTTGGTTAGAGGGATGCAGAAAGGTTAGTGCCTGTGGTATATTCCAATAGTTGTGGTTTAACAGTAATTGCCTCCAGCGTTGGTAGATTATAAGGCTGTGGCAGTATGCGCCCGTTACCTAAAGCGATGGAGCAAGGTCCCGTTCATATGTCTGTGGCTCCAGCGCCAGGCCCTAAAACACTGTTCCCCTAAACGGAGCTCAGAGACATGTATTACAACGGGACCATTGGCTCGGTCACTTTGCCAGTGCAACTGCTGTGTCAGCTGTTATGAGTGAATAACATAAAATAACATGTCCTATGATGTTATTTATGTTATTTGTGTTACATTCCTCTGCGTGGTTGAAGAACCCCCGTAAACCTTGCCGTTTTGAAACTGAGCGAATCAGGCATCTTAGACAAGCTGAAAAACAAATGGTGGTACGATAAGGGCGAGTGTGGACCCAAGGACTCGGGAAGTAAGGTCAGTCTGGGACCATCACTGTTGTCTAATGCTCAGTGAGGTAGAAAGTCACCAGTATCTAGCGCATGCTCATCTGTAGGGAGATTTCAGATGTGCACCCAGATAGTTCCAGCATGCCCTGCTTCTCCACACTAAATGTCTAAATAGATATTTGTTTTTAGTAACATACTTAGTACTTGAGAGGAATGGAAGTGACTGGGCTTTTTGAAGGTGTCCCAAGTTTATTTAGCTGAGCGTACCATTGATTTCTTTTTGCATGACAAGCCAAGCAAGCCTGACTTTTGTGAAGCGAGCAATGCGATGTTGAGATAAGCTTAAACACATTGAGAAGTTAAATCCTGTTTCGGAGAACTCGCAGTGTGTAATCGCACATTGAGCTAGCGATCCATTTGAGAGCTTAGCCAAAAAATTTAATTGAAAAACATCTCCTTTAATTACAAATTAGTTGTTTAAATTGCTGTCAAAGCACTGATGCCTGTCAGAATTCGCCACAAAAACATCAGCTTTTTCAGATTAGCCTGCAAGCGAAAGGTTGATTGGGAGGATATGAATTGATTTGTCTGTATATTGTAAATGTGTGTGTGAATGTGAATGTGTTTGGTAGCAAGTAGATTCGTAGACTAGCGCTCTGAATGTGTGTGTGCATGTACGTACGTGCGCTCTGCTCCTGCCCCGTTAACTTCCTGTCTTCCTGTTCCTTTCCTTCCTCTCGCATCCAGGACAAGAGCTCACAGGCCCTCAGCCTCAGTAATGTGGCTGGGGTCTTCTACATTCTGGTCGGGGGCCTGGGCCTGGCCATGCTGGTGGCCCTCATCGAGTTCTGCTACAAGTCCCGAAACGAAGCCAAGAGAATGAAGGTGGAACAGTCTGAACGTCGCCCCTCTTCCTCTCCTCTCCCCAGTCCTGTCCCCCTCCCCAGCCCCCATCCCTCACCAGCTCCCAGTCCCACCCACAGCACTCAGAGTTTAGCCACATATAGAGAGGGTTACAACGTCTACGCCACTGAAGGAGTAGAGATGTAGGAGGTCAGATGTACGTAGGTGCCCGGCAGTCGTAAGTGGAGTTCCTCTGTTTTCGCTGCCGTAGCTTGCCGTATGTGAGCCCGTGGTAAAGCTTCTTGTGTTTGTGACGTCCTTGTTCTGTCTCCTCCACGTGTGCTCCAAGTCGGAGACTGCATTCACATATTTGTGCATGCTGAAGACTGAGGTATACCTGGACTGCACACGTTTGTAATCACACGCCAGTGCGGTAACCTCCTTTTATCGTGTAAAGAAGAATAGTTAAACAAGGCTTAAGACGATCATTTCACCATAGGCATAGTCTTGAAAACCCCCTAGTTGTCAATTTCAAGTAATTTTTGGCTCCAAATGACTATGCCAGATGTATTTGAGATGCTTCATCGCTGAACTGTGTCATAATCTGGTGTTTTTTGTATGTGCTTGCTGATAATGTGCACTCATTCAAATAATAATGCTCTGGCTTTTAAGTACGCACAGCTGACTCCCGTTCTCCATGTCCCCGCTTTGTCTTTTCTCTCCCGACGCAGCTCACCTTCACCGAAGCCATGCGGAACAAGGCGCGCCTGTCCATTACGGGGAGCGTGGGCGAGAACGGGCGCGTCCTGACTCCCGACTGCCCGAAGGCTGTCCACTCCGGCCCGTCTCTGCGGCAGAGCTCCGGATTGGCTCTGGTGTCGTCCGACTTACCGTGAAAACCAAAAACGTTCTAGTGCCTTAAACTCCACAAGACCGCAAAACAGACATCAGACAAATGACCCTACAGCAATGATGCCACCAAGCTGAGCAATCGTCCTGACAAGGTAGATTTCGAAAGGATCTTCTCACACCCCGAGGTGCCACCGCAAGATACTATACTGTATGAAGGGTGGTTATCGCAAAGACTTCTGTGTTTCCGTCATGTACATTCAAAGAACTCGTGCTGCCTTTGAGGGTGAAGCAGGTGGGAAGAAAGAACAGTGAAAACTGAATCTTGTTAGCCTATTTGGCGAAGAAAATAAAAACGAGCTGCTCGTTCTAACACTCTGCCATAACCCTCGCCAAACCAAAACACCGCAAATCAACATCTTAACATAGTTCAAAATGGGCATTTGTTTGCCCAAGAGGGTATTATTAACATGGATATGGTATTAATGAATACTTATTAAATAAACTGTGAAGAAGAGTTCATTTATATATATATATTCTATAAAATCATAACTAAAATAAATTATTTACATCATTTGTAAATAGAGGACTGTACAACTCGCTTGCTTTTTAACAAATTTGTAAATAGCCGATTCTGTAGTGGACAGAGTGTAATTCTCTTTTTAAACCATCTTTAGACAAAGGATTCATCGCAATAATGGTTAGAAAACATTCAAAAGATGATTTGATATATGTAGATGTACATGAACTTTTATGGATTTAATAACATGGGCATGTTATCAGTGCCAGTGACCTATGCGCCCATGATTCTCGGGAATGTGGCACACACTCTCAGTGCATCTCAGCCGCTGCTCTTTCCCAAGCCATGCCCTGCATAATCACTGTGCAGTCATAGAACATGGTACCCTCTAGACTGTTTTATTTTATTTCCACAGAAGCATATTTTATTTTTGATTTTATGTGATTACTGAAAAAAATTGAAATATTGAGAAGTATTTAAATGTTTGTCCATTCATTTTAGAACAGACGTCTTTATGAATGATATAAAGAAATTCAATTGGACGAGAAACCAATCAAGCTCCATTGCGCAAATGTGTATAGAAATACAATAGAATAGAAAGTGTTATTTCTACTGACCGCCTCTGAAGACACTGTTTGTATCGTGAGAGCCATTGTCAGAGTTCAGCTTTGGCCTTTTTTATGAAAAACACTGTGTAACCTCATTCAGGCCTTTAGCATGTTCTCCAGAAACTGTAGCAATGGACATCTTGACGAAAGGACAGCACATGGACAGTTTCAAAGCTTCAGGACACCATTGTGGAAAACGGATCAATCTTTCTCTGCCCAGTTCTGTTCAACTTGCATTTAATCTGAAAGTGCAATTTATGGCTCCTCCTGTTCCAACAACAACACATCTTGATAAAAACACATGTACTTTTACTCAAGCACACAATGTTTGTCTCTTGTTGTATTTCTCCCCTCTTTTTCCTCTCTGCCTTCTACTCTCATTCTGTCTCAAACACACACACACGCACACAAACACACACACACACACACACAATGATCCTGATGCTTATTGAAGTTCAGTGTGTCTGGAGAGTGGCATTAGTTTTTTCCCCCATGGTTTCTAAAGCTGTGATGAAAGTAGTGTCCTTACTAGGTTAATATGTTAAAATTGTAAATATTTATTTTGATCATTTTTTAGTAAAATATCAATGGACATGAAATTGCACCTCTGTGTCTTTATTTGGTTTAATGTTATTTGAACTCCCAAGAACAAAATAGAGACTAGACTCCTCAAGATCCAATCCAGACATATTAAAGCATTATTGTACTTGACGCAAGTACGTGAAAGACGTGAGCACTTTGCCAGTGAACTCAAAATATCTTTTGTTCCGCAGAATTGACTTTAAAGGTACAATATGCAGGATTTTTCGCGATTTTTCGTTTGTTGGCTGTACGAGACTAACTATGCTAGATCAACATCAGAATAACATACAGATCATATTCTAACATTTCATCATATTGAACTAAATAACATTGATTAGTTTTATGTACATTTGCTCACCTGTCTAATAAAGTACATGCAACACTCGCGTCTCTGTCAAGTCGAAGTTAGTCGCGGACTTGGAGCTCTCGGCATCACGAAAGATGCTGATCTTCATTTTAGTCCTTTTTTGTCTCAAAGTTTGCTTGCCATGGTCCATAATGTTTGAACAAAACAACAACAGCGTGAGCGTCCTGCTAGACATAACGGGCATAACCCAGTTGTCCACGTCTGTCGCCATGGTTACTATGGCAGTTTGAGGTCAAACCTGGCGGAAACCGAGGGTAATGCGGATATGACGTCATTGACTGGCGACTCCTCACCCCTGCTCACACCTCCCGTTTCCTTGGTTAAAATCGCAATTTTCTCACGATTTACAAATAGTTGGAAATATTTGGGATATTGTAAGTAATCAAATAAACAAAATATATAACATTGGCCTAGTGGTTTTTGGATATTTTACTGCAAAATTCTTACATATTGAACCTTTAACTAACTTGCTCAGCAAGATTCTCTTCAAACTGTTTACTGAAAATACAATATAAAAATGATTATTTTACACTCAATATAGAGAAGATCCTTGTATTTAAACTTGAAAACAACAACTTTTATTGCAAAGAACCTAATGATAGTAATTGAGGCATTATAGGTAGTTTGCATCAATATCCACGCAGAGAGCATTCATTAAAAACTCAATATATGTGGTCGTGACTATGCATGACTAAAAAGATACTCAATTATTTTTCAGGTACAGAATCTAATACTTGGAATTTAGAAATGTTATTTTAGATGCAAAGTATTGAACCGTGCAAGTGCTCTGAAGTTCACTTGTGTTTTGCAGAGCAGAGGGTAAAAAATGACCTTGTTAGGAGGAAAGACCACAAAGTACTGATTTTGATTTTAATAGTGTTATTTTCTTCCCTTACAGCGATCCAAACAGAAAGGGCAAAGTAGTGCACGATGGGAATACAAATAAATATTGCAGGGAAACAGCGTTAACTCTGAAAACCTAAATGCCCTCCTATAACAGATGTTGGCACATATGTTTGAACAGACAGTCACGATAATGACCTTGAGGAGTATGTCATTTAGGACCATCTCAAATGTGCACCTCTTCACGATACTCATCAGTTTGTGCTATCTAGCGAGAGCAGGAAGTGTTGAGCCCGCATTTCATGCCTATTTGTTATCTTTAGATTTATTTATTATTTGAAGTATAGATGTTTACTAGGACAAATTTAGCTAGCGATCACAGCTAAAGCACGCAATGTTGACATTTTAACAACGAGCTAACATTACCAAACCCTCAAGGTCACGTAGGACAAACTTCACCTAAATGTGGAGCTTGCAGGAATCCAAACCGCGCTCTATTTTTTTAAGTGATGTGCGCGAACGTTCCTGCCTATGATTTGTGTGCGTGGCGGTCTCTATGACGTCAACAGTCTACCTGATCTGACGCTAACACAGATCTTTTTGTTGGTAATTAATTCGGTCATTGTTAATTCAGTCATAATATTTGATTTAAAATAAATCAATTAATGATGCCAAGCGAAGCACATTTTGAATGTCACCTGAATACATAGGCCTACTATAAGCATGATTTCAAATTCATAATAGGGGTAGGGGTAGGCCTAGACATTTCACACACACACACACACACACACACACACACACACACACACACACACACACACACACACACGGGTTGGTCACTTTTTTTGTCTTTTTGGAAATAAAAGAAAATGGTTATTTTGCATTTGTATTGTTGATTAAATCAGTGATTAAAGTTCGCCGTCGCTACGACGGATTTCCTTTAATTGCAGCGAGTCTGACGGATTTCCGTCAATTGCAGGGTTCCCGTCTGTCCATGCCTTAAATTCACTTTTCATAATTTTAAGGCCGTAAATAGGCTTTCGTTTCTCAAATAGTGTGATGTCTTTATGTATATTTTAGGCAACAATAAAACGAAATATGGTATAAAATACAACTCTGCCTCTTTTCATCAACAATAAAACGAAATGTATATAAAACACCTCTTTTCATTATAAATGAACATATTATCATAAACATATTGGCCACACGAATATGGTTCAGGCAACGCACACCTTCACTGCATATATTTATAACAACACGAAATATAAAACACAACCCTGCTGTTTTTTGTTTTCATTTTAAAAATATGAAACATTATTGATCATTATACCTGACATTTAACAAACAGAGAGAGGGTTGTATCGTTTTATTGTATTATACATGTACACATACAGTGAAGAGAATGCATAGTAAAATATATATAAATAATATTTTATATATTTTAGAATATATAACATTACACAACCCTGTCTCTTTTTGTTAAATGTCAGTTTTAATGATCAATAATATCCAGTATAAAAGTATAAGTAGCCTAATAGGTAGGCTATAAGAAGCTATACAATGAGAAATAAAGCAAACAATTCAGTCAAACATTAACATTGTAGCCTATTAGAGAGCTGACTAAAGTTAAATAGCCTAAATATATAAAGTTATGAAACTTCAGTTTGCCCTCAGCCAAAACGATTTGCCATGGAACAAACTATATATTAATATAGCATGTTTGGTCTTATAAAATAAATAAAAACATACACTGAAAAGTTATGTAAATGGTTGATTATTTGTCAAGCTAAGTAATTATTTTTCATAGATTAAAATAGCTTTTAAAATACGCAAACTGGCAATATTAAAGCGGTTTAAAACATCTCCCCTTAAAACACTATTGGTCTCGACAATTTAAATAAAGTTAAAGGAATATGACTTGGCCTGAAAAAAAGTTCAGTCAGAAGAATTTTTTTCACTTTAATCCCTGTTAAATGCTTGATACGAAATGGAATGCTAACGTATTCTACTGCATACAAACAGTATAGGCTACTGCAATGCCTAGCCTACTGTAGCATGCTACTATTGCATGGCACAGGAAGAAACATATGCTTGATGTGAAGTCATCTTTAAAATGATCATCATTAAGTAAGATGCATCATACTGATGCAAAATCCTTCAAATCTGTATTCAACTCTGGATTGATTTGTGTTTTGTGAATTTTGTATTGGTTGATGACAATGCCTGGTCTCGCTTTGAGCTTCTATTATTTATCATGCTAAAGGCTCTTAACCCTTGTGCATCCTTATGGACATTTTAGTCCTTTTCAGTGTTTTTTTGTTTGTTTGTTTTGTTTTGTTTTTTTCACTTTGCCTGTGTTAATGCTAACTGCATAGAATGTGGCACAGGTGTGTATTTTTATTGGAATTTTACTATTTCACCGCCATTTCCTTTAAACAAAAAAATCTATTTTGCACTAGGTACACAAAATACTTCCTTTCAGCGCCTTTTGGACAAAAATGTCCCCATTGAAACACATTAAAAAAACACATTTTTACCCCAGGGCCATTTAACTATAAAATGATGCGATCTTTGTTAAGAGGCTTTCATTCTGTTGGCAAGGCATCAAAATTAAAATTGTTACTATTTTTTACCAGATGGTGCCATTTTTCCAGGTTTGGCCTTTAAAGCAAATATTCGCTTTATTCCTGTTTTCTGCATCGGCATAATAGAGCCAATTGGATAAATTGCGATAGTTGTGTGGGTGTGTTGGTATGGATGTCTGAGTGTGGTTTGTATGTGTGTAATAAAAAAAATGTGTTTGTGTTCTTGTAATACAGGTATTTGAGAGAGAGAAACTCAACTGCAAATCTAAAATCCAATTACTATGTACACCTGTGGAGTTTTGCTGGCACCCAGTGGGGAAAATATGTTACTGCGCCCAAACAAAATCTTACCGAAAGCTTTTTGTTTTAGATATCATCCTCAAATTTGGAACACAACTTGTTTAGATTCATGGCTTTGAATTTATATTTATGTTTCATAAAATATATATTTTATATAAAACAATGATCATAATGTTCAGAAATAATTTTCAGAAACTTAAACCCATAAACAATTGTTTTCACTTGTTTAACTTCAGCAATAATCTGCCAACGGTCCTCTTTAAAATGATACCAAACTTAAGTCTGTGCTCCCAAGCTTCAAAATGGTGTCCTCTATGTACCTATGTGTAACTTTTTTTAATTGATGCACAAGGGTTAATGCCGCTTGACACCCCTGTCATGAAATGTTTAGACATTATGCTAAACGCTGTCACTGGCCCGCTCCACTATCAGGCACGTGTTGGGGAAACAGGAACTTGCATGTGACAGAGTGTGTCTGATGTCAGATTGGCTGTGATGTCGCATTAGGCCTTGACTGTTGAGTGGGCAAATAACAGTCCTGTCTAAGTTAATCCATTACCTGTGTTTATGAGAAGAATAAAACACCTTTTGTCTTCACACAGGCATTATAGTCTCAGGTAAGAGACTTGTTTTGCAAGTTTGCATAATCAATGGTCATGCATCTAAATATATCAACATTTGTTTTCTTCAGAAAAACACCTTAAACCGGCCTTAAACCTTGTTTGCTGGTAGTAGCTGGTTTAAAGGGATAGTTCAACCAAAAATTCTGTCATAATTTATTTTAGTCACCCTCAAGTTATTCCAAAAATTTATGAATTGCTTTTCTTTTCTGCTGAATTTATAAATGGTGTTACGGTTTCGCGGGGATGCACATTAGGTATATGGGTAGGTCTACACATTAGTTAGACTTCCTTGTTTGAAGCACAACATCATTCAATATAACCGCATTTCTCCACCAAACATAAAGCCTTTCTGAGGATGAACGAGAGGCCTGACAGTAAATATGCTCGCAATATCTTGAACGTTATTGCCCCCTTGCGGTTTAAATCAGAGTAACACGTATTTTTATCTTTGCCTGTGTTCTTTTTGTGTTATATAATATCCGTACTATATATGTATATATAGCCTAATTAGCTTTTATTTTAAAATTTCTGTTTTTATTTTAGTTTTAGTAATTTTGTAATGGGCTTTTGTCATGTGTATTACTATTATTATTTTAAAATAATTCTACAGGCCTATAACTCTAATTTATGTCCGTTTTAGTTTTTCATTTGATATTTATAATTTTATTTCTTCATTTATATTTTGTAATTTTGTAATTTTTGATAAAAAAGTATGGTTATTTTGCATTTTAATGCAAATATGTAGTAGGTGATCCAGTTATTCTGTGAATACGGATAAAGCGCATAATGTGAACATTATACTGTATATATTTTAGTTTTTAGTATATATTTCTTTATTTTCCATTTTAGTTTTTCTGTTATGCGCTTTTGCCATTTTTATTTATTTATTTTATTGTATTTCTATATAGCTTTATTTTGATTTCAGTTTTAGTCATATTAGTACTTCAAATTAAAATGATTTCAGTTTTTAAAGTGTAAGTTTTTCATTTAATATAAATCATTTATTTCAACTTTATTTCAATTACTGAAAATGATTTTTAATTGTTTTAGTTAACAATAACAACACTGATTATTAATACTGTTTTTTATTATGTGAGGGAATGGAAACAAAAGAGTAACACTCAAACATAGGCAAATAACTCTGAACATGCTTTACAAATATGGGATTAAGTATCAGTTTTAAAGTGTTGCTAGAAGTCAAAATAATCCATTTAAATTTTAAAATGATGTTAATTACTTTCCATTTTGTAGCATGTATAAACCAATTGTAAGAATCCTTTACTGTTTTTGTTTAGTTTTAGTTTTTTTTGGGGGGGGGGGGGGGGGTGTTTATGCATGTGAAAGAAAACACAAAAACTGAACAGATACATAAATATTCAGCCATGCATAATGAAGAGCTTTAATAATGTTGCAATGTTTTCCACCTCTAACGCTTTATGTACAGCAAGTGCTTTATTTGTAAAAGTGCTGCAATGGGAAATATATGACACTCTGTACACATTAAAAATCATGTGGAAACACAATTCAACCAATAGCTATTAAAAAGAAGCTGCTTAACACTGCCAGTAGCATAGACATTCATTACAACGACTTTAAAATTAAGTGACATTCTGATAACACAATTATTTTGCAGGCAAAAACTAAATCATCATGCAAACCCTGTGACCGTCCATCGTGTTAATGGACAAACTTCAAAGAGAAACGTGCATTTGTGATGTGACACAACTGTAAAAAGTTAAAGAAATGCAGAAGAGGAAAAATAAAAGCCTGGAATACTCACACTTAAGGCTAAACTTTAGAATTGTACATGATTTATTCTAATGAGTGTCTTGGTAACACAATAGAGGCACGACTTGTGCAAAAGAAAATAAGACTGTTCTACTAACTGTTCTAAACGTCACTTATTGCTTTGGTGCTAGAACATAAAAATGGAACATTCCACATTTTTTACATCAACACTAATACATTTGTAAAACAATCATGTGCTCTGCATGATAACATTCACAAAACACATTATCCTACCATATTTGGCAAGTAAATATTCGATTTTAAGCTTTGCTTCTTGGCAACATATAGAAGGCTATGTAAAGTATTTGATGGAAGAATGCAGAATATGACATGATGATAAAGGTTATGAACTTATGATTATCTGTTAATGCAGCAAGCAGAAATCATATCCGTTTAATGTATTATTCCGGGTTCAGTGCAAGTTAGTTAATTGACAGCATCTGTTGATTACCACAAAAAAATAATGTTGAGACTTCCCTTTGTTAAAATTGAAGCTAACAATATTATAAAAGCACTTAAATCTATTCTTTTGTTAAAATGTATTTTCTGAGTTGTCCAGCTATTTAAATCATTGTATTAACAGATGTTCTAAAATTCGGAAATAACTTTACACAGAAAAGAATAGTACGTGTTTTTTACACTAAAATCATGTAAACATGTATATTGTTTACATCTTGTGGCTACACTATTGAGTACAGAGTATTTTATTGTTTACAAATTGGCCACAATTACTTCCATTGTAAGGGGCAGTCACACAGAACGTGTTTTTCCATTCCGCAGCGCTACTTTTCTGTTGTTTTTCAATTTAAACACACACTAGACGGACATCTTTAACTGTTGCGCTCACATCTCGCGTCTTTTACAACGTCTCACGCATGACATGGCATTCTAAAACCTTGCAATTTTTTCCGTTCCACTGATCCGCGTCTCGCGTTTTTAACAGCAAAAACCTGTGTGAACCGGCACTAAGTCCCTCACTGTAAACCAGATTTAGCAGAGACAAGTTAATATTATTTTATGGTAATCAATATAACACCATAAGTGATGTTGTTTGAGCTGAATTTGTACTGAACCTTGAATATTCCTTTAACAGATTCACAATAAGTAAAGAAAGGTTATCCGTCATTTAACAGCTGAAAAAGTATATGATACTGTATACAAACAAGGGCCACCTGTTTCTAAGTGTGCCTGGTATCAGTGCAGTCTTCTGCGGTGGATGTGGGTAGAAACTCTTGCATGCCTGAAGCTCACTGTCTTACCTTATATGTACCAACAGCTCGACCTACTGGTGGATAGGGAGCCCTGTCCAATCGGGAGAGATCTCCCTCTGATCCACATTCAGATGCTGATCAAGACTTCAGCATACAGTAGCTGTAAATATCACAATCATTGTGAAAGCTAAGGAGGTGCACTGTTGCCATGCGCACATACAATCAACATGGTCTTCAGCAGTGCTGGTGATCTTCAGTTGCTTCTGGTCAGATGGGCTGAAGGAGACATTGGTGAGAGAATTTGTGAGAAGAAGACCAGCTAAGCAGTTGGCAGTAATGAGACATGGGCTTTAAGGATGAGAAGGTGAAGTGTCACAAGAGTTGAGATGAATGAGAAGCTACAGGTTGACCAGGTGAAGGTCCGAGGCCGTGAAGTGAGGACACAGTGCCATGTCAGGGTTCCTCAGCTGTTTCAGGACGCGCTTGTAGAACTTGGTGCGCACACGATTGAACTCCATAATGTCACACGGGTCTTCCTCGATCCAGAACCTGTGGAACTCCTGCATCAGATAACCTAAGAAAAACAAGAAATGATAAATATACAGGTTTTTTTATATATATATATAAATAAATCAAATGTGAATTCATGTCCCAGTTATACCTACACTTAATGTTTTCAATGTAAAAAAATAAATAATAAATAAAAGAAACCAAATAAAAAAATGTTGTTTGTATTTTTATAGTAATTAATTTTTATAAAAAAAGTATAAAAGTTAAGCATTTTTACATTTATTCCAAAATAATAGCTAAAGGCAGTAACAATTTAATTTGTGAACTGATGTTCAGCTGTTCTTTTAATAGTCAACTTATTTTTGGATCATCAGTCATGCTCTGGAAACACTGGTCACATAAAAAATGTACCTTTAATTTCACCTAGCTAATTGCTCACTAAAACTCCCAGAGTCGGCATGTTTTCAGGCCATTTCAAGTTTAATTTTGATGCGACATAAAGCGGTGATATCTGACTGAATTGTTTACTGACTTTTTAATTACTCTTCCCATCAAAGCCATCATTTTGTTCATTCAGACTGATTCGTGAATGGCAACATTATGATAACACTCACAGAAGGTCTGTTGGAAGTTCACTAGACTTGGCATCTCTGGTGCCACATTGTACAGATGAGTCTTCAGAGCCCCGCTCACCAGCAGGGAATATGCCAGGTCTGTGATGTTTATGCCAACTATGGCAAAGGAGTATCTGCACCACAAAAGATTTGGGTCAGCACAAAACACAATCTAAAAGAGATCCTTGTTTAGTGTAAATACACATTATAAAATGTTAAGACACTGCCAGTGTTTGCCTGTGTGATTACATTTTGTTTGTGTGTGCACATGTCAGCTGCACAGTGATTTAACAGGCTCCATGCTACACATCAGAGCTAATGCATCCTGAAATCCTCAAACAAAGCATCAGTGATGCCACACAAGCAGGGTTCAGGGACTCGACTACTAATGCACACACAGCAGAATTATTTGTAACATTCACAGATGTAAGAACTGGTGTTCATGTTAGGCAGCACCACTCTACAAATTAATGTAATGAAAATAAACAATAAAAAAAATTTTATTAAAGGGTTAGTTCACCCAAAAATGGAAATGGTGTCATTAATGACTCACCCTCATGTCGCTCCAAGCCCGTAAGACCTCCGTTCATCTTCAGAACACAGTTTAAGATATTTTAGATTTAGTCCGAGAGCTTTCTGTCCCTCCATTGAAAATGTATGAACGGTATACTGTCCTTGTCCAGAAAGGAAATAAAGACATCATCAAAGTAGTCCATGTGACATCAGTGGGTTAGTTAGAATGTTTTGAAGCATCGGAAATACATTTTGGTCCAAAAATAACAAAAACTATGACTTTATTCAGCATTGTATTGTCTTCCGGTTCTGTTGGGGATCCGCGTTCACGAGTCCGCAGTGACGCTGATGACGTAAGACGCTGCTGACGTGTATCTGGTGCGTCCGTGTATTCGGGTTCAAATAAATATGGCTGGGCAAAAAAATGCAAGTCTTCCTCTGTGTGGAAATCCTTAGTCATGTTTGTGAAGATTGTTTTGTTTCCAGCGTGCGTCTCCCTCAGACTGTAAACGAAGCTCGGGCGCACCAGACACAAGTCAACAGCGTCTTACGTCAGCAGCGTCACTGAACACGGATCCACAACAGAACCGGAAGACAATATAGTGCTGAATAAAGTCCTAGTTTTGGTTATTTTTGGACCAAAATGTATTTCCGATGCTTCAAAACATTCTAACTAACCCACTGATGTCACATGGACTACTTTGATGATGTCTTTATTTCCTTTCTGGACAAGGACAGTATACCGTTCACACATTTTCAATGGAGGGACAGAAAGCTCTCGGACTAAATCTAAAATATCTTAAACTGTGTTCTGAAGATGATTGGAGGTCTTACGGGCTTGGAGCGACATGAGGGTGAGTCATTAATGACATCATTTTCATTTTTGGGTGAACTAACCCTTTAATGGTTTAATTATTTTTTATTATTTTTTATATTTTATTTGCTAGTGTTGTGGATGCTTTCACGGGTGTTGCTATGTGGTTGCAAATGTGTTCAGAGAGCTTTTAGGATGTTGCTGTGAGGTTGCAAACGTAATTTGGTTGCTTAATGACCCAAGTGTAAACACAAAACACAAAGTTTATGTTCTAGTACCTTCAATTTGTGTGAAATAGTCTGCATTATTCTGAACTTACCCAATCGCTTTGTCAAATTTTTTCTTGTCCCACTCAGCTTTGCTCATCTTGCTGTGTGAAGAACCAAAATGTTAGTGTCCACTCAATCCTGTGCTAATAGTTTTTAAACAGCTAATATAATGCAGTCAACAACGACAATTACACATGTGAGACTGGAGAAAAGAGAAAGCATTAACAGCTACTAACCAACGTTACAATGAAGCATAATGCCTTGTGTTTAGAGTGAGGTGAGGTAAGGCGTTTCAAGATTAAAACAACAACAAAATACAGCCATTATTATGAGGCAAAATGATCAAATTAATTTCTTACTGAGAGAGAAAAAATGGAGTACCTGGCTTCCTCTTTGGAAAGGTTCCTGCGTATGACAGTGATGGGAATAAAAAAGAAGCAGGAACAGAAAAAAAAGGAATGTGTGGGTGCATGATGTGCGTGATGGTGAAGGAGCATGCTGAAGGTTTGATTGATTGCACAGCATGAAAAAATCACTTGTTAACATAAACACAGTATGCACACAGAGTAAAAAGCAATACACTGATAAGAGGCTTCTGGGGAACTACACCCTAACTGACATCCTGTGGCAAGATCCTGATGTTGTGTGTATGCTCGTGTGCATTTAAAACTTAAATGTGTCTTAAAGCCCATCAATCATATTTAGGGTGCTTTTTTGGATATAAAAATGTACCATAACTAAGTATATACAGTAGTGTGTACATAGGAACCACTCAAGAGGACTATCTGAGGGATCTGACCTGTGTTTGGGCTGCAAGGAGTCATGGAGAACTTGGAGAGCAGTGGCTTTATCATTCTCTGCAAAATATCTGCAAATAAAAGAGGGAAAATCAGCCATTGAATTGTTCTGTTCGAAAACCTAGTGGGTTACCTATATAGTGTTCCAAAAGCTAGGCAACTTTATTATGCTAAGATACCTTGTTTTGAGAAAATGTTTTGCAACAAGATCAGTGAAAAAAAAATCTAAGATAGCAAATGAAATATTGATCATAATGTAAAATTATTTAATTCTATAATACAAAGTAGTGAGGAAAAACTTGTTGAGTGTAGTTTTAAAAAATATATTTTTTAGCTTAGCAACATGTTAGCATCAAAATCTATTGCTAGCTGATAAAAACTAGTTAAGTGTCATTCAAAAACGTATTTTATGTTTATTAAAGTATGGTGTTGTTAGCTTAGCAAAATGCTAATGGCAAAATATATTGCTATATGATAAAACTAGTTCAGTGTCATTCAAAAACGTATTTTTACTCAATGTATGTTGTTTATTGGAGTATATCGTGTTGTTAGCTAAGCAACATGTTGACGTCAAAATTTATTGTAAACTGATAAAAACTAGTTCAGTGTCATTCAAAAACGTATTTTACTGAATGTATGTTATGTTTTTAATGCTGTATTCGAGTATTGTGTTGTTAGCTTAGCAACATGTTGACCTCAAAATTTATTGCAAACTGATAAAAACTAGTTCAAAAGTGTAATTTAAAAACTTATTTTACTCAATGTATGTTATGTATTTAATGTTTATTAGAGTATGGTGTTAGCTTAGCAATGCTAATGGCAAAATCTATTGCTATTATAGTTGTGAATGCCTATGCAGACTATTGCAAATTGGCCTTTTATGAGGTTATATGATGGTTAGGATGCTGCTTTAAAAGGTAGCTGCCTATTTAGTTAGTAGACAGCAAGGCTCACTATGTTTTGGAACAGGGTTAATATCTGGTATGATCTAAATAACTACATTTCACTTAAGCACATATGTTTAAAGTAGTATAAAGATCTAATGTATGTGCTGATTTCACCTCAGCAGATTCTACCAGGCAACTCACAGTAGGTTGTGCAAGCCCAAGAGACCCATGCCCCTGAAATCAGTCTTGGGGTCGTTTCCTTGGAAACCAATCTCACACCATTGCTTGGAGATGCGTCCAGAGAGAGGAGAATCAGGACGGAGTTCCTTCCACAGCTGATGAGAAAAAATATGTTTGAGAAAGGTGTCATTATTAAAGACTATCACATTATAGAAGTTCTGTTAAATTCTGAATTATAATTGCCTATAACATATTTCTCAGTCATTAAAAAAGACTGGCAACCACTAATACCTTCATTAACATCTCCTCATGTGCTGGGTTTTCACAGTCGTATGGCTCTCTACGCAGCTTCTCCACCTCCACTACTAGGTTTCGGTAACCCGCAATCTGGAGGAGGCAAGCCTGGAGAGAGATCCCAAGCCTGGAAGAAGTCAAGAAATACAGTATATGTGTTCAAAAAGTAAGAACTTAGTAGATGAATACACTATCAGCAAATGACGGGGTCCTTACTGTGGGTTAGTGTCGAGGTTGATCTTCTTCAGGGACATAATATCATCGATAGTTTTCTCAACAGAATCTGGGTGAACGCTGATGGCAGACTGCAAAAGCTAAGGAGGTAGAGTCATTGAAAGAAGATTATTCAGTTATTATCTAATACACAAAAAATGGCATAATATGTTCAAAATTGTGCAGCCTTGTAGTTTGAGACGGGCTTATAAACAGTGTTGATATTGTTAACTAAACTAAGTAAAACAAAATAATTTACTTTAATTGAAATAAAGCTGAAATAAATATAAATGAAAACTTAAATGAAAATGAGAAATTTGGAAGCACTAAAATAAAAAAATAAAAACTTAAATAAAAAATAAATTAAAGCTAAACAAAAATATAAAAAAATGACAAAAGCACATTAAAATCCCTAAAACTAAATTTGAAAATGAAAACTGAAAATATCAAAATAAATAAAATAAAAATATTGATAAATATATTAATTCTATTTAAATAATACTAAAATAACATTGCTTATCATATTACATAAAATTACAAAATACCTTGCATTTTATAATATTATTAAATGTTACAATAAAATAGATACAATATATAAAATATTTGTACTTCATAAACCAACAACCTCATGACTCACCTCATGTTTAGAACATTTGAGTGAGGATTCTGTGAAATGAAAGGAAACATAAAATAATATACAAAATGTCCCCACATACATCCAGGATGGACAATACAGAATGATATAGTGTATTTTACTGTAGATGCCTCACTAAATAGTATATAGTACTGAAAGTATTTACCAATCTTGAGAGTCCTTCGAGCACCAGGTTTGTTATTGTAACAGATACGTTGAAGCTCACATCGTCCAGTCACCTTCCTGATGACAAACTTCAGGCCCCGCCACAAACACTTACAGTAAAGGAACACCAGCAACTGGGTCAGTACCCTAGAAGATTCAAAGAAATATAGAGGCCTGAATAAAGTGACACAAGTCCAGAACTGATAGGCCTAATACACGTGCGTATTCTGTCCCAGAATAAAGCGTACTCACTGGGGTATTTTGAAAGCTCATTATATTTGAGTACAATAAACCTGAACTGCATAACCTTCAGATGTGTTTTTCCCATGAACACTCTTCGAGCGATTCTAAGAGAAATGCACATTATTTTTCTCTTGTCTACAAAAGCTAGGCCTAATTTTCTTTGTAAAAAGCATATCTGTGTTTTGAGGGAGATGTGGGCCATGATGATGAAATGGGTCACAGATCTGCAAAGATGTAAGTGATGAAAGTGGAATATAATTGTGAAAGTATTATTCTTTAACAGGTTTCATGCCCTGCATGTATCAAGCAGTAGGCCTATGTATTCACCTAAGGATTTCATGACATGTCTAACTACTGTGTGCATCTGTTTTTGAATCAATGGATGGTTGAATTCATCCATTCTTATTTTTTACTAATCTAGTTAGGTTAGGTCTATTTCACTACAGAAAAACACACTGGACTAGGAATAAACTTGTTTGAGTCCGGTTGCTGAGAGTTACTGCTCACAGGATAGACTCGCCTCCCCATCGGCATGCAATATATTCACAGTCAAACCTGCGTTTTGTAAAAAAGGTGTTATTGTGAAAACTATTGAACAGGAGTGACGTGTCTTGAAGGTAATAAGCAGGAGTCTGGTCTCTAATTCTAAAGGTCTAGGCGAAATACAAAACTACATTCACTGGGAGCAACCTCTACTGGGTTAATGTCTGTCAACATAATTTATAGTAAACAATATAATTAAGAGAAGTGGCTGATAAGAAAGCACTTAAAACTGAAAGCCAGAGGACAACTCAACAAGGGATGGTTAATTAAAAGGTATTTATCAGTCATTTACATTTTAAGAGCTATTGCTGACAAAGAATGTTAGTATGAAAAGGCCTCTGACTGGTGTTGGTGTGTGTGTGGGGGGGGGGGCATATTTGATCTTTATGATATATTATATATAATATGTATAATTTCCACATCTATGACATAATTGGGCCATATGCAATAGTGCATGCAATATAAATGTATTATTATAATCTGATAAGAATAACTAATCATTTAATTTCTATTTTTGTTTCCACATCCATGACATAATTGGGCCATACAACTATGCATACAATATGAAACCTATCGGTGAATTTAATCATGTGTTTATTTTTTAATGGAAAATGAAAGGAATGATGACATTTCAGCTTCAAAGCAATAATAAGCTTGTCACTATTAAGCAGTAAGACGTAGGCTACTTACCTTAGAAAATGCTTCATCGTGATTGTCTGCTTTGCTACAACTGTATAACTCACATTCGCGGATGGTCTGGCCGCCTGCACGAAGCACAATTCAAAATAAATACTACAATGTATCTGTCTTAAATTGTTGTATTGCATTAAACGTGGATACAAATAGCAATAATGTCTTAAGGTCGTCAGTGTGGCGTTAGGCGGATTAAGACGTTGCCGTGGGTAATTGCTCCTACAACATACGATCTACATAATCAACTTTCACATAATGTCTGATTCGTTATTTCATCAAACATGAGTCGTTTCTAATAAAGTCAAATATCACAGGTTATATAACACCAAATGGACTCATTTACCGTCGAGCCTAGCTCTTTAATTTTGCATTAGGTGTTATTCTGCTCTGTTCTCTATTCTACACCACACATGGTCGTGTGAAAACTGAGTATCAAATAATAGATCTGAGTATCTTATAAAAGATAAATAAATGGCAGGAACATACGTTTCAAGATGTCTCTGGGAATGGGAATATGCCTGTCCTCCTCTCTCTGCAAGGCAGGTACCTGTTATTCCTCCATGATGAGCATGTGAATGAGGGAGGGCGGGCGCTTCAGAGCATCGCAATGCAGCGCTGCTGTGCCGGAAAGAACCCAGCAGACCCTGCTGTCACTCGACGTCTTGAATACTTTAAAGTATTATAGATTTAACTGTTTTTTCATCATTTAGAACTGAATAGTATGATCTTGCTCTTCTAGAACCAGGTTTTGGGACATTCCTCAGTAAATAAATTAACATTTTATTATAGCTTACATTTATCGAAACTTCTGGAATCACAAAACTAATTAACTATATCAATACCAAGTTTCTGTTAATAAAAATATTATTAACAAGCAGCTTTGTCTTAATTCCAGTAGAAATACCAATAATATCTTACTCTGCTTTCATATAGGGGGCCTTCAAATATTCAGACAACAGACCAAAAACAAAAATTGAGAACCACTGCTACAGCAGGACCACCAATAAAACTTGGTATACAAACCTATACTTTTTTTGGTGAAACTTTACAAAACTATTCAAGTTGTTTACATGAACAATGAAAAATAAATCTATAAAGGACTTAACTAATCTAATATCGACATGGACAAAAATTATATCGGTTCATTATTTTATGGACCTAAGCTAACATGAACCAACAATGAACTGTTTTTTTTTTTTTTATTAACTAACATTAGGCAAAGATAAATAGCCTACTGTAACAAAGTGCTAATTAATGTTAATGCATTGACTACTAGTAATAATTAATGGGATCTTATTGTGAAGTATTACCACTTATGTTTTTTTTTAAATGTTCTGTATATTCATACAATTGTATAACTATTACTAACTTTCAAAGGCAGTTTCTGAGTTGGCTGAGAGTCTGGTGAATCATCCAGAAGTCTGAAAACATCCGTTTTATAAGCCAAAAACTTTATAAATGTAGCCAACTTAGCATATCTGACAAACACCACTATTACTGATTAACTATGAAAAATAAAACCACTTTAATGGTCATAAATAATAACTCCAAATGTGCATATGATACATAAGATATTAACATTCATAAAAAAACATGTTAGATTTATTATTAGTATTGAACAAGTTGAATATGAAAAGGTTTTTTTTCGATCTACAGTTTCATAACTTTGTAGTAAAAGTAAAAAAAAAAAAGTATTAAATCAAGAATAATACAAAGATAAAGAATGTTAATACAAGTAATAATACTGGAAGGTAGTACTATACAAATCATAGTGCATTATTTTCTGAAATATTTTTCTCTCGTTTGAATGTACCATCAGAACTTCTTCAATCTCACCAGATTTAAATAACATTTATATGCAAATTGGTGTGTATAAAAATACAGACTGAAGGCACACTGAAGCGGACTTAAAATCCATAAAAAAAACATTGCCTTTGGAAAAAAAAATACAAACTCTTCTAAAGACAATATGTTAAATCCATTACTGTACATTGTAGAGCTTTATGTCAGGCAATAGTGCCCATTGCAATGTGCTTTGTGATTGGACACTGTTCTATCCAGATCATGTCCTTCCTTCTGCAGCCGATCTACGGCTTCCTCTTGTTGGACATCAGCAGATAAAGCAAGATGATACACCTCGTCATTAGTGGCATACGACTGAATGCCAGTGTAGGTCGGTACGACATTGAACATGATGAAACCAAGTGTGATCACCACAAAAGACACGATATACAGGCCTGTGAACTGAAGAAAAAAAAAATTAAAAAACAAAAACTACATGATCAAGAAACCTCTATATGCTAAAACTACTTCATTTAAAGATTAAAAACATGAAATAGTATCCACAGACATATCAAGAATCGGTGCAAACACTCAAAATGTCAACACCCATGGCCAATTATCATTTCAGCATGAGGACTGAGAAGATATAGGAAAATGTTTTAATCTTTTTTGGCACTTCTGATTTTCTGAATGCGTTTTTTTTTTCTACTCACCTTGTAGTGAAAAAGGAAAATGCCACAGAAGAGGCTGAAGAGGTCAGCAGTCAGCAGCGAGAGGTTTACAGCAGTGGCGCTGGTCATCTTTACTACGACAGGCATGAAACTGTACAGCCCATACATGCACATAGTATACGCAACAAAGAGCAGGCCTACAGAATACAAATATTTAGTTATCTAATGATAATATTATCTTCAAACCAATGTCAATAAAAAAAAAAAACATTTTACACTTAGTTACGCACATATTCTCCAGTTCCAGCTGATGACAGGTATAGCTTTGGATTCAAGTATAGCCCTTTAAAATAAAAAGCACAGTTCACCTAAAAAGAACTAGGGCTAATGATTTACAATAATGTTTAAAAGTTTTGGGGTCAGTAAGATGTTCGGTCAAAAAAAACGTTTTTGAGAAAATTCACACTTTAAAATAACTGTTTTCTATTAAAATATTTTAAAATGAAATTTATTCCTGTGATAGCAAAGCTGAATTTTCAGCATCATTACTTCAGTCTTCAGTGTCACATGATCCTTCAATAATCATTCTGATATGTTGCTTTGGACCTCAAGAAACATTTCTTACTATTATCAATGTTTCTTTTCAATTATTATCAACAGTTGCTGCTGCTTAAAATTCTTGTGGAAACACTAATATACTCTAAAATGTAACCTTTGCAAAATGCCAGCCTATGGTCTTCATTGGCTGCGTGCAAACAACATCTACTTTGACTGGAAGAGCTTGGTTTGTGTTGTAGACATGCCGAGAAAACGACTTTTTCAATGCTGCATATGCAATGATGAGGACTTGCGCTGGAATTAATACCGGAAACCGACGCCATCGTTAAGAGGTAAGCCTCCGGAGCTGAAAATCAAATATGGTAATAGGCGTTTTGTTTCTGACACATCCTGTAAGCAGTAGACCAATCAGAGAAGAATAGGCTCTCAGTAAGGAGTCTTCGGACAAACCGTTTTCAGACTCTTTGAGAAAAGAGGTAATGTGCAATGTACATTATGATTTTTTACCTTGGTTGCATGTACATTTTTTACCTTGGATGCAAAACTAAATTAGGAACCTTAAAAATAATGTAATCGGGTCACTTTAATAAGAACAGCATTTATTTGAGATAGGACATTTCATAATGTTATAAAAGATTTCTGTCAATCTTACTGACCCCAAACTTTTGCACGGTAGTGTACATATTGCTTCCCTTTTTCAAAAGAGAGGACTTCTCATGATGAAGTCATTCACCTGAAAGTTAGGTGGTGGACATAAAACTTACATCTGCACACCACTGATGAGGGTCCCAAAGAGCCCTATCATGCCCAAGAACTCCACCCTGCTCAGGTTTTTCACAGTGTATTCCTGACAGACGTTAGACACTGCATACAGAGCAGCACTGATCAACACTAGTCCATCCCCCAAAAACACATGATTACCTGCAGTGACAGAAACACAGAAAAAGCACAAGAAAGAGAGACACAGATCAACTATTTTGGTGCAAGATTTCAAGCTACAGTCTATTATAAGTTCTTCATGCATCTTCTTCACTTAGTTGTCCTCATTTCATATAATCTTATCTTTTGTAACGGTACTAAAGCACAGTCAAGATGATTACACCCCCCCGCTCCACCCCCTACAGTATAAAGTACAGTACTTGAGCCTTGGTCTCTCCCCGCCAGCAGGTCTGCTCCCACCATCGCCCCGACCCCAAACAAGCACACGGCCACAGCTACAAAATGCAACGGTCTGTAGCGAGTCTTCAAGAAGATCCACGAGAGCACCATCAGAACCGGGATAACAAAACAGTCCAGCAGCTACAACACAAGTTATTATATTATATTTGACAAACACTCCAAAGAAGAAAGTGTGTGTGTGTGTGCGTGCACACGTGTACGAATAATGTATCCTTACCTGTATACTTGTAAGTGTAGTGTACTGGTATGCCTTTACAACAGTGTAGTTGGCTTGCACATCCGTAAGAGCCACCAGAAAATACTTCCACCACTTTGTTTTTAGAATTTGAACAATATTACTTTCACCTAAATTATGAGGGGGAAAAGATTAATCCAAGCTGTGAACTGAAAAATATATATATAGCTTATCTTCTGTACTAACTTGCATTGCTGGAGGAAAACTACATGAGGGTTTTATGAGTAGTACATTTTAACTCTGGATATAGAGAAGACTCAAATAATTTGAAGACTTTTATGCTGCCTTCACGTGCTATCAAAAACTTCCTACTTCTGAAGTTGTGATTACGAGCTAGTCACATACAAGAGCTTTGTTAAAAAGACAGGAATCATGGAGGACTTATTCTTCGTGTATTCTTCTTTATTGGAAAATCGTATTAACTCTTTCCCAACTCTTTTTTTTCCCCAAGTTGCCATCCACCACCAGCATTTTTTTTTATATCATTTTCACAATTCATGGCCCCCAAAATATTTTGTTGTATGAATAACTGAACATGCAATACATCAAAAGAAAGAACAGACTCTGTTTTTAAACAAAAAAAACCTCACTGTTTTATTCTAGCTTCATGCATCAACACTTTAGAATTTTATCAACACTTTAAATATCCACCATGCTATCCAGATAGTCAGCTTGCTGACAATTCTGGAATTTGTCAAATACATACTGTGTATAAAACATACAAAACGCTTCAAATTATTATTCATAATATATAAATATGCATTAACTCGGGAACTTGTATCAAAATGATCACCAAGCTTCCCAGTGGTAAATACGACTTGAGAGGGTGTTCATGTCTAATTTTTAACTAGGAAACTTGTATTTACGATAATTTTGATAGTACCTGAAGGCAGCATTAATCCACAAGATTGGACATACAGGCAAGAATCCTTAAATAAGTTTATTTTAAAATCTGGAGCAATGCTATGATAAATATGGTCATGGCAACATTATTCTGCCCTTCTAAACATCTGACAAAAGCAGTGAGTGAGTGATTCCATGCAGTGAAGGTGTGCTGCAGCGTACCTCTCCTGAAGGCTAAGACTGAAGTATAGGTGAGCAGCAGCAAGGTGTAATTGAGAAAGCTTTGCAGCATTGGCGTCTCTATCCCAGCAACTGCCAGATACTGACATGTAACTGCTGTCCCACATATCAGCATAGACAGGGCCTGACCCATTACAATAGTTTTGAAGAGCTGCCTGGAAGCACAATTCTCAAGTTACTATGAAAGAATTGCCATGAATATGCAGACAACCACCAATTAAAAACATTTTCAAACCATAAAAGAGAAATCATACCATGTAAACACATCTTTGAGCGTGAGATTACGTGGACCACAAAGGAATTTCCTCCAGCGGCTGAGAGTTCCCAAGCTTCCATTTGTAAACGAGTCCTCTCCCGCTTCACGATCCATATTTTACAAATAGAGACCTAGAAAATTCAGATAAAGTGTATTAAGAACTTTAATGTAAGTCACAGGCTTTGATGTTGGGTAACATCTAGTTATTGGTTGAGAAAATCTTAATCTCTTGAGGAATTTCCACCCAATAATGCTGACCTCAATAGGCCTCTTTAATAAAAAGAAGCTTTCCTTGTTTAACTTACATGTCATAAAAATGAAATTAGCCTTCTTAATACTCGCCAACGTGAAGTAATTAAATAAAAGTGTACAATATACTATAAAACCTACACTAGGTAAAGACATAACAGCCTCTTAACATACATACACATACATGTATGTGTACGGGACGGGCTAAAGTTTGAATAGCTCTGTTGTTTACATCAGACTAGCGCTTCGGCCACAAATGCGAAACATTCTGAAGCTGTGATGGTTGTAATGCGGCGGCACTAACGTTACTCAGAGCACGTGGCGACCTGTCAGGCACTTCAGACAAATTTTAAATAGACCAAACTATTTCTTGACCACCGAAATCAAAGTAGGATGAACTCATTCATAGAAAAAATGAATTCGCTTGCGTTTTAGTCTTTCTAGAAGCATTGTAAGTTAGCTTGATATCGCAGAGCAAACAGTCTCACTAACGTTACCTTCTTCAGAGTTAGCCATGCTATTAGCTACGCTACAAAAACACAACGGCACGTGTTTACAAGTTAAAGAATAAAACCAAGGGTCTGTTAAGTACCTGAATATAACTGCTCCGTCATGTCCGAAATTGGCGAATAATCAGATAAACCCCAACCACAGAATCATCTTTCCATGAAAGCGAGAAATCATAAATGCGCTCGGTTAATTTAAGGCCCCGCCCATTTCACCAAACAGCCAATTGTACTTCCTCTTTCTTAAATTGTGACCAATGGCAGCACACACGGAAGTTGTGTGCCATGAACATATAATGGGTATCAAATCGATCAGAAATGTACTTAAGTTATTTTAAAGATTAATAGTTTGGAAACGCCATGTTTAACTGAGCTGTTAAATTTATTTCTATCAATGATTAATGAGAATTGTAATTTCAAAACGAGTCTAAATCTGCTGGTCGGCCTTCAGATATGGGAAAGAACTCATCTTGTCCTTCAATCAGGCATGCCGACTCCAGTCTCGATTATCACCAAGGACAGGACAATTCGTTTTACCCTGCTAGATTAAATGTCAATATTCCTTGTTTATTAAATATTTTTCTCACTGGCACTACTTAATGGCATGATGATCAAAACAATCGTGTAATCCTATAACAAAATAAATTCTAGCAGTCTATTGTGTAAATTATGTACAGAATAGACAAAAGCTACTTTATGCAGGTGTAAGCATAAACTGCTCTATTAATAAAGTATATATATATGGAATATTGACACACACACATAAACAGCACAGCAGTATCAGACAGTGCTGTTGTGCTGATGCTGTCTGTCACGATGCTCCTGCTCCCTAGCAACCAAACCTTCTCAAACATCGCGAGATTACACGGGGTTCAAGTTGAAGAAACATGGCGACGTCTAATTTATTGAAGGTAGGAGGTCCCACAATGTGAGAATATTTTGCATCGTTTGCGTCTCCCACAGTGTTATGACAGCGATCCTGTGAGCCAGTGACTGTGGGCTTCTAATTAGATCTCTAAACACGACGCGTTCATTTGAAACTACATTATTCGAGTTGTTCATTGCAGCTAGTGAGGTTTTGAGCTATTATTATGTTTAGGGTTTCAGATCTCTATTCAAGGATGTCTCTCTTCACTGCACAATTTACAGTCATAAAACTACCTGCTATCATGGGACTGCATTGTGTGGATCACGAGAATGTAAAATATAGATATATTTTGTCTTGAATAAAATTGCAAACCAAAAGTTAATCATTTAAAATGCCATATATAAATCAGCCTGTGCATATCTGGTTTATGTCAAGCTCGAAGCTCACCTGGTGCGTCTGCTCTTTAATGATAAAGCTGTAATAATCCATCTACATTTATTACATTGCATGATAAAGCTGTAATAATCTGTCTACACATTATATTGCACTGTACCTTCTGTTAGTGTTTTAAATTTTTGCTATAATGTCAAATTAATGAAATGTAATGTTTTTTTTTAAATGCATAAAACCCATAACATATTTTTAAAGAACTGTTTATTGTCCTGGATCTCCTTTCTCAGAATAAAGGCTCCCTGCAGTTTGAAGACAAATGGGATTTGATGCGGCCCATTGTTTTGAAGTTACTCCGTCAGGAGTCAGTTACTAAGCAGCAGTGGTTCGATTTGTTCTCGTAAGTTGTCTTCAATGTGACATTGTCTGGGCTGACAGAAATATCAAGAAGTCAATGTACTGTACTGTACATCCAGACTTTTATTTATTTAACTATTTGTGCTATTTGGGTCTGATGGTCACTGCAATAATATCAACTAGAACTAACAACATAGGTTGCACATTGTTGCACAATGAGTAGAATCTGATTTTAGATCATCTCTTGAAACTGTGTTTGACTTGCAGAGACGTCCATGCAGTGTGTTTATGGGACGACAAAGGCCCGGCAAAAATTCACCAGGCACTGAAAGAAGACATCCTAGATTTCATCAAGCAGGCACAGGCAGTACGTACTGTATACCACGTTTGCACCTACTATAATAAAGTGAAGATCATATTTAAATATCTCTGAAGAAATAAATTGCTGGAATCCCAGTCCTGTAATCAATGCATGCTGAGTCTCTTTTTGATCTACTTCAGCGAGTACTCAGTCACCAGGATGATACAGCTTTGCTTAAAGCCTACATTGTGGAGTGGAGGAAGTTCTTCACACAGTGTGATATTCTACCTAAGCCCTTCTGCAAGTTAGAGATCACCCTGCTGGGCAACCAGGGGAGCAATAAGAAGTCCAGTGTTGAAGACAGTATTGTTAGAAAGGTGGGTTCTATATTACCAATCTATATTATCACTTAAATGTAGTTGTTATTATTGTAACAATACATGCACAGCATTAAGATGCACATCTATCCTAATCAATGTTTTCCTTATTTTTTGGTAAAGCTTATGCTAGACACATGGAACGAGTCTATATTCTGTAATATAAAGAACCGGCTCCAGGACAGTGCCATGAAACTGGTCCATGCTGAGAGATTAGGAGAAGCGTTCGACTCGCAGCTTGTCATCGGAGTGCGCGAGTCATATGGTAAAGCTATCATAATGCTAAGCCACTCGTTCAGCCAAGCTGAACCTCTCCTGACGGACACTCTTGTCTTTTGCTCTGTCTCACAGTGAATTTGTGTTCCAACACTGATGACAAGCTCCAGATCTATAGAGAGAATTTTGAGAAGGCCTATCTGGATTCCACAGAGAGGTTCTACAAGACACAAGCACCCTCCTATCTGCAACAGAATGGCGTTCAGAACTATATGAAATATGTGAGTGTATTTTTAAACTGCTCTCTTGCCTAAACTTGAAAAATCTGAATGACAGTAGTTGTCAAAAAAAATTCTGAATTTTTGAAATGGTTTTATTCATTTATATAGTCAGTTGCGTCATTTTTGAAAGCATCACTGTGTTATTTTAGGGTGTGTTCTCACTAAGCATGTTTGGTTCGAATAAAACAAACCTTGTTGTGATTGCTCTGTTAGTGCGGATCATTTGAATAAGTGTGAACGCTGCCATCTGAACCCTGGTGCGCACCAAACAAAAAGTGGTCTCGGTCCGCTTCCAAACTAACTCTGGTGCGATTCGAGCGAAATATGAACGCAGCATGGACCAAAGAAATGTAAACAAACTAAAAACAGGAAGATCAGACCCTATAAAGGACAGAATGCTCAAGCATACCTGATTTTTCTCATAATAAGGCAAATTCACATTGCATAGACAAACGCCAACAAACCAGTTTGTTGGGTTTTGTTGGATCAGTGTGTTACTTCTGTCGGCGTTGGTTGGGGTTTGTTTTCATCTGACTAAACATGTTCAATCAGCGTTTGTCAGTGTCTGTTAGGGCAGTGTGAACATGGCATCAGAACCGTGTCTCCTTGCAGCAGATCTGTATTTGTGTGAGTAACGGAGGGATTCCTGCCGCTGTTTTGACTACTTAACACATTTTATAAGCTCTTCACAAGATCTCAGCAGGTCAAAATACCATCATATGTAGGCCCCGCAAATACGAGCGCATTTAGCCCAGCACAAAGCATTGTTTTAGATGTTTGCTAAATTCCATCTCAAAATAGGCAATACGTAATAAAAGCCGACCCACTTAGGTTGTGAACGTATCCTTATCCCTTTAGGTTCGGCGTTAAAAATGCCAATCTGATCGCTAAGCGAACCAGGACTAAATGTTTTATATTGGTGCAGACCAAATTAACTGAACTACAAGGGTGAACACACTCTCACACTCAAGCAGCTCATGATTTTGTGTTTTCAGCGTCTTAAGGCCCATTCACACCAAGGACGAGAACGATAAGTTCTAAAAAATCGTTCTAAATATAAAAGAATAGCAGATTCCAATTCCATACCATAACAATAACAGCACTGAGAAATTATATCATTGGAATAACTTTCTTTTTTTAAAATTTATTTTAGATTTTTTTTTGTCCAGCTGATGAACACTAAAAACATTGACAGCAATCAGAATCCGTCCTGCTTTAAAGAGCTTGAGCATTTAAAGCAGCAGACAAATTCAGCGCGCTTAGAATAAACAGAACGATATCGTCCGCTGGGGTGAACGCTAATGTAGTCATCGTTGTAGTTCTCGTTCTTTATGTGAACGGGCTTGAAGAACATTTCAGTTTGCAATAAATGTTGCAAACTCCATCTCTGCTTGTGCTGTGAGTTTAATGCGCTTAACGTTTTTTTTTCACGTTCAAGTAATTTCCAACATTTTTGTGAACATATAATTACAACATTTCACTAGATTTGTAATGAGAAAGTGCATTTTTTGCTCTAGTTGACACTACAGCTTTCTACTCTGATGGTTTGTTTAACAAGCATTTATGTGTATGAACGGTAAATCACAGCACATTTCTGAATTGCCATAATTATGTGTCACAATATTTGAGAGTTGTTTATCCTAGGTGACACTTTTGATTGACAGGCAGATGGCAAGTTAAGAGAAGAGGAGAAGCGTGCACTCCGATATCTGGAAACCAGACGTGAATGTAACTCCGTCCAGGCAGTGAGTTTTCCGTGCTCCAAAAATGCTCCAAAACAAGACCCCGTGGTGTGCCGCATTATTACCTAATGCTCAGCGTGTAGTGCGCACTTGTCTTTTTCGCATACTAACATCGGTTGCTCAGTTTGTGCCTTTTGCGTTCATTCAGCTAATGGAGTGTTGTGTGAATGCGCTGGTGACGTCCTTCAAAGAGACAATCCTGGCCGAATGTCCGGGAATGATCAAGCGGAACGAGACAGAGAGTGAGTACGGCAGGAGCTCTGGCACCAAAGGCTCAGCAAGTTCAGGTTGGCAATGGGACCCAGTTCCCATCTATATCTTGCCAACACCTCCCCACCAATATAACCATCTGTGTGTTTGTGTGCTAATCACTAAATCCACCAACCCATTTACACTGTAAACAAACACAACAACATACAACTGTTATATGTAAAGGGAAGGAAATCCCAGATTTGTGTAGATTGCATCAGGAATACTTGGTTTAATTCATGTGTATTTTGGCTTTAGAGCTCCATAGACAGGAACTTCATGTTTTTTTTACTGTTTCAATGTTTTAATGTAGTTGAAGTGTGTTTGTTCTGCTGTTGGTGTGTTTCCACAGAGCTGCACCTCATGTTCTCGCTGATGGACAAAGTGCCCAGTGGGATTGAGCCTATGCTGAAGGACCTGGAGGATCATATCTTGAACGCAGGTCTGGCTGATATGGTGGCCACAGCGGAGACCATTACCTCAGTGAGTAGAGACAGTAGCTGCAGTTGCTTCATGGATCCTGTACACGAGTTCTCATTCATTTATTCATTCATTCAATCACTGAATGATCTAGGAAGTCATTCATTTTTATTAATCCTTGTTTGTGAATTTTTATGATTATTATTACGCATATGCTTTGGGGATGTGTGGTACTAGTCTACTAAACGAAACCACTGCTGCCAATCGACATTGGAAATACCACTGTAGTTGTTTATTGTTTTTTTTTCTCACATTTATGTTTTGCTTTATATTTTTTTACAAATGCTACATTCAAACACAGATGTGCAAGCGGTGGGTGCAATAGCTTGGCATGGACTGACTTTTTATTTGAGGAATTCTGTAATTATTATTAAGCTTGTACTTACTGGTCCTGAACTGCCTGTGATTCAGTTGATTTTAATAAATATGTCTATATTGTCTAAAGTTGATTAAAGGGATAGTTTACATATAGAGGCAAAACAAAATTAATACCAGTGGCTCCAGACGATACATTGAGGTCTTATGGAGCTGAACGATCAGTCTGTGCAAGAAACTGAACATTATTACCTGTAATCCAAAGCCTTGGCAAATAGTCGTGTCGGTCTGGAGCGTGAGCTTCCTGTCGTATAACGGCAAATTAAAAATTTTGGGTGAACTATCCCTCTAAGTGAACGCTTAAGTATAATGTACAATCATCATAATGCAAGGCAAGCACAGCGCATGTATATGATCTATTTTTCAGTGAATTCAGTATGGGATTTGACTGTTTGATTTATAGATTAAGTAGGCTATTTTTAATGGATTGCTGATACAAACTGTTTTTGACTGTCATCTGGGTTTTCTTTCGACTAGTCGGTTATACAATTTCAGTTTAAACGTTATGGAAATATTGTGGCACACATCCCTAAAATTCATAATATGGCTCCAAACTGTTTCTCAAAATTCTTAATTAATGCTCTTTATGACTTATTGATGTTTTATTTTTGCAGGACTCTGAAAAATATGTTGAGCAACTCCTAACATTGTTTAACCGCTTTAGTAAATTAGTTAAGGATGCATTCCAAGATGACCCACGTTTCCTAACAGCCAGGGATAAAGTAAGTCTCAAGAAATCCAAACCATTCACTGTAAAAGACTTCACAGGAAAATAATATTTATTAATGTTATTAAAAATATTTTTATTGGACAAAATAATAATACAATACATTCATATAATCTATAGGTAGTTAGTTAACAGTGAGAATTGGACCCTAAACTAAAGTGTGACCAAAAAATCTTACTGACCCCAAAATAGTGCATCTTTGTTTTACATGTTGAAAAGTAAAGTGGAGAGGAGGTGATTTCAATTTTTCATTCTTTGTTTATTACCATATTATACATGCATGTTTACGCAGGCATACAAAGCAGTAGTGAATGACGCAACAATATTTAAACTAGAGCTCCCTCTAAAACAGAAAGGGTAAGACATCTCAATATATACATATATATCTTTTGAAAAATTGCTCTGGGATGTATTTGAATTACTGTTGTTTTGGTTTGAATTATTTGTCCTTTATTTGCAGTGGGGGTCTAAAAACACAACCAGAGTCCAAATGTCCAGAACTGCTGGCCAACTACTGTGATATGCTCCTTAGAAAGACTCCACTGAGCAAGAAACTCACATCAGAGGAAATAGAGGCCAAGCTGAAGGAAGTGGTGAGTGAGTAGGAGGAGTGTCCACTAAATATTTGTATTTTATTGTGGCAGTGTTTTTGCACGTCTCTGTTCACAACTGCCAAATCAGATGCAATGTGTTAATTATTTATTTTTATCTACTGATTACAGCTTTTGGTTCTAAAGTATGTTCAGAACAAAGATGTCTTCATGAGGTACCACAAAGCGCACTTGACTCGCAGGCTTATTCTTGATATTTCTGCAGACAGTGAGATTGAAGAAAACATGGTGGAGTGGCTCAGGGTAAGTGGAATTGAGAGCGCGATTGTTATTATTAATGAAAGACTTTTTAGTGAATCTCTATCGAGTGACTTTTGTGTCTGTACAGGAGGTTGGTATGCCAGCAGATTACGTGAACAAGCTCGCCAGAATGTTCCAGGACATCAAAGTATCAGAGGACTTAAATCAATCCTTCAAAGAAATGCATAAACACAACAAACTTGCATTACCAGGTCAGATATGACTTTCTTATGATGCTTCTGAATTAGAGGTCTCTGCTCCTGCAAAAATGTTACCTTCTCCCACTCCTACCCGCAACATTCATGTTTTGTCCCACTACCGCCCACAAAAGTCCTCAGGTAAAAGTAAACAGATTTTTTCAGTACATCCATGAAATATTTTCAAGTTTGGCCGCCTAGCAACAACCTACACATCTCAGCATAAACACTCCCGATATATTATTTGTTATTAAAGCATCTACATTCACAAACCACTGTTCATTTTAACAGAAAAGCAAGTACAGTATAGGCTACATGTGTGATTAGCATTGCAGAAAGCGCACAAAGAGCGCTCCCTTTATAATCACTAAAAAGCTGTTCATTTTACAACTCATCACGATCTCACAAAGTTACGTTATAATCAATTAAGCTGACTGCACAATGAATCTCTCATAATGTCTACACTTTGTTATAATGAGAGGATTCTCCAGCGTGCAGAACTCAGCACTGAACAAAAACTCTCGTTTTGAGCGGTTAGTGGATTCTGATTAACTTAAACACCTCTGATTGGCCATTGCGTTCAAGAAATCAACTGATATGTTGGAGATTTACTCAACGCTGCAAAAACATGTTGTAAATAGAAACCTTTGACACTCTCCAGAGCACAAACACAGATATGCACTGGATCGCTTGCCAAATCTGTTTCAGCAATATGCTATTACTACAGAGAAAACTACTCCATGCAGTTATGCGCAGCTTTTCCCTCTAAAAGTGATCAGAAGTAGCAGCAAACAAGGAAAGACTAAGCCTTGCCCACACATATATGAGTATCTTACCGCCCAAACCTACATTCGCCCATCAAGTCTTGTCCCACGCCGCACTCTGTTGCGTTGGGTCCCGCAGGAGTGCAGGCCTCTATTCTGAACTGTTTTGATGTACATTCAAACTAATTTTTATTTATGTCTTGAAACTACAGCCGAGTCTGTCAATATAAAGATCTTGAATGCGGGAGCATGGTCTCGGAGTTCAGAGAAAGTGTTCGTATCGTTGCCCACCGAACTAGAAGATCTCATTCCTGAAGTCGAGGAGTTTTACAAGAAAAATCACAGTGGAAGAAAATTACACTGGCACCATCTGATGTCCAATGGCATTGTGAGTGGCAGCTTCAGCTTAAGCCCTTTGTATAACGCCATGCTCTACTTCCTGTGAAAAGGGACAGCCAAAACCAGAAGTTTTCCATGAAGACTATTAAGGCAATAAAGAATAAGAAATAAGAACAGCGAAAGTAGATCTAGGTCCAATTGTAGTTGTGAAGTTATCAAATGAAAATTGGAAATTATATTTTATCTTAAAAAATGCACACATTCACTCTTATTCGTATGTCTATGTCAAAATGTTTTTTGTCTCGTCACATTCAGTTATGAATTACTTTAATAATTTAAAACAGTGAAATTTCATTGAAAAGCTGAGTAGTTTGCATAATTGGAGATTACTGTCGGCCCAGGAACATTTCTGTAACACATTTGTCAAATAATGAATGTTTAGCTACTTGATCTTTCCATGCTCACTTACACCGTTAAAACTAAAGCATTGTGTTGGAATTCACACTCGTCTTCTGTGAACAGTAAGGCCCGCCTTTTTTATTTGATTGGCCGTTTCAATAATTTTGACTGTGATGAGTGATGAGGTAGACCAGTCTAAAATGTAACTTTTTTTAAAACGTTTCGTCATTCTAACAACAAACAGAGCAGTGCGTAAAGGAGTGCAGCAGAACACCATCAAGAATATCAAATATATATGGATTAACAATGTGGCCATTCTAATTATTGAGTGGAACTTGTGGTTACAGCCCTTATAAAAAAACTGCTGAACTTTGATGCTCACAAGGTGTACTACTTTAAATTGTGTTGCTGTAATCTTTCATTTAGTCTTTGAAATGTCAGTATTCTTGCTAAACTGGATTTGGAGATTCTGTCTCAAATTTGACATTTTATAGTGGTCCTTCATGTCAACATTGGTCTCATTTCTTCTATCCCTAGATCACATTCAAGAATGAAGTTGGGCACTATGATTTAGAAGTTACAACATTCCAGTTAGCTGTGCTGTTTGCCTGGAACCAAAGGCCAAGAGAGAGGATCAGCTTTGAGAATCTGAAATTAGCCACGGAACTTCCAGACGCTGAGCTGCGCCGGACCCTCTGGGTAACGGAGTCTTTATTTTGATGACATTTCCCTTAAAACAATTCACTGTTAGCTATGAGATGAACATTTGTGGAATAAAAACAAAGGGATCTGCTATGACATTGACTTTTGGTTGCTGAATATTGTCTAACCTTTTTTTGTTTGTTTGTTTTTGTATGTGTAGTCTCTTGTAGCATTCCCCAAACTAAAGCGTCAGGTGCTGTCATATGAACCTGTGGTGGGCTCTCCTAAAGACTTCGCGGAAGGCTCTGTATTTTACATAAATCAAGAGTTTTCTTTAATGTAAGGACACTCATCACTGTTTGCATTTGATGAAGAATGTTGAATAATTCAAGTAATACTATAAAATGTGTGTTAATGAATCATAATAGAAAGTATATTTTCATCACATTTCATGCACTACCGTTTAAACGATTGGGGTCGGCAAGTTTCTTATGCTTACCATGGCTGCATATATTTGATCCGAAATACAGTGAATATGACATATTATTATAATTTAAAATAACTATTTTCTACTTTAATATATATTAAAAAAAGTAATTTATTCCTGTGATGGCAAAGCTGAATTTTCAGCATCATTACTCCAGTCTTCAGTATCACGTGATCTTTCAGAAATTATTCTAAAATACTGATTTGCTGCTCAAGAAACATTATATTATCAGTTACAGTTATGCTGCTTCATATTTTTTGTGGATTTTTTTTCAGGATTCTTTGATGAACAAAGTTCAAAAGAACAACATTTATTTGAATTATAATGTAAAAAGTTTTTGTCATTTTTGATCAATTTAAAACACCCTTTCTGAAAAAAAAAATGTTGTTTAACAAAAATCTTACTTGCCCCAAACTTTTAAATGGTATTTAATGGTGTATACATAAAAGGTTATGCTGGACTACTATATTTTTCATTAATTGCATGTTTTAACAGACTTTAAATTATCTCTTCTGCACAGAAAAAACTCAAAGGTCCAGAAAAGAGGGAAGATCAATTTGATTGGTCGATTACAGCTCACCACAGAGAGAATGCGTGAAGAAGAAAATGAGGGCATAGTGCAACTTAGGATACTACGCACACAGGTATCGGAGTTATTGAACCAATTACGACACTCCTATCTATCTATCTGTCTGGATGGATGGATGGATGGATGGATGGATGGTTGGTTAGTTGGTCGGTCCTGGTAAACCCTATGTTGTGGGGACCAAATGTTCACCTTGGTCCCCATGATGAAAGCATCTTAAACATCATAGGGTAGGGGGTAGTGTTAGAATATACAGTTTGTACTTTATACAAATGATTATGTCTATGGAAAGTCCTCCTAAAACATGGAAACCCAATGTGTGTGTGTGTTAGATTCTTTATTATTTTCCACATTTTAGAATAATAGTGAAGCAAACAAACAATGATACAGGTATGGGAATTATATAATGATTTTATGAGGTGCATCCTCAGATGTTTTTCAAATGGTTTTGAAGGATGTTTTCTGGGTACTTGTTGGCTGCTTTTCCTTTACCATCTGGTCCAACTTACCCATTTCAATTTTTTACGTTTTGCAAAGATATTCATATGTAGGCAGTTTCTACTTGTCTACTATAAAAGCATGAGAAACATTAAAGTCTAGACATTTCTCAGACGTGGTAACACTGAAGGAAACCTCATTTTTCACCAAACTCCTCTTCTTCACTCTGTACAGGAAGCTATCATTCAGATTATGAAGATGAGGAAGAGGATCAGCAATGCCCAGCTTCAGACGGAGCTGGTGGAGATCCTAAAGAACATGTTTCTTCCCCAGAAAAAGATGATCAAAGAGCAGATCGAGTGGCTGATAGAACAGAAGTACATCAAACGGGACGAGACGGACATTAACACGTTTATCTACATGGCGTAGCCTACCACGCCCAGTGCACTCTGGGACGTTTTTTTTTTTTTTAGACACTAGCACTCCTTTGGAGGATTCCATATCTGATTTCAGCTCATTGCCCAGCCTGGCCTGCTGGATGACTGACTAGATCTCAACACATATCATACTGAGAAATTGCTGAAATATCCCTGCCTTACTTCACAAATCTATGAAATTAATAAAAATGAACTTTGAAAGAAATAGAGGAGTAAAATGAGCAGAATTCTGTGTTGGTAATTTATATGCTTCAGATGCATGTCTGTGATCTTGGGCAACTTAAATGCATCTTTTAAATGTGTTTCGTCACCTTTGACACCAACGCCCTAGGTGAAAATATGACTACATTCCGAAAAAGCCATCCAGCTTTGTTTTTTCTGGGTTCACCACTAGCTTATCCTACTGTAGCTCTGAACATCCAATCACATTGCGTTAAGAAAATGTAAAGTTCAGGCCAATTCCTTTTTTTTGTGATTAAATTATCCTCATGATTCACAGCATTGTATGTTATTGCAGAGAATTACAGGGCTCGGGCGTCTTTTCCTCAGTAGTTTTACCCATCAGTTCACAGTCTCTGCTTAGTTTGTCTCCCTAGTGGCAAGTTAGAAATGTACACTGCCGCTGTCCATGGTGCTGATGAGATGGACGGTAGCTTCTGATTATAATACTGCACGAGTAGTATTATGTTGAGTTAAACGCTGATGCCATTGAATAATGACACAATTTCAACAAAAATGACATAATGCATCATCGCGCGCGCGTGTGTGTGTGTGTGTGTGGGGGCATACAATGGTGTCTACCCCGCCGCACATGCTCAGACTAGGAGTCCCCACTTCGCTCGTAGGCCCCTCCCAGACACGCGTGAGAGTGATCCGGAGCTCGGAGAAGAGCCTCGGTTGCACGGGACCGCAAGAACGTCGCTGGATCCCGGGAGGACCGGAGAGAGAGACGCCAACGTGGGACTGGAGTTGTGCTCAGGTATTGGATTATTTCACAAGCAACGAGGCCGTGTTGATCTATCACAGTAGCAGTGTGTGACATCTGATCGAATTTGACACGGTTTAAAATGCGAGACTGTAAATACCCGTACAAACGAGATGAGCGCGCTGATTTATGTTAATTCCGAGCGCGGAGGTATATCTTGCCACCTGACAGGACGCGTGCAGCGGCGGAAAAAAATAATATCGCGCTCTTATTTGATGGAGATTCTTGGCTGTTCCAGGCACAATTTGTCATGTCTTTAAAGCCAATGTGTGAACTAAAAGCCTACTGCATCTCGGTACGTTCGGGTAAAGCAGAGCCCAATTGTTCTTGAACAGGAAAGTAAATCACTTTCCGTGGCACGTTGTTAATTAGTTGTCCCCACGCCTTGCGTTTCTTATTAAGATAAGTTTGACCACCGGTCTGACAGGAGTGTAGTCCCTCAGTCGTTCGCGGGAACATATCATGGTTTAACCCAGAACTGTTAATGCAACAAAATTATCTGATGACATGTTTAGTGTTTGAATCGTAAAACCTTATTGTGCAGTTCCGCCAATATTTGGGTAGTAACTGTCTGTTTGGCCTAATCAGATGAAGTATTTGTAATTATAATACATTACATTGTTTCAATATATTTTCTATGAATTAGATGCATTTGATGACTGTTATTGATTAATAATTACGCAATGGTAATAAATTAGTTTGCTTATTCATTTATTTATGTCTTTCAAGGAGAAGTCATATATCATTGTGCAAAGCAATTTTGTTTTCCATAAAGTATACAGTCAAATTATATGGACATGGTACTTGGTTTCTAGCTGATCTAAGATTATTAGTTAGTTAGGCTATTGATTGGTCAGTTGGTTGAGCAGCCACCATGTTCTAAAAACCAGCTTGACCACCTTAAACTGGAATGACAAATTACTAGACTATCTGGTGTGTTGCTGGTCAAAGTTGGTTTACCAGCTAATGACAATCTTAGACTGACTCGAAACCAGCCATGCCCCCAAAACATTTACTTGTAAACTTGACTTTACTACTCTAACTAGTTCACTAGTTCTGTTCTAGCTGTCATTTGTCAAATTGGAATGACCAACTGATAGCTACATGTTTGTTGCTGGTCCAAGTTGGTTTACCTGCTAATGATCATCTGACTGCCTATAAACTAACTACCATGTTCCAAAATACTGCTATCATGTTAAGATTGATTCTTTAGTTGGGCTAATAACCAATTTACTGCTCTAACTAGTTCTGTTCTATTGCTGGTCCAGTCTGATCATTAGATGGTTAGCCAGCCACTATATTATATAAACCAGTATAACCACCATAAATGTGATAACTAACAAGCATCTGGTTTATTTACCAGCTAATGAGGATTGACCAGCTAAAAAACAGCCACGTGTTCCAAATTACAACCACCATCTAATAACAACCACCAAATTGTATTTTCCTGCAGGGATAGTAAACATTACTAGTTTACTAGTCAAACTAGTTCATTGTTTATTGAAAGAGTGTTAATTAGTACTTAATGCACAATATGTATTTATCGAAACACGCGCTAATATAAGAAAAGGGGTAACACTTTACAATGTTTCATTTGTTAACATTAGTTAAAGCTGCCGTCGGCAAAAAATTTTTGATCATATTCAGTGAAATCGACACTATAATCGGACAGAACAACATAAATAGAGTGGTTTTAGAAAAAAACCCGAGCTTCTAACTCCACCTGGAGCGGGTTATTTATTTAGCTAAATCCACCGCTCCCGGATCATCGGGTCCAATCAGCCATGAGATCTGGCTGTCAATCACAGGTCGAGCACACGCCACCCCTCGCGCACGTTACAATCACATGCACACGCCTGAAGTTTGCGCAGTAAGGAAGAGTGATGGCGGAAAAGATTCCAATTCCTCGGTTAACCTCTAGAGCTAGGAGGTCAAAAACAACACAGGAAAAGAGAACACCTGCTGAAAAGAAAGAAGTAAAGAAAGAAAGCGACCGTGCCCGTAAATAAACCAGGATCAACATAGGATCGGCATTTGAAAGGTGGAGAGATTTATGTGATTTAATTGGGTTCAAGCTGGATGCAGAGCTTGCAGCATTTCTTCTCGACGGGTAATTGTGCTTTATCAACCAGTCACTTTATTTCTTAGTGTTATGTTAGTAATCGAAGTATGTTTGCCCAAATGTGTTGGTATGGATAGCTAACGTTAGCACTTGTTGGGCAGGTTCGTTAGCTTTGTTTGCACTGAAATCCGTGTGAACGTAACGTTAGGTGGAGAAACATGTCCAGATGAAGGGATAAAGTTTGGCTTTTTGGAAGAATCAATGCTACTCTATCTTTCTTACGAGAGTAAGCTATCTGTGTGCTATCTGACTAGCTCCAAATACTCCATGGTGTTGATGGATGCTGATGAGACGGGCGCGTTCACAGAAAATCTGTTGCACACGCACTGACGAACACGAATGCGGTGGGAGGATATTCGTTGATAGTGGGGGAGGGACATTAGAGTTGTAAACATCCAAAATTTTGCCTAAGTCCACTCAATCTGCCAGACTTGCCGACTGCAGCTTGTATTAACTAACATGAACTAACCATGAGCAACACATTTGTTAACAAAGATAATTGGTTATCTTTGTTAACGTTAGTTAATACGAATACAGTTGACATTGTTTGTCCATGTTATAGTTCACAGCGCATTAACTAACATTAACAAATACAACTTTTGATTTTAATAATGTATTAGTAAATGCTGAAATTAACATTAACATTATTAAATGCTGTAGAAGTGCAGTTCATTATTAGTTCAAGTCAACTTACATTTATTTATTTAGCTGACGCTTTTATCCAAAGCGACTTACCATTGCTATATATGTCAGAGGTCGCACGCCTCTGGAGCAACTAGGGGTTAAGTTGTCTTGCTCAAGGACACATTGGTGTCTCACAGTGGATTCGAACCCGGGTCTCTCACACCAAAGGCATGTGTCCACTGCGCCACCCCCACCCCATAACTAATGTAGTTAACTAATGTTAACTAATGAACCTTATTGAAAAGTGTTACCAGAATAGGTTGTTGTTCCTCTGTGCTTTTTGTGTATTTCTGTCAAAACAGTACACAATTATTGTTTTTTGTGACACCAAATAAATAAGAAGTAATATCCAGAAGTGTTGAGATACCTAAAGTCATTCAATTTGTCATCAGTAACCAGATTGCATTTCAAAAGTAACGCATCCAACACTGCAGTACATTTTGAATTGAGCATATTTTGCGATAGTGATGGACTCAGCAATGCATGTTTTAGTCATGGAGTACTGGGATGATTCTAGGTTTACTGTATGGCTGGTGAGATGACATACTAAATGTATTCATGAGGTGGCTGCAGTGACGCAGCTGGGATACCCTGAAATGGTGATTTGTCGGAGATGGGAGGGGGTTTTCATCAAGCTCTTTGGTGCACCCTGTTTCTCTGCCAGCTATTCCAGTGCAGCTTCCTCTCTTGCGCTCTCACTCTTTTTACCAAATATACTTCTAATGCCACAGTAGGAGTTTCAGTCAGTAGTGCACCATGTTGGCCCTGCTGTCCCGTGGGATTCATACAGTGCATTTTCTTCAGGAACTCAATATTCTGGGTCTCACTCTGTTTTTTTTGTTTTGTTTGTTTTGTTTGTTTTTTCCCCCAAATTAAGTGCAATTTTTAATAGAGCAGAGACCATAAACCACATCATTCCACTACCCCGCTTATAAACTTTTATGAGCTAGCTGTGCATAAGTTGGGTGTGAGAGAGAGTTAAAAGGCCTCTATCGGTCTCAATTAGCACATTACATCTGTCATTAAGCTTAGTTTTAACATTGCAAATTCCTAAAGCCAATATGGTGCTTCTGAACAGATGCAGAATCACATAATATTCTTGCTACTTTATTTCCTCAATTGTACTGTTTGGTACCCTGAAGTTTGAATTCCACTTGCAAGCATCAGCACTGCCTTCATGCTTCCTATCGTCAGGAGGACCGTGTAGAGGAGAGAGCGTTTGCTTGTGTGGTGGACATCTGACTGATGTCACGAGTCAGTCACGAGACAAGGCCAGGCACCATCTGCCGTGCTGGCAGTTCAACTGCTGTTTTCATTTCCCCAGCTTCTCCAGTCAAGTGTACTGTACAATCAAGTTACAGCATTTCCAGTACCTAACCAGTCCCTAGCCTACTTGTGTACTCACAAGTTCTCTGTTTAAAAAAAAAAGCATTTCAAATGAAAATTCAGGGTTCAGTGTAAGTTAAGCTCAGTCAACTGCATTTGTGGCCTAATGTTGATTTCCACAAACATAGATTACCACATTTCTTGAAAAAAAAAAGAAGCAAAAATCTGGTTCATAATGAGGCACTTACAATGGAAATTAATTTGTAGCACTCTACAACATCAGGATGATCAGGCCTTTCCTAAATGAGCCTGCACAACTTTTCGTCCAGGCCCTTGTCATTTCGAGGCTAGACAACTGCAATGATCTTCTCACTGGACTTCCAACATGAGCAATCAAACACTTTACAGATGATCAAGTATGGTCTTTAATTAGCCAGAGAGAACATAGATCACATCTCTGTGTATTTAAATAGCTTATGGCAGTGCAAATAATACACTTGTTTCAACAGAAGATTTCATGTAATAAGCTTCATGTTAAGTTGCTCACTGTAACATTGATTTAGCTTTTCTCTAATAAAATGGAAAAATTATGTGTGGTAATCAGTTTGTTTTAAATATTTATAGTATGTATAAATATTTTGATTGACATTTATGTTTATAAATGAAAAAATCGTTTTTAGTTATTTTGTTATGTGCTTTCGTTTTTTTAAGTTTTTGTTTTTATATTTTGCAACCTTTTTAAAAAATAAAGTTTTACATCTAATATTTATATTTTATTTTAGCTTTATTTAAAAAAGTAAATGATTTTTAATAGTTTTAGTTAATAACCACACTGATGGTCAACATTATTCTCCAAATTCTGTTGAGCTTACGTAACCACAACATTCCTTTAATGAACATAATTTATCACTATGTTGTTTGTTTAACATGAAAATATGATGTCATTATTATCATCGCCAATTGACGACATCATCAAGATATGGAAGAAGCTTCATCCTACATTTGCTAACTTGGTATTGCGTGACGATATAATGGAGCTGTTATTATCCGAAGTCTTTAGGCTACGTTTTTTCTGCGGAAATGGTGTAAATGTGGCGGTAGAATGACATAAGCTAGGGTTTTCTGTCATTAGTGCTGAGAAAATGGGCAGAACGCTGAAGACATAATTAATGTTCCTGAAGGTCTGGGAATGCAGATGAATAATTCACCGCAGCTCGGCTCTCAAAACTAGCCTCTGAGAGAGCTGTGATTGACAGACTGCCCATGCTTTTCAGACAAGTCCTTGGAAATGTGCAGAGAAATGGACGGAAGGATCCTTTTTAGTATATTTGAACATAAATGGTGTGTTGTATGGATAAGATGTCATCTGAACTACTTTCAAACTCTTGACTAGCTCTTATAGACTCGTTCAGTCAAAAAAAAGGTATTCCCTGGTCAGTGGAAGGGGGGTGTTAATCCGACACACTCATCCCAGTAGGCATCGCTTTTACTCTACCAGTCGCTGTGGTGAATACAACACTGTAATGATACATTCCAGTTCGACCTGGATTTAAAGCAATGTGTCACAGCAGTGCCGGGGCACGGTGACATGTTGTTCTGAAGGTACAGTTCCTGCCGTGTGAATTCATCTATTCCTGCCAAACTGAGCAAGTGTGTCTTGTAGATTATCAAGACAAGAGGGAAGTGTTCCTTCCAATCAATCTCTAAAAAGCAGTTTCATTGTCATATTTCTTTTGTGTGTCAAGTCTAATTGCATTTTCAGATTCTCTGTCTCGTGGGGTCTGGCCAGGTGCACACGTTTAACTTTGTTTGGTCCACAATTCCGTTTATTTTGGCCCAGAACTGCCCACTTAGACATCTGACCAATGTGACCAATGTGTAGTGATTAAATAGAGTTTGTTTTATTTTATTTGGCACTTAGGATTTAGAGTACTTCGAAAGTTTGGGGTTGGTATGATTTTTTTAATGTTTTTGAAAGGAGATGTTTTTTGGTTATTCTCATCAAGAGATTTATTTGATCAAAAAAATACAGTAAAAACTAATATTTTGAGATATTATTGCAATTTAACAAAGCTATTTGACTATTTTAGTATCATTTAAAATGTTTTGTATTCCTGTGATGGTAAAGCTGAATTTTAAGCATCATTACTCCATTCTTCAGTGTCACATGATCCTTCAGAAATCATTCTAATATGCTGTTGTGCTCCTCAAAAAACATTTCTTCTTATTATCATCTTGGAATCAATTGTGCTGTTTAATGTTTTTGTGGAAACAGTGATAAACCGTTTTTTAGGATCCTTTGATGAATAGAAAGTTTAAAAAGCAGCATTTATTTGAAATGTAAATCTTTTGTAACATCTATTTACTGTCACTTTTGATTAATTTAATGCTTCGTTGATGAATAAATGTAATATTTTCTTTAAAAGAAAACTCATACTGACCCCAAACATTTGAACAGTAGTGTATATGATACTTAATATTAGACCAATATGGAAAAATGAATTAAAATAATGACATGACGGTCACCTTAAAAAAAACGAAACTCAATATACATTTGTGACTATAAATATATAGTTAGCTCAAGTGCCTCAAAAAAAAAATTGATGCTGCTAACCTGTCAAACGTTTCAACCTACTAAAACCTATTCTTCAATACTTCCAGAAAGTGCATAAAGCCACCCATTAATTATAGAACTGGAGATTTCAGTCCCCTTGTTTTTTTTTTGAGCAATATGAACAGACACCAAGCTAGTAAGTAGCATGCAATACGCACATATGTTCCTGAAAAAGAAGGTGATGAGATCTTTACAGCAGCAAGAGCACCTTGTACTGTTTCTGCATCTGTCTTACATTGGCATCTCTCTCTCTCTCTGTTTGTGTTATCCCTCTGTAGGCTGAAAGATGTTCTCGTCTGTGAAGGCCTTTGAGGGGCAGCATTACTCCACCCTCAAGAGGCAGTGTCTACAGAGTGGAGCGCTGTTTGAGGACCCACTGTTTCCGGCCGTAGACGACTCGCTCTTCTACCTGGGGAACAGGATTGGCCGTGTGCACTGGAAAAGACCCGCGGTCAGTGCTTAGAACTCACCATTTACATTTGCAATAATTAATTTAGCAGATAGCAATCTGAATGAGACAAACTTGAGGCCTGCATTGCTTGTGATTCCTGGGTTCCCAAGAGGCTCTTAAGCAGATTCCAGGTTGGAAATGTATTGATTTTGCTTTATTAAATCTTTAAAACAGCACCTTAAAAATTACCACATTCAATTCCTTTTGAAGTAAATCCATTTACATTATTTATGCATAATTCTACCGTATAGGTTTTGCTCAGCTTGTGCTAGTCCGCTGTTTCAGCTACAGGAATTATAAAACTTACAAAATCAGTCAAAATGACCTTACCGGTTGAGCTGGGTACAAAATGAATATTTTTATTCAGCAAGGATGCATTAAATTAATCAAAAGTGACATAAAAGACATTTATAATGTTAAAAAAAAATCTATTTCAAATGCTGTTCTTTTAAACGTTCTAGTGATCAAAGAATATTTATGATATATCACAAATCACTACATCACAAGCAGCTCAGCTGTTTTAAACATTGATGATATGAAATGTTTCTTGAGCATATTAGAATTATTTCTGAAGGATCATGGGGCACTAAAGACTGGAGTAATGATCCTGAAAATGCAGCTTTGCCATCATAGGATTAAATTACTTTTTAAAATATAAAGAAAACGGTTATATTTCACAATATTACTGTTTTTACAATTTTTTTGATCAAATAAATGCAGACTTCTTTCAAAAGCATGAAACGATCTTACACTGACCCCAACCTTGAATAATAGTGTAAGGCAAAACAAGTTTGTAACCACTCGCTAATACTACTTAAATGACTAATACAATCTTAAATAATGAATGCATTTCATTAAATGTAGTTTATGTGCTTTAGTGTTAACAGTTGAAAATATATATGCATGCTATCTTTCTTTTTCTTGTAGTCTACATGCTTAGCAAGATGCTGAGAACACAGCACAGATGTGCTAAAAATAGGATTCTGCTTGTTATCGAGGAATATATATGTTGATCAGTAACATATCGTTCGTGATTTATCAAAAGTATATTGAATAATCTGTGTTAGTCAAGCCAAGGCAGAAGGAAAGGTCAGCCTGAGGCATTCATCCATAATGGAGGTCTGTCATCCATCATCTGATGGCACAGAAATTCCAAAACTAAATTACAGTTTTTGTTTTGTTTTGGACTTTGTTTTTCTGAGAATTGTTACACAGAGTTGTTTTTGACCATACAGTGTCAATGTTAGTCCACAAGGACACATTAGATCTGTAAAACCTCAATGACTGTGGGGAAACAGCCATCAACAGGCTTCTTGAAGCATCATGATGGTTTTCCTGTGCTTCATTTTGGAGTTAACGATACATTACAGCTTCCTATAAAACTATCTGTAACATTTCGAATCCCAGAGATGCTAGGAATGTGATACTCCCCCCCTGCAACCTGTCTTGCCCAGGGGCATACTAAGTGTCAAGCCTGTCCAAGTCAATTATCCCTTTCTCTCACTCACTCACTCCTGGAACGATGCCCGGCCCAGAATCTCATTCGCACTTACGCTCGCTCAAACACACGAGTGAAGTGTTCCAGTGAAGGGGCGTATGAATTGCACCCACAGCAGCTCCTGTGGCCATTAATACAGGTTATAATTGAAGTCAACACTACGATCTGTTCTGTCTGTACAATTCAACATTTAAAAGCTAAAATCTTCCCCTTCTTAATGATCACTGGAGCTGTAGCAGGGAATGTGGGAATGCAGGAATCAAGTGCAGACAGTGCAAATATAACATTCATTGTGTTGTAGTGATACATAAGACCTTAGAGACTGACTAATCATAATCAGACTATTTTTGCATCTTGATTCCTGCTGCTTCTTCTTTTTTATGCTAATGGGACTGTGAGGAATATTTTGGAATTTTGAGATTTGATTTACTTTTTTACAGTTTATTAATGTTCTGTCAAGTTACTATATGTTTGTCTAGCTACACATGCACTCTCAATCTATACTTCCTCAATCTATCCTTTTTTATTACTTCTGTGATGTGATGTATTTCAGTTTATATGGTGGTATTATTACTGTAATTCTTATTAAATTACTGCATTAAGTACACTAACTTTCAAAAGTTTGGGGTTGGTCAAATGTTTTGATGTTTTGGAAGAATCCTTACAAGCTCACAAAAGCTGCATTTATTTGATAAAAAATACAGTAAAATTACTAATATTGTAAAATAGTATTACATTTTAAAATAACTGTTTTCTATTTTTTATTTTTTATTTATTCCTGTGATGGTAAAGCTGAGTTTTCAGCATCATTACTCCTGTCTTCAGTGTCACATGATCCTTTAGAAATCATTCTAATATGATGATTTGCTGCTCAAGAAACATTTCTTATTATTATCAATGTTAACAGTTGTGCTGCTTAATAGTTTTGTGGAAACCAGACCAAATGCAATAATGATGCATTATTTGATTAATAGAAAGTTCAAAAGAACAGCATTTATGTGAGCCTGGTTTCTCCCAAGGTTTTTTTCTCCATACTGTCACCTGATGGAGTTTTGGTTCCTTGTCACTGTTGCTTTGGCTTTTAGCTTGCTTAGCTGGGTACATTTAATATTCAACAATATTATTGATCTGCCTTACTTAAGGTGGACGATGACGCAATTTTCTTCTAGAAGCAAACTTTGTTGTATTATTTTCATGTTATCACTGTGAAGCTGCTTTGATAAAAGCGATATATAAATAAAGGTGACTTGGCTTGAAATAGAAATCGTTTTAACAACGTAAAATTCTTTACGGTCACTTTCAATCATTTTAATGCATCCTTCCTGAATAAAAGTAGTATTTTTTTTAATCAATAATCATACTGACCCCACAATTCTGAATGGTAGTAAGACTGCTCAGCTAATTGGCTAAACTAATAGTTATTATGCTTCACAGAGAAAGCAAGTTGTTAAATTTTTATAAAAGAAACATTATTTTTCTTTGAAATAACATGTGGATAAACCATGCACAATAAGGCAAAGAACATGTATTAATAAAATAAATGGTGCCAATTTTAACTCCATGTTTACTTAAATCACTCAGCATCAAGGAGGTGCCTAATGATTTCAAACGTTGACATGTTGTTTGTTGTCCCTGAACTGTAAAAATGAAATGCTCCTTACTCTATCCATGTTTGACATAGTTGAAGACATTGCCACAAATCACTCTGAATGAGTAAACGCCATTATGAGCTTTAATGCAGTTCACCGCAGCTGCTTCATATTTCACAGTCTTTCCCCCCTTGGGTCCTTGATCACGCTTTTTTAACCACTTACCATTCCTCACTCCCACCCGCTTCCTTTTCTGCCTCCCCTCCTGCCATTTCTGGGCACCTCCACTCTCCAAAAAGAAGAAAAACTGTGTTTTATGAGTTGAAGCCAGTGGAATAGGTGATAGATGGTCATTTATCCAAACTGTGTGCTCAATGGTGTCTGAGTTTGTGTTCACTGATTCTGTGATTGTTCTGGCTGTCTGATTTGTCTTCTTTCAAATCTTTTAAGAGCTGGCCAAGACAGAGTCAGTATGACTCATATTAGTGTGTGAACTCTCAATACATGAGATAATGCGAAATAAGCGGACACAAACATGAAATTCTAAGCCACAGGAGAGGGTTGCCCCTTGGATGCCATTTTGGTCTGTGATTAAAAAGTGTGTGTGTTCGCAGAGGTGTCTGGAGTGCTGAGCTATAACTCAGATGACCTTGCACTCGAATCAGTCAGCTCACCCTTCCTCTTAACACACACACACACACACAAAAACATTACTCCATAATAGCTACCCACCCACAACACTGTAAAACCTCCTCTGAAGAGAACATTCACACACAAACAATATCTTTTCTTTCTCTCTGTCAGTGTCTTTGTCTCAGGGTTTCTTTGTTCCATGAGTGAACAGGGGAGACAATGGACTTGTGAAGGATCTTTAGATATTATGTCCATTTTCAGGCTTTATAGCTGTGAAGGTAATCTCAAAAAACTGAAGACTAAATGCTCGTCAAATAAAGATTGATGTATTGCACATTAGAGACGAATGGTGTTGTCTCGGCCCCTGTGATAACAGGGGCTTAAGTTTTTCTAGGTTAGTCTAAAAACTAAAAAAATATTTTAAGGCATCATAAAAAATCAGCCAATAGACCAGCCTGATGAGGCTTAGACACCGGCAAACCATCATAGGCTGGTACAGGATGTTTTTTCAGCAGGGAAGTTACATTCTAGATTTTTTTTTTACTATTTGTTATATTTATATTTAGCTTTAATACATTTTCATTTCTGTTTTAGTATGTCAACTTAATTTTAGTTTTTTGCCAATGCAACATTTCTAATTTTTAAGTTTTTAACTTTGAGGTTTTTCATCAAATATTTCTATTTTATTTTATTTCAACTTCATTTGAATTGGTGACAACTTTTTAATAGTTTTAGTATTAGGTAACAATAACAACATTGTAGTCAGCATCATTATATTGCCTTCAAATATTTTTTGGACAAATGAACATTGTTAACGTATGGATGAGCTTGGTGAAAATGTCTGTCCCAACCAAAATGGATGTAAAATGTTGGGGGTGGGGGGGGTCATTAAAGGGTAACTAAACCCTAAAAAAGATTTTTTTAGTTAATGATCTGTAAGACTGGGACTTTATTAATGCTGTTCATTGCTTTGAGTAAATTTTTTGACATTTGGGTATAAAGTGTTTTAATTCTACAATTTATGGTGAAAAAACGTCTGAGTGCTGGTTGAACGGTGGCTACTGCAATACTGCAATTTAATTTTCCTATTGGATGTTGTGGTACTGTGTGATGTAAGCAGGCACCAGCTCACCACACGCTTGCCTACAGAGAGACTCAGGTCTCAGGTGCATCCCAGCTTACCAGCTTCCCAGCTTGGATTCCAGCTTAGATAGCTGTGTTTGTAGAGAGTAGACAGCAAGGCAGCTCATTTGAGCTGTAAAATACCTTTGCTTGATGGTTTTTGCTTAGCTGTGTCTCTTTTTTCGTGTGTTTTTTTCTTTTGCTCAAATGCACACTCAACTGACGTATATTAGACAAGTGTTTTATTGATTAATCTGAAGTCTGAGCCCTTTTGAAGGTTTTAAATAGATTTGTTAGATTCATTGCTGCTCACTTGTTGATCATAAATCTGAATCCTAAAGAACTGTCAGAAGTGAGAAGGCAACAATTAATCAAGTTATGATGGATTGATATTTAGTCAGATCAATGAAACTCAAAATAACCTAGCATTGCTTTTAGAGGGACGACAGTGGCTTGAACCAACTCGCCGCACCAAACCGAATTTGTATTCCTGTCTGTTTGAATCAAGCTTTGACTGAAAAACATTATTCTGTAATGACTGACAGAGTGGTAATATCAAAGGGTCTGATGGAAAATCAGTCATGCACTGTGGGTATATCAAGCTTTATATGCAGGCCACAAACAAAAACAGAGATTCAGTGTCACGCGTCTGGGTTTCTTGGCTCTGAAATAGAGAAGTGTGTCTGGCGTGTGCAGTGTGTATGTGTTTTGCCTCATCAATTTGACATCATTGCACTTCGTTCTCACACACCATGGGGGCATGATGACATGTCTCATCTCTAGTGGTTTGCGCGAGTTGTTGAGGAGGTGAGAGAAGCCCAGCGCTGCAAGAATGAAATGTTGCTGGTGTGAGTGCTGGGCTGGATGTGTGCCGGCCGGGTAGCGAGGAGAGTCCTCGTCTGCTGAGCTGTGGAAATGATTTCGGGTAGCAAAATGTGAAAGACATATGAGTGTTTTGAGAGTGAGAACATGTACTGTGAGAACATGTATTTTATACCTCCAGAGGACAACCGAACCAGGAGGGGTGTCATGCTCATATGGATTTTTAGTGCATCCTGGCTCCTTAGGCGAGATAAAAAAATAAAAAAACACAGTTCTAGTACATTCAATCATTTATTCATTGTATTAGTTTAAACGGCTGAAAATGGCTTTCTATATGAATGGGCGATTGAATTATCTATCTATCATCTGTCTGTCTGTATTTCTTTCTTTCTATCTATCTATCTATCTATCATCTACCATCCATCCATGCATCCATCTACCTACCTATCTATCTATTTATCTATCTACCATTCATGAATCTATCTATCCATCTATCCATCTGTCTGTCTGTTATCGGAAGAATCAGCTTTTAAAAGGTATTACAGTTTGTTAGGTGCTTATTAAAGCATTTAGTCTATTACCAGGGCTCATTTGTGGCGGCTCCTCTGAGAGATCTTCAATACGGAGGCAGAATGAGCTATAGCCTGTGAGTTGCTACATTCCCCGCAGCTGCTGTCACTGTGCCCAGTGTATGTCAGCTGTTTAAAGGGACCCAGACCTTTACTTTTAGGTCACTACAAATCTCACTCTTTCCCCGTTGTTTCTGGGTTATGTGTGGTTGTGACAAGGCCGGTGCAGAGGTGTGCTAGATGCTGTCAGAGCAAAACTCATTTGATTTATAACAGCTTTCAGCTGTGCACTACTTCATCTACATTCATAACTATTATTAAATTAATTAAAGAGCCTGTGTCCTGGTTCTGTCTTTTTCAAGTACTTTTTGTGTTTTCACCTCTTTTCATCAATCAAAATGAAGCTAAATCTACTATATTTTTTGGACAAAGTACAATGTTTTTAGACAAGGGGACAGATTTACTAACAGCTTGCACCAATGCAAACTCTGTTTTGGTGTTAAAAAATTATGTCAGGATTTACTAAAAACAAGCAGTGAAATATTAGCACTGAAAAGGGTTTTTGCGGCTGACCTTATTGCATATGCATTTGTAGCAGTTTCCCTTTCAGACGCAACATTTATGGGAGGAGAGTATTTAAATGAATCATGCAAGGTGATTTACTAAGGTTTGCACTAGTCAGTTTACTGGTATTTGCACCATTATTTAACGACCAAAAAAAGCATGTCTTGAACTCTTGGTAGATTGCGTTGGTCATTATTTAAATGATCCGGCTGTGTCTTTGTTCTTTCATTTGCCAGTAGATCATTTGCAGAACTTCCCACTCCTGTCCCATCCCAGCTTTTTTGGTTTTGCGCTCTTACGCAAATTTGCCCTGTTTAGTAAATCTGGCCCATGGTCTTCTTTGCAATCTTTCTTAAAATATATATTTTTTACCCTGGGTGCATGTTTGTTATTCACACAATGATTTTTTTCCCTTCTTCTTCTCACCAATTTCACACTATTCTCTCTCTCTCTCTCTCTCTCTCTCTCTCTCTCTCTCTCTCTCTCTCTCTCTCTCTCTCTCTCTCTCTCTCTCTCTCTCTCTCTTTGTGTCTGTTTCTCCACCAGGAGCTGTGCGAGGATCCTCACTTGTTTGTGGATGGGATCAGTGCCCATGATCTGCACCAAGGGCAGCTGGGAAACTGCTGGTTTGTGGCGGCCTGCACCAGCTTGGCTTCCCGAGAGTCTCTGTGGCAGAAAGTAAGTTAGTGGAGTGTATAAACGTGTGTATATCCTGTATTTAATGTTCCCTCTAAGCTACGACGTTGCTCCCGTGCAGATGGAAAAAGTCCAGAGATACCAAAATATTTGGGAAAAAGCTTGAGATTTCTTGAATCAGAGCTAAATGAAGTAACAGCATTTAAAATGGAGTCCGTCTTAATGTCTATTGGTTTTCAGTATGGAAGTGCAACTGTGAGAAGAGTGTGTGGAAATACTCAGCATTGATTAATTTGCAAGATAAGGAGAGCATCCTTGAATATGGAGGGCATTTAAATAATAATAAAATCAATATGTTAGATTATATGATAATTAAATAATAGTTATTATAAATGATGTATGTCATTGTAATGTAATGTGATGTAATGTAATTTATGTTATTATTATTTTGCTTGGCAACCAAAATTTAATATCATACTATATATGTCAGTCAATCTAATGATAAAATAATTTACATATACAAATATATTGTGAATAATTAATTTATGGGTTTTGAATAAAATGCAATAATGATATTTATAATTTTGATTCACTTTTCACTTGATATTTTGAATAATATTTAATCTTGTATTTTTCAATATTTATCAATATATTTTATATCATATTTTAATTCTTATATACATTGTTTATTGTTAGTTTTATTTTTGTATTTATGATTCAAAATCAAAATTCATATGTTTATATAATATATATATATATTATAATTCTTGAAAAATTATAGAATTATATAATAAATCACCAGGCTCGGATGGATTTCCAGTAGAATATTATAAGAAGTTTGTCGATGAGTTGACCCCAGTATTAACTGACGTATATTCAGAGGTACTTGTGAATAATATGTTACCTGACAGTTTTAATGAAGCCTTAATATCACTTATACCAAAATCTGGACAAAATACGATGGATGCTGCTAATTACCGTCCAATAAGTTTATTAAACGTAGATTGTAAAGTGTTAACAAAATTATTAGCCTCACGATTAGAAGGTATTTTACCTAAAATTATACACAGAGATCAGCTAGGCTTTATTAAAAATAGATCCTCGTCTGACAATATGAGAAGACTATTACATCTCATGTGGATGAATCATTCTAATCTGGATCCCATTGCTGCAATATCACTTGATGCAGAAAAGGCCTTCGATAGGGTGTAGTGGGGGTTTCTTTTTGCGCCTTTAGAAAAATATGGTTTTGGATCAGGTTTTGTGAAGTGGGTTTAAAATCTTTACTCCAACCCTAAAGCAGCTGTGATAACTAATGGAATAACGTCATCCTTTTTTAATCTATCTAGGTCTACCCACCAAGGCTGCCCCCTTAGTCCACTACTTTTTACATTAGTTTTAGAACCGCTTGCTTCAATGATTAGAGAGGAACCAAGAATTAAAGGTGTTTTTGAAGGGGAAAGAGAACATAAATTGCTACTGTATGCTGATGACATAATGCTATTAGTTAAAGACCCTGCGTGTTCCTTACCAATACTCCTTAATATGATTGAATCTTATTCTAAATTTTCAGCTGGCGTAAGTCAGAGGCTATGCCAGTATCAGCAGTGTGTTTTGCTTCCTCAGTCTGAGTGCATTTAAGTTTAAATGGATGCATAAAGGTATTAGATATTTAGGTATCCACCTGAGCCCTAATTTAGAGAATATAATGAATTTGAATATGGAACCTTTGCTACACAAAATACAGTCAAAATTAGATGGTTGGAAAAAGATCTTGTTAACTTTATGTGGAAAGATTAATATATTAAGATGGTGATAGCTCCACAGTGTAATTACATATCGGGATGGTTCCCTTTCAGTCGATAACGTCGGACGTAGTCGACGCCGACTGAAATGGGATCTCGCTAGAGAGCCTGTCTTCTTCGAGTACTATTGAACGAGCCAATGTAATTGGCGTGCGTGATTCGCATCACACACTCCGCCCCCGCGGCGCGGGTATAAATACGGAAGTGGATGCACGCACTAGTTGCCTTTCGCTTCGGAGCCGATCGTTTGATGTCTCTGAGAGTGCTGTTGTCTACAACGAGCGAGTGTGTCGGTGTTCTTCAGGAAGACTCTCCCAGTGCTGGTGTTCTACAGCGCGAGTGCAGCGGTGATCGCGAGCTTTGAGCTCTCAACTGCTGTTTTAACAGCAACAAATTTCTAAATGTTTGTGTGTGTTGATGGCTGGTTAGAGGGCGGAAAAGTGAGTGCTTCACTGTTTCAGTTCTCTGTTCAGTGTTGCCGCGGTCATTCCCCTGTGTGCTCCGGCACTGGTGACGGTCCTATTTTCTGAAAGAGCAACACGGGTGCGTTTAAGTCTTTTTCAAGATGTCATTCCGCCCGTGCGTTTCTGGGTGCGGTCGTTCCCTGTCTCTCTCTGATGGTCACAACTGTTGTGTCACGTGTTTGGCTTACAGCACGCTGAGACAGCTTTTGTGGACAGCTCATGTTTTCTCTGTGGGAACATGACTGTCGCAGTGTTGAGGGCGAGACTCGCCTTCGTTCGCGGAGAGCGAGTCCCCATTACCATGCCCCACCCTCGGGTGCTGTGTGGGATGGGTGACCGGAGGATAGTGTTGGATGTCCCGCCCGGTAACCATTCCCTGTGGGCTCCTCACTCCTCCCTTCCACTGCAACCACTGGAGCCTCCTGTGTTGTCTGCTGGTCCATCTGTAATGGGTGGGCCAGCGGTTTCACTCGGGGCTCCCCTGGAGGACAGGACGCCGATTGCAGCATCGGAGGGTGAGCTGACTTCTAGAGATGATGACTCGGCTGCATTGTCTCCCTCCGGGAGTTCAATGTTGCCCGAGCCGGATCCAGAATTATCAGCTATGCTGAAACGGGCCGCCGAGGCTGCCGGGCTCGAGTGGAACCTCCACCGTGTCCCGTTCAGTCTCGGTTGGAATCTGGAGTTTGGTATCTTGGGGCGGGCTGCGCGGGTTCTCAGCTCGCCGCCCCAGTGCCTTTCTTTCCCGAAATGCATGGAGAGCTTATCAGGTGGTGAACAGCATCTTTCTCTGCCAGAAACTGCCTGACTAGCTTTTCCCCCTCATTACCCTTGATGGAGGAACGGTGAAGGGTTGCGAGGTGTCCCTCCATTGGAACGGTCTGTCGACACAGGTGCACCTGTGTCCGGCGGCCGCTGCCTTTTGGGGGGATCCTCGTCCCCCCCCCAAGGCCTGTGAGTTTCGTCTGTTCCGACGGGCAGAGCTTACAAAGCCTGTGGGCAAGCCCCTTCCTCTTGCGTGCCATGGCGTTGCTGCAGGCTAGGGCACCCATGGCATGCACGAGGGTAATCCAGACCGTGCGCTCATAGGTGAGCACCGCACTGCATCCGACCTCACCCTCCGGGGTACGGGTGTCGTAGCGTGCGTGATCGGTCTGGCGATGTCCACCTTGGTGGTCCAGTAGCGCCTTCGTTGGCTCAGCCTGGTTGGTATGGCGGATGCGGACAAGGTTCGGTTCCTGGTCTCCCCAATTTCCCAGGTTGGGCTGGTCGGCGACGCGGTGGAGAACTGCATCAAACAGTTCTCTGCCGCTCAAGCGCAGACGGAGGTCATCCGGCACATCCTGCCCCGGTGGCCAGCTGCTGCCTCCACCCGCCGCCGGTGGCAGCTCCTCCGCCTGCTCGTCGCCGTGGGCGTTCTCCGGCCGCCGCTCCTGCTGGCCCTCCGCAGCAGCCTCCACACAGGCCTCAGCATGGAGCCGGCCGCAGTAGAGACGCCCAGCCCGCTCCAGGCGCTGCCAAGCCAGGTGGCAAGCGACAGCGAAAGCATTCCGGAGCGGGCCGCCCAGGAATGGATGAGATGCTCTTGGAGTGGCACGATCACTCCCTCCCCCCGGGTGAGGGCCGGGTGGAGCCTTTGTTTGTGTGTGTGTCTGTTCCGCCGCTGGCTCCCTAGAAAAAAAAAAAAAAAAGCGGAGCAAGCGGTACCCACACTTCAAAGAGAGAGCAATTTCATCTGTTCCTGGGTCCCAAGAGGGCCAGTCTGGCGGGTGTGACCCTGTATAGCCTTACACCCCTCAGCTCCCCCTTGGTCGCCAGCAGGCAGCTTGGTGCGTTCGAGGACCCGGTCATCCGCCTTCTCACGCGCCCCCTGCCGCTTGTGGAGACAGGTAAGTGTTGCACAGCACACTAACACCACTCTCTCTACTTGGCTGCCCCACCTCAGGCTCGGCTACCCCGCTCAAGTCAGTGATAGTCATCACATTAGGTGTTGAGCAGACGTGCTCCTGAAAATTCAGTGATATTCATCACACCGAGTGTTGAGCAGTGCTCCTGACTTGTGCGTGCTTATCTTATCCTGCTGGCGAAGGATTTGATATAGCCGCTCCTCCAGCCGGTACGAAGGCCAGTTGTAAACTCGTTCTTCGTGCTACTAGGTGGTGGGTCGTGACCATCTTGGCCCAAGATTGGTCTGCAGCTTTGACCTGAAAGACATGTGCTTCAGATCTCTACCTCCCGCACCGCAGGCCATCCTGTGTGTTGCGTCTAAGGGTGGAGTATCAGTACAGTGTCCTTCCCCTCGAGTGCTCCAGAGCCCGTTGGGTCTTCAGGTCAACTGGAAGGGAGTAATCTCGCCCACGGGCTGAGTATCTCTTTTCTAGTTTTGGAGAGGTACTCGGTCCAACATGTCTCTCCAATGAGAATGTGTTCAGCTGGTGTTGAAGTGAGAAAGGGTCCCACTGAAAGAACTTTCAGAGGCTCCTGGGGTATATGGTAGTCGCAGCCTTTGGCTCCCTCCATATGTGACCGCTTCAGCGCTAGCTTCACGATCGAGTCCCGAGGTGACCGTGGCAGAGCAGCTCACCCTGTGTGACTATAGTTCATCCCGGTCTGCTGCCAAACCCTCTTCAACAGAGGGGCCATGTACAAAGGGCGTGTTTTAACGGGGGCCTGGGCGACCCCCGACTACACGGGCATTCGTGCCTCGAGTTGTTAGACATTGCGACCGTTGCGCAAGCTTCCCCTGCATGTCACAAACTCACCCGTCACCTCCTCCTTGGAGTCAGACGCTTCTGAGGGCGCCTTGTTCCACTCCTCCCGCTTACTCAATCGTGCCGCCATCGAGCCTCACGACAGTTATAGCCAGAGCAAGTGGAGACTCCATCCCCTGGGTCCGGCTGGGTCATGACCATTCCGGGGCTGCTCAGTTGCCCCCCCGGTTTTATTTTTCCGCCAGTGTTTGGGTAAACCGAGCGGACTACCCTTGGACAAACACTGGGTCTCAGCTGCCCCAGGGGCCCGCAGAAATGCGTTTAACCCCAGTGAGCCTTCTAAAAGTGACTGCGACTCATGATCGCCTTGCGCCTGCTCAAGTCAGTGAAATCATCACTCTTCATGTTGAGCAGAATTGCTCCTGAAACTCAGTGAGGTTCATCGCACTCAGGTGTTGAGCAGCAATGCTCCTGTAGCTCTGTGAGTTCATCACAGGTAGCTCAGTGAATTCTTCACACGCAGTGCTGAGCAGAAATGCTCCTGGTGCTCAGTGAAGTTCTTCGCACTCAAGTGTTGAGCAGAAATGCTCCTGCAGCTCAGTGAGTTTATCACACTCAGGTGTTGAGCAGTAATGCTCCTGAACCTCAGTGAACTTGTCACACTCAAGTGCTGAGCAGAAATGCTCCTGTCGCTCAGTGAAGTTCTTCGCACTCAAGTGTTGAGCAGAAATGCTCCTGAAGCTCGGTGAGTTTATCACACTCAGGTGTTGAGCAGGAATGCTCCTGAAGCTCAGTGAACTTGTCACACCCAAGTGCTGAGCAGAAAATGCTCCTGAAGCCCAGTGATCTTCACATGTTGTGTTGAGCAATGCTCCTGTCTTTTGCGCCCGTCGCTTGCACCTACGTGCCAAGTCAGGAGAGGAACAGGTCTTCATAGTTGCCCCTTATTGGCCCAACTAGACCTGGTTCCCTTCAACAGCCTTCCTGACTTCCCCTGAAAACTCTTTCGGGGACGGGGCACGATGGCACACGCGTTCTTCCCCCGGGCGGTCTTACATCTGAACGCGGAGGTTCAGGTGGCTATCACAAGAACATGTGATAGTTACCATCACTTCTGCGAGCACCCCCTAGAATTGGGTAGGTGCTTACGCCTTTAGAAGTGGAACCTAGTCGTTGAGTGCGTCTTCTCTCCAGAGGAGATCCTGAAAGCTTTCGATCACTTCAGTGCTCTCTTTCCTGCAAAATGGGTTTCAGTAGGCTGTTTTCCTTCACCCTCAAAATGATGTTGCCTCGGTGTTTAAACGACGCTCATCGTGTTGCAGAAGTATGCAGAAGCACGTTCTGATCGTCAGGTTCCTGAGGAGCAAGGTCTTGTAAATCCTTGTGTCCCTCTTTATCCTCTTGGGCCTTGTCCCTGGTGCGACTGCACTGCAGAGACCGCCCCTGAGCCACTGCAGGCAGTGAGTTAAAAATTCTGTTATATCAGTTCTCCTGCTCGCGTGGTCTCTACTAGAGGGTAGGGACTTGCTCGCTTTCGGTCAACGTATTGTGCCTGGAGTCTGGGCCGGCTAACTCTCACAAGCTGAGACCCCGGCTCGGATTGTGCCCAAGGTTCCTACCTCTCCCGTAATAGGAGCAGGTGGTGAGCCTGCAAGCGCTGCCCTGGAGGAGGCAGATCCAGCCCTGGCTTCTCTGTCCGTTCGCTTGGACGTGTACAGAATGCAAGTCATAGACCTCAGACCAGCTCTTCAAATATCTGTCGGAATTCAGCAGAGAGGGAAGGCTGTTTCCATGCAAAGTTGCACTTAGTGCTTGCCTTCATTTCGGCAAAGATCCGAGATGCAACATGTCCACTTAGGTGTTGAGCTCCTCTATGATGAGTGTAAAGTGCTCCGCCTGGGCGTTGACGATATACTTTGCTAAACAGATTCTAGAGTTGGGGGCTGGACGACACCTAGTTGAACCGCTGCTTCCCGTGGGCTCCCTTCTCATGAAGCCAGTTTCACCGTGAGCCCGGTTCAAGTGTCGGCTTGCTGCGCCATTCCCCTCCTATGGACTGGATACGTGCGCCTTTCTACTCCAGTTGAGTTCCCTTAAAATTGAACCCTTTTGAGTTCCTCCACACCCCTCCGACGTCGGACGTGCGGAACGTCTGGTGTTAGGCCTACCACTCGTAAGCAGTGTGGAACCTGTGTTAGGCTGGGTCCATATGTTGCGGTCCCTTCGGTGACCCCATATGTGTATTCTTCCACGATACGGCTCCCTGCGGTGAGCCCGTGTCTTCCCTCAGCAGAGTCTCTCTGCCGTCACTGTCCGGTGTGTCTCCCCCCGTCTTAGGCTGGAGCCACCCCAGTGACATTCCATATGTTAGACTGCCCGGTTTCCGCCCAGTTCATATGTGTATTCTCCACATTACCTCCCTCGGGTTGGATGTGGCTTCCGCAGCGTCCCTTCCTTCCAACGTACGGGGAACGCTTTCCCAGTGGTCCTGTAGGAACAGCAGTGACTTCCCTGGCCTAAGCCCTGTCCTTCCCCGCCTTAAGTTTGCGGGGGCATCAGGAGGCTTTGGTTTAGGCACTGGAAGGTGGCAGCGTTAGTGGAGTGTTCAATGGTTGATCCCATTTCAGTCGGCGTCGACTACGTCCGACGTTATCGACTGAAAGGGAACGTCCTGGTTGCGTATGCAACCCACCGTTCCCTGAAGGAGGGAACGGAGGACGTAGTCCCCTTGCCACTACCGCTGGACCACCGCTGACCCCGGGTTACTCTCGGCTCCTCAGCGAAAAGCAACTAGTGCGTGCATCCACTTCCGTATTTATACCCGCGCCGCGGGGGCGGAGTGTGTGATGCGAATCACGCACGCCAATTACATTGGCTCGTTCAATAGTACTCGAAGAAGACAGGCTCTCTAGCGAGATCCCATTTCAGTCGGCGTCGACTACGTCCTCCGTTCCCTCCTTCAGGGAACGGTGGGTTGCATACGCAACCAGGACGTTCCTCTAACTATGCCTCACCAGATATATAAACGATATAATGTTGTGATTAAGAATTTTTTGTGGGAAGGGGAAAAAAAAACAGGATTGGCATTAATAAGTTATGTTTGCCCAGAGATAGGGGAGGTTTAGCATTGCCGAATTTATAGCTCTATAAAATAGCATTTGAAATGTCTAAGATCGCTAGACACTGGGGGAAGATAATTTAGATTTAGATTAGATTTAGGGTATTAAAGGGTTAGTTCACCCAAAAATAAAAATTCTGTCAGTATTTACTCATGTTGTTCCAACCCCGTAAGACCTTCGTTCATCTTCGAAACACAAATTAAGATATTTTTGATGAAATCTGAGAGATGGATCATTCCTCCATACTCTTCCATAGGCTTCTTCGGGGATTGAACTTGCCGGCCTCGAAAAGTTATTAAAGACATCGTTAAAATAGTCCAAGTGACTACAGTGGCTCAATCTTAAGTTTATCAAACGACGAGAACACTTTTTGTGCGCAAAAAACAAACAAAATTAACGACTTTATTTCAACTATTCATTTCCTTCTCTGTGGGCCTCGACTCAGTTCACCAGTTTAACAGCGTACGCTTCTGTTGTTGCACGTCACACGCATCACACTCATGACCAGCGTCGGCCAATAGTGAGCCTACGTGTGACGTAGCTCTATGCAATTAAACTAGTTTAACTGACTAGAGGCCCATAGAGAAGAAAATGAATAGTTGAAATAAAGTCGTTATTTTTGTTTGTTTTTGCGCACAAAAAGTAAATTCGTCGCTTGATAAACTTAAGAATGAGCCACTGTAGTCACTTGGACTATTTTAACGATGTCTTTAATAACTTTTCGGGGCCTGCAAGTTCAATCCCTGAAGAAGCCTATGGACTAGTATGGAGGAGTGATCCAGCTCTCAGATTTCATCAAAATACCTTAATTCGTGTTCCGAAGATGAACGAAGGTCTTAAGGGGTTGGAGCAACATGAGGGTGAGTAAATACTGACAGAATTTTCATTTTTGGGTGAACTATCCCTTTAAGAACATGCATGTAAACCCGCTCACTGATCCATTATACTGTCACACATGCGTTTTCTTTCTCAACTGTTTACGTTCACTTAAATTGTGAACGTTCAAAACATAACTGTTTATGTGAATACTCACCAAGACCAGCATTTTGGTATTATTTTGTGTGTATTTAACTTTTTAAGCACAATGAGCAGGGAAAATTAACTCAATTTAGTACTTTATGTGCTCACACTTTGGGTTTGAGTAAAATTATGCACAAAACGTGCAATCCCACGCCGAAATTCAAGCCCTGTAACACCAACAATATTCATCTGGAGCAAATTAGAAGAGTTAGAAGAGTCGGGTTTGTGTGTCAACTCGCTGCTGGAGAGATCATGAGAGAGCGAGAAAGTGCTGCTGGTATTGTGTATCTCTTCTGCGGAAAATAAATATTGGAAACGTTTCAGATATTTCAGTATCGATATGTATAGAAAAATCAGTATTGTTGACAACACTACATTGCACTTTTATTTATTTTATGTTTATTATTTCAGATACCTTTTTAAAAGACTACAATTGAAAAATCTATATATTAAATATAAAATTAAACTGGCCAATGTGGCTAGTAGGAATGACTATTACACGCCACTGCTCAAATACACCCGCATTTGGCAGGAGTTGTTGTCAAGCCTTGTCTGTCAAAATATCTATATGTTATATCTTATATATTGAGTGTGTTAAGCTGTAAGTAAAACAGTCTTTATGAGCTTTATTAGCAGCTGTAAATTGTAGGCTGCCATAGGAGCTGTGTGCTCTTATTAGAAACCATTACCTGATGATGGTTAAACAGGGGAGAAATCTGCTCACCTGTGGCTTCATGAATGTACACACACACGCACACACACTCACACACACACACACACACACACAAACTTTGTAGTCCCAGCCGGTACTACTGTAAAAGTATTTCAGTTTCTGTTTGTAGCTTTGATGGTGGTAGACGGGTAAAGAGTGCTATTGTTTTCTGAGCTGTTAATTAGTCATAAATGTTAAGTTTCAGTCTCCCTGCATCCTCCCCAGGGTGTGAGGTGTTTTCTCCTGCCTGGGGAAACATTTCCTCTCCCCTAGAAACACATCACCATGAAGGAGATGACTTATGGGCTTTCCAATGTGACTACTCTCCCCCGTCCTGCCATTTGTTTTCCTGACAGGGTCGGGCATTGATAAATGAGAGTGTGTGTGATACTATCTATGCCCTATGTCTTTGCAGTAACCTTTTATCCCACCCAATCACATTCACTCAGTAGGGATACATCATCAAGGGCAGCGGCTCGCAACCATGGGGCCTCAGCAAACTTCCAAGGCAGACACAAGATAACTTCAAATAATTTAAAACAAGACAAAAAAAGCATTCGAAATAAACCAAAACAACTCAAATTTAATTCACACCCTCAACTTTTCTTTAAAGAACCAGTACTACCACAGTCTACAAAAACCTCAGGTAGTCTCATTATAAAAGTGTAATTTCTAAATCTGGAGAAGTCTTGTAAATGAATAAAATCTTATAACTCCATGGGCATTTGTATATATTTTATAAATATACTTATATATTATTATCATTATTTTTATTATCCTTAAGTTAATCCTTATCCAGAAAATCATGAACAACTGGAAGAGTCATGTCGCTTTCAAATATTGTTGCGGAGATTGGGGCGCCTTGGAGTCAAAAAGATTGAGAACCACTGCTCAAGGATACTGCCATCATAACCCAGTAAAGTTATTTGCATCAATTATTCAATGGATTAATGACTACGACTACTAAAAGCACAAGTTTTGCTTTTATTCATGAATAATTTCACAGTCACAAAAACAGCTAAACATGAACAATCAATCACACAGAAACAGGTCATCAAACTGCATAAAATATTCAGTTGCATAAAATATAGGTCTTTAGGAACATAATTTTATGGTCTAACTAATTAAAAGTACTGGGTCTAGGTTAAGCATACCGATAAAGCTATCGTACCCTTCAGGTTCTCTCACTTGGAGATCTGGAATTCAATGGAGCAGTCGATGCTCTCCGGATTCAAGCCGTCTTCAAAAGCGAACAGGAAATACATCACCTTACGGACTTTGGCCAGCTCGGCTATCCTCTCGCCGAACTCCTGGGCATCAGCCTCATAGCATTGGATGAGATCGTCGTCTGTGCTTTTCCAGAAGAGCCCTGTCGGTTCGAGGAGCTGGCGGGTCATGAGATAGGTGAGGTCGGGCGTCCAGAGCTGGGAGGTGGCAATGATGTTGAGGCGGCCAGGGGTGGACATGCGGATGTTCCAGCGGATGAAATGCAGGGCCTGTTCGGAGAAGTCCAGGCGGTAGACGTGCTCACTGAGCCTCAGTAGACGCTCTCCGTCCTGGCGTTTCTGGCCCCGCTGCTGCAGAGACTGTGCGCGCAGACGCATGATCTCTGTCAGCTGTATATCAGGGTTGAACATCAACTCAAGAGACATGTTCCTAGTGAAGATGTTTTGAAACCTGACTGCAAATTTCTTCTCCTTGTTTTTTTCCTTTTTTTTTTCTTGCCTAGCCGAATTAGGCTTGTCATGCACCGCGTGACCTCCTCGGCTCTCTGCTGATGTCTTCTGCCGTGTAAGTGCCACAATGAGCCTTTGCGCCCTGAAACCAACTTATTTCACACTGGGAGTTTTTGTTTAGATGTTTGTTGCTCTCGGCAACAGCAGTGCCGGGTTCAAGAGGGAATTTGAGACATCTGTGTTTGCTACATGTGTGTTTGTTTCACATTCACCTTTCCATAAAGTTTACCTGGAACAGGAGCTGATTCTGTTAAAGGTTAACAGAACTGTGTGCTTCACCTGCTGTCAGTATCACAGTGTCCAGATAATGGACCTGCTCCTCTTGGAACAATTACCACAGAGGTGTACTTGAAAATCTAATCTCTGTACTGTCCCAAAGGACTTGCTCAGGATGAAAGAGATGTAGTTCTGCTATACAGTCTCCAAATCACCCTAGTGTCCTACCCACAATAGACTTTAACATTGAGGAAAACCTGCATCTACCTGCATTTATGAACATTTAAAGCGATAAGCAATGATCCATTAAATATTACACTGAATAATATTGGAAATTCATCTGGTTTAGTGTTCATTATTATACAGATTTTTGGTGTTATCATTTTTTTTTTTTTTTTGAAGAAAAGATAGTTTAAAATTAGTCAATATTTTTTCATGTCATATTTAAGTAATTTTATCCATATTCCTCTGACTAAAATTAAAATTATTTAAGTCTGCGGATATATTTAGGTATAAAATATAAAAAAAATAGCATTCACAGTAGTTGACAATAAAATAAAAAGCACACTAAAACTAAACTGAAAAAAAATACATATATATATTAATAAAATTAAGAAAAAAATATTAAAATGACAAAAGCAAAACACATTTACTAAGACTAAAATTAAAATTAAAACTGTAAATATAAAAATAAAAGCAAATTAAAAATATTAATAAATACTATAATAGTTTATAAATAATAATAACTACACTAAAAATAGGTGTGTGATTTGTCACCACTTCTAGTAAGCACTACATGTCATTTCTGTGTCTTTGAAGGTTATTCCAGACTGGAAGGAGCAGGAATGGGATCCAGAGAAGGAAGACTCTTATGCAGGAATATTCCACTTCCGTTTCTGGCGGTTTGGGGATTGGGTGGACGTGGTGATCGATGACCGTCTCCCCACAGTGGACAACCAGCTGGTGTACTGCCATTCAAATGATAGCAACGAGTTCTGGAGTGCCCTTGTGGAAAAAGCCTATGCCAAGTAAGCAGTTCAGGCAGCAGACAAATTAAGAAGAAATATATACAGAAATTAGCATTAAAGTGTGATGACAGTGATGCTAAATTCTTTCTCTATACCAATCAAGAGTTTATGGTTGCTACGAAGCATTGGATGGTGGGAACACGTCCGATGCCCTGGTGGACTTTACTGGTGGCGTTTCGGAACCTATGGACCTTCTTGAGGGCCAGTTTGCTCAGGATGAAATCGGCAGAAACCAGCTCTTTGAAAGAGTGCTCAAGGTCCATAATCGAGATGGCCTTATCAGCTGCTCTATCAGGGTGAGAGATACAGATACAAAGTCTGACTATATTTACATTTTATTTTATTTATATATATATATATATATATATATATATATATATATATATATATATATATATTAGTACATTTTAATTAAAACTTATTATTATATTTATTCCCATGTTAATACATTGTGGAAGCATTTTTTGTACGTTATTGTGTCTCTCGTGTCTCACGTTTGTCAAGATTTGTATTCAGACACTCATCCATCTATTAATCCGGCCATCCATAATTTTTTTCTGTTCTCATGTATTTTCTTTCATAAAAGTATACTTTCTCAAAGTCAAAGCAATCTCTGATTGTGTGTGACTTGCTTTCCAATGGTCTGTGAAACTTCATCTTCATAGATGAAAGCTTTTTTTACTATTATTATAAAATATCATAGAAAATGCCTCTTAATACTGGAGTCCACTAAGAGAACTCCATTGTGTGTTAGGCATCATTTAGGATTCAATTTAAACAGCATTATCTGATGTACCAGACAGATTTGTAATTTAAGCAGATTGTTTGGTGTTCATAACAGAAGCAACTTTATCAAGTTTCACTTTATGTTCAGGGCTTTTGTTCAAATGTGCAAGCGAAAATGGCTGTTTGCACTTATGTAAAAACCTCCTTTTTATACGCAACATAGTCCTTCGATGTGACTCTCCGTCCGTCCTTCCAACCTACAGTAGTCTTGATAATGTCGACACAATTGATTCATGTCACATAGAGCTTACACACCAATACATATTGTCAGCTTCATTTGCACAGCAAGGCCTCTGCTCATTGGAGTGTAATAAATGGGCGTGGCTTGTATCCTACTGATTAACATCTCTTTAATTCACTGTACCATGAAATAATGGCCCATGTTTTCATAATCTATAATTCACAGACAGTGATTGTGCTTGCATTCTAATCAAGGATAACAATGATTATGCTTTAAGATAGACTTTATAATGTCAGGTGTTCAGCAAACTTACTGAAATTTGACCTTCGTGTTCAGGCAACCACAATAGAGGACATGGAGGCAAGACTGGAATGTGGGTTAGTGAAAGGACACGCATATGCAGTGACTGACGTTCGTAAGGTTCGACTGGGACATGGCCTCCTGGCGTATTTCAAGTCAGAAAAGCTACAAATGATCCGCATGAGGAACCCGTGGGGCGAGAAGGAGTGGAGTGGACCCTGGAGTGACAGGTGAGACTGCACCCTCATGGATTGGAGGTCATATAGCATCTAGACCATATCGTACAGCAGGTTTCCCAAACTGTGCTCCATGAAACCCTTGGGGGGTTTTGAGTTTACGAAAAGCTAATAATTGATTGATTAATTCATTATTTAATTAATACATTTTTTTATTTATTTTTTATTATTATTTGTTTACCTGTGTTTCATGGGACCATTAACCGACATCAGAGAACCGGGAACATGCAAATGTACTGTCAAATTATTGAAATATTAGCTTAAAATCTCAGAGGGTACTTCAAGTAAATATTGATTGTCAAGGCTGACAAAAAGTTTGGGACTCATTGGCATATGGTGTCAACAATAATCAACAATGGCTTTTTTTTTTTTTGCCATTTTTATAGCAGGAAATGTTGGGAGATAAGTTGCAAGCCAGACTCAAACCCAAATTTCCCACATGAGTGCCAAAGCTCAATGTTTCAGAGCACTTGTTTTACGATGTGGCATTTTAATCAGACTTACACATCTTCCCAACAGTCAATTCTAAATAATCGCTACAAAAACAGTGCAAGCATATTCAGAAATGATTTATCTGTTTTACCTTTTCTACTCTTTTTGCAGTATTGTGCTATACATCGTCAGAGACTAGAGAAAACCATTTCTCTCCCTCCTCCTAAGATGATTTTATTATAAATAACACATAGCCAAAGTGTCTATTCTTATCGCTGGCTGGTGTGAAATTGAGAAATCAAGCAAGGCAGGCTGGTATAAAATAGCAAGCGGCTGTGATTGAACGCAGAGGTCTGAGGGTGTTTAGACATCCACCTCCTTTCATTTAAATAACTGTGTTGTCGCTTGTTTGATGACACCTACCCTATATATCCACCACTGTAGCGAAGAGCATATTATTAAAATGGGGCTGTGTAATTGGAGAGAGGAAAATCTTGACAATCCTTCTCATCACTCTTTGTTGAAGTGCTACAACAGTCAGGCTTATATTGGCCTCTGAATTATTTACTGGCTAGCCAGAAGAATCTTATTGAGGTGAAAGCAATCTTTCTTAACATTTGTGCTTGATGAATTATTTATTGAGGGCTTGATTAGAAATACCATACTTAGTGACGTGCTCTATTTTTTCACAGCATTCTAGAAAATCTTATGCTGGGTACACACCAAAAGATAATCGGGCTGATTTTGTGCCGATTTCCCCCCTTCCATCCTAGCTATGTCCCGATTATCTTAATGGTTCTACAGATTATTTTATCATATTTTCCTGTGGTGTGAGGTGTGTTAAGAGTGTCTGAACCTGCTCGGAAGAACGTCGGAGCCGCCTCGATCGCGAATCAGATCAGAAATCCTGATGTGTGGGGGGAACCCCGAGGACAAACGTGCGCACACTCTGTAAATGATCACATGAAACGTAACAATATCCAATCAGAAAGCGAGATGATGGAAGACGGAAGCCTAATGAACGCAGTCATGGCGCAGCACAAAGTTAAATTGATGTTGACAGCAGAGATGGAGGATCAGCTTGTTGATTTGTGGCAACAGCACGAATGTTTGTACAATGTGGACAAGGAGAAGAGTTGGTCAGAAATAGCTTCTGCAATGTTATTACCAGGTAGCTAACCCAATAGCACCCGATTTTTTGTGTGTTTGTGTGTGTGTCTGTATATGATTGTGTTCTGGCAACCTACATAATGAGGACCCATATTTAATCAAATGTAAAAATGCTGAAAGTTTTCTGTGTTGTATAGTTTAGGGCTAGAAAATGTAATTAGCTCAGTATAAAAACCATTCCATATAAGGATAGGTGTACCTGTACACGTGATGTGTGTGTGAGAGAGAGAGAGAGAGAATTATAGGCATATTGAACTATAAATCAATACTATATAAACCAAATAAATACTATAGTTAGCTTTTTATTTTTAGAAAAACTATGGTTAATTTGTAGTTATCATGGTTTAACTACAATATCCATGTTTTATTTTTTTATTTGTAGTAAAACCATGGTAAATTTTCGTAAGGTGAGAGAGACAGATTGATTAATTGTGCATTACCACAAACTTTTATCTGAGAAGTACACTAAATTCCCACCGTCTCCACGACTTCACCCAAACCCTTTTCTTTTTTTCGCGTAAATTTTCTGTGAAAAACATTCCAAACACTATAATCACAATTTCTTCCAGCATATCATTTACCATGCTTATTCTGAGGTCTCGTGAGATTTCCTGTGTTCACAGTCGAGACTCTGGTTGAAAATCTGTTTGTGTGTGGTGTGCTGTCTTTGCCACATCATGGCACACCACACACTATAGTAGCAAAACCGTTAAATCTAGGATTTTTCATCCTCATGTTTGTGGTCTATCACTTTTTGAAAATCGTATGAGATGTAAAAAGTCTTTTGGTGTGTACCCAGCATTAGTTGATGGTTATGGACACAGGCTGTTGTCAGTGTATATAGTGCTGTCGTGTGTGTATCTTTATTTCTCACAGTCTGGTATACGTCAAGTAATTACTGGTCTGTTTTGTAGCTCAGAGGAGTGGAAGAAAGTGAGCAAGAGTGAGAGAGAGAAACTGGGCGTCACTGTTCAGGATGATGGAGAGTTTTGGTGAGGCTTGCTCTGATCTTACCTTCTAGATCAGTCTAGATCACTGTCTCTGATCAGATGGGTTCCAAAAGTTTAGACCATTGTTTATTATAATAAAATATTTATTATATTATATTATATTATATTATATTTAACACTTCACAATAAGGTTAAACTCATTAACATTCAATACTTCATTAGGTATCATGTAGTAACAATTACATTTTTTACAGCATTAATCTAGATCAATGTTAATTTATTTATAAAAATACTATTGTTGAGAATTTATTATTATATTATATTATTTAATATTTTACAATAAGATTAAATTCATTAACATTCATTACTCCATTAGGTATCATGTACTAACAATGAGCAATTTTTTTACAGAATTTATTAATCTAGATTAATGTTAATTTATTTATAAATATAATATTGTTTAGTGTTTATTATATTATTTAACATTTTACAATAAGTTTCTATTCATTAACATTTGTTACTCCATTAGGTATTTATGTACTAACAATGAACAATTTTTACTGTTTTGAATATTTTGAAAGTAAAATATGACAGGTGAATATGGATCATTTAATTTTTAATAATGAAAATGTGTTTGACATTTTTTGAATTGAAATATTCACAGCTTAAATATTCAACCATGTTGAATTCCAGCCCATAAAAATGCAAGCCCTAAAAATAGAATGCATTAAAATGTAAGCATGGTTAATGCAATGCATATTTTTTTTCAAGTTGGGCAATTCAACAGGCTATTTTGTTTCAAAACATATGGCATTATTTTACTTCCATAACTGCATCACCAGGATGAACTTTGAGGATTTCTGTCACTACTTCACCGACCTGATCCTGTGTCGACTGATAAACACATCTTACTTGAGCATTCATAAGACCTGGGAGGAGGAGGTGATGAGGGGCTCCTGGATCCACCGAGACGACCCGCTCCGCAACCGCTCCGGAGGCTGCATTAACCATAAAGCCACTTTTTTGCAAAACCCACAGGTCAGTGTGCCGGTGGGAATGTGCCTTGTAAAATGTTGTTCTTGTCCTGGAGGCATTAAAGCTTGCAGGTTTCATTGGAGTGAGATATCGCATGTTTCTGCCCACAGTATGTTTTTGATGTGAGAAAAGTGGAAGATGAGGTGCTGATCTGCCTGCAGCAAAAGGAACGCAGAGCTACTCCCAAGGAGGGCAAAGGCGAAAACCTGGCCATTGGATTTGACATCCATAGGGTACAGAATTACATGCACACATAAATATCTTTATTTCACATTCCAGCACATTACTAGCCTTCATATCTGCTGGTCATATTGTATAAGAGACTAAAGCCAATGCTATAAGAATGAAAAAAAAAAAAAAGGTATTTTATCAGTCCATGTAATATTTCTGTCTTCATTAAGCCTCTTTCCAACCACTAGGTGGAGCTGAACAGAAAATACAGAATGCACACAGCTCAGCAGAAGGTCGCAGGGTCGATCTACATCAACTCTCGCTGCGTCTTCCTGAGGAAAGAGCTTAAGGAGGGGCGTTACGTCATCATCCCCACAACCTTTGACCCTGGTCAACATGGAGAGTTCCTGCTAAGAGTCTTCACTGATGTGCCTTCAGACTGCAAGTAAATTAGTTTTCTGAGAAAATCACTGAGAAATGCACTGCATTGTCCTATTTAACCCTTTGCCATATTATTGTTTTTCGTTTTTTTCATTTACAGTTTCAGTTGAAATATGTAATACAAAGTGGACGTGTACCTGGCAGTGTTATTTTACTATTATTTATATTCTATTATAGTTAGTGATAAACCAAAATTAAAATTCTGTGCCGAAACGGAAAAATTCAGGATGCAAAGTGACTTTTTTAATGTATTTATTTGATTTTTTTAAATAATTGTATTAATATTATACTTTTTGATTAATTAAAATTTTTGGAAAATGAAAATTTATTTAAAGGGGTGGTTTACTGCTTTATTTCTTTGCATGATTGTGTTTATGGGGTGCAATATAACATTTCTTCGTGTTGTTGTTTTTTATGCCTTATTTTTTATAAATTTCACCTTTATTGTAAGCCGCTTTCTCCTCTGTCATTTGAACGACCGTTTGACTTCCTGATTCTATGAAACCACTCCCTCAGAAACAGGCAATGGGCTCAGATTGGTTAGTTTGGCCGGTGTATTGCAATTGGCTAAACTGCGTAGCGCACGTTGTCCGGAAACTTCACGCCCATTACCTTTACAGGCGAAAGTTTCATGTGCTCCTGTCAAATGTAAATAATGGTGTCAATATCAGTTTGAGCCAGAATCAGACCCAGAAAGCGGCAGTGAAGAGAGTCAAGCAGAACCTCCCCAAACACGGCTCTTACAAAACATTTCTGAATGGTACATTTTTGTATTATTATTATTCTATTCTACTATTATTATATAAGAATTTCGATACGCTGTTACTTGAAAATGCTACTGCTGCTTGTTAGCTTTTGAGATTTTCTCCTGATTAAATATTTAATATAACTGAATAAATGACGGAGTAATACCGTTTTTTTAAAGTTATTGTTTTATCGATATAATGAACAACCGTTTATCTATTCACAAAACTTAGTTTACTCGGTGTATCGTTTTCTTTAGGTGTACATGTGGCAACTGTGTTAAAATGCCAACAGAACGTGAAAACATCTGATAACAGCAGCTGAAGTTTGCTGTTGCGATTACATATAATTTTTTGAACTTAATACACGTTTGTCTTATATACACACAAAATAGCATCGAACTAACTGGCTACTATAAACAAACAGCGTTGGCATTGGTTTACGTTCTTGATCAAATCGAAAAATTACGTCATAAAGTATACATGGAAAATACATTTACAAAATTAGAACATAATTACAAATTCAGGTCCAAAATGTTTGTACGCATTTGTTATAGACACACGAAATAGCATAACTAAGTGGCTACTAAAGGCAGCGCTGGCATTTGTTTACGTCCTTGATAAAAACTAAAACATTACGTCTGAAATTACACATGCAAATACATTTAAAATGATTAAGTCTTACTTACTGGCTGTGGCCCAACAACTGTTGCCTCTGGTTTTAAAGTTGGAACTGCTTCATGCTTTAGTAGCAGTTTGTTGTTGAATCCGGCATTGAATTTGTGGAGATTCTGGAAGCTGTCTTCCGTAAAATGCGCAGCACAGAGAGCTAAATTACGCTTGTAATTTTCAGGAACATAATCAAACATAAATTGTTGCCATTGTTGACGAACTACAGCGTCCGTAGGAAGCCCGAACACAGGAGACCTGACAGCTGGGTGAAAATAACACACTTTCGACGGCATGGCTACTACTCTCCACTATAACTCTTCCGCTTCGACAAAGCCGCAGAAATATGGCCATGCCCCCTTTTTTGCATATTCCGAAGGGAGGGTTGATTATGGGTTAGTTACGTATAAAACCCGGGAGTATCTCGTTGTAGTCCCATTCGAGTCGTTTTTGTAGGCAAAAAGACGATATCTCTGCTTATGTTGAACTTTCAGCGCAGCAACTTTGCAGATACTGTTCATGCACCAACAGCAACATTACACACTATTTAAACTGAAAAAAATGAAATCGCAATCAACCACCCCTTTAATAATCAACACTCAAATAAAACTGAGTTTAACACACAAAAAAAGATTGAACATAAGACAAATTTATATCAACATTTTGATAATAGAATTATGTTTCTACTCTAATTTATTGGTGAAATACAAACAATTAATGATGGCTGTAATAATTTGTTTTCAAGACAGATTTATTCAAACATACATTAAATAATGAAGTTATTATATAATGGATATGTAATTCAGTACATATATAGCAAATTGCTTTTCTCTAGGGTTATTTTTTCTAGCTACCTAGTGAGTTTATGAACATTAAATAGCTTTCTTGATGTAACTAAATCAACTTCAAATGTAACATAAGGTGACATTTTATAGCCTACAAGCTGTTTTGACGTCTTTCCCTAGTTGAAAACTGATTGAACGATTACATGAGACAGAATTAATTTCGGTAATTTGTAATGTATCTTTCAGCATAGCTTCTGGTGTTCACCCATGTTTATGCTTCTTGTGTTTCTTGGATGGCAGGCGGCCTGCTAATGTTGAGTGAATTTTTGTTCATGTGTCAACAGAAAACAGCACAGAATAACATATTTAATTTAAGAAACCATATCATTACCGATTCAAATCAAGAAATTAATATTGTCAATCCAAAGCTAATGTTCACACTGCTGACGTGTTTAACTGTTGTAGCTTATCCACGTGATGTGTGCAAAATAGACACTAAACACAGTCAAAATGTGCCATTGGAGAAGCGCTAATTAAACATCTGTTTCACTCACTGATTTCTGCTCTCCAAAACCGTTTCGGCCCGAAACTGAAAATAGCTGTGTGTGTTTTTTTCGGACCAAAATTTTTGGTAGCCAAAATTTCGGTAGCATCCCTAATAACAACACTGGTACCTGGCCAGAAAGACTCATATCATTCCTGCTTGTGTTTCCTCAGAGAATTAACACTGGACGAGCCTCCTCAGACATGCTGGACTGGAATTTGCGGCTACCCTCAGCTGGTCACCCAAGTGCATGTGTTAAGTGCCGATGGCTTGCAGGGCCAAGATGCCAATGGAGGTATGCCTACTATTTCTATATAAGTAACAAATATATCCATATATATATATATATATATATATATATATATATATATATGGGCTTTCGCACCGGGTAGTTAGCTAGCCACCAGGGCAGTCCCCCGAGAACTTCACCTTGGGCCATTTTCCTGATTGCATTCGCACCGCCAGTAGGAACTTCGAAGTTATATAAATGACTGGAGGATTTGATGATGCCGTGATCGGAGCTGTGTTTTTGTTGTGTGTCGTGGGTTTCGTGATAACGGAGTTATGCGATTGAAAGAGCAAAAAGGAGGGCTAAGAGATGAAATGTCCTACGACAACTTGCAGTGCTACATATCGAGGCTGAGAAAAGAACACTACCTCGTGGAGTTAGTTTATGGAGTAAATGTAACGGACGTATGTCAATTAATGCTGTGCGTGTAAACCTCACTCCCCTTCCTTCAAGAGGCTCACCAGCGACTGACACTAGTGGCTGTGATCTTTAGCGTCCTTGTTAGCGTGCGCGCCTCCCACGCCGGAGGCCCCAGTTCGAATACCGCTTGCAACTGACACTAGCGGCTGTGGTCTTTAGCAACCTTGTTAGCGCCATCCTCTCACACCGGAGACACCAGTTCGAATCCCGCTCGGAGCAGGTCGAGTAGGGCCGGTTACATTTGGTGCCGTGACCGTGGTGGTAGTGAGGTTTAGAGGGGTGAATGTAACAAACGTAGGCCAGTAAGAGCTGTGCGACTGATGCTAAAGGCTGCGGTCTTTAGTGTCCCTGGTGGGTGCCTGTGTTTTGCATGGCAAAAAAGCTCAGTTAGTCTTTCCAAAAGGCATTCCTATAAGGCAAGGCAAGGCAAGTTTATTTATATAGCACATTTCATACACAGTGGTAATTCAAAGTGCTTTACATAGAATAAATTAAAATAATCAAAAGAAATCAGAATAATTAAAACGAATTAATATAATTTATAACTAAAATTCGTTTCCAGTTCTTGTGTTGCGAACACGCCAAAAAGTGGATACATAGGAACTATGAAAACGTTCCTCCGGTGCAAAAGCCCCTCATAAGTGTGTGTTTAGAGGGACATAAAATCAATAGCTGAAGATCAACACTATTAATCTACCTTGATAAAAGTTGCATTTATGATTTCTCTTCTTAATAAAAGGTCTTGCTTCTGGATTCCATTGATGCCCTTGCATTTGAATGTGATAATACTAATAACAATTTGCATAGTTGATTTCTCCCCATAGACCCTGAAACCAGTGCTCTATAAACTGCAGTCATGTACAATTTTAAAGGATAGTTCACCCAAAAATGTTTTCTGTCATCATTGAGTACAGACTGTAAATGATGAATTATTCCTGTAACCCATTACAGATTCAGATTTTTTGTGCTGCTTAATAAGTCTGGAGCTTTTACACATAGAAATCTCTTTTGACCGCACACAGAGCTGCACCGCTTGATCTCCCACAAGACACGCTCTGACTTCTACACAGGAGGTACTGATATTAGCAGCCACTAGCATCTCCTTCCCCTTAAAGAAATGTGAGCATGTTACAACATTAATTCCAATTCTGAAATGTGTCTAAGTCTGCCAAACTCTATCTCATTTACTTTAGTTCTAGCACAGAATAGTGAAAGGGACACATTTGTCATGCAAAATTAAGACTCATTTTTGACATGTTTTCAGTGTGACTTTGTGCTCTAGAATCTTAAATTCTCTAGTGTCAGTGTGCGCCTCTTTCTTTTGCTTAAGTGTTTCTCTCACCTCAGCACTCTGGTTCTGCATTTACATTTATGTTATTAGTAATTTTTTTTTTACCAAAGTGTATAATGATAACGTGTACAAATCACGAAATATGCTAAGATATTCCTCAAAAACAAGATGAATTCCACATCAATTGCAAAGTTATTACAGTGAGTCAATGAAGGCTTGGTGTTTTAGGAGTTTAGGAGGTGACTGAAGATTTAGAGGTTGTGGAGTTTTTTGTGAAATTTGTCGTAAATGAATGAATGAAGCTTTGGTTTGACATCAGAGTATAGTGTGTTTGGTTGTTAGAAAACTGGTGTTTTCTCTTCCTGAGTTGTTTCCTAGCTACACTCGTAAACCACTCGGGTGGAATTCACAGTGATGATGTAAACATACCGTAATGTTAAAAAAAGACCTGCTGGGAGAACTGGGTGGAACTGAAGTTCGGACCAAGTGATTTTTTAATTTATTTTTCAATCTCCGACTTGTCTGTATTCAATGCATGGCATTGTATTTGTTTCTTTATGGTGCATTGCAAACATTATTTCCTTAATTATTTTTTTCTCAAACATCCAAAGAACAAGATAAATTTATTCTAGACTTGCAATATAAATATACACTAACGTTCAAAAAGTTTAGGGTCACTAAGATTCTTTAATAATGTTACAAAAGATTTCTATTTCAAATAAATGCTGTTCTTCGGAACTTTCTATTCAACAAAGATTTTAAAAAAATATATCACAATTTCCACAAAAAAATATTAAGCAGCGGCAACTGTTTTCAACATTGATAATAATAAGAAATGTTTCTTGAGCAGCAAATCAGCCTATTAGAATGATTTCTGAAGGATCATGTGACACTGAAGACAGTAAAGACTGAGAGTAATGGCTGCTGATAATGTATCACAGGAACATATTATATTCTATAATATATTTAAATAGAAAACAGTTACTTTAAACTGTAATATTTTTTACTAGAAAAAATACTGATTAAGAAAATATTTTGCAGTTTTTCAGTGGTAGAGGCAGCAACTGTATGTACTGAATCCTGTCATATAAAGTGTGTTGCTTACACGTTTTTTATTATTATTTATTTTTTAGCCTCTGACCCATATGTGATCATCACCTGTGAGGGGGAGAAAGTTCGCTCCCCTGTGCACAAAGACACACGCTGCCCTAGTTTTGATATTAAGGGAATATTCTACCGCAGAAAGCCAAAGGAAGGCATTCACATCGAGGTGAGTTGGAAGTATGTAATTACTTCTCTTTCTCCTTCAGTCCTTTTCACCAACTGCTACTGCTGCCTGATCTGTTCCTCTTACCTTATTTCTGCTTTTCTTCTCTGTTTCTCCTGCTTAACCCCTCTGACTGCTCCTTGACGAACTCAGATCTACAATAAGAATGTGATTGTTGACACCTTCCTGGGTCAGGTGACCCTCTTTACTGACCCTAATGACCGACAAGAGCAGCACACGGTCTACCTTAAAGACAAGGGTAGTCGCCAAGACAACAACCTTCCAGGCACGCTGACTGTCCGCGTGATCACCTGCACCACTTTAACCAACATCTGATCACAAACTAAATGCAGCTTGAGCCTCATGCATCCCGCCACTTCACACTTTCAACTTGGTTTCTTCATTCACCCTCAATGCCTTTAGCACTCATACATTTCTCCTCTTTTTTTACAGTAAAGGGTTTGTTCACTCACCCCCCAAAAAATAACTGAAAGCTCTGTCATTATTCACTTTCATGATGTCCCAAACCCCTTTGCTGTTATGTTTTCTATAGATCAAAGGACAGTTTTGTATAATCCTCACAGTTGGTAGTGACCACAGTAATCCATACAGTAGATTCCGAGTCTTTTGAAGCCATATGATAGCTTTATGTGAGGAACAGACTGAAATTGAAGTCATTATTCAGTGATAATCTTCTGCTCCAGGGATCTGTTAACTTAAGAACACCTGTGAAATTGAATCAGTGAGTTGAACTTGGGCTGTGTCTGAAATCGCCCCCTTCTGAAATCGGCAGCTTTAGTAGTAAGATGAAAAGATCTATCTTCAACTCTGTCATGGAATATGTATACTCAACCTAATAATCTATTAAAAAGGAATTTATACCTGTATGATATTACGCTGTATCCACATTAAACCAGCGGTTTGGAAAATGGATGGATCTGCGGGCGACATCTACTGGCAAGATGCGGAAATTTATTCGGCGCAAGACTCTCACAGTGCATTATGGGTATTCTCTAGCCATTTAGCGTACATCGGTTGTAGACTCGTTATTGCGGTGCATTGTGGGATTGAATGAGTGCACTTGATAATGTCCACTAGGGGGTGATTTTTGACACAGCCTTGTACATCCTTGTAACATTGAGCCTGTTCTTTTCAGTGAACCATTTGATTTGGTTCACAAATCAGTTCTTGAGTTCTCACTTAATGACCACTGATCCATTCATTGATGCGTTTTCCATTGGTTCTTAATTTAACGGTTCACTGGAGGGGAAGGTTATTGGTGAATAATAAATAAATTTTTTTAAAGTAAAGCTATCGATTCCCTTCAGAAGACTTTAAAAAAGTTGTATGGACCACTTTTGTGGAGTTTGGAGCTTGACAGCATGTTGTGTGGAAAATAGATACATAAAGATTAGAAAATTATGTTTTTGTCTTCCACAAAAAACAGCATATGGGTTTATACACAAAGAACAGCATATGGGTTTATAACATGACAGTGAGTAAATTCTCTGTGAACGATTCTTTTAATACCACCCAGTCATGATCTGATATTGTAATAAAGGGCTATGCATTGTGTCCGGATGAGCAGCTGAGGTGGTCTAAGGTAGAATTAGATCCTTAAGGAGTCCTAGTCACATGATCGGCCATGCCTCGTCTGCCAGATCACTAAATGCAGCCCAGCCCGGGGAAATGATTCAAATCCGATTTTTTTTCCCCTTGTCTCTCTTTCCATCCCTTCTCTCCTCCACTTATTCAGTCATCACATATTCAGTCAGTTGTCAACACGTGCCCGTTCACACAGCTTCCCTCAAGATGCCCAGTGATGTGGAAGTCCACCTGATTACAAAGACCTTTATCTTTAGCTAGACCTGATCAGCTGTCATTTAGCTGAAAGATTTCAGTGACCGGTGGGCCGCAGCGAGCACCTCTTCAGATTCTCCGGGTCAAGTCGCTTAGCAACAGGAGCCTCGATTTGAGCCTACCGGAGCATGAAGGCAAGTTCTACTCTTACCAGTGGACTCATGGTACCAAAAGCCCACCCGAACTATCTGCCATGCCATTTTCTGCCTGGAAACATGGAAGGGCATTACAAAAATGCCGGGTCGTTTGATGAGCATTTCACCTTTGTTCTGCATTTGATAGTGTGTGTGTGTGTGTTTGTGTGTGTGTGTGTGTGTGTGTGTGTGTGTGTGTGTGTGTGTGTGTGTGTGTGTGTGTGTGTGTGTGTGTGTGTGTGTGTGTGTGTGTGTGTGTGTGTGTGTGTGTTCCACTAGCCCTCAAACATAACCTAAGGACCATTAAAAGGTTATGCACTTTTAAATCAAAGGGAAAACTCTATCAGTGCTAGCGGTGCTCAAAGGATGAAGAGCAGGCCTTTGGACCCACAAATATCTCTGGGTTTACCTCACTCTTGCTCTGAGGATCGCGAGACTGTAAAACAAGGATTTGTCTGTGTCTTAATGACTTTCTAGTCAGTCTCCTGCCAAACAGCATGTGCCATTGTTTGAGATTCGCAACAACTGCTGCACGATTGCATTAACGAACATTCTGTACTTAAGAGAAGATCCTTGTTTTTGTTTTTCTCTCAAGTTCTCTTGAAAATGAGGAACTACACCTTAACTACAGACACGTGGTGAATATCATCACCAGCTATGTGTCATTTCCAATGGCTAGTTGTGCTGTTCCACCAGAGACTGCTACAGAACTCTTTGTGCACTACAATGTCTTGTTTATGCTTCATCCCAAGATTTCAGTCACTATAACTGAGTTTTGGAAAAAGAAATAAGTCCACATCAGTCTTTTATCACGGTTGGGTATGTTTTAGCATCCTCTGATTTAAATGTCAGTGACACTGAAAAACTTCTTTTTACCGCAGACCTTTTTTAACCACAATGGCAAAGCATAAACTTCACTAAATTTAGTTTGAATTAAAATAAATAAATGCAGTTGCCAATGTGGTAAGAGAATAACATAATTCAAGTCATATTCTCTGAGAAGAAGACCTATCTTGTCCAGTTTTGTTTTAAGGATGTTAAAATGATTCTAGACAAGACAAAAACACTGATTAAGAATGTGATTTCTGCAGTGTTGAGTTGAAAATTTGTGGATTTATCCCTTCATAACTCATCTTCGCCAATTTCACTTCAAATTAATGAATTTATTATTTATTATTTATTTATATAAGAGTTTTTGTTACATTGTGTACATTTTTTTAAATAATCTTTAAATTCTTCCACAATGAAACAGATGTGAAGGCCAAATGGTGCAATAGTAACCATGAGCCTATTTGCAGTTTTTACTATTTATTGTCTAAAATGTAGCATAAGAATCTCAAACATTTGGTTAATATGACTAATGTTTATAAAATTTATAATGTTTTTAAAGTTGAGCCAGTATTGATACTCAAACCTAAATGAGCAAGAAAAGGAGAGAAGAGAGACACCAACAGTGTTAAATACCAAGTTTGTACAATGAAGTGCCAATCAGAGTAACAATGTTGGATGTCAAGATCACGCTGAAGCCCACTGGATTAGCCAGTGTGGCACACCAGAGACAAAATGATCTTATTCAGGGATGAAAGAAGCTTTTTCTTTAGCTCCATTACATTTCAGTTTTTATACAACCAGACTGAATTGGAAATCCCCAACAATAGCCCAGTCATTCTTTTACATCATTTGTGCCTCCACAGGCCAGATTATGGCGGTTAAACGGGATTTAGCAAGAAAAATTTCATGTCTGTGGAAGGATTTTACTTATCTCCATTTTGTCCTCTATGACTGACTGATTTAGATAATAGAAAGCAGGTTGTACTGAGCAAAGAGGTGTTTGTTTGAAAGTACAAGTTCAAACAGCAAAATGTTGACATGTATGGTTTAAGTTAGCCACCTTGTTTTTGCCTTTTAGATATGGAGACAGCAATTTTGCTCAGATGTGAATTGTTTTTCATGTTTGTTTCCATGAAGTCTAACCCTGTGGTTCTGTGGCACTATCAAAATATTGCTCTGTTTGTTTGAGCAATCCAACCAGCAACATTGGCTTAACCAATGGGGTGAGTTTGGGGCAGGGCTATCCGTTTTTTCTGACCATGGCAAATAAAGGGCAAGTTCTGGAATTTGTGCAGTTTAGTTAGATTATGTGTGCAGAAATTACACACTTTATACCATTTAATCTGACTAAACAAACTAATAAATAGCCTTAAATAGCCTTTCTCTTTACCTGTTTACCTGTTATCTTTAGACAACAAACCTTTCTCTTTTTTTACTTTGTTTCATCCAAAGCTTAAATTGTAGATTTTGATTTTAATGAGAATGATGTGAAAGATGCCAATGTGCCAGTACAGTTGGAGCCATATGCATTTCCTGTTATATTTATTTTCTATTGTCTATTTTGCCAAATTCCATATGTGGCCAATGGCATATAATAAGAACCGTTGAAGTTCAAGAACCTTGTGTAAAGATTTCTTTATATTTCGATCAATTATTTGTATGTTTTCTTTAATTCATTCGAATTTTTTTTGGCCCTGGCCAAATGGCTGAACGACAACGTTCAAATGGTCTTGGTTCACTCAGATAGTGGTGCATGCTTCAGATCAAATAGAGGAACCTTTGCCATGTTGTGTTGAGTGAATCTTGATGCTGCTTCCATGTGAAAGTGTAATCTAACATTGCATGTGGGTGTGTGTTTGTTTGTTTACAAACAGGATTTATACACACTATGGATTGATACAGCAACCCAATGTTTGCGCAGCTAACTCAATGTACGTATGAAGGAAACAACATTTGCAGAGGATGCCTAGTTTCACTCTCTTGCATAATTTATTCACAATCTCAACATGTATTATGTCTGTGGAGACTTTTAACTGCTTGTAATCACAAGGCAAATTCAAATCCTCTAAAGCACTGGCATTGTTTCGACTCATATGATCACGTGAATGACGTTCTTAAGTGTTTCTGCTGGCCGTTATTTGCTCTCTGTGATGTTACTGGCTCTCTGGCCTTGACTGCTGCATGTACTTTGGCTGAGTGAACCTCTTTTCTTTAACACACGCCGTCACAAATACCGTCATGTCATGTTGGACTTTCTCTAGGCATCTTGATAGAGTACAGCCTTAATAACCAGTGAATGCTTGTGGAGAGAGTGAATCCTATAGCTCTTTTTCATTTTTTGACATGGGTCAGATGTCCAGAGAATGAGCTTGTGATACTCTTGTATTTTTTCTGCTGATGTTGAACTTGAAACCAACATATATATATATATATATATATATATATATATATATATATATATATATATATACATAAACAGAAATACACAAAATATCTTGCATGGTATCATTCTATGAAATATAGCTGATATTATCTTTATAACAAGTATCTTTTATCAGCATTTTATACTCGTTTGTTTACTGTTTTATATCTAGCCATTGAATCTTGTGTTCAAAAAACAAACAAACAGACACGGACATATATACTATTATCTTTACTGATTGTAGGGTTTCTTTATCTTTTCTCTGTTTAAATGTGTTTTATTTTGCGTGTAAGTCTCTCCTGGGTTACACTGTGGTTATTTGATATACTTATTTGAAGTACTTTTTTTTTTCTTTTGTATTTTGTCAACTTGTGGCATGACTTTGAAATAAAAGATTAAAAAATATATTGCTGCAGTTGTTTTGTGTACAAGGATTTTTGAGACTTTATTTTCTCATCTGACGCTCCACTATTCTTACTCGGTCAAATCTTATTGTAATTTATCATTTGTTTTATTTTGTTTTGACACAGCAACATGAAGGTGAGTAAATTATGATAGAATTTGAATTAATGTTTTTATGTTGGGTCTGAGAGACCCCAGTGATGTATGTAAAAAAAACGAATTAAATTCAAATTTCATTCAAAGTTAAAACTTTAATTTTACTTTATTTTAACATATTCCTGATGTTGTTTCTTTTTGATTAGAAAAAAATTCAGGAAGAATCAATGGTGCTTTCACATTAAATGTTTTTCGACCGATTAAAATGGCTTTGGCCTTGAGAGATTATGGGTGTTGTATATTCTGGATTCATGCCATTTCCATTTAAACTTTACAATCAGGGAATCAGACACACCCAGCATCTGTTTATAGATACAAAAGCTTGACCTTTTCATGTTTAGTTTGCAGAGGAGATGAACGTGTAACGGGAAACTAGTGGCCATGTACCTCAGTTGAAGTGACCAGCAGAGCTTTGTGTCAAGCCTTCCCTCCCCCACAGTGACCGGCCGCTGTGTAACCCCGCCTCCTCTAAGCTGGATCAGGAGTGCCATTGAAGGAGACGCTGAATGCTGCCACTGCTCTCCTGCTGCATTACCCAACATCACACATCAACAGGTAGTCCACAGTAGGACATACGTAAGAGGACGACGACACAATTGAGCGACTGTTGAAGAGTGTGCTTTATCCTCTGATATCATTGTCTGATACACCTGTCAATCACCTGACTCCAGATCAGCTCTTGAGCCTGGACGTGTGGACCTAAATAACATCTGGTGACAGAAGGACGAACAGATAGAGATGCAAAGGTAGAAGAAGGGAAAAGCAAGAGAAACTCTTGAGTCACTGTGAGGTGAGTAAGTGTTCAGACTCAGGGCTTAGCCGTCCAGCACCTCATGCTCTTTTAAGGCTTTACAGAAAGCTTCTTACTGCTGACTGTTTTCTGCTCTGCCGCTCTCTGTACCAGGCCTCAGGAGGAACCATTTATGCCTTCCTATAGAGAGAGAACGGTTGTGAAATACTTGGGCATAAGCAAGCAAAAATCGTCCTTTCTTCCTTTTGAAAAATCGCAACATACTTAAAATTAGTTTGATTTACTTAAAAAGCCAAATTGTGTGAGAAAATAAAACATGTTTTTAGAGAAAATATCTTGAATTAAGTAGGCTACATTTATACTACCCATTGGCAAGTAGATTTTTCTTTCTTTTTTTAATCATGAATCAAATTTAGCAAGGTTTATGCTTGAAACAAGAATACACAGCCTGTAGGGTAAGAAAAATAAGTACAATTTAAGATGAATAACAAGTCTTAATATCTTATGCTTTTTCTCCTGATATTGTTGTAAAGATATATTTACTGGAAAACAAGGCAAAAATAACCATTAAGTCTTATAAATTAGTATTAGGAAACAATTTATTTAACAGTGTCTTTGTTGCACATAGTACTAGAGCAATAATTATAAATTATACATAATTACTTATGTAACTAATCCTAAACCAAATCCTAAACCCAAATTCTAACCCTAGAGTAAGTGCATGTTTAACATTACTCAGTACTTACATTTATTATTACTCTGTAACAAAGACCTTAAATAAAGTGTAAAAAGATGTTAATTATCAGATATTGTTAACATTAGGTAACTTCATCAGTTAACATGAACTGATAATGAAAAATATTTCTAAAGCATTTATTAATCTCAGTTTATGTTAATCTCAACATTTACTAAAGTATTATTTAATTCAAACACTGTATCTAACATGAGCTAACAATAAACAGTTATATTTGTATATATATTTTTTTTTAACAAAGATTAATAAGTACTGCCAGGAATCTATTGCTCATTGCTATTAATGTATTAACTATCCTCAACTAATGGAACCTTATTATAAGTTTTACCATTATCATTTATCATGACTACTACATGTGTTTTTTATTTTAATATATATATACATTTATACCTACTATATTTTAATTTCCTACTTACATTTTTTATTTTTAGTGTAAAACTGTCATCCACGTGTGTTTGTGTGGATGGGATGCAGCATCTTCTACAGAGAAGTGAATTGCATTGACATGCTGCTGAGCTGACGGACACAGAGGAAGTGAATGTGTTAATCTGCCTCTGGCACTCAGTGACGTGCTGAATAAAGCAGTTAAGAGTTTAGAGGGGCACAAGATTTAAGACCTTTAGTGAGTCTTGGCCCAGGGCAAACGACTGGTTATGAAACCAGCCAAATAAACGTCTGACCTATAAGTCTAGAAACACATGAGCAATAATAAGGGAACACGTTCATTATTTATTCCGTGCTTCACTGCTAAAGGGATAGTTCTACCAAAAATGAATATTCTGCCATCATTTACTCACCCTCAACCTGTATGAATTTCTTTCTTCTGCTGAACACAAAATAAGAAATTTTGAAGAATGTCTGTAACCAAACAGTTTATGGGCCCCATTGACTTCCATATTATTTTTTCCCCCCATACTTTTTCCCATAGTGTTTCTGCCATTATACCGATCCCATGAACTGTGAGATTAGACGTGGTTAGGCGAGAAAAGCCAGACAGTTTACATTTTAATCTATAATCTCTTTAAATGTTATAGCTTGATGTCTTCATGTACTCTTTTTTTGCCAGATCCTTTTTTTCTCTCCAAACTGCCAGTGTTGGGGAACAACTAACTAAAAATACTGTGTAGAAATGCTACTATAGCTACTATATGCTACTCAGTTTTTAAAATAAAATAAGTGTAGTGTGGTTTATTTTCTTAAAATTAGCATCTTGCCGGGCTACAGTTTCAGAGTAGCTTCTCCAATGTTCAAAATGTATAGTTATGTGAACAGAGTGCTAGATGCCAACCTAGAGTTCGTTTCACCCTGGTTCCCTCGACAAAAACTCAATAGGCTTTTGAATTATTGCAGAAAATAAGATCAGTGGCCAACAAAAGTATATGATGTTTATGAAGTAAACAGCTAAATGTAGGCTTTAAATTAACTACACCACAGTTGCGTGACTACAACATCACCATCACGTAGACTAGTGAGTAGACGAGTTTACCTGTTTGGCTGATGATGTTGAATGTCCAGGGTTGCCAAGTAGAATTTGGCTACTTTAAAATCGGTGCCACGGGTTGTTGTTTTTTCCCCCCGTGGGTTAAAGGTTTCACATATTGCATAAACTGAATTTGTCTGAAATGCTTGTAATGCTTGTATAATGTTTTATATTCCTCCATTGATAAAACTGTGCTAGATAATTTTGAGGGAGTTGAACTACATTTGACCTCCAGTGAGCTCCTTAATGAATACAATATGATGTTTATGATTACTAGATTGTGATTTTAAAGTAGAAATTCAGTTTAATTACAGTGACTGTAAAATATGAATGTAAAATAAGGTCATTGGACTATTTTTGATTGACCTTTGGGCTAGTTTTGTTTCACAGACCTGGCAATACATAAAACTTAGACTTCAGGACAATGGAACCAAAACTGCTAAAATGCTAACTTTGGCCTACACATATGTTATTCATACTATGTACAAACTGCATTTTGTCTCTCGGTATGCAAACTGAGTCTTTTCAAGATGTGGTTTTATTTGAATAACTTCACAAATCTTCCCTCAAAATCCATGTGACACACTAACATAATGTCACCTTGTGTCTCAATGGATATACTATCCATCCTAAACAGTATGTGAGATTAAAACAAGTGTGTCCCAAAGAATAGTATGTTGAAAAGAGTATGCCAGAAGTCCCCTTATGGTCTACTATTTCCCGTGGTTTTTCGAAGTGTGGATCCGTGCACACTATAACAGCTAATATTGCCCACAACCTACTGCACTTTGGAGGAGGATTCAGAAAAACTACACACACGAGTAAAAAGTGTTCATAAAACTACAAAACATGGCGGATGTGCACGGTCAATGGTTCAGATAACGGGGTTTGAGTGACTAATAATCAACATTTAAGCTGATAAAAATATTAATGTAATATTATCCATGTTATATTTCATCTGCAAAAACAATCTGAACTTTTATAAAGTTCCGCTTGGCCATTAACTTTTAAATGCATTGTTATGCATGAATATGAGGAGAGTCTCCGCATGAAAGACCCGGGACTGGCAGATCAACGTGCAACTGCATTTCTCTACGATACAATAGGAAATTAAATTAAATGAGGAGGATTTTATCTTTGACAAGATGATTGACAGGTCAGTTTACATGACAGGATAGCGACAGGGAGAACAGATGTTATTTACAATACAGATTGTTTCAAAGCTCTTCTGCTACACATTCAAAAGTGTGTACGTTTTCTTCACAAAAAGAGTACATATTTTTAGGGCGTAGTGTAAGTAGGCGAATTGAGACGCAGCATCAGTCTCTGCTGAAGGCCTGAGGCGACCCAGAGCAGGTGATGTGGTTTCCCTTCCGTTTCACCTTCATCTCTGTGTTACCTGAGTTTGCAAAACTCAAATGAACAAAAGCCAAGTTCATCGACAGATCTATACCGATTACTTCATTTATGCATTGTACCACTTTTCTGCATCACATTCTTAAAAACAAAATTGGTCTTTATATTGTGCTTAATCTGTGATTAACATCCATACTAATCTTCTTATTGAGTGTGCCATGAGGACAGCACAGGAGGTAACGCATACCTCAGTCTTACTCCCCAAACTACATTCTCACATTTAATTCGATAATAGTGACATGAACCTATGAAACTCAAAAATAGATCTGTGAGGCAGTTAAGAAGGCATTTTTATGATACCTGCTCGTGACGCGGGTGAGGATGGAATTGGTTATGCAGTGTTGAAGAAGGAGAAAAAACGCACAAGGAAATGATTCAGCTGGAATTTACAATCGACAGTTTGCATAGTGACAAGCTTAATAATAATAATAATTTATTACATTTATATAGCGCTTTTCTCGGCATTCAAAGAATCTCCTCAACCACTACCAATATGCAGCATCCGCCTCACTAACACCTCTACCAGCAACAACCTCTTTTTTCCCAGAAGGTCTCCCATCCAGGTACTAACCAGGCTCAGCCCTGCTTAGCTTCAGTGGGCAACCAGTCTTGGGCTACAGGGTGATATGGCTGCTGGCATTATCTACAGAAATCTGTGTAAGCTCCTAAAGACTCCCTCTCCTTCCCTGCTGCTCACCTGACCTCCCATGGACTGCATGTGTGCTGCTGCTCCGGTTAACCCTATGGAGTCTGTTATTTTATTATTTAAATCTTTCCCGCCATTGACGGAACTTTCCAGCTTTCCGTGTTTTCATTGCTATACGGTAGGGGGTGCTATTACACATCTTCTGAAAGAGTACAGAATCTCCAGATCAAAAGACATGTGAAGAAGCAGAAACAAGTGATAGTATGTAAGCAGTTGCATATGTAAAATAAAGCGATCATTAACATTAATGGGATAGTTCACCCAAAAATTGTAATTACGTCATGATTTACTCACCCTCAAGCCATCCTAGGTGTATATGACATTCTTTTTTCAGACGAATACAATCAGAGTTTAATGTCCTGGCTCTTCCAAGCTTTATAATGGCAGAAAATGGATGTTCACTTCCATTGTAAGTATCTCACTGTAACCCAGATTTTCACTTGTTATTCCTTTGAAAGAAAGTGAGATACAAGTGGAAACTATTTTTGCGATTGGCATTATGCCACATAAGCTGTGATTTGAGCTTAAGTTACTGAACCTGAAACAAACAATATTCCTCAATGCAAGTTTTTTTTCTTCATTGATCATAAGAGGGCTTAAAAATCCACAGGGGCCTGATGTTTCTGAGAAGTTTTTGAGATCTGAATACTCCTAGAGGTCAGACCCTTGTCTGCATTTGAAAAGCGTTCAAAGGCGCACAAAACCGTTCTAATACAGAGAAGGACAAGGAATACAAAGGGAATTGTTGAACATTGGCACTTAAAGTGGTGTGGCATTGACAGGGCAGTTCTGCAGCCCAATCAGCAGACCACACTCTTTTAGCCTTTAAATCATTGAGGGAAGCTCATTGTGTGTTTTATGCACTGCTCTATATGCTGGCTGTAATAACATGTATTCTGTAAGGACTTGAGGATGCTCTGCCTGAGTAAAACTATTGTTGGATCTGCTTTCACAGCTGTGTAATTATCCTCAGTAGCACAGGGTGTAAATACATACATCAAGTATATTTGGCATCAGGCAGTTGCTTCAAGTAACTTCAAGCAGCATTTTATTCAAAAAGCGTTCTGTGTGATATTCTGTAGTACTGATAATATCTTTATAATGATCACGGTGTGGACAGTCTCAGTCTTATATTAAAATAAACTGTAACCTTGTTGTGGTTTTCATTGCAGGATAATATGCCTCAATCGGTGATCTGGTATACTTTTTGGGTTGACCCACACAGCTCTTCTGTGCTCTGCAAAGTTCAAGATGTTTTTGGTCTTTAATACTCTTGGGATCAGTAGATTCTTACTAGTTAAGCTACCGTATATTGTAAAAATGTTCCTCCATTGTAATTCTATTTTAAAATGTATGATGCAATGTGAAACTGTGATCAGATTATTGTTTTTATTTCGAAACACCGTAATATCTTTGTTTATTAATTATTTGAGAAATAGGTGTGGACTATTTTTTTCATAATTTTTTCATGCTGTACAGCAGTGCATTTGCTTTGATCTTTTTTTTTATTTGATACATTATTTTTTAATGTCCTCTTATTCTCTTTATTTTTATCCTGTATAGGTCCCTCACATGGTGACTTCTAATGTCAAAACTCTAAACCAGAAACATGGTCATTCTGCAACAGGTAAGACTTGTTCTTATTTTCTTACTCAATGTTAAAATTCTTTACTTGCTCAAAGGACACTGTAATTTGGCAGCTAGAACATCATGCATTATTAACACACTTTCCCTGGATATATTGAACTATATCCAGTTTTCCACTCCAGTAATCAATTTGAATGAAGCTGCTTTAAATTATGTTCCTGTTATAGTGCAATGGCTACCTTGCATTCTCAATGAGTCATATTGCTATGACAAAAAAAATCTCTGTGCTGGACCTGTTGGGACTATGGTCGATTACATTAACAATATAACAACCGACAGGTGACTGAGGTTAAGATTTAAAAGGCATAATCCTTCTTATAGGGTGCCATGCTTTATATTAAATAAAAAAACAATTTTACAGAGAACCAAATACAAAACAAAACTGTCTTTTATTTACTTAAAATTTTATTCTGTTTTTTCAATAATGTTTTTAGTCTGTTTTTGCAATAATGTTTTTAAGTCTGTTTTTGCAATAATTTATTAATTTTTCCAATGACTACTTATTGTTTAAAGATTTGATTAATTGATTGGTTGTCCCATAGGGGGACTTTGTCTGGTTGGACCTAAGAACAGGCCGCGAGTTTGATGTCCCTGTTGGTGCCGTGGTCAAACTCTGTGATTCAGGTCAAATTCAGGTCTTGGATGATGAAGGAAAGGTGAGTCTTTCAGTGTGTACCACTCATAATTATGCCCAACATGCGAGAGAAGAGCAGTTAGTGAACTATGAAAGCACTTTTTCTACCAATCAGAAAGGGAGGTTTAATAGTCTGTCCTTTCCCCATAAAGGAGCATTGGATCTCTCTTCAGAATGCTACAAACATCAAGCCCATGCACCCAACCTCCATTCATGGAGTGGAGGACATGATCCGTCTCGGGGACCTGAATGAAGCTGGTATCCTCAGAAATCTCCTGATCCGTTACAATGACAGGGTCATATATGTAAGTCTGAACTTTGACATGTATCTCTCTGGTCTTTGATATTCATTTTATTGCATGGGAATCTAATAAGGCTGCATGGAAAATTTCACGATTGTTCTCAAAAAATCATATGACGATTATTTAGTCAAATATAGTGACCGTAATTACAATTTAAACCAGTAAATATTACATAATTTAGACTATTGCATAATATTAACCAGTAGCCAAAATCTTATTTTGGCCTTATTTGATCAAAGTCCATGTTTTTCTCACTTAATATTCTCTTTCACTAAGAAATACATCAGATAATAGAAGTAAAATGGCTTTTAATTGCAGATGATACTTTTTTAACAACACTGGTTCCTTGCTGCTTAGCATGAAATATATTTTTGAAGATTTTATGCTTCAAAACTTGTTGACTTAGAAATAGACTGTTGTTAGAACATTGGCATTGATTTATGACTGAACAATGTATTGAGACCAAAACATTTTACCATTGTAGCGTTTGCTGAATATAAAATCTTGATTTGAAAAAAAAGAATGATTTGTTTTGGTCTCTTATATGGTATAGCTTTTTTGCTTGTTGTTTTTGTTTTAGGTTTCAGATCACATCAGCTTTGTGAAATGTGACCTTTTCATTTTGTTTCATCATTGAATCCCCTTAAGCCGTTCTCACCACTAGAATGCTTAATGGAAAGGCATTGTAGCTTTGTCATAGTTTAAATGGATGCTTGAATCATTTCAATCATTGGGCACAGGCCTTGCGTAGGACTCATTTGTATGGAAATGTGTTTAGTGCACTTAGCTGATCAGATGTATTTACTTTTTGCTTCTCTAGAAGGTCAATTTCCAATTTTCTTGTCACTTGCTCTTTCTTGATGGTATAAAAGTGCATTAGCATTAGCAGAGACCTTCCAATTCAGTGAATTGGAGGGTCTGACTGATTCATAACGCTCAATGTGAAAGTTATACAGTTCAGTGATGTTATTGATCTGAGCAAATAGCTCAAATATGGAAATTCTGTCATGATATCAGTTTTACATTTTGAAGGAGTAACAGGAAAAACAATAATGTTGGCTTTGTGAATAACATAACCATAAATGATTAAATTAAAAGTTAAACTTACTTTATAATAGTTGGCTCTGCATATTAAGCTTGGATCGGAAAGTATTTTAACATAAAAAAATTGTTTTACAGTCTTACTCACAAAGTTGCTATAGTTCATAACCAAAAAAAATGATTTGTGCTTCAGTGAGGGAAGTCAATTGTGACTTCATTAACAACTCACTGAGGGAGTGAGTTTGGTTCAAACCACTGACTCATGAGTGAGTTTTTGTCTGAACAGACACAGAGTCATTTCGTGAGCTTAGAATTATATGTTTCTATCTCCACTTTTGGTCGAAATTGAGTTTTTGACATACTCTTATCCATTAGGTGTTTATTAATGCCTGTGTGGTGTTATTTTTGTAAAAAAAATATTTTGTTAGTAGTTATTAATAAAATAAAAAGGTTCCATCTCACAAAACAGCAGGGATTTAAAAACTTTGGTGCTCAATATCTCAGAACTACCCTAAACAGAGATAGAACTGTATAATTCTGAGCTCACGATTTGTTCATGAATCGGACATCACGGCTCACGTCGTGTCCATTGCTAAGTGCAGGAAACACTGGCAAGAACCCTAAAAAAGTAATTGGCTCACCTCAGATGATATTTGATGAAATCACATATTTAGGCACAAAGTTTTCTCAACTGTCACCAAAGACTTGATTTTAAATATTGTTGCAAATACTTTGTGATTTTGTCACATTTGCAACAATTCAAAGTCCTGTTCATTGTATATAACCACTTTTCTACCATCGGGCCGAACTGTTCTAAGAATGGTAAAGAACTGTTACGGTTATATTTCCACTTGAGCTTGGTTTGGCAAGGCTCGATTATAAACTGTTCTCGGCCTGGAATTCTCAGCACAGTTGGCTTACCGTACTTGTAAAATGCATGTAGTGATGAGCGGAGTAACACAAGCGAAATAACACAAGTTAATAATAGAAATAACCTGGTCACTATTTACATCTCATATCTCTGTAAACTCTTCCGTTACCAAGGCAACGACTGATGCAATTATTTTGCATTCCAAAGAGCTCCGTTATCAGCCCCACAGTGGAACATGAAACCATATACTGGCTGGGCCGGATCGCCACGGATTGAACAGTTAAGCAACGAGAACGGTTTGGCCCGAATGGTGGAAAAGCAGCTTATGTGTTCACAATAATGTATTTCAGACGTACACGGGATCGATCCTGATAGCAGTGAATCCATACCAGCTCCTGCCTATCTACACACCTGATCACATTCGCCTCTATACAAACAAAAAGTTAAGAGAGATGCCACCACACATCTTTGGAATTGCAGACAACTGCTACTTCAGCATGCAAAGGAACAATAAGGACCAGTGCTGCATCATTAGGTAAATCAAAGCCGGTAACGGTTTAAGATAAGTTTGATTTTTACCACAGTATAATTCACTGGTTAATGCACATGACTCTGTTGACTATGTTGCGTGTTCAGTGGTGAGTCTGGAGCTGGGAAGACGGAGAGCACCAAGCTCATTTTGCAGTTCTTGGCAGCTATCAGTGGCCAACACTCCTGGATTGAGCAGCAGGTTCTGGAGGCCAACCCTATTTTAGAAGGTCAGGAAGATCATCTCTAAACCTAATGACATGATACCTACCTGTCTGACACTGATCCAGTAATTGCCAGAACTTGTTAAACACAATATGCTATGAAAGCAGGATAGTGCACCTATCAGAATAGAAATTAACATTCCTTTAAAATGAAATTAGGAAAAGGGTAGGAAAAAGACTTTTGTAATTTTAAATTTAAAAAAAAGAATAAAAAAATCAAGTGCTGTCAAGTTTAGTTTTTAATAAAATAAAATGAATTGATATGTTTTCTGTATGAATAAAAAAAAATATCTTTTAAATTTAGTTTTTAATAAAATAATATTAATTGATATATTTTTCTGCATGAATAAAAAACATGTTATTATTCATACAGTATACTGGATGTGATATGTCCAGAAGCATTACATTCGATTAATAAGGGATGTTTGAAATTTAAAATGAAAAAATGTATACATTTATATTTCTTCATTATTTTACTGTGAAAAGTTTATATATGTATATATAAACATAATGATAGTTTTATACTTTTAAAGGGTTTATTAATTGTTTTGACAGTATTGAACTTAATTTAGAGAAATTAGTATTCTGTAAGTCAGCGAATAAAATTGATTATGATTATTAAAAAATATCATAAAATATTTTTTTTTCTGTCGCAACATTGAATTTCTTTTCATTTAAGGAAATTCCTTGTCCTGTCGTTCCAATTAAAATTTCAATTCAGCTTTGTGTGAATTCAGAATTTTGTTCAACCCTGTATCAAAAGATGACTGGGCTTTGTAACCACACCAAAGGCTTTTGCTGTTTGCCGTGGAATTGAGATTTGTTTTTTGAAGTTTCCCCTGTTCCCACAGCATTCGGTAATGCTAAGACCATACGCAATGACAACTCCAGCCGATTTGGGAAATACATTGACATTCACTTCAACAAGCGGGGAGCTATCGAGGGGGCAAAGATCGAGCAGTACCTGCTGGAGAAATCAAGAGTTTGCAGACAGGTGAGAGATTGAGGATGGGCAGAATGTGTCTCACGGTGGGTCTCTTTATCGTGCTATTGCTTATGCTGATGTCAGTGATGAGATTTCATTTCATTGTCTTTGTAGGCAGCCGATGAGAGGAACTACCATATATTCTACTGTATGCTTGCAGGCATGAGCCCTGATCAGAAGACTAAATTAGGGCTGGGCCTGGCCAAAGACTACATTTATCTTACTATGGTGAGTGCCTGTGTTTTATCAGCACAAACTAATACACATTTACACAGTTCCCTGTATATTATGAAAGCATTTTATTAGACCCTTTCCATTAAAGAAATAGTTTACTCAAAAATGACAATTCTCATGTAGTTCTGGACCTGTGTGACTTTGTTTCTTTTGTGGAACAAAAAAATCTTAAGGTTTTTTTTTTCTTTGATGAATATTCTGGCTGCTCTGATTCATATAACAAAAGTGAATGGGAACTGGGTCTTCCAAGAAGTCATATCGACTACTTTTATGATAGTTTTATTGTGCCTTTTTGTCATTTTGGAGCTTTAAACTAACTAGTCCCCATTCAGTTCCATTATATGGAAGCAAGGACATTCTTTAGAATTTCTCCTTTTGTGTTCCACTGAAGAAAGAAACTCATACAGATTTGAGGAACACCATGAGGAATTTTTGGTACTATTCCTTAATATATAATATACTCACTGGTGAGCCAAAACATTATGAGCAGTCACAGGTCAGGGTACATTAAGCGTTGATCCTGGACCTTAGAGCAGTGGAAGAAGGTTGCGTGGATGGCCATGTACGTGTGCACCATTTATCTGGGGAAGTGATGGCACCAGGATGCTCTGACGACGACAAGCTGGTGGAGGAAATGGATGCTCTGGCCTCCAAATTCCCCAAATCTCAATCCATTTGAATATATGTGGGATGTGCTGGACCAACAAGTTTGATCCACAGTGGCTCCACCTCGCAATCTACAGGACTTGAAGGATCTGCTGGCACTGTTTTGGCAGCAAGTGATCATAATGTTTTAGCTCGTCAGTGTGTGTGTGTATATATGTGTGTGTGTGTGTGTGTGTGTGTGTGTGTGTGTGTGTGTGTGTGTGTGTGTGTGTGTGTGTGTGTGTGTGTGTGTGTGTGTGTGTGTGTGTGTGTGTGTGTGTGTGTGTGAGTGTGTGTGTGTGTGTGTGTGTGTGTTTTTAAAGAGAGTGTTTGTAAAAGGCTCTGTGTTCGTATCCGCTGTGTCCTTCTCTCTTGGCCTGTCATCCAGGGAAACTGTACCGTCTGTGAGGGGAGGGATGATATGAAGGAGTACTCAAGCATTCTGTCAGCCATGAAGGTCCTGATGTTTACTGACACAGAAAACTGGGAGATCTCCAAACTGCTGGCTGCCATCCTGCATATGGGCAACCTGCGCTTTGAAGGTAAAAATTGTTATTATTAATAATAATTGTCAGCCTCACAAGACGTGACAGACTAGCTAAACAGCACGTTTCTTTTGTGTTGCCCCAACAGCTCGAACTTCAAAGAACTTGGATACCTGTGTAGTGGTTCGCTCACCTGACCTTGCCAAAGCAGCAACTCTGTTAGAGGTGATGTGAACGCATTAGAGAGCTTTGTGATATATTTGTGAGTGATATTTGGATGCTCATTTCCACCTAAAAGTGAAAAAGATTAAAAGACAATTGCAAGCTTATTTATTGTAATTGTGACTATATTTCACAATGCAGCTTGTGACTGTTTCTGATGGTCATACATTTTATATAAATTGGATATCTAATAACTGCAATGTTGTTTATCACAATGTGACTTTTTTCGCATTTGCATTTTTTTTTCTCATAATTGCGACTTTAAGTCACACAATTATGACCTTATATCTCACAGTGTGACTATTTCTTATTATAAACTTTTGGGGGGTTTTGATAAAAGGATATTCAAAGCTGAGACTTTATTTTTTGCTCTTAAATTAATTGAATAGTGAAAAGTGAGTCTCCAATTCCAGAAAGGAGCCAGACCTGAATGCTTAGCGTTTTGACTATTGTTTAACATTAACTAATAGATCACACTGCATTTCAGAGGAATATTTTGCACTAAAGAATTTTGCAGAATAAAGAATGTGTATAAATATGTCCTTGCTCTGCACTAACTCTGTATATGTCTTTTAGCTTTGGTTTAATCCCTTTTTTGCGTCAGTGTAGTGCAGTCTTGAAGCTGCTGTTACTTGAAGGGGCTTGTTTCTGCTGTCTTGTTGAGATTCATCTCTTTCATTAGCTCTTTGGTACCGTGTTATCCGTGCAGTTAAAGGGAGGGGAGTTTGAGATAAATGCAGTCATTAGTGAGCATCAGACTGAGCATCATTCTAATGTTATTATCATAGACACTGGCACAGCGTGGCAAGTCTGTTCTGACTTCCTGCCGGCAGCACTCTGCTGTCGGACTTTCTAATGTCTGTCTCTATGCTTCCACTGTCCAAAGTCTTTGTTCTGTTTTCAGTTTGATTTAAATGGCTGTGACAGTACTGAATTTCAAAACCATTTTCTTTGTTTGCATCTGCCCCCTGGTGGGCAAAGCAGTCATAAGGAAGGTTTGAGATCCAATCCAATACTCTCTTCAATGCATCATATTTAAATTACACTCTTTACTCTTTACACTCTTTACTCTTTATTTAAATTACTCTCTTCAACTAAAAATATCTAGTGGCTTGCAACATTTCTGTTGTATTATAAATAAATTAATGAATTGGACCTTCAGTATAAATATTCAATACTATATTATGTTGGCTCAAATAGAATTAATAGAGTTATAATAATTAGCATCAACAGATTTTATAGCAATACAATATGAATAAGTATGTGCTGAATTTAAAAGGTTTATTTCAGCACTGTAATTAATTACAATAAACTGCAATCAATCAGGTATGATTTTTCTATTTTGGGAGAAACAATTTTATTATTTATATTAGACATTTTATTATTTTTCGAACATTACCTATTTCTACTGTGTATCACAATAATAAATACTCCAATACAGGTGGACCCTCATGATGTCATGACATGTCTGACCACACGTACACTGATCACCAGGGGGGAGAGTGTGTCCACTCCTCTCAGTGTGGACCAGGGAGTGGATGTCCGTAATGCTTTTGTCAAGGTGAGGTTGTTCACAATCCATGAAATGGTCCAGTTTTGATTCTCAATTTGTCATAGAAGTCATCAATATCCACTAAGTGGGCTATTTTTTGTCTCCATCAGGGAATCTATGGGAGGTTGTTTGTGTGGATAGTGGATAAAATCAATGCTGCCATCTTTAGGGTTCCTTCCACAGAAAGCAAGACTATACGTAGGTCTATAGGCCTGCTCGACATTTTCGGCTTTGAGAATTTCACTATTAACAGGTGAGTATTTGTAAACAGAATATTCAAGACCATTTATATTTCAGCATTTTCTGGACAAACAAGTACTAATCCTTGTTCATTCCTGCTGTAGTTTTGAGCAACTGTGCATCAACTTTGCAAATGAGAACCTGCAGCAATTCTTCGTTCGCCACGTTTTCAAAATCGAACAGGAGGAGTACAACCTGGAGGACATCAACTGGCAGCACATCGAATTCACAGACAACCAGGATGCTTTGGACATGATTGCCATGAAACCTATGAATATCATTTCCCTTATTGATGAGGAGAGCAAGTTCCCAAAGGTAAAGTTTGAGTTTTTTGAAAATTGGATTGTAATGTCAGTAGAGCACTGCAGAACATTACTTGTTCACTTTTGAGTATCTATCTTCATTTTGTATTCATCAGTTTAATGGAGGAGATCTAGCCATGTTGCATGTCCATGACTTGCTGTTGTGTTTCTTAGGGAACAGATGCTACCATGCTGAACAAGCTAAACTCCCAGCACAAACTTAATTCCAACTACATCCCCCCTAAGCACAGACACGAGACCCAGTTTGGCATTCAGCACTTTGCTGGAGTGGTGCACTATGAAACTAAAGGTACACATTACTGAATTATGCAATCTCTTAAAGGGTTAGTTCACGCAAAAATTAAATTTATGTCATTAATTACTCACCTTCATGTTGTTCCAAACCTGTAAGACCTCCAAATAAAGATATTTTTGATGAAATACGTGAGATTTCTGACCCCCCATAGACTGCAATGTTACTGCCACTTTTAGAGAGCTCTCTGATTTCATCAAAAATATCTTCATTTGTGTTCTGAAGATGAACGAAGGTCTTATGGGTTTGGAACGACATGAGGGTGAGTAATTAATGACAGAAATAAAATTTTTGGGTGAACTAACCATTTAAACACTTTACTTACAGATTTGAGACTAGCTTCACAGATAAAACTATACATTTATAATTATTTAAAAAATTATGTATAATTATAAATATAGAAATAAATTATGGACTTTTTTTTTCTTCAAAAACATTAAATAATCTTACCGACCCCAAACTTTTGAACAGTAGTATAAATAATTGTATATAATATACCGGTAATTTTTTGCTCATTTAAGTTAACATGATCCCCTTTTGGTTCATTGTTCAGGTTTCCTGGAGAAAAACCGAGACAGCCTCCACAGTGACATCATCCAACTTGTGCACTCATCCAAAAACAAGTTCATCAAGCAGATCTTCCAAGCTGATGTTGCTATGGTGATGCCCTTTTCCAATACTAAATCCATATTTGCTCAGCATTAAAATGCTCACGACATGCCAGCGAGGCCGCACATCTCTGAGGGCCAAATGCTGGCCATGCAGGTTTATGTGAGGGTTGCATATTAAAAGCCAAGGCATGTGCTAGCATAATTGCCCTTGGGAAAAAAACACTGTGAATAAAAGAAGTGACTCCTACAAATGAGTGAACTTTAGATTAAGGCTTTAACGTGACTCTATGTGACAGTGTCAGCACAGTCTGACTAACTCTGCTGCTGTAACTCACTCTCTCTGTGATGATGTCAGCCCTAATCTTTCCTGGCTGATTCTCAGCAGACTTGGCTAACAGCAGTCAATTCTCTCTCTCTCTCTCTCTCTCTCTCTCTCTCTCTCTCTCTCTCTCTCTCTCTCTCTCTCTCTCTCTCCCTCCCTCTCTCTGCTTTCCTCCATCTGTCTCTCAATCTTTTACCTTATTTTTGGCCTCAGTTTCTATGTGGTTATTTGGAGCCCACTGCATCCCTTCAAAAGGTAATCAATGGCGTGGTTTGTGTCCCTCTCAGACTCCTATTAAACTACATTTTCTCAATAGTCCCTTGCGAAACCCATTCCTGTGTTTTTTTCTTCTTTGAAAATGGTTTCTGTTGAAGCTGTCTGTAAGGGCGCGCTGACAGAATAATTTAATAGCTCTTACAGAGGCATTATTCTCCAAATGAATTGAGTAAAAAGCCAGTCATCACAGAGAGATTCTGTTTCAAGTTAGATGCAGCTTGTTCTCATTGGTGTTTTTCAGCATTATTTTGAGGTTTTTGGGGGGGGTTTTGGCAAGAGAAATTCCATTTACTCATTTTCCTGGCGCTGGGCGAAGATTGAAAAAGAGGGAAACTACTAGATTACTTTTTTTCTTCACAATGCCTTCTTAAAGCATTTGCTTGTAAAGCATCGGGAATAACAGCAAGAGAAAGGGTAGATAGAGGATACAAGCAACCAATGAAGATCCAGAAGAAACGTGATGAGCGAGGGAGAAAGTATGAAAGAATGACATTTATTAGAGGCAGGAAAGAAAGGAGAAATGATTGGACCAAAAAAGAGCCACACAGAAAGGTGAATTAGTGTCTTCGTGATGTGCAAAGTATGGGTATTTGTTGTAGTTTTGTGTGAAGTGAGTATTCATGTGTTTGTGGCAGTAAAGGTCCTCTTAATTTTCTGTGAAGTTAACGGGAGAATTTCTGTGTTTTCAGGGAATGGAGACAAGGAAGCGCTCCCCGACTCTAAGCAGTCAGTTTAAGCGCTCGCTCGAGCTGCTCATGAGGACGCTGAGCGTGTGTCAGCCTTTCTTTGTACGCTGTATCAAACCAAATGAGCTCAAAAAGCCCATGGTGAGTCGATTCATATTTCTGTGAGAAATTAATAGATTAGTAGACTTTAAAAACAGTCATTAAGAATAATGATGACGTGAAGGCCTATGGCCAGGTTCAAGTCTGTTAACAGATGTTTCAATTGCCATATTAGTAGCCTATATCTCACATCCATTAATCATGTAAATGTGTTTTTATGCCTTACAAACTAAAACATTTGGCTTTCTATAATGTATGAAATATTGATGTTGTGAATTCTGCTGAACTTCTAGTATTCTAGTATTTAGTTTCTAGTATTGTCATGCCATTATTATGCAGCTGTATAATTTCCAGATTTTAGAACTTTAAACATTTATTTATTTGTATTTTTTTTATTTATTTTATTTATTTACAACCACCCTACTCCCTACAAGTGGTTTGGTTTAGATTTTATTTTTATTAATGGATTTATATATTCTTGTTTTAAGCATAAAGCTAGTTCGATTTTGTTAGGTTTATAACAAACGAAAATGCCAATTTGGGTAAAAAATAAATGCTACACTTTATTTTACAGTATCTGTACTTACAGTGTACTTACCCAAGAAAGTACTGGTAATATACGGTAACTACATGGGTTAAGGTTAGGTTTATGGGTAGTTATAGGGTTAGTACTTTGTTGTAACCCAGTTATTGTAATTGCTATAATAAGTACATAGTATATACATGTGGAACAGGACTGTAAAATAAAATGCAACGCTTATATATGTTAAGATAAAAAAGATATATTGGGTAAATAGAATTTCTAATCCTGATTTTGCTTATCAGAAAAAAATTGAGCCCTGAATACCAGCCCTCGTTCTCTCCTCTGCAGATGTTTGATAGTGGACTATGTGTCAGGCAGTTACGCTACTCCGGGATGATGGAGACTATCCGCATACGTAGAGCTGGATATCCCATACGCTACACGTTCGCTGAGTTTGTGGACCGTTATCGGGTCCTTATGCCTGGGGTCAAACCAGCCTTCAAACAGGCGAGTCTAAAGCGTTACTGTTAATGCAGTCAACAGATGTGACTTGCAGGTCTGGAGTATTTTGTATGCTTGACAGTTCTTTAAAAAGCTTTTGTTTTTTACAGTCTGTTAGAATTGCCTTCTGTTGGTATTGTTTGACAAGTGCTGACAATGTGCTATAAGGAGGTTGCTTTGAATCTCTGTCCTCTTACAGGAAGACCTGCGAGGGACCTCTCAACGCATTGTTGTGTCAGTTCTGCAGAAAGATGATGACTGGCAGATGGGAAAGACAAAAATCTTTCTGAAGGTTTGCCACAAATAAGCAAAACATTTTTTGAAGATTTTGCTATGTTTTTTTTAATTATGACAAATGCTATACTTGGTCTATATTTGTTGTAGGATCATCATGACATGCAGCTGGAAATTGAAAGAGATAATACCATTACTGACAAAGTCATTTTCATCCAGAAGGCCGTGAGAGGTGTGAAAGCGAGGTACGAGAAAAAGCAAGAGTGAAGAAGAGCAGACCCAAAATACAAATAAAGTCTGATATGCATCTGTCTGTTTTTTTTTACCAGAACTAACTTCCTAAAGACTAGAAGGGCTGTGACATTAATCCAGCGAATATGGAGAGGCTACATCTCCAGAAAGCACTATGCTGTGGTGAGTTAGTGAAAACTAAGCATACAGAATCTGTTTGGAGGTTTTTGTCTGATTGTAATTATGCCTTCTTTTCAGATGCGTGTAGGTTTCTTGCGGCTTCAGGCCTTGTACAGGTCCCGGAAGCTGTACCTTGCGTATCAAGCGGCCAGGACACGCATCACTCTGCTCCAGGCCTGGTGCCGTGGATTCCTGGTGCGCCGGACTTTCTCCGAGCGCTTCCATGCGGTCCTGATCATCCAGGCTTATGCACGAGGAATGATAGCTCGAAGACTGTGCAAGCATCTCAAACTGGAGGTAAATGTGTTGTAAATCTGTATCTATCATCTGTCTGTCTGTATATCTATCTATCACTTGTCTATCTATCTATCTATCTATCTATCTATCTATCTATCTATCTATCTATCTATCTATCTGTCTCTCTGTCTATCTATCTATCATCTGTATGTCTGTCTATCTATCTATCATCTGTCTGTCTGTCTGTCTGTCTGTCTGTCTGTCTGTCTGTCTGTCTGTCTGTCTGTCTGTCTGTCTGTCCGTCTGTCTGTCTATCTATCTGTCTATCTATCACTTGTCTATCTATCTATCAATCACCTTTCTGTCTATCTATCTATCTATCTATCTATCTATCTATCTATCTATCTATCTATCATCTGTCTATCTATCTATCTATCTATCTATCTATCTATCTATCTATCTATCTATCTATCTATCACTTGTCTATCTATCTATCTATCTATCTATCTATCTATCAATCACCTTTCTGTCTGTCTATCTATCTATCATCTATCTGTCTGTCTTTCTGTCTTTTTTTCTGTTGCTCTATCTGTCTGTCTATCATCATCTGTCTGTCTTTCTGTTGATCCATCTATCTATCTATCTATCTATCTATCTATCTATCTATCTATCTATCTATCTATCTATCTATCTATCATCTGTCTGTCTTTTTTCTGTTGCTCCATCTATCTATCTATCTATCTATCTATCTATCTATCTATCTATCTATCTATCTATCTATCTATCTATCTATCTATCTATCTATCACTTGTCTACCTATCTATCTAATCTGTCTGTCTTTTTGCTGTTGCTCTATCTATCTATCATCTGTCTGTCTTTTTTTCTCTTGATCTATCTATCTATCGTCTGTCTGTCTTTCTTTTTTTCTGCTGCTCCATCTATCTATCTATCTATCTATCTATCTATCTATCTATCTATCTATCTATCTATCTATCTATCTATCTATCTATCCATCTATCACTTGTTCACACTCTCTCCGTTTAGAGGGAGCGTCGGTTAGAAGCCGAGCAGCAGCGTCTGGCTGAAGAGGAGCGTCTGAAGAACCAGATGACGGCACGCAGGGCTCGGGCAGAGGCAGCGAGGAAGCACCAGGAGCGTCTGGCCCAGCTCGACCGAGAGCAGGAGGAGAGAGAGCAGGCGGAGCGGAATGAGACACGGAGGAAAAAGGAGCTTCTGGAGCAGATGGAGAGAGAAAAACTGGAACCAGTCAACGACTCGGAAATGGTGGACAAGATGTTTGGGTTCCTGGGCAATGCCAACTCCCTTCCCAACCTTGAGGGTGAAGCACCAGAAGGGTTTGAGGTACGGAACTTTGTAACTATTGATCTCTATAAGGAATAACTTAACTTGCCTGGATTTCATGTTTTCTTTATTTGCTTTTGTTTGGATGCAACAGGATCTAGAGAATGCTCCGAGACAGTTTGAGGAAGTCATAAATGAGACTCTTCCTCTTCCTGATGATGAAGAGGAAGACCTATCAGAGTATAAGTTTGCAAAGTTTGCTGCAACCTACTTCCAAGGAAATGCCACACACGTGTATACACGGCGGCCTCTGAAACAACCTCTGCTGTTTCATGAGGATGAAGGAGATCAGCTAGTAAGCTTTTTTTTTTTATTATTTATAGCTGCATTCCGTAACTTTTTTGGGTTAAAAATTATCCAAAATAATTTTTTGAGCAAGTACATAACCAGCCAGTGGTCAAAACTATCCACTTGCCTTTGATCCATTCAAAACGGTAAGCTTGTAATAATGTTTTTAATTCCAGTGGTACTGGTGGATTTCCGTGGGAAATTCAAGCATGTCTTTGCGTCATTACGTCACATCTGTACACATAAAGGAGTCACGGCTAGTAGGCTATATTGCGTGTGAGGATGTTGGAGTTGGAGATTTATAGCCTTTTCTCACAGCACTTGATATAATTAAACTTATCAATTTGATGGCGGATCCAGAAAGGTTCAAACGACAATCACCAGTGACATGATTCACCCGTTGTAAAATGCAAAAGACTTCGGACTTCGGAATGGCTACAGAAAAAAAGAGACTGCAACCGGGCCCATGCGAAAACAAGGATAAATAGTCACGCAATGCTGATGTTGTTAACATTAACGATTTGAGAACAAAGTATAATTTGCACGGTTTGACGTGATATGAGAAGCGATCGTAAGATTTAATCAGCGCGATTTACTGCAATGCTTTTATTGGCTTAGTTGGTCAGAGCGAAAGTGGATGTTACTTACTTGTTCAGATGATATTTTCCGGTGAAAATTCTTATGTTGGTCATACTTCCAAAAAGTAGAATCTGTGATTCCGAATGACAGTATCCACACCGGCACATTCTCCTCAAAACATTGGATTCATCCACACTGTGCCATGCCGAGGCACAACCCACGTAAAGTTGATAATTCCGCGAATAACTGCAATTACAGATTTCGAACAGAGATGTCGACAAAAGAGGAAAAACTACGTGCAGCTTTAAAGTTATTATTTATAATAATAATGTAGATTATTAGATGTCAGTGCCTTTGCTTACAGGTTTACTATATCATATTTAAGCTGTGTAGCCATATAAAATTAGGGTTATTTTGTGTCTTTAGGCTGCTCTAGCTGTGTGGATCACTGTGTTGAGGTTTATGGGAGATCTCCCTGAACCCAAATACCATATCAGCATTAGTGACGGCACTGAGAAGATTCCAGTTATGACTAAAATCTATGAGACGTTGGGGAAGAGGACCTACAAAAGGGAGCTGCAGGCCCTGCTGGTGGATGAGGAGGTGAGACAAGTCAGGTGGTGGGTGCAGTGAAAATAAAAATCATCAATATTAATTATTTTTATATAAAAAATATTATTTTATATTAAGTTGTATAAAAGGTATTATGAACATGAATTAATAATGAACAAAAGTTTATTTATAAATTAACATTAACCTAGACTAGTACAAACTAAAAAAGCATTGTTCTCCGTTAGTTAATGACATCCAAGACATATTAATGTAATGTAATGACATGATAATGTAAAGCCTTGCTGTAAAGTGTTACCAATGTGATGTATGAAAGTTGTCTTCATTGTTCCCAGAGTTCCACTACTGACATCCAGAAGAGGAACAGTGTACGGCATAAGCTGGTGTCCCTCACATTAAAGAAGAAAACAAAGATCACAGAGGAGGTCTATAGCAAAGAATCCATTACATTTACTATATGTACTATAGTTGAAGTAATTTCTGTGTCTCTAGTGGCACCAAACGCTAACGCATTATAAAAAATGTTTTCAAACACTACCCCTGTCTGCCAGTCGAATAAATAGTCCTGACCCCATATGGTATTAGTTGAAACGCTGTTGTTTGCCTGGTTGGAATCAACCTAAGAATGGTTTACTTAGAGTTGTCTCTCCATACATTATCATTTAAAACTCTAGGGTCGGTAAGATTTTCTTATATATATATATTTGAAAGTTTTTTTTTATGCTCTTCAAGGCTACATTTAAAAAATAATACGTCATATTGTAAAATATTATTACAATTCAAAATATTCAATTCAAATTTATTTGTATAGCGATTTTCACAATACATATTGTTTGAAAGCAGCTTTACAGAAAGTGCATTTCAGAAGTGTACAAAGAAAAATACAGTTAGTTAATCATGTATTAATTTAGGGCATGACATATCGCCGGCGTTGAGTCGTCTCTTCACAGGCGTCGAGTCGTCTCTTCACAGGCGCTTAGTCATCTCATCGCAGGTGTTGGGGCATCTGAAGTCTCCGTGAGAGGCTGGATACAAACTGGAGTTGACGAACGCCATTTACCTCGGGACTTGCGTCCCGAGATAACAGCAGAAAAGCAAATTGGAAATAATTAGCATAGCTGCTGTTCATAATATTAATGCATTCGATCTGATTCAACAGTGGTATAAAAGGTAAGCATTATGTGAATGCTTGGCTAAAGAGATGCGTCTTTAATCTAGTTTTAAACTGGGACAGCGTTCTTTAAGATCACTAAATTCGAGGCTTCTGGTCATTCCTAGGATATCTAAGTCCACTAAAGGAGGGAGGGCGTTCTCGCATTTAGCTCAGACTCAGACTCTGAGCCTCGAACAATATCAGGAAGGCTATTCCAGAGTTTAGGAGCTAAATGCGAGAACGCCCTCCCTCCTTTAGTGGACTTAGATATCCTAGGAATGACCAGAAGCCTCGAATTTAGTGATCTTAAAGAACGCGATGGATTGTAGGGCGATAGAAGGTCCATTGAATACACAGAAGCTAGACCATTTAGGGCTTTATAGGTCAGTAGTAGTACTTTGTAATTGATATGCTTTTATATGCTTTTTCTATTCTTATATATTTTAAATAGTAATTCATTTCTGTGATGTTAAAGCTGAATTTTCAGCATCATTACTCCAGTCTTCAGTGTCACATGATCCTTCGAAAACCATTCTAATATGCTGATTTACTGCTCAAGATAATTTCATATTATTCACAATGTTGGAAACAGTTGTGCTTTTAATATTTTTTTGTGGAAACTGTGTTAAAAAAAATTCTTTGAAAATCAGTTATTTGAAATAGAAATCTTTTGTAACATTAAAGATGTCTTTACTGTTTTGCTGGGTTACTGTTTATGCCTGCAGAATATAAGTAAACGGTAGTGTATTAAAGTGTATTCCTGCCTCTGTTAGGTGACCAGACGGCTTACAGACACAGATTACAGTCTACAGGGAAACAGCATGCTGGAAGACCGTCCCACCTCCAATTTAGAGAAGCTCCACTTTATCATTGGCAATGGCATTTTACGCCCTGCTCTCAGGTCATTACGTGACACATGCATTTGTTGATGTGCTTGTGACTGTTGAACATACATTGTATCTGAATTGGACTGCATCTGGGTTTGTTTCCTCTCTCAGAGATGAGATCTACTGTCAGATCTGTAAACAGCTGAGCCAGAACACATCCAAAAGCAGCCATGCACGCGGCTGGATCCTGCTGTCCCTCTGTGTGGGCTGCTTTGCTCCTTCAGAAAAATTTGTCAAAGTAAAAGAAAAAAATATATTTTTGCATTCGTCAGCAGGAAATAAGATCTGCTACATTTTTAATTATCCTAATGATCCTGAAACAAAAAAATGCATAACTCTTCATCCCATTTCATGTGTCTTTATCTGTATTTTCTTTAGTATCTGCGGACATTCATTACCAGTGGGCCGCCTGGTTATGCACCTTATTGTGAGGAGAGACTGAGAAGAACGTTTGTGAATAAAACAAGGACTCAGCCTCCTTCTTGGCTTGAGCTGCAGGTATTTTAGGACCCACAAAAGCCATTAGAGATCGCTTTGGGAAAATTAATCGGGAAAAAAATGAGTAATTTGACTGGATTTCTTTCTCTTTCCTACTCCAGGCCACTAAATCTAAGAAACCCATCATGTTACCAGTAACCTTCATGGACAGCACCACTAAGACCCTGCTGACTGACTCCGCCACCACAGCTGAAGAGCTCTGCAATGCTCTGTCTGACAAAATCGGCCTGAAGGATCGCTTTGGCTTCTCCTTATACATTGCTCTTTTTGATAAGGTATATTAATGCACAGCCGTTACTCCAATCTTCAGTGTCACATTATCCTTCAGAAATCATTCTAACATACTGATATGGCTCTCAAGAAACATTTAGAAAATAGAAAGTTCAAAAGTAACATTTTAAATGTGTTTACTGTCACTAATTTAATGCATCCCTCCTGCTTAAGAAGGATGCATTCAAAAACCAACAAAAAAACGTACTGACCCCAAACTTTTGAATGTGTCCTCATATTCTTATTTATTTGGTCATCCTCCTCAGGTTTCATCCCTGGGCAGTGGGAAGGATCATGTGATGGATGCCGTGTCACAGTGTGAGCAGTACGCTAAAGAGCAGGGTGCTCAGGAGCGCAACGCCCCCTGGAGGTTATTCTTCAGGAAGGAAATCTTCACGCCCTGGCACAACCCTGCCGAGGACAGCGTGGCCACTAACCTCATATACCAGCAAATCGTGCGCGGGGTCAAATTCGGAGAGTACCGCTGTGATAGGGTCAGAGCTGTTGTGTGCATAATTCACATTGCCTTATGTAAGTTAAATTACTTGCATTAACCAAGCGTATGCATGTGCACTGTCATCTTAGGAGGAGGACCTGGCCGAGCTAGCCTCTCAGCAGTACTATGTGGACTATGGGTCAGATGTTCTACCAGACCGTCTTCTGAGTCTTATTCCATCCTACATCCCGGACCGCGAAATTACTCCCTCCAAGACAGTGGAGAAATGGTCTCAAATGATCATAGCAACTCTCATAAAGGTATACATGTATAGTTTCAACACTTATATTTTTTGTTGGGTTAATTGTTTTGTACATCATTTTATTATGTTATATTATATTAAAATAATTATATTATATTTAGTGCTGTCAAAAATTAACAAATTAATTGCAAATTTTTCTGTAACTAATCGCAATTATTCACACTTGGCTAACAACATATGTTTTTAATATATTTTTACATTGTAATAATTTTATATTTAAACTCCCAATTAATGTAGAAACAACATAAAGACAGTAGTCTATATTTTAAATATTTGTTTAATGGCGTCTGATGATAATGATTTCATAGTCAATATTAACCGTTAATTATTGGCACTCATCATTACAGTATGATGGCATTTTGGCATAATTTTGTATGTTTTTGTCCTTTCAAGTGATGTCTGAAGTGGCTTTCTTTGCGCATAAGTCGCATGTGTGTCACAGACAGGAAATTCACAGACTCACGCGCCAATAAAAAACGCGTTCTCTTTGGTGTCTTATCGTGTCTGAATGGTTTAAAAGCATTTGTTTGAATAAGAGCGTGATCATATAATGTAACGCTAGCCAAAGTATGATGGGGAAAAAAGGATGCTGCGTTAATTGCATTAAATATTTTTAAAGTGTTAAATTGGAAAAGAATTTACCACATGTGTTAACTCATTCATTTTGACAGCAATAATTATATTATATTATGCAGTTTCTACTACTAGCATTTAATCAGTTATCTATTCATAGTATAAGTATACAAATAAGTATAATCAAACATATTGTGGCATGATTGAAATAATGAATATAATTGAAAAAAATGATATTTTGAAGTTAGAGTTAATAACAATAAATACTTTTGGTTTTAGTTTTCATGGTTGTAATAGCATACTTAGAATTAGGAATAACATTTTAAAAATTAGCCAAAGAAAAAACAAGTAATCTGGGTTGATAATCTGAATATTTGGTGGTTCTCCGATGTCTTTGGTGGTTAAAGCCCTAGTATTTCGTGCTTGACGTGGAAAAATACTCATTTTTCTTTTTTAAAACACAAAATTAAAAATCCTAACATACACAATTGTCACCACTTCCTGAGAATGGTATCACAATTACATGATAGAAAAGTATAGATAACTAAACACATCTATTATTAACCTTTTCATTATAAGGAAACTTACAGAACTCCACTGTCACAGCACATATCTGTGATATCCCAAGTCTTTATTACTGTGTCAGGCTGTGTCTGACTCCCCTCGCGGTACGTTCTCAAGGTCGGCAGTCTCATTATCTTACAGCAGTACCTTCATTTCTACCCAGCACTAATATAATCTCATTAACTCTCTGATCTGAAGTGTGTGCATGGACGACCTTCAGACTGCTGTCTGCCGTAATCACAGGACCCTGAATATTTTAGACATTTCTTTCAACCTCACTTAGTAGTCACTGTCTTGTTATGGATTTGTAGGTTAGGTCAGCACTGTCGTCTGTGTGCTAGCTCGTAGCGGTTGATGGGACTGAGCAGGTTGAGATTTGATTGACCATTCTTGTGAGACCATTAATCACATGTCTCTTCTCTCAAGGTTGAAGGACGTTTTAATTACCCTTCTGCCTCTCATAGGCTAAAGTGATGGACATGAATGTTTAATAATGCTGGGGAACAATTTTATGGATCGTCCTAGCTGTGTAGTAATGCATGAGTTTGTTACATTTTCTGCTTATAAGCCGATAATCGCCGATATTGTGTTGCGCTGAGAGCAAGATATTGACGATTGCATCTCGACAGGGAATCTACACTCAGAAGAAGTTTGACTCGCAGAGAGTGAAGGAAGAGGTGGTGGATTTCGCTCGATTTAAGTGGCCTTTGCTCTTTTCACGCTTCTATGAGGCCTTCAAATTTTCAGGTAAGACTTACAGAGAATAGTTCACCCAAAAATAAAACTCAAGTCAGTGAGTTGAATAGATCTGTCAGAATTGCGAACAAATCATTCAGAGCAGTTTTGTGTACTGAATCATTGGTTTGAATTAAAAGATCTGACTCAGTTCATTCAAAAATTTAATGTACGTAATTTATCAAGACTTTAAGGAGAACTAGGGCGATATATTTATATATTATTGTTAATATATTGTTATTTATATAGTTTGGTTTTGTATAATTTACTGGTTATCTATTAAAATTATAATAGTTATGTATTAAAATGATTGTATAAAAGTTTACAAACATGCTATTACATGATGGAAATAATATGGCATTTTAGGGTCTGTATTAAACTAAAAATATATTTTGGTAGTTTTATGCTGTAATAGCATATTTTGTATTGGGAATAATATTTTAACAATTAGCCATTGAAAAAAACACTTATCTTTTTTGGCAATCTGAATATTTAGTGGTTCTCCAATATCTACGGTGGTTATGGTCCTGGTCCTTTGGACTTGAGGTGGAAAATTTATGAAAATTAACACAAAATAATTTTAAGACACAAATGGCACCATTTCCTGAGAATGGGTTCACAATTATTTGATAGAAGAGTTTGTATAACAAAGCAAAACTGTTATTAACCTGTTCATTTCAAGTCCAGATATTAAGATGATTTAAATTTAAGTCTGTTCATAATATCAATGTTAATATAACAGACATTTTATATGAGCTTTCCAAAGCTCCTGTCTCCATTCTTTATAATTGCATGGAAAAAAGTGACTGGTATGTTATTCCAAGTTTCTTCATTTGTGTTCCATGGAAGACATTCTTGTTGGGTGAATTATTCTATTAAGTTATTCTTTAAATCATATTTTAAATAATTATTTGGACATATTGATCTGTTAAAGAGTGGTGAAGCTAAACCATTCTTTCTGGCGGGTTTTCACAGGGCCTAGTCTTCCAAAGAATGATGTTATAGTGGCAGTGAACTGGACTGGAGTCTACTTTGTAGATGAGCAGGAGCAGGTCCTTCTGGACCTTTCTTTCCCAGAGATCACTGCAGTCTCCAGCAGCAGGTGCAGTAGCTTATCGAACCAAACTTACTTCATTTTATGTAAGTGTTCTCTATATTGACATTTTTGGTCAAACTTGTGGATGCAGAGGTGGAAAGCTTCAAGGACAAAGCTTCACTCTGGCTACCATTAAAGGAGATGAGTACACCTTCACATCCAACAATGCCGAAGACATCCGTGACCTGGTTGTCACCTTTTTAGAGGGCCTGCGTTCCAGATCAAAGTTTGTGGTGGCCCTGATGGACAGCCATTACCCCGGTGAGCACACATTGACCATAAAGGCAACAGTTGGGTTTAAACCACTGAATTTGATAAGACGGTCCGGCAAAAAAAAAAACATCTTGTTTCTTTTTGTTTTCCCAGCTGGGCAAGACTCTTCGTTCCTGAGATTCTCAAAGGGAGATCTGATTTTTCTGGATGAGCAGAATGGAGAGCAGGTCATGACTTCAGGTTGGGCTCATGGGGTCAATGACAGAACCAAGAAGAGAGGAGACTTCCCTGCAGACAGTGTCTATGTGCTGCCCACTATCACCAGGCCACAGTATGATATTGTGGTCAGTGGTTTTTTTTATTCAATACATTATTTGGACATTCTCAGAAAAAAGTGTGTTGTTAAAAGGAACAACTTTGTACCTTATTTATCCCTAAACGATTCATAGTAGTACCTTAAAGGACCTGATATAGTTAAAGCAAAGAACTGGTTTGACAATATTTCAAACAAAATTTGGAAAAAATGAAGCTCGTTTGGAGTTCGAAACAGCTTGTCAAAGAGAACTCTTCATTTCTTGTTCAGTCCATCAAGGTCAAACGCAAGTAAAAACATCCTGAAGACCTGCTTTATGGTAGAAATTAAAGTTGTAATTCTAGCGACACTGACACTGTTTTTTCATGTGCTGCTTGCTTTAAACAATCTATTGTATAAAGTGATATATAAATAAACGTGACATGACATTACTAAAGTGCCAAACTGCAGAGCTGATGTAAACATATCCACATCACTATGATCAGATGCTTTTTTCAGCTGTTGTTTTCTCGCCGCTATCATTTTTGTTGTGTTTATTTTGTTATTTAGAGAAAAAGTGCACAGCTCATATTTACATATTTACATCTAAACACCACTCCCAATAGCATGGGTGGCATCACTAACCGTCTATCATTGCTCAGATATTTTTAATTTATTTTTACACCTAAGCAAAGAATGAAAAAGACCTTTGCCATAGGTATATTGGGTACATATTACTACCCTAAGGTGATAACATGCTCCTTTTTAGAGTAGACAAGGTACAAAGTTGTCCCTTTAAGTTTTTTTTTTTTCTGACGGTGTATTATAATTACCTTGGAAAACCAATATGCCACATATTTAAACAAAAGAAGGACTTGCGATATTGAATAGCCACTAGACCATCTCATTTCTGTTTCTTACAGACATTGATTACCATGTCACCAGACCAGCGTAAGGACTCAATAAAGTTGACTGATCAGAATCTGTTGGAAAGTGGAGAGAAGGTTCAGCCGCACACTCTAGAGGAATTCTCCTACGATCACTTCAGGTGCTTGAACGCTCTTCAGAACCTTTCCACCCTTTGTTGTGTCTGAATGGAAAAGTACTGTTTTTAAAGTTGGGAAAAGGAAGTATAGTGCAAACAAAAAAGTTTAATTATATTACTAAAGGGTAATAGTAAATAGTAATATTACTAAATTCTTGAAGGGGTGGTGATGGCGCAGTGGATAAGACACAAGCCTTTGGTGTGAGAGACCCGGGTTCGAATCCACTGTGATACACCAATGTGTCCCTGAGCAAGACACTTAACCCCTAGTTGCTCCAGAGGCGTGCGACCTCTGACATATAGCAATTGTAAGTCGCTTTGGATAAAAGCGTCAGCTAAATGAATAAATGTAAATGTAAAGGGTACGAGGGTCAGACACCAAACAATCAATATCAACATCTATCAACCAATAACATTGAAGGATTAATTAAACTCACAGCATGCTTTAAATATTAGCTGTTATAGTATTTCATCATTTTGCACACTAATTTTTTGTTTAATTCTGGATTTATTACCTTTCTGGGTCCTTTCCATCCTCTAGACCCCCTTCAAAGAGCACACTGAGTCGTGTGATCATCAATAAAGGCAGAGGGAAGGATAAAATGTGGTGTTGCACCAGAGAACCACTCAAACAGCCTTTGCTGAAAAAAGTCCTCAACCATGAAGAGCTGTCCCAGGATGCCTGTCAGGCTTTCATTTATATCCTTTACAGTTAATAGTATTACCTTTATAACATTTTAAATGTAGTTCCCTCATTTTGACCCTTGACTCTGTCGTACCTATCATGAAGTACATGGGCGACTACCCCTCGAAGAGAAGCCGTTCGGTCAATGAGCTCACTGATCAGATCTTTGAGGGCGCTTTGAAGGCTGAACCTCTGAAGGACGAAATCTTCTGTCAGATCATCAAGCAACTGACTGAGAATCACGTTAAGTAGGTTTTTTCCAGCTAAAGCTGGCGCAGTGTTTATTCAATGGATCTCATTCATGCAAATGGGTTTTATTGCTAATGTGCAAGGAAAAACCAAATTAGGATAATACACGGCTGAAACTCTCCATAAAAGATTTAGCATATTATTATTATTGTAACTATTATTAATGTACACTTCACGGACAAAAAAAAGCTACTGTTTGGATTTAAATTGGCAAATGTTTAAGAGTCATTTAAGAGGTGGATCATTATTGCAGTGATTATTATATTTCTAGCTTGTTATATGTTTAACAACAGTTCTTCTAACCCTAATCAATGGAATGTGTAGCTTTTCATTTCTTAAACAACCATGTAGGAAGACACATTATGGCCATATTCCAGGATGACAACGCCAAGATTCATGAGACTCAAATTGTGAAAGAATGGCTGGGAAAAAGAATCATTTTCACTCATGAATTGGCTGCTCCTTAACCAGCTCCAGACCTTAAATGCATTGAAAGTCTTTGGGATGTGTGGAGTGCTTGACTCTTGCATCGTCAATACAAGATCTTGGCCAAAAATTGATGCACCTCTTGATAGAAATAACATTACAACATGTTTTTCCACCTAGAGATGCATCAATTTGCAAGCAAGAAACAATAATCACAGCTATAATGATCCAATCTTAGACCCTCAAACATTTGCCTATTTAAATCCTTTTTTTTTTTTTGGCTCGGCAGTGAATATTAAATATTTTAGCATTTAAAAAGTGATTTGAAAATATTTTTTAAATAATAATATTATATTACTATAATATTTGTATGTAACCGATAATATATATATATTTTTTTTTTAATTATATATACTTTCACATTATTATTATTAAAACATAACATTTAAATATATATACAACAGCTATTATTATTGTTATTAGCATAAATATACACATTTTAGAATTTTAAAAATAGTTGTAAAATAAATATATATATATATATATATATATAATTACAAATTATTTACATATATACATAATTTTTATTATATGTAATTTATTTTTTTACATAAATATTTTATAAAATTATTATTCTTCATATTATTAAAATTATAATATGTTTCTAAGGTGACTTTTGCATATGTGTGATTTTATTTTAAATATAATCTTAAATATACCTGCAAACATACCGATAAATTGACTCAGCATGAAAATATTTGCTCACAGGTTACAGGTTAAACAGTTAATGTGGCTGATAAATCTGTAACAGTCTGTCCCCTAGTGGTTAGCCTAAAAATGACCAAAGCTGCTTTATGTTGTCAGAATTACTTGTTTTGTGTGTTCAGATACAGTGAGGAGAAGGGCTGGGAGCTGCTCTGGCTCTGCACTGGGCTTTTCCCTCCCAGTAACATGCTGCTTCCTCATGTCCAAAAGTTCCTGCAGTCCAAGAAACATCATCCAGTCGCGCCAGACTGCATGCAGAGACTACAGAAAGCCTTGCGGTAACTCTCAGCACATACAAACACGCATCTCGAATGTTGCATAGATTCCCTTCCAACATTTTTCTCTTCACGGACAGAAATGGATCCAGAAAGTATCCTCCTCACCTTGTAGAAGTGGAGGCCATTCAGCACAAAACTACCCAGATCTTTCACAAAGTGTACTTCCCTGATGACACTGATGAGGTGAGTTTTAATGTAGGTGTGTGTCTGTTACCTGTACCGTACATTGTTTCCAATATCCTGTGGTGGTAATATTCTCTTTCTTTCTCATGCCGGCTGTTTATTTATGCATGAGGAAACCGAGAGAACGCCCTGTTGTGCTCTGACCTCATTTGAATCCTCCATGCTCAGTTATGTGGTGCTGCTGGAGAAAACGGCGTAAGATAGTCGAAGTGTGAATAGACTTAGTACTCCAGAGACTCACATCTTTTTTGGATTAAATATAGTAGAAATATTATGGCCTGCACTTTTTTATATAAAAAAATATAAATAGACATAGTAAACATGGAATGTAATTCACAATGCAATATAACAAACACCAAATACACAGTTTAGCTACGTATATATGAATCAACGAGGATGGATGGATGGCTGGATGTGCAATAGAAGCATTTACACAAGTGGTCTCAGGCTTTTGGCCCGCAAAATGAATTTCCTCCATAACCCATTGACTGAAACAGTTTCTTTTATTTTCTACTATACTTTTTTCAAAGGCTTTTGAGGTTGAATCAAGCACAAAAGCCAAAGATTTCTGTCTGAACATCGCTGGCAGAATGATGCTCCAATCCTCTGAGGGCTTCAGCTTGTTTGTCAAAATTTCTGACAAGGTGAGGTTACAAAGGTGTCAAATGTCTGTTCAGATGAAATGAAGATGTTCTGTGGGAGTTTATGACACACTAAATAACTCTTTTTTTAGTTTTACTAATTTTTACATCACAGCTTTTTCCTCTCAAAACACATGCCCTGTAGTCAGCAGTTCCCTTTCAGTCGATAACGTCGGACGTAGTCGACGCGACTGAAATGGGATCACGCTAGGGAGCCTATCATCTTCGAGTACTATTGAACGAGCCAATGTAATTGGCGTGCGTGATTCGCATCACACACTCCGCCCCCGCGGCGCGGGTATAAATACGGAAGTGGATGCACGCACTAGTTGCCTTTCGCTTCGGAGCCGATCGTTTGATGTCTCTGAGAGTGCTGTTGTCTACAACGAGCGAGTGTGTCGGTGTTCTTCAGGAAGACTCTCCCAGTGCTGGTGTTCTACAGCGCGAGTGCAGCGGTGATCGCGAGCTTTGAGCTCTCAACTGCTGTTTTAACAGCAACAAATTTCTAAATGTTTGTGTGTGTTGATGGCTGGTTAGAGGGCGGAAAAGTGAGTGCTTCACTGTTTCAGTTCTCTGTTCAGTGTTGCCGCGGTCATTCCCCTGTGTGCTCCGGCACTGGTGACGGTCCTATTTTCTGAAAGAGCAACACGGGTGCGTTTGCGTCTTTTTCAAGATGTCATTCCGCCCGTGCGTTTCTGGGTGCGGTCGTTCCCTGTCTCTCTCTGATGGTCACAACTGTTGTGTCACGTGTTTGGCTTACAGCACGCTGAGACAGCTTTTGTGGACAGCTCATGTTTTCACTGTGGGAACATGACTGTCGCAGTGTTGAGGGCGAGACTCGCCTTCGTTCGCGGAGAGCGAGTCCCCATTACCATGCCCCACCCTCGGGTGCTGTGTGGGATGGGTGACCGGAGGATAGTGTTGGATGTCCCGCCCGGTAACCATTCCCTGTGGGCTCCTCACTCCTCCCTTCCACTGCAACCACTGGAGCCTCCTGTGTTGTCTGCTGGTCCATCTGTAATGGGTGGGCCAGCGGTTTCACTCGGGGCTCCCCTGGAGGACAGGACGCCGATTGCAGCATCGGAGGGTGAGCTGACTTCTAGAGATGATGACTCGGCTGCATTGTCTCCCTCCGGGAGTTCAATGTTGCCCGAGCCGGATCCAGAATTATCAGCTATGCTGAAACGGGCCGCCGAGGCTGCCGGGCTCGAGTGGAACCTCCACCGTGTCCCGTTCAGTCTCGGTTGGAATCTGGAGTTTGGTATCTTGGGGCGGGCCGCGCTGGTTCTCAGCTCGCCGCCCCAGTGCCTTTCTTTCCCGAAATGCATGGAGAGCTTATCAGGTGGTGAACAGCATCTTTCTCTGCCAGAAACTGCCTGAATAGCTTTTCCCCCTCATTACCCTTGATGGAGGAACGGTGAAGGGTTGCGAGGTGTCCCTCCATTGGAGCGGTCTGTCGACCCAGGTGCACCTGTGTCCGGCGGCCGCTGCCTTTTGGGGGGATCCTCGTCTCCCCCCTAAGGCCTGTGAGTTTCGTCCGTTCCGACGGGCAGAGCTTACAAAGCCTGTGGGCAAGCCCCTTCCTCTTGCGTGCCATGGCGTTGCTGCAGGCTAGGGCACCCATGGCATGCACGAGGGTAATCCAGACCGTGCGCTCATAGATGAGCACCGCACTGCATCCGACCTCACCCTCCGGGGTACGGGTGTCGTAGCGTGCGTGATCGGTCTGGCGATGTCCACCTTGGTGGTCCAGTAGCGCCTTCGTTGGCTCAGCCTGGTTGGTATGGCGGATGCGGACAAGGTTCGGTTCCTGGTCTCCCCAATTTCCCAGGTTGGGCTGGTCGGCGACGCGGTGGAGAACTGCATCAAACAGTTCTCTGCCGCTCAAGCGCAGACGGAGGTCATCCGGCACATCCTGCCCCGGTGGCCAGCTGCTGCCTCCACCCGCCGCCGGTGGCAGCTCCTCCGCCTGCTCGTCGCCGTGGGCGTTCTCCGGCCGCCGCTCCGGCCGCCGCTCCTGCTGGCCCTCCGCAGCAGCCTCCACCCAGGCCTCAGCAGGGAGCCGGCCGCAGTAGAGACGCCCAGCCCGCTCCAGGCGCTGCCAAGCCAGGTGGCAAGCGACAGCGAAAGCATTCCGGAGCGGGCCGCCCAGGAATGGATGAGATGCTCTTGGAGTGGCACGATCACTCCCTCCCCCCGGGTGAGGGCCGGGTGGAGCCTTTGTTTGTGTGTGTGTCTGTTCCGCCGCTGGCTCCCTAAAAAGAAAAAAAAAAGAAAAAAAAAAAAAGCGGAGCAAGCGGTACCCACACTTCAAAGAGAGAGCAATTTCATCTGTTCCTGGGTCCCAAGAGGGCCAGTCTGGCGGGTGTGACCCTGTATAGCCTTACACCCCTCAGCTCCCCCTTGGTCGCCAGCAGGCAGCTTGGTGCGTTCGAGGACCCGGTCATCCGCCTTCTCACGCGCCCCCTGCCGCTTGTGGAGACAGGTAAGTGTTGCACAGCACACTAACACCACTCTCTCTACTTTGCTGCCCCACCTCAGGCTCGGCTACCCCGCTCAAGTCAGTGATAGTCATCACATTAGGTGTTGAGCAGACGTGCTCCTGAAAATTCAGTGATATTCATCACACCGAGTGTTGAGCAGTGCTCCTGACTTGTGCGTGCTTATCTTATCCTGCTGGCGAAGGATTTGATATAGCCGCTCCTCCAGCCGGTACGAAGGCCAGTTGTAAACTCGTTCTTCGTGCTACTAGGTGGTGGGTCGTGACCATCTTGGCCCAAGATTGGTCTGCAGCTTTGACCTGAAAGACATGTGCTTCAGATCTCTACCTCCCGCACCGCAGGCCATCCTGTGTGTTGCGTCTAAGGGTGGAGTATCGGTACAGTGTCCTTCCCCTCGAGTGCTCCAGAGCCCGTTGGGTCTTCAGGTCAACTGGAAGAGAGTAATCTCGCCCACGGGCTGAGTATCTCTTTTCTAGTTTTGGAGAGGTACTCGGTCCAAAATGTCTCTCCAATGAGAATGTGTTCAGCTGGTGTTGAAGTGAGAAAGGGTCCCACTGAAAGAACTTTCAGAGGCTCCTGGGGTATATGGTAGTCGCAGCCTTTGGCTCCCTCCATATGTGACCGCTTCAGCGCTAGCTTCACGATCGAGTCCCGAGGTGACCGTGGCAGAGCAGCTCACCCTGTGTGACTATAGTTCATCCCGGTCTGCTGCCAAACCCTCTTCAACAGAGCGGCCATGTACAAAGGGCGTGTTTTAACGGGGGCCTGGGCGACCCCCGACTACACGGGCATTCGTGCCTCGAGTTGTTAGACATTGCGACCGTTGCGCAAGCATGTCACAAACTCACCCGTCACCTCCTCCTTGGAGTCAGACGCTTCTGAGGGCGCCTTATTCCACTCCTCCCGCTTACTCAATCGTGCCGCCATCGAGCCTCACGACAGTTATAGCCAGGGCAAGTGGAGACTCCATCCCCTGGGTCCGGCTGGGTCATGACCATTCCGGGGCCGCTCAGTTGCCCCCCCGGTTTTATTTTTCCGCCAGTGTTTGGGTAAACCGAGCGGACTACCCTTGGACAAACACTGGGACTCAGCGGCCCCAGGGGCCCGCAGAAATGCGTTTAACCCCAGTGAGCCTTCTAAAAGTGACTGCGACTCATGGTCGCCTTGCGCCTGCAAGTCAGTGAAATCATCACTCTTCATGTTGAGCAGAATTGCTCCTGAAACTCAGTGAAGTTCATCGCACTCAGGTGTTGAGCAGCAATGCTCCTGTAGCTCAGTGAGTCCATCACAGGTAGCTCAGTGAATTCATCACACGCAGTGCTGAGCAGAAATGCTCCTGGTGCTCAGTGAAGTTCCTCGCACTCAAGTGTTGAGCAGAAATGCTCCTGAAGCTCAGTGAGTTTATCACACTCAGGTGTTGAGCAGTAATGCTCCTGAAGCTCAGTGAACTTGTCACACTTAAGTGCTGAGCAGAAATGCTCCTGTCGCTCAGTGAGGTTCTTCGTACTCAAGTGTTGAGCAGAAATGCTCCTGAAGCTCGGTGAGTTTATCACACTCAGGTGTTGAGCAGGAATGCTCCTGAAGCTCAGTGAACTTGTCACACCCAAGTGCTGAGCAGAAAATGCTCCTGAAGCCCAGTGATCTTCACATGTTGTGTTGAGCAATGCTCCTGTCTTTTGCGCCCGTCACTTACACCTACGTGCCATGTCAGGAGAGGAACAGGTCTTCATAGTTGCCCCTTATTGGCCCAACTAGACCTGGTTCCCTTCAACAGCCTTCCTGACTTCCCCTGGAAACTCTTTCGGGGACGGGGCACGATGGCACACGCGTTCTTCCCCCGGAGATTCCGGGCGGTCTTACATCTGAACGCGGAGGTTCAGGTGGCTATCACAAGAACATGTGATAGTTACCATCACTTCTGCGAGCACCCCCTAGAATTGGGTAGCGTGCTTACGCCTTTAGAAGTGGAACCTAGTCGTTGAGTGCGTCTTCTCTCCAGAGGAGATCCTGAAAGCTTTCGATCACTTCAGTGCTCTCTTTCCTGCAAAATGGGTTGCAGTAGGCTGTTTTCCTTCACCCTCAAAATGATGTTGCCTCGGTGTTTAAACGACGCTCATCGTGTTGCAGAAGTATGCAGAAGCACGTTCTGGTCGTCAGGTTCCTGAGGAGCAAGGTCTTGTAAATCCTTGTGTCCCTCTTTATCCTCTTGGGCCTTGTCCCTGGTGCGACTGCACTGCAGAGACCGCCCCTGAGCCACTGCAGGCAGTGAGTTAAAAATTCTGTTATATCAGTTCTCCTGCTCGCGTGGTCTCTACTAGAGGGTAGGGACTTGCTCGCTTTCGGTCAACGTATTGTGCCTGGAGTCTGGGCCGGCTAACTCTCACAAGCTGAGACCCCGGCTCGGATTGTGCCCAAGGTTCCTACCTCTCCCGTAATAGGAGCAGGTGGTGAGCCTGCAAGCGCTGCCCTGGAGGAGGCAGATCCAGCCCTGGCTTCTCTGTCCATTCGCTTGGATGTGTACAGAATGCAAGTCATAGACCTCAGACCAGCTCTTCAAGTATCTGTTGGAATTCAGCAGAGAGGGAAGGCTGTTTCCATGCGAAGTTGCACTTAGTGCTTGCCTTCATTTCGGCAAAGATCCGAAATGCAACATGTCCACTTAGGTGTTGAGCTCCTCTATGATGAGTGTAAAGTGCTCCGCCTGGGCGTTGACGATATACTTTGCTAAACAGATTCTAGAGTTGGGGGCTGGACGACACCTAGTTGAACCGCTGCTTCCCGTGGGCTCCCTTCTCATGAAGCCAGTTTCACCGTGAGCCCGGTTCAAGTGTCGGCTTGCTGCGCCATTCCCCTCCTATGGACTGGATACGTGCGCCTTTCTACTCCAGTTGAGTTCCCTTAAAATTGAACCTTGTTGAGTTCCTCCACACCCCTCCGACGTCGGACGTGCGGAACGTCTGGTGTTAGGCCTACCACTCGTAAGCAGTGTGGAACCTGTGTTAGGCTGGGTCCATGTGTTGCGGTCCCTTCGGTGACCCCATATGTGTATTCTTCCACGATACGGCTCCCTGCGGTGAGCCCGTGTCTTCCCTCGGCAGAGTCTCTCTGCCGTCACTGTCCGGTGTGTCTCCCCCCGTCTTAGGCTGGAGCCACCCCAGTGACATTCCATATGTTAGACTGCCCGGTTTCCGCCCAGTTCATATGTGTATTCTCCACATTTCCTCCCTCGGGTTGGATGTGGCTTCCGCAGCGTCCCTTCCTTCCAACGTACGGGGAACGCTTTCCCAGTGGTCCTGTAGGAACAGCAGTGACTTCCCTGGCCTAAGCCCTGTCCTTCCCCGCCTTAAGTTTGCGGGGGCATCAGGAGGCTTTGGTTTAGGCACTGGAAGGTGGCAGCGTTAGTGGCGTGTTCAATGGTTGATCCCATTTCAGTCGCGTCGACTACGTCCGACGTTATCGACTGAAAGGGAACGTCCTGGTTGCGTATGCAACCCACCGTTCCCTGAAGGAGGGAACGGAGGACGTAGTCCCCTTGCCACTACCGCTGGACCACCGCTGACCCCGGGTTACTCTCGGCTCCTCAGCGAAAAGCAACTAGTGCGTGCATCCACTTCCGTATTTATACCCGCGCCGCGGGGGCGGAGTGTGTGATGCGAATCACGCACGCCAATTACATTGGCTCGTTCAATAGTACTCGAAGATGATAGGCTCCCTAGCGTGATCCCATTTCAGTCGCGTCGACTACGTCCTCCGTTCCCTCCTTCAGGGAACGGTGGGTTGCATACGCAACCAGGACGTTATTCATCAGTACGAGAGTATTATTAATGTAGGACGTCTTATAAGTACTGGCTTAAAACGTTTCAGGTGATCAGTGTGCCAGAAGGAGATTTCTTCTTCGACTTTGTTCGACATCTTACAGACTGGATTAAAAAAGCCAGAGCTGTGAAAGATGGTGATTATGTTTATTGTTCATAAAAATGATCAATATTTTGAGTGTAAAAACTATGAGAGGTGTTAATGCTTCGGTTCATTCTGTAGGCACAGTTCCTTCACTGACCTATCAAGTGTTTTACATGAAGAAACTGTGGACCAACACCATTCCAGGCAAAGATCCCATGGCCGACTCCATTTTCCATTACTTCCAGGTGGAAATCTCTCTCTCTCTCTGTACTCAATCTGTGCATACAGGCTCACTTTCAAATCACACTCTTGCTTCTACATAAACTCTTCTTCAGGAGCTCCCAAAGTACCTGCGTGGCTACCACAAGTGCTGTCTTGAAGAGGCTTTCCAGCTGGCTGCGCTGATTTACAGGGTGAGGTTTGAGGAGGACAAATCACAGTTTCTCAACTTCACCAAGATGCTGAAGGAGCTCGTTCCTCAGGACCTGATCCGTCAGCTGTCACCCGACGACTGGAAACGGGTGAGTGAGCAACAGTCCTACTTCAAACGTTCATTTATGACAAGTAAATGCTGTGAATGTACATGCCTTTGTTTCTTCTGCAGCCTGTCGTCACATACTTCAATACCCATGCAGGGAAATCTCGAGAGGAAGCAAAACTGATGTTTCTAGAAATCATTTATAAGTGGCCAACTTTTGGATCTGCCTTTTTTGAAGTCAAGGCAAGTTTGTCACAATGTGATGCAATGTTGATTTACCTAAATGTCGGGCAAACAAAATTAAATTTTCCTAAATTATAGTATTTAATTTGTTATTGTTTGTAAAATATACTATATCTGGCTTGATGATGTTTGATATTCGTCCACAGCAATCCTCAGATACAAATTTCCCAGAAGTCCTTTTGATAGCGATCAACAAACTTGGTGTTACTCTCATTGACCCGAAAACAAAGGTAGGTTTACACTGCCCAGTATAATGTAAGGTAAATAAGCGGTATCTTTAATATATTGTTATTTTAGCCTAAAGTGCAAACTTTACTACATACACTACTGTTCAAGTTTGGGGTCAGTAAGATTTTTTATTGTGTTTTTGAAATGTCTTATGGTTTTGATTAAAAAGTGAGTAAAAACAGCAATATTGTGAAATATTACAAATTAAAAGAACTGTTTTAAATTTTTATACATTTTAAAATGTAATTGAATTATATGATGGTAAAGCTGAATTTTCAGCATCATTACTCCAGTCTTCAGTGTCACATGATCCTTCAGAAATCATTATAATATGCAGATTTGGTGCTCAAGAAACATTTCTTATTATTATCAATGTTGAAGACAGTTCTGAAAAAAATTCTGATATATTTTTTCAGGATTGTTTGACTGTCACTTTAAAACAATTGAATGAGTCTTGATTGTGTATTAATGTGTATTAATTACTTTTTTTTTTTATTGAATGACCCCAAACTTTGGAATGTTTTTTTTTATGGAATTTAATGTATTTTATTTTAGCATTTTACTCATTTAAATATTGATGTTAAACTTACGTTGCTGTGACATAAAGCCAACTGCCATTTTTTCCTCAGTTGCGTCAACAACAAAACTTTTATTATATACTTTTGTAAAAACCCTTTGGATATTGTTTGAATGGCATTTACTCATTTGTCTGCAGGACATTTTGGGCATACATCCCTTCACCAAAATCTCTAACTGGAGTAGTGGACATACCTATTTCCACATTACCATTGGTAACCTGGTTAGAGGCAGCAAACTGCTGTGTGAGACATCACTGGTGAGTCAGTCATGCCTTACTTCAGTGCTTCCCAACCCTGTTCCTGGAGACACACCAACAGTACACATTTCAAACTCTTCCTGATTCAACTCATCTGATGATCAATCCTTTTCAGTTCTTGGAATATCTACTAATACGCTGATAAGGGAGACATCCAAAATGTGCACTGTTGGTTTGCCTCCAGGAACAGGGTTGGGAAACACTGCCTTACATATAATACTGTGGTGGTACCATGATACAGTGATGGTATCAGATGATAATACCATGGTACTTTTGTGACACAAATGCTCCAGCTATTCCATTATATTAGATTTATAATTGTACTTTGCTGTGTGGTTAAATAATACAGTATTTTATCGTCCGACTATCCTCACTATTCACAGGGATACAAGATGGATGACCTTCTCACCTCTTACATCAGTCAAATGTTGACTACCATGACCAAGCAGCGCAGTTCACGTGGAAACCAGTAGCACGAAAGGCTTGGAATAGGCAGTTTACAGAATTCTCACTATTTCTTAGATCCATAATTTTGATTCATGAGAATAAACTGAATCTGCTTTTAGTGTTGTTACTTTTTCAAACTGGAGCCTTAATTGTAAATTGCGAGTTTAATTTATTTTATAGCATTTCTCTGTATTTTAATGTCAATGAAGGACATGTTTCATTGACAGTCATAAAACTTGTTGCCTTTAAGTTGTAAGTCCTCATATGGTTTTTATTCTGACACCAAATTAAAAGTCAGTTAAGTCAGATCAAGTTCCTGATTGCAGTTATTCAATTTGTGGATGATTTGCACATCTCATTTTGCCAATTAAATGCATTATAAATATTTAGAAATGTTGCGGTATTTGGGTTTGCTTCTTAGCTTATAAGACTTCAACACTTAGTTCTCATCCTAGTCATTTTAAAGCACTTTTATTGGTACATAAATGTCATTTTACTAAATCAATGACAGCAACATTTAATTCAGTCTAAAAAGATCCTCTCGTTACTTTTTCTGAATAGTATTTCTCTTCCTTTGTAAATCTTTGACCAGGTATTGCAGAGATATGAATTAAAATGTATTTTATAAATTAAATAATCTATATATATAATATATAATATATATATATATGGTCATAATCATTAAACTTTCTGCACAATATATTTAGGATAAATGGTTGAATCTTTAAACATAGTTTAATTTATTTATTCTTTTTTTATATATGCAATAGTTGGTAACACTTTACAATAAGTTTCCATTAGTTAATTAAATTAGTTAACATGAACTAAGAATGAGCAATACTTTTACAGCATTTATTATTCTTAGTTCATGTTGATTTAAATTTAGTTAATGTTGATGTCATTTACTAATACATTATTAAAATCAAATGTATGTGTTAACATTAGTAAATGAACTGTGAACTGAACTAACAATAAATTAGTGTATTTTTATTAACTAGCATTAGCAAAGATAAATAAATACTGTAATGTACTGCTCATTGTTAGTTCATGGTAGTTAATATATTAACTAATGTTAACAAACAAGACCATATTGTAAAGCATTACCCATTAATTTGTAATTGGACATTCTAATTTTATTATGTTGGAAGCTGCTGTTTATAAATAAAACAACATATATGAGATGGCTTGGCTATTTTAATGAGGTTCATGTCATTTGTTATTCTCATTGATCAATGATTTATGATCATATGATCAGTCATTTGACTGTTAGATCACTTGAATCCAACATGTGAAACCCTATTTAGTTTTAAAGTAGGTCTGTTCACTAAACAGAATAATTATTAAATGTATTACTAAATAATAATAATAAATGTATTGTTTATATACTGGTATTATAGTATTTATTAATATTTTGAATCAGCTTGTATTTTTATATTTTCCATTTTGATTTTAGTTTTAGTCTTTTGTATGCACTTTTGTCATTGTTATTACTATTGTTTGTTTTTATTTTGCTTGAATTTATTTTTATTTCATTTTTATTTTGTCATTTTAGTGCTTCAGGTTAAACATATTTTATTGCAGTTAGTTGCAAAAAAGGAACATTTAAAAAAAAAAATTCAGCTTTATTTCTTTTAACAAAAACAATTTTTAATAGTTTTTTAGCTAACAGTAACAACACTATTTGTAGTTTGTGTAAGATTTTGTAGATTCTTGCAAAACTCAATGTACAACAGTATACTCTTCCCAGAATTTTATCAGACTTCAAATAATAAAAAATAACAAGATTGTAACAGTTTTCACATTTGAGTAAAAAGTATGCGATTTAATGAGAAAACTGAAAAAGGCATCATGATTTCAGACAGACACGGATCATATTGCAATAACCAAAGAATCTTTACACTGAATGATATTTTGTGGCGTAATCATTTTGAATCCTTAACAATGACAAAACATTAGCACAAAAATTATTTATGACTTCAGATTCTTACACAATTAGGGTCCTCTCTGGGAGTAATGTTTCATCCAAAACCATGAAATTGATTTTAAATACCACTTAAGATGAAACAAAACAAATGGACCCACTAATATTTAAATGAAGGAAACATCATTTTCATAGACATGACTAATGTTTTCATTCATGCTCGAAATGGAAACCCTTAAGGAAAGACTCAGGCTTGTGAATCTCAAATGACAAAGCTAAAGTCAGAGGTGTAAGATCAGTCACTAGCATTTGTTAACTCTATGTATCCCTTCATATCAGCTCACATGTCTGTCATAAGACATTTTGTGACAATTAGAATTTATAAAATTGTAAGGATGATTTCAATGTACCACTTAAACTGGCTTAACTGAACATCAGTTAGTTTTTTTTTTAATATAAGGGGTTAAATATGAACCAAAAGTTTTAAGCTGGCTCTTCAGAGAGATGGTAACTGCTTCTCAGAGCTGCTCATGTTGGATAAAGACCACACATCATTCACCTCTGTTCATGGGAACATGAAACATGATCAACTTCAGATTATTCTTCATTTATTTGCCTTAAGAAGTGGTTTACAATATTAAATGCCTCTTACCTGTCCTGAACTGTCTGTAGGACCCATATTCAAGTAATGAACTGCTGTCCACACTGCGAGCCAACCCACGCTCCCTCCACCTGGAATACATCAATGATTGAAAGCCTACAGATTGCCTTTTGTACGGAGTACTGAGTGATTTCGGATTGAAGCTACATGTTCACAGTCAAAGTGAGATGATGCAAAATTCTGTGCTCCTACTCACCAGTGAAACACAAAAATAATCACAATGAGAAGAAGGGAAGTGATGTCAGTAAGAGTCCACATAAGCATGTACTCATCTGGTGTCTGAGAGAGAGGGGAAAACCACAGGAAAAAAATCCTGAATGAAAAGATGAACAAATCCCTGACAACTGTAGATGTGTGTCATTTACCATGAGAAAGAGTGGTCTTTGCATGCTCTTGAGGATGTGAACAGCATTCGTGGCGACAGAATGAGCCCCTGCACACCAGGCTAGAGAATACAGCCACGGCTCGCTGATCACGTACAGGTTGGTGCTGATGTTGGCAGCAGAGTATTTTCTGTTATTGATAAAAGGTCACACACAATCCATGATATTTATGTGTGACATATATTATATAGAGTACATTTGGGGTCTTGTATGCTCACCAAGTAACAGTAAAAACAGCAATATTGTGAAATATTATTCCAATTTAAAATAACTCTTTTCTATTTTAATATATTTTAAAATGTAAGTTATTCCTGTGATGGCAAAGCTAAATTTTTGGCAATTACTCAAGTGTTCAGTGTCACTTGATCCTTGAGAAATCATTCTAATGTGCTGATTTGGTGCTCAGGAAATATTTATTCGATTTGTTGATTAGAACGTTCAAAATATATTTTTTTGAAATAGAAATCTTTACTGTCACTTGATCAAATTAGATAGATAGATAGATAGATAGATAGATAGATAGATAGATAGATAGATAGATAGATAGATAGATAGATAGATAGATAGATAGATAGATAGAAGTGTGGAGTAGATTTTATATCTATAGTGTGCATCTGTTTTAGCTTATCTCTTGAACCTGATTTCTTTCTCTGACATGGAGCTGTAATGGATGTTGAGTCTGGCTATGTGTCTGAGCTGAAGGTCCTCCACTGGTGCTTGTTCGCCTGTTGTCTGTTGTAAATCAGGGTCGATTTCTTGTACAAACTCCCTGAGCTCTGGAGGCAGCCACAGTACCTAGGTAAAAATAAAATAAACATATATAATCTATAATCTATATATTAAAAAAAGTTCATAAAAACCACAATCTACACAAAAGTCACCTTTTAAACTTTCCCAAAATGAAACAATGTAATGGCATACCTGACTGGAGTGAATGGATGACTCGTTCTGGATGACGTCCAGGGTGCGGGATATCCAGGCATCTCTATAAGGGTGACCCCTGGGCGGCCGGTACAGATCAAAGATTACTAGTTTCCCATATTGAGCAGCCAAATCCAGAAAGGCCCTCAGTGTGCACACAGACTGATTCTGAGCCTGCAAGCGCTCATCTGCGCTCAGAGATGAAGCTGTTCCAAAGGGGTCTTGCTGAGTGGGAAACAATAATACTCTTTGATTAATGTTTAAAGGTGGTTTTAAGCAACGAAAATATAATCTAGATAACTAATTATTTTTTCAAAAGTAAAAAAGCTTCCTGCAGCCTAACAGAGAAGAACCAGGATCCAGCGTTGAGACTCTGCAGCTCTTTCCACGTAAACATAGCAGGTGAGGTGTGTGTCCAGTTAGGAAACACGTCTTTTACATTAGTTGTCCTGCGTAGGTTCTTATCGTGCATGAGGAAAGGAACTCCATCATAACTGCACCAAGAGACAAAACAATGTTATAGAGGACTTTTCCCCATTTTAAATAACACAGGCTTTCCATGGAGCTGACCTGATAGTGACATCGGTCTCCAGACCATCAGCTCCAGTTGCCAATGCCTTCTCGAAAGACATGTAGGTGTTTTCAGGGGCAAGCTGAGAAAAGATACCAAAGAAGCATTGCTTTTTTCTTCAGTCTGAACATGGTACATTGCATGTCTGCTACATCCTGTACTACTACAGTCTTGATATAATAATTGTTTTGGAAATACTGAACTAATAAGTCACATCATCACATGTCACATTAAACTTGAAGTATTTTAGCCTAAAAACCTTTAATATTCAAATGCTATTGCTTGAACCTGAAAAACCTAAGAAGAGGAATGAAGTGTACCATTGGTGCTCCCCTGTGTCCAATTAAAGCAGGAGCTGATCCCAGACTGCACCTCTCTTTAATGCAGGGCGAGTGCATGCCCAGAGGAACCAGGTAAAGAGTCAGTAGAACAGTTATATACAGCACCATCATGGCCATCCGTCTCACTTAAACAGACAAAGGCACATGTGAATTCACAGTAATAATATGCACTTTCTCTGACATAAGCTGCATCAGGGTGGTGCTATTTTTTAAAGTATGTATTTCCTTTTTAGAAGATATTTTGAAAATATATTATGCATGATCAGGGCTGTACAGTTACATATATAAAAAAATTGGTCTGTGCAATGAATAATTTACCACAGTAGCACATGTGCGATACAGGTTGGCATGTGTGTGAGACAGATACGCTTTTTTGTGTGAAGTGAGCATTTGTTGTGTGCTTGTTCGTGTGTTAGATTAGTCTGGGGCTGCACAATTAAAGGGGTAGTTCACCCAAAAATGAAAATTGTCATCATTTACACACCCTCATGTTGTTCCAAACCTGTATGAGTTCCTTTTTTCTATTGAACACAAAAGAATATATTTCAGAGAAAATTGGTAATCTAACAGTTGGCGGTAGCCATTGTCTTCCATAGTAGGAAAAAAAAATATTATGGAAGTCAATGGAGCTCATCAACTGTTTGGTTACCAACATTCTTTAAAATATCTTCTTTTGTGTTAAACAGAAGAAAGAAACTCATACAGGTGTAGAGCTGAGCAAATATGGGCAAATCTCTTTACTGCCCTAGTACTTCAAAAAGCCTTTTAAAGGTATACATGTGAATTAAATGTGACACAATGGCCTTCATCATCACAGTATGTCAATGCCTATCTAGTGCAAGGGATTTCATCAATATGCTGATTGAGGACTGTTGGGACACTCCAGGCACAGGATGGTTCTGTCGGGAGAGACAGAGTCATTTGCACCTCAATGACACGTCTGTACCATTTGCTTCACAGGACATATGCTTTCAACTACATACTGTTTATTTACTAGTTTGTTCTAATATGTAACTATGCCATGTCTGACCGCTTATACACTGAAATGAATGGTGGTGAACTTAATAGACATGTTAAAGTATCCTAATGTACAATCTAGGTACTATTGGTTAAACATACATTGAGGAGAATATGTTAATGTTCTTCTCCCCCTCGGGATCACCACCCATTTGTCTCATCTTTTGGCTTCCGGTTGGTTGGTTTCTCTGTTGGTATTTCACTCATGTTTAACAATGGTTTGCTCAGGGTATAAGAAGGAAAGGTAACTGTTGATCGGGGAGAAAGGCTTTAACCCCGCCACTCCTGCACACCGGTGTGTAACCACATATTCTAAGAAAGGCTTTTTCGGCCTTGTTTACACAACCGTACATTACTTGTTACAACGACGTTTTCAATACAGTATGTTGTTCCATTCTACTGTCTGTATGTTTAAACATGTAACTTAATAAATAACTTTGCCTGCTTTAAAGGCTTTGAGAATCTTTCATTTTATCACTGATGATGTTGAAAGCTAAAGTGATTTTAACTTTTGTTATCTAAACGTTCAGGTTAAATCCTACGTTTTCCTATCAGTTCTAAGAAAGACCTTTACCTTTAAAGAAAAAGAGGTTAAAGAATAACAACAACTTTAATGGAGTCAGATTAATTATATTGGAGTCAGATAAATATTTGAATTATACACGTCATCCTTTAACTGCCTTTTGTTTCGATTGTTGGTTCAAAATAGCAGCATAAGCTTCCAGCCTTACACAGGTTTGGAACAAGATGAGGGTGAGTAAGTAATGACAACATTTACATTTTTGAGTGAACTATCCCTTTAACCCGAAATTCACTAAGATCAGAGAGGATCGATTGGTTTGCAGTAAATGCTGCTCCATCTTTGGAAGCGCTGTGAATTTGAGTCACTTATAACGTGCATTTGACAAGCAACAGATTTTTTTCCATGATAAATTAATACTTTAGACCTTTCTAATGATTTATAGGAAAATGAAGCAGTATTTTCAAGTGCTCAATCAAGAATATTGTTTAGAGGCTGATTAGTGATATTGGGCTTTATAAACAAAATTGACTTAATGTTAAGCAAGAGGAAAATAAAATATTTTATATATAAAATAATTTAAAAACAATTGAGTGAAAAGGTTTGGATTTTGTGTGCCTTGTAGTCACATGCCAGTTTAAGAGATGAACTGCACTACTTGTGGTTGTTTTCAGAGATGGTCACAGACCTTTTTATACTTGCGCTATTGTGTGGCCCTGTGTATAATACATTTAAACTCATTCTTACCTCTCATATTGAGCCGGAAGACATGAAAGCCTACCGGCCAAGATAATAGAGTCATTAAAACTACACCACCTATGTGTAGATATGGGGCAGTTACCTGGCAAATGGGAATTGGGAACTTTAATTAAAAATATCACAGTAAATTTACTCCAATATCAATATTACATAGTAGTAGATAATAAACCTGCCTGAAAAGATAAAAGCACAGTCTTCCACTCCTTGCTCCATAAATCTGTGAGAACAGATGAGGCCACGATGGAGAGAATCAAAGTCACTGAGATCCCAATCTATCAGAAGAGATTTCATCAGTCACAAGTGTGAACAATAAAGCCTCTTTATGTAAAGACTTTTAATAGTTACATAGTTGAGATGAAGTTACCTTGTGACACCAATGTAAATATAACCTCTGGCCTTCTGAGAGAAGACAAACTCCCAGCAGCTGTGAATATTAACATATTTCTTACCAGAAAATTATCATATGGACCTTTTAGTAACCTCTGAAAGTGACTTAAAGCAAAGTCACCATACAAAAAGCAAAAAAAAGCAAACCACATTGACAATAATGCGATAAGTACATTTAATATGTCATGTCTATAATAATCTATAATAGTGATTTCATAACTGTGGGGTTTTGTAAAAAATTTGGTCAAAACTGTAATGAGAATTAATATTCCTTAAGCACATACCAGCAGAACAGCAACATAAGTGAACAGAAAAACAGCAAGAATCAACAACACAATAGACCATGGAAACCAGAAGCCCAGATTTCCAAAATTAAACCTGGAGACAAAGCGAGAGAAATATTACTTTAGTGTATCTCTCAGTGAAATGACCTAACTTGAGAGGCCTTTAATAAATTATACGTTCAGCTCAAATTATTTATTTTCTGTGTAATTAACTATTAAAGGACTGTTCCAAGTTAAAAACAACTTTATTTTTTCACAAAATGAACATTAATGTGTTACCAAAAGAAGTCAATGAATAATTTAAAATATATATTTTATGTGACACAAACCAGTCAAAGTCATTGTAGTCATTCCGTGCTTCACTCCAAAAGTACAGGAACACCAGACTGAGACAAAAGGTCAGAACGATAAGAGCAAAACTGCAACACTCCGGCTGCAAAACAGTTTTTAAGCCATTACATAACACATACATCTAGCTAACTATAATTGCATTTTAAACCTGACCTAAATATTCTTATAATAATCGCAAAAGGACACAAAACTTAAAAGTAGGCGATTTTTGTGAGAAAAAAGCAGTGTATTGAGCCAACTCATTCTGTAAAGGTTCTTATTTGCTTTGATCAGATGAACTTGTACAAGTAAAGTTAACAGCTTAATTTGTAATGATCTGAGCATGTGCATTGTGAGTTAGAATGAGAGCACCTTAGAGCAGCAGCAGTGTCCAGGCTGAGCATGTGTGCGCTGGGAACGTCTCCACTGGCAGCCGTAGAGTCCAGCTAGACAGGAGACAAAGACCTGGTGCTCATAACGCTGTAGCAACCTCTGGCGTGCCACTTTCAGCTTTCCCAACTTCAGTTGGGTTACCTCGGCTGCTGTTCCCATAAGCAAGACAAATGAGGGTTCTGTCGATGTATAAACATATAATTATTTTCACCCCTAAATAATTTCGCAAAATGTGACCCTGGATCAGAAAACCAGTCTTAAGTAGCACGGGTATATTTGTGGGAATAGCCATTGTATGGGTCAAAATTATAAATTTTTCTTTTATGCCAAAGATCATTAGGATATTAAGTAGGCTAAAGATCATGTTCCATGAAGATATTTTGCAAATTTCCTACCGTAAATGTATAAAACATTTATTTTTGTGAGTGAATGCAGCAAAATCGCGAACATAAATGGACAACTTTAAAGGCGATTTTCTCAATGTTTCGATTTTTTTGCACCCTCAGATTCCAGATTTTCAGATTTATGCGAGGCTGATTATAGGCTAGGCTACAACATGGTCCCCTCATCCTGTACAAAAACCTAATAATGATGGAATTTCTCCAAATGTAAAAGGGCAAATTACTGCTCACAAAAAACAAAAAACTTTCATTTTTCAGTCTAATAAGTAGCCCCACCCAAACGTATGCCGTTGAATTTGGATGAGAGTTGCCTCCGTTATTTCAATTGTCATTTAGGCTATATTTGTGGGGCCAATTGGTATAAAAAAAAGTAGGCTACACCGTTAAAAATACTCATTCAGCATTTTTAACACAGCTCATAGCTTATAAAATGTGATCACAACATGTAACTGAAAACACGTACGCACCATTCAACACAAATAAGTATTAATAAAAGTATTGTGAATTCATAAAGATTGTCTAACATACATCCCACATCTATTCATAAACTTTAAGTCCACGGAGATAAAAACAGGATGATATGAGCCAACAAACTTGTTTACACTTTACAGAATCGCTGTTAACTTCACAGTTTGGTATACGTATCGAATTTTTGTTAATTTGAGAATTATGTAACGATAAACAGCCCAATGTCTCACCGAATATCTGAACCCGCGGTCGCCGTCACATCAGAACCAAGAAACAGCGCCGGTATCTCTGTCCGTGTTCGCTTTACTCCAGTGAAAGAAAATACTTCCCGTCTTGACTGGCCAGTCGAAGAGTGTGGCGCTGCATGGATAAGGAGAACGTGAAAAAATACCCAGCTCTAGAATCCCTGCGTTTGTTTTTCAGAACGGTACTGTTGTGCGTCAGAGTCTGATAACTTTGATTTTGCATAACAACGCTTTGAACTTGCTAGGCGTACGTTTTTGTGTGGTTGTTTAGTCTTAGCGAACTGAAATTATATCTTTTAACTTTTTCTATAAACTGATAAATTGATATATGAATAATAAATTAACCGAAAGCGTTAGATTTGTTGGCCTTTTCATAAGTAAATCGGATGCAGCGGTATTTCATTAAAAGCAAGCATTTTCACGAAGCCTTAAACAAAAATATAAAGCTCTATTGAATAACAAACAGTAATTAAAACGCAATGCTAATTGAAGAAAAGAAGCTGAAGGGGGTTGGGATTATAAACTTCTGAGTTCAGTTTAGTTCACGGTCGTTCATCCTGTAGGCAGTTATCCAAGGTAGCCTACCACTATCTTTCCACAATCAAGAAGTTTTTCACAGTCAAGTGTTGCCACTGTGTGTGCAGAGCCAAATTACGTCTTGGCAAAATCAAGGCCACCCTCTGGATGTAATAGACACCTCCTCTGTGAATTGAATTGGTGGAGCTTAACCTAAAATGTAGGTTTAGGGATAGGGAGGGTTATAACTTGGGTGGGGTTAGGTTGTGGCTGGACCTTCAAACTCCACCCATTATGCCCAGAGAAGGGGAGCTGCATGTCAGTCTCCACCCATTTGGCTCTATAATGAGCAGTCCCTGATAGCACATGTAGCTACATCTCAGAGATGTCTATTGGATGTGTTTACCTATCTTTTACCGTCTATGGTGTTTACGTGTTTACATCTGGAAGACATTTTTTTAGAGTGTTTGCGCTTCTGCAATATGCCTCTAGGACGTTTCCTGTCAGACGTTAAATAGACATTTAGAAAAACGTCTTTAAGATGTTTATGATTTAGAATGTAAAACTGACATATTAAAGACGTCTCTCATGATGTTTATAGCTACAAATGCTTTCTAGATGAAGTGCTCTTTAACGGACATCTTGCAGATGTTTATGTGCTATCTGACACTTCTTGCTCAAGTTTTTCTTACAGTATTATTTCATTTGAGCATCTGATTGTATTTATGCTTTTCTGAACTCACATTAAAGTGCTTTAGCCTACTAACTGTAAAATTGCAAGGTTGTCCAGGGTTGTTTTTATTCCAGTGAATAGCCTACGTCTATTTTTGTCTAGGTTAGGTTTATTTAAAAAAAAAAACAATTTCTGTATAGCAACAAAAAGAATAATTTCACCATTATTGTCCCGGAAAAAGATTCACTTGAACAAATGCATTGAACAAAGTTCATTGAATGCACAGCACAATAGTGGGACACCCCAACCTCCTAACTATAGTTATGAGCAATTATATGTTTTTGAGTGTAACAAGGTTTAAAGGCTCAGGGAAGGAGGGGGAAACCGGCAAACGATGAACGTAACTTTAATTACGAAATAATCAAACAGAAAAACGAAAGTAAAACAGCAGCCCCTCACGGACGACGGTCGCATATAAACATAATAAAACACAACATAAATGTCCCAGCCAGGGCTGGTTCTCTGTCGTCTTGCACTGTCGTCATTCCTCTTTTTATCCTTCTGGAGCTCCTCCGTGAGATCCGAGAGCGGTGTGGCGCGCATGGTGATGTTCATCTCGGCCCCGGCCTGCTTACCACATTGAGCTTGAACAATATAGAGTGCTGCAGTGATGACGTTTTTGTAGGCTAATCTGGAAGTTAGAATTCTTGTTCACTCGACAAAAACCTAATAGGATTTTTCCCATTGGCTTTGTGACTAAAATGGTGCTAAAATGCTAATTCGTTTCCAGGTTTTAGCCTACAAAAATACGCCATCCCTGAAGCACTCAATAAATACAATATGATGTTGTAGGTAGACTGTGTTGAGACATGAGTACAGTTGAAACACCTTAAATAACTTGCGTGCGCAGCATGCACAAGTTGTGATTTTTGCTGTGCACATGTGTATTAGTCTCCTCTTTGATCATGGGAAATTTTAACAACGTAAACATATCTGATCCAAAGATATCAGCAAAAGTTTTTTTTCCAAGATAAGACTTTTCACTTCACCATGCACACTTCACAATGAATAGCTTATTATCCTTGTGTGACTGTTAAACGTAACTGGTATCATCACAAACGTTATTCTGTGCCCTAAAAACTGGCATATTTCATGGCATTGTGTCAAGGTCATTGCAAAATCTAGAGAAATGTGCCAGGTGACCATGAGCAGGGTATGGTTGAGACACAAGTGTATCACGTTTAGTTGTTCAGTGTTATGATAACAGGTTTAACATCGTAATTAGCCAGCATAGGACGCAAATGAAAATAAAATGTGATATTTGTGATATTTAAATTTGTATTATTAATAAATATATCAAATATATTGTTCCTGTTTTATATATTTTAACCAGTGCTAATTTAAATAAAATGAATTAATTTAAATGGATGAATAAATAAACATGTTCCCCACTTATTTTTTTCTTTATTTGTCTTTATTTATTATATTTGCAATGAACATTTAGTTACCTTTAGGCTACATCATTAAAAATGGGTGTCTCAACTGTACCATGGTACTGTCTCAACTGTACCACATATGGGTACAGTTGAGACAAAGCTGAGACAAAAAGCACCTTATTTTTAAGAGCTAATTGTGGAAAATACAAACTACTTTGTGGGTATTATTGATTGATAATATCTAAGTCTACAAGCTAATGAAATGTCATGTGGCATGTATACATTACAAACTTAGAGTTCAGCATAAATTATAATAATAGAGTAGGCCTATCCTACTCTTTTCAATATAAGAGTTATAGTCCTACTCCATGTTACATGTCAGCTTGATCACTAATAATATGTCATGAAACATTTTGAATCTACAAATACTGATAATAATATTAGAAAAATTAAAATCTAGAACAAGGTTTAATGGTTACCTTTGGTTTATGCAAATGAAACTTTTCATGCAAAATTAACAATTGTGTAGTGTCATCAACTATGGAAACGCCAGTGATACAGTGTAAAACAATCATCATGGGTTCGTCTATTTTAAATATTTTATGAAATGGATAGGACGATGTATTAAAATTAAAATTAGTAGGCCTATCGCTCGGCGCCAGTGAACTGAGTGAAGAATCGGCACACTAGCACAAAACTCGTCTATTCAAAGCCACGCCCACAGAGTCAGCGCTACGTGCTTTAAAGATGGCGGCATGTGTGAGTGTGGGATCTGATGTTTTTATTAGCCTCAACTTTGTGATTTGAAGTTCTGTATTTAGGTAGACGGTAAACTTCACGATCGCTTAGACTCGCGCTCTCCGTCGTAGGGCAGATAGACGGGGATGTGATCGGTCACTGCGCTTGGAGAGGTAGAGTTGGTGGACAGTTTGACACGCTAAAACTGACAGCTGTAATCAGCTAGCTGTTCACGTACACCTAGAAAGGGCATCGTTCACGAAACCTTCAGCAAATGTGGCCTTCCGTGCGTCCAACACTGCGTAACTGTTAGCCAGTAGGCGACAACCAGCTAGTCAGATCACATTCGTAGGTTAAGTTTTAGAAAGAAAGATTAGGTGCTTTCTGCTTTGCCATTGTTATCAGGTGACCCGCGAGTCTCTGAAAGCTGCTGGTTAACGTTACATTAACTTGCAAACCTTAAAACCCCATAGATAAATCAGTTGTGTGTGTTTAGTGAAGTTTGAGTTGATTTAATTTATTTTGTCAAGAACCTCCAGCATTTTCAAGCTCGTAAAGCCCCTTTAATGACTTGCTCTGGAAAAGTAGTTTTGACTGGTGGTCTGTCTTTGAACAGGACAGGATTCAAGCTCTGAATGACAGCAAGAGCTGCAAAATTTTACATTAAATAGTTCCCCCCTGACCATTTCTCCAATACTATTTTGCGGTAGTAGAATGCTATCCCGAGCTTTAAGGAAAACTCATTCCTATGGAAATCCAATAGTGGCGGGTTTCACTGGGAGCTACTGTAGTCGTCTGTGTTTTCATCAGACCGCCGCGTGTAAAGTTGCTTCGCAAGCTGAATGTGGCTTCAAACCTGCGAAGGTAGCGGTTGTGACTAAGACCACACGATATGAATTTGAGCAGCAGAGATATCGATATGCGGGACTGTCGGAGGAGGATCTAAAACAGCTGGTAAGCAGACGCTTTTGAAGAGGTGATGCACCTGTTAATCTGTGTATTGATCTAATAGCCTACATCGGTTTATCTTGTTGCCGAACGTTTAAGGCGTGTGCTGTATTAAAACAGACATACAAGTATCTTCAAGTAATAATAACTATACCTTTGGCTTTACTTATACATTTCTTTGAGGAGGCAAAATTCAAAATCATGTCCCAGTTACACTTAATGTTGTCACATTTTCCTGGTTAAATAAACATTAATTAAAATTACATTAAAAAAGAAACCAAATGCAAATCTTTTTTGTATTTTTACATTAAAAAATGTTATTCATGTTCTATTTATTAAAACCAAGTAAAAATCTCAAGTTAGTGTTTTTAAGCATTTTTTTACATTTATTTAAAAATAACAATTTATAAACAATTTTCAGTAAACACTGGTCACATACAAGATGTACTGATTGCTCACTAAAACTCCCAGAGTCATCATGTTTTCAGGCCATTTCAAGTTTGATTTTGATGTGACATAAAGCGGTGATATCTGACTGAGTTGTTTACTGACTTTTTAATTACTCTTCCCATCAACGCCATCATTTTGTTCATTCAGACTGATTTGTGAACCCACACGAAAACAAGAGGTGGGATTTATGCCACAAACCAATCATATCCGATCATAGCTCAATGGAACATTGCTTCCTCTCACATGACTTTCCCTCATTCCTTCTCAATTACCCCCCACTAAACCCACAGCACGCTTTAGGTGGGTCTGTTAAAACTCAATGGGCTCAGGGCAGGCAAGAGAGACGAACTCCAGCTGTAACTGTAACTTTACCTACTAGTGTCACTGTTGGACAGTGTTACTTTAGAAAAACAAGTGATTTATACTCTATTTAATGTCACACTTTGAAATATTTGAGTTGTTTTACTTTTTTAATATGGGTTATTTTTCTTTCAATTTTTTGAGGAGGCACTGCCTTCCTTGCCTCCTCGGAGGAAATGCCCCTGATTTTAACCCGTTATTCGAAAAACCCAAATGACTTGCTTCCGGGTTGACTTACAAATTGACGTCATAATTAAACAGTTATTGTACCTTATTTTTCAACACGGAATTAAGCTATTTTCTGTGAATATTAGCAGTACAAAACAGCGTGTTTATAATTAAGCCACTAGATTAGGGAAGAAATACCAGTCTGCAATATCAAGCAGCATAACAAGCTTTTTGTACAGCTAAAAATAACTGGAAACGGATGACCCCGGAAGCCAGAAACATTACATTTACAAATGGCCACGGACCTTCTTACATGAAAAATAAGTTAAATTCTGCAATAAGGCATTTTCATTTCAGACTTTATTGTATGTAAAAACTTTTACATAATCTTAAAATGCAATTCTCACCATTCAAAATCTATCAGTTGGCGATGATGTCATTTGTAAATTTCCATACTGAACTGTGATAAATTGCAACTGTGCAACTTTTTCAGCTGTGCTGGTTCCGGAAGTATTTTTTCCATTTATTTTTCCCATTGGGGTTTAAACAAGGTCTTTGTTAAAGCGTTATAAACTATGAACCAAGCCAATCAGCTATGAGGGGAATCACACTTTGATTTGAAGCAACAACAAAAAAAAAGCTTTTGAAAATCTTTAGAGAGGGAAAGAACTTCAATCCCATGTTGCATTGCTAACAACATAATTGAAATAAAAACGATCAAAAAAATATATAAAACGTCTTATTTACAAATGTTGATTATTTATATATATATATATTTTTTAGTTTAATGCAAAATATTCTTTTATGTGTGTATATATATTCATACTTATAAACTTTAAAGTATTTTGAGAGCTTAGAGAGATCGACTCGATTACGTCATTGGCAGTGCTAAATTGGAGTGGACGAAGCTAAAGAGCTATTTTGGCCTGTGTTGCTTTTTTGGTCTCTCTGATTGGTGTAATTTTCAGTATCATGGGTAATGTAGTTTTTCACTTGGAAATCCACTGTTAAACATGATTATTTTACACTAATCTGAATAAAAGTGGGCTGATGGCTACAGCAGAAGCAAATAACATCAATTAACAACCTCGTTGCTCAGAGTAGGTCTGTCTTTAAAAGTTTATAAGTTATCGTTCACAATAATTTTTCCTATGGACAAAATGAATGGAGTGCTTCATTTTTATCTGTAATTCTGCTGTTGAATATGATTTAAAAAATAAGTTGAAATAATGCGGGCTGATGGCTTTAACAAAATCATAGAATAACAACTATGTAGCTCATAGTCGGTTTATGTTGAAAGGTTTAAAGTTATCGTTTAAAATCAATTCCCCGTTGGAGAAAATGAATGTGATTTTTATTTCCGGAACCTGACTGGTGCACTCTGTTCTTTTGGTGTGATTTACTTGTTACTTTTTCATTAACATGGGTAATGGCATATTTTTGTCAGCAGAAATACCACTGTTACACATGATCATGATTGAAAATGGGAGGATAGTGGGATTTATTTTATTTTATTTTTTTTTACTTTTGGAACGTCCCTCACTTTCTCCTCCCCTCCCTTCATCTATATTTAAGTTTACTGAAGATATTCATATTTAGCTATTAGATATACATATTAATATCTTCATTAAAATATTTATATATGTAGGGGTTAACTTTTGTTTTACCTAAAACTTTACCACTGTTTTCTGCCTTCTGTTTTCTGACAGTGTTTAATTATATTGCTCAACAAAGGATGACTGTTAATAGTTTACCTCCCTTTCCTGTTGGTACTATTGTTAGCTCAATTCAGTAGCAAGCAAAATGGACTTAAAGTATTTAACAGTCTACCAACAATACCTGCTGCAAAATTGTATTAAGAAGTCCAGAGTCCAGCTAACTCACACAATGTTGAAAAAGACTCTTCATTTTTTTCTAGTGATGATATTTTCAAGAAGCAATACATTGTTAATGATATTGAATCTGTCGTCGTCTTGTCATCACAGCTTGCCCTAAAAGGATCCAGTTACAGTGGGCTTCTGGAGAGACACAATATACACACCTTTAATGTTGGACAGATTGTGGACAGTCTACAGTAAGATGACACTCAAAAATGGAATTTCTGACAGTATTTGAAATAATTTTCAAACAAATTTCAAGACTGTCCTTTCATCTTTGTAGGAAACAGGGGATTGAGGTGCGCATTGTAAAAAGAGGAGAATATGACGAGGACACCGTACGATGGGCCGATGCCATTATCTCTGCTGGGGGTAAAGCTCAGATGTTTGGTTTTTATACCTGATTGTTTAATTGTGCACCAGTTTACATATGAGAGATAGTTTCACAGGACTTTATGCAAGTGTGTATATTATAGGGCCTAAAATGAACCCTCGCCAAATGTGAGTAAAAATCTGTGTTGGCGAGTATAGGAACCGTGTTAATCACCAGTTGGCCGGTAACATTCTTAAAAATTCTAACAATGCAAAATTGTGAGAACGTCTAGAACATGTGAGAAGCTCTCTTTCACATTTTTTCACACTTGAACAGACGTATTCAAACAAAATTATGTCAAAATGCCCATATTGGGAAGTATACAAAGTATTAGCAGGCTGCTAATATTTCTAATATAAGAACAATCATTCATCTTGACTTAAATAACTTTTGTAATTTTAATATGGATTAATCTGTTTTATGGCTGGTAAAAAAAAAAAAGATGGCCGTAAAGTCACCGGCCATTGGCAGGTTTGGCAAAAAGTTTAGGCGTGTGTGTGTGCGTGCGTGCGTGCGTGCGTGCGTGCGTGCGTGTGTGTGTGTGTGTGAAAAGAAAAATTCTAACAGACATTACTTCATAGGTGATGGAACCATGCTACTTGTTGCCAGTAAAGTGTATGATAAGAACAAACCTGTATTGGGAGTCAATACAGACCCAGAAAGGTAATAAAAACTAGCCTATAGTGACTTTGTTTATGATAACACTTTACTTAAAGCCCTTATGCATTATAAAGGTATTCATAATGTTATAATGCATTATATATTTTCAATTGTATTGTTATCAAGTTAAAATGCATCATAATATTAGCAGATTCTGAAATTGGTGGTTTGTCATGTTTTAATGCATTACACTTTCTACTGGTCTGTTCAGTGAATAAAAAAGTATTATGTATCAGAACTATGGTTACATTTATTCATGAAACCATATAATTACTTGTACGTTATAAGGTGCATTACATGGCATAATTAATGCATTAAAATACTTTTATAATGCATTATACGTAAAGGCTTTAAGTTAAGTCTTACCAAGTTTATTTGTTTAATAATGTATGTGTTTTTGTATATGAAGGTCAGAGGGCCACCTGTGTTTACCTGTGCACTATACACAAGCTTTTTCTGAGGCCTTACAGAAACTCAGGAAGGGTGAGTTCAGGTAGGTACTTCTTATTTACTCTTGCTTCTAGTCGGCAGTAATCCAATTTGCTAAATAATCCAATTTGCAATCAGTTGTTTTCTTCTATAGTTCTTGCTTAAGTACTCTGCAAAGGCAGCTATTTTTATAGCACATTTCAATTCACAATTCAGGGTACTTTACATTTAAAAAAGGGAATACAAAATAATGATAAAATCACAACAGATATTTAAGTAGTAAAATAAAAAGTAAAAAATTTGATTCTAATAAAAAATTTGAAATATATTAAAAACAAAGGAGAAGAAAAGAGAAAAGAATAAATTATTAATATTTATCTTCTAATCATCAATGACTGATTGGTCCAGCGTTACCAGCGTGGAGAAAGTAACAGGCTACACTTTTTTTTAAGGTGACGTAGTTACATTGTACTTACTCAAATAAGTACTGAGTTATATTAATTAACTACATGTACTTACTATAGAGTTAGGATTAGTGTTAGTTACTTGTAATTATGCATAATTTAATGTTATTACTATAGTAAGTACATGTACTAACATGTAACTGTCACCTTACAATAAAAGTGTTACCCACAGTTTAAGTGCTCCTATTTAGCAAGATTGAACCTGACCAATTAGAGACCACTTCAGAGCTGCTAAGATCTAAGATCTCTTTGGAGTCGCCTGTTTCATTCTAATCATCATTGTACCTGCTTTGTGCCGTCAATATTTTCCCCTTCTATCTTCACTAGGTGGCAGTGGCGTCAGCGTATCCGTATGTACTTGGAAGGCACCGGGATCAACCCGACTCCGGTGGACCTGCATGAGCTGCAGCTGAGCCTGGAACAGCACAGCAAAGCACACCGTATCACCACTGAGACTCAGCGCAGTAAGAGTCCCGTACTACACACTACCATCTCAACCAAACATCCCTCTCTGCTGCTCTACTGAATCTCACAAATACTGGCAAAAATTTTCAGCTCATATTTCAGAGCAAAATTAAGGAGAAAGGATGATTTTTGTTACTTTATTACAGTAATGTGAATGAGTTTTTATTTTCTTGCAATAAAATAATGAGATTTTTGGTGCTTAATTATTGCAGAAAATATAAAATATAACCAAATTATTATAATATATATATATAACATACACACTCACACACACACACACATACTTATATATATACAAGTATGTATGTAAATGTGTGTGCTGTATATGTATATTTAATCTTTTCATTTGTATTTTTTTGTCTAATTTAATATTTTTTTTATTTTCACAAATACTCAAGCACATTTTCCCCAAAACGTCTCATTATTGTATTGTAAAATAATCGTTTAATTACTGTAGTACAGTAATGAAAATCAGCACAGCATATATATAATATAAATGTTTTAAAATAAGTCTAAAATTTTAAATTATTTAATCCAAAATGCAGCAACAGTAATATTGTGAAATTATTCATGCTTCTCTGTAGCCCAGGTCAGGCGCTTCTGCCGCTGTTTCTGGTTCAAAAGTGGCTTGACCTGGGGAATGCGGCACCTGTAGCCCATTTCCTGCACACGCCTGTGCACGCTGGCTCTGGATGTTTCTACTCCAGACTCAGTCCACTGCTTCCGCAGGTCCCCCAAGGTCTGGAATCGGTCCTTCTCCACAATCTTCCTCAGGGTCCGGTCACCTCTTCTCGATGTGCAGAGTTTTTTGCCACACTTTTTCCTTCCCACAGACTTCCCACTGAGGTGCCTTGATACAGCACTCTGGGAACAGCCTATTTGTTCAGAAATTTCTTTCTGTGTCTTACCCTCTTGCTTGAGGGTGTCAATGATGGCCTTCTGGACAGCAGTCAGGTCGGCAGTCTTACCCATGTTTGCGGTTTTGAGTAATGAAACAGGCTGGGAGTTTTTAAAAGCCACAGGAATCTTTTGCAGGTGTTTAGAGTTAATTAGTTGATTCAGATGATTAGGTTAATAGCTCGTTTAGAGAACCTTTTCATGATATGCTAATTTTTTTAGATAGGAATTTTGGGTTTTCATGAGCTGTATGCCAAAATCATCAGTATTAAAACAATAAAAGACCTGAAATATTTCAGTTGGTGTGCAATGAATCTAAAATATATGAAAGTTTAATTTTTATCATTACATTATGGAAAATAATGAACTTTATCACAATATGCTAATTTTTTGAGAAGGACCTGTGTATATATATATATATATATTACACATACACACACATTCTGGCCCCAAACTTCTGAACGGCAGTGTGTAATGTTACAAAAGCTTTTTTTTTTGTAACATCATATGATGCTAAAAATTCAGCTTTGCCAACACATGAATAAGTGAATTTTTAAATATGTTCAAATAGAAAACAGTTGTTTTAAAAAGAAAAAATATTTCACAATATTTCTGTTTTTGCTGTATTTTGGATCATATAAATGCAGCCTTGGAGAGCAGAAGGGACTTCATAAAAATCATACCGATACCACTTTTGAATGGTTGTGTGTGTGTATAATGTTTTTTTAGATTTAAAAAAAAACATTTCTTTGTGAGGTTCACCCAAACGGGGTTATTATATGTATATTATATTGAATTTATAGTACATTGATTTTATTGTCAGTTTCATTTTTAATTTTCATTTGATTAGTTTTAATTTTCTGCAGAGTTATTTAGTGTTTTATTTGTAGTATTTTAAGGCTGATAATGTTAATGCACCTACTGGTATCATTTGAAAATATGTATCCTTTAACTTTCCCAATACATTCTAGTGTTATTGCTGTCTACTGGCATTTCATGTTTCATGCAGTCCTGCCATTCTGCTGTGAAAATCTGACTAATTCCATCGTAGCTAAATCCTAACTATTGTTAGAGGAGACAACAACGATATCATACTTTTGCGACAGGTACGACACACGACAGTTCTGAAAGGCCTCACCTACTCCCTGTCCGAGGGCTCAATGAGATCTTCATCGGGGAGTCTCTGTCCTCCAGGTATATATCGCTGCTCTCCTGTCTGTGATGTTGTGGAACCAGTCGCCAACCAGGTCCTAAAGACACTGCATCTCATCAACCATGCGTCCTCCTTCATGCATCCCCCCCCCTCCCCCATCACCCCTTACTTTTGGATTTCTGTTTGCCACAGGGTGAAGTATAAATCCTTCAAACCCCATCTTACCCTCTCGCTTCATAGGGCTTCATACTATGAAATCTCCATTGATGACGGGCCGTGGGAGAAACAGAAGAGCTCAGGGCTCAGCATTTGCACTGGAACTGGATCTAAAGCCTGGTGAGTCAAAGCATTACTTAACTAAAGTGATCTGATATGATCTTATATTGTCTGCGTTATCAAATCATTTTTCTTCCTTTATCTAGGTCCTACAATATTAATAAGCTTGTGGAGCAGGCAGTGGAGGATGTCCTTAGAATAGGTTAGAAACACAAAAAGTTACACAAAATTAATTTACGCTATGACAGCACAGTTTACAATCGGCAGTGAGTACAAGCATGATTTGGATGTTTTCTGTATCGTAGGAAAATCAAAAACGGGTTTGGATGTTCCTCTAAATCGGGAGTTCATTGCGAGTGGTGAGTTCACAATAGCATATCTGGTAACACTTTACTATAAAGTTCCTTTTGTTAACATGAACTGACAATGAAAAATACTTGTAAAGCATTTATTAATCTTAGTTTGTTAATTTCAGTATTTACTAATATTAAAATCAAATGTTGTGTCTGGTAATATTATTTAAGGTACCTGAACTAGCATGGACTAACAATAAAAAGCTGAATTCTTATTAACTTACGTTAACAAAGATTAATAAATACTGTTACAAATGTATTGATCATTGTTAGTTAATTTTAGTAATGCATTAACTAATGAAATCTTATTGTAATGTGTTACCAAATATCTTTTTTAAATTTTTTATTAGTAAATAAATGTCATTTGTATTTTAAAATTTAAGCGTTTTAATTCTGTTAAATTATTTAACTTATAAAATTAATATTCTGCCTTTTTTAAATAATTTTCTCTCTTTTTGTGTTCAGTGACTGAAACATACAATGAGTCTCTAATCTTCGGCCCAGAGGAGGACAAACTTTTCTTCAGTATAAGGGAGCCTATAGTCAACAGAGTATTTTCCAATAGCCGACAAAGAGGTTTTGCCAAAAAGTACGTTTTCATTTCCATCCTCATTATTATTATTATTATTATATTAACTCTTAAGTCTTTCCCCGCCATTGACAGAAACTTCTGTCATTTGTGAGAGAACGCTTCCCTGCCATTGATGGAATGTTCTGGTGTTCCATATTTTCACTGTTGTACGCTAGGGGGCGCTATTACACAATGTGAAAGAGCACTGAAACTCCTGATCAAAACACATTCGAAGAATTTGTTGTTGCTTTTTAAAAGCAGAGAGTCTGTTTTTTCTTTTGATATAATATTCAAAACAAAATATTCTGGGAAAAAATCTGATATATATATAATTATTATTTATTTTTTAACATTTTATGTTTTGTTTATAATACATTACTAATTAACAATACTATTTTCATAAAATGTACAGATTTTAGGTTTAATTTAATTAGGTTTAATTTAAGTTGTTTATTGTTAGTTCATAATACCTAATCCTTTTAGGGGTCCCATATTGTACACCTTTCTGAAGTTTTATTTTAGGGTTTGATGTCCTTAAGAATATATATTTGCGGTATAAGTACCAAAAACCATCTCAATATATTTTTACAGCTCCTTTCTCAGGAGCTCTGCCAAGAACAGGTCGATTTTGGCTTGTTTCCTTAATATTCATGAGCCTCTCTTCTGATTGGCCTGTTGTTTTCCGAGTGATGCACGGCCAGGCCAACCACAAGTTACTAGGGTCATGTATGCTGTAGCCTTATGTGACTTGGTGATGCTCTCAAGTAAGGTAAATAATACACCAATAACAAATAATTTATCACCATCATTACAGAAGCATAAACATTCACAAACCACTGTTAATTTCACATAAAAGCAAGCATAGGCTACTACGTGCATGGTTTGGCATTACAGAAATAGCCAAAGTGCGCTCCCTTAATAATTTCTAAAAAGCTGATCTCAGTTCATCGCGATCTCACAAAGCTCCGTTATTATCAATGAAGCTGACGGCACAAAAAATCTTTCTTGATTTCAACACTTCGTTTGTTATAATCAGAGGAAATGCATCTCATTGGCCATTGCGTTCAAGAAATCAACACGTATGTCTTTGATTGGCTACATTGCTTAGCGCTGCAAACTCGTTCTGGCCTGTAAATCGTTTTTATTTCGTTTTATTTTTTCTTGTTGCTTTCATGCAACATATGAATAACAAATTATTTGTTTTTAGATTGAGACTGAGTAGTTCTGACATCACATTTTTATGGAAGTCACAACAGCCCGTGAAAAGGCACAGCTACTTTATGCAGGCTGTGTGCATTTGGTAGTTACATAGCCCCTACACCTCTGTTATCATGAAAAAAGCCAGGAAATTTCATTTTTTGACAATATGGGACCTTTAACTGTTAACAAAACGAACCATAGTTTAAAGTGAGAAAATTTTTCATACTCCCATTTCTTACAATATGTCAGTGCCATTGTTTTGACTTGATGCACACCAGTAATAAGACGCGTTTATAAAAGCTACTTAAATGTCCTAATTGATCTAAGCCCTGTCTGTGAAACCAGGCCCATATATTTTTGACTAAAAGGCTGTTAAAAATCTGTGATAACGTTAATGCTAACGTGCTTGTTTTCTATAGGGTTTGTGTCCGCTCAAGGTGCTGGGATGCCTGCATGGTGGTGGATGGTGGGACGTCCTTCGAGTTTAATGATGGTGCCGTTGCCACCATCAGCTTAAATGAGGAGGACCTGTTGCGAACTGTCATTCTTGATTAAATCATTTGATACATCAAACTGTTGCTCCATGAACTTCTATATTAAGGACTGAATGATTGTCTTTAGAGTTTGAGATGGACGTTGTGTTAAGCACTGAGTTTTAAGGGATGAGGTTTGCAGATGAAATGTACATCAGGATTTCACTTCTGTAGTCTATGCTTTTTTTTAAATGACCCTCTTTGGTTGCAGCCCCCAGACACATTAGCATTAGATTGCCAAGTGTCATATCACTATTGCTTTATTTAAACAATGGTCCAGAAATGCCCGTGTTACTGAAATGTGATTGGAACTTTTTGTTGACAAGATTATTTATAATACATACTGAACACTGTTAAGCCAAACATGCACAAAAGTATTATGTTAATATAGAAGTCTGAACCCCATGAAAAAAAGAAACTTGATATTTCAATGTTTTTGAGGTACACAATCGGGCAAATGGTTGGATGTGGAGTTCAACTCTACTCCATCAGGTCAAACTATTATGCAAAAGCTTATTCAAAACGTCAATTTTGTAAAACAACATTTTCAGTTTTTTAAAAATGTCTGCATTGATGTATTTTAATGCATTTACACTTGCATAGTATAATTTTGTGTGACTTATGAAACAGACCAACTCACATGAGGATGACTTTAAATAAAAAGCAATACATTTATTTACAATTCAGATTATGTAAACAATTCATAAAAACACATTTACATGTCAAAGTTGTACAAAATTCAAGTTTTCCAATATTAAAACTGGTCAGAAAAATGGAAGATTCACAATATTTTCTCTGCTGCTAAAGCACCTGGTGTAATGCTTTTGTATGGTAAAATAATTCAAAAACTGTATAAAACCACCAAAAATACCAAAACACTCTTATTACAAAACTAGACCATTGATAATCCTATAGTAAAACTGGAAATGTACTTGATCTTGGCAGGATCTTGCATTTGACAAATAGAACCTACTATATTCTAGATTTCACCTGAAGCAACAAATCTAGTAAAACTCACCATTTTCAAAATTTAACAGCTATTGGTACCAAACAGTTAAAATATACCACTAACAATCTTTCCCCACAAAATAAGAGGGGTTGTGGTATAAGATATGATCTTTGCTGCAACAAATTGTCATCTTCACAAAATTGAAACTGTTACAATATAAAACGAGAGGACTTACTAGTGATTTTTAAGACTTTTTAAAACCACAATTATTAAGTCGCAATAAGAGAAATACTGATCTATTTGGTTTACCCTGTAATCACCCTGGATTAAAATCATTAATGTTTGTAGATGAGTCGGCAGTGCATTCCCCAAAGTGTGCGATCTTTTCTTGATGACGAGGTGGGACGTGCCACAGTGGAGAAAGGCTGTGTGTTGATCTGTATGTGCGGTAGACCTTTACAAAGAATGGGCAGGTAGCTGTCCTGTATGAGCCCGAAGACCTCCAGGGTCTGCAAATTTAGAAACTTTTCAAAGTCACTGTAGATGGGAACAAAAAAGAGAAAGAATATTAATTGCTTGTATGTAGACTATATGCAGACATAAAAGCACTCGAAGAGAGACCATATTGTCTTTTCTTTCTGAACTCAATCTCTCAAATCTCTTACATGAGAGAAGCTGGGTGGATCTGATAACAACGGCTCAGTCCCAGATGTTTCAGGGAGGAAAGTTGCTGCAGGACTAGGAAACTGTCTGTCGTCACAAGCACACTATCACTGTAATGATAAAACATATAACCGGATGTTAACCTTCTGCTATGTGCTATTATGCATCTGATCCACAATCAACTTCCCAAATCACAAACTCACCTCAAATCTAGGTTTGTGAGGTTCGGACATCTTTTTACTATAGCTTTGACATCTGAAACACAAAAATGTATAAATTATCTTTGAAAAAAAAATTCACACAAAGCCGAACTCCATGCTTTCCTCACCTTCCATGATGAGGTTTTGTCTGTAACCACTGATGTTCAGTTGAGTGACGCTGGAGGGAATATTGTTAGCAATGGCTTGAACATGAAGATTGTTGAAGTCACACCACGACACATTCATTTCTTCAATTCTGGATTGAGAAAAAGATGTTGTGGGCTTTACAATGGGTTAAAAATTACCTTTTCTGATAATGAATACATCAACATATAAAATGAAATAAATAATAAATAAAAAGTCAATATAATACAGAATTCTGCTCCTCAAGCTTAATACTACTACTACTAATAATAATAAAATACTCTTTCCTTGAATTTAAAATGAAAAAATTATACAATGTCTTTACTTTCACTTTTGATCAAAGACTTTCAAGATTTCAAATAAATGCTGCTCTTTTGACCTTTATTCAACAAAGATTCCTGATATAAAATTAAAGTATAAAGGTTTCCTCAAAATATTAAGCAGCACAACCGTTTTTAACATTGATAAATTATTCTTGAGCAGCAAATCATATTAGAAAAATTTCTGAAGGATCATGCGACACTGAAGACTGGAGTAATGATGCCGAAAATTAATCTTTTCCATTACAAATACAATATAAATATACATTTTAAATTGTAATAATATTTTAACTGTGCTTTTGATTAAATAAGCTTTGGTGAGAACAAGATATTCTGAAAATCTGACCAACCCCAAACAAAGCTGTACATCAGTAAATCTTACCGAGTGCAAGATTTCAGCATCTCAGCCAGAGATTCAGGAGAGAAGCCAGAACAGCCACACAAATTCAGCCGGACAAACTCAGTATTTTGAGCAAGAGAACTGCAAGAAAGCAAAATAAAAAAGGTTTAAGGAATCTAAATGCAACAAAACTCCATTAAATGTGTAATTTCTACATAAAACACTACAAAGAGAAATAAATATGATCGCTTGGCAGACTTCCGTAGTTTCCCCACTGGTATTTACAACTTTGAAGTGGCTTTACTTTCGTTCAACTCATAAATATGATCTTTCCGACATGACTTGAACGCAACCAAAAATCTACGGATAAGGTGTGGTGTGCAAAATGGCTTTTAGACTATCACTTACTGAATAATACTATCAGAGAGCACCAATCCTTCGAGACTGAGATTCTGTAGATGTCTACAGCGAAACAGGATGTCTTCTAGTACAGAGGTCTCCACTGTGCAGTTTGATAAATCCAGGTGTTGGATGCGAAGTTTCCTGTAATTCAAACAGTACTGAATATTACCAATGCAAGACAGAAATAACAACAGGAATTACACAACACATCTTAACTGTGGCACTATGAAAACACACATTACTCACTCTGTACTTTTGAAAGTGGGTTGACTGATGCATGTGTGTGGACAGCGCAGCCTCAATGCTCCGGCTGAGAGCACCTGCCCAAGCTCCGCATCTAACTGAGCTTTTCCCACCAGGTCCACACCGTGCCACAGAGACTCATCAAAGCTGCAAATGCAGAGTTCGGACTATTAGTATTTATATCACAGGTGATCAGTGGTCTTCAGATCTTCCAACACTGGACTTACGCTAAACGATGCCAGCGCTTGCAGACCCGTGACGTCCTGAGGAGATCTTGCAGTGAGAGACAAGACAGGATTCCCAGCAACAGCTCATCAGGTAGACTGTCCCAACACAAGCCTGCTGAGGGACGAGCCAGAAAACAAATTAGGCCCTCTACTGCTCACGAAGTTCATCTTATGAGCAATTACAATTCAGTAAGTGGCCAATAAAGTACTAGGGTCATTTTAAGGATTTTACACCAAAAACACATACCACGACCAATTATATACATTTTTCCTACTAAAAAGTATGTAGGTATGCAAGTATGTACTATCAATGAGAGGGCAAAATGCATGACACAGATTGTGTACAACGGGTTCTTCGGCAGTTTGGATCACGTCGATCATTTAGAGGCTTTAGAAATTCATGCAACAAATATGATACAGTAGGCTTTTATAGGGTTATAAATTATCAGTCACAAACCTGATGATTCTCTTCTTTTTCTGGGACGTCTGGCAAGACAAAATACGTTTTCCTCATTTTCTTTCCCTTTTGCAGAAGTTAGAGGCTTTTTGTGCGGAGGTGACCACTGCTGGATGAGCTCGTTTGGAGTGTTTTCAGTGTCTAGACCCCCGCTGCAGGTGGGCCGCCTTTTCCATTTAGTCCTCAGAGGCCTGCACAAGGATCCCTCCAAATTCTCACTCAGTTCTTGAAACGGCCTACATCAAATCAAGGAAACATTACGTAAAACCACCATTTCTTGTTGTTTAAAGGATATTTATAGAGGTAAGTTAGCAGCAGAAAGCAACATTAAACCTTCCCCTCGATCTCCCAAACACAAGATTGTTGTAGGCTGAATTTATGTAATCTGTACAATGTATAAAAAGAGTAACTTATGCATAATCTCTCACTACACAATATGTAATCTTTGAGTGATAACCTTTTTGATTATTTGTATACTGTAAATTCCACGCTCACTTTACAAGTTCTGTGATGCCCGCCATTTGTCGTGAGCGTCTCTAACAAAAATAGCCCCTATACTAATGCGCCTTTTAGAAAAACAAAACCATATTATGAACCAATGAAGCCATTAAACAGATACAAAGTAAATGCATGATTTAAATTGAATAATATAGACTCACGATTGGTGAAAAAAATCATACTCGCGCGTCACAACACAACTTGTGGCGCGCGCCAACCGCACATTCGACTAAAATGTATTTTTAAAAAGCGACCCGTAGAACTATGCACTAGTGATCTAAAGTCATGTTTTAACAAGTAAGTTTATAACTGTGTTAATTGCTTCTTATATTGCACCAAAAAGGTTATACAAGTTATAAAATACACCAAAGTGGAGGGAGAATCCAGTAAGTTATACAGAAACACACAAGTTTCTATTTTCAGGAAAATACGCGCTATGTAAAATACAAATCAGAATTCAGGTTTGCTATATGAGAATAAATATGATTACCTTTCGTTTGACATATTGACTTCGTAATGTTACTAAAGTATTAACTTCTGCCAACTTTTAGAAGTAGCCAGGCTTCCTTCCCCACTGGCTGGCGGCGCATTTAAACCTGCTTGTAGACCGCCTGTCCTGCTGGGATGCCATTGGCTGCAATGTGGGTGGCCGGAAGTGATGCATCTCTGACAGCGGATGGATATTGACTTGCCGCCCTCTGCTGTGGAGGACTAAACACCACCACCATACGGGTTTTACCATGTCAAAACGTGGTGTCAATGTTAAATTACTTCTATCCCAAAGTACAATTTAAAACATATTAGAATAAAATGAAATTTATGCACAAAAATCACACATATACAGGAAACCTGTGGCTCTGTGGATTCCCAGCAACATCATCAGGTGATAGACTCCCAATCTGTTTTTACAGTGATGGTCTTAACCAACCAACACAAGCCTAAAATCAGAATCAGAATCAGAATCAGAAAGAGCTTTATTGCCAAGTGTGCTTGCACACACAAGGAATTTGTTTTGGTACTGAGGCTTCCAGTGGACATATACAAATACAACATTAAACATAATACTACAAATTATAAGAATAAAAAATAAAAATATAAATATATGAGAATAAAACTATCACAGTTGGGTTTAGTCAGAATAGACATTTTCAGATTTACAGATTATGAACCTATTTACAGTGTTTTGAATATTATAAATAAATAAATCTACATATAAGTATCACCTGAGTTGTGGGATATTGCACTAAACAGTGGGAGTATTGCACTTACAGGCATATGCCTTGGGAGGAGTGTTAACTGTTCAGGAGGGAAATGGCCTGTGGGAAGAAACTGTTCCTGTGCCGAGATGTTCTTGTGGCCAGTGATCTGAGTCTCCGTCTTGACGGTAACAGTTCAAACAGGTGGTGTCCAGGGTGAGTGGAGTCTGTGATGATTTTACCTGCTCTCTTCCTCACTCTGGAAGAGTACAGGTCCTGGAGGTTTGGCAGGGGGGCACCAATAATCCTCTCCGCAGTCCGGACTGTCCGTTGTAGTCTCCTGATGTCTGATTTGGTAGCTGAACCAAACCAGACAGTGATGGAAGCGCACAAGACAGACTCAATGACGGCTGAGTAGAACTGAATCAGCAGATCCTGTGGCAGGTTGAACTTCCTCAGCTGGCGAAGGAAGTACAGTCTCTGCTGGGCCTTTTTCACAGTGGAGTCAATGTGATTGTCCCACTTCAGGTCCTGAGAGATGATAGTGCCCAGGAACCTGAATGACTCCACTGCTTCCACAGTGCTGTTCATGATGGTGAGTGGGAGGAGTGCTGAGCTGTTCCTCCTGAAGTCCACGATCATCTCCACTGTTTTGAGTGTGTTCAGCTCAAGGTTGTTATAACTGCACCAGGCAGCCAGCTGTTCAACCTCCAGTCTGTAAGCAGACTCGTCACCGTTTCGGATGAGACCGATGACAGTGGTGTCGTCTGCAAATTTCAGGAGCTTGACAGTGGGGTCTTTAGAAGTGCAGTCATTAGTGTACAGGGAGAAGAGCAGTGGGGAGAGAACGCACCCTTGGGGAGCACCAGTGCTGATTGTGAGTGTCTTGGATGTGTGTTTCCCCAGTCTCACTCGCTGCTGCCGGTCCGTCAGGAAGCTGGTGATCCACTGACAGATCGAGGATGGTATGGAGAGCTGGGTCAGTTTGGCTGTGAGAAGACCAGGCATGATGGTATTGAAGGCCGAACTGAAGTCCACAAAGAGGATCCTTGCATAAGTCCCTGGTCTGTCGAGATGTTGCAGGATATAATGCAGTCCCATGTTGACTGCATCATCCACAGACCTGTTTGCTCTGTAAGCAAACTGAAAGGGATCCAGCAGGGGTCCAGTGATGTCCTTCAGGTGGGCCAGCACCAGTCTTTCAAACGACTTCATGACCACAGACGTGAGAGCGACAGGTCTGTAGTCATTAAGTCCAGTGATTTTGGTTTTTTTTGGGGACAGGAATGATAGTGGAGCGTTTGAAGCAGCAGGGAACTTCACACTGCTCCAATGATCTGTTGAAGATCTGCGTGAAGACCGGGGCCAGTTGGTCAGCGCAGGCTTTTAAACAAGCAGATGAGATGCCGTCTGGGCCTGAGGCTTTCCTAGTCTTCTGTTTTTTGAAGACTCGGCTCACGTCCTCCACACAGACCTTAAGCTCAGGTTGGATGGCAGGAGGGGGGAGTGATAATTGGAGAACAGGAGGTGATGCTGAATGTGTGAAGTGCAGATCAGACCGGGTGTGTGGTGTGAATGAGGGCTTTTCAAACCGGCAGTAAAATGAATTTAAATCGTCAGCCAGGTGTTGATTGTCCACAGATCGAGGGGATGGTGACTTGTAGTTGGTAATGTTCCTCAGGCCATTCCAGACTGATGATGGGTCATTGGATGAAAACTGGTTTTTCAGTTTATCAGAGTAGTTCCTTTTAGCAACTCTGATCTCCTTTGTTAATCTGTTTCTGGCCTGGTTATACAAGATTTTATCCCCACTTCTGTAAGCATCCTCTTTGGCATGACGAAGGTGTTTGAGTTTCCCAGTAAACCATGGTTTATCATTAGTGAATGATAAGAATGTCCTGGTAGGAATGCATGTATCCTCACAGAAACTTATATATGATGTTACAGTATCTGTGAGCTCATCCAGATCATTGGTAGCAGCTTCAAAAACAGTCCAATCAGTGCAATCAAAGCAGGCCTGTAGATTCTGCTCTGCTTCATTAGTCCATCTTTTCACAGTCCTTATTCCAGGTTTAGCTGATTTCAGTTTCTGCCTGTAGGTTGGTATGAGATGAACCAAACAGTGATCAGAGAGCCCCAAAGCTGCCCGTGGGACGGAGTGATATGCATTTCTTATTGTGGTGTAACAGTGGTCCAGTATATTACTGTCTCTGGTGGGACATGTAACGTGCTGTCTGTATTTTGGTAGTTCACGGGAAAGATTTGCTTTGTTAAAATCCCCAAGAATGATTAAAAGAGAGTCTGGGTACCTTTGTTCCGTTTCAGATATTTGTTCAGCCAGCTGTTGTAGCGCCGCGCTCGCGCACGCGTCTGGAGGGATGTAAACATTCACGAGAATGAAAGAGGAAAATTCCCGAGGCGAGTAGAAGGGTTTACAGTTTATGAAATGTGCCTCTAAATTAGGAGAGCACATCTTCTTCAGTGTTGTTACATCTGAACACCAACTTTCGTTAATGTAGAAACACAATCCACCACCTCTCGTTTTCCCCGTTAGCTCCGCGATGCGATCCGCTCGGAACAGCTGGAAGCCCGGCAGATGTATTGCGTTGTCCGGTATGGCTTCACTCAGCCAGGTTTCAGTGAAGCACAAAGCAGCAGAGTTTAAAAAATCCTTGTTAGTGTGGGTGAGGAGAAGAAGTTCATCCGTTTTGTTATAAAAAGGGAGAAGCAAGTAAACAAATTATGATCTCTACTTATTATAAGATGTAACGTGGACTGTATAAGCAGTAATTACGATTAAAGCTAATTAATAATAAAATTCCGCATAATTTTCTTTAAAGTTTTCGTAAGAAATAAAAAATTTGACCGCATCCAAAATGGGTCATAACCTGGTCATAACATTATCTGTGCATGATCGCGGGAAAATACCGCGCATTCAACTAACAGGAGATACCATAAGTGTTTAAAAGAGGCATTTTTTCTTGAAAAATAAGCGTTTGAATAAGGTTTGGATCTAAATATAATTGTATATCCCACGAATGCATTTCCCGCACAGTTCATCTAAATTAAAATAAATGTGAAATGGTTATAATGTTTAGCTCTCGACTTGAGGTTTACGACTAGTGCGAACGAATAGATTAAAACAGCATACAATTTACAACCACAAAAAATTAAATTAGATACGTTAATTTAACCATTTTGAATCGAAAATATTTGCTATCACAAAAGGTAATTAACTGAATGTGACAGGTTTTCTGTTTCGACTTACGAATAAGGATGAATGATAGAATTATATACAAAAATAGTTTAAAGTAATTACTACACAACTACAATTACACCTAGAACGTATTTGACCGTTTACTTATTTAAATCCACTGTAATCCTTTATTTAAATAACAAGACCAATTACCCCTCTCCTTTCCAGTTGCCTTTCTTATTGCCCTTATCATAGTGGCTGTACTAATGAGGATTTCAGCTGCTTGGTGTAAATATTTGGTCCCCAAACACACCTTAGATTCTGCTGAATTTGTCACATAATATAAACGAGATTGAAGAAAATAATTTTAATTTTTATAAGAGCATGTATTAAAATTAGTAATAATAGTTAATAAATATTCCAATTTATCAAATAGAACAATAATGTGCAAAAAGTTTCAGGAATATCAACCTGTATGTCCCCCCCCCCCCCCCCCCCTTTTCTTTTATCACCATGGTACTCTCTAAAATTGTATTTCTCTGAACATCAATTTCAAATATCATAAACATGTTCTACAATGATTGACAAATAAATTACATCCAGTCATATTTACAGCTGTAAATACTAGTTTAGTTTTGCGATACAAATCTCTCTCTAGCATTAAGTTGTTTAAAGATTGACTTTTATGATATGTTTGTTGTTTACAATCTCTGTCAGATAACGCTCAATAGTAGAAAAGTTTTCTTCACGACTTTTAGTCCTGAACGCAGTCCTGCAATTCCTCTGAATTAGGAAGCAAGATTGTGGAAAACAACGCAACTGTCATCCAAAATATGTGGAAACAATACAAATGAATGGTATGTGCATTTCAATTATTTAAAAACATTTATTCTATATAATCATATTGGATTAAATTTGTGTCTATTGTCTGGTTTGAGTCGAAGTGAACAAAGATTCAGAATAATCATTAACGATGCTAATACATTAACAACTGTCAGATTAAGACACGGTAGATTAGATAATCTAAGGAAACAACCGGATGTTAAATGCAATTATTGCAAATACTTACATTTTCTTTGTTTGGAAGCAAACAGTCTCTGTTCCTTTAACGTCTTTGAACCGGAGTTGGAGGTGTAAATTCTGCTGTGAGCCAGTGAGACGCTCTGATGTAAGACTGCCAGTGCTGCTTCCTACAGGAGAAATCCCACCCCTGGACACTCGTCGTCTGCTGTCGATTAGAAAGAGGCCATCGCTCGTGTCACTAAGAAACTTGCTGGTGGGGCTTCAGGAACAGCTGCATGGGTCACAGACGTGGGCAATGAGTTTGGAAAGTTCTTATGTGTGTCCTCACAGAGGCAGAGGGTGATGATGGTCTTCTTCCCATGTGATCTGGACTTTTGAAGCACTACCAAAGACCTGAAAAAGCTCCGAAAGTCCTGTTGTGGAAATTTTTATATTCATTGATCCCAAACAGGTATCATAAGAGAAAGAACCTATTCAATGTATAAAAGTATATGTGTGTACGTGCTTGTGCGTGACGTTTCAGGAACATATGGGACAAGGCCTCTGACCTTAGGGACGGTCAGTTTTGGCCAGTTTATTTCAGTACCAGTTTGTGTCTTTAAGTAGAAACTGAACAGCAGTAAGGACCTTATCTGAGTGGGTGAAAGGTACAGCGGGTGAGGAGGAACCTTGAAAACAGTATAAAGGCTGTCTCATATCTTCCTGTTGTGTGTCACTCTCTTGCACAGCGTAACTTCTGTGTACTAGACTGAACCTATTCTTGCAAGAATAAATACTTTTCTTTTTATTAATTTGACTTTGAGTGTCTCTTACGCAGTGATGATGTTTAACAGAATTTTTGCCACAACAGTCCTTTACGTGGACCGGGCCTGTTGCTCTCCCAAGAACAAAGGAAAGGTAGCAACAATGTTCGCAGAGTGGGACCAGCTGCTTGTCAGGCTGGATATGTGGCACTTCATGTGGCAGTTTACCGTAGGAGTAACCACAGACAGCCACCCGCTGTTTTCTTCATGAAAAACCTCTCTGCATGCATTTTCGAGTGGGATGCTTCAGATGTGGAGAGGCTAAAGGAGGCCAAGCGGACAACATCCCTGAAGTCGTTTCACCTGCACCTGAATCGCTTCGTACCAGGTTCCCATTACACAAAAATAATTACTATTACTTTTACTATTAATTACTCAAGTGTTTTTCTTGGTGATCACTTCTGTCTTTGTTTTTAGGTACAAGTGCCTTGCACTTTCAAGTCTACCTGCTCTGTGCAAGACTCCACGTGGAGTCGCTGCTGTTGAAGGTGGCAGCAGGGAAAAGGCCAGATGCAGCAGTACCTGAACGTCCTGAGCGAGCAGCTTCTGTAGCAGCTGTATTTCTCCCATGTGTTGTTAAAACATCTGCTTTACACACTCTGTTTTTCTATAGGAGAGCTCATTGGTGTGCAATACTTGTATTCCAAAACCAATAGAGCATTTTAAGAAGACTTTGCTGCAAATCCTGACACCCCAGATGAGCTTCGGGAGGAAGACCAGGAGGGTGATCTGGAGGGGGATGAGGGGTTTGAGGACTTGAGCTTCGATGAACCCCTTGAATTTGGAGCTCACCTGCAATCCACTGCAGCCCATTTAACAGACCAGGAGGTTGTAGGTTTGCCTTTTGCTGTCATCATCCCAGATAGATCCAGCAGAGCCTTCCTTGCCTGGTACAGCCACTCAGAGCCAGGTAAATAAAAACCCATGTAGCAATCAATAATGAGATTTTATGGTGTGTTAATTTTAAATTGAATTTTTTTTTTTTGATAAATAATGGCGAGCTGTAGATAATTTTGCATATTTAACGGCTACATACCAAATAAAAAATCTTATGGACAAGAAATATTATCTTACTATGATATTGAAAAATATGGCAGTGAAAAGATAGATGTGTATTAATTTCTTTTGATGCTCAGGTGGAGAGTGTGGGATGAGATGGCCAAGCTGGGTATGACCATATCATAAAGCTGCCCAAAATTCTGGTTGACCTGTGCCATCAGGATTTGGTCACTCAGGAGAAAGTACCGGTAGATTTGATTGTCACTCTGTGGGACAACCTGTCTGAGCATGGCAAGGGCCCGCTCATCTACCCGCCTTGCCACCATGACTGGTTGCGAAGTGACTGACTTTAAACCTGCCCTTCAGCACTCTCTGTACTGTAGGACGAAGCGATGTTCAGTGCATTACACTGCTAGTGTAAAACCCAGTAAACCTTGAGATTATCCATATATTTTGTTCTAATGTCACAAGTAATAGAGAACATGTATGTATACAACTAAATTAATGATGTCTTAAACATTTTCATTTAGTTTCATTACATTTTTTAATAAACATGGCGCTTTATGTTCATAAAAAGGCTTATGTTTTAGGCTCATTTTGTAAATATAAGCAACTAATTTAGACACGCAAACTGGGTGCCGGTGTGTTGAGACGTACATGCTCGGCTAAATTTGCCTCGGAGTCGTGCATCTTCGGAAGCCGCACGACATGTCGTTCAAAGCAGCTATGCAAGCGTGATTTAAGATCAAAATTGCTGCCGATTCAAGATTAAAAAAAAAAAAATAAGTTCCAGGCACAAGGCTTACTTTTCTGCTTGGTATTGAGTTTTTTGTTGTTTTTATCTTGTAATTATTAACTGTTCATTCACATTAACAGCAGTCGCTTCTAGCTTGGTCTACAGAAGAGCCATCAGATGCTGATTTGCTTGCTGCAGCTGCACACTGTGGTACATTGTAAACCATGTATAGATAGTATTATTGATTGTATAGATTCTGTATTATCATTCTTCAGATGATGGTTTTGGAATCAATAATGTAAGATGTGTATTATACCTTCTGATCATGCCAGCCCAATAACCTGGCATTTTTCTTTCTTTTCTTTTAAAATTCCATAGGAAGAACATTTATACTTTTTTCTACCACAACTTTGAGTAAAAAATGTAGATGCTCAAAGTTAAGAAAAAAAAATACTCAATGCAACAACACGTGTGGTTGCATTATCTTTTTATTAACATTTTTCACACATCTTTTCATCTGTATAATGGGTGCATTTCCAATCATTAATCCTAACATACCTACTGTTTAACATTAGTACTAACATCTGGCTGTAGTAAATAATATTGTATTAATCTCATACAGTAGTGGTTAACAGTAGTATATGTAACAATAAATATAATGTTGCCTTTTCTATGGGTCTCATTCACATTTCTGTTATACCATACAGCTGATGCAAGCCAATTAACCAGTCAGCCAGAAGCCCTGCCCTCAGCGAGAGCTGTCCTCAAAAAACAGCCAGTGCCCACTGTGGAAGTAAGATAAAGGTTCAAATGGTGACTTAAATAAAGCTCTCAGAGATAAAATATACACGCTATTTTTCTCTCTTTCTCCCACAGCTGCCGCTGCCGGAAGGTTGGAAGCAGGCGCTCCCAAAAGAGCAGCACTTGTGGGTCAGCAAGGCTATCTTTACCAGAGACAAGTCTGGGAGGCTGGCGCTGGCCAAAAGTCTGCGTCAGTGGTGGTCTCCCCCTGGACCCCATCTCTATTCTCCTCCTTCTAAACCTGATGCCTTCTTCCACAGCAGGCTTTTCCTCTGGGTTCCCTACCGCATGTGGGCATACAGGCAGCTGTGCTCCCAGCCCAACTGCCGTTGCCTAGGCATCCAGCTAACGGCTTGTGGCATGTATGAGACCGTCCGAAGGGTCTTGGACTTAAATGGTTGGTATTTTATGGCAACCGAGTACCTTGAATGCCGGTCCTGTAAAAAGAAGCTGGCAGGCTGGTCACGAGATATCCTGGACCAGTTGTATCCCAACCACCGTCATCAATTTCCTGCAATCCTAACCTACAGGTATGAGTGTTTTTAAACTTCTTAACATAATACACTCTTACACACGTCATAGTCTGACATTGTGTTTTGGTCCTTTTTACTTCATATAGGTTGTCATGTGATAGGGAGGTTGTGAGAGCGCACTGGGGAACAGTGCTCTGTACAGGCACCTGTTGGTCAGGCATAAAGAGCATTGGCTGGGCCAGTCAACAATGTACCTCTCTGTGCTGAGGAATTTTTGTGAACCAGGACACGGATCCCAGTCGTCTCGTTGCCCTGCTGCCACAGATGGTGCCTGTTAGAGATGCGCGGTTGGTGGTTATAGCCGCGGATCGGGCGGATGATGTAACGGAAAAAAAATATTTTAATTAAATTCGGGCAGGTGGCGGGCGGTTTCTAGTCTCGCGGCTGTCATCAGCAGCGCCTTGTATCAGCGGATGGCGGGCGGAAAAATTTGTCAAAAACGTTGGTGCGGATGGATGGCCGGATGGACGGATGATGAGTTTTGTGATGCGGTTGCGGTTGAAATAATAGCCCATCCGCGCATCTCTAGTGCCTGTGCCTTGTCCATCTTGGCTGCTGTCAGTATATGCTAAGGATGTACTGTCACGTCTCCCGGAACTAAAGGCCAGGGTGACCTCCATCTATGAGTCCATCCTTAAATTGGACTCCACAAAAAAGGTAAGGGGACACAAACTCACAACTTTAATATTAGTAGAGATATGAAACATGGACACAGGCTATGCAAGCTTTCCATATCAATACTTCTTTAAAATCCTTTTTCAGGTCAATAAGAAGCTCGCTGGTGAGGCGGCTGGAAAAGCAGCATGGGTCACAGACTTGGACAATGAATTTGGGCAGGTCCTCATGTGTCCTTACGGAGGCTGAGGGTGTTGATCTGCTTCCCATGTGTTCTGGACTTGTAGAGCGCTACCGCAGAGCCGGGGAAGCTACACCTTTATGTGGACCGGGACTGTTGCTCTTCCACGGGCAAAGGCAAGGCAGCCGCTATGTTCGCAGAGTGGGACCAGCTGCTTGTCAGGCTGGATATGGGGCACTTCGTGTGGCGATTTGCCGTAGGAGTAACCACAGACACCCTCTGTACGGCCTCTTCATGAAAAACCTCTCTGCATGGATCTTTGAGTGGGATGCTTCAGATGTGGAGAGGCTGAAGGAGGCATTGCAGCCGCTGCACTCGTGGGGCCCAGGAGACGAAGCAGCTCAGAGAAGCTGCTTAAGGACTTCATGGGGGCAACAGACACCATGGGGATCAGGGTTTTGGACCAGGAGAGGATGCAGGAGAGCTCACTTACAATCCCCTGATGCCCATTCACCAACAGACAGCGGCCCTACAACTTCCTGGTCTATCATCATCCGAGATAGGTCCAGCAGAGTCTTCCTTGCCTGAGACAGCCACTCAGAGCTAGGTAAATAAATACCCATTAGCTATCAACAATGAGGTTTTATGGGATGATCATTTTGATATTTAATTTAGGCGGTTATTTTTTAATAATGAATGGCTAGCTGTAGATTATTTGGCACATTTCACTGCTACATACCAAATAAATAACCTTATGGACATGAAATATTATGTTACTTTGATATTGGAGAATGTTATGACTGTGATAATATAGTTGTGTGAGAATTTCTTTTGATGACCAGGTGGAGAGTGTGGGACCAGATGGACAAGCTGGGTATCAGCATGTCGTCAAGCTGGCCAACAGTCTGGTTGACCTGCGCCATCAGGGCTTTGTCACACAGGACAAGGTACATGATGTTTTCAGGTAACGTTACAAAATAAAAAAATAAACTGCAGCTGCTGCCAGGACAGCAAGGACAACAAGCAGTGCAAGCAGCACTTCCTGCTCCTCCTCGAAGGCTGAGCAGAGGGCAGCGGCAGGAACAGTCGTCGCTGCCCGGGCCGGCATGCCACAAGTACAAAAGTGCCAGAAATGCGGCCAGCCAAAGCGGAGGGAGACCGGACACACCCGCTACGGCTATGTACATTTTTGGTCTGCCGCGGCGGGTAGGAGTGTGGAGGACTGGCTGAGGGAGATGAAGGACAAGGACCAGGGTCGAGCCCCGGACTGATTTCGCATTCTTGCTGGGGCAGGTGTATATAGTGGTTTGCAGTGTTGAGTGTTTTTTTAAAGACATTGACTTTCCCCTCCACAAGGACTGGGACTTTGCCGCGGTGTGGAGGCTTCCTACAAACACCAGTCCACACCTGCCACAACTCTTCTACAGCACAGTGACACTATGCTTGAAAAAACATTGTGTATCCCATTCACACCTGTATACCATTGTCATGCCTTTGTACTATTCTGATTCTTTGCACTGACAAGTTATATAGGCCTATACTGTGTGTCTGCTGCCCATCATATGGTTTAAGAAAGAAAAAAAAACATTGTCTGTCCCATTCACACCTGTGTACCATTATCATGCCTTTGTACTATTCTGATTCTTTGCACTGACAAGTTATATAGGCCTTTTGGACATGTGGGTATGTTCATTAATGTGGTCACTGTCTTTGGAGTTACGTCCAGTGGCTGCGATGCAAGATACCGGACTAGCGTTGATGCTGGCTCATCTGCTGCTGACACTGGCTCTGTTGCAGCTACGTGGTTAAATAAAAAAGCCTTGTATGCCACAGGTACTTCACACTGTAATGCTGCTGCGTTATGTTCGCAGAGTGGGACCAGGTGCTTGTCAGGCTGGATGTGTGGCACTTCATGCGGCGATTTGCCACAGGTGTAACCACAGACAGCCACCCGCTGTACAGCGTCTTCATGAAAAGCCTCTCTGCATGCATCTTTGAGTGGGATGCTTCAGATGTGGAGAGGCTGAAGGAGGCCAAGCGGGTGACAGGCTGCGAGCCCACCGCCAAAGAGCTAGCGAGACATTGCCGCCGCCGCACTCGTGGGGGCCCGTGAGACTGAGCAGCTCATAGAGAAGCTGCTTGAGGACTTCTTGGAGGCAACAGACGCCATGGGGGTCAGGGCTTTGGACCAGGAGAGGATGCAGGAGATCTGGCTTACCCAGCAGCGCCACATAAAGTGCATCCAGGACCCGCCAGGTGTACAGCTGTACAGGAAGGTAGGAGAGGTGACCAAGGGAGGGGTCATTCTGCCTTTGTACCGCTGTGCACGTGGCACAACATCCCTGGAATCGTTCCACCTGCACCTGAAACGTTTCGTACCAGGTTTGCATTACACAAAAATAATGTGCATTGTTTGTGTGTCCACACTCAGTGTTTTTCTTAGTGATCACTTCTGCCTTTGTTTTTAGGTACAAGTGCAAGTGTCTTGCACTTTCAAGTGTACCTGCTCGAAGGGCTTGTGCAGTGGAACGAAGCACGTGGCGTTGCTGCTGTTGAAGGTGGCAGCAGGGAAAGCATCTGCTACGGCGGCCAGATGCAGCAGTACCTGAACGTCCTGAGCGAACAGCTTCTGGGCTTCAAGATGGTTCAGGACTATACCAGCCCGGGCGAATACACAGGTATTGTGGTCATGCACATGCTACTTATAGGCAGCAGGTGTATTTCACCCATGTGTTGTTAAAACATCTGTATTACACACTCTGTTTTTCTATATGAGAGCTCATTGGTGTGGAATACCTGTATTCCAAGTCCAATAGAGCTCTCGAGGAAGACTCTGCTGATCCTGACATCCCAGATGGGCTCCAGGATGAAGATCAGGAGGGTGATCCGGAGGGGGATGAGGGGTTTGAGGATCTGAGCTTCGATGTTCCTGTTGAATTTATGGAGCTCAACTGCAAACCCCTGCAAGCCATTCACCAACAGACGGTGGCCCTACAACCTCCTGGTCTGTCATCAGCCGAGATGGGTCCAGCAGAGTCTTCCTTGCCTGAGACAGCCACTTAGAGCCAGGTAACTAAATACCCATTAGCAATCAACAATGAGGTTTTATGGGGTGATCATTTTGAGATTTCATTTAGGGGGTTATTTTTTAATAACAAATGTAGATTATTTTGCATATTTCACTGCTACATATACCAAATAAATAACCTTATGGACATGAAATATTATGTTACTTTGATATTGGAGAATGATATGACTGTGATAATATAGATGTGTAATAATTTCTTTTGATGCCCAGGTGGAGAGTGTGGGACCAGATGGCCAAGGGGGATATCAGCATGTTGTCAAACTGGCCAACAGTCTGGTTGACCTGCGCCATCAGGGCTTTGTCACGCAGGACAAGGTAGATGAGATTGTCGCTCTGTGGGACAGCCTATCAGAGCATGACAAGGGCCCTCTCATCTACCCGCCCCGCCACCGTGACAGAGTCCTGAAGGGCAGGTTCAAGGTCAGCCACTCTGCAACCAGTGTGACCCCAGGCATCGAAAGTCTGAAACGGTACGTTTCCAAATTAACCCATTATTTTGGAGCATTCTTATGTTTCAAGACAGTATTTCATGGAATAGTTTTCATGCAGATTATTCTTTTATTTGCACTTTAAGTTAATTAGAAAAAAAACAGTCAAGAGAATTTTTTTTTTTAGTCGGAGCTGTCTATTTCTTGGAGAGAGCTAGATTATTAGTTGATTAACTATATACACTATTAGTTGTATCTCACAACATTACAGTGTTATTCAGTTGTTTGTCCCATATTCTTCAAATAATCAGATTAATACTGCTTTCTCCCTTTCTCACTTCTCAGATGCTTCCTTGGTGAAGGCAGTGGGCCGGCTCAGTGGCCCAATGCGAGTCATCTGGTCGAGGCCATCTGCCTAGCTCTCTGTCGCATTTACCCAGCTGGTCAGACTATCGCCAGAGTCAGGGTGAACCGGTGGGCTGCCTTACTTCGGGCCTATAGAATGATCAGGGATGTAGTCCTGGACAGCCCTGGAATCATGGCCCGGACTAAATTGAAGCTCTTTGAGCTAAACCAGCTCACACTCTCCCAGTGGTAGGTTCAGGAATAAATAGTTAATTTTTGTCTATTTTGCATATTCCACCCATCTCTACTTACATATGCTAATTGTCGTCTTTTCTGTACACAGGCATAATGCCAGAAAGAAGAGGCAGGAGAAGGAGGTCTTGCAGCAAAACATCCAGCCGTTTTCTGCTCCCTTGGTGGCCTCTGAACACTTACCACCCATGCTGTCAAAACTAACAAAACCAGTCCAGCATGTGCACTCAGCCTTTGTGTTCGCCATCAATGAGGATGCATCTTGACTGGCAAGACAGCATGTTCGAGGCCGCCATCATCCTCCTCCTCCCCCTCATCACCCTCCTCCTCCTCATCATCCTCCTCCTCCTCATCATCCTCCTCCTCCTCATCATCATCAGCCTCATCTACATCCTCATCCATTCACCTATACTGCAGCACCTGCTGCACCCCCACCAGAACACACACATGCACGTGCTGTTGTACCAACACCTGACCAAAAGTTGCCTAAGACGACAGCTTGGCGGCGAAAAAAGCAAGCAGAGGCAGCTGCAGCAGCCGCAGCACAAGGGTTGACGCGAAGAAAAAGGCAAAACCCGGAACAGTACCTTTGCCAAAAATGTGGACACCCAAAAACTAAAGAGTTTGGCCACAGCCAGTTCCAGGGTGTCCATTTTTGTGCAAAGGCCTCTGGGAAGACTGCGGGGCAGTGGATGGAGGAAATTAAGAAAGGAGAGGGTGCTAAACAATAAATGCATAAGTATGTTCTATAAAATAAATAATAATACATTGATAATCATTAATAATAAATAGTTCATTTTGTATAAATATGTTTTAATCAATATTTGTTCAGAAATAAATAGTTTTTTTTTCTCATGTCTGTGTATGTTTCTGTTTTGTTAGACATTTGTGCAATACCTACTGTATAACAAGAGACCGGCATCATATTGAGTATTTTAAATAGAACATTTTTTTTATTTTCTAATGAAATAAAAACATACTATTTTAATATAATACAAAAATATAATATCAGCATTTTATGTAACCATATACAATATATTATTTTAACAGAACAAATGCAGTTTTAAATTGAGTATTTTAAATACATATACAGGTCCTTCTCAAAAAATTAGCATATTGTGATAAAGTTCATTATTTTCCATAATGTAATGATAAAAATTAAACTTTCATATATTTTAGATTCATTGCACACCAACTGAAATATTTCAGGTCTTTTATTGTTTTAATACTGATGATTTTGGCATACAGCTCATGAAAACCCAAAATTCCTGTCTCAAAAAATTAGCATATTTCATCCGACCAATAAAAGAAGTGTTTTTAATACAAAAAAAAAAGTCAACCTTCAAATAATTATGTTCAGTTATGCACCCAATAGTCAATACTTGGTCGGGAATCCTTTTGCAGAAATGACTGCTTCAATGCGGCGTGGCATGGAGGCAATCAGCCTGTGGCACTGCTGAGGTGTTATGGAGGCCCAGGATGCTTCGATAGCGGCCTTAAGCTCATCCAGAGTGTTGGGTCTTGCGTCTCTCAACTTTCTCTTCACAATATCCCACAGATTCTCTATGGGGTTCAGGTCAGGAGAGTTGGCAGGCCAATTGAGCACAGTAATACCATGGTCAGTAAACCATTTATCAGTGGTTTTGGCACTGTGAGCAGGTGCTGAAAAATGAAATCTTCATCTCCATAAAGCTTTTCAGCAGATGGAAGCATGAAGTGCTCCAAAATCTCCTGATAGCTAGCTGCATTGACCCTGGCCTTGATAAAACACAGTGGACCAACACCAGCAGTTGACATGGCACCCCAGACCATCACTGACTGTAGGTACTTGACACTGGACTTCAGGCATTTTGGCATTTCCTTCTCCCCAGTCTTCCTCCAGACTCTGGCACCTTGATTTCCGAATGACATGCAAAACTGAGCAACAGTCCAGTGCTGCTTCTCTGTAGCCCAGGTCAGGCGCTTCTGCCGCTGTTTCTGGTTCAAAAGTGGCTTGACCTGGGGAATGCGGCACCTGTAGCCCATTTCCTGCACACGCCTGTGCACGGTGGCTCTGGATGTTTCTACTCCAGACTCAGTCCACTGCTTCCGCAGGTCCCCCAAGGTCTGGAATCGGTCCTTCACCACAATCTTCCTCAGGGTCCGGTCACCTCTTCTCGTTGTGCAGCGTTTTTTTGCCACACTTTTTCCTTCCCACAGACTTCCCACTGAGGTGCCTTGATACAGCACGCTGGGAACAGCCTATTTGTTCAGAAATTTCTTTCTGTCTTACCCTCTTGCTTGAGGGTGTCAATGATGGCCTTCTGGACAGCAGTCAGGTCGCCAGTCTTACCCATGATTGCGGTTTTGAGTAATGAAACAGGCTGGGAGTTTTTAAAAGCCTCAAGAATCTTTTGTAGGTGTTTAGAGTTAATTAGTTGATTCAGATGATTAGGTTAATAGCTTGTTTAGAGACCCTTTTCATCATATGCTAATTTTTTGAGACAGGAATTTTGGGTTTTCATGAGCTGTATGCCAAAATCATCAGTATTAAAACAATAAAAGACCTGAAATATTTCAGTTGGTGTGCAATGAATCTAAAATATATGAAAGTTTAATTTTTATCATTACTTTATGGAAAATAATGAACTTTATCACAATATGCTAATTTTTTGAGAAGGACCTGTATATATATATATATATATATATATATATATATATATATATATATATATATACACACATTTATTTTTAAATGATATTATTCAAAATTAATACATGTAAAATGTAAATACACAAATAAAGTCTAATTTCAATATTACAGTCATTATTTAAATGTATATATTTTTAGATTAATGTGTTCTAATGATACTGTGACAATAGCACATGGCTACTTAACATGCATGCCTCAGGAAACACATGGCTACTTAATATGAAAGGCTCAAACACCCTGCCAGATCCGCCCCCAGAAAATGCCAAATTCAGCAATTTGTCTCATTTAAGCAGTACAAGCATTCCACAACCCCACAGATGACCCCATTGGGGGTTTGGGGAGCATTACCCTGGAATTCAGGGTCACTGTGTTCTGCTCTGTCTCAATTATTTAGAAATGGCCGACAGGTCCGTCAGCCAATCCCAGTCGTCACTTGTCTCAATTGTGAGAAAGCCACCAAAAAGTCAATGGAAAAGATAGCGCCTTGTCTCAAATAACCACGGCCAATCGGTGCCTTGCTTTTCAGATAAGAAAGGGAGGGGTAGTTTTTGCGGATGTTCTTTTGTATAAAAACGACAAATTCAAAGAATTTCCACGACAACAGGCAAACATTTATTATGTTGTCTCCTCTCCACCAGTAAGCTGGTGTGTGGTGGGCGTTCTGGCGCAATATGGCTGCCGTCGCATCATCCAGGTGGATGCTGCACATTGGTGGTGGTTGAGGAGATTCCCCCTTCTATGTGAAGCGCTTTGAGTGTCCAGAAAAAGCGCTATATAAATGTAATGAATTATTATTATTATTATATAATAATTATTATAAATATAATAATTATTTAGAAATGATTAAAATATAAAAATATATACTGTAATAAGTGATACAAACATCTAACATGGTCACTACAAACTTAATTTGTCTGCTACTTTTTGCCAGCCCTCTCTCCCTGCCGTTTTAATTATGGTCTCGAATTCATCCTTCGAAGAATTAACTCTTGCTCTGCTGCGGTGAAAAACTGAGCGCTTTGGCCACAGTGAGCAGCCAATAGCAGCGTTGCTGATCAATGTTTCTACTATCGAACATGCAATAATCTCAGATAACTCAATCCAGCTATACTAATCATAACCGGCAGGAGTGTTCGAAGAACCTCACTTTTAAAAATAAAGGTTCCAAAATAGGGGTCATAGAAGAACCCTTTTGGTTCCCAAAAAACCTTTTAGTGAATCGTTGTAAAAAGAACCATTTTTTGAGATGATTTGGAGATCATTCCACCCACCTAGTGTCTAAAAGTCAATTTTTTATTAACTTTGAGAAAGGTTTGTGTAAGATAAATAATCATTATGTTAAATTTAATGTAATGAAACACTCCAAGTTACACTCCAAGATGGCCGCAACTGCCTAGTTGGCCTTTGAAGGATTTCTGGCTACTATATTTTTTTGATCATATGACTTAATTCAAATCCTAAATTGACAGAGAACAACTCACTTAACAACTGTATGAGCATTTGAAGTTCCAATTGTTGTCCAACATATCCTGAACAGCCTTAAAGGATTGACTGATTGAACCCAAATTACAAGATGGCTGAGATGTCTTTGCAAACAATTTGGGAGGCCATCCAACAGAGCAAGGCTGAAATGACTGCTCATATTGACTCCAAAATTGAACCACTGCAGACAAGTCTCAACAATATTCATGGTGCTCTATCATCACTTGGAGATCAAATATCTGAGCTTGAGCAGCGAGTGAGTTGTAATGAGGATAATGTAGATAACTTAACAACAAGAGTGCAAACATTGGAGGTGGAGAATGCTTACCTAAAAGAGAAGGTGGATGAAGCTGAAAACAGGAGCCGTATAAACAATCTCCGTTTTATCAATGTTCCTGAGAAGAGCGAAGGAGATGACGTGATTGGATTTTTGACCCAGCTGATACTTGGTCTACTCGGCAGTGAAAACTTCTCCATTTCTCCGATGATTGAAAGAGCTCATCGTACTGCGTCTTATAATTCAAATAAATTAAATAAACCTCGACCGATCATCGTCAAGTTCCTGCACTACTTGGACAAAACAAAGATACTGCGTTTGGCCAGGGAGAAAAAGGGGCTCCTATATAAGGGATCGCAGATTCATATTTATCCTGACTTCAGCGCTGACCTGGTTAAACGACGCAGGCAGTTTGATTCTATAAAAAAGAAACTACGTGGAGCGGGCTGTAAGTACTCACTTGTGTATCCATGTACTCTGAAGGTCTATGTGGACGGAAAACCAAAACTCTTTCGTAGTGCCGAGGAAGCGGAGAAATTCTTCGATGGCATTTGAACTTCTTCATAAATCAGTGTGAGTAGTCGAATACCTGGTTGATCACCTGATTGTCTCTGAGTTAACTTTTTGTTATTAAGGATTGTGCGACTCCTGTTTTGATTTTGATTTTCCCCTCGGTAAGAATGTAGACGTGTATGAATATGATCAACATACTTGTTTTGCTTGCAGCATACAGTTTTTTGCTGCCGTAAATGAGTGACGTAAACTCGATTTGTTTGTCGTTTGCCTATCTGTCACAATTGTTGTAAATAAATAAGGATTAGATCATTAATGCATTGATATATTTGTGAGTAGTTTGGATCTATACCGTCACAAAATTGACATTTTTGTAGTACATACATGCTTTGCTTTTTATGTTTTGTCTTTGTCCTGTGTTATGTTTGTCTTTAAATGTACAGTGTGCTCCCCACTTTTTCCACCACTTAACCCTATTGTTGCTGATGACAAGCTTCAATAATAATGATGGCTTTAAATTCCTATAAAGGTCTTTAAATAATTCATTTAAATATTAGAAGCCTTAGGTCTAAAATAGATCTTCTAAGAGCCTGGGCAAGTCACAATAAACCTGATATCATTACAGTCTCTGAAACATGGCTACATTGTGGCATATCTAATAATGATGTTGAAATGGATGGTTACTTGTTATACAGGGTTGATAGAGGGTCAAGAGGAGGTGGAGTGGTCACTTACGTGGGCTCCAACTTGTGTTCTCAGTATTCTACCCCAAAAATTAGTCCAATTGATTTTGAATGTGTTTTTGTTGATATAATATTACATGTCAATAAATCGCTTACAATAGGGAACATATACAGACCGCCCTCAGCCCCCTCTGGCTCTATGAAGAAGATATTGTCAACCCTAAGCTCCTTAGAAAAGAATAATGAATGTATAATTCTAGGTGATTTTAACAGCAATTGGCTCAACCGATCTTCAGCAGGAGACAGAGATTTAATTAGTAGTGTGAACTTATCACAATTGATTAATAAGCCTACCAGAGTAAATTTACAATCATCGACATTAATAGATTGGATACTTGTAACTAACCCTGAAAGGATATTATCCTCTGGAGTCATGTCAGATTGTTTAAGTGATCACTCTGTAATATATTGTGTGTGGAAAATCAAAATGTCTAAAGCACAACCTAAAGATATAACATTCAGACAGTGTAAATATTTTGATGTGAACCTCTTTAATGAAGATATGGGCAATATTAACTGGCAACGTCTCTCGGTTATACCAACAGTTAATGATGCATGGGATTTCTTTTACAGTGAGGTTATGAACGTGATTAATAAGCACGCTCCACTTAAAACAGTTAGAGTAAAAGGGACTCGTCTTCCTTGGATTAACTCAGAACTGATTTCTCTGTTTAAGCGAAGAGATGTTGCTTGGGCCAAATTCCGCCTTACTAGAAATCAAAGCGATTGGGAAATATACAGACAATTACGTAACAGTAGTAAAACTAAAACAAGGAATGACAAATCTGAATATTATAAAAATAGCTTAAATAGAGAGTTTAAGAATCCAAGACAATTTTGGAATAAACTTAATACTTTACTTAACCGTAATAAAATTGGGCGAATTAATCAATTGAATATCAATAATGAAATTATACAGAACCCCACAATAATTACACAAACTCTTAATGAACACTTTGTTGCAGTCTCTCAAGCTAATAAGACCCCATATTCACATGCAACTTTCAAAAATTCCCTGCCGCAAAATCTTTTTTATTTTAAACCGATTTCACCTATAGATGTTTATCAAACTATAGGAAAATTGAAGTTGAGTACTGGTGCTGGACCTGATGGAATGGAATCCAAGTTCATAAAATATGCAGCACATATCTTGATGTTCCCTCTGGCAGAATTATATAATTTATCTATAAATTCAAACTCACTTCCACCAATTTGGAAGATGGCTAGGGTATTGCCTGTTTTCAAAGGTGGAAAAACAGATGATTTGAATAACTACAGACCTATTTCCATTATATGTACAGTTCAAAAATATTTGAGAAATTAATTTATGCAATTATGCGAATTTATTGAAGAACATGGTATCTTATCATCAGCACAATCTGGATTCCGACCTAATCACTCTACTACTACAGCTCTTCTCAACTTTACAAATTATGTATATACAGCATTTGATGAAGGAAAATATACTGGAGCCATTTTTATTGATTTCTCGAAAGCGTTTGATACAGTTGATCATTATTTACTCTTAGATAAATTGTATTCGGTTGGCTTAAGCCAAAGTTCTTTACTATGGTTTAATGCCTATTTACATGGTAGGCGTCAATACGTTGCATAACAAAATACATGCTCCACTAGTTTGATTATGAGTAAAGGTGTGCCCCAAGGCTCTGTGCTGGGGCCACTCCTATTTTCGGTTTATATTAATGATATGCCCAGTATTTGTTTATCCTGTAATGTTCATCTTTATGCTGATGATACAGTCTTATATACATCGTATAACCAGAAGGACCAAGTACAAAATGCACTTCAATCGGATTTTATTATTGTTCAGAATTGGCTCAGAGAGCACAACCTTTTTCTGAATGAGAAAAAAACTTGCACTATGTTGTTTAAACTGAGACCATCTAAAGTTAATATGAATGAATTACAAATCTGTATGATTGATGGAAGATCTCTTGTAAATGTAAATACATTTAAGTACCTGGGTCTGTGGTTGGATACTGAGCTATCATTCAATGATCATATTGATGCTACAGTTAAGAAAGTTAAACAATGTTTGTGTCAGTTGTACTGTTCAATTGATTGCTTTACAATTGATACAAGAAAGCGTATTGCGCAGCAACTCCTATTACCCCTAATTGATTATGCAGATATTGTTTATCACACATCAAGTGTTACTTCTCTTAAAGCTCTAGATTTTTTATTTAATTCCATATGTAGATTTGTTCTAAGGTATCCATTTATGACACATCACTGCACGCTATATGAAAAATTGGACTGGCTCCAACCTAAAGAAAGAAGAATGTATCACTGGTATATGTTTATTTTTAGTTGCATTAATTATGCCAATAAATGTCCCCCTTATCTTCAACAATACTTTGTCAGACATAACTCAGCCTATCCCATACGACATTTGCTACATCCATTTTTTGCTACACCTAGAATACATCGTGAAATTGGGAGAAGAGCATTTTATTATAAAGCTCCTATGGACTGGAATAACCTCCCATTGTCATTGAAATCTACTACATCATTACACTCATTTAAATCAGCACTATTTTTACATTTAAAAACACCATGTACATGTTTTAATTGAGGATTTTATTTTCTCATTAGAATGCTGTAGTGTCATGTGAACACCCTATGAGGCCGTATTACTGTCAATGTATTCATGTAATTTATTGTATAATTTGGGGGGGGGGGGGGGGGGGGGGTGGGTCTTGGGGTGAACATGCTGTGAATGATGTCCTGTTGAGTTTGGTCTTTATTTTTATCTTTATTTTATTTTTTACATATGTTATTGTGTATTGTTATGTTTTGAGCATGTGTGGCTCTGGTTGTTATTTTCAAAAAGTGATTGAAAGGACCCCCTTGAAAATGAGATGGTACATCTCAAGGGGCTATCCAAAATAAAAGAATAAAAAGAATAAAAGAATAATGGTTCTTTATCTGCATCATTGACTCCATAAAGAACCATTTTGTTCCACAAAAGTTTATTTATAGTGGAAAAAGTTTCTTTAGATTATTATTATGTTCAAAAAAATGGTTCTTTTTAGAACGATTCACTAAAAGGTTTTTTGGGAACCAAAAGGGTTCTTCTATGAACCTTTTTTGGAACCTTTATTTTAAAGAGTGTCATTAGCCAGACCCTGATGAGCATGATGATATTATCTTGGATGTCTCGTTTGATCTCGGATGTTTTAAGCAACGTACGAAGAACGGGCCCCAAGTTACATTATGATAAATTTTTTGGCAATGTTATTATTGTATTGTATCTTATGGGAGGTTTTCTATTCCCTGTACATTTTATGAATTCTTATGAATGGAAAATCTGCATTGTTAATTCTACTATTATCCGGTATGTACTTTATCACTTGCATCCTAAATGAACTGTCCTAAATGAATCCTAAAATTTGTTTTGGTTAATCAACAAATAATCGTGATAATTAATCGTGATCTCAATTTTGATCAAAATAATCGTGATTATCATTTTGGCCATAATCGTGCAGCCCTAGTCACTATATTAATAATCATGATCATATTTCAACCATGACATTTGAAGTAATTGTGTAAACGGAACAATAATTCAAACAGGTGTTCGCCCTGTTTACTTTACGCAAGTTTGACGGGAAAAGAAAATCAAGAAAACAAACAGATGATTCAAAAGTCAGTGGATCTGCAATAAATTGCTGTCTGTCAACTCTTCACACTGCGTAGTGCTGTTGAGCACCTCCCCCACCCTTCGCAAAGCGCGCTAGCTAGAGGTCCCGCCCACAGGCCAATCAGGATGCAGGCTTTTCGGAAACTCGAAAAGGACCAGTGACAAACCTCACATCATGACCATATAGGAATGCACTCGTAAGTGGAACATCGCTGCGACCAATGGCGAGCCAGTGGACGGGCCAATCAGAACGTGGAACATGCCGAACATGCATGTGGAACTATTTTTTTCTCAGTCTGATGTGGAACCGTACATCGGCTTGCAGGTAGCGCGCAAGGATCACACGCAAATTCTTTAAGCGTTCCTAATTTTTATTGATTGACTGTAAAGTTAATTGTTCATGTTTTATACTGTATCAAGTGAAAAGCCCAGTGTTTAAGCATCCAGTGCGCAGGCCAACCGCTGGAGTGCACTCTCGTACTAGAGCGTCTCACTGCCAGGCTTCATAACTGAATTTACACCTTCAGCTCGGGTTCAAAGAAGTTAACGTACAGGACAAGAAACTGCTTTCAAGCTAAAATGTTGTAAGTATTCGCAATATTTGTGCTTCCTTCGACGATCTAATCTACGGTGTCTTAATTTGGCAGTTATTAATGTTTTAGCATTATTGTTAACTTTTCGAATTTTTGTTCCTTTCGACTCAAAACCAGCAGAAATTGACATTAATTTAGTATTTATTCTATATAACATTATTGGATTAATGTATAAATAAAATTCAAATGCACATAACATCCATATGTGTCGTTTCCGCACAGATTTTAAGTTAGTTTTTCTTTTGTAACGTTACCTGAAAACGCAGAGCAAAAACGACAATTACAAGCACTAAATGTGTATTTTAATTTCCAGCCACCATAAACAAAACTTAAAACTTTGTTACTAGATAAATGTTGTCGCACGATCTTGCTTCGAAATTCAGAGGAATTAACGTTACAGGACAAAGTTCTTCGCTGCATTCAAGACTAAAACTTTAATTCTTTCGAGCATCATCTGACAGATCAGATTCTAGGCCAGAAACTTTTAAGAGTCCACGTTTAGAACAAAATAATGCGAGATTTGAGAGATTGCTTAAATTGTGTATTGCAAAAACTAATCTCAAGTAGTAGTTACAGCTGTAAATATGACTGGATGTCATTTATTTGTCAATCATTGTATTTCTCTAGAGATCAATTTAAACATTCATAGCCATTTTCTGCCATTTATAGAGTACTGTGAGTGAGAAGAAAGCAAAAAACACATACAGGTTAATATTTATGACACTTCATGAGAATTTTTTTTCTTTCAAATTGCCATGATTTCACTGCTTTGTTTTTCTGTTGGATCCATTTGAATATTTGAACAATTATTAATTTTAATATAAATTTTTATTAAAAAGCTAAATAATCACCATCATTCTCATGTTTACTTCTAAGGTAGCAAATTCAGGAGAATCAAAGGTGTGTGTGAGATGCCATGTATATCAAGCACAGAAACACTAATTAAACATTCTTGACGTTATCATACTTAAAGAATGCAACCAAGGTTTTAGAAGTATATCACCGCCTGAGACTAGAATGACAAAATCTCAGGCGCAGACCCTTAAATATATGTTATAGTCATGCAACCATTTTGTGGTTTCTCTATGATGCCTGTAAAGTTGGTTATTTTTTCTTTTGAAACAGGCAGGGAATGGTCTGTTTCTATAATTTGTTAATTTTTAGATCTTCTTTTAAAATAGCTGCTTCTGTGGACCCCAAATTCAGAAAACAGCCTCACTTTCTCATCAGCATGTGCACTAATTTTCTACTTTATCTGCAGGAAGGACTGTTGCAGTAAAAGCCGTTGCAAATGATGCATGCAAACCTGCAGAGCCAGTTTCTTGGCCAGAAAATCTAAGGATTACACTAGTGTGGTAAAGTACATTGATAATGCATTTACACATCTCTCTCTGTGTTAGTAACAAGTTGCTTTAAGAACTACTTGCGTTCTTTTAGCATTTTATTCACCACCTCCTTACCATCCTACATTAAAAAAACAAAAAAAAACAGCTACAGTTATTATTCGAGTGTTAGGGCTGGGTATCGATTCAGGTGTTCCAATTCGATTCTCGATTTAACTCAATGAATATAGATTTAATACATATCCTATATTTATAAAAAAAAAGATCAGTGAACATAAGTTTACAAGTGGTGAATTAATAAAAAGAAATTATGAGCCACAAACCTGTATATTAAACTCTTTATTTTAGGTACACTTGGGTACATTAAAACACAACCCAACTCTATATTTCAAATGCATACAATTAATGGACAGGATTATGATGCAAGATGAAAAATTTATGCTGAAAATTTGACCGTTTTTAGTAGGGCTGGACCCGAATATTTGAATATTCGTTCGGTGGGTTGGTATTTGATTTGAAAATGTGACATTCGAATATTCGTTTGTTTGTTTTTTGCACACCTGGCATCCCCCTCGAAACGGTTCTCATTTGCACTTGAATATGTTTTACACTATAAGTTTGTATGGACAGAAGTGCATGCCTGAGCTTGTATTTTGGGTTAAGCTGCGTTGCTTTGACAATGTGGAAAATAGAATAATAGAAACAAAATGTATTATCCTTTTTACCCGTTATCATCAATCTAAATTAATCTACTGCGAAATATAGGAGAAATTTAGTTTTTCTTTATTTAAATTTAGTTTTTCTATATTTAAATTTAGTTTTTATTTAAATTTCGTTTTTATTTATTTAAATCTACCCTACTTTGTCAGTGAGAAAAATATTATAAGACTACCTTATAAAAATATTGCTTAAGTTAAAAGACCTGTATGTGTGTGTGTTATATCACTAGTGCAGTGTCCATTCTCGGAGCATATAAGCCCTGCTCGCGTGAGGCGCGCCGCTTCTTTATTTAAATCTACCCTACTTTGTCAGTAATTTGTTAGTGAGAAAAATATTAGACTACCTTAATAAAAATATTGCTTAAGTTAACCGACTGTTCGATTTGGGGTCTTACATGTGACATGTGAAGTAATCAAATGTAAAATAACACTGGATAGACTTTTAGTCCTGACTAAATTGAATAAATAGCTTTAATTGTAAGGAAACAGGATTAATAGTCTATCTTTTGTTGTTTTGACAACAAAAGTAATGACAGACACATATGCCTGCTGTCACTTTAAGAACTAGTGCACGGATCCATTACCGTTTCATTATACTGTCTATCACACGGTCACATGTGTTTTAGACTGGTCTTGGTGAGTAACTTTGTAAAGACAGAGTTTTGACATTTTGCGTGTTTTTTCCCCCGTTAAAGCGATATAATCCGTGAAAAATAACTCTTGCTACTGGCGAGCTGTTTGTAAGGCGGCTTTAGGCTTCTGTATGTATGCACGCAGAGAAAAACATCTCTAAGAAAGCACAAATACTGAATAGTTTAAAATCGCTTGAATGTTTAAACTGGTCAGGCTTAAAAAGACGTGAAAATGATAAACGTTAGTTACGATGCAATGCTTGCCCGATTGTGCAAGTGACAATTCAGTCATGTCCCGACTCCTGAAAAATGCGAGCGTGTAGTTTCGCTGCTTGCCTTGTTCAGAGAGAGGATGCAGCACCGCTGAACACTCATGCTGGGAGAAAGTTTTAAAAAGACTGATTTGATTTTATAATCTGTGTGGATTGATTTACTCATACAACCAAAGTGAATCAATGTTTGAGGGAATTTCCCGGCATTAGAAGTGGGAGACCTGTGGGAATGATTAAAATTATGCCCGCAATCACGCACTGAAATTCAAGCCTTTGAAATATGGAAAAAATCTATTTGTGGCCTTTGAGAATCGATTTTGAATCGACCACATTTAAAAAAACTATTAATCAGAATTTTTTTAATTTTTTCCACACCCCTATTGAGTGTGTATAATTGTGTTTTATTTGTAAAAAAAAAACACATTGAAAGTCTCTTCAATGAATGTTAACCACAGACTTTTTTAATCGTAAATTCTCTTGCAGGTTTTGGTCTACAAACAGCTCTAGAAAGTATAGCGGCAAAAGCAAGTCAGGGAACAGCTGGTGCCGTCGAGCCCACCGGGGGAGTTTTGCCTTGAGGTACTCCCTGTCCGGATGCATCATGCTGAATGGCAAACTCAAAGGTTATGATGGAAAAAGAAGATGGAGGACCTTTTCAAGTCCTCCATCCACTGCTCCACAGATTTTTCCAGAGACATTGGCGCAAAAGTGTAGACCCCGGAACTGACTGTGACCAAACGCTTTAGTTTTTGGTTGGCCACACTTTTGGCTCCTGTATTGTTCAGTCTGTTGCCTCTTTTTGGGTGTTGCACCTTGTGCTGCAGCTGCCTCTGTTGCCTTCCTCCGCCGCCAAGCTGTGGTCTTTGGCACCTTTGGAGGGAATTTCACGCATTATAAGTGGGAGACCTGTGGGAATGATTAAAATCACTTCAATACCTGCAGTCCCGCACTAAAAGCCCTTTTAATATGGAAAAAATGTATTCGTGGCCTTTGAGAATCGATTTTGAATCGACCGCATTTTAAAAAACGATTAATATTTTACCTCATTTACTTAAACCCTAGACATTGTTATATTCTTTTGTATTGTAGCTTTTTTTTTTGACACCTGAATAAACAAACTTGCAAGTTAAACGATCTGTGCAGGTGCTTCTATTTTATGTTACGATCACGAACGAACTGGCCGTGACATAAATTGGAGGCTCGTCCGAGATCCTTTGGTGTAGGAATGTTGGTGAGTATGTGATTGTTTTTTTGTTTTTTTGTGAATGGTTACCTTTATGATTGAGAACTCCGGTTAGTCAGAGTGTATCCAGCTGGGTTGTGTGTACAATCCTTCCGACGGAACACTGTTTGTTGTTTTGTTTATTATTTTTGTTTGTTGTTTTTAAGGGTTATCCTGGGTGGAGATTTAATTCTCTGTAGGGGGTACGCTTTCGGACTTTCAGTTTAACTGATCGTCACGGAGTTCAGCGTTTAATGTCGCCCCGAGCCCAGTACACCTTTGAAGACTAGGTAGGAATTAGTTAGTGTGTTTTCGTAGATAGGAGCTGGAGTTTCTCAGATTATAGAGGTGAACCTATTCTACAGAAAAAAAACATTTGTTTGTGTGTACAGAAGTGCGTTCTTCTCTTCGTGCCTACATTGTGTTTTGACTTATGGGAAGTCTTCGGAAGTTTTGTGGATGAGTAGGTTACGCAATACACTGATGTATTATCCTCTTTTTTTTTAAACCACATCAATCACAGCAGACAGACACACAGACATGCATGGATACATAACGCAGCAGCATTACAGTGTGAAGTACCTGTGGCATACAAGGCTTTTTATTTAACCACGTGGCTACAACAGAGCCAGTGGCAGCAGCCGATGAGCCAGTATCAACTGCAGTCTGGTATCTTGCATCGCAGCCACTGGACGTAACTCCAAAGACAGTGACCACATTAATGAACATACCCACATGTCCAAAAGGCCTATATAACTTGTCAGCGCATAAAATTAGAACAGCACAAAGGCATGACAATGTTATACAGGTGTGAATGGGACAGACAATGCTTTTTTCTTCTTCTTAAACCATATGATAGGCAGCAGACACACACAGTATAGGCCTATATAACTTGTAAGTGCAAAGAATCAGAATAGTACAAAGGCATTGCAATGTTATACAGGTGTGAATGGGATACACAATGTTTTTCAAGCATAGTGTCACTGTGCTGTAGAAACGTTGTGGCAGGTGTGGACCGGTGTTTGTAGGAAGCCTCCACACCGCGGCAAGGTCCCGGTCCTTGTGGAGGGGAAAGTCAATGTCTTTAAAAAAAAACTAAACGCTGCAAACAACTATAAACACACACCTGCCCCAGCGAGAATGCGAAATCAGTCCGGGGCTCGACCCTGGGCCTTGTCCTTCATCTCCCTCAGCCAGTCCTCCACACTCTTACCCGCCGCGGCGGCAGAGCAAAAATGCACATTGCCGTAGCGGGTGTGTCCGGTCTCCCTCCGCTTTGGCTGGCCGCATCTCCTGCACTTTTGTTCTTGTGGCACGCCGGCCCGGGCAGCGACGACTGCTCCTGCCGCTGCCCTCTGCTCAGCCCTCTTCCTCCTCAGCCATTCAGTTTTGTACGCAGAGCGAGGCTGAGGAGGGGGAGCAGGAGGTGCAGGCAGCCGAGGGCCGGCGTGATGTGCGGCAGAGGGAGGACGTGTGGGGCTGGCGTTGTCCGAGGGAGCGTTGGTATGGGGAGCACCCTCACACTCTGCTGGGGCAGTGAGAGGTCCAGAAAGAGAGGCTGTGTTGCCGGAAAAGGTCCTGTTGCAGCTGCAGCACCTGGTGGTATGGCCAGGACAACAGCTGAGGGGGGATGCGGTAAAGGCGCCAGTGGGCGCACTGGCGCTGGCAGAACAGGCACCGGTGCTACCACAGCCGGTGCTGCTGCCAGAGGTCCCGCCGCCCTTGGCGCTGCTGTCCTCGCCTGGCCTGTTGCTGCTGCCGGAGAACGATCCACCGCTGTTGCTGGGCACGGCGCCGAACCCGCTGCCGCTGGTGGTCGTCCCTCTGCTGCAACGCCTGAAGCTAGCATAATCCGCTGCATCCTGGTGAACCTGAGAACGGATTTCAACGTAGTATTTTAGTTACATGTACAATTTTGAGAGCATGCCATTCAAACATGTCATTACCAGGATATTCACAAATAAATAGTTATTTACAATGAAGGATATTTACAAATAAATTGTAATTTACAACGAAGGATATTCACAAATAAATTATTTACAATGAAGGATATTTGTATTATTTACAACAAAGGATATTTACAAATAAATTTATTTAAAACAAAAGATATTTACAAATAATCAGTTATTTACAATTAAGGATTTTCTTCATTTTTCTTCTCCTGCAGCCACTCTTCCACAGTCTTTCCCTCTGCTGTGGCACAGAAGAAGTAGCTGCCCACCCTGGTGTGCCCAAACTCTTTTTTTCTGAGCTGCCCACATCGACTGCATGTGTACTGTTTTCGCACATAATGCTGTGGAGGGGGCAGCCCTTGTTTCTGGGCTAAAAACTCCTCAGCCTTCCTCTTCCTCCACAAAGTTGTTCTACTCAAAGGTGTAGAGAGGGATGCTGGCGATGGAGCAGAAAGGGATGCTGGCGGTGGAGTAGAGAGCGATGCTGACGGTGGAGCAGAAAGGGATGCTGACGGTGGAGCAGATACGGATGCTGACGGTGGAGCGGAGACTGTGGTCGCTGATGCGGGGGGAGGATGGCGCTGCCTTCGCCGTAAGGCCTGACCCGACAGGTCAGGGTTTACTACAAAGGGGAAAGGTGGAAGTGCTGATTGAGCTGCCGAAACTGACGCCTTCTGCTTGGCCACAGGAAGAAGGGTGTGAGACACCATGCTTATCTGAGGCAAGGGCACACTCAGAGCCAGCACGTCTGCTTCCAGCTTCTTCCTGTAGTTGTTGTACCTGTTAAAAATGGCACAATTAATACGGATAATAATAATTAATACGGATGAACAGAATATAAGAACAGTAAAATCCCTTTACATGGCTGGCTTTTGACTTACCAGACAGAAAGCGTCCGCTGATTGACCTCGAACAGCTGAATATTTGCCCGTCCCCTCAGAGCTGGGCAGTTCCCCACCAGCCTCCGTATGGCCTGGTAGTCGTGCAGAACGGCAGCCCAGCGGTTCAGTGAAACACCCCACTTCACCTTCCCCGCTGGATGAATGGAGCAGAGCTCCAGACATACTGCCTCTACAATTCGACTAATGTTGGGCCACTGGGCAGGACCCGACCCCTGCCCCAGCACACACCTGTAAAATAAAATAGGAAAATATAAAGCATATAGTCATTTATATTATTAAAGCTCTGTATGCAACTATTTAACTTACCGCTTCAGGCTCTCCTTTCCATGGCAGGTTGAGGTTTTGGAGTGGGTGGCCTTGAACCTGCCTTGTAAGAGTCTGTCCTTGTGTCTCGGCGGATAGGAAACACCTTTTTTGTCACTGTCCGGCAGTCTGTCCCACAGCCGAACAATGTCATTGGCATCCCTATCTGAGACACAAGGCTTTTCTCTCAGCTCGACGAGGTACCTGGCCAGGTCCACCACTCTATCAAAACCTGGTGTCCACCACATGATGACATGGCCTGCATGGATACATACATCTTCCTGGGACTCAGGTGGCAGGTCCTGGGAGGACAGAGAGGGCGATGCTGAATCCCGAGACGAGCGTACAGCTTCCTGGGTGGACACTAAGGAAAGAGGGGAGATGGTGTGGTCCTGCTCCACTGCCTCATCCCCAAATCCCTCATCCTCTGCCTCCCCCAAGTCGTCTGGGATTCTGTCCGGAGCATCTGGGTCCCGCCCAAAGTTCTCCCTGAACTCCCAGGACTGCTGCGAGCACAGGTACTCCACCCCGATGAGCTCACCTGACGAAATAAAATGAAATAGAAAACAAGGTTTTAAAACAGACACCTGTGCATTACAAAGAAAACAACAACAAAGCATGGCATTATAGACACATACCCGTGTACTGTCCTGGCTTTGAATAGTCTTGTACAAGACTACAGCCAAGAAGACGCTGACTGAGCTCACTGAGGCTGTGCTGGAGCGAGGCACTGTAGCTGCGCAGGGACGACGGGGCCTCGTCCGTGACGGTAGCAGCAACCGCAGCGCGGTCCTCGTTCCACCGCTCCAAACCCTCAAGCAGATAAGCCTGGAAATTTTCCAGGTTAGCGCTTGTTCCTGATTAAAAAAACAAACAAACATTAACACTAATTTATAATTACAAAAGAGATGAAACAGACCATCACAAAAAAAAAAAAAAAAACACATTGAGGTGGATGCGTGTAATCTTACCGGGTATGAAGCGGTTGAGGTGGTTGTGAAAGGACTCGAGGGAAGTGGAACCCCGAGCGCAGCGGTAGACAGGAAGTATTATCCCTCCCTTTGTCGTACTTCCTGTCTGGGTGTACAGCTGCACACCGGGGGGTCCTGGATGCAGGGAAGGTGGCGTCTTTGGGTGTCCCAGATGACGTCCATCCTCTCCTGGTCCACCAAGGGGATGCCCATGGTTTCCCTGGCGTCCATGAAGGCCTCCAGCAACGCACCAATCAGCTGCTCCGTCTCCTCCACGCCATGTGTGCAGCGGCGACAGTGCAGCGCCAACTGTCTGGAGGTGAGCATGCTGGTTAGCTGGTCATCAGTGAGGCCTCTGATGGCCTGCTGTTGCTCCAGCTCCCGCATTTTTGCCTCCCTCAGCAGAGACACATCTCCCTCATCCCAGACAAAAATGCATGCGGACAGCTTTGCCATGAACAGACCATAGAGCGGGTGGCTGTCAGTGTGCAGACCTGCGGCGAAGCGCCGCATGAAGTGCCACACATCAAGACGGACCACCATGTCACTCCAGCCGCTGAACATGGCACCTGCTCTGGAGGTGCCCACAGAAGAGCAGCAGTCTCTGTCCACATACAGGAGAGTAGGGGGAGCGACTCCAGCCACCTCGTACCTTTTCACCAGGCCATTTGTCATGGGCAGCAGTCCCTGACCCTCATGTGAGGTGAGCACAGACATGAGGACCTGTCCGTGCTCATTGCCCACATTGGTGACCCAGGCTGCGGTCCCAGCTGCGGCTCCCGCCAGTTTTTTGGCCACCTATTGTTGAAAAACAGAAAATTCAGTACAGATAAACAAAAAAAAAATGTATATACACCTGTACACACACATTTGGGTATATCTAATATTTGATTAATGTGTTACCTTTTTTGTGGAGTCCATCTTCAGGACGGACCCAAAGACAGAGGTGACCCTGGCTTTGAGCTCACCATACCGGGACCGGATATCCTCTGCGTGGACAGAGAGGAGGCACTTGGCGGTCGGTACAGGCGGCATGGGTGGTGGAGGAGAGATGGGCTGTGTGGTGGTACCCCGGAACCGGTCACACACAGAGAGGTATCGCAGGGAACTCTCCATCCATTCCTCACTATGCAGTTCACGCAGCTTGTGATATAGCATAGAGACGCTGTTGCCGAGAGAGCGCTCCCTCATCGACTTTGCCACATGCATATCACAAGAGAACCTTTTAAAACACACACAGACAAAGGCAAAGTTAATTAAAGTTCCTTTAAAGTGTTATTTTTTCCAGAGCAGAGGTAATCGAAGGTCAAGCAAGGCTCAATGGGGGGTCGTTAACACCTCTTGAATAGAACCTCAGCTGTCAGGCGAGGTGTCTCAAGGTGTTGGAATGTTATTGTTCTGAGTTTGACACCTTTGAAAGGTCAGGCAAAGAGCAATGGGGGTGGGTCGTTCACACATTCTGTATAGAACCTCGACTGGCAGACACAGTGTCTTTTGAAAAACTACAAAAGCAAGATAGTGCTTGTTTTGTGTACAAATGACGTGTAATTAATTTTAAACGTACTAACAAAAATATTATTTTTTAAGTCGTTTAAGTTACATTATTACCATTACAGCCCAGTTAAAGGTGTAACATGTTAGTAGTTAATTGTACCTGAAATAAGAATAATTTTTTCATGACTCACCGGTAAGTGAGGATGGCTGGGAACATCCTGCGGTGAGCCGGGTCCAGCTGGTCCAGGATGTCGTACGACCACGCGGCCAGCTTCTTGTGGCAGCGCTGACACTCCAGGTATTCTGTTGCCAGAAAATACCAGCCGTGTAAATTCAGCACCCGCCTCACTGTCTTTTAGAGCCCACATGATGTCAGTCGCTGACCAGACCGTCTGCAGTTTGGCGAGCTGCAGATCAGCTTGTAGGACCACATCCTGTAGGGCATCCACAAACACAGCGGCCAGGTGAAGAACACGTCCGGCGACGCTGGAGGCTGATGATACTGCAGGCGTGGCTGGGGAGGGTACCACCACACCTGCAGGTTATCTGTCAGCGCTGCCCTTCCACCCTGGCGCCGGAAGAGGGAGCGGCCGATCCACTCGTGCTGTTCTTCTGGAAGGGAGTGCTTCCAGGCCTCAGGGAGAACAACCTATACACACACAAAAATATTTGATATATGAATATGACATATGTATTATTATTAATTTATAATATATATGCATACTTCTGGAGTGAAAAACTGTACCTCAGAAGCCGCTGACACCAGCCTTTGAGCGGCTCTTTGCTCTAAGCGAGGTGAGCGGATCGGCGCTGGAGGTGGTGGAAGTACTGTGAAGAACACATCATATTAATTTTGTAATAAGTACTAATGGTTTAATAATTTGAAGACATTTGTGGTTACATAAAAATGATGCTATACGATGTTAGTACATGTATAAGTGATCACATATGATCAGGTGAGTATCTTTTCTATTTTTTTTTTACACACAAAACAAAACAAAACACTCACCCTGTGGCTCCACCTCCATGGCTGAAGCCAGCAGATCGTCATCTGTTGGCTCTGAGGGCAGAAAAATTGCAATGTTATTCATAAATCTATTAGAACATTCATAGAATTACACCACTTATAGATCTAAAAACTCACCGTGTGCTGTGGCTGGCTGGGAATGGGATCTTTGGGTGGGAGGAGGAGAAGCCAAACGTGAATGATGAGGGACAGCAGGCTGGGATGCAGAAGATGACTTCTTTTTCCTCTGCTGGTCCCTCAGCAAGATGTATTTCTTCAAGGCATCCATCTTGCTGCCTGTACTGGTGCCCTTGTTGCGGATGAACTCCACATAGCTACATAAGACACACAATAGGGCATGATACATAATACATAAGACACACAATACATGATAAGAGCAAAATAAATACAAAACAGCAATACAATTAACAAGCAGAAGCACATATTACCTTTTCCTCTCCCTGTCCGTAGCCTCATAGAGCTCCTTGTAGGTGCTCTTCTTGTGGACCCCAAAGCCCACCAGACAGTCACCCTCACAGCCAGGTAAAGTGCCCTCTCTCTGCCTGCGCACTTTGATGGCTTCTGCGACCCTCTCAAATGTGCAGGCATATTTGAGAAAGGCATCCTTATTAGCCATGAGGGCACCTCTGTCTAACCTGCCAGCCTCGCGCTCCCGCTGATGCCCAGACAGGAGCATGAGGGAGTAGCCAAGGTCATTCTCCAGCATCCATTTGAAGGGTTTCCCTCTATATTGACCAAACTGGATGGCACTTTGACTAGCCACCAGCAGGTCATCAAAGGGATTCCCTCCACCTTGGATGACCCTGACCTTGGCCTCCCCCAGCACAGCCTCAGGGTACTTAGGGACAAAGGGCACCCCTTTAGCCACTTGAGAAAGATGAACTTTCTCCACAGTGGCTGCCTGCTTAGAAGGCCTCAGCACCAGCTCTCCAGCCTCCACACGCAGGTTGGGTGTGCTTTCCATCCTGCAACAGTAAAGCAATGGCAAACAATTGACTGAAAACCCCAAACACAAAATAAATATTCATGAAATGTACATTATCTACATCAATCGGTGGCATTAGTGCACATTTTTTTCTTTTTAGTTATATATTTTTATTATTTTAAACGAATTTCGTTTTCTTTTTTCATAGTTGTTAATTATTCTGATCATAAAACTGACATAAAGTGAGTGAAGGGTCAAACGAACGCTCATCAGAAGAATTCTGCATGCATTAACGTTTTTTTTTTTTTTTAAAGAAGTGGATTTACTGGCTGTCGTCGATAAAAATGAATTAAAATGTACATTTTATACCGAATTATATAAGTTGTTAGTCTCCCCCCTCTTCTGCATGCATTGCACATAGTTAAAAGAAAGAAAAACAGCACATTTACTGGGTGTCGATAAAAATCATGAATGAAACTATGCCGAATTATACGTTTTAGGCGGGCAAACGTCATCGCAAGTTTATGAACTGCTCGATATATTAATTGTTAGCCCATTTTTCCCTCCCGCCTCTTCTGCATGCAGTACACATTGATAAAATGCCTATTATATGCTCATTTTAAATACACAATACAGACAAAACATGAGATAGGAAAAACATGCTGACTTACGTGCTCAACGAAAAAATGCAGGTTAGCAAAAAGGCAAAAAAAGGCACAAAAAAAACGCAAAAAGACAAAAAAGACAGCAAAAAGGCAAAAAATAGTAAGTGCACAGAAAATGGTGTCGTTTTTAAAAAAACGTTTGTGTTTGATGTGTTAAAATCAGCAGTAAAACAGCAAGGGAGCGTTATTTCGGGGTAAATCGGGATTTCGACAAGAGTGAATGACGTCTGAAGCTACGGAGGCGCCCGCGCCCTGGCCTCGGCCAACGGGAGCAGAGGCGGGCTCTCGGCCAATGGGAGCAACGAGCGCCTCTGAAACAATTCGTCGGCCGGCCAATGAGACGAGGGGAGAAGAGGCGGGCTCTGTGAAACAATTCGTCCCTCGGCCAATCCGTGAGCGAGACGCGGTGAAACAAATTGCAACAATTCACCCGAAGATCCGTTTCGCTATAGCGCAAGGATGACACGCAAATTCGTGAAGCGTTCCTCATTTTTATTAATTATGAATTTACTGTAATTTTTCATGTTTTATACTGTATCAAGTGGGAAAACCCAGTGTTTACGCGTGCAGTACGCAGGCCAACCGCTGGAGGGCAGCATCGCACTGGAGCGTCTCACTGGCTCACACAGCCGAATAAACACCTCAGCTCGGGTTCAAAGTTGTTACAGAAAAATAAAATTTTTACATAAAAATGTTGCAAATATTTGCAATGACTGCATTTAACATCCTGCTGTTTCCTTACACGATCTAATCTGCCGTGTCTTAATTTGAGTTATTAATGTTTCAGCATCGTTAGCCTCAGGGGCGTCATGCAAGCAAAAATTCTGGGGGGGCACAATCTGAGACGTCGCAATTGTTTTCTGACGGGTGATATGGATCATGTTAGGAGGGGTCAGGGGGTTTCTCCCCCTGAAAATTTTTAAATTCTGGCTGCTAAACATACCATTTCAATGCAGTTTGGGAGGGACAGAAATACCTTCACGGAGCTAGCAGCAACCCTCCTCTATCTGAGGACTAATGGCGCTTTTCCACTACACAGTACCAGCTCGCCTTGGCTCGGCTCGGCTCGACTCGACTCGCCTTTGTTTGGTTTTCCACCGTGTAAAAGTTGTACCTGTACCTGCTTTCGGGTACTTTTTTTCGTACCACCTCCGGCGAGGTTCTAAGCGAGCTAAGGCGATACTAAAATGTGACGTAATACAATGCCGACTGCTGATTGGTCAGAGAGAATCGTCACTATTCACTGCGTCATCATTGCACGCGGCAGACGGAGTATCCAGAATAACCAGAGAATAACCCCGCCATTTTTAAATAGTTTGCCCAGATATACTAAACTTACTATTATGGCAACTCGTAAGAATACGCCGTGGTCAAACGAGGAGGTGCAGACTTTCCTATGTTTGGTTGCCGAAGAAAGGATCCAGCGAGAGCTTGATGGGGCAACGAGGAACGAAAAAGTGTATCAAGAAATCTCCGAACTGCTGTCCACACATGGCTACAACAGGACTTTCCAGCAATGTAGGGAAAAGTTAAAAAAACTGAAAAGTGACTACAGAGCTGTAAAGGACCACAACGGCCGCAGTGGTTCAAACCGAAAAAGCTGGAAGTGGTACGAACAGATGGACGGTATCTACGGCCATAGACCGGCGAGCAACGGGAGGGAGGGTGGACTTGACTCGGCCACCAGTTTGTTGGAGTCGCTGATGGAGGATGGTAAGTGTTTAAAATTTACATTACATTAATCATGTAGGCGCACTCTGCTTGAGAGTTTTGTTTTCTGTAGGCTGGCTTTTGAAAAGCTGAAGCTCACTTATAACATCGAAGACTGTAAACTTGTGTCGCAGATAACTATTGCTGCTACCGCTAACTATCTGCCATTGCTATTTTCGTATTGTGTTGACTTTTGTATGATCTTTCTATCTAGATTCCTTTTCGACGAGCGCGAATGGTTCAGTGACTCCCACTGATGCCACGTCGGCACCGGAACCAGCGGCACCATCGACACCAACAAGATCAGCAGCGTCGACACCGAGACCCGCAGCAGCGTCGACACCGGCAACCGGTTAGTATAATTGGAGAAAAAGTAAACTCTTCTAGCCTGTTGTCTGTGAATCTATACACACTTTTTAATATATCATTAATCGTATCAATAACTCATTAATATAACGTAAACGTACTTGCATAACAACAGGAAGCATTCCCAGTTATGGGAATGCAGGATTCATTAATAAACCTGTTCAGTATTTTTATAACTTTCCAGACGTACACCTATACTGTACACATGGTATTTTAAAGTTGACATTTACTAAAATAGTTGGGCTCAGATGTTAAGTCGTTATATACTATATAAGTAATAGTAAGTTGTGGGCTTGTCTTTTTTTATGTAGAAGCTGTAATGATAATACATGTGAACAATTTACAACACACACAACCTTTGAATGAAACGTGACTTGTCCGTTTTTCTTTATAACTCATTCATTGTAATTATTTTTTTGGCCAGGACGGAGGAAACGAAAGAGGGAACAGGAGCATCTGACTGTCCTGAGGGAGATGCAGACATCGGATGTCGAGCAGCTGGAATTGAACCGGGCACAGCGGGAGCGCCATTTACAGATGGCACTCGATGATGCAGCACATGCCCGAGAACTAGAAGCGGCTTTAAGGAGAGAGGAGATGGCTGCAATGTCGTCCTTCAACCAGGCCTTTCTGGGAACCCTGAGCCAGCTTGTCCAGGCACTGAACCGGCGGGATGCTGTTCCACCGCCCCTGGACTGAAACCCCTTTGTTTATTTTAATTTAATGTTTGCACTACATGTAAGATATGTATATAGTTGGATGTGTGAATTTATATTAATATTATATTTTTTTCTATTTGCATGCGTGTTTAAATAAAACCTTTTTGAAACTTATTACAAACAGTGTCTTTTTTTGATGGTTTGCTTTTTTACAAGGGTTTAAACAAGTATTTTCAGATTTTATACTGTGATAACCTTTAATGAAAAACAGCAGAGACAACATATTTAATGATAATGTATTTATTTAGCAATTAAAATAACGCATCAGACCCTCCCGTACATCTCTGCCCTCCTCCTCAACACCCTGTGCCACTGGCACCACAGGCTCTGCTGCTGCAGGTGCATCCCAGTCATCGTCATAGTCCTCTCCATGACTCTCACAAAGGTTATGCAAAGCACAGCAAGTAAGAATCATAGATTTCACGATTGTAACATCACAGTCATTTCTTTTCATGAGGCAACGCCACCTTCCCTTCAGTCTACCAAAAGCGTTTTCAACCACTACCCGTGCTCGACATATTTTCTTGTTGTAGATCTGCTGTTCTACTGTCAGCCGTCCAGTGTCAGTGAATGGCTTTAGGAGCCAGTTCTGCAGGGGATAGGCAGAATCTCCCAGGATGTAGTAGGCAACATTCACCCCACCAATATTCCTGGTGTAAGCTGGAAAGTGGTTGCCACGGCTGGCCAACTCCCACAATGTGGACAGTCTTAAAACACGAGCATCATGCAAGCTGCCAGGCAGTCCTGCAAACACGTTCCAGAACAGTCCTTTTCCATCTACAACACCTTGAAGGACGATGGAGTGCCAACCTTTACGGTTGAAATAGTCACAGTGGTACTCCTGTGGTGCCAAAATGGGTATGTGTGACCCATCAATAGCACCAACACATTGCGGGAGCCCCCATCTGTTCTCAATGTAGGCAGCCATTTCTTCAAACTTCTCCTGGTCTGGGTAACGGATTTGTTCGGGAACCAACAACGTTTCTGCAGCAGCAGTGAACTCTTGAACACACCGGCAAACAGTTGTTATGCTTACTCCGAAAAGATGGCCCACAGTTCTGTACTCTGAACCGGTCGCAAGCTTCCATAAAGCGATGGCCACTCTCTTCTTTAGAGGAACACACTTGCGGAAGCTTGTGTCTTGTCTCTCCATCACTGGACGCAGTTTGTTGTACAAATATATGAATGTTTCTTCCGACATTCTGAAGTTCTGAACCCACTGCGCGTTTGTGAAACCAGGAACAATAACATCCCACCACTCGGTAGCTCGGTTGAAAGCCCAAACAGACGGTTTGCCGCGGCGACTTTGCAAAGCTAAACAGATCTGAAACACATAAACCATGCACATTTTAGTACGTAATACTGGTAGCTATAAAGTTGATTAAATACTTTGCATATAGTATAGTATTTACACATATGCAAACGTTAGCTATGTTAGCATAACTTACCCTCTTGCGTCGGCTTTGAACAACCGGATTCGTCTCGTAGTCTGAACTCTGTAGTAATTCCCAAACTCTCCTGGTTTTTTCAGCAGTGTTTCGTTTTGCTGCCCTCAGCCTCTCATGAAACAACGTTTGTCTTCTTGCTGTGAGAAACAGCCACATCCCGAGGATCAAAAACAGCATACACTCGATTTCCTCCATTGTCCTGTGTGTGTGGGTAGCGGATGTGTGTCGCGTATAAGATTACGTCACGGCAGTTTCCTGCGGCGTCGCTATGACTACCGGGTACTATTTGTGGCGGTACTATCTGCAATGGAAAACGGAGCGAAAAGCGAGCCGAGTCGAGGCGAGCCGAGGCGAGTCGAGCCGAGTCGAGCTGGTACTGGTAATGGAAAAGCGCCATAAGTTAAAGTATCTATTTTGTAAGTTTATGTAAAAGACAGGTTGATAAGAACTGTAAGCTCAAAATCAAAAGCTTTTGAAGTCTACTTCATTAAAGCATGTTTACACACACACTTACTGTTCACTGAGGCCTACTACACATTATTTTAAAAACAGTACCATTGCAGTTTTTATGCTATGATTTTAAATTGGTATGTGACCTAAGAACGATCTTACATTAAAGGTACATAAAGGTGCTGAGGTCTGACTTTGTGGTACTCTGAAATTAAGTTATTTTAATATTAATATGTGATGAAGGACTTTGAAAGAAGTTTGACAGATTTCAGTGCTGAATAAGGTTAACACTACCCCGTTTATTTGAAAATGGTTAATATTTGACAGAAATGTAAAAAAGTTATCAAATCAAATGTAATATGTAACTTTACTTTAGTAAAATCATTGAAATACTGTAGTTACACTGCTCATTATTATATTTTAAATAAGGAATTTGTAAAGAGTAATTTATGAGCTAACAGAAAAGCTAGTAACTTGTAACTTGTACATTTAACCTACTATGGCTTATTGGCTTTAAATGGCAGGCAGTAACGTTAGCCAACTAGTTTACGGTTAGATTAGGCTAGCTATCGATAACGTTACACTGACACAATTTAAATTAATGCTCTGAATTCGCAGCTAATATCAAATCCATAACTTTTTGATCAAGTTAAAATTTCCAGGTTAACCACAAATAATCCCACTACCTTTTAATATCATCCGATAACTAATTCAATGCCGATTTGTTGCTTTGCCCACTTACCACTTCAAGACCATCTGTAAAACATTGCCAGCTCAACGTGCGAGACAAGTGAGTTGCTTGAACATACACAGCAGAGATTCTAGAGCGCTATGCGCGTAGCGCTCTAGAATCTTTGCTGTGTATGTTCAAGCAATTTGATATAATTACTAGACTAGATTTGATATACACAGACACCATATTAGGAAAAAGGGGTGGGCTGAGGCTGACGATTTATGACACATCCAGAAGAATACATTTGAGTCGTTAAAGGCTCGGGTAATTATGGAGCACAATAGGAATAAAGTTGTGACAAAAAAATTACCAGGGAGGAAAAATCTGAGGGGGCACGTGCCCCCTCACTTTGAATGGGCATGACGCCACTGGTTAGCCTATAATGTAAACTCTGAATCTTCATTCCTTTCGACTCAAAAGCAAAACCAATTACATGACAAACGTTCTTCGCTGCATTCAAGACAAAAACTTTTCTTCTTTCGAGCATCATCTGACAGATCAGGTTGTAGACCAGAAACATCTTAAAGTTCCATGTTTAAAACGACATTATGCTAGATTTGAGAGATTGTCTAAATTGTGTAGTATTGCAAAAACTAATCTAATGGAGTAGTTACAGCTGTAAATGTGACTGGATGCCATTTGTCGGTCACTGAATTTCTCTAGACATCAATTTAAACATTCATAGCAATTATCTGCAAATTTTAGAGTACTGTGAGTGAAAAGAAAGCAAGAAATGCATACAGGTTAATATTTCTGAGACTTCATTAAAAATATAATTTCAAATTGCCATGTTTTCACAGCTTTTTTTCTATTGGATACATTTGAATATATGAAGAATTATTTATTTTAATATATAGGCTACTTTTATTAAAAAGCAAAATAATCACCGTCAATCTCATGTTTACATCTCAGGTAGCAAACAAACCCTTTGCAAATGATGCATGCAGAGCCAGTTTGTGGGCTAGAAAATCTAAGGATTAAACTAGTGGGGTAAAGTACATGGATAATGCATTTACACATCTCTCTCTGTGTTGGTAAAAAGTTGCTAACTGCATTATTTTAGCATTTTACTCACCTCCTTCTCAACATCCACCAATTAATAATAATAATAAAAAAAAAAAAACATCAGCTACAATCATGTTTGAGTGTGTATGATTGTGTCTCATGAGTGACAAAGCCCTGATGGCACAGGTGGACCAGACTGTTGGCCAGCTTTATGACATGGTCATACTCAGCTTGGCCATCTGGTCCCACACTCTCTCACTCACAGGTTGCCAGCTTTTTTTTTGCAGGACCTTAGAGAATGTTAGAACAAAGGTGAAGCGGTGGTGAAAAGGCCACAGCGTGTAAAAATACCCCATTATTTTTATTACATGCAGTACACCACCTACCTTACTGTTTCCAAAACCAACCATCTGAAGGCTGATAATGCATAACAAAACAGGTTATGTAACGTACAAAAGAACAGTGTAAATTAAACCACAAATTTAAACCCACAAAAAATAAGTAATGCCCACCTGGAACATCTACATGTGCAGCAAGTAGATCTTCATCAGACGGTTCCTCTGCTGCAGAAGCTGAGCTGGAGGCGGTCACTGTTAACACCATTCATCCTGATATTAACAATTACAAGTCAACTCGTATTTCTGACACTTCATGAGAATTTTTTTCTTTCAAATTGCCATGATTTCACTGCTTTGTTTTTCTGTTGGATCCATTTGAATATTTGAACAATTATTAATTTTAATATAAACTTTTATTAAAAAGCTAAATAATCACCATCATTCTCATGTTTACTTCTAAGGTAGCAAATTCAGGAGAATCAAAGGTGTGTGTGAGATGCCATGTATATCAAGCACAGAAACACTAATTAAACATTCTTGACGTTATCATACTTAAAGAATGCAACCAAGGTTTTAGAAGTATATCACCGCCTGAGACTAGAATGACAAAATCTCAGGCGCAGACCCTTAAATATATGTTATAGTCATGCAACCATTTTGTGGTTTCTCTATGATGCCTGTAAAGTTGGTTATTTTTTCTTTTGAAACAGGCAGGGAATGGTCTGTTTCTATAATTTGTTAATTTTTAGATCTTCTTTTAAAATGGCTGCTTCTGTGGACCCCAAATTCAGAAAACAGCCTCACTTTCTCATCAGCATGTGCACTAATTTTCTACTTTATCTGCAGGAAGGTCTGGTGCAGTAAAAGCCTTTGCAAATGATGCATGCAAACCTGCAGAGCCAGTTTCTTGGCCAGAAAATCTAAGGATTACACTAGTGTGGTAAAGTACATTGATAATGCATTTACACATCTCTCTCTGTGTTAGTAACAAGTTGCTTTAAGAACTACTTGCGTTCTTTTAGCATTTTATTCACCACCTCCTTACCATCCTACATTAAAAAAACAAAAAAAAAACAGCTACAGTTATTATTCGAGTGTTAGGGCTGGGTATCGATTCAGGTGTTCCAATTCGATTCCCGATTTAACTCAATGAATATAGATTTAATACATATCCTATATTTATAAAAAAAAGATCAGTGAACATAAGTTTACAAGTGGTGAATTAATAAAAAGAAATTATGAGCCATGTATATTGGTATACCTGTATATTAAACTCTTTATTTTAGGTACACTTGGGTACATGTAGGGCACATGCATTTTATGGGGTTCCCCTCAAGCTCGGGGTTCTCATGTGGATGCTTGGCGCGCACGGCGTTGACAAAGTGTTCCCGTAGCGTAAGCTAAACTTACGCAATACGAGAGAACCTCTCGCAAGAGAACGATACTCGGTTACTAACGTAACCTCGGTTCTCTCTAGAGAGGGAACGAGTATTGCGTAACCGGCCGTGCTCGCGCCATGAGCGACTTCGCTTCAGTCGTCGGAAAACCAGACAATTCAGCCTACAGAACCTATTTTATATGCTAAGCCACGCCTATCTGGCGGGCTGTGACGCTATAAAGGCGCGGGCGCCCCTCATTGGGCGTGACGTCACGCCGGGCGCACTGGTAGGCTGCAGCAGTTGCCCGCAGGGCAGCCAATGAGCACGCGAGATGGCCTGCTCTAGGTCTGCTAGCTGCTGCACTGCGTTGACAAGTTATACAAAATTTAGGGATAATTTTTGGCTTCAGTATCTCGAGAAGATGAATCTTTCCCGTAGCGTAAGCTAAACTTACGCAATACTCGTTCCCTCTCTAGAGAGAACCGAGGTTACGTTAGTAACAGAGTATCGTTTTCATTATCTTTTTTCCGCATTTCCATTCGTTTAACCGTGGTTTTCCAACTAATGATCTTAATATGCAAAGTATACAACAGAATAATAACCCACTTTCAATATCCCTTATTGAGCAAACCTTAATTTTCCAAACTTTTATGAAGTTGTCCTTAACTTCTGCTCTTAAGTTTTTCTTGACTCAATCGCAATTGCTAAATTTTCCTCCCTGCGCAATATTATTTAGTAAAAGTGCAACACTGATCACCAAACATAAGTCATTCTACCTTTTTCATATAATTGTTTTTCTCCTAATGCAGACAAAGCATTATAATAAATATCTGCTTATTATAGTAGTCTAATTGATTTATTATGCATTTTTGTTCTACTTGATCCATATGACTATTAATTCAAAATATGGCTGGGTAAACATAACTCTCTCATTTTTATCACTTCTTATGAGAGAATATCATTTCTTAAATTCGAAGAATCCATCTTTTAGTCAGACAGTAAGTGAAATGTATTGCAATTTATTAGATAGGTGTAAAGTGCTCTGTTCACTAAAATTGACTATTTTATTACCAAATTTAAACAATAAATTCCATTTTGACCTTATTAATCTCGCGTATTGCTTCCTATTCTCACTGTAGCTCCTCAGTTCAAAACTAAACTGAATACTTTTTCTTCTTTTCTACTAATTTCTAAATAAACTATCACGAATAAACTAATTATGTCTCATGTAATGACTCTAACTAAGAACGCTTCAGAGCAATGTTACATTTATCTCATAAAAGTCATTCAATAAACTCATTAGACAATTAGAAAAATAACTCTAGCAAATAACTTTTTGCACTCTTACATATTCCTTATATGTACATTTCTTTTTCTGTATATCTAACAATCTAAAAGTTTGTCTATCAACCATTTAAACCATTAGCATTATAACTTAATCATTATTAAAACTTCCCTGTGTTCGTATGCAACTTATTTTTAATCTTCAATACTTCTGTTTAGTTGACATATAATCTGACCTTATTTCTGATAGATTTTCAATCTAAGGATTACTTCTCTGTTAGAAATTTAATTTCTGTTCCTGCCCCTACTCTGTTGATTTCATTGCTTTTACCCATCTATATCATGTCCACATGGTATACTGATATATGGCATTTTTTTGTCGCTGTTCTTTTCTTAACTTTGTTTTTGCCACAAATTTCACAAAACTTTGCAAAAATGCCTTTTAATTTAAAATGCCTTTAATTTTATCTTCATTTTAATTTTTAATTTCCTTACCTTACTCCCCCCTTTGCGCACTGGTTTAAAACCATTGCGCATCTGGAATGAGGATATTCAAAAGTATTCATTGGTTCGACAATCTGTCCTTCACGTGAATGCCAAATATCTATTTTTGACCCCCTGTCACGTAGAGGCTGAGGCGGTCGGATCCATTCGCAGATATTTATTAAAGGAACACAAAAGATCGAGTCCAAGCACGGAGAAACAAGAGGTACAAACTAAGACAGAGTTTGGGTAAAACAATACTTCACCAATGGGCACAGAACAGAACAGTCCAGATAAAGGGTTGCTGAGGGTACACAGGTGAAACTGATGAAACCATAATCAAACATAATGAGTCCATGGTGGAACATAACGCAGGAAGAGAGTGCCCTCCAGTGGCTCATGCGGGCACTCCAGCCGCTGATTGTCACATAACCCCCCCTCTAAGGAGCGGCTTCCAGACGCTCCTAAGAGCTCTGGGGGGAGGTCAACGGGGGATGGGATGGAGGGCCAGGTCCGTGGAGAGGCAGGGGACCTGGAGACAGGAGCAAGACCCGAGACCACGGAGAAGCAAGCTTCGCAGGCAGCCCAGGCGGGGCAAGCTTGGCAGGGAACCAGGCCGGAGCACAACAGACAGGAGAACAGGGCGGAGCACACTGAACACGGGAACGGAGTAGATCACACCTAACTGGGCTAGCCGGAACCAGTAATCCAGGAAGCTCAGACGTAGGCAGTAGAGCAAAGGTCCATGTAGATGCCGCCCCCATGGCCCTCTCAGGGTACCTACTAGCAAAGGTCCATGTAGACGCAGCTCCCAGGGCCCTCACAGGGTACCTCCTGCCCCCCCCCAAAAAATACTTGGGGAAATCCACGGGAGGAAGGTGCTTGAAGGGCGCCGGCAGGGCAAAGCGCAGAGGCGGGGCCGGCAGGGCGAGGCGCAGAGGCGGGGCCGGCAGGGCGAGGCGCAGAGGCGGGGCCGGCAGGGCGAGGCGCAGAGGCGGGACCGGCAGGGCGAGGCGCAGAGGCGGGACCGGCAGGGCGAGGCGCAGAGGCGGGGCCGGAAGGGCGAGGCGCAGAGGCGGGGCCGGAAGGGCGAGGCGCAGAGGCGGGGCCGGCAGGGCGAGGAGTCTGGGAACGCCCACCGGAGCCTGGCGAGCCAAACGAGTCCTCCCTCTCTTCCTTCTGCGACGGCGCTTCACAGGGCTAGATTCACTACTGGACGTACTTGACACAGTAGACTCGGTAGACTCACTTGACACAGTACTTGACTCGGGACTTGACTCACTTGACTCGGGACTTGACTCACTTGACTCGGGACTTGACTCACTTGACTCGGGACTTGACTCACTTGACTCGGGACTTGACTCACTTGACTCGGGACTTGACTCACTTGACTCGGGACTTGACTCACTTGACTCGGGACTTGACTCACTTGACTCGGGACTTGACTCACTTGACTCGGGACTTGACTCACTTGACTCGGGACTTGACTCACTTGACTCGGGACTTGACTCACTTGACTCGGGACTTGACTCACTTGACTCGGGACTTGACTCACTTGACTCACTTGACTCGGGACTTGACTCACTTGACTCACTTGACTCGGGACTTGACTCACTTGACTCGGGACTTGACTCACTTGACTCGGGACTTGACTCACTTGACTCGGTGGCACTTGACTCGGCAGTTGACTCACTTGACTCGGTAGACTCGGTGGCACTTGACTCACTTGGCTCGGCGGCACTTGACTCACTTGGCTCGGCGGCACTTGACTCACTTGGCTCGGCGGCACTTGACTCACTTGGCTCGGCGGCACTTGACTCACTTGGCTCGGCGGCACCTGGCTCGGTGGCACTTGACTCGGCGGCACTTGACTCGGCGGCACTTGACTCACTTGACTCGGCAGCACTTGACTCACTTGGCTCGGCCGGCGGAACCTCCGCGGTCTCCGGATTGGCAAATCCAACAGGACCAGTGCGGAATACGGGCTCGAGTGGGCATACGTGAGTCGCAGGTTTGGTAAGACTGCAGTGAGGAGCTGGCTCGGCCGGATAGGACGGGAACGTGGCTATGGAACAGTCCACGAAGCAAGCCTCAGCAATGTACCGGTCCAGAGTCCAATCGGTAATGTTGCTCGGCATCCATTGAGCAATCCGGTAATCCAGCCCGTTCCGAAACAGGCCTATGAGCTGGATTTCATCGAGCGTTCCGAGATGGCAAATGGAGAGGAAGTCCTTAGCATAGCTTTGGACGGACTGGTTCACTTGAAACATTACCGAGAGATATTCTCTCAGGGCCCGGTTGCTGACGACTATGGGAGAGACTGCTGGAGCAACTGCTGGTTCCATTTTGCGGTGAGTTGTTCTGTAATCTGCTGGATCCTGATGTGGTGAAGTATTCTGTCACGTAGAGGCTGAGGCGGTCGGATCCATTCGCAGATATTTATTAAAGGAACACAAAAGATCGAGTCCAAGCACGGAGAAACAAGAGGTACAAACTAAGACAGAGTTTGGGTAAAACAATACTTCACCAATGGGCACAGAACAGAACAGTCCAGATAAAGGGTTGCTGAGGGTACACAGGTGAAACTGATGAAACCATAATCAAACATAATGAGTCCATGGTGGAACATAACGCAGGAAGAGAGTGCCCTCCAGTGGCTCATGCGGGCACTCCAGCCGCTGATTGTCACACCCCCCTCTGGTGCCATTTAGATTGTTCACAAGGGCCTGTTTGTTATTGGATTTCAATAAGTTCTTGTAAGTCTATAAACTTTCTATCGAGCACTACTTGATATAATTTTAACTAATCAATTGCATTTTGAATCAAATTGTATTCTTATCAATTAAAATTTAATATTTGTTAATACTTGCTTTAATTTCAACTGTAGTCTTAAATTAATTAAGTATACCCTTGTATTGACAAATTTCATCTGAGTACCCATTAAGATTTATTTAAAAGTTCTTTTTAGTTCTAATTTTTTCCTTCATGAATTGTCTTAATTCCCACTATGCTATATCAATTTCTTAAATTAATTGTTAACATTATTTTAGTTTCTTTTCTTTTTTTCATTATCATTGTTTTCTATGTTGCTTTAATATATTTTTCTCTTCAATCATTTTTGTTATGGTGGGGTTATTATTAAGTTGCTACTGAATCTATTCAAGGGCTGAACATTCAGTCATAGGAAAGTTGGTTGATGTTGACTATTGTTTGAGAGAGTTTTCATCTCGGATGATTCTGTCTTCTTTGCACAGTTCCTCTCATTACTGTGTTTCTGGTCATGTTTGTCTTCTTTTTCCATTCATGATTTGATCACTCTGTTAGCCATCTTGTCATCTTTACATCTTTCACCAGGGTGACTCTTGAGTCGTTCGTTGCAATGGACTCTTTCTCTCATTGTCAGCATGTCCTTGATCCCTCACTTCAGTTGTGGGGGGTTGCTGAAGTTATTTAGTGTATTTTAAGTTGAGAGGCATGGACTCAAATATCACTCTGTTGATCACTTCCTCGGAAATTACAAAGCACAGTTACTGGTTCTTTTTGTTAGACTTGTCCCAGAATCCTTCCTGGAATCGAGCTGCTGCTATCTGTAAATTAAAGCTTAATTATTTTTGTTAGTGAAAATAACATGTGATTTCAATCATCTGCTCATCTGTCCCATTGTCCTTCTCGATGTTACCTGTAGAAAGGTCATGTGGGCTGAGTGGTGTCCATTCTGCTTTCATTAACAGCAGTGCTTTAATCCATATATTCTCATTTGTTTTTCATAAATTTGACTTTTCATCATTATTTGCAACTTTTTGCATTTTTCTCACAATAAATTTCCAATGTATTCTTAAAATTAGTCAATTCAACTCAGTTATCTCTTTGTCTTGAGTTCCACTATCAGCACATTATTTATTAGGCATCTTGGACAATACTCAACCCACTTTGACAAAAGTTACAAGACAATATTACATACTTTTGACATAGAGCAGCTCCATCATGATATGCTGAAAAGAAAGGCAGACATGTTAAGCGCTGCGCAATGTGGCACTGTTTTTTCTATTTTTATTTTTCTCTTTTCATTCTTTGTTTTTTCATATTGTTACTTCAGTTCCTGACCAGGAAATTTAACCAAATGCATCCATGGTCATTATTTTATTGGGCAGAATTTGCCCTTTGGGCCCACATGTTAAATTTTAAATACAGCTGTATTGGCAAAATAATTGATTTGCCTTAGTGTCTCTTCAAACATCATCTCTCACTCATTCACACTCAGTGTCTCTCTCACACACACTGGCCAGCATACACTCTTACAGGTTGTGCTCTAAATGTGACATCCTATAATTTTAGCCAAGGGTTGATCAGGTCAACACAACTATGTCAAACACTATTGAGAAGTGTCAATGATCATAAGGTTTAGTTTAACACCGTTGTTATAATCCTTTTTTTTCTTTTTACAAATTCTAATAGACTAAGTATTTTGGAATAATAAGCCTGCCAATTGTAATTTTTCAAATACATTTTGTCATTTGTTTTTCTGATTTTTCCTATTCTTTTTTGTTTTTTGCTCATGAGCTGCTTCATGAAATAAATAATAATAAATAATAAAAATAATTTTTCTCATGCTTTTAGCCCTATAGTTGTTTAATGTAATAGCCCTCACTATAACAAATCCAGCCTCAGATTGAACTATTTAGTGAGTTGAGCACCCACTTGTCTCTTTCAGTGTATTCTTTCTTTTTTATATGGCTGGACTTGAACCTATACTGAAAAAGCAGAGAGGGTTAGTGTAGCAGAGAATATAAAGAATTGCTTATGAGACCAGTGAATAATCAGAATGAATAAAGTTAATCTAATAATTAACTAAATTTGAAGCAGTCTCAAGAGTGATAATCGGAGTTGCCAGACCTGTGGTGCCTGTAAGGGAAGGATGCCGGTCGGTTTTACTGTTTTTAGATTATCAGTCTGTTAAAGCTTCATGGCTGTCGCTCTGCATGTGTCGTCAGCCTGTCACTCAAAGGCCTGTTGTCGTGGACTGGAATATAGGCTCTGTTGTTTCTCTGCCTCTTCTGAGTTTGGGCTTTTGATAGATTTTGCCTCAGCTTTGCATCTCAGGATTTTCCTCTTGTCCTCAGGAAAAAGTCTCCAGTGAAATAGTGAAAGTTTCACCTTTTCCAGCATTAAATCAGTCTTTCTCCATGCGGAGTTTTCCAGAGAGTGGTCATCTTCAGGAGAGGAGCTGAAAGCCCCTCACCCTCTCTTCTTCTCTCTGCAGTCGTCTTTGACCTTTCACCATTCGACACTGAAGCTATCTGAAACTTGAACACTCAGAGAGCTGCATAGATCAAATTAATCTTTATAAATATTTGTTCCTGAGCTATTAGCTTTTTTTTCTAAATTCCACTTTTTAACCATCTTTTTCCTAGTTCTTTTATACTATATAATAATCACTGGTTGACAACAGCAGTTCTCCCATTCTGTTTTTAGTAAAGCAAGTTCTTCGTTGCAGGAAAAAGCAAGCTATCTCTTCTTTGCAATATCAGAAATAATCTAACATTTGATTTTCTGAGTATAATACAATTAAATAATTTTCCCTATCATAAAATCAGACATCAATCTTTTTCCTATATTTGCATGCTGTGCTCAAAATAACTCACATGGTGAATACAATTTTGCTCAGCCATTTCCAACTATTCCCATTTACTACAGTGCTAAGTTTGCTGTAAATTATTTATGACTGTTGAAACTTTGTCACTCAATCTTGTTCACTTTTAGCACACTGCACAAGTTATTTTTTCCTTAGCACAAACTTAATAATCTACAATGGAATTATTTTTCTTACTTTGTCTTCAGGGATAATGAGATACAAATTTTAGACGTCTTCAGATATAAGATAGAATATATTAAGCACGTGCATTCTTATTTATCATTATCTATTCATATATATCATTATATCAGTCCATTTATTAATTAAATATATATTTTATACTTTAATTTATTTCATACTACAATAATCTGCAAGATTATTATATTGAAACAATTGTTTTCTTTTACTATTTCCTTTATTTTTACTACAAATCATTTATACAGTACTTGCCCCTCAAGCTCATTCACACATTCCTTGTCCCCTATTTTTAACCACAGGCACAGTCAAGCAGACAAACAGGATCCCAGAGACACACACACAAGCTATACTCTACTTACAGTGTTACTCACTGTCTTTATAACAGTACATCACTGATACACTTCCCCAACACAGTGAAAAATAACTATATAAAACTTAGCCTACCCGAGCAGACTTTTGTCAAACCTATGTTTGACAAAACGGTAACCGCAGGCTATTAGCTTCCCCGAGCAGTCTCTTGTTAAATCTTTAACAAGACGGTAACCGCAAGCTAAACTTGATCTGTACGCATGCTATACTTGTATCCCTCTAGGCCCACTTACAAGTAAACACAGATCAACACTGATATCTTATCAGTACTTATAATCCTCTGTGTACATGCTATCTTATTATCCGTCGAGGCCCTCTTAATAAGAAACACAGAAAACTGATACCCTATACCAGTATACTTAATGATACCCTTTATCATTAAACTAAAATTTACAAAAAACTGATAACCTTTATCAGTAAACTAAAATCTACAAAAAACTGATAACCTTTATCAGTAAACTAAAATCTTTACATACGTACGACAAAACCTTTAGCGGCACATCAGCAGTACCAATATTCATACAATCTGCACCAGGTTATATAAACACAGGCAAACACTAACGGGAGCTCCGCCACGCTATAACACAGTACTTGACATCATCAACAACAATAGACACTTATTTCTAGAATCAAAGATCCTCTTTTCAATTTTTAGTTCTTTAAATTTGGAGAAGCTTTTTAAAGGGTCTTACCGCAATGAGCAAATATCTGGGCGAACAACACAAACTTTTAAGCAAAACTCTGCTTAACTTGTGGCCACTTTTAGTTTGTGTTGTTCGTCCAGCGAAGCTCGCCGCAGTTCACCATTAGCTCCTGAACCAGCCTCACTCGGGGCACCAAATGTTGTGGTTTACAATCTTTCTGAAAAATAACTTTGCAGAGATCTTTGATGCCAGAAATAATTAGACTTTATTTTCGAACGCCGTCCCGTTCCATAGAACGGCGCTCTAACGCTCTGGCCCTCCGGCCCACTGGCCCTCCGGTCTTCCAGCGCGCTCCCGAGTATATTTTGGTTCAGAGTTATATACATACATCTTCTTCCAAAGAAGGTAACACACCCTATAGATAGTTTTGGGTAAAGGTCTTTTACCATGTGACTTCTCAGAATAGAATTTTCTGCAGCAAACAACATTCCATTCAAGGTCTTTCACATACACAGAGGAAATCCAAAGTCACAGACAGAAGAAATAATTGTGTCCAAATATATAGCAAAATTACTTGTTTTCTAAATAATAAAATCTTCAACACGTTCCACCGCGTCAACCCCTCCAGGAGAAATGCCTGGAAGTGCCAGGGATTGGCACTTTCTCTTGAGGAGGAACACAGATCTGTTTAGCAGTTTATTCAGTGTATACAATGTGAATGACAGCGAGTCCATGACAGTGAAAGATTGACATGACAGTGAAACATGTGAAACATACCTGGAATGAAGCGGTTAAGATGCAGGTGGAACGACTCCAGGGACGTGGAGCCTCGTGCACAACGGTACACCGGCAGGCTGATCCCCCCCTTGGTCACCCTGCCGGTCTCAGTGTACAGCTCCACGCCCGGCGGGTCCTGGATGCAATGGAGGTGGCGCCGCTGCTCTGTCCAGCTCTTCTGGATGCGGTCTTGGTCCAGCAGGGAAATCGCCACGGTGTCTCGTCAGTTGGCACCGCCGAAGGTTTCCAGGAGGTCACCGATCAGCCGCTCCGTCTCCGCCGCTCCACGCGTGCGGCGACGGGAATGGAGAGCCATATCCCTGCGGCTGACGTGCCTCCACACTCCGGCGTCGGACGAGAAGGTCATCCCCTGCGCCTCAAGCATCCTCTTCTTTGCGTTGAGCAACCGGGCTGCGTCCTCTGGGTCCCACAGGAAGATGCACGACAGCTGCTGCAGGAAGGGTTTATACAGCTGGTGGCTCTCGGTGGTGACACCTGTTATGGAAAAATGCATGTTATATCAAGTTATGGAACCATGACGTCTCTTACTGTGATGCTGTTTGTTTAATTATTGTTTTTGCCACAACACACCTGACGCGAACCGCCGCATCAGGTGCCAGATGTCCAGCCGGACCACCAGCTTGTCCCACTTCCTGAACATGTCAGCTGTCTTGGATCCCCCGTGGGACGAACAACAGTCCCGGTCAACGTAGAGGAGCTGAGGCGGCTCCACCCCAGCGACACGATACCGCCGCATTAACCCCTCAGCCATGGGCAACAGGCCGGCACCCTCGGTGTCCGTGAGCACGGACATGGGCACCTGTCCGTGCTCGTTGCCAACGTTCGTTGCCCACGCTGCAGTCTGGGCTACAGCACCGGAGAGTTTCCGGGTCACCTGTTTGAAAGGATAAAGCATCTCAGTAAGGCTGCACGCACATAGCCAGAGCATGATACTCCGCACCACACTTATATACATATATAGCACCACATTTACTTTCTTGGTCGAATCCATCTTCAAAACCGTTCCACATTTACTTTCTTGGTCGAATCCATCTTCAAAACCGTTCCAAAGACGGAGGTGACCCGGGCCTTCACGTCCTCCAGGCGGGAGAGGATGTCGTGGCAGTACACCAATAACAGCCACGCGTACTGGGGCAGTCGCCTCTGCCGACCGGTCCATTTCTCCAGGATGTACTTCCTGGCGGCGTCCATCGAGGTCCCAGGCTGCGGTGTCTTCCGCCGTAGCCACTTGCCAAAGCTGCAAGAAAATGGTCTAAGATTACCACGCATATCAACAAGTCACAGCACCCTGTCAACAGTCAGCAGGACTTACGTCTGGTGCTTTTTTTCTTTTGAGTTGTACAGGTCCTTCAGGGTGGCCTCCTTGTAGTCCCCAAAGCCAACAAGCGCCTCGCCCTCACACCCGATCTGAGTGGCGCGAGCCCGGGCCTCCTCGTGCACTCTGTGGTATATCAGCTGCTCAGCAAAGGCAGGGTGGGCGCAAGAGTACCGGGCGAGTGCGTCCTTGTTGGCCATAATGGGGCTGTCGGAGGCACTTTTCTCCCGCTTCCGCTGGTGGCTGGCAACCAACTGCATGGTGTAGCCCACGACGTTCTCCAGGAGCCAACGGATCGTTTGACCCTGGTACTTGCCAAACTGGATGCTGTGGCAGCACAGCACCAGCATGTGGTTACCAGGGTCACCGCCCTTGGAGACAACGTGGGCTTGGGCCTCCTTCTCCACCTCCTTCGGCTTCTTGGCCCTCGCAGCAGCGGCGGCAGATAAGCTGCTTCGAGGCAGTGATTTTAAAATTTGCAAAAAATATCTGTACAATGACAAGAAGTGACTCAGTACAGCGTTCTTACATAATCCCTTAAGAAGTCTATGGAGGAGTGATCCAGCTCTCAGATTTAATCAAAAATATCTTAATTCGTGTTCCGAAGCTGAATGAAGGATTACGGGGTTGGAACAACATGAGGGTGAGTAAATACTGACAGAATTTTCATTTTTGGGTGAACTATCCCTTTAAATATATGTTATAGTCATGCAATCATTTTATGGTTTCTCTATAATGCCTGTAAAGTTGGTTATTTTTTTCTTTTCTAAACAGGCAGGAAATGGTCTTTCTATAATTTGTAAATTTTTAGTATTTTTTTTTCCTTTTAGGAAAATTGCTGCTTCTGTGGACCCCAAATTCAGAAAACAGTCTCACTTTCTCATCAGATTGTGCACTAATTTTCTGCTGAATCTGCAGGAAGGACTGGTGTAGTAAAAGCCTTTGCTAATGATGCATGCAAACCTGCAGAGCCAGTTTCTTGGCCAGAAAATCTAAGGATTACACTCAAGTGGTAAAGTACATGGATAATGCATTTACACATCTCTCTCTGTGTTGGTAACAAAACAGCTACAGTCATATTTGAGTGTTAGGGCTGGGTATCGATTCAGGTGTTCCGATTTGATTCCCGATCCGATTCTCAATTCAACTCAATGAATATAGATTTAATACAAATCCTATATTTATAAAAAAGAACAGTGAACATAAGTTTACAAGTGGATAATTAATAAAAAGAAATTAAGAGCCACAAACCTGTATATTAAATTCTTTATTTTAGGTACACTTGGGTACATTAAAACAGAACCCAACTCTATATTTCAAATGCATACAATGAATAGACAGGATTATGATGCAAGATGAAAAATTGATGCTGAACATTTTATTACATTTATCTCACCTAAATGTTTGCTCACTCACTATGTTTTTACGATTGTTTTTAGTTTTATGAAACACATGGAAGCTTGATTTTTAATAAAGTCTCAATATGAAAAATAACTTTCATATTAATTCACGGGATTTATTGGATTTTGGGAAGAAAAAAAATCTGTTTTTATAATAAATCTTTGAAAATCTAAATCTGGATTTGTATTTTTTATTATAACCTAAAAATGCTATGTGAAAGTTTGAATAGTGAACAGAAAATAGTGGTTTTCATCCTACTTTCTTGGAAAAGAAAACACTTTTACTCATATTAATCAAAATGGATTTATCACGTTTTGGAACCAAACTCTTCATTTACCCTCAGACTGACGACCAGCCGCATCTAAGCAGATAGCCACTGTGGAGAACAGTCCGCCTTAAACTCTTAACAGTTAAGCTGTTGCCCTTAAACGGCCTGGAGACTAAAGAAGAGGGCTGAACGAGAAAAAGGCCCTAAAACATGGCAAAGCAACCTCATGGTGAAGGGATCCTACGGGGTATCCCTGCAGGCTGTGTGGAAACCCCAAAATACTTGAATTTGGCCATAGCTTTTACAGAGGAAAGCTCTATGGGGCTAAGGACAGGGGGAGGATAAGGTAATATGCTTCTGCTTGCTTGTTTTATTTGCTTGTTTATTGCTTTTTTGTATTTATTTTACTCTTATGTACATTATTGTGTTTCTTGTGTAGTAGAGATGCGCGGATGGGCTATTATTTCATCCGCAACCGCATCACAAAACTCATCCGTCTGCCATCCATCCGCACCAACTTTTTTGACCAATTTTCCCGCCCGCAATCCGCTGATACAAGGTGCTGCTGATGACAGCCGCGAGACTAGAAACCGCCCGCCACCCGCCCGAATTAAAAAAAAAAAAATTGTCACGTCATCCGCCCGATCCGCGGTTTATCCGCGGAGTCCGCGGCTATAACCGCCACCCGCGCATCTCTATTGTGTAGCTATGTGAAGTTCATCAGGGACAAGGACACCAGTGCAGGCAGCAAGATGGATGCCCTGAAAAAATATATTCTGCGGAGAGACCAGCAAAGGGGGAAAAAAGCCATCTTCTGCATCCCAGCCTGCTGTCCCCGCACCATTCACATCCGGCTTCTCCTCTTCCCACCCAAAGCTCCCATTCCCAGCCAGCGACAGCACACGGTGAGTTTTTAGTTCTATAAGTGATGTAATTCTATGCACGTTGAAATGGAATTATGAATAACATTGCAATTTTTCTGCCCTCAGAGCCAATAGATGAAGATCTTCTGGCTTCAGCCATGGAGGTGGAGCCACAGTGTGAGTGTTTTGTTTTCTTTTGTGTGTTTAAAAAAAAGAAAAATCATGCTCACCCGATCATATGTGATAACTGACTACGTTTAAATGCAGCCAATTTTCGGGTTATGGTCGGGTTAAGGTCACTATTCGGGTTTCTGAAACATTAGGAATAACCCGTTTACATGTGTGAGCAGAGGGAGTTTCTCCTGTATACATGGAATTGCAATAACCCGACGTAAACGGCGACGCACGGTTAGCGTCTAGAGGTACGGACAAACTTAAGACGCTATATGCGTCATTTCCGATTCTTCTTCCTGTATCCAAATACAACAACAACAGCAGCAGCACGCGGATAATGAATAGTTCGTGGCAGATAGCGATCGCATTTGTTTGCGCTTTGGTGCTGGTACTGACCTCGCTCCAAATATATGCTGTGCTGCTTCTCGCCATGTTTACTTCCAGTATACTGCATGTGGGTTTTTGAATGTGCCGAGAAGTTCCTCTACTCAAAAGACCAAGATTCCTTGCGAATAGAACATGCGCAAAACACAAATCATTATGGGGATATGCTGATACGCATTTACATTACCAAAAATTAGGGTTAGAAAAGGGGTACCCCAAGTATCATATCTGGGTTTTTAAAATCCGGGATATGAGCATATTCGGTTTTTTGCCGGTGTTTACATGGCCTTGGGTGACTGAGTTATTGGTAATATCCCGGTTTTGAACGGGTTATTAGCTGCATGTAAACGTAGTCACTGATACATTTACTAACATCATATAGTATTGTTATGTAACCATAAATGTCTTCAAATTATTATATCATTAGTACTAATTACAAAATTAAAATGATGTGTTCTTCACAGTACTTACACCAGCACCACCACCACCTTCAACGCCGATCCGCTCACCTCACTTGGAGCAAATTTTGGTAGCCCGAAATGAATTTTACTAGCCCAAATAAAAAGACAATTTTTAATGTAGAAAATTGGTTAGGAGTCAAAACATCAATCAAAAACTTTTTAAAAACACATATATCAACAATTGGATATAAAATAATCAAATTAGAATCATCAATACAAATATGCATCTGGTTCTAACTGAACTGAAATTTGTGTGACCAGTATGGAACATGAATCAGTCTGTGGCTCAGCCCCCAATGAGGGTATGATTTAAAAAAGTTAACACTTTAGTTTAGGGTCTAATGCCACTATTAACTAGTTTCATTAACATGCAGATGGCAGGGTTTTATAATTTCTGAGGTAGGCTAGTTAGGGGGGTTCGAGAGAATTTTTATTTCTCTGATCTACATATCCCAAAAAATTGGATAACAATAACTATAAAAACATGTCATGCAGCTGATTATTTTTCTCTCCATAAGCCAGTGAAGAAAGTAAACATAGGGTCAACTGATAGTTTGATGTATTAATCATTTTCTCAGACGCGTTAATTTACTGAAAGCTACTAGGAAAGCTAGGTAGCCTAACTAAGTTTATTAAATGCATTCACAATATATACACATTCATTATTGATATTATTCCTAACACAGGGCCGTAGACAGGGCTTTATAATCAAAGAGGTCCTAAATTTAAGGTTGTCAGGGGGTTCAAATTTTTTATTTCTCTGATATGTGCATTTCAAGACATTTGAAGGCCAAAAGAGGATAAGAAATAGCTTTAAAACCATGTCAGTGGCAGTACATTATTTGTCAATACCTGCTCTCTCCTCATCTCTATCACTCTTTCTTTTTCTCTGTCTCCTCATTTTGCCCTGGTCTCTTCCCCTCCTAAAAATGAATTTTTTTAATTTACTGAAGGCTACAAATTGTATTATATTAATTCTCAACATGTACACATTCATTATTAATCTTGTGCCTAACATGATGCAAACAGCTTTGGGTCCTTCGGCCCAAATGGACCCGAAACATTTAAATATTTATTTTTTAAAAATCATGGCTTCATCGGAATGGTCTGAAATTTGGTGAGAGTTTTGGGACTTGGTATTGAACACCCAAAAAAATTGGGGACAGGTATTGAATAATCAAAGTGGTTGTAAAAAAAATTGTCACCCTCAGGACCTTCGGGTCCAAATGGACCCGGCATAGGAAATGAATGGGAAATTGGCAAAAATGTGAAAATACCGAGTTTTTTTTGTGCGTACAATCTACAAATCAGCCACGATCCAGAAAAAAAGCACACAACAGTGAAGGGGTGAATCTATAAAACATCAAGAGTGCAAAACAGACACATCCACACACACACACACACACACAAACACACTTTTATACATAAACAAACTAAAAAATTCAGATTTCATATGTGTTTTGCATTTTAAAATGCTCAGTTTGTCCACCAGATGGCATCCATCTCATTTCAAAAATTGCTTTCATGAGGTCTAGGCTTGACTCTAAAATGAAATACAGCTTTAAAAAAAATTTAAATTTTTTTTTATTTTTTTATAATTTTCTATTATATTCAATGGGGGGGAAATTGGGGGAAAATGGGTCATATTTATTGTATAAATATTAATTATAAATCATACAATTATCTCAAAACACCAAAAAAGAAGAAAATTTTTTATAAAAAACAAGTAAAAAAAAAAAGATGATTTTCTTTTAATAAATATGAATCCCACCCCTCCGGCCCATTTGGACCCGAAGGTCCTGAGTGTGACTCTGAAATGAAGGACCCCAGAGGGTTAATGTTTCTTGTCACCTCACAATGACAATAAACTAATTATTACATTAGGCCAACATAAATCACGTTACACATAAGCCTATTTTCAGTATATTAGTTTGCCTGATTATTTTTGTCATTCGTTTAACATTTATGACCTAAAAAAACTGTCAAATACGAAATGTTTATTTCAGCTACTTACATCTTATCTCGCACTTGACGACCATAAACTGAAGCGTCAGTCACACTGCTAAAATTCGCGCTCAGCAGCTTCTGTGACATAAAGCACGCCTATTTGATTGGTCATCTTTGATTTGATTGGTCATCTCAAATATTCTGACATTGACAAACAGTGACAGAAAAATGAGGCTAATATGAACACACACACACACCATCCTCTTTTTCTGACGTGCACTCTGCTCGTGCGCCGCTGCGGATTGAAGATGAACACGCTGAATCTGATTATAACAAGACTGAAGCGAACACGAATTTGTGTAGCTTACACTTAATCACACATTTTTAGGGGGGCGAGGCAGAAGTTTAGGGGAATTTGATTACACTATTTCAGATAGCCTGTCGGGCAGGCCGGTTATGCATTTTGGTAGCCCGATTTTGGTAACACAATAGCCAAGGGACGTCGGGCTAGCGGTTTTGCGAGCCCTGGTGCCTAAAATGCAGGGGAACATGTATTCAAAACACAAGCCACAAATAGTTAAATTAGATTACCCTGAGTGATCAATAAATAAAAATAAATAAAAGAAATTATTAAAATATCGAAAGTATAGCCAGAATGTTCAACTTTGTCTTTTTAACTGCAGAAACGACTCGGTTACTAACGTAACCTCGGTTCCCTGAGAGGAGGGAACGAGTATTGCGTAATGCTTACGCTATGGGAAAACTATTGAGAAAACTATGAGAAATATTGAAGTCTTTATGTAAAACGCATTGCAGCTGCACAGCATACAGCAATGAGCGAGGCAGCTCGGTCATTGGCTGTGCTGCGGCAACTTGCACGAACCAATGACGGGGCAACTCTGAACCCGCTTCCAATGAGCGTGCTTCGCGTCCACGCGCGTCAGAGCCCGCCAAGATGGGCGTGGCCAAGGGCTATATATTGGGCGCCCCGTCGTCTGAGTTCTTTAGGTTCAATCGACTGAAGCAAATTGACCAAGCACAAGCACGGCAGATTACGCAATACTCGTTCCCTCCTCTCAGGGAACCGAGGTTACGTTAGTAACCGAGTCGTTCCCTTTCGAGAGGTCTCTCCTATTGCGTAATGCTTACGCTATGGGAACGCCATGTAAAACGCCGTGCGTGCTGACTTCGCTTCTATTAAGCCGGAGGCCGGTGCCTGAGCTTTTGAGCGAAGTAATTATCCAACGAGCCAGCCGAAGGCGGGCTTTATAAAGGGACAACGTGGAACGGCCCAAAGGGCGTCCAAAAACACACAAGCACATTTTTATGTACTGTCATGTATGAAAAATCCTCCACATCAGATGCAAAGATGTGATTCTATGAGGGAGGAGACAATGCTCAGCATGTACACACCCCAGCCTATGCATAGTTAGACCGACAGTATGTCAGAGTGCAATGAGGGGACCTGTAGGTTATAAAACCTGATAAATGTGGACGGTGAGGCCCAGCCTGCAGCCGCACAAATATCTTGAATGGGTATCCCACTCGACCACCAGTGCCCTGACCGGGCAGAGTAAATTAGCGTCACTTTCGTCTGCTGGGGACGATAGCGCGGCCAAAGATATCACCTGTGCTCTGAAAGGAGTAGAGAGCACTTTAGGAATATACCCGTGTCTTGGCCTGAGGACAACCCTGTTGTCGTTAGGTCCAAACTCCAGGCAGGTAGCGCTTGATGACAGCGCGTGCAGGTCGCCCACTCTCTTGACCGAGGCGAGAGCCAGCAAGAGAGCAGTTTTGAGCGAGAGCTGTTTAAGGTGCACAGTTCGGAGGGGTTCGAACGGGGCACGCTTAAGTGCGTCCAGGACCGTGGCCAGGTCCCAAATCGGCACCGAGGGGGGGCGTGGGGGATTTATCCTCCTGGCGCCCCTCAGGAAACGAACAACTAGGTAGTTTTTCCCTAGTGTGCGTCCTTCGACCGGTTCATGAGATGCCGCTATGGCAGCCACATATACTTTGAGCGTGGAGGGGGTGCGGCCTGCCTCCAACAGCTCTTGTAAGAAAACGAGCACACTCGGTACTTCGCATGTCTCAGGATTCAGGTTCCTGGACTTGCACCAGTCACTGAACACCTTCCATTTCTGGGCATATAAGCGCCTCGTAGAGGGCGCTCGCGCCTCAGTGATGGTTCTCCACACTCCACTGGGGAGGTTCCCGGGAATCCGTTGAGGGGCCACGCATGGAGGGCCCACAGATCGGGGCGGGGATGGAGGATCGTCCCGTTGGCCTGCCTGAGGAGATCTAGCCTCAGTGGAATCGGCCATGGGGCAGATTGTATCATCTGCATCAGTTCTGGAAACCACGTCTGGTTTTTCCAGAGTGGGGCTACCAGGAGCACTGCACATTTCTCCTCCCTGATCCGACTGATGACCTGAGGTAGCATCGCAACCGGAGGGAAGGCATACAGCGGGCGGCTCGGCCAGACTTGGGCGAGCGCGTCCGTGCTCTTTGAAAAGAAGAGAGGGCAGTGCGTATTTTCCTTGGAGGCAAAGAGGTCGACCTCTGCTCTGCCAAAGGTTTGCCATAACCACTGAATCGTCAGGGGGTGGAGAGACCATTCTCCTGGGAGAACTTTGTCTCTGGACAGCATGTCCGCTCCCTGGTTCAGAACACCTGGCACATGCGCTGCTCTCAGCGAGCGCAGGTTGCGCTGGGACCATAGGAGGAGCTCCCTGGCCATCGAGTGCAGGGAGCTCGATCTGAGTCCACCCTGACGATTTATATGCGAGACTACCGTCATGTTGTCCGTTCGGACTAGGACGTGCTCGTCCCTCAGGTACGGGAGCAGGGCTCTGAGAGCCAAAGCGACCGCTTTCAATTCCAGACAGTTTATATGTAGGCGCTTCTCCGGGTTTGACCACAAGCCGGAGACAGGCCTGCCCTCGTAAAGGGCCCCCCAACCTATTTTGGAGGCATCTGTCGTGATCATTTTTCTCCTTGTGTTTACACCCAAACTCACGCCGGACTGATACCAGTCGACAGCTTTCCAGGGCGTCAGGGCTTTTATGCAGCCGTGATTTGCTCTGATTAAAAAGTGGCCCGAGCGCCACGCGTGGGTGGGGACACGGCTTTTGAGCCAGCATTGGAGAGGACGCATGTGCAACAATCCTAGCTAGAGTACAGCTGATGCTGAGGCCATGAGACCGAGCATCCTCTGAAACCGCTTGACGGGGGCGCGCGCGCCCGCTCTGAACGATGTTGCAAGGCGTCGGATAGTGAGCGCGCGCTCTGATGAGAGGCGCGCCGTCATCTGCACTGAGTCTAGCACTATTCCCAGAAAAGAAATATTCTGGCTGGGGGATAGCATGCTCTTTGCAAAATTGATTTTTAGACCTAGGCACTCTAGATGACTGATAATCCAAGACCTGTGTGTCACTAACTGGCTCTCTGATTGTGCTAGTATTAGCCAATCGTCGAGATAATTTAGAATTCGCACTCCCCGCTGTCTCAGGGGGGAAAGTGCTGCATCCATACATTTCGTAAATGTACGGGGTGCCAGTGACAGGCCGAATGGTAGTACTGTGTACTGGTATGACTGTCCCTCGAAAGCGAATCTCAGAAATGGCCTGTGATGAGGCGCTATTGGAATGTGAAAGTAAGCGTCTTTCAGATCCACTGACAGAAACCAATCCCTCGGGCGAACTTGCGCGAGGATATGCTTGGTAGTTATCATTCTGAACGAACGAATCATTAAAGCTTTGTTCAGATGTCTGAGATCTAGAATGGGGCGGAGACCGCCATCCTTTTTCGGGACGAGAAAATAGCGGCTGTAAAAACCTGCCTCGCTCATAGAGGGGGGGACTGTTTCTATAGCGCCTTTCTCTATCAGTTTGAGCATCTCGGTGCGTAGAACATGTGAAACATCTTTTCTCACTTTCGTCTCTACCACCGCTGTGAAGCGGGGCGGTCTGCGAGCGAATTGAAGCGAGTAACCGTGTTTTATTATGTTCAAAACCCATTTCGGCATGTCGGGGATATTTTCCCAAGCTTTCGCTCGCACAGATATGGGCTGAATGTTGGCCGGGGGCGTGTCGCAGTGACGTATGGCTCCCGCCAGCGAATCGTTCTGTGTTAACACCGAGCTTACAGCTCTCAGCGGCGCGGACGCGCGCTGAGCAGCTCTGCTGAATGCCGAGTGCAGGGGTGCGTGTGAGATTACAGGCACGCTCGCTGTAATGCTCACAGAGTGAGATGGGGAAATGTTTAACACTGTGTGTATAGTGCTTATGGGTGGGGGTGCATAGACTGTGGTAGGCACGCGCGCCACTTTCATAAAACTTCCCGCTCGTGGCGGGAGGTTTTTGGCCATATATACAGTGTTTGTGAGTTGGGGTGAGTGCATAACAGCGGGCACACGCGCTACTCTTATACAACTTCCCGCTTTTACTGGGGAAGTGTTTATAACTGTGGGAACAGTGCTTGTGTGTAGTGGTGCATACGTAACAGTTGGCACACAATCTACATTTATGGGGCGTCCAGCCTGAGCTGGGAAAACATTTGGCACTGCGTTGACAGTTTTGATATGTGGGAATGCGCACTTTGGTGTGGACACGTGACCCTTTAATGACACAGGCAGAAAATAGCTCTTTATGTGATTTCCGTGTGTCGCCGTAAAAACGGCGTTTGTTTGCAGGTGGGCGAGCTGTGTTGCTGGCACATTGGCTGCTGTATAGACATTTCCAGCCGCCTGTAAGGGGACTGGGTAATGCTTTAGACGTTTTGGAGAGAACGGTCCGGCTCTCGCGAGACACGCGCTCTCCCTTTTCCTCCCTGTAGCTAGGAGGACTTACGAGGCTCTGGGTTCAGCACAATCCTGGGCCGAGGTCCCCGTCGCTCGGGCGGTTGCTTCCTGTTGGCAGAGCGCGAGCGGCGTCGAAAATCCGTTTCAGGTTTGGGCTGAGAAACGGGGGGCGCCATCTTAGCTCGCTGCTGTTGAGGCGGCCGTTGGCGGCTCTGCGATGAGCTAGATCGCTTGGGCAGGAAGTGACGCATAGCCTGTGAGTCCTTACGGGCTTCGGTGAAGCGCTCGGCGAACTCCTTCACCGCTGGTCCAAACAGGCCGTCTTGGGAGATAGGCGCGTCGAGGAAAGACGCCTTATCTGCATCCTTCATATCTGTTAGCGTCAGCCACAGATGGCGCTCAAGGACAGTCAGGTTAGCCATAGCACGGCCGATGGATTGGGCGGTGGCTTTTGTGGCTCGCAGCGCTATGTCAGTGGCGCTGCGTAGGTCCTTAAATGCCTCAGGCTTGGGTCCAGACTCGTCCATACTGCGGAGAAGTTTGGCTTGAAACACCTGGAGGACAGCCATAGAGTGAAGCGCTGATGCAGCTTGGCCGGCGGCGGCGTATGCGCGACCGGCGAGAGCTGAAGTGGACCGGCAAGGCTTCGAGGGATGAGAAGCTTTAGCTTTCCATCCAGCGTTGGAGGGTGGACACAGATGATTGGTTTCTCTGTTTATTTAACACTTTGCACTATTTTATTACTCTTTTTTTTTTTTTAAGCATTTCTTATGTTGTCTTTAATTTTGCACCGTAATTTTAAGAGATAATTAAGTGGTCATTGTGATTTTAGACTTTTGTTTACATTTTAATTATTTGATGTTTTCCATGGTTTTGTTGACATTTCTGCTAATATATTATAATCAGAGTAAGGTTAAGTTTAAAATAATTTTTTTTTTAAATGTAGTCTTATATATTTGTCTCCTGGTCCTTTAAATAGGTCATAAAAAATATCAATAATTATCGATATCGATCGATATGAAACACTGATATTGTGATACATTTTTCAGCCATATCGCCCAGCCCTAATTTAAATGTTTTTTTTTAATGTGATGACCAAAACATTATTTGTTCCTCCTTCAAAGATTACCCCCATTTATAAAATTAAAAGTTTCAAGATGTAGGAAAACTCACACTTATTTAAAATTATTTTTTCTTTTAATAAATATAATAAATAAATTTCTCTGGCATTTTTCTTTTTGCTGTATCGTATCGAACCGAACCGAACGGTGACACCACTGTATCGTATCGAACCAAACCGTGAATTTTGTGAACCGCTACACCCCTAATTTGGATGTATTATTATTAATTTACTCATTTTGTTTTTATTCATACATAACATATTTTGTGTGTGTATAGGTTGTTCTCCCTGAGGCCTGGAAGCACTCCCTTCCAAAAGAACAACACGAGTGGATCTGCCGCTCCCTCTTCCGATGCCAGGGTGGAAGAGCAGCGTTGACAGATAACCTGCAGATGTGGTGATACCCTCCCCAGCACGTCTGCTGTATCATCAGCCTCCAGCGTCGCCGGACGCGTTCTTCACCTGGCCGCTGTGTTTGTGGATGCCCTACAGGATGTGGTCCTACAAACTGATCTGCAGCTCGCCAGACTGCAGACGGTCTGGTCAGCGACTGACATCATGTGGGCTCTACAAGACCGTGAGGCGGGTGCTGAATTTACACGGCTGGTATTTTCTGGCAACAGAATACCTGGAGTGTCAGCGCTGCCACAAGAAGCTGGCCGTGTGGTCCTATGACGTCCTGGACCAGCTGCATCCGGCTCACCTCAGGATGTTCCCAGCTATCCTCACTTACGGTGAGTCATGAAAAAATTATTCTTACTGCAGGTGAGGGCTGTAGCGATACACTAATCTCACGATACGATACACGATATTCAGCTCACGATACGATATACGACGTTTTTGATGACACGATCAAATAGTAACCAGCGTAGAGTGAGAGGGGTACGCTTTATAAATGCAGCCAACATGCCTCCTTTGAGCAGATAACAAAAGAGAAGCTCATCTGATGCATCTGGGGCAGACGTTGTACCCTTACCTGCAGCACTAAAGCGTCTTTTAACCCTCTGTGGTTGACTGCGCCTTTGACACGCGCATTAAAACACTTCAAAGGCACGCAGCAAATAAATAAACATCTAGAATTAAAACATATAACATAATTTAAAATATCATTAATATTAAATCATGAATTTAAAACTCATTGTGTATAGTTCTATGACCCATTAACGTGCAAAATGCCACCCCTGCAGCAGGTGATAGTGGGACAAAGTGGCACTTAGTTTAAGAATTTAACACAACCTCTATTTTATTTGTAAACGTACTTGCAATATTTTTTATACCATCACTTTGCTTTTGATTTTATTTGTATTATATATATATAATATTGCATTCATAGTGTAACTTAAGTGTCAAACTACTTTTCAGACATACATAAAGAAAATCACATTGTAACAAGTTAAAATGTTTTTTTTTTTTTTTTTAAAGGTGGAAAGTATTAAGGAGACACACAAGTTTTGGGTGAGGGGGTGTCGATGAGGAAGAGGGGGTGTCTAGGGTGTGGGGGGAATGTAAATGTGCCACAGTGCTGATGTTTTGGTGTAACGCTGCTGTGTTTCTGTCTAACTGTCAGTTGTTCTCCCCTAACTGCAGTCTTCAATGACAGTGACACAATCAGTTTTATGTTTGTGGAATTTGTGAATGGAACTTAATGTAAAATAAACCTGTATCAGATTATGTGTATCATGTGTTTGGTGTCTTAAGATATTGTACAGCTTATCTAGTTTTGCGATTACATATGACATTAAATTGGTCATTGTATAGAGACATTGTTTCACTTGTTATTTGTGAACAAGTCTATTCACAACTGAAACACTTATTAAAAATAAAAAAGCTGACTATACATTTATTCATTTAGCTGACGCTTTTTCCAAAGCGACTGACAATTGCTATGTTTCAGAGGTTGCACGCCTCTGGAGCAACTAGGAGTTAAGTGTCTTGCTCAGGGACACATTGATGTCTCGCAGTGGATTTGAACCCGGGTCTCTCACACCAAAGGCATGTATCTTATCCACTGCGCCATCACCAACCCCTATAGTTAGACATATACTTGGTCAGACAACTATGGTGAATGTGTTTGATAAACGATATTTGAATCTGAATCGAGTCCGGGCATGCTACAGATTTATGCTATAATTTATTTTAATACTTAATTTATTATAATTTAATTTAATAATGTTAATATAATTTTGTTTAATATTGTTCAGATATACTGTTGTATTAACAACTATAATAATTTAGGCTGTACCATCTAGCCAGCCTAACTATGATGCTAAAACCTTATCTGTATATGGACTATGAAATCTGATTAATTTGTAATTAGGTAAGATGTTCATCAGCTTGGCCAGGCTGGGAGGCCAGCTGAAACCAGCTGACCACCAACTTGACCAGGCTGGGAGACCAGCTTGACCATCTAAGCCAGGGTGGAAGACCATCTAAGCCAGGCTGGGAGACCATCTAAGCCAGGCTGGGGGACCAGCTAAGACAGGCTGGGAGACCAGCTAAATCAGGCTGGGAGACCAGCTTGACCAGCTGACCACCAACTTGAACAGGCTGGGAGACCAGCTTGACCAGCTAAGTCAGGCTGGGAGACCAGCTGACCACCAACTTGACCAGGCTGGGAGACCAGCTTGACCAGCTAAGCCAGGCTGGGAGATCAGCTGACCACCAACTTGACCAGGCTGGGAGACCAGCTTGACCATCTAAGCCAGGCTGGGAGACCATCTAAGCCAGGCTGGGAGACCAGCTAAGTCAGGCATGGAGACCAGCTAAATCAGGCTGGGAGACCAGCTTGACCAGCTGACCACCAACTTGACCAGGCTGGGAGATCAGCTTGACCAGCTAAGTCAGGCTGGGAGACCAGCTGACCACCAACTTGACCAGGCTGGGAGACCAGCTTGACCAGCTAAGCCAGGCTGGGAGACCAGCTGACCACCAACTTGACCAGGCTGGGAGACCAGCTTGACCAGCTAAGCCAGGCTGGGAGACCAACGAAAACCAGCTACTTCCAAGTTAAACCAGCTAAGACCAGCCTAGGCTGGTTTTAGCAGGATTTTTCAGCAGGCATCTTGATCGGCATCCGATTATTCTTGTATTCAGTCATTTTGAGGTAATTTTTTCCAGGATTATTATTAGGCCTACTATTACGTTCATTATATTTTGCTGCTATGTGAGAAAAAATAATCAGCAAATCGCGCCGGCGCGTTTTTCGACACCAGAGGATTCACTTTAGCCTAATAAGAAGGAACATAAATTGTGATTAAAAATATATGCTCACTCACATCATGACGCCGCTGCGGTGGTGGAGTTCAGGAAGAGCAGCGTTTGGAAGCGCGAGCTGTGTGGAGAAGCCCATTTCCACCTCCACTGCGTTGGAGAAGCAATCCCACGTAAAATGCAGGTTGCACACTGGAGCGATAGGCGAGATTAACTATAGGCTACACAAAATAATCTAAATAACTATATAAATGCTATGCTAACTAGATGCTAATATATATCTATCCTGATTCCTGATCGTTTTCAATACTCGTAATTCCAACTCCTGACTCGCTACAGTAGTTTTGACGGAACCAGATGCTTTTATACCAGGGACTGCCAAGGGCGTGGTGAGCTCGCACCAAGGGCATGACAGAGTGACATCAGAGGGTATTCTACGTCAGAGAGTACCCCTACTGCAGGAGCTTTCCGTTTAACCTGAAGACGTTTTTTTCACTCAGACGTTTTTACACCATATATTGGAAAATTAAAACACTTTATACCCAAATGTCAAAAAATTTACTCGAATCAATGAACAGCATTTACGAAGCTCCATTCTTACAGATAATTAACTAAATATGTTGTTTTAGTCTTTAGTTACCCTTTAAGGAGTTCCAGCTGTTTCTCCCTCATTTCTGCTCCGAGGTCTTGATTGTAGCATTTCTTTGAGGTTTAGAATCCAGAATTCCTGTAATTATTGCCCCTTTATTAAACATTTAAAATATTCACAAATTAATATAGACATTTTTTTCATCTTACTGGTTTTCTAAGGCCAAATTAGAACCTGGAAATAATATTTTCCCCGCATTGCTGAATGAGAAGAGCCATGTATGTCTCTGGAACCACAGCCTACAAAGGTGATTTATAGGTGAGTTATAGGCTAATGATAATAATTGTGTCTGAAAAAATAACGAGGGGGACGGAGGGGTTCTCCGTCTTCTTCAGTTTCTTCCTCTCATATGCCTCATCTACCGCATCCTCCCATGGCACTGTTAACTCTATCAGTTGAACAATGCGTGCTGATCCAGACCACAAAACAATATCTGGTCATGGGTTAGTGGTGGCTTCCAGTTGTCCTGGGCGAGAATTGGTGTTAGCACCTTTTCTTGGTGGTTGCTCGCCTGGGCGGAGGAATATTGTCTTCTGCGTGTAATGTTTTGCTAGAACAGCCGGCAACTTATTGGTCATACTACGCTTGCCTTCCAATGCTAAAGCCAAACATCGCAATACTTGGTAATGGCGCCAAGTAAACCGACCTTGGCTAAGAGCCACCTTACATCCTGTCAAAATGTGCCTTAAGGCTGATTTATACTTCTGCGTCGGACCTACGCCGGAGCCTCTACGCCGTAGCCTACGCTTTGGTTTTAATTTATACTTCTGCGTCGTTGTCCGCGTTGACGCACGCAGAGGGAGCATGTGAAACCCGAGGAAGCGGTTTGAGCAGACCAATCAGAGCGCTTGCGTCCGCGTAGAATTGACGCGTTGTTACATTTTTGGAGAGGTGCACGTCAGGGTACGCCGAAGGGTATGCGCGCTACGCACAGCCTACGGCGTAGCTACGGCGTAAGTTCGACGCAGAAGTATAAATTGGGCTTTAATGTGGCAGGTGATGAACACAAAGGACAAGAGGGATCCTCTCCTACCCAGAGGCATAGGTTCTGCAGTGATTGGAGAACATCATATGTTGACCTAATAAGGAAACTGATCCTACTCTCTTCCATTGACCAAAGGTCTTGCCAGCCCATTTTGCGTTGTTCCACACTCTCCCATCTCATCCACTCTCCCTGCTTGGCCTGGGAAATGGCCTTTATACATCTCATCCTCTCCTCCTGCTTTCGCACCTCGTTGACTACCAGCTTCCTCCTTTGAGCTGGGCCTGACTTGTGCCAATTAGGAGGAGCTAAACTGAGCCCAAAACCCCCTCTTCCATGCTGTACCTGTCCCACGATATCCCCAATTTGAAGCTCAGCCTTTGCCTCTACTACAGATTTCTTTGCTGACCACTTTCTACCAGTTTTTACCACAGGGGCAGCCTCCCTTAGACATTTGTCGCGTGACTCTGCTAAAGTCATTTCCAGTCTGACCTTGGCACACTTAAACTCCTTGGTTAAAGCAGAGACTGGCAGCTGCAATACTCATTTACTATAAACCATTTCCTGATGTATGAGCTTATTAACGCTTCCAGCTTTTCCACTGTTGTCAAAGAAACCTCGTACACAGTCAGTGGCCACAGCAACCTTGGCAGTAGACCAAACTGAAAGCACCAGAGTTTTAGTTTGCCTGGTAGAGCACAGCTGTTTATGCTCTTCAACCCTTCCACTGCTTGTCGTCTAACTTCTCCCACTCAAACTGTGTCCTTTAGATCCCCATCGTACCATCTCCAAAGACTCTTCACTGGCTTCTCAGAAACTGTTGGTATTGCCTCACCATTAATGAAGAATGTTTTATCTACTACCTTTCCTTTAACTATCGAGATGCTCCTTGATTTAGAGGGCTTCAAATTGCATTCGTGCCCATTCAATATTATCTGTTAACTTTCCCAATAACCGATTAGTGCAGGCTACTGTTGTAGTCATGGTTGTCATGTCATGCATGTATGCTCTGATTGGTGGTAGTCGCATCCCAGAAGCCAAGCGCTCTCCTCCTACTACCCATCTTGATGCCCTAATGATTACTTCCATTGCCATGGTTAAAGCCAGTGGAGAAATGGTGCATCCTGCCATTATTCCAACCTCAAAGCATTGCCATGCGGTCATGAAATTCCTTTAAATTGATAATATCACCTGTATACCTAATTACGGTTTGTCTGATGAGTGCCCAATTTCAGGACAAAAAGGTTTGAATAAGCGCCCCCTGCTTGCTATAGCTGTAAATGTAAGCACAACAAAAGCTCACGTTGTTTTCCAAAGACAGATATTGATTACAGTTGTCTGTATCTTAAACCTGCATTGATCATAAACCTGCATTGGTTACCTCTGTAACTGATTTCCCACACACGTTAATGCTTTGATGTTAAAGCTAGAATGTCCACTAATGTGTTTATTTACAAAAAGGCATGAGTGGAGAAAAAGAAGTAAATTTTATTTTTATTCAAATTTTCATTAAACTGCAATTTAAATGTATTATTTATATAGGTTGTACAAAAAACCTGATGGTTAGACCCAAGTCTTCAGCAGCCAATGACACCGACCCGTTCATACTGATTTTTAACGCGTATGTAACGCCCCCTACCTGTCTTTCTTGTAATTTAGTAGGAGAGCGCTCAAGATTCATTAACATGCCTACAGATGTTGTAGTTACGGCCCTCTGATGTCACTAACTGAATTAATTTTCCTGAATGAAAATTATAATGAAACTCTACACTCAATTATGCTTAAACGATCTGGTATAAACTCTTTTTGAAGGAATACAACTCTTTGAAAGTAACAAAATGTAAAGAATTTAATTTGTATAAAATAAAATAAAATCAAAGTTGATCATAAACAAAGTAACAGTAAGTTAATAATTCACACAGTCACAATTTATCTCAAGTCACCAATAAACCAATATCACACCAAATATGCAATATAGGCTATTAGGTTGCAAAATTAATGAATGTGTCTGTCACACCTTCACTAAAGATGAAATAGTAAAAAATCACAGTTGTTAAGTGCGCTGAAACAACATATGAATGAACACGAAACACTGTGGGCCCACACACACACAACAGTTAGTCCACACACACACACCGTTGCAGGCCTGAGACGTTGCTGGGGTACGTGGGGGCCTTTGAAACGACCAAACTGGCCGCTTCACTCTCCTGAGCGGGAAAACAAACTTACAACAAGGTACCTGAATTCAGTTTGGAACCATAAGTGACTCAGCGGCACTGAAGAAACCTCTGGAAATCTTCCTCACTGTGTCGGGTCGCGTCAGATCATCGCCAATCGAATGATCATCGATCATTCGATTTAGTTATAGTAATTTTGACTTTTTAATCTCATAATTGCGATTTAGTAGGCTATGTCATAATTTTGAATTTCATAATTATGACTTATGTACCCTAATAATTTAGATTTTTTTCTAATTTGGCAGGTATGGGCTTCCATACGATTGCGCCCTTAATTTTATTATGAATCAAACAACCAGGGCAAAGAGAAAATTAATCAGTTCTTGAATTAAAAACTTAAGCTTTAATAAACATTGATATATCATGTATACAGTGAAAATTTTGCAGTTATTTTACATTTGATATTTGATATTTTTGTTTTATTGTATTTATTTGACCATTTGTTTGTACTTTGTTTCTTAGTTTTTGTTCTTATTGTATCTTATGCATATAAAACAAAATAAATGCCTGCAATGGTCCATTTACAAATAGATGTTTTAGATTAGTTTTGTTCAAACAATGCTATTTTGTTTGCTATAGATATTTTACATTTCAGATTATAAAGCAATGTTAATTATGTTCTTAATTTGTTCTTATTTGTTTTGTTTTTTTATATATAAAAAAAGTATAACAAAAGAACCGATAAGAACACAGTTCAAGTACCGGATCGATAAGCAGTATTCGTAAGAAATACTGTTAAAACCTTAACGATACCCATCCCTATGTTAAATGTGTCCTTTTATGTAAGAAACATTCACTGAGATGAGTATGAAAAGGCCTTTATTGCCGTTTCACTAATGACAAACTTGTAAGTGAAAAACAATTAAAAAATGTGGCTATTACCTAGATCACTTTCAAAGTATTTAAAAACAAAGGATATATAAAACAATGGAAAATTACATATATTAAAAAAACTATATTAATTTATATCTTTTTTTTTCTTTCTTTTTTTACAGAAAATGTTTATGTTGGCTCACTTTGCCCTCCTCATCTCCTCCATCCACTGCTGTACAGTCTTTCCAGAGGCTTTGGCACAAAAGTGGACTCCGCGGAACTGGCTGTGACCAAACTCTTTTTTCTTTGGTTTGCCACACTTTTGACACAAATACTGCTCGCAAAGCCGCTTCAGGGGTAACCCTCTGCCCTCTGCCTTCCTCCGCCGCCAAGCGGTGGTCCTGGGCACTGTTGGACTAGGGAATCCAACAGCTCTTTGCTCTAGGTGTAGTCGTAAGAGTGGGGCATCAGAAGGCATGGGACCTCCGATTACTACTTTAATTACATCTCCTACATGTCCATGTTGAAGGAGCTCTGGAACGTTGTGCGGCACAGGAAGTAGGGGCTCAGAAGCCTTCATGTGGTCAATGCACTGGTGCAAAACCAACTGTTCTTGCCTCTGTTTCCTGGCATTGTGCCTTTGTACAGAAAAGATGAAACAGTAATTAATCTGTATGTACATACATTTAATATACAACTGCATATTAATAATCGGTAAGACTTTGTTTTGATGGTCTTCTTTAGACATTGTTGACTAAATAATGTTGCACCTACATGTCAACTAACTCTCAGAAAAGTAATAATAGACGTCTGCTTAAAGGGATAGTTTATCCAATATGTTGTGATCATTTACTCCCCCCTAATGTTGTTCCAAACCTGTATGAGATTATTTCCTCTGTTAAACAAAAGAAGATATTTTGAAGAATGTTGGTAACCATACAGTTGACAGCACCCATTTTTTGCAAAAAAAATATTTCCTACTATGGAAGTCAATGGAGCCCATCACCTGTCTGGTTACCAACATTCTTCAAAATATATTATTTTGTGTTCAACAGAACAAAGAAACTCATACAGATTTGGAACAACTTGAGGGTGAGTAAATGTTGACAAAATTTTCATTTTTTGGTGAACTATCCCTTTAAACGGTTAGTTCAGTCAAAAATGAAAATCATCCCATAATTCACTCACCCTCAAGCCATCCTAGGTGTATGTGACTTTTTTTCTTTCAGACAAACACAATCGGAGTTATATTAAAAAATATCCTGGCTCTTCCAAGCTTTTAATGGGAGTGAATTGTACTGGGATAATTTGTAATAATGAGTAAATAATGGGATAATTTTGGGATAATGGGATAATTTTCACTTGTGGGTGAACTAACCCTTTAATATCTGCTAACATTTTATTTTGGTAGTCTCCCAACAGCAGCCGGGCCGAATGGATTACGAACCGTTCTCGGCCCTTGGCTAACCTTGCTGACAGAATGTATGTGGTGACTTGTCTGTTGCCCGGCTACCAGTTTCTCTGTAGCTGGCTAAGCGCGCAATTTGAGCGAAGTAAACAAGTTAAAAATAGAAATATCTGATCATCCTCCATAACACAGTCGCTATTTACATCTCATACCTCCGTAAACTCTTGCAATGCCAAAGTAATCACTGATGCATTTATATTACATTCCAAAGAGCTCCATTATCAGACTTAAAGTGGAACATAAAACCATATCTCCATACCCATATATCCAGATCGCCACAGAATGGAATGGTTAAGCAACGATAATGGTTTAGCCCGACATTGAAAAAGCGGCAAGACATACTACTGACTAGAAGTAACTTTGCCAGTACATTTAAACTTATTCTACTAACCCTAACAGTCTACTGAGAGTTAATTGACATGTAGGTGCAATGTTACTTATAGTCAACAGTCATCAATTATTGACTCACCACTGGCACAATGTCCTCTGGTTTATCTCAAGCAGCTGTATCCGTGTCCGGGTTGAGATGGCAGTGCTGTCCTGTACGATGTCTCTAATCATGTTGTAGTCTCGGAGGATGGCAGCCCACCTGTTCACCCTGACACCGGCGATGGTCTGACCGGCAGGATGAATATGGCTGAGAGCCAGGCAAATGGCAGCGACAAGACGGCTTACATTGAAGAAGATTTGTTGAACAAAAGATATTTAAAAAAACTTTCAATAAAGATTAAAAAATGCATGATGTTTTATTTGTCTGGCACACATACCTCTTTAGACCATCTATGCACGGAGTCACAAATTTATCGGTATGGCTGTTGTTAAAGCATAGTTTGTTTTCGGGCTGAGCCGGGTGGACGACACCACCCTTGTCATGCTCTGATAGCTTATCCCACAGAGTGACAATCTCGTCCACCTTTCGCTGTGTGACAAATCCATGATTTCTAAGCTCAACCAGACTGCTGGCCAGGTTAATAACATGGTCATACCCAGGAACACCATCAGGTCCCATGCACTTTTCCTGAAGAAGAAAAAAAAAAAAAAAAAAAAAAAAAAAAAAAAAAAAAGAGAATAATAAACTTAAAAGAGCACAAACGAAGCAAAAACAGATATTATAAAAATCAAGTGGCAAACTTGGGTTAAGAGGTGTAAGACTGGAAAAACTGGAAGGACTTTAAGAGAGGGCCACTCTCTGAGAAAACAAAGGAAATTAACAATTGAACTCCCCCTCATGCACTATTGAGACGAAGGTCTCACCTCCCTCATCCTAATCTACATTTCTCTCCCCCATTCTTCATCCTGGCAGAGATCTCCCAAACTCACACAAGAATCTAAATGGTTTAATGTGAATGAATATCATCGAGTTTTATACATGTTTGGTATTATTTGAAATGTCTCGGTGCGACTGGTACAAATGTCTCATTCCCAAAGAAGTAAACCAAAAGGTAATAAAGTTCTTAGGAAGTTTAGAAATATCTTCCACACTCGAGGGTGTGTCTTTGAGTTAACACCTTCTGACCATTTGACTGAATGGTAATTTTCCACTGCTAGCAAATGGTGACTTACAGGTAAATTTCCACTGTGGATGATGTTTAGATTTGAAATGAGGTCTGGGTATATAATGAAACGCAGCGAGAGCTCGGGGCCTTTTCTGTATCTGAGATCGGTCAGTGAGGCTGAGAGTTGCGAGACTCTCAACCTCACGCATTTCTTGTCGGGTAAACTTTTTCCTCTTTGTTCTAGAGCATTTGATGTTTTGCATTGATTATCTTTGAATTGATAATGAAATTGTAATGATACATTTACCTGACATATTAAATTGTGACATTTGATTATTCTAATTGACTTTGACATTATTTTCATTCAAGAGTTTAAAAGAATAGTAAAACATTCGCTCACATCTAATGATGCACAGATATCATTAAAGCCTTTTCATTTATGGAGTCAGATGAAATAACGAGTATATACATATGAAAAAATGTATTGAATTTAACCAAAAATACTTTGCCGCGAGAAAAGACAGTAATACGCAAAGACCTTCACCGCTAATTCGAATACCGCCATTGGATCGAGTTAGACGGCCTTACAGAGGACAGATATATACCGTGTACAGGGTGGGAAATAACTTTTTTTGCCAACTAGCCAGTGCCAAGTGAATGTGTTTTCTATTTTGAGAACATATTTTATGTAAATGTAAAAAAAAAGAAAAAAGTAAATAAAAAAAACAAAAAACAAAAGATGAACAACATTCAATCAATCAATCAATAAAATGTTTTTTTTTTTTTTTCAAACTGCATGTGCAAATCCTTACAACTAGCTAGCTGAGACAACATTCATGAATTCACTTTCCTAGTATCTGTGATTCAAGAGTGCAGGGCAATTTATTTTTTAACAGTGAACATCACTTACAATATCATCCTCCTGTGAGATGCCCTGCGGTGTGAACTGTTCTGCAGCGTAAGGCTCAGCCTTTATGGGCCCAGAGGTAGAAGACACTATTGGATCCGGCTGGGATGTTGAGAGGCCAGAGGAAAGTGAGTGCAGAAGCACTGCCTGATACTGAAGTGGTTTGAGGCTGAACTCCAAGAACTCTGGTGATTTAAGGTTATCAAAGCCTGAATCCTCATATTCCAGGTCAATCTCCAGCTGATCATCAATTTCATCAGGTGCATCAGGATTCATAATGTCATCCACCTCCAACACTCTGTTGGTTTGAGAGTAAAGATACTCCACCCCTATGAGCTCACCTGTGCAAACAGTATGTCACCAGGGTGGGTCCTTATGTAAGCAATCAAAAAAATAATCAAAAACTAGACAAAATTGAGCAAATACTAATACAGCATGACAATCATACACTAGCGTTCAAAAGTTTGGGGCCGGTAAGATTTTTTTGATGTTTCTAAAAGAATGCTTGCCAAGGCTGCATTTCTTTAATCAAAAATACAGTAAAAAACTGTCATATTGTGAAATATTATTACAATTTAAAATTTTCAAATGTAATTTATTCCTCTGTCAGCAAAGCAGAATTTTCAGCGTCATTACTCCAGTCTTCAGTGTCACATGATCCTTCAGAAATCATGCTAATATGTTGATTTGCTGAACAAGAATAATTTCTAATTATCAATGTTGAAATGGTAGTGTATGTTCATATTTTGTCTGAAAGTAATACAAATTCCCATAGGTTTCATTTCCAGCATATCTCAAATGACGCGTTGTGCTGTTTTAACAGCATTCCTCGGTGGAAATGATGTTGGTAGAAATTACATTTTGGAATAAACTAAATTGACAGCTAGCATTTTATACATCTCAAATATACACAATAAAATACTATTTTCAAACTTTGTCTTCTTAAAACATCTTATAAATGTATAAGCCATGGTAAAAAAAAACAAAAAAAAAAACGATCACAGTTTTTCAGTTGTGAATATATACATATAAACATGCAATGCATTACCAGTGTACTCTCCTGGGCTACTGTGATCCTCAACCACTTTGTAGCCTAGAAACTTCTGGCTCAGACGGTTTGCATATTGCTGCAGTGGACCGCCTTCATCGACAGCAACAGATCGGCCCCTGTTCCACTGTACTACCCCTTCTATCAGATAAACATGGAAGTACAGGTCATTTGTACTTGTACCTAAAAAAGAAAAAAAAGAGCAGTTAAAAAAACATTTGAATCCAAATTGAGACAATTCACAGAAATAAGACATTATTTGTGAGATATGCATACCTGGAATGAAGTGGTTCAGATGCTGATGGAATGATTCAAGGGATCCTAGACCACGTGCACAGTGGTACAGAGGCAGAAAGAGCCCTCCTCTGGTCACCTCTCTGACCTTCCTGTAAAGCTGTACGCCTGGAGGGTCCTGGATACACAGAAGATGGCATTGTTGGGCTCGCCAGATCTCTTCCATCCTCTCTTGGTCCACCAGTTTGTTGCCCATGAAGTCTGTAGCACCCATGAAGTCTTTCAACAGCTGTTCAATGAGCTGCTTGGTCACCTGAGCCTCACGTGTCTGGTGGCGGCAGTGCCTTAGTAACTCTTTGGCAGTAAGCTTCTCGATTGCTTTGGCATCTTTAGATTGTCGCAGCTCATGTTGCTTGGCTTCTTGCAGTGTTTTTAAATCTCCAGCATCCCACTCAAACATACAGGAGAAGAGCCGTCCCATGAAGGGGCCGTACAGCGGGTGGCTTTCTGAAGTGACGCCTGCTGCGAACCGCTGCATGAACTGCAATGCGTCCAGCCTGACAACCAGTTGGTCCCACTCGTGGAACATGGCTTCCATTTTGCTCTTGCCCGTAGTGGAACAACAGTCCTGGCCCACGTACAGAACCTGCGGAGGAGGTTCTCCGGCTCGCCGGTAACGTTCCATCAAGCCGGAGCACATGGGAAGCAGGCCCTCTCCCTCTGTTTCGGTCAGGACACAGATTAGGACCTGCCCATTCTCATTTCCAACGTTTGTGGCCCACACAGCTGAATTCTGTTTCTTAGTGACCTAAACGTGAATGAAAAGAATTGGTAAATGCTGTAAGATGAATCTCAGTGTTATATGGGTCAATGATGCTCTTTTTATCTGGATCTATTCATTTATTATTTAAAGAAATACTATAAAAACAATTAATACATATAAATTCCAAAAATGTCATGTATATTTTATGATTAATTCTGACATTATGATAAAAATGTCAGGATGATAAAACCTGCCCTGACGCCATGGTTAAGAAAAAGTTTGAAGACTGATTAAACCAAATGAATATTTTAACAAAACTTCTTATTAATATTTATGTGATCCAGCAAAAAAGGAAATAATATCATAGAGAGTGTCCCTGCAGAACCTCATGACTGAGTGTTATGGTCAATGAAGTCTTAAAATATTAGATAATTTGATGCTTTTATAACAAGGAAACGTTACTTCCCAAAACTTAGTGATATACATAACGATGATTTACGAATTAAATGAATTAATAACTATTAACATTGATAGTTTATTATTAATGATTAAGATGTGTATGCTCACATGTATTCAAGGTGTATGTAAAGTATGTTATCCATACTTTGTAATTGATCACATCACATTTTTAGTCATTAAATGTAATTTAGCCTTGAAAATGGTATTTAAAACCACATGAAACCAACATAAATACAAACAGTACATAACATGTGTTTTAAGCTACATTGTAAATAATATTTTATTATGGATATTCAAATTTGGGGACATACATTTTTTAAGAAATGAATACTTGTGTTCAGCAATGATGCATTCCATTGATCAAAATTGACACTAAAGACATGTACATTGTTGCAAAAGATTTCTATATAAAAATGCTGTTCTTATGAAAATTCTATTCATCAAAGTATCCTGAAACAAAATGATCATGGTTTCTTCAAAAATATTAAGCAGCAAAACTGTTTTCAATAATGATAATAAGAAATGTTTCTTGAGCACCAAATCAGCATATTAGAATGATTTCTGAAGGACCATGTGACACTGAAGACTGGAGTGATGACCGCAATTTGAGTAAATGATAATAATATTTCATAATATTACTGTTTTGACTGTATCTTTGATCAAATACATGCAGCCTTTGTGAGCATAAAAGACTTTTTAAAGGGGTGGCAAAACGCATTTTTTCAAAGGCATGATTGTGTTTGTGGGGTGCACTGTAACATGTGTTCATGCTTCGTTTTTAAATAATTGCACTATTTTTCATATACATTTAATCTACACTGCTCTGTCCCTCCTTGTAAAAACGGTCGGATGGTTTCCGGGTTCTATGAAGCCAGTCCCTCAGAAATACGCAATGGGCTCAGATTGTTTAGCTGGCCCAGTGTGTTATGATTCACTAACCGCCCGGTGCACATATTCCGGAAACGTCACGCCCCTTACCTTTACCGGTAGTTTGTGCTTTGGTGTATTATAAATGATGGCATCAATAAAACCAATCGGACCCAGAGAATGTTAGTGAAGATGATGGAGCAGAACCTGTTCAAGAACGGTTGTTAAACGACGTTTCAGAAAGGTTTGTTTTTTGTTGTCTCATTACTTTTTAGATACGCTGTTATTTAATTGTACTAATTATTATAGTATTACAAAAAATAAGCTTCATAAACAAGAATTTCATATAATCGGTCTAACAAATTATACCACAGTCCTCAAAGTGGTTTTTTTTAGTAAAGACTGCGGACCTATAGTGATCGTTTATGACTGTATGCCACCGTTGCTTTTGTATTTTTAGAACGATTGTAGACAAATATCTGTCTGTTTAACCCAAAACGAACACTAAATATTGGCTTTACTACAGTAGCCAAATCAAACACAGAACCATGTTTAGCATGCCTGTAGATAAACAAGCATATAGATAAACAATACATAAAAGCTCTAATCAAAGAATAATTACACTAATTCCAAGTTCGCTGTTGAGATTTTAAAAAAGTTTGTAACGTTAGGTGTTTGTCGGATAACATTAAGTATGAATGAGCATTTAACAACCTGGTTTGCAGAGCCAAACAGCGTTGTCATTTGTTTACTTCCTTGCTACAACGTACAATTAACAGTACCAACTATTACAGGAAAACACATCGACGAAAAATAAATCATATTTACAGGTTGTGGCCCGTAAACAACAGCTTCTGTTCTTAAAGTTGGAACGGCTCGATCTTTCAGCAGCACAAGCCGTTGTGCGAATCCTGCATTGAACTCGCGAAGATTGTGGAAGCTTTCCTCTGTAAAATGTGCAGCACAAAGAGCAAGATTTGGGTAATAATTAACCATTGATCCCTAACTACCGCGACCCTAGAAATTTGAACAAAGTGGACCTGCAATCCGGATGAAAATAACAGCGTTTCGACGACATTGCGGCAACAACAGCCAATTATACCACAACAACTCTTCTCAAACGCAATATAAAATGGCCTCGCCCTTATTCAGTATTCTCGGAGGAGGAGTTTAGTGGGGTTAGTGATGTCAGCAACCCTGGAGAACTGTTGTGTAGTCCCTACCGGCCGTTTGCTGTAGTCCTTAGAAATTGATTTCTTTAAAAGCAAATATCTTCCTTTGCTTTGAACTTTGAGCGCTGTAACTTTGCAGATGTTGTTTATGCTCAAACAGCAACATTACACACTAGCTAAAGTTAGAAAAGTGAAATCGTGTTTTAACCACCCCTTTAAAACTTTTAAATGGTAGTCAGGGTTCGTACCTTTTCCAAGGTCAAATTCAAGCACTTTCAAGGTCCATTTTAAAGCTTTATCCAACACCTTAGACCACCATAAATTACATACCAATACATGGTCAAAATTATTATTTAGTGTTTAAAAAGGATAATGCTATAAATAGCCAAAATTGTGTTTCGTAATAGCAGAAGGATCAGATATTTAAGCAAATCACAAGTTTTATTTTTGTTTAAAAATGTATCACGAAAGTAGACTTTGCTTACTATGTAACCTGCCTGAGTCAATGTGAAAACAATTACCCCAAACAAAATCACTCGACAGGTTCATTTTACTTTCAACTAATTTATTGAAAATATTAAAATGCAAACATTCGTCTTTGAGGTAGACAGCCAATCTGTTTTTATCCGATTTTTTTTAACAATATTGTGCAAATCAAAACAAAGTGACAAAAGTGCTACATGTGCTTTATAAAAATTAGGCCAAAAGTTAAATTTTATGTATATGGTCTTGATGGTTGCCTGATGTGGATTAGAAGACTGGACTGGAGGTGTGGATGTGGATGGTAGAGGGGCTACTCCACCGGCTGCTTCCACTGCACTGTCCCTGCTGGTTGTATGGGTGGATGCCCCCAAAAAATCACTTACTACTGGACCTGGATTCAGATGACTTCGCATCAGGTCTTGATGCTTTTTTCCTAAATAACAACAAAAATAGGAGGGAAATGTTATTTTTTGTATTAATTATGTTTATTCTCAATACAATTATTGAAAATTATAGTTGTCAGTTAACTATGTTGCTCTATAAATCCTGAATTATCAACTTTAAAATGTTTAATCTCTTCATGTCAAAGTAAGACAGCTATGGAGAGTAGCACTGAGTGAGAGGATTTGAGCCAAATGACATGCAGTTGGGTCATTCTGTGTCAAATCAAGACAAAATCCAGGAAAAGAGTTGCTGCACCCTCTTAGATTTTGCTCAAAGTTTATCCTACCCTTGCCTTAATGTCAGTCTTTTCGCACTTTTTATATTGCTTCCCAGATAATGTGATTTTCAACTGAAGTAATTTCAAGGGCTGAAAATATGGATTTGAACAGAATTATTTTACAGGCCTTGGTTTTGGGACACGAATTCCTAGCTAGCAGTTACTAGCGTAAACAAATAGGCGCTAATGTGTACAGTATGCTACTTGAGTTGGCTTACTTGAAAAATCTATGACTTACCTTTCATGTGACTCGAGAGAGCAGACTCGCCCATTGTGAAAAGCTGCACGTCTTTTTTGCAGAGTTTACAAGAGGCACCTTGTGGGGTTTGTCCCCGTTTAATGCATAATTTGTATTTTGCATCTTCCAGCCAACGTTCATTGAAACGACAACCTCCCGGCGTGGTGCAGTTGTGGTTTTATGGTGGTGGAGTCACACATGGAAATAGACTGGCAGATCACAGTCACACATGCACAAGCGAGCACAGCAGGTTTCATTTTAGGCTCTCCAACATTTTATTTCTCCATTTAATAAACAAACTATTCAGTCAGATAGGTATTTGTTGTGAAAGAAATAGTTAAAATTTCAAACATTTATCCAAAATGTAAGCACTTTTCAAACTTTGAAAACACAACATCAAAATTCAAGCATTTTCAAGGATTTCAAGCACCTGTACGAACCCTGGGTAGTGTATGTCATTAACAAAAATACTGCAACAAATGCATAAAGTTTAGTTGTGTCTTCTCACCTTCTTGGTGGAGGCCACCTTCAGGATGGAGCCGTAAATGGAAGTGACCCTGGTCTTCATCTCTCCGAGCCGTGTCAGAGCATCCTTTGCATATACCGTCAACAGCAAGGACGGAGAAGGCACTGGCATCATCTGTGGCACACTGACAGTAACTGCACTGAGGTCTTGAAACTTGTTCAATACAGAGAGGTATTCTGTGGCCTGAGCCATCCACTGCTCCTTATGCCGGACACAAAGGTGCCGGTACATCGCAGTTGCACTCTTCCCTGGTGCCTGACACTGCATCAGTCTAACAAGCTCTTTATCGCAAGACAGCCTTTGAACAAAAGACACACACAAAAATCAAACCCTGAGCATTTAACATATTTACAATGTTTTGATTGTCAAACATCTCAGCCTACCTGTAGGTCAGGACTGCTGGGAATTTCTCACGATGGATGAGATCCAATTGGTCCAGAATGTCTTGCGACCAGCCTGCCATCTTCTTCTTGCAAGAGCAGCACTCCAGGTACTCTGTGACAATGAAATACCACCAGCTCATGTCCAAAACCCTTCGAACGGTGTTGTACAACCCACAAGGCCTCAAATGATTGCCAAGACGACGGCAGTTGGGCTTCGTGCACACTAGCCTGTATGCCCACATGCGACAGGGCAACCAAAGGAACAGCCTGCTAGGAAAGAATGGGTCAGGAAAAGGAGGAGGCTGTGAATACAACAACTGGGGTCCAGGAGGTGACCACCACAGCTGCAGAGGTTCAGTCAGCGTCAAATTCCCAGATGCATCTTGGGTAAAGAGAGCCTTACTGACCCAGAGATGTTGCTCTTTTGGCAGCGTATGCTTCCAACCCTCTGGTAGTAAAAGCTGTGAGAAATGAAGAAAAGAAGTTGAACATGTAAATGTTTTCATTTTTCTTCTTTATGAGGGCCAAAGCTGCCATTTGACTTACTTTTTCAGGAGGATCAGGAAGCTTTTCAACTTCTTGTTGAGCCATTTGTGACGAGGGTTGGAGTTAGGGTTGCTGCCAGGAGGATTGACTGAAAAGATTAAAGAAAAATATATCAGTGATGCAAAGTTTTTTTTGGTTTTTTTTTTACATAATCAGAGAAACTGTAAATAAAGTTTTCGTTTAGCCAGTAAACCAAAACTAAAAACAATGTTTTGATTCGGGGACTTGATCTATTTTTGCGGTTCCAGGTGTCATGTTCTCAGTCATTTAAAAAAAATATATATCATCAATGTAGATTTTCCATATTGCTACACTAGCATAATTTTTGGTCACGATAAAGTGGGTCGGATGCAATGACAGTTAAAATACATAATCAGAAAAGCACTAATTAAACGCTATAATTGACTGTTTCAGACAAATAATTTTAGTAGCCATTATTTTGATGCATCACTAAAAAAAGACGAGGCCCAATGAAAAAGTACTACACATTTACATTTTTGCAGAATTGCAAATAAAATTACTAATATATGAAAATTAAAAACAGTACAAACAACTTCAATGGTACATTACTAATCCATACTATTTTTATCTATTCTAAGGTGTTCAGAAGGCTTCAGGACTGGGCTTTGTGCAGTCAAGTTCTTCAACACCAGACTCAGTAAATAATTTTTACATGAGCCTAGCTTTGTGGAAGGACAAGGACATTGGCATGCACAGAAAAGACCCTCCCTAAACTGTTGGAAGCACAGAATTCTCTGGAATGTCATTGTATGGTGTAGCACTGAGATTTGTTTTTTACTGGAATGGCCAAACCTGATGGTGTCCACATACTTTTGACGATATACTGCCATTTAGTCAGTCTCAAGAACGCATATTAGAGCTAAATAAGACATGTGTAATTATTGTTAGTATAATTTAAAAGTACATGATATGACTAAAAAAAGGACAATACCGTTAGTTAGAGTAACGCTAACGAACCCAGCATGTTGTGTAATGCTAATTCATTCATTAACGAGTCTTGATTGTAAAAAGACTAAACCGTGGACCACTAACGTTAGCTGAAACCCCGTGCATTAATACATCAAATCGCCATGATAATTCGCGCATACGCATCTATTAACAATATGCACGTTTACAAACTCACATGAAACGGGTCATAGTAATCTTACAAGTCTTACCTTGAGGACGCCTAAATCAAAAAGTGACAACGCAAATATATCAGTAACCAGTTCACGTCAAGAACTGTTCAATTTGTTTTCTCAAATAAGAGTGAGCTGTTTTGTTTTCTGTCCCGACAAGTTAACGTATCACTCGAGCACCGTGCTTGTGGACCTCACGTCACGAGCTACGTCACCAATCAGAGACACTGCAAAAAGTGGAGACTTTCCACTCCTATGGGATTGAATGAGGAAAATCGTAGCGCTCAAAATTTAGTCCCGTCCTGCAGCTTAAAGTGCCAATCGCATTTTGATAAAGGACTAAAAGTCCCGCCTTCCAGTTAAAAGAGCCAATCGCTATTTTTTTAGAGTGGCTCGCTCGTTTGTTTACTCTTTACTGCGCATGCGCATTCGACCAGATTGAAATGCACTGTTGCAGTCAGATGTTATTATTACTGATTGCAAATGGTATTTAACATTGAATTGCAGTATCGGGGGATTTCAGCTTTTTTCCAAATTAAAATAGGTGGGAGCTGTACTTGAACGTCTGTTGAGTCACCATTGTTGTTTATTCAGCAAGGCAGGAAAGGATCACAATATTTATGGGTCCGTGACCAAAAAACATTATTTACCCGGTAAACAAATTACCTGATGAACACAAAAGCAAAAACAAATCCAGTAGTTTATTTAAGGGCAACTTCCATTCACTTGTTTTCAAGCCATTGACTGTAAAAAAAAAATACAAAAAATAGGTTCGAGCGAAGCGGCCTCTTGTCTTCCTGTGTAAGGAGATATATTTTTAAGCATATGGGCTCTCCCTACAGGACTGACTTTGCGTTCGCAGAATCAAAGTTCAATTTCCTCAGCTGCTGTTCTGAATACATTTGTAGAAGGGTCATTCCTGGAAATTTATGAATATTTCAGTCCCCCAGACTTTTTAATAGTGGTTCACAAAAACGAAATGTTAAAAGCTTTTCAAAATACTTTGGTATGTCTTTTATAATGAATAATTTGGTTTTTTTTGCATATAATTTTTTTTTATCTTAAAATCATTTATTTCTATTGTACACCAAGCATTTTGTCATGTCCCCGGCACTTCACTGAATTTGTAATTGGAAAATATTCAACAAAAGGTGCAGGGTCTTTATATTGGGAAATGCTTATTTTGTGTTACTTTCTTGTGAAAAATTAAAGTGACGAGTGACCTAGAATATCACAGAAAGCTACATCTCTGCAATATATACTTTTGAGCATATTGCCTTTGTTTTAATATACTACTTTAATACTAAATGATACAATAGTATATTGTGCATTTTTTCTCATGAGAATAATAAACAATGTCCACAAACATCTATTTCGCAGGCTTATGAAAGTTTTTTTCTTGTTACTGGGACTGATACTGTAATTTTCCCTGTTTTGCTGATAATTCATTTTATAATGCATTTTAGTGTTATTTGCTCTTATGCACAGTAGTTGGCGATATTTATCTATGGCGTCTTGCCTGTAAAACTAGAAGAAAATAAGCCGCCGCCCATTAGATGCGTCAGAGGCGTGACGCTTGTGATTTTCTAGAAATCAGAGAAATGTGGATTTTGTCTAGGTAATTTTATCATCACGCACCTTGATTTGTCTATGAAATGAAATAAGGTATAAGCTTATTGCATCACATATTTCTCTGAAGCAGATCTGAGGTAAGGCGATCCCATGATTCAGAACAAAACACGGGCACTGCCCAAATGATCAGCTGGAGATTGTGCTTGACAGATCGTTTGCGATTAAAGCACTCTTTGACGCAAAACAGAGTGTATAAATAGGAACGAATTGCAAGTAACGTAGCAGGCTTTTGTGTTAACCAGGCGTATGTTTTTATTCTAGCGATATCCGATTCGTGAATCAATCATTCTTTAAATCGGATCTTTTTGATGCTTGGTTGAATCGTTTGTAACACATTCCTTTATGTATTGTTGTCTTGTTTTTTACCTGGACTCTGGGACTTGCATAAAGTGATGATCATGATGATGATGATGATGATGAGCCGATTTCTGTTTTCTAAAAGCATCGTAAGCATTCCAAAATCATACTTGGGATGCTTGGAAATGCATCCCTGAGCGAGTTGTTCACGAATCGAACTGAATCATTCTGAGTCATTTATTGGGTCAATGATTCGTTGAATCATTTGATATTAGTGTTTCTAGTAGAAATGTTTACCCGAATCCAAAAGAACCGATTCTGTCCGAAAAGAACTGAATCGCGGAAATAAGTAGAATTTGTCATCACTACTTCCCATAACGCCCAGTAAACTAACTTGATTGTCTGCATTGTGAGATTAGTTAGGCGTGACTGAATCCAGCAATTACAGATAATTACACTATATGCTCAAATGAGGAAAAACAAAAGTGTCTCTGAGATACATATTGTGTCAGTTGCCAGAAATAGCTTGAATGCCTCGTACGTTTTCTAAAAAAATACATATATTTTTTAGGCACATGAAGGCACATTTGTTTTGTAATCATATAAAACACTCCATTAATGTCAAACAACAATCGAATCAATCAATGGGAGTAAATTATAATGCTATACCCATTAAATTACTTTAACATCAAATACAAAAGTATTTGAAATAATGCAAGATATCATAACACCAAACAATCTGCTAGAATACAGTTTTCATAATTAGTCACTATGTAGATCTTTACTGTCAGACCAAAAAACGCAAACTTCTGAGGAAAAAACTACCCACCACAACAACAAAATCTATGCTGACTCAGCATAAATTTTGTTGTTGTGGTGGGTAGTTTTTTCCTCAGAAGTTTACGTTTTTTGGTCTAAAATCTAAAAATCTCCCAAACTTCAATTTTATGTGGTCTTTAACTGTTTCTTGTCCAATGTTATTTGGTCTTTGTCTCCCTCTCTCTCTGTTTGCAGTTGCTCTCTGTCCCAGGAAGAGTGAGCGGAGAGCGGCTTGCACTATGAGCGGGGCAGCGCTGGGAATAGAGATTGTGGTTGTCTTTTTCCTAGCTCTTTTTCTCCTGCATCGCTATGGCGACTTTAAGAAGCAGCAGCGCATGGTTCTCTTTGGCACACTGCTGGCTTGGTATTTGTGCTTTCTCATCGTCTTCATTCTTCCCCTAGATGTCAGCACGGTTAGTGTGGCTCCCGCTCTATAAATGTGTCCAGCACTGTTAATTCCTGATGCAACTCAGACAACTTGTGCAATTGATTTTCAGACAATCTACAAGCAGTGTTTAATTGATCAGGAAGCACATGCCCAGACGCCCTCTGTGAGCCCTGTTCTTTCAAACCAGACGACTCCAAATACCTCTGTCTCACCCAGTAAAAGGTAAATTCAACAGCAAATAAAGTATTCAGTTAGACCTATTCTGATTGTACTGTTATTCTGCATGTTTGTGAACACACATTTTGTCCCTTTTCCCTAAGTACTGAACATGTGTGCTATAAACCATGGAGCTACATTCCAGATGGCATCATGCCAGTGTTCTGGAGGGTTGTTTATTGGACCTCACAGTGTCTTACTTGGTGAGAAAGCTTTGCCCTTTTTAAACTTGATAATGGCATCTTAAATCTTCCTGATAATTATGTGTCACTGTTACTTCTCAAATCAGTCTATTGTAGTGCTGCAAAAGTTACTGAAATGAAAACAAAATTGCTATTTAGTGAAGTGCTGTTTTTAGATTGCAAAGGCTTAATTAAATAAATACATGCACTGCATGTTTCAGAGTGTAGTGCCACTCATATTAATTTACACACAATCAGCTCATGATCCACTCTTTTTAGTGTCTCAGAGAACGGCTTGCTTTGCAGTAAATGCTGCTCCCCGCAAACTCATATCTGCATCTGCTTGGGAGCAGACATTTGGGAATGCAACATTGCACCAACCCTTTTCCCAACGTGTCAAAAAAAGTGAGATACTTTAAGGGCTCACCCTTAAAGTATAGTTCACCCTCATGTCGTTCCAAACCCGCAAGGCTTTCGTTCCTTTTCGAAACACAAATAAAGATATAACTACTATTACTTTAACGCTTCAAAAAATTCATAAAGAGATCGTAAATTTAATCTATATGAATTTAGCGGTTTAGTACAAATTTTCTGAAGAGACATGATCGCTTTATTTGATGACCAGATCTTTTATTCACTTATAAACATTCACCACACATCAGTTGTGGTAATCGGAAGCTCAAGCATGTTCGCTTGACATGCGAGAACCAATTAGGTCCGTTCTCGTGTTACGCAGCACGTTTGAGCTTCCGCAAGAACCAATGAGATTTGTTTTCGCAAAGCAAGTGTGGTTGAGCTTCTGTTTATGTTCGCTGATAAATTTTTGTTAATAAAAGCCTAAATTCATTATATAAAATGATCGTGTCTCTTCCGAAAATATGGGCTTTTGAGGCCTCAATGGTTTCAATGGAGGGACTGAAATCTCTCATATTTCATTAAAAATGTCTTCATATGTGTTACAAAGATGAACAAAAGTCTTACCTTACGGGTTTAGAACGACATGAGGGTGAGTAACTAATGACATTATTTTAATTTTGGGGGGAAATAACCCTTTGAGACAATTATAAATAAGAGTATTGTAATTTTACAGTTGTACTGTAAAATAAATTATTATTTTTCTTAAATTACATTTTTTTTACAGTGAAATATAATAATAATAGTTATGTTTATTATTTTGTTAAATGTTTTAGTAATAATAATAGTCATTTATATATAATTATAAAATTTGTGTGCAGCCTTAGTCTATTGTGTGGTTTAAACCAGGGGTTTTAAAAAGTTTTGATGCCATGGACTCCAAAATATGATATGATAATATGATGCCAATGCGAATGATGCCCTTCCCAAACAATAATACTTTCATGTATAAAGACCTATTTTTACTAAGGGGGTAATAGTAATTGTGATAACAGAAAGGATGGCTTTTAAATTTGCTGTTTTAACTGGTTTATATTGTATTAGAGCCAAATTTTAATTATTATTTGAAAATATTATTTGTAAATTTCAGGGTTTTTTTCTTCTAAATTTATTTGCATAGCCCTATTCCATAGTTTCATAACTATGCTGTATTATGTCTGCTCATGAATGTGCTAACTGTAAATAAAAGTGATTAATAATGGTGTTTTCTCTTCTAAGGCTTCTTCTGCCATTCATGCAGTCATATGCCCGCTCTGGAGGATTCTCCATTACTGGAAAGATCAAGACAGCCCTGATTGAGAATGCAATCTACTATGGCACATACCTTTTCATCTTCGGCTCTCTTCTCATCTATGTGGCTGTGCATCCTCAGTGGCACCTCTCCTGGTCTGTAAACCAACCCAGAAAATTCTTCAGTTGTCATCGCAATGTTCTGTTCATACTGACTCTTCTTTTCTGTATGACTTCACCAGGTATGAGCTGCAAACCATCGGCATCACTGCGGCCAACACTTGGGGTCTGTTTCTTCTAGTGTTGCTGTTGGGCTACGGCCTGGTCGAGATCCCCCGCTCGTACTGGGAGTCCTCACGCCAGGGTCACCTTCTCATCAAGACTTACTTCAAAGCAGCCAAGCTCATGACAGAGAAGGCAGATTCAGAGGAGAACCTAGAAGATGTCATGGAGGTGAAAGCCATGTGTGTTTATACACTGTAAATAAACATCTGTTTACAATATATAAGTCCGGACCAGCTGGTCTTTGAAAGGTTATGTCAGGTCTGAGTCCATTCAGCCAATATTGTGTCTTGTATTTTTATCATAGGAAGTTAGAAAAATCAATGAATCGATCAAATATAATCATCCATTAAGGAAGAACGTAGACACCATTCTCCGAAAGGTGAGAGGACGACAGTGCATTTTTATGTATGTGATTGAAGTAACCGTGCCACTCTTTTTAGTTTAAACCTGCTTTTTTTTTAGTGCCCAGTTGAATATCAGGAGAAAATGGGCAGGAACATGGATGACTATGAGGATTTTGATGATAAACAAAACGCATATCCCTCTGAAAGAAGCCTTTCGAAACTACACAAGCAGGTACCGCTCAGGTATTCGCTCTGTGTTTTCTGAATTTTGATCGAGGATAATACTGACAGCTGGTTTCTCAGGTGATCTACGCAGTGCAGCGACACAATCGCACAAGAGTTCAGTGGCAGATATTGCTGGAACAGGCTTTACATCTCGAGGACGTTGCCAAGAACGAAACCAGCACCTCTCGGCAGTTCGTTCACAGCTTTGCCCCTCCAGAACCTGTAGGCTGGTTCAGGCGCTATATTTATACTCCCACAGTAGGTAGGTAATAGATCTAGATAAACAAGTGTCACGTTTGACGCTGCTTTTACTGTCCTTTGTTTCCTTCATCAGAGTGGTACTGGGAGTGTTTGCTGAAGCAGTGGTTTTACCGTATACTGGCTGTGGTTCTGTCACTCTTTTCGGTGGCTGTGGTTTGGTCTGAGTGCACTTTCTTCAGTACTCGTCCCGTTCTGTCACTCTTTGCTGTGTTTATCCAGCTTGCTGAGAGAGATTACAACTACCTGTACATTGAGGTGAGTCTGCTTGACCTCTGTTATGTAAGAAAAGAGAATAGTCAAGTCAATGTATTTGTATAACTTTTTTCACAATACACATTGTTTCTAAGCAACTTTAGAGAAAATAAAGATGTTAATATTTATAAAATTTTACATATCTTCATGCCTTAAGTAACATTTAGCAGATTAGAGGTGGGCGATAATATAGTAAATGGATAAAAATATAGATGGGAGAAGTAACGTCAATAGACTCAATTATGTACGTCACCCTTCAATAGTTTGAGGTTGGTAAGATTTAATATATTTTTTTATAAAAGTCTCTTATGCTTACCAAGGCTGTGTTTATTTGATCAACAATACAGTAAAATTACAATTTAAATTATTTTTAGATGTTTTTATTTTAATATATTTTAAAATGCAATTTATTACTGTGATGGCAAAACTTAATTTTCAGCATCATTACTCCAATCTTCAGTGTCACATGATCCTTCAGAAATCATTCTAATATGCTGATTTGGTGCTTTGAAACATTATTATCAATGTTGAAAACAGTTGTTTAATGTTCCGCTTAATATTTTATTGAAACAAGTTGTTTTCTTTCAGTATTTTATATTTATTTTTCAGCATTTTTTTGAAATAGAAATCTTATGTAACATAATAAAAGTCTTTACTGACATTTTTGATCAATTTAATGCATCCCTCTGAATAAAAGTATTAATTTCTTTCAAAGGTTTTAATTGTATAATTATTTAAAATAAATTTTATATATATATATATATATATATATAATGTAGACTTTTTTGTATTAGAAAGTAAATGTAAAGAGTTTGAACTTTTCTTCTTAAGTAAAATAGTTTATTTTTTTACTAATTTTATTCACTTTGTGTCAATGTTGCCGACTCCTGCAATACACCAAAAGTAAGAGTTTACTGACAGTCTGACCTGGTGAGATTAGCTGAAACTTAAGCTATTATTGTCATTTTTGGCCTGTAGATGGCGTGCTTCATTACAATCTTTTTCCTCTGCACCTGCGTCTACTCCACTGTGTTTCGCATCCGAGTCTTCAACTACTACTACCTGGCCTCTCATCACCAAACCGATGCCTACAGCCTGCAGTTCAGTGGCATGTATGTTTTGCATAGCAGTATTGGGTGTATTAAACTTGTATTGTCAGTAAACTCTGCCATTAGTCTTTTTCTGATAAAGCACAAAGCATGTGTGTTGTTTACTAGGCTTTTTTGCCGCTTGACTCCACCACTTTGTCTAAACTTCCTGGGACTGATTCACATGGATTCTGCCATATCCCACCAAGCAAAGGAGCAGACGGCATACACCTCTGTAAGTCTTTTACCATTATGTGAAATTTAGAGAACAAGGCTTCAATGGCCCAGAATGCCCTTTTTGAATGTACTATTAAGCATTAAATGAACCTTCTCTAATGTTGTAGATCATGGGTTCCATGAGGGTCCTGTCCTTCATTGCCAATGGCTTCTACATATATTACCCCATGCTGATCGTCATTCTTTGTATTGCTACATTCTTCAGGTGTGTCTAATATTATCTATGAATTATCAGACAGAATTTCATGTGTGATGGGTATTACGTGTCAGATGTTATGTTGTAGTTTCTGACTAACTGAAAACAAATTTTTTTCACTTTCTGTCCAGTCTTGGGACACGTTGTCTGAACCTCCTGGGTTTCCAGCAGTTCATAGGAGAGAACGAATTGACTTCTGACCTCATAGATGAAGGCAAAGAACTCCTGCGCAGAGGTCAATAGTATATACAGTACACAGTAAATATAAAATGCAAGTTTGGTGTGAGTAAAATGTTTTTGAAAGAAGTCGCTTTTACTTAACAAGGCTGCATTTATTTGATCAAATTAAACAGCAATATTATGAAATATTCCAATTTAAAATATCTGTTTTCGATTTCAATATATTTTAAAATATAAACCATTCATGTAATCGCAAAGTTGCTTTTTTCAACTGCCATTACTTCAGTCCCAGTTGGTATTAGAGATTATTCTAATATGCTGACTTGCTGCTCAATTATTGTTAGTTCTCAAAAAACATTGCAGAAAAAAAGTATTCGCTTCTTGGAAAAAAATACTGACCTCAAACTTTTGAACAGTAAGCTTCAATAAGCACTATATATATATATATATATTAGATCACCTGTCATAATAAAGAGAAAACAAATATTTTAGGAATCTGTCAAAAAGTTATTAAAACTAGTTTTTTATTGTAATTTATTAGGCAAACAACAAACTGAAACAACTAAATAGTCTTTATTCACACATAATAACTAAAAAACTTAATATTTTGAATGCCTTCCTTTGGCCTTGAAAAAATCTTGCATTCTTACTGGCATTGTTTTTATGTACAATACTTTCCCACAATCTCTGTTGTTTTGCCATCCAAATAGTTTCTAGTTGTTCCCAAAGAATTTCTTTTGATAAAACTATTGTGCGATCTATCTTTGAATCCACTAAATCCCAAATTTGTTCAATAGGATTCAAGTCCGGACTTTGACTTGACCTTATATATATATATATATATATATATATATATATATATATATATACTACTGTTCAAAAGTTATTTCTTAAAGGTGCAATGTGTAAAAAATTTGAGTATCTATTAACAGAAATGCAATATGACATCCATAACTATGTTGTCAGTGGTGTATAAAGAACTTACTTAATAAACCGTAATGTTTTTACTACCTTAGAATGAGGCATTTATATCGACATAGGCGCGGGAATCCCCTTCTATGAAGGTCGACATATTGTGACGTCATGTTTCTACCATAGCCGACAGCGAACAAACAGCGTTACAGAGCGCGTTTCGTCACTACCTTGAAAGAGAAGCAGCAGAAAGCTAGAAGCTAGCCATACACACCGTGAGTAGTGACTTTTCCCTTGTCAGTGGTGTAAAATATGTAGTTGGATTGTTTCATGTAACTTAGTTCTTCTCCCTCGCTGTGTTATGGCTTTGCTATGTGGGGATAAATGTGCTGCACGTTCGTGAGACAGCAGATTAGTACTCTTGTCATTGACCGTAAAACAGTAACGTTACAGGAATCTCCAACCTGTCGATCTTGGAAGCATTTTAAGTCGATCGCGAAGAGTTTTCAAAATCAGAGAAAAAAAGCCTATTGTGTGTAGTAAATGGTGTCTAGGGGATGCGGAGGCGCGCGCGCTGTACAATCATGCCATTTTTGCCGCACGCACCTTTGGGCTCATGCGGACGCGTCAAGTTTAAACAAGGCTTTACGCTTTAACCAGCTCAGCCATGGTAACAGCTCATATTGAGCCAGCTAAACTTTTACTTTCCTGTTAGAAACAATATATAGTTGCATAGTTTCATGTGGTTCTTCTCCCTCGCTGTATTATGGGTTTTCTATGTGGGGGGAAATGTGGTGGTTACGTTTGTGAGACAATCAGCTGATTACTATTATTATATTATATATTAAGACCCTTTATCCTCACCTGACTATGGCTTTGTAAACTTTATCCATGATGTGGTTTATAATGGACTGTGGTACAGAAACAGTGACAATGTTACACACTCTTGGCTTACTCTGGCTATTATCTGCTGTCTCAGACGACGATATGTTTGTCCAGTTTCAGGCACGGTAGCTTCTTCGAAAGGGAGGGGTGTGCAGTGGGCTGAGCCCTCAGTGCAACTCGCAGCCAAACCGCTAGATGTCGCTAAAAATCACACACTGCACCTTTAAGATTTTATAAAGAAATTCACACAAGCCCAATTTATTTTGATCTACAAAACTAATTTCAAACAAACACAAAACAAAACTATGATCAAATGCTTTTTAAAATGAGAAAGATGTAATTTGAAGCGGATCTAAATGTTCGACCGATAGTTTAAAAACAAAGTGAAATGGTCTCCTGTGGTTGCTATGGTTAGATGTAAACAGAAATAAATGGTGATTCAAACAGAAATCACTTTTCCTCATTGCTACAGCTCTACTATCTGCAGTTGTGAAAACCTCAGTGCGTCAGAGGGGTAGTTACCACTGACACAAACATTGAAAGTTAAAACGGTGAACGGTCCCATCTGACATTAATCAAGCAAATGTATGTGACTTATTTTCTGTCTTTTGCATAGAAAGAAGAAAACGGCAAAGAATAGAAGATGGGGAAAACAGACGAAGAGTAAGATTATTTCTATAATTCATTCTGCGTCTGATTATTCCAGTGTGTAAATATATGTTTCCCTGTGACAGGAATGGAGAGAGCGTTATGTTCAGCGAGATGATATCGCTGCCAGAAACCGAACCTCCATGTCTGAGATGAAGGAAACCAACTACGGCGAAACCCTAAATTCAACCACAAACCGACGTATGTTTAATGCCCAATAAGACATGTGTCCTGTAGTATTCTTATATAGTGTTTGTTATTAAGTGAATTCCAAAAAGAAGCAGGAATTTGAATGTCATTCTTTTTTTTTTCCGCAGAGGCCAAGTACACACGTAGCAGCAACCAGTCAGGGCGAGACAGCATTGAGTTGTTGCAAGACGCTGAGCCATTGGACTTCAATGCTGAGACACTTACTGATGACCCTTTGCAATCTGACCCTGGCAGGTTAGATCGAGTTTTATTGAGGGCTGTGGGTATGACAGAATTTTGTTGGCCAACCCAGAATTTAGCATCACCCTAGTTCCCCTTTTCAATTTTGGCTTTTGGATTATTGCCAAAAATAAACAAAAGTTTATGATTCTCACACATTTTGTTTATCATGATAATCTTCACAAATAAGCCTCAATGCAATCGCAGATGTAAAAAGCTAAACATAGGCTATAAACTACAGCACGGTCTTCACTAAGCTTCTGACAACTCTTTCTCCAAACATTTTCCCTGAAAGTTTGAGTTAAAAACACAGAAGGCTGTAAAAGTGGACTAGTGAGTAGATGAGTTTTCCTGTTCTGTGTGTCGATATTCAGTGGTCCTTTGTGGTTCCATTTAGCTGCTTGTTAGCAAGTAAATGCTTAAAAAAATCACAAGGCATTATTACTGAGATATTTTATGTCGTAGAATAAAACATAAAAATATCTTGAGCTTGTGTTAACCACAGACACTTTTTCAGGTGTTAACCAAAAACCCATTCAAGAAACCCATTGACTTTGGGGATGATGGAACCTGCAGCAATCTATTGTCACAAGGTTTATCTTGTGTGCTCACATGTCTGTTTGTCTGTTTCTTTCTCCCACAGACATGCCGGTGGAAGGTACCTCTCAATGTCGTCTTCTCGAAGCCGAATATTTGATGATGTATAATGTCTCTTTTTGGTCAAAAAAACTGTCTTGGGGAAATAAGATGAAGTTTACCTCTAAAAACACTCATCTCTACAGGTGTGGTTTGTTCCTCTCTTTTCAAACATCTTCAACTTCCTGTATCCTGTAATGCAGTGTAGTTATCTGCATGCGTCCTGATAAACTCGCCGCCACATAGAGAAATGCACACATTAATTTTGAAGTGCCAGGCATTCAGACTGCTGCATGTGACGAATGGGATTTTTTGTTGTTGTTGCTCAGTTTCTTTAATCCATTTCAAGAAATGAGTCAAAGTTAATGTAAAGTTGAACAGTCGAAGCACTGAGCCATGAAAGGTACTACAGATTTAGCTGTTTCTCATCTCATATATATATATATGTATATATAAATTTAATTAAGTCCTGGTGTAATTTAGTTTTAAGTATTTTTTCCATTGTTTCTATTCTTTTATATATTTATGGTACATAAAGTTGTATAATTTATGTCTTTTGATTTTAGATGCATAACCTTGTGCTTTTCTTGTTTCACATGACTGTTATTATTTGTTATTATTACCTTGCACATCTCATTTATAATGAGGTTACCTTTGTTACCTTATTTTAGCACTAGTCTTGTGGATGAATGTCAGATTGACCATTTGTAATTAGCATTGTCATTTTTGTCACTTAATCAGAATAGGCAAAACTGTTGAAATAGGTTTAAGGACGCAATCTGATTTAAAAAATGGGGTTACAACATGTACTTGTGGGCTGGTTTTCCAGACTTATAAGCATCACTTTATCACAAGTGCAGTTTTCTTATAGAAAACAGACTTTCAGTAAACAAATGTGTTGAAGGAATCTGGTTAGCAACATAAGCTCATAAAATAAGACTAGAGAGTCAGTGCATGGCAAGATTTGAGGAAATCACATGTTTTTTTTTTTAAATACATGAAATTCTCCTTGTGCATAGGGTCATCAAGCATATCAAATGTTGAATGATATGAGATTCTACTGCATATGCTGAGGAGTCTTATTCTTTTTTCTCACAGGAAGTACAGTAGCAGCTCTAACTAGTGTTAAATTTCACTGTAAACATTTGTCTATTCTCTCCACAAATGTTTAGCATCATGGTTTAATCTCAGATTAATGGATTTTCCTAATAAATGTAGCCCTTTAGGTTTGAATAAATAAGAAGGGCATTGTTTTTTTGTTTCATTCATACCCTTTGGTTTACAGCTAAATTTATTCACATTTACTGTGTATTTATGAAGATATTAATTATGTTGCCAATGAGGTGTAATCTTTGTATGGTCATTGGTCAGTCCTCAAGTAACGTTAGTGTGATGATGAAGGCTGAAACTGGAATCTGATGCTGGAATCTGTTTATTTGTATATTTGCTGTAAGTGAATTGTGGTACATTCCAAATGGACACATACTTAATGTAATCTTGCAGTTATCAATAAATTATTGATTAAGTCATATTTGGTTCTATGCCAATATTTTAAAGTTCATGATTGTCTTTTAATTAACTTTTCTATAACGAAATCTGTTGTGTGAGTCTTTAAACGGGAAGGTACTTTAACAAAAATATGTTTTATTACTCTCGAGCAAGACTTCGGCTTGAGGTATCTGCAGTAGTCATATCCGTAGTTATTTCATATTCAAAATGATGTTTCGCGTTGTTTTTGTACCCTTTGCCTGTTAAACAGCAAGCACTAAACTTGAACAACAGCGGAAGGTCAAACATTACGATCTAATCGCGTAATCAACACCTGTATCAAGACTTACCAATCAAATGCAAGAACTCGTCTCCGTGGAAACGACGAACGCTAATAAACAGGAAAGACCAAAGCAGCGCTACGGAAATCCAGGTGGTTTTAGCACATTAATCATCGTTTTGTTTCACTTCTCTATGTGAGTATGCTTCGAATAGAGTATTAAGAATGAATAAAGTCATGATGTACTGTTTTCTGTATTACAGTGTATTTTAAGAGCATGTTGTTTCCTTACTGCGATACAATACAGTTTAGTATTACTCATAGACTACTAAACGGTGTAACAAGTTACTAAAGCTGAATTTATTGTATTATAATATAATTGTATATTATTATAATTACAATGCATGCAGTTTTTATGAGGGATATTCAGAGACTATATGAAATACACACACACACACACACACACACAGTCCATTATGCATCAACTACTTTCATAAAGGTTCCAACAAGGGGTCAGCTCTGCAATAGAAGAACCTTTATTTTTTTAAGAGTGCACCCACATAAGCCTAAAAATCAGTCTTGTCACCTTCAGATCAGATAGGTGTAGGATGGCAGGTACATCGAGGCATGACCGAGAGATGACAATCAATGCCAAGAAGCAGCTGGCAGATTGCTCAGACCCCATTGAACGACTAAGGCTGCAGTGTTTGGCACGAGGGTCCGCAGGCATCAAGGGACTGGGCAGGTACAATGTGCATGAGGTGTGTTTCTTCATATAGACTGAAGTGCATATATCTGACTACAGTTTGATGTTAACAGGACTTTTAGGATCATGGATGATGACAATAGTCGCACACTGGACATGAAGGAGTTCCTGAAAGGCCTGAGTGACTACGGTGTGCTCATCGAGAAAGAAGACGCTATAAAACTTTTCCAGCACTTTGACAGGGACGGCAGTGGATATATTGACTTTGATGAGTTTCTTATGACTCTGAGGGTAAACGCATTGAACTATGTGTTTTTAGTTGACTGGTGCAATGTCAGTTATGCTTATGTTATTATTTTCATTCCTGTGATTGCAGCCAGCCATGTCTAACGCCAGAAAGGAGGTGGTGTTACAGGCATTCAAAAAGTTGGATAAGACCGGAGATGGTGTGATTACAATAGAGGATCTGAGAGGAGTATACAGTGCCAAACATCACCCCAAATATCAAAACGGTGAGTGGACCGAAGACCAAGTATTCCGCAAATTCTTGGACAGTTTTGACTCTCCGGATGACAAGGATGGGAAGGTATGAAGATGCTGAAAATACAGTTGTCTCATCTAAAACATAGTAATGTATTAATATTTAACAGACCTATCTTTTAGAATAAAATTGCTTTGTCTTTTGTTTTAAGCACCACCTAGTTCAATCGGTGGCGTCATTTCTGCAGTGTTTTCTTTGATCATGCTATATGTCTCCATACATCAGGTCACAAAAGAGGAGTTTTTGAACTACTACTCCGGCGTGAGCGCATCCATTGACACAGATATCTACTTTATAGTAATGATGAAAAATGCATGGAAGCTTGACTAAACTTTTGTGGCATCTATTTTAGGGTAAAGAACAAAGATGGTCAACCTTAAGCAGAAAAATTTCTTGACCCTGTCAAACATGTTCATTGCAAACAAAAGTCTGGATATATATGATATGTTAAGATGAATTAGATATATAAGATGTTGATAAATGTTTGGCAACAGTTATTCTTACCCTAATTGATGGAGTGTGTAGCTTTTCATTTTTTAAACAACCATGTAGGAAGACACATCATGGCCATATTTCAGGATGACAAAGCCAAGATTCATCAGGTTCATATTGTGAAAGAATGGTCAGGAGGGAGAATGAAGAATAATTTTCACACATGAATTGGCACCTTTGACTCCAGACCTTAAATTCATTGGAAGTCTTTTGGTGTCAGGGTTGTGGGTGAGGCCAAGGGATGAAGCGAGGACTCAATTGCAGGAAAAACAGGCTTTATTAATAATAATTTTTAAAAAAACTACCCCAAGGAGGAAGACTTGACTTGACTTACACAGCAGGGAAACACATGGTGTACATACGACGACAAACCACCACAGAACTGAAAACATAAGGAGAATAGGGAGAGCAAACACAGCAGGTAACGAGGGAGGACAGGTGGGGCAAATGAATCAATAATCAGGTAACCATAATCAAGTGCTGCATCCCAATTCGCCTACTTATACTACGCCCTAAAAGTATGTACTCTTTTTGTGAAGAAAAAGTACATACTTTTGAGTGTGTAGCTAGAGAGTAGCTAAGCTTTGGGACATACTATAACGTCATCTCTAATGGACAGCTCTGTCGCGTGCTGCGTGCATCCTGTCACCGTAAACTGCCCTGTCAATCATCTCATCACAGTTAAAATCCTCAATTCAATCTAATTTGATTTCCTACTGTTTCGGAGAGCACATTCATCATACTCTCGTGTTTGCAATTTGAATATAATGATGCATTTAAAAGGTAATGGCTAAACGTATCTTTACAAAAGTTCACAAGGCTGCAGATGCAATATAATGTGGACAACACTGAATACATTCATTTTCGTCAGGTTAGATACTGATAATTAATCACCCAAACCAATTTATCTAAACCTCTCTACATAACCGCGGGACTCGCGCGTCCTCCATGTCTGTAGTTTTTTAACACTTTTCACTCGTGTTTGTAGTTCTAACCGAATCCTCGCATAGACAGTAAAAGAAATGGACAGAGCGACCCCGTTGATTTCAACGGAGAGAGTTGAAGCCAAACATGGGTACTCACTTCCTGATAGCCAAGCGTTCTGCGCAGGCTCAAACTGAGCTTGATGACGTAGATGTCACGTGAGCAACCTGACTGGGAGTTGTAAATCTTCTAGTAGCTGTGCCAAGACAAATCTTAATCACCCGTAGACAGTCACCCAACCGCGACCTGCAGCAACTTTTGGTAAGTATTCTGATTAATTATTTTGTCTCGTTGCTTTTATGGACTATATCTATGCCATGGGCTGACTTTAGACAGTAAAAGATTGCCTGCGAGCTTCTCCTCCTGTCTATACGGTAATGTCTCTATTGTGCGACATAAAGTCGCGTGGTTATGACGCATTTTTTAGCCTATTTTTACAAGAATGGCTTCTACGGGGCCATAACGTAAGATACAAAGTAATGGAGCCTTTTATACATTGTCGTGTTTCTTTAGAAATAAATAATGGACAAATGGAGTCTTTGGACGCCTCAGATGTAAAGTTATTCGCTGTCAAAGTGACGCCAAAATGAATGGGAGTCAATGGGATGCTAACAGCAGGTGATAGCCAGCTACAATGGCGGCCCCCGGAGGCAGCTTCAACTTCCGGCTGATGGATTACCCCCTTGAATCCTCGTCCAACGCGCGATGGGTTGTGGGCAATATCAGCCGTTAGAGTAAAGGGGGTAATCCATCAGCCGGAAGTTGAAGCCTCGCGGGAGCCGCCATTGTAGCAGAACTTCACCTGCTGTTAGCATTCCATTGACTCCCATTCATTTTGGAGTCACTTTGACAGCGAATAACTTTACATCTGAGGCGCCCAAAGACTTCATTTGTCCATAATATATTTATAAATAAACACGACAATGTATAAAAGGCTCCATTACTTTGTATCTTACGTTATGGCCCCGTAGAAGCCGTTTTTGTTAAAAACAGGCTAACGATTGCGTCATAACCACGCGACTTTTTGTCGCACAATAGAGATATTACCGTATAGACAGGAGGAGAAGCTCGCAGGCAATCGGGGGGACGTCCTGTCAAGGGAGAAGCCCATAGATAATGAGTCCATAAAAGCAACTGGACAAAACATTTCAACAACGTTTTTGGGGAATTGGAAATAATTCGGTATGTGGCAAGTGAATACAAATGAAGTGATTAACGTTGGCAATTTTCACGCACAGCTACTAGAAGATTTACGTCTGTCAGACAGGTTGCTCACGTCATCAAGCTTAGTTTGAGTCGGTTTGAGTCTGCGCGTCAGGAACGGAAGTGCTAAAAAATCGCTAAAAATGGGCTTCAACTGTCTCAACTGAGTTCCAATGAGATGGCTCTGTCCACTTCTTATACTGTCTATGGTTAGAGTGTGCATCGATCTACACTTCGGATTTTGACCGGAAATAGTAGACCATCCGGGTATCTTTGAAACACTCATTTCAACATACTACGATTTGGGACGTAGCCTGCTAATTCTATTTTCGAATACTATTTAGGACGGATAGTATGCGAATTGGGACGCAGCAAAGGTCTTGTATGACTCATAAATCTTGGCTTTGTCATCCTGGAATATGGCCATGATGTGTATTCCTACATGGTTGTTTAAGAAATGAAAAGCTACAAACTCCACATATACTGTATATGAACCAGAGGTTAAAAGTAACAGGCACAGTTTTGACAGGGTCGAGTCTAAAATAAGTGGCAAGTTTACTTTTGGTTTCGTACAACTATTAACTTTGGGGTTTTGGGAATCCACCTCTTACAATCAAAGCAATCAACCAATTACTAATCGCACAGAGTGTTTCTCACTGCAGACAAGCAGCTGCACTAATGCATGTATTGTTTTATTCCAGAATCAGCCACACACCATCTAACAAATGCAGGTGGTGTGGTATTGTTGCAAGACTTTGTGTCTTGTGATTGTGTGCATCCTCTTTATTTGGCTAATGAAAGCTGCCTTTGCACCTGCTTGGATCCCTACGTGAGAAGCACTCAAAAACTCAAATACAAATTAAGTCTGTTATTAATTCACTTTGAAATTTCTCGCTATCTTTCCAGGTTGGGATTATCCTTCTGTGTAGTTTGGGTCTATGTAAGAGCTACCAGTTTGTTTTAATAACATTATTTCTTCTTTTCCATCTACAGGTGACAAAAGATGAATTCTGGAACTATTACAGTGGAGTCAGTGCTTCTATCGATAGTGATGTGTATTTTATTTTAATGATGAAGAATGCATGGAAGTTATGAAGGGTTATGCTTGTAAACCAATTGATAATGTTTGTGAAATCAAAGCTAAGTTGGGGTTAATCAATCTGACACAAATTTGTAGGATATTAACAATAAATCTGGAAAATGAAATAATGGAAGTACTGTAAAAGCTTGAATTATTTTTAAAATGTGTGAGCTTGTGTTACTGGTAAGTTAATTGTTTTTAGAGTAAAACACCTTGTTGCATCATTACTAAAACCAGTGGTATATGGTGATATATGGAAGTCTTGTGAATCTTTAGATTTAGTTATGCATGTTCTGGCAAATGCTATTTTACAAAAAGTGACTCATTTAATAAATGTTTTATTATGGTTATAAAAAAAAGTTCCTTGAGATGATTCACATGAAATGTGAAAATATACACTATGGTTATGTGGACTGATGGTTTGTTATGGTGTTTTCGTTTTAAAATTTTTCTCAGAACAAAAATGAACAACTTATGAACAAATGTAGCAACTTTGGAAATATTAATGGAATTTTTCATGTAATGTTTATACATTCCTTTATTACACGTGTTTAAGACTGTTTATATATATATATAATGCATTACAAAATTAACATTACGAGCAGATGCTTTTTTTATATATACAGAAAATATTTCTTCTAATCATTGAAAAAGTGCCACTTGAACTGTATGTATCACTTTTGAGTGAGATTAAAAAAGAGGATAAAAAACAGCTCACGTATATATACGGATGAAAATATCCATGGATAAAGAGAACACTGAAGCTAGCAGCAGTTACATGAGGTCCAAGTATATGTGTGATGAGTGCAGAAATGTGCATTTATCTATGATTCTCACTTAATGCCTGTGTTTCTGAAACATTCAGAAGGAAATTGGCTACCACAGTGGAGACCACAGCTGTGCGTGATGCTTGGTTGAAAATGAAACCTGTGGATGACTGCTACGATATGTACAAACATAGTTAGCCCAGAGCTACAAACCGGACAAAAGCGTCTCGTTATACATAACAGGCTTTTTGGGTTTTAAATGCATCACATATAATGTTAGTTAACCTTTTATCATGTACGCAGAATAACTTCCTCTACCGAGGTTCGGTAAAATAACCAGAATTGTTCATTGTGTTTTGAAGAGGCTGGACATAGTGACATAGGCTTCGTCTTTGCATTCTCGTTGAAGGGCCGTTT